>NC_140586.1:209165029-210460529 GCF_964204655.1 Triturus cristatus
CCCCGACCACCAGCAGGCCACCCGGGAGGTCCAGGAGGAGGCGCCCCAAGTCCGCAAATGTAGTAGCCTGTAACCCAGGCGGGACGTACACTGACATGAAAACAATCACTCTACCCTCCATTCTACCCACCAGGACAGTGTAACGTCCCCTCTCGTCATGACGCACCTCATCAATCTCCAGCGGAAGCGAGTTCTTGATCATGATACCCACCCCCCGCGACCCGGAGGTGAAGCCCGAGTGGGCCACCAAACGATAGCCCCGCCGATTCATGGCATGGAAGGAGTTACCTATAAGGTGTGTCTCCTGCAAGAAGACAACATCTGGCGATATACGTTTCAGGAACTGCAGGACCACACCACGCTTAATCCGATCCCCCAGGCCGTTAACATTCCAGGACAACACAGCCAAGTCCCTAACCCCCATCATACGTAGAAGCGATCAGTCGTCCCCCACAGAGCATTTCGAGAACAGCAATACAGTAAAGGGTTTGCCTTGCGGTGCAAACAAACAACACACCCCCCCCCGCCCCCCATCCCAGCAGAACTCCCCCCTCCCTGCACCCCTGCATGAGCCCAGTCAGCCCCCCCAAAGTGCAGTGTGCCTGTCGCCCCATAGAGAAAGACTAACTAGTACCCCAGAGGAGGAGGGAAGCCCCCAACAGACCCCGTACGACCTCCATAGGAGGGGAACATACACGATCGAGGAATGGTAAAGAAGTATTGTCCCGAGCAGGGCCTATTATTCACCCCTTAATTCTGATCCGGCAGGCCCTCTCCACCGCCCGCACCCCCCCACCCCCCCGGCCCCGATCATCAGGCAGAGTGTCCAACCAGTCCCCAGCCGCCTCGGGGCGATCAAAGAAGTGCGTGCGACCTTCCACCTCCACCCTTAGCTTAGCTGGGAAGAGCATTGAGTACTTTAGGTTCAGGTCCCGCAGGCGACGTTTAACACCGAGAAAACTGAGTCTCTGCTTTTGGACCGCCGGAGTAAAGTCTGGGTAGAAACGCACGTCCATGTTGTCAAGCTTGGCTGGTCCCTGTTGCCTGGAGGTCTGCAGGATAGCGTCCCTGTCCCGAAAATTAAAAATCCGGGCAATGAGAGGCCGCGGCGGGGCACCGGCCTTCGGCCTGCCCCCAGGGACTCGGTGAGCACGCTCAACCGCAAAAAACTTACTCAGGCCCCGGGGCTGCAGATGGGTAAGGATTAGATCTTCCACAAAAAGGTCAGCGGCCTCCGCCTCTCGTCCCTCCGGCACCCCCACAATACGAACATTATTCCTCCTGGCCCGACCCTCTGAATCCTCCAGTCGCCGGTCCATCAGGGCGCTCGCCTGGCCAAGCCGGCGCACCTCCTTTTGGAGGGCCGCCACATCTGTCTCGAGGCCCGTTGTGGTGTGGGTCAGGGAATCGACCCGGTCATTAGTCTTAGAGAGGTCGGCCCTCACCAGGCTCACATCCACAAGGACCGAGTCTATTTTTTGCGCTAGGGTGTCGAAGCGCTGGTCCACCGAGGCCTTCATCTCCGCGATGGCGCCCATGACGTCCCGGAGGGTCAGGTCCACCGGCTGGGCAGGCGTCTCCGTCAGGCCCGCCGGGGACGTGCGCGATGTCTCCGGAGATCCCTTCTGGAGAGTGTAGCGGTCCATACTGTTGGATTGGTGCGCCGGGCCACGGCGGGTCGTCTTCACCTTCGCTCGGTCGCCATCTTGTTTGGTGGACATGCTTGCTTTCCCACCGTCGTGCCAATCTCCTCGAAAGGGCCGTTAGACCTGTTCACGGGGTCCGGGGGGGGGAGGGCGGCCACCGCACCGCAGGACGATCCACAGCAGGCGGGTCAGCCGGGCACCTGGACAAGACCACACCACCGCACCCCGCTTCGCGACCCTACCTCGCTGGAGGCGAGGAGGGAGCAAAAGTGAAAGTGAAAGCGCGGGGTGCGCGAGTCGCCCAGCCGTGCCCGCCGCTGTTGTTCACTTTGTTCCCGGATCGCCCCACTACTCCAATCCGGGGGGCCGGCACGGGGAAGGCCGCAACCTTCGATCGGCGCTCCCGCCGGTGTTCGGGGTCCGATTCGAACACGGAAAACGGGTGGCGCCTCAGCTCGGGTTCACCGACACAGTCCCCTCAAAAAGGACAGGATATAGCCAGGATTAATTCAGGAGGTCGCAGAGGTCCTCGGGAGCCTCGCACCTACGCGGCCATCTTGGTTGCGCGCTAGGCTCCTCTTATCATCAAGATCAGTTTAAATCAATTCTAATTTGACAAAAGGCACTATAAGCTTCCCCATGATCTTTGTTTTTACCTCATTTTTGGACATATGAAAAAATATTCTGTTAGGAAAGAATCCAAGGGATGGGTGGATGAGAAATTGCTGCTTTTGTAGACGTAGATCAGATGTGACAAAGAGGGCTCAATATGGGTCAACTGGGATTATAAATCTCCTGTCCCTTCCCACAAAAGATCTTCTCGCTGAGTGTGCTTATGTAGTCTAAACCTTCTCTTCTGGAGAGACATCAAGAGAAAGATGGGGCAATTGGGCCATGCAGGCAAAACCTTGCAATCAGTCTCCTCCTGGGTTTAAGGAAAGCCATCGGTGCAACTAAGACCCTCATCTTATTAATCGCAGGTACAGGCCACACGATTGCACATTTGGAGACAATTCTTACTTTATTTGCTTTTACAAACAGAATTCTGCTAAATAAAAACCTGGGAAAGGCTGAAGTTCTGTTCTGGTGTCTAGCCCTACAGCGGCAGGGCCACACTTGAGGGAAAGTAGCACATGATGGAGTAGTGCAACTACTGAGTCAAAAATGATCGAGGGTGACCACTCTTTCGAAGGAGCAAGACAGGGGACCTAATTAAAGGAAAGGACTCTAAAGATAGCTGAGGGACCATTGAATCAAAGAGAAAGGAGTCAACCACCGGGTGGAATGGTCAAGCGACCAATTAATAAAAGACCTTTACTGATTGCTAAGGCTAAGGGAAAAGGAACCAGCCTGTGAGTTGAAGAGCAAAATTACTATCTTCAGGCTCAAAACTGACTAAAGAATTGTTTTATATCGCAAGGGAAATAGCTATCAAATTATTACATTTCCCCAAGAAATGCTCAAAGCACAGTGGGGATCTGCTCTCACTTTTTGTTGAAACACACTTCATTTCTTTGACATAACTGCACGTCAACACAATGTGAAACCTGGCACTATCAACCAGACTTGACTTTTTAGCTAACAATGCTTTACGTTTGATTTGTGGACTTGACCTTTTGCTTTTAACATTTGCATTCAAATATACAAGCATGCAGTATATTAGTCATAGTGAAGGACCTGCTCCAACTTTACATCTCCCACCGAAATCCATTAGGGTGCATTAGGGCGCCTGTTTAAATTACCATTCACATGCTTCTGGGGAAGTGTAGAAAAGTAGGCTCCTTCTGCATGGTTACCCTCACTTTTTGCCTGGTGTTGCTATGGTTTTCTGACTAGTCTGACTGGGATCCTTCTGATCAGGACTCCAGTCTCTGTGCGTCTTCCTTAAATTGGACATGGTGAGTATTTAGGTACACTCTAGACTGGCTACTGGTGTACCATTGTAAGTCCCTAGTATATGTTACTAAGTTGCCCAGGGTATAGGTACATCAAGGGTCTCCCATGGGCTGAAGCGTGTATAATGCCACCCATGAGAGACCACTCAAATTGTGACTACAGGCCTTCCATTGCAGCCTGTGTAAGCTAGTGATAGCACCACTTACGACAGATGTAAGATTACTTATATCTGAGGTCACTGCACTTTAAACCTGTAAGTCACCCCTAAGGCAGGCATTTCAATCCTGAAGACAGGGTGCTCGGTTCTAAGTGTGAGGTTGCCCTTGATGAGCAGGACACCCCTACAACTTTCGGAGTCCATTTTCCCGGGTTATATGTGCATTAGCCATTAGGATACATATAGTGGTGGCCATCTCTAAACTGTCCGTAACGAACCCTGTTGTGTTTGGTATCAAACATGTTGGAATCATACCCCCACACTGTAAACGGTGTGGGAGGTATGACTCCATGCACTCTAAAGCTCCTCCGGGAGGCCCTCGGTGCTCCTAGTACCAGTCCTCTGGACCTGGACAGCAAACTATGGCAGCTGCCAACCAGAGTCATGATTCTGCCCTCCTGCTGCTGAGCCAAAGCTTGAGCAGGGGAAGGCAGGACAATAGGTTTCCTGTCACAGGGAGGAGTGACCACCTCCCAGACAGGACTTAGTGTATTGGGACCGGGTAGGGGCGCTTACCAGCGCTACTGAGTCCGCTTGAAGGGCAAATTGGTGCACTCCTTGCATACTCCAGGTGAAACCAGTTCAGGGATCCATTGGCTCCCCCTCTGGCGCGAAACTTGACAAAGGACATGGGAGTATCCTCCTCACTGTCCAGCCCCTCCTTTGGGAGGAACCCCTGAATCGTTCCAACCCTTTCCTTAGAGTACTTGCCTGTGGGTAGGTCTCTAGATTCGTCATCGGACAAGATTCATATCAAATACCACTTCAACTTCAACCATCTGGGCACTCTGAACCTCGCTGGACTTTGCGTTGGGAACCAAGACTGTAACTGGGAAGACTCCTGCTGCTCCTGGTCTCGTTGTTCTGTAAGTCTGCGCCTGCGCTCCATACAGATTCTTCACAAGGCCTGTTGACAACCAAGACACCCGAAGGAATCTCCCTTGGAGTGAAGGAGTCACTCCCCTGTATCTGCAGGCACCACAACAAAGCTGACTGGTCTGCTGGTCCTGGGATCCCACAGATTCCAAAAGGCTCAGCAACACCGGTGGTGGTTGTGCAACTCCCTCAAGGCCTGCACTGTCTTCTCACCGCGTTTGTGGCCAATATCCCTGGTTGAAACCGCTGGAACAGCATCCCTGTGCACCATGTCGACTTGCCATTGCCAATGCTTGTTGACTATCTCCTCCAGAGATCCTCGAGTTGCAAGTAGCGCCCACTTCAAGCATCTCCTGCCGCCATGCTCTTCACATACATCACATCCTTTGCACCGTGGGCCTTCAGCCTTTGGTGAGCTGCTCAAGGTCCTCTTGCGACTCCTGTGCCTTTGGCCCGTGGGTCCTCTCGAGGTCTTCTTTGACTCCAGTGGGTTCCCCTGCTTGTTCGGGCCTGCTCTGACTTACCTGCTCGTGGTGAGTCACTTGGACCTTGCTGGTCCGGACACTGCACCTTTTTCTTTAACTACATTGGTTGAAATTGCCACGGCTGGGTAGTACCCCTGCAGGACACTGACCCTTGGCTCTTGATATCCGACGTGAGACAGCTCGTGCACAGCTCCTAGACCTCCTCTGCGTTGCCTGGTCCGTACAGCTGCAACTTCAAGGGCACCGTCAACTCTCCTGCATCCCTGACATCGTTGGGCATTCGTCTTCCGTGCCTCCTGGTCACTCCTGAGTGACATAGACTCTGTCCCCTCTGCTTGCAGGTACCGCTCATCTTGAATCCACCTCTTGGTTCCACCAAACACTTTCACCTTCTTTGCCAGCAGCACCTTTCCTGGAGTCCTTCCATGTGGTCTACAGCAGTTTCTGGTGTTACTTTGCACCTATGCTCCCGGCTTCCCTGGTGTAGGTATACTGGTTCCTGGGGTATCCACGGGTGGGGGGACTCTCCAACCTTCGATCTTGCACTGGGTTTCCTCAGGGTCCGCTAGGAAGGGTCCTTCTTCTTTAAACTTGCTACCGCTACATACCCATCGACTTCTGTTGAGCATGCGGTCGTAATTCCACTTAGCACACAGCCTCCGTGGGGTTTGCAGATACTCACCTTGAGTGGTTCTTTGGGTCACCGACTCTTCTACGTCTTCTGGGTCGGTTCTTGACTTAAGTCTTGGTTCGCATTCCACTATTTTATTATATGGGTTGGTTCCCCCTGCTGGATACCACTGTGTATTCTGTGCTACTTCCGTACTCTGTTGACGAAGTATTGTGTTTATATCTCCGGGTAGGAGATAATACATTGTGTTAGTGAGTGTTATAATAAATACATTTTCTATAACTACACTGTGTGGTTCCTTTTCACTTAACCTATACCATAAGATTAAGTACTGGTAAAACAAGCTGGTTTACACTCCTTCTGGACTAAGCCTGAAGGCTGCTCTCCACAGCTACCCCTTAAAGAGCTTTCTAAGGTTGTCTAAGACCATTAAAATCACCATTAGGGTTGTCTGGATTAGTGCAGGGTGCTACACTTACATAAGTGCACACATTATATTAAGCCAGCCTCTCGCAGCAAGTCTGACCCGCACCAACTACCTCTTAAATCACATTGATGCGCTATAACGGACTTGCTCTAACATAGTGTTTTCGAGCCTAATGAATGACTGTCTCTAACTCCCCCTTACAGTAAAATCAAATGGTAGATTGTAAGGTAAATAACTGGACTCAAAATGCTGTCTTTATTTCCCAGGTAGCTTGGGACGCCATGTCTGACTGGGGAACGTACCACAAGATTGACGGAGATGACGATGATGAGGAGTTGGATGAAGGTGGCGAAGGTGGAGGTAAGCAGGATGGCCACAGTGTGTGCCTCGGCGATAAAACACTGGGGCATTTGAGGCCTTTGAATAGCGCACAGGGTGTGGTTGCTCTGCCCAGGGGTTGAAGGTTGCAAATATAGTAAAGCAAACACAAGGAGATGATGGATGGAGCGCTGAAACTTTTCAGACATTCACCCCCAGTCACAGATCTGGGTTGAATCCATCATCGTTCTTTAGCTCACTTTGCCACCCCAGTTCAGACCCAGCTATATACAAATCAGTCATAGTCATAGTCAATTTTATTGTTTCCAGTTATTAAAAACTATTACAAAATACATTAAGATACATTCATTAGAATACTCTTATTTTATACCAATATAAAATCAAATTGTCCATAAAATTATTTATACATTTATCTATGTAGTGTTGGTTTAAAATCAACTTGTCCATAAATTATTTGAACATTTATCTATATAATGTTAGTTTTGAGTTTTTCGGGCTCTTTTATCCCCCCCTGTTCCACTTGTTGTAGGAGGGATTGTACCTGTCTCATATATTTAACCCCCCTACAAGCCAACATGGGAGATGTTCCATCTAACCATTGAATAACAGCTTGCCTGCATGTGCGAATATTCAGTTTGTTAAAGATGTTTTTTAGAAATTGTCTCCTTATGTCCAATAGTGCTGGGCAAGTGCATAGCAAGTGGGGTAGTGTTTCATTTTTATAGCCTCATAAGCGACAACAGGAATCCATATAGCTGCCTTTATAAGTTAATAACAGATCTTTTGAAAAATGTAAGCCCAACCGATGTTCGATGTATCTCTGTTTTAATGTCACGTTAAAATGACTTCTTAGATAAGATTGCGGCTTTATCCCGGAATATGGGTTTATTACTGTCCACCCATGTCGTCGCTTCGTGATTAATGATTGATCTTCCAAAAACGATATCCGTTTGACAGCATTGTTTGTTATTTTATTGAAAGTCGGTCTATCTGGATTAGAGTCCCATAATGATTGAATTTCAAGGACCTTCAAAGATTGGGCCAAATAATTTCCCCAACTGCCTTGCGTGTCTTTACTCAGCTGGTTTCTTATTTCCTTCCAGCATAGACTATCCAATGTGCCTTCTTCGGATAGACGTATTTTGTAACAAAATTTTACAAAAGTGCCCCTGCTACTGAACTTCTGGTTCAGAAGACCAAATTCTAAGCGAACCTGGGCCGGTGAGGCTGATTTTGGGAGATTTAAAACTGCTTTATATGCCCTCATTTGAAGGTTATTTAACAGCCCCGCCTCTTTACCGCACCAGGTTACCAAAGCATAAGACAAGGTTGGCAAAATCTGTGATTTCATCACGTTTAACTGATGGGTATAGTTTGGACAACTCAATTTTTTTTGTAGTATCCGGTGTGCATAAATCAAAGAGTGGGTTTTTGCCTTTAGGTCTATTTTGAGTTCTTTGTTCGATGAACCTCTTTCTATTTTTAGGCCTAGATATTTATATGATGGTTCTTCCTTTATTTGTATTTTATTTGCGAACCATTTAAATATCTGTTTTTTTGTATCTACTAAACGGACCACTTTAGTCTTTTCTTTATTTAATTCCAGACTTTCGTGCTCCAGATAGATTACCAGATTATTAATCAATTTTTGGAGTCCTATTGGGGTTTGGCTCAGTACAACAATGTCGTCCGCGTATTGCAGAAAGGGGATTGGGATGTTTGCCAACTTCGGCGGGTGGCCTTCTGCTATCTTCATATGCTGTGAGATGTCCGCCATATAAAGATTGAATAAGCTTGGGGCGAGGACGCATCCTTGTTTTAGACCCTGTTGCGTATTAATTTCGCCCGTAGTACTGCTGCCATCTCCCAATTTGACTCTTGCCCAAGTGTCACTATACAGATTTTTTTATTGCATCCAACAGGCTCTTTGGTATTCCCCATAGATTTAATTTTTTCCATAGTCTGTTTCGATTCACTCTGTCGAATGCTGCTCGTAAATCAATGAAACATGCAAATAATCTGGTCTTCTTTTTTTCTGCTTTTCCTTTTAGGAGTGCCAAGGTTTTTAAATTTGTTAAGGTGCCCATTTTTTGCCTAAAACCTGTTTGAAACATAGGTATTATTTTTGTTTCCTCCATCCAATCTTGAAGGTGCTGCAGCAAGCATGATCCATATAGTTTTACAAATCAGTCTTGACCCTGTGCCTCATGGGAACAGTCCATCCCGAACTGCATAGCCAGGTCTTTCTGGGACCAGAAACAAGCATCCTGGGACGGGTTTCAGGGTAACACCCCTCATCAGCCAGGCTAGCTTGAATCCAGCAGCAAAGTGAGCAAGGGACCCGCGTCTAGGCATACCCAGCCAACTTTGGGATTCAAGCTAGCCTGGCTGATAAATTGTGTTTCCCAGAAACTGGTCCAAGGATGCTTGTTTCCGGTTCAGGGAAGACCTGGCGTGGCAGTTCGAGCTGGACTGTTCCCGTGAGACATAGGGTCAAGACTGATTTGCATATAGCTGGGTCTGAACTGAGGTGGCGAAGTGAGCGAGACCTATTGACTATGCCAATGCTTGTTATTTGTTTGAGCCAATACAATACATTGCAAAATATTTAGTGGCGTATCAAGTCTGGTCAGGGTAAGTTTAAGCAATAAGCTAAATAATCGATAGATTTTTTTTTACACTGTTTCCGGTGAAATACCTCACTTTCTTATTTCTCATTTCGCTTCTTGTGTTCAAAAATATCCCTCCCTGTTCTCTCTAAATGACATGTAGCACATGCTCAATCCACTTCGACCTTGCAAAATGTGTGTGCAGCAGAAGTCTGCCCCCCCCACCTCCACCCAGCTCCATGCACCTGCTTGCATTGATTTGTTGGCCACACATTCATCAGGATCTGCAATTAGTGGATTGTTTCTTGGTAATTGGACTGCTCGTTAAGATCCCAGACAATCAGTGTTGCACCACAGTGGCAGAGTGGTGCAGTGGACTGAACCCAGAACACCGGGAAAAGGGCAGCATATTCATGTTGGCATGGGTGGGGGAATTCCTTTCATACGAATGTCACGGTTTTTGTTTTTATTGGTTTGTTGTACAAATACAACAAAGCCGCCATCAACACATGGTCACGTTAGAGAATATCCTCCTTGTGTGATCTGAGCAGGCCCTTTGGTAGCAATGAGGTCAGCGGGATCCCACCGGTTTGGGCGCGCTCTGGGATCAGATATGGGACGTGGGCATGGGTAAGCACCCAGAATTTTGCATTCATTGTCATGATTACCTGCTTTTCTGGGGCAGTGGATTAGACAGTCTGGTCACCAGCCAACGCTTGGAAAATAAGCTGATCTTGAGGCTCTTTGTTTCTGGGTGGCATCAAGGGTGACCTCGCACATTTAATCAGGAAGGCATCTGAAATAGTGTCCATCACTCCTCAAAGGAGGGTTCCTGTTTTCCGCAGCGCTTTGGCAGAGTTAAAAGCACTGCCGGCAAGTGGTTCCAATCCTTTACTAATAGTTAACCGCAGGCTGGTTCTCTGCAGGACTTTAACTCACTTTGATTTTTTTGTGTTAAAACTTCTGGTTTTTGGAACTAACATTAGACTACTCAAGAGTGTTAGAAGCCTTTATGCCGGGCGCACGTCTTCGATCTTTGCACAGAGCGCTTACTGTCCACTGTACCCACCTGTCTAAAAAGATGCAGCATTGGAAGACCCGTTGATTCTTCTTGCAGTCCCAATTATTGTCAGAACCTTTATTACCCCCAGATTTGTTGATGCCATTCACTTGTTCTGTGTGTTTGTCTACGTTGAACCTCGTACTTTCATCAGTCTTCTTCTGTTTCAGGATTCAGGAATGCAATCTAGCTTCATCCACTAATTTGTCTTGAGGCCCACATTAGTCAGGTTACTCTATTCGACCTTGTTATCTTCTCCAAACACCAGGTCGTTTTTTTGTCGTTTTTTGGGGGGGAGTTTTATATAGTGCGTAATAGACCCGAGACATCGGGTTTCAGAGCACTTTACATGAGCACCAATTTTGTTACAGATGGACACATTCATTTTTAGGTCACGCATGCGCGCTGCATAGGAGGACCTTCAGCTGTCGCGCTGCTCTTTTTGGAAGCACATACTCGTGCTTGTAAAATAGCAGCATTAGTTATTCACTTGTGCACGGCTATCATTTACTTTGTGTTTTGCTTTTACTGTGACAGTTTTCTCATCACTTCTTCCCTCGTGCTCTATCTTGCTTTCTTTTTTTTATCATTCACTCTGTGTTTTGCTTTTACCTTTTCTCACTATTTGTCACCTTGTCCACCACCACCACGTCCACCACCACCACGTCCACCACCACCACGTCCACCACCACCACTTCCACCACCACCACTTCCACCACCCCCATGTCCTCCACCACCACCCCATGTCCTCCACCACATCCACTGCCACGCCAACCACCACCGCCACGTTCAGCACCGCCACGTCCACCACCACCACATCCACCACCACATCCACTGCAACGCCAACCACCACCGCCACGTTCAGCACCGCCACGTCCACCACCACCACCACGTCCTCCACCACCACGTCCTCCACTACCACCACCACCACGTCCACCTCCACCACCACGTCCACCACCACGTCCTCCTCCACCACCACCACGTCCTCCACCACGTCCTCCACCACCACCACCACGTCCTCCACCACCACCACGTCCTCCACCACCACCACGTCCTCCACCACCACCACGTCCTCCACCACCACCATGTCCTCCACCACCACCATGTCCTCCACCACCACCATGTCCTCCACCACCACCACGTCCTCCTCCACCACCACGTCCTCCTCCACCACCACGTCCTCCTCCACCACCACGTCCTCCTCCACCACCACGTCCTCCTCCACCACCACATCCACCTCCATGTCCACCACCACCATGTCCACCACCACCATGTCCACCACCACCATGTCCACCACCACCATGTCCACCACCACCATGTCCACCACCACCATGTCCACCACCACCACCACGTCCACCACCACCACGTCCACCATCACCACGTCCACCATCACCACGTCCACCATCACCACGTCCACCATCACCACGTCCACCATCACCACGTCCACCACCACCACGTCCACCACCACCACGTTCACCACCACCACGTTCACCACCACCTCGTCCACCACCACCACGTCCACCACCACCACGTCCACCACCACCACGTCCACCACCACCACGTCCACCACCACCACGTCCACCACCATGTCCACCACAACGTCCACCACGTACATGTCCACCACCACGTCCACCACATCTACCACCACTACGTCCACCACCACATCCACCATGCCCACCACCACCACGCCCACCACCACGTCCACCACCACCACGTCCACCACCACCACGTCCACCACCATCACCACGTCCACCACCATCACCACGTCCACCACCATCACCACGTCCACCACCACCACCAGCGACAGGTAAAGTGTCACTGGAGGGCAGGGGTAATAGGAGTGTCAACCCCGGCTGTACATGGGACATTTAAGGATGCATTGGGTGCGAGAAAACGGGAATAGGGGCTAGAAGTATTACACCAGACCCAAGATACATTTTGAAGAGGCGCAATGTCTCAGGGGCTCCTGTAAAAGCACTTGCAGCATCTCTACCTCACAGTGGCATACCTGCACGAACCACTCACTCAAAACAAGCATTGGCATAGCCAATAGGTCGGTCCTTTGGGACCTTATAAGTGTTTAGCCATGCAACACTTGATGTTGTTGCACCAAGGATATTGTGTTGGATAACTAAACACTTATAAGGTCCCAAAGGCGAGACCTATTGGTTATGCCAATGCTTATTTTGTTAGGCACGGGGATATTAAGTGATTTGCCCAGAATCACAGGATGTTGAGCATTGTTGCCGAGACTCGAACCCCGTTCCCCACTTCGAGGTCTACCGCTCTAGCTCTCAAGCTACATCCTGATGGTAGATCGGTGTCTGGTGGTCCTACGTCTGCAGTCAGCGGACTCGGGTTTGTGTGGCTCACGAATCTGTTGCTACAGTACTAGAATCTGCTGTAATCCCTACTTTCTTCATGTCTATGTCTCGATCGATAGTCAGTTCTGCTCCTGTTTGTAATGTAAGTGTCTCGTACATGGTCCAGTCCCCACTAGAGGTGTGCCCGTTACAGTGGTACAGTCTAGTCTCTGGCTGATGTTTCACTGTCAGGGCACAGAGCTCTTTGTGTTACATGCAATATTTGACATTTTTGCAAATTTAAAGAAACCAAACCCCATATGAGGGTTAAACAAGAATTTATTAATATGAATGATTTGATGGACTGAAGCACATTCAGTAACACATTGCACGAGGAATAAAATAGAGAGAAAAAAAGGACAAAGAAATATATACTAAGAAAATAACCAGTACTTCGCTCCACAATGCCGGTGCAGTGGGACTCAAAATGTCCAAAGATTTTCCTTGGCCACACTTGGGGAGAGCAGCATGGTAACCGTGCATTGCTTTTGTCCCATTCCTGCCTGGAAATTTTCACTGAACGCAAAAATGGCAGAGATTAAATATTTAAAAGCTGGAAGTCATTCCTTCAAGAACCTTGTAGTCACAGAGTGTACTTTATCAATTACCACTTGGCATTGAAGGTAAGGTGGCCACCTCTGTCCCTGTTATCAGGTATACTATTTCCTATCCTTGGCTTTTAATTGATCACCAAATGCATTCTGGGTGTTCTAGTCTTGTAGTGTTTGAGTTGAACCTAGTAGAGTAACACAGCAGATAGCACTGTTTTGTAGGTAACAGCCCAGGATTGGACAAAGTGTCTGTGATGACCTGGATTTAGGCGGTAACTCTACTTGCAGGTAATTTAAGCCATTGCCCAAACAGACTTTCTCTGTGTGAGAAGTTGGCCTGGTATATGCTGTTCACTAGTTAAAGTGGACACCTTGCACCAGTACAATTCGACTCTTATGGTAGTAGGTTTAAGACAACCTTTAAAGAAAGCTATCCTAGTGGTAGCTGTGGAGAGCATCCTTCAGGCTAAGTCTTGGAGGAATTTAAAGCAGCTTGTTTTACCACATAATCTCTTGAATCACCAAATGAAAGGACACCACACAGGTGTATATATACCAAATATATATGTATTTATTACTAAACAACTCTCTACTAATCTCTTTATGAGATTAGAAGTCAGGAACATATGTACAAATCAACGTTTCACAATAAATGGGGCCCTAGGGGCGTACCAGACCATATACTAAAAAAGAGACTTGGAGACAACGTCTTGCAAAAGGACAAGGCCTAGGGCCTTTAGAAGTGCTGGGGCCTCACGAAACCACCCAAGGAAGGTAAGTAAAGGACCCACGGGGGACGCGTGCAGTGTGCTAACTTCAATGGAGCAAGTCACGATTGGAAATTAAGAGTTTTAGGGCACTTCGAAGGAGAAAACAAGCAAGTCACTTACAGGGTAAGTAGTTCTAGAGCCAACACCCACAGGAGGACCGTAGTGCTGGAGTTATCTCACCCAGGGAAGCCGGGTGCATAGGTGTCTTTAGGTGTCGGTGCGTCGTTTTCAATGGGAGCCAGTGAAGACTTGCTGCTTGTGAAGAAAGAAGAAGTGTCCGGTGGAATCCAAGCCTGGATTCAGAAGAAGGAAGACCTGAAAGCAGAGGGGACAATGTTCAAAGTCACTTGGCAGTGACCCGGGGCAAGGAAGATGAATGCCCACAGTCGGGTGTTTTCAGGTAGTTCACGGGTGTCTTGACTCTTCAGCCACGAGGTCCAGGAGGCGTCGACGACGACGACCAGGAGCGGGATTCGGCGTGTCCCACGAAGTCTGCAGCTTACTGCTGTGTCGGCGACCAGATTGGAGCACAAGCCTTGGCAACAGCAAGTCTCGTGGAAAGGACAAAAAGTCAGCGGTGCAGACCAGCAAGGATTGAGGGACTCACCCAGCGAGGGTAAGTCAGGGCAGGCCTGGAGCAACCAGGGGAGCCCTTTGGAATTGTAGAAAGGTCTTCAGGGGACCCACAAGCCAGCCGGCAAGGGATCACGAAAACGCCTCGGGAGGATCCACTGAACAGGGGCCCACGGTCACTCCGGACGGGGTAGGCCTCTGATCTTTGGAGTGATCTCTGCTAGAGGCTTGGACCACACGTGGCCCAAAGCACAGGTTCGTAGAACGTCATGAAGGGGTTGCACTCGACAATAGTGCACGGTACCCAGGGATTGCGGTTCCTCGTCACTCGTGGGGTCCACTTGCGTCGCTGGGGACTCATGATGGCCTTAGAGAAGTCAGCAAATCCTCTTCCTGGGCTGCAGGGACTTTGGGCTCCGGCGGGTGCGGTGGAGTTTGCGAAACGTTGTTGCAGTTTTTGGTGCCTGCCAAGCAGGGGAGTCACTCCTTGACTCCAAGGGAGATTCTTCAGTCTTCCAGAGGTAGTGGAATGTCGAAGGTCCGGGATTCTTCTTCAGAGTGTCCTCCAGGGATATCTAGTTTGCAATGGCAAGGGTTCCCTAACTTATACTAGAAGGAAGGGAGGGACTAGTTCTGTGACCCCACCTATGGGAGGGTCAGCGGAGTGGGTGGCTACACCCACTTCCCTTTGTCCAGTTTCGCGCCAGAGCAGGGCCAGGTAGCCCCTGAGCCGGTTTGAACTGGTGTATGCACAGAGGAGCCTACTGGGCCCCCAAGTGCAGGACTTCAAAGCACTCTAGGAGTGCAACCCTCAGCCCCAATACACTAAACCCTGTCTGGGAGTTGGTCACACCTCCCTGTGACAGGATACCTATTGTTGGGCTTCCTCCACTGCGAGTTTCGGTCATCAGCAGGAGGTCTGTGACTGGTGGCATCCATTTTGTGATGCCAGGGCTCTTCAGGATTCTACCGCGTTTCCACAGTAGGTACATGTCTATCCCTCTAGAAGGGTGGAATCGTACTCCCACACCAGTTACTGGTGTGGGGGTATGATTCCAAAGCGTTTTACACCAAACACGACATGTTTCGATGCAGCCATTCCAAAGTTAGCATTTACCGTGAGGTTATAATGCACTTAAGAGTATATGGTTTGACCGCATTCACAAACAGCCCCAGATAATGGGCTCTGAGAGCTGCAGAGGGGCCCTGCTCAGGCAGAGGCACCCTCTCTCATGGAAACCAAGCACCCTTCCCTCAGGATTGATAGGGCCTGCCTTAGGGGTGACTGATAGATTTAAATGTGTGTGCTGGGGAGATATAGGGAACCTATATCTCAGTGAGGGGTGCTAGCACCACCTCACCCAGGCTGCAGTAGCAGGCCTGTGGTGTCAGATTTAGTCTGCTTCCCAGGGGTGGCATAATGCATGCTCCAGCCCCTGGTAGGCCTGTGAAGTACCTTTGCCCTTGGTACCTAAGGTAGCATATACTTGGGACTCATAAGGTACCACAGTATCCAATCACTAGGGCACCTAATATGCACTCCATGTCGTTTAGAGAGAACAGAGAGGCTGGGGCCTGATTAGCAGGGCCCCAGCCAGACTATGGCCAGAAACCAGTGTAAACATCAGAAAATAAGTGGGGGCAACATAAGAGGCAGATCCTACTCTCCTTCACTCTGCTTTTCTAAAGTTAACAGGGCCTAGACTGCACCTCTCCCACACAATGTCCAGTAGGCATGATCATATATTCTCTTTCATAATCTGTGATGACTTCAACATTAATCAAAACGCATAACTTTATGAAATATCAATCTTTTTTATTGGTTCCTCCTTTGAAACATCTTGTCTGAGAATTCTGAAATGTTCCAGCAGCAGACAAGGCTTTCTGTTATTTTAGCTCTGGTATACTCTGGGATCTTATTTACCACTTTTTACAAAATGCCCTAAACCCCAGATAGCATCTGTATGGTTTCAAGTAAACGAACTACATTATTTTGCGTCTAAGCTCGGCGAAATGAAGACATCCAAAGTTTTTTTTAAAAGGATTTATTTTCTTGTGGTACAGGGAACAAAGAGGTCGCTTCTGCCAGCAGACAACTGCCTTCAACTTCCTCTCCACCTTTTCGAGGCTGAGAATGCTGACTCAACATGACATAAAGAATGTCAAAACCATGTTCTCTCACCACCAAGATGTATAACTTATCCAGGTGCTTCTAGGCACTGCCGCTATGAATTTAGGCTGTGTGACTGATTTACAAAAGAATTAGCTGAAGATATTAATTGGTTCGTGCTGTCACCACAGGGCTGTACCAGTGTTATTTGTTTTGCTTACTTTGATCATTCTCTTTGTTTAGTTTACTATTGTCAGTTTCTAAATGGAGGCTGCAAGTTTCTGTAACATGAGGTGGCTCCTGTCCTTTTCCTTCTCATCCATCCTGGCACACTTGTGGGTTTGCCCCTTCCTTTCCTCTGGCCCACTATTTGGGAATTAGACTGAAGAGAAGGGATGTGGTAGTAGGGGAGTGCAGCCAGATCATTGGTCTGTCCTGCTTCTTTTATTTTTTAATTTAGCCTCTCTTTTTTTTGTTACTGGCCTGGAAATGAAGACGGTAGGAAAAGAACTGTAAATGGCCTGGAAAGAAGACAAAGATCCCCTTAGATACCTGAAAATTCACATTATAACCGTCTCTTTCTACCTGCCTTTCTGTCTATTATTTTAGGTGACCCTCACCTAATGTCTTTGTTGCCCCTGTCTGCCTCTTCCCTTCTCTCTCTTTCTATTTCATTCACTCTCCTTGTATTTTATTTTGTAGGAGACTTTCGTTTTTCCGGCCGAGACAGCTTGATCTTCCTGATTGATGCCTCGAAGTCTATGTTTGAAGGTTTTCAGGAGGGTGGGCAGTCACCATTTGATATGACACTGCAGGTAAGAGAGTCCTGTCTGTCCCCTCCGAGCACTTGCTTTGGAAAACGTTGTTTGCTCTGCGAGATCGCTATTTGACCTCCCATTACCGTTGCCCATTACCACTGTCCCTCTCAATCTTCTCGAGCAGTTGTCACTTTAAGATCAATACATGACTCAGTGTCCCTCTCATCGAGGCGTTGTGTTACTTCCGCAGCACTGTCAACCCCTGCAGCTTGTGTCACTGTAAGAGCAGGTCTTGGCACGAAAGTTTCCAGGGTTACTGTCATGTCAGCAGCTGGCCCAATCCCTTCATGTGTGTCTGTAAGAGAAACACTTTGATGTCTCTTTCCAAGGGCTGTGATAGTTCACCAGCTCCCTAAAACCAACCAGCAGGTGTCACTGTAAGAACAATGCTTATCTGTCTCTCACCAAGGGCTGTGTTACCTCAGCAGCACCCCGACCCGCTCCAACATGTTTCACTGAAAGACCAGTTTTTGACTTTCCCTCAGAGTCTGTGTTGCAGCACAGTTTTCCGGGGGCTGTAAAAGCTCACCAGCTCCCTAAAACCAACCAGCAGCTGTCACTGTAAGAACAATGCTTATCTGTCTCTCACCAAGGGCTGTGTTACCTCAGCAGCACCCCGACCCGCTCAAACATGTTTCACTGCAAGACCAGTTTTTGACTTTCCCTCAGAGTCTGTGTTGCAGCACAGTTTTCCAGGGGCTGTAAAAGCTCACCAGCTCCCTAAAACCAAGCAGCAGGTGTCACTGTAAGAACAATGCTTCTCTCTCCCTCAGCAGCACCCCGACCAGCTCCTAACATGTTTAAATGCAAGACCAGTTTTTGACTTTCCCTCACAGAGTCTGTGTTGCAGCACAGGACTGTTTCCACCAAAGGGTGTCGCTGTAAGAGCAGTACAGGACTACCTTGGAAAGGCAGTGTTATTTCAGTAGTATTCTCAGCCCTGTCCAGAAGGTGTCAGTGAAGAGTGCTCCTCTTCCTTCTTCTCCCCAGTGCATCCGCAGCGTGTACACCAGCAAGATCATCAGCAGCTACCAGGACCTGGTGGGGGTTGTGTTCTTTGCCACAGACAAGCACAAGAACAGTGTTGACTTCAAGCACGTCTACGTCTTGCATGACCTGGACACACCGGGTAAGCAAATGTGTGAGGCGTTTCTTTCTGAAGATGTTGCCGCTTAAGGTGTTTGAGCCTGTGTGGACTGTGGCAATTGAATTTATTTGTTATCTTGCACCATGAAAGCCCTGTCCCTGGGCTCGCCAGGCTGCTGGAGGTCTAAGGAGTGCGTCATTGTGTAGATGGGAGATGGTGTGAAAGAGGGGTTGGGTAATCTGGCAACAGCCCTACCTATGTGTCTCAGTACCAGGTGGATATCCTTGATCTCTGGCAGAGGGTTTGGCTTCAGGAAGCAACGTAGAGCAACTGAATGTTGCTCGTAATAAAAAGTTAACTACATGCAGCTGGAAATCTGTAGCTTTTCTTTCTACATTTGATTCATCAGCTTGCAGTTAACTGGTGTCGCAAAGGATTTTTCATTTTCCTCCCCTGACCAGTGTATATGACCAGGATCTGGTGCTGGAGAAAGTTCAGCTGCTTACCTGTAACCGTAGAGGTTATGCTAATTTGGCAACGCATTCTTTTAATTTTTCGCACAGTGGTGCATTCTTCAAAGAGATCTCTCTAAATCTTGCTGCATTCTGTAATTCATGCTGTGTTGAACAGTCCTAATTGGGAGGTGAGTCCTGCGGCCAGGTTGAAACTTGGTGCTTAACTGTGTTTTCCTAACTCCTGACGTATATCTGGAGACAGCTGTTGAGGAACTCATCAGAGCCCCAGCCAACCATTGCCCTGTGGTGAGCCTTTTCCTCTAATTGATGACTGGCATGAGAATAGTGACTCCTCAAATCCACTGAACACTTTGAATCCTCCATTATACTCACATTCGCAGCAATCTAGGTTTCCAAACTGCAATGGCTAGGGAAAGCACTGTGCTAACTGTATTGGCACCATCCTCACACCTGCTTCTAAGATTCCCTTGGAAAGAGTCTATAGCAGAGCTACTTTCCACTGTCCCTAACGAATATTAACATGTCCATGTTTGGGCTATACATGCCGCAGCACACTACCCAAGGTCCTCCATAATCGCCACGATCATTTCCTGTGGGCCTCCCCTATGCGTACCCTGTGCAACTCAACATGCTGTTAGGTTAAACACCACTGCTATTCCAAAATTCTTGAATTTTTCTGTAAGTTGAATGTTCGGGTCTCTTACTGCCAATCTGCTGCAGCAGGGAGCACTTAAACAGACTAAACAGTAGTTACTAGCTTTATCACAATAGTCTATCTATCTATCTATCTATCTATCTATCTATCTATCTATCTATCTATCTATCTATCTATCTATCTATCTATCTATCTATCTATCTATCTATCTATCTATCTATCTATCTATCTATCTATCTATCTATCTATCTATCTATCTATCTATCTATCTATCTATCTATCTATCTATCTATCTATCTATCTATCTATCTATCTATCTATCTATCTATCTATCTATCTATCTATCTATCTATCTATCTATCTATCTATCTATCTATCTATCTATCTATCTATCTATCTATCTATCTCTAAAAGACCTGGTGTTTCTGCTTCTTGATTTTCAATAGTACTCCTTTTGTGACCCATAGGTAGTGAAGCCAACGTTTTGTATTGTATAATTTATTCTATTTGCATTATGTTCATGGGTGCCCTTTTGGAATGCATGGTTGAAAAGAGTGAGGTTGTAGTTAGACCAATACAGGAGCCGCTGGTTCTGGCGCACGAGGTTGGGGGATGTGCTCTAAACATGGTAAATACTTAAAGATGAGGGGTTGCTGAGAGTGCGAAAATGGGCGTGGGTGAGACTTAGTCTCTATCACACGTTATAAACCACCATTGATATGGATCAGTAGGTCTGCCAGTAATCTATGATATGGGTGTACTAGGAGTGATAAAAACCTAAGCCCTGAAGGTTTTGTCAAGCAGTCTGGGAGTACTATATGGAGCCCACCAGTAACAGTAGAATATCAGCAATCTATTAATTGTAGGCATGAAATACATTGTATGAATGGGTAAATTATATTCACTGATGATAGATATACAGACTTTGTGTTCCATTCAGGAGTATTACCAAAGCCCAAATAGGGAAGTTGGGAGGACTTGGTTGTTCTGTGAAAGGAAAGTAATTAGATTCAAATTTGTATTTTTGTAAAACACAACTATCAGACGTAGATGTTTTGGCACTAAACTGCAGAATTTATAGGCTGACTCTCACCAAATCTGGGAAATTGTCAAGTTTTAAGAGCTTTCCTAAAGGCCATGTTGTTGGGTATAAGTTGCAGATGTTTCAGCATGGTTTTCCTGGATGTTCCGGCCAGGACCAGAAAAGCCCAAACAGGCTTTGTGATTGCGAGGAATATAGGGACATAGAGAAGATAAGGAGCAAAGTTGTCTTCGGTATATTTTGAAAGCATCGTGTAGTGGACAGTTCCTCTATAAAACATGAAGAACTATGCAGAGCGCTTTAAATAACATATGTTTACGGACTGGCAGTCAACGTAAAGCGCTTAGAATACGCTTGCTACACCGTGGGGCATCAATTACCATGCAAGTTGCCTGATTTTGAACAGTGTGAAGTCACTTAAGAAATACGGTTTTGATACCAAAGTAAAAGCGGTTGCAGTAGTCGAGCCTGGAACCTATGAAGGAGGCCACCCAAATTAATCTACTCTCACCTGGAAGCAAAGGAAGCACATGAGGAAGGTGTCGTATATGGAAAATGCACAATAAAATAAGTGGCAAAACTTGATTGCGTATCTATCTATAAGGAAGAATCCATTTTAGTATCCTGACTTGTGACACATTTGGCATGTTATGGACGAGGCCCAAGATCTGAGGGCCAAAGAAAGGAGTGACTGAGACCCTCCAGTGAAGAGAGACATCACTGGGTGTATTTGACAGCCTGAATATTAATTAGGCATCTTCTCTGTATGTGTAGATTTTAAGCCTGAAAGAACCTGGTTGTTCAACCAATAGCAACAGGCAGGGTGATCCCGCAGCATGATCTTACAGCGCCTCGACACCCTCACAGGGGAAGCAGTCACGCTTTACAAATTCTCATTGATTGATTGATACAATCAGGTGCACAAAGTTGTGAGACAAACAACTCTGACGCAACAAGCAGTTTTAAAGTATGATTAGGTATCCTGATATCGCGGGAGAGCACCTGGCTTCCTCTCATGGGATGGTCTCCAAACTTGAATCCAACTGTTGCAGAGGTTTCACTGGATGGTAGGGCAGCTCTTCATAATTTGGTGCAGCACAGCAAACGCATTTTCACCAATAATGACAAACACTCTAAAGTTCAAAGTATAGCTCAGGGTTTTATGTGAGCATAATGAGCCAAAAGCCAGTGTTAAAGCTCCTCCTGTGTGCACAGACACCAGCTTTACATTAATGTGAAGGACAACTTTAAGCGTAGCCTTGGGCCAGCCTGGCTGTAACCGGATTTAACAGAGTGCTACTGTAAAATACATGCCTCTGAAGATCTTTAAAAAAAAGTACACATAGGAGAGGTCCCTACATCAGCACTAATTTAAGCACATACAATAACTGGCTACCCCTTAGGATTGATTTGGCTTTTTTTCAAGGTACAGACGGTACAGGATGCACCTACACAGAGGTGCTATTGGCATCTTATTTCCACCACCACTGTTTTATCAAACAGGCTAGGAAGGAGTGGGTAAGAACCGGAACAAGTTTAAAATAGTTTGATTTTATGTCATGTTTTATAAAATGTAATGTAAAATGCCCTAATCTGCCCACTCCATCAGTAAAGATGGATGTGGAATACTATGTACCATGTTATGGTTTACACTTACTATGACAATTGAAAAACCAACAAAGAGCCCTGTGCGGACGTGCAGCTGTAATTAATTTGTGGTTCCATATCCCTACACATGCTCAGGCGGTCTCTGAAAACTAGATAGTTGCAAGCGTGTAGTCGCTTTTATCCTCTCTATCCTGTACCTGAGCGCTGCAGCTGGACACCCTTGGAAGAAAGGTAAAAAATGCTGAAGGAGGGGAGAGTGTCACGTCACCATCTATACCATCCAGACACTGCTAGGGATTCTGTCAATGGACTGGAAAAGGGTTGTGGTATACGGCGTGTACCAAAAGGACAAGGATTTTCATGAAAGGCATGGGTGTGGCAGGGCAGCAGCGTCTGAGTGGGCTTTCCCACCATCCGATATATATGCACATCACCATAGAACTACCTCTGGTCCCAAACCAGGAAACCAAGGGACAGATTCTGCAAGGTAAAGGCACATGAAGGGCGAGCAAAACCAGAATGAGAGGCACCATAAAGTAAAAATAATTTCCAGTACATTTCAGTTGTTCTGCTGGTGGTGCAGTGGAAAGAATCGGGATACAATATAGACCGTAACCTTGAGGGCACCTTTTAGCCTAGAGCGAAGGGCCCCGCAACCGCTAGCCCCACCCTTTTCATAAGACACATTGCCTAGGCTTGTTTCTCATTTGCCTAGAAGGGTTTATATCACTGTGTGGATCTAATCTTGGAAATGCCGTGTTTCCATTTTGCCAACAGTGGGTAATTTAAATTCTTTGTGTTTATTTAGGCAGCACTTGTCTGATTCTTATTGCTCAGAACCGAATATGTATTTTATCTTATGCATAACTGCCTCTCAAATCTGCCTGAGGAAGATTGACACGATTGGGGATCAGTCAGTTCTAGCTTAATTGCAATAGCACCGTACATTCTGAGGTGACAGAGCTCATGCTTATAAAAAAAATATAAAGATAATGACAAGTCCGAGGCCGCAGTGTTCTTCTGGCTAAAGAGCCCAGACTGGGTCATGGTATCACAAATAACATTAGGAGACTTGACAGCAATGCAGGAATCTGTTAAGATCATCTTTGAAAAGTGTATAGACTTGGAATATAATCTATCACATGTCAGCATTGCCATTGCAGAACGGAGGAATAATCGGTCAGATGCCTGGATCATCAGCAAATGCAAGTAAAGATGGGTAAAATTCAATCACATTGTCTGGTTCAGATTGATTCCCATGTCACTGAACGATTAATAGTCAGCAGAGTCAGTCATGTAGGGATCACTCACCTCTGGAAGCTGGCTGGGCAAAAATCAGTATCAGTCATTTATCAGTCTTGTACTGGAAAGGGTAATAGCGATGCAACAGATTGTCATGGCCCATGCGCCCTCAAGTATCTGACTCTAAATATGCGGGTGTGTAATTTGGGTATGACTGTAGGTTTTGGATGTTACATGGTATGTGAAGCACATGGTGCTGATGGCTTACCTGAGGGGCAGGTGCTCTGGCCGAAACACTAGGTGCTCTGGTCTTCGTCCACCCATTTTTGGGAACACCCTGGTGATGGGTGTCATAAAAGGCACTTTAATTTAGAGAGCAGAAAGCTTGGTCCTTGCACCCTGTTGGCTGCTAGAGGCCAGATGACGTCCTCGCTGTGTTGTGCGAAGCAGGATAGTGCACTGTGTAACAGGCAGCCATATTCAATGCTTCTATGATGTGTTTTTGTTTGGTAAGATTTGATCAAGTGATGCCCCTTTAGTGGATGTACCACTTTACCCTTTCATTATTCATTCTTTATGACACATGCACATCATAATGACCTACAAAAGAAAACTAACTTTCCAATCCTTTAAGATCTCTGCATGGACACCTTGCAGAAAGGACATAGCAACCTACAGACTCCTTCCAGCTACCTCAGATGTTAAAGCACTCCTGAGTGTCTACAAAGCAAGCCTGAAAAAACATGTGGAACTCAATGCTTTTCCTGAAAACACAATCTTCCGAACCCAGATTGTTAGCACCTATGTAACTCAACTGCTATGAGAGAAGTGTTCTGTATGCAGACAAGCGAGAACATAGAGACTAACCCCTAAACCAGATGACCTCATCCGATGACAAAGCCCTCCTTTCTTCCTGGAGAACTATACCCACAACTACTTAAACCACCTTCCATAATTTTACCATCCTCAAAGTGGCTCCCATACCTTTCAATCTCTTAATCAGTTGGCCAGTGCAATCCTATCCATGAGAAGATGAACAAATCAGATTCCACTTCGAAGTACACAAATGACATTCGCACTGTCTACTATGCCCCTTTGCTCCATTCACTGTTTGCAACGTTCGGCTTCTTCTAGACGCTGAATTTGCCAACATCCTGAAAGTGCTCGAATCAACCTTCCATTAAGACTGCATTCTGTCTTCATTTCTTCAAGGAAAGGCTTCCACCAATCATCAACATTGTTATCTCCTCCCTCTTTCAAGGAAGCTTCCCAAAAGTCCTTAAGTTGGGACAGATCGCATCAAACCCCGCCTCCCCCCCCTCCCCCCCCCCCCCCCAAGTTCGGAGAAATCTACACTGCATACAGATATCTTGCAATTTTTTAGCCCCATCAACCACCCACAGTTCATAGAAAGAACCACTGAGAAAGGAGTCTTCCTCAACTACAGGAGCAGATGAAGAAGAACAATCTCTTCTACGAGTCTGTCAGTCTGGCTTCAGACCACAATGGAGCAGGAACACTGTTACGCACCAAGTAATATTAGGTGCTCTTTTTTTCTCTCAATTAGATTAAAAACCCTGCTACTTTATTCCCTTTCAGCTCTCTGCAGCCTTTAATACAGTCCGACATCAATCACTCATCCACATCCTAGACACATGTATGGGATTCACTGACACAGACCTGCACGATTTTAACTCTTTTCTCACCAAAACACCACCAACTCCTGCAGATATTACTGCAAAATTCTCAGCCATTTCTCATTCCAGGGTTCCATCCTCTCTCAAATCATCTTCAACCTCTACGGTCGGCTTCTTTATTCTTAAGATATATCCATCTGGTGACTGTGAGAAAGTGCCATCTTTCTTGCATGGTATGCCCCCACTTTTTGCTTAATTGCTGAATGTACTTTGACTGAGTGTGCCCTGGACTCCTGCCAATCAGGTGCCCAGGGCCTATGTACCTTCCCTAAAACCTAAAACCTAAATTGGCAAACCCTGGCCACATGTCAGCCCCTGGTAAATGGTACCCTAGGTACCCAGGGCCTTGTGACCAGGGAAGGCCTCTAAGGGCTGCAGCACTTATTGTGACACCCTTAGAGGCCCTGTACCCTAACACAAACACACTGCCTTGCAGGCTGAGTGTCTGGGTACAAGACAAAACAGAGAGTCGACATGGCACACATCTCTGTGTGCCATGCCCACAACCTACACTACCCTGGCATACATCAGCCACCCCTCTAGCTGGGTGCCCTATGCCAGTGGTGTGGGCACAGTAGCATAAGCCCTGTGCCCCTACAGTGCCCAGGTCCATTCCTGGGCACTGTAAGTGCAGTGCTGCCATTTAAGAGTATATGGTGCTGGGAGCTCGTCAAACACGAACTCCACAGCACCATGATGGCAACACTGAAGAATGAGAAGTTTGGTATCAAACTTCTTAGCACATTAAACCCGCACTGATGCCAGTGTGGGATTTAATGTACAATGCACTACAGAGGGCATCTTAGAGATGCCCCCTGAAACCTAACCTACAATCCACGTCTTGTCTAAGAGGCTGCCTAGGCTGCCACACAGCAGACATGTTGCTGGACCCCTGGGTGGAGAGCCCCCGCTCTCCTGGGCCTGCAACAATGCACATCCTGGGCGAGGTGCTAGGTCTCCTCCCCCAGGATGGGCAGGGGGAATCTTCAAAGGCATGCCGCCTTTGTGAGCCTCTCCAGGCCACTTGCTGTACTCAGCAACTGGCCCCCTCCGGTTCTGACCCCCCACTCTGGCCGGAAACTCCAAGTAAGGACAGGGGATGTGCCAGCCCGGCCAACCTCACCCCTCAGGTGGGGGAGGCGAGGTGAAGCACATCTCCGGGCCCTTGCCATCTTGAAGATGGGGAGCCCTACCCAATCAGGACTAGGCCACTGCCCCCCTCCCACAGGAGAGTGGCAGGATATGGGGTGTACCCACCCCAGGACAGGGACCCAGTGGTCCCTGTCCTTTACCTACCTGTAACTCCCCTAAATTTAGTATTTAGGGGCACCCTGAACCTTCCTTCCTTAGATTCCAGATTCTAAAACAGCAAAGAAGTTCAAGAAGAAAGAAGACCTGCCGTGCAGCTGCTAAGAAGAGGAAGACACCAACTGCTTTGGCCCCAGCCCTACCGGCCTGTCGACCCTCGAACCTGCTCCTGCTAAATCCCAGCACCTCCTGTGGCCAGCAACCACACAAACACCGGAGGACCTGGCTACCTTGTGACTCTGAGCACCTGGGACTCCCACGAGCAGTGGCTGTGCTGAAAGCAAGTACCTAACCCCTGGCACCAGCCCGGAACCGCAAACCCTGCACACTCTGCACCCGCCAAGTCTGGCCTGTGCTGGAGTGGACAAAGACCCCGAGTACGTCCCCCCGGCAACTGTGACCCCGAATCCGGCACCCAAGGACCCACCTCGACGCTCCTGACGACGCCTGCAGCCTCAGAACCAGGGACCCCCCTACCGCGATCAACATAGGGTACGATTTCCCGACACCGAAAGGCACCCCTGCACCCGGCGCCCTGCGGCCCCCTGTGCCCGACTCCTGGGTACCTACCTATCCTCCAACTACCCAACTTACCTCTCGAAGTGGTGTTCACACCTGAAGAATCTTCGTCCCCGAGCTTGCAGCCTTTGTTCGTCCTTGAGCTTTCCCATTGAAATCCATTGAGCGCCCGAAGGCTCAAAAGCACCCTGCACCCAGCCGCCCGAGTGGGCCTGGCAGTGCAACTTCTACTCCTACCTACTTCCCCATTTGCCCTGAACAAGTGACCAGGAGCCCAGTTCCCACAGCCGCGTGGCCTGCTAGTCAGCAGCCACCAACCCAGGCCCCCTGCCTCCCATAGGATAACCTTGGGCCTAACTCACTCTGCACCCAGCTCCCCCTGTGCCGCTGAGGGTGTAACAACTGTACTTACCTGACCCTGGGAGACCCCTGAGTCTGTGCCCAGGACCTTAACTCTGCCAGTCTAGTACTTACCCAAAAGCCGATAACTCCCTTTTCTTCCATAGGGTAACATTGACTGGCTTCTTCTGAAATTTCTTCTATGTGTGGAGTTTCTAAACTTTAAAATATGCACCTAAAATCAACCGAGTAACGAAAACGGAAATACTCACCTGCTATTAGGAGAGATCCCAGTGCTGGATATTGGTGCCCAGCACTGACCCTGAAAAGTACTCCCAACCGTACTTACCACTAACTCAATTTTCTCCCATGGGAAACCATTGACTGTTTTTCTGTGAAATTTCTTCTAAGTGTTGATTTTGCAAACTACAAATATTCTTTAAAAATCGTACCAACATTCGGCTGAGCCCCAGGGGGCCTATTACTGCCTTGATGTTGTTGAACATGTATATATTAGCGGCCGGCCCTGGTGGTTGTAGGCCCATGTTTGTATTGAGTTTTTATGTGCAATAAAGGTTTTTGAAAAGAAAAAAAAAAAAAATAATCGTACCAACTGTGAAAACGTAATTACTTACCTGTTTTAGATAGCTGTCCCAGTACTGAGCCTAGGAGCTCAGCACTGGATTACAAAAGTAACGAGAAAAAACTTTACCCGTAACTCGAATTTTCTTCCATAGGAAACCATTGACTGCTTTTCTGTGAAATTTCTTCTAAGTGTCGACTTTGCAAACTTATAAATATTCCTTAAAAATCGCCTGTATAACTTAAACGCAGTTTCTCAACTGCTTACAGGTGATACACTAGTGCTGGATCTAGGATCCAACACTGACCTAGAAAAAGTAACCATAACCCCACTTACCTGCTATGTGAATTTCCTTCCATAGGATAACATTGGTAATTTGATCAGAAAAAGTTTCCAAGTGTCAACTTCGCTTAAAAATCACAACAGTGGGGGAGGAGCCTAGCGCTTGACCAAGATGGCCGCGTGAGCCTTGAGCTCCCGCGACCCTCGCGCCCTCCTGCAATCATCCTGTCCTAAATCCTGATTTTCATGCACGGAATCCTGCAGATGAGTCACAGCTGGGGCGATTGACGTTGTCCGGGCTAAGATCGCCCACCGGGGACCGAAGTTGTGCATGGCGGAAGACTGCGGCCTACCTCCGAAGGATGCCAGGGGCTTGCGTTGGCAGGATGCCCGGCCACTAATTGAACAACAGCGGCCTTGGGAGGTGTGAACTGGCGGACGGGTGCCGCTGCACTTTCACTTTCGCTTTCTCGCCCTTGGCTTGCTCTGGGTTGGGAGTGCTTTGTGCCGATCCCCTGTTAACTGGAAGACCTCCACTCGACCCTGGTTGGCTGCTGAAGCCCTAGTTGACCCTGTTTCCTCTGGCTGAGTGAGGGACGTCTTTTTGCTACTGACCGCCCTGCCGTTCGAGATGTCGACCAAATCGGATGCAGACAAGCCGAAGTCTAAGACTACCAGGCGGGGAGGCTATATCCAATCCAACAACATGGATCGCTATGCCCAGCAGAAGGGGTCGCCTGGTGGATCGGGACAGTCGCTGGAAGCACAGAAGTCCGACTCATCCCCAGCCTCGGAGTTATCATTGCAGGATATCAAGGGGGCGATAGATGGGATGCAATCTTCGATTGGGCGACAGTTCGAGACCCTGGCACACAAGGTGGACATGATTTTGGTTGATGTCAACTTGATTCGCGCGGACCTGGGCAAAACCAATGAGCGGGTCAAGTCCCTGGACCTCAAGACTACTGGCCTCGCGGACGATGTCTCGGAACTCCAGGCTGAGGTTCGTAAGTTACGAACCGCGAATGACCTCTCCGCCCGCCGGCTTGAAGACTTTGAAGGTCGGGCCCGGCGCAACAATGTGCGCCTTATTGGGGTCCCGGAAACTTCGGAGGAGCTCTCCGTGGATTTACTCGTTGAGGACTTGGTGGTGAATCATCTTGCGCCTAAGGGCCTCGGCAGGTTCTTTGCGGTTGAGCGGGCTCACCGAGTGCCTGGCGGACGGCCTAAGGTGGGAGCCCCCCCGCGGCCGATTGTCGCCCGGATCTTCAATTTTCGGGATCGAGACGCTATCCTGCAAGCATCGAGGGTGACAGGCCCGGTGCCTTTTTAGAATGCCTCTGTGAGCTTTTATCCTGACTTCACCCAGATGGTGCAGAAACAGAGGCAGAGTTTCCTGGGGTGAAGCGGCGGCTTAGGGAGATGGACCTGAAGTATGCCATGCTTTTCCCCGCCAGGCTACGTGTGGTGTATGAGGTTCGGACTTTCTTCTTCGAATCACCGGACATGGCAGGGGACTGGTTGGATGCGCTCCCTCGGCGACAGCCCGGCTGGGACCGCGTGGATGAAGCGGAAGGCGACCGGGATGGACAAAAGTGATACCTCCGGTATCGGTCTGTTTTGACTCAGCCCCGGACAGTGACTCGCATCTACTGCAGTAATGGGAGGGCGGCGGGGGGGAAGATAGGAGCTCTTTCCTCCCTTGGGGTACTTTTTGTAGATTTGTTTTTGATAGGGCGACAGGCACACTGCAAGTTGGGGGGGCTTTGTAAGCTGACGCAGGGGTGCAGGGAGGGGGGGGATTCGGGATGTTGGGGTTGTTGTTGGGGGGGGGGTTTCTTGCAAGGCGTAGCAACTGTTGTCGTTATTGTCCGATCGGGGTTCTCCGGGGGGGGTGGAGGTCTCTTTGTGTTTGGGGATGGGGGATAGGGGCTTAAACATAATTAGCTGGAATGTTAATGGCTTAGGGGATCGTATTAAACGGGGGATAGTCCTGCAATTCTTGAAACGGACCTCCCCAGATGTGGTCCTCCTGCAGGAGACCCACCTTATAGGGAATACATGTTATGCACTTAACAGAAAGGGTTATAAATTCATTGCTCACTCGGGGTTCTCCTCGGGCTCCAGGGGTGCGGGCATACTTGTTAGAGCTTCCCTACCATTTGAGGTTGACTCCACCATCGCTGACGACAGGGAGCGATTTGTGGCTGTGGCGGGGAGGTGGGAGGGTAGAACGTTGGTATTGGTTTCTGTTTATGTCCCCCCTGCCCTGCAGGCCTCCACGTTTGCTGATCTGGGCAAGGCCTTGTTGGAACTCCCCGAAGGGCTGCTAGTAGTGGGAGGAGACTTCAATGCGGTTGGATCTGGAATGCTCGATAGGTACCCGCCCAGGGACACCGGGGGTGCTCAGAAGTGGCTTCCCGACTTTATAGATACTTTTGGTCTGGTAGACTGTTGGAGGCTACGGCACCCCACTCAGAGACAATATACCTTTCATTCCGGGGCCCACGGGAGTCTCTCTCGGATTGATTACTTGCTCACTCTGGCTGCGCACGCCTCATTGGTATCTGAGGCTAGGCACATGGCGCGGGGCATATCTGATCATTCGCCGGTGTGGGCCCGTCTGGATGTTGGCCGGGTGGTGGGGAGCAGGGTGGCTCCCATTAACCCCTGGTACTTTCGTGACCCCAAGCTGCGCAGTGCGTTGCTGAAGACAGTTGATCACTATTTTCAAGATAATCAGGGTTCAGTTGAATCTGCGGTGTCCTTGTGGGAAGCTTTTAAGACTGTCTTGAGAGGGGAGGCCCTTTCCTTGGTAGTGGCCGCCAAGCGGCGGAGATACGCCGAGGTGACGCAAGTAGAGGACGAGATAGCGGCTTTAGAAGCGGCCTTGGAAGAGGATGTTGCACCGGTCACACTGCATAATTTGAGCTTGAAGCAATTGGAATATAGGGATCTGGTGACGAACGCTGCCAAGACCCTCAATAGGGAGCAGCAGGGTCGATTGTACGATGTTGGTGATAAGGCCGGGAAATTGCTGGCGTGGTTGGACAAAAAAGAGCGTGTTAATCGAGTGGTGCCGGAGTTGTCGATGGATAGGGGGGAGGTTGTCACTGACCCCGACGGTATAGTTCAGTGTTTCTCGGACTATTTTCGTACGGTATACACCTCGGTTTCGGATAGGCCGACTGAGGACTCGTGTGACCTCCTGCGTGATATCGCTCTGCCCTGCCTTTCTGCCATTGATAGGGATGACCTCGATGGAGACATAACTGTAGACGAAGTGGCGTGTGCTATCCATGCGTTGCGCTCCGGTAAGGCCTCGGGCCCAAATGGTTTGCCGATTGAGCTGTATAAGCTTAGTCCGGATAAGTTGGCTCCTCACCTGCGCGCCATGTTCGTGGAGGCGCGGGTGACTGGGTTTCTTCCGCTCGATCAACGGCTGGCGACGATTGTGGTAATACATAAAGACGGTAAGCCCCGGGACAAGTGTGGCTCCTATCGGCCGATATCACTTCTCAACGCCGAGCCGAAAATCCTTGCTAAGATCCTTGCTAACCGCCTGGTCCGGGTACTTGGCGACTTGATCCACCCGGATCAGTCGGGCTTTATCCCGCACCGTAACACTGCACTGAATCTTAGACGCCTTCATGGAGTGATTGCTAGGACGGGCACGATGCGAGAGCCGGCTATTGTGGCGTCCCTCGATGCCACGATGGCCTTCGATACGGTGGAGTGGGCATACCTGTGGGCTGTGCTAGCCAAGTTCGGCTTTGGGCCTGGATTTGTAGGCTGGGTGAGGTTGCTCTATGAGGGGCCTCTTGCTAGCGTCGTGGTGAACGGGCGGGCGTCGACACCGTTCGAGCTCGGGAGAGGCACCCGGCAGGGCTGTCCCCTGTCGCCGTTGTTGTTCGCCCTTGCCCTTGAGCCGTTGGCGGCGTGGATACGATGGCACCCGGATATACGTGGGATTCGTTGGTCGCCTGACCACGAAGACCGTATTTCACTCTACGCCGACGATATTCTGCTATACCTCGCCTCGCCTAAGAAATCTCTGATAGTGGTTTGTGACATCTTGACTTCTTTTGGTAGGAACTCTGGTCTTGTCATCAATTGGGGGAAGTCATACTTGTATGTCCTGTGTGGGGATGTCCCGCCTGTCCCGCGCAACTGCTCGATCCAGATAGCCCGGCAGGGCTTTTTGTATTTGGGGATCTATATTTCCACCGACCCCATTTTACGATACGAGAAGAACTTGCTCCCTCCCTTGGCACGTCTGCGACGGGACGTGGCGGGCTGGCGGCGGTTGCCGCTTTCCCCCCTTGGCCGTGCCGCCCTGTTTAAAATGATGTCTCTTCCCCGTTTCCTCTATGCCCTGCAGAATACCCTTGACTTGGTCCCGGCCAGTTATTTCTGTGAGGTCGAAAGCCACCAGCGCGCGCTATTGTGGGAAGGGCGTCCGCGCATAGCGATTGCTAAGTTGACGCTTCCGTGGTATGACGGGGGTATCGCGCTTCCAGACATTCGATGTTATTATTGGGCCACTCAGTTGAGCGCGATTAACCATGGTGTATATGGTCCGGCGCTGAGCCCCGGCTACGCCATGGACCGATGGTTGCTGCGTGGGGGTAATTACCACAGAGCGTTGTACTCGAAGTCGTCGGACTTAACCCTTACGGGGCCCACCAGGGTGGCCGTGCATGTATGGAAGGTGGCGACGGATTCACTGGGCTGGAAGGGTAAGCTTACCCTTGCCACCCCTCTGTTTGACTCCGATATTCTGGGAAAGCTTTGGCATACAAAAGGGTTTGAGAAATGGGACTTGATCGGTATATCCAGGGTTGGAGACCTTTTGGTTAAGGGTAGGGTAAAGTCATTCGAGGAGCTGCAGAAGGAATATGAGCTAGGGAGTACGGAGTTCTTCCGATACGCTCAAGTGTGCCACGCCTTGCGGTCAGTCCTTGTAGAAGGGGAGAAGGTGCCCGAGTCCTCTCCGTTAGAGGACCGGATCCTGGATGGCCATATGCCAGAGAGTACGATCTCGCTCATTTATAAGAAACTAATTAATGTTCGGGCGGATCTTCTTCTAGGGTTGCGCGATCATTGGACCAGGGACGGCCTCGAACTAGATGATGAGGACTGGCAGTATGCAGTTTCTTCTCCCAAAGAGGTTGCGATCCCCGCGCGCCTGCGGCTGGTGCAGCTTAAAATACTTCATAGGGTCTACGTGACGGGGCCCAGGCTGGTCCATATGGGTTTCTCCGAGGAGGGCTTATGTAAGAGAGGCTGTGGTATGGTGGGCACCTTCCTACATATTATTTGGGAATGCGGTGCGATTATGAAGTTTTAGAAGCGAATCCACGATGTGATGGGGGAGGTGACGGGCATCGTCATGCAGCCGGAGGCGCGGTGCTGTCTCCTGAATGTTTGGGGTCCTACTGACCACGACGAGGCACAGACTCAGTGGGTGACCCTAGGGAACATGGTAGCCAAGCGCGACATCGCTCGCCTGTGGGGCTCACCTAGGCCTCCTACATTGACAGCGTGGATGGAAAACATGGATTGGAGCATGTTTAGGGAGAAGACAGTGTACTGTGCTCGAGGGCGCCCTCGGAAATGGCACTCTGTATGGGGGCGATGGAACCAGTACAGAGGGGGCATATGCCTGCCCCCAGACCCGGACCCGCCTGAGGAGCAGCTCTCCCCTTAGCTTTCTTTCCGGCTTTGTACTCCTTGCTGGTATGTGTTTGTCTTCTTGAGTCTCTGACTTCCCCTCCTTTCCCTTATTATAGACCTGTGTCTGATGGACGAAATGGGGCTCGCGCCCCCCGATGGGAACCCTTTTTTGTGCTTTCAGTACTTATCGCCTTGCTTGTGTTCAGGTTTGGGTTTGGGTTTATTTAAAATAGAACCTTTGATTCTTCTGTCTGTGTAATGTGGACACTCGCATGTGTTGTGTTTCTAAAGCTGCCGTACCTCCGGGTTGTCGGCTGAATAGCTGTGTCACTGATTTAAAAGAATAAAGGTTTTTAAAAAATAAAAAATAAATCACAACAGTAACTAAAAAGTATTTATTCACTTGTTTCCAAGAACTGTCCTAGGACTGAATCGTGGATCCAGTCCTGGAGTTAGAAAAGTAATCAACTGCATATAACTTAAAATTCCCTTTGAGCTCAATGTATTATTGTGTTTGAAATTGTGTTGCCTAGTGCAACAAACTGTAACTTTTGCATTCCAAGTCAATTGTCTTTTGCAAAGTATATGACTAAAGCATCTCATTCTGAGAAAGTATATTTTGATACCTATTGTTGGTTCTAAAATAAAACAACCATATATTTTTTTATACAAACCATTGGCCTAGAGTTCAGTTCTTGAGTGTGTGAGACCATTTGCTGACTGAGTGTGTACAACAAATGCTTTACACTGTCCTCCGATACTGCCTTACTTCTCGACCAAGCTACCACTTTAGAGAGTAAAGTTATATCTAATTTTAGCCTCTGCCAAACCTCTGGGGACTGTGGACTCTATACACACTGTACCTATTTGGGAACAGTATATATAGAGCCACTTTCCTACAGTGACAGTGCCCAATTCTACCTCAAAATATCCTCTGTCTGGCATACAGTAACTCTAAGGTACCTACCCAAACTAAGGCCAACAGATTTCCTCTTGTTCGACAACCGATCCAAACAAGCACAGATTCAAGTCTATCTATTCAACATTGACCTAGGTGGGTTCACTCCCACATAACTAAATTGCTGAAATAGGTTCACTAAAATTCACTTGACACAGGCATCCTCTCCAAAGAAAACCTAGCCAATAAGACCAGGACAGCATGATATCAGCTCTCCCTCATGAGAAAGTTGAATTCCATCCTTCTGGAGATCGATTTGAGAACTAAAGGGAAAGATCAACTCCTGTCCCATCTGAATGCCCTGACTCCACACTGACACCCCTCAAGACAGCTTAATATCCAGGGGCCGTCAATGCAGGTTAACGCGTTGGGATGTTGATAGACGAGGGAATAGGATTTATTTAATTTTCTTAATTTTCCCTATTCCGTTGTCTGTCAGCCCTCCCCCCCCCCCCCACTGCGCTTACCTGTACTGACCACCGCTGTTAATATCATTAAGGATTCTGACAAGATCACCCCAGTACTGAAGAAACTAGATTGGCTGCCCTTGGAGTTTGCATATTTTGTTGAAGACCAGCTGCATCCCCTACAAGGATATATAATTTATGCTCCTACATACCTAGCCAAGAAACAACCACCTGAGGTAGATAGTATCATACCAGGAGTCAGGATATCGCCAAGCTGAGGACTAGGACGTGCAAGAAAGTAAAATCAAAAGGCATGCCATCTCCTTCTATGTGTGCACCAAGGATCTAGAACATCTCCATCAATATCTAATCTAATACAACCCTTCCGTAGTTCAGGAAGAAACTGAAGGCCCCTCTCTTGAGGGAGCAGTATTGCCGTACATAATAGGAACGAACGTGTTACCCACCCCTTGTAAATAATCTTGAATCGTACCTTGGGCTCTTGCCTGTTGTTTAGCACTCCAAAGCCTCCCATGTGGGTTGTGCTATACAAGTACCAGTATATACATGCATACATACATAACGGGCACATTATTAGAGGTCACTTTCAACTGCGTGATCTCTTGACACATAACAGATTTGTATTGTTACCGAAATGAGCATAGACTCATGTCATCAACCTCACTAGGACAAACGACTGAATACATCAGCGGCCTTTGAATCTTTTACCATGGGGTCTAACACAGCGGGTGCCCGTGGACAGTCAGCCACCAGCCATCACTTAATGCAACAATTTTGACAACTTAAAAATTCTGTACCTGAAAATGTGTTTGCAGTCTGCCTATGAACAGCTTCATGCAGACAGCATATTATACAATACTACACAGAGTTGGCTTTGTGTCATATTGCTCATGATAGAGTACTTTCTTGTCAATTTTGGATCTCTGCTCCTTATTGGATGGCTTCATTCCCTATTCTGCGTCAGTCCTGTCCCAAGATCATAGCTAGTTAGCCCTTGCTTTTGATTGGATAAGGCTACTGACATCCTGGAACTATTATTAATATTTTTACTTTCATTTATTTTTTAGCACTTCATGAGAGTGCATGTGTTGCTCCTTTTCTTTAGCAGGCACTCATGCTCTTTCCCTTGTTCCCCTCTCCTTTATATGCTGTTCCACTGCACTTTTCCTGTGCCTCTTCATTTGTTTCCACCCCCTCTTGTTAGTGTTTTCTCACTCCCCTGCCGTCCCTTGCCCGTTTCATGGTGATAGCAGCTATTGACTTTGTCAGTGCCAGATACTATTAAAATGTGTTGGCACTGGCAAAGCTAATGGCAGCGCCTGCGGTGTTAAAAGTATAGAAAACTTTGTTTTCTGTACCTTCAAGGTCACCACATCATTGCCTCCTTGGTGGCCATGTTGAAAGTATAGAAAACATTGCATTCTTTTCTTGCAAAATGGCCACTACTTCATGTGATACCGCGAGACAATGCAACACGTGTAGCCTCACACAGCAACCATCTTGAGTGAAAACAATGTTCTCTACCCTTCTAACATAGCTGGTCGACAATATTAGCTTTTGGCTCTGGCAAAGTCAAAGGCGTCACCTGCAGAGCTTTGGCATTGCCAGTGCTGCTTTTAATCCTCCTTTCAGAAAAGCATCAAGTGGAGATCTTGTGGTTCTAGTAGATTTGTTACTGTATTACGTTAAACAACCTGTGGATTTTTGTTTAAATATCTTTCTATCCAATTATTCATGCACAAGCCAACAGTGTGCCATCTGAATACAATCACATGGATAATGTTTCGGAATATACAAGTTAAACATCATGTATATTAAATATCCATACAATACATACAACAAATAAGGGCATATCAGACCCGATCCATACGTTAGTTATCAGTACAAATATTTCTGCATTAGAGTGTACTTAGGGTAGTCAGCACGGGCATCCTTGGTTATTAGATAGTCACGACTTCTAGATTTAGTAGCAGTTTATTTATTTTTCAGGCCTTGCCTCTGAGAATATCCTTAGGACACAGAAGTCATGCAATTGACACAGACTAATGGGGTCTTCATACCTAGACTTACTTCTGCCGATTTGGCCTCCTGAATTGAACACTGTACCCCAAATTTGCTCTTCAGAAGAAAGCTCGCTACTTCAGTTGTGACACCCTAAATGAGCACACAAGGTGATGCTACTCCAGAAGTTTGATATGTCAAGTTGCCATTCCTTTTTCTTCACCTCATGCCCCACACTCACCCTGTTTGTGAAATTATTTTTGAATCTTTGAAGCATTTGTATGAGTAACCCCCAAAGACCCGCTTCCTAGATTGGTGACCCCCAGGACCCCCGCTCTCATCTGGCATAATTCCTCAGGATGTCTTTAGCCACAGCATACTAGTACACAATTGAGTGCATTAACAGTAAGTTGCCACCCAACTCATGTGCTGCTCCTCCAGGTCTTATAAATCATGGTTCAACTTTTCGATTCACTCCTGACGAGCTTACTTCAGAAGAGACATTTGTGTCATATGTTGATGCCATACAGACTAGCTCATCCACATTGTCCTTTATACATTTCTTGAGTATGCACCCTACTTATCTCTTCATTTTTTCATTGGTGTTAAGTTTACTAATGTTTCCAGCTTTACCCATGTCTCAGTGGGTAACTCTAACCATCCTTGTCAGGTCCAATGCAAGAGACTGAGAGGCATTAAGGTTGTGCGCATATATTTACCATTATGTGGTTTAGTTACTCCCTCTGGTCAGGACTCCCCTAGCTATTTCGGGGTGTGCCTTCATGCCCTGTGGACATTGAGCAGCAGAGGGTATCCTGCGGACTTTAGGTAATGTTCGGCTCTGTTACTCTCTCCCACTAGAACGGCATAGCTGTACTTTAGTCATAAGTGTCAGCAACAAATGACTGGATTTCCATAAAATTGCAGTTTTCTTGGTGCTTAGTACAAAGACAACAGTTCTCCTATGCCTTGCCTACCATTTCTCCCCATCTCCTCCACCACTCTTTTTGTCTCCAACGTTTTCTTCTGTATGTGTAGTTACAGCTGGTGTGGTCTATCCCTAAGTTAAACTGTGGACCAACCGTGATCCCCCATGACTGCACGTTCATAAAGAAAAGGGAAACTAAAATACCAGTGATATTTTTTCAATGAAATGTCGTGTTACATCTGGCTGCTTGACATGATTAAAGAGAGGCGATGGAAGGGCATCGTGGTTCCTAGGCTACTGCTATTTTTATGGCCTTTGTTGCAGACTGTCGTGTAAATGCTAATTTTGTGTTTTTTGTTTTCTCCTTCGCTTTTGCTTAGGGGCCAAGCGTGTGCTGGAACTGGACGGATTCTTTGGGGACAAGGGAAAGGCACACTTCCGCAACACCATTGGGCACAGTGCTGACTTCTCACTACGCGATGCTCTCTGGGTCTGCTCCAACCTTTTCAGTGATGTAAAGTTAAAGATGAGCCACAAACGCCTGATGCTATTTACCAATCAGGACCACCCCCATGCCTCCGATCCTGTCAAGGCAAAGGTAGCTCGCACCAAGGCCAATGAGTTGCGGGAGACAGGTGAGAGTTGGACACACTCCTCAGGTAATATTCACCTCTGAGGATAAGGAGGAAGCAGGGGCATGCAAGAGCTAGGCGAGAGTTTACACCCACACTTTGTACACTGAAAATGTATGTATATCCAGGAAAGAACAGGGGACATTAATCACAAAACTAATTACGAACATCCAGGGAATCCTATTGAGGCAGATACTGCAGTGCGATTCTTCACGAACACAGACACGCCTGCACACATGTGATCCATTACCAGTGGATGATGAGTGTAACCTGCAGTGCACACACTAATGCTTTTTCATGCATATCCTGGAGAACACAGGGAGGCAGCTGAGAAGCTGCACTTTGTATATCCAGGAGAGCAAAGAAGGAGCATACAAGGACCAGAAGAAGCAAGAGGAGAACCCGCCCTTTGCGGATACACATGGCTGCGCATCATACATGATTTGTTCCGTGTAACCTTGTGAATATTACTCTTTAACAGAACTTCATAAAAGAATCACTTGGTAGGGGGGGGGGGAGAGTAATTTGGTGAGAACTTTCCAGAGACTTAAAATAACCTATTTGCATGCATTGATGTGCAAATTCAAAGGAGGCAGAGCTAGGTATCACCACAATGTCACTTCTGCACATGTTTTGGCTCCAATTGTGGAAGCTGCAACTGCGTCCTCTGGCGTACAGTTAGACTCTTCCCACATTAAGCTTTTTGGGGTTGAACGCGTATCTAATGGTGAGAGGAATTTGGAGGGTGCGTGTTTCCAATCGGCCAGGAAGAAGAACAAGCATTGGCATAGCCAATAGATCTCGCCTTTGGGACCTTATAAGTGTTTAGCCATGCAACAGTTGATGCTGTTTCACCAAGGATATTGTGCTGCATAACTAAATACTTATAAGGTCCTAAAAGCGAGACCTATTGGCTATGCCAATGCTTGTTCAATATTATATACAAGTCATAGTTGCTGCTTATTTATCTAGTGCAACTAACAACCATTGACAAAGCCAGTAGTCCCGACCTGTTGTAGGTATGATGTTACTTGTTATATCAGGTTCAAATGAAGGATTCTTCTTATGAATGAAGTAAATCCAATGGAAAACAAGTAGAAGTAGTTTTGAAGGTTTATTCAAGATAAAGCGATGACACCACTGGAGTGCGTCCTTCCTCTCCGAAGTCCAAACGGAATCTGTTAGGTGAGACCGTTCATACTTCAGGAAGGAGGTTGAACGCACGGGAGTGCTTGTTTAATAAATGCTTATTTAAATCATAATCACACAGCATGCGCGCTTAACAGCAACTGTGCGCATGCAACCAACAGAATGTTACTACAGACACGAGCTCATGATGAGAATGAAAGCTCCTGAACATAGAATGCAGCACGTGAACATAAATAAAGTGTAATCATGTCAAACTAGAAATGTATACAACATATTACATAGATATCTGGATGTAATGACAGAAACAGCAAAATACAAGTCAGGCGGCACACTATGCTGAGCACAGAATTTTATCTTAGGTGTTTTAAACCACGCCCTTAATTACATTGGCCGTGCCCCTTTGAGAGACCACCTAGTTTTTTCATCCCACTTAAAGCTCTGGTTGACGTCCTGTCACTAGTCTTGAACATTTAGTTGTGTGTCCTGGCGTTGCTGTGTCTCGTACTATTTGTCTGTTTCCTTGGACTGGAGCAAAGAAAAAGAAAGCTGGACTGCTACGAGTGGGATATATAGGGCTTGGGTCTCTATGGTTGATCAGGTGACTATGATGGAGTCATGGGGAATGCAGTGTTTTGAAAGTTTTAATTTGATTGGATGCAGTTTTTGTTTGAAGATAAAGACGCATAAGCCTGTCCCAAATAGAATTGAAAATTCTTGTTGGTAAAGCTGGAAAATGTTAAATGTCTTTCTGTCTTTGGGAGACGTATGGACTACAGGTAGGGGCTAAAAAACAGTCGCTAACTACACAATCTACTACCGGCGTCGTCTGCAACTCCAACTACAATTGGAACGGATGGCTTTGGGTGAGGTGCGCGCTCGCAACGACGTGTTATGTCAGAGGGGTGGGCTGGAGTCGTGTCTGGACTCTGCGTTGGAGGTTGACGGGGGCGAGCGTGTGGGCTTATGCGCAGGGTAAGCGCTCGTCGCCGAGGCGGGAAAGCCATCAACCGTCAGCTGTGCTTAGGAAGCACGAGGGGTCGATCCCCACTAAATCCACTGATCCTGGCCGACCAGTGTTCACGCAGTGCCGTCGCTCCTGCCGCAGTCCCTTTTCTTAGGGCCCGGCCCCCCGCCCGCACTGGAGGTCAATGAACAACCCGCATTGCACGGTGAGCACCGCCGGTAGAAGGAGAGAATTGCCCTGAGGGTGGGGCGGGGCAGTTTGACATGTGTGAGGGTAGTGCTTGTGTGAATATCTCTGGGGCGTGAGTGTAAGCCCTCGTGTGGTGGGGAAGTGTAAGAATCAGTGGACGTGGTAAGTGTGACGTTCTTAGGTGGGTGGCAATGATAGATCTGCGGTGAGGTGTATTCTTTTATTGACCCGTAGAAGGCTCAAATGATCTTGGCGGCAACAGTGCTGTGATGGGGTTAGCTATCGTAGTGGGAGGACTGGTGATGAATAGGGGTTGTTTAAGTACCTTGGTTCTTGCTGGGGCGGATTGATGGCCTAGTGAGGTCTGTGAGTTCTCGTGGTATACATTGAGTGGGCGAGGCCTCCTGCGTTTTAAGGGCTGCGATGAAAGTTTGCTGGGCAAGTGTAGTGTGCTTTCCTCGTAAGAGCACTCAAATGAGGGATAATTAGGACCTGTGAGTTCAAATGCAGTGATGGGACCTGTGAGGACGGTGCTTTGGGAGACTTTTATGGTGTGTGAGGATATGGGCTCACTGTGACGTCCCATAGGGAAAAGTTTAGTCTGAATTTATTTGGTTGGGTAGTGTGGACTGTGGGAAGTCAAAATGGTCTGTGGGGCAGTGTGTTTTCCTAGTTTCAGGGCCATGAGGGCTCACTTCTGCGTTACCACCTGTGATCTTGAGGGGACTGTGCAAAGGTCAGTGTTCCGGAGAGCATCATAGCTTGATGCCCTCAATTGGAGTCGGGTTCAGCCTGAGGACATCTGGATAAGTGATAAGAACATCTGGGGTTTTCGTGAAGTCCATGACGTGGGTCATTGTCACGGCTTGTAGGGTAATATTGGTGCAATTAGCCCCTCGGGGGCTCATGTCACACCCGTCTGTTTCCCCTTTGTAGTTATACTTGGTCCAGCTAATCATAAATGTAAAACCGTTAGAGTGGTCATAGCATGTTCCGGGGAACTGTCTATTTAAGATAAACATTAAAAATGTCCGTTTTTAAACATGTTTTCTGAAATAAGGACTAAAACTGCCATTCCTTTTCTTAGTAAAATATATTTAGACAAAAAGTTAATGTTGAAAAAAATGATTCCCAGGGCTTCTTGTATTAATAAGGAAGCCAGGTTCTACTTTCAGATGTCTGGTTACTAAACTTCCTCTTATTGGTGGTACCGCCTCCGTCTAGTTCTTGGCCCCTGGTGATCTGAGTTGTTTGCCCATTCTACCATTTTGCTGACCCACGTGGCGTCATTTCATGCTCGCGACCGAATGTCGTCTTTTGGGACCTTTGCTTTGTTTGCTGGGCTCTCCAGGTGTGCCGTTGACCTGAAAGGGTACTTATGACTCGCTGTAATAGCTTGCGTACTATCGGTGCTTTTGTGTTCTTTGCATTTCTTGTCTACAGAAATTATTGTAGAAACGCACCAGTCAGTGCACTGTGCGCGCGTGGCAGCGGTTTACAGTATTGCGCACAGCCCAGCTCGAGAAAATGTGTGCGTGTTCAAGGAAAGCGCGTCCACGAGTAGCGATCGGTGTGCATGCCCGCGGGCAGTGCTTGAAATGAAGGAAATAGAAGGGCAACTGCTTGTTTCTGAGAAGTGCTGGGTCTCTCCAATTAATTAGAAGTGCAGGTACTCCCACTCTCAAAAGAAAAAAAAGGTCATGATCACAGCATACCGACAGGCGCCCCACGCTGCGGACCTATAATTAACTCAGCAGGTCTTCCGTAGAGGAGCACTCAACGCGCAAATGCTGTTCATGTGAAGCGCGTTCACAGACAGCAATCACAAATCACAACACTCTGCGCGTGCCCCAGTCTGTCTCCCTTGAGAGGCATCTCGGCGACAGTAGGTCTCGAGAGCGAGACCTAAAAAACTGATCTGCTTATAAAGGTACTGTCATGCAGGACCAAAAGGCTACTTTTGTGGTTGGGGTAAGAAAACTGGGCTCAGCTACTGCTAGGGGCATAATATTTATATCAGTAGCTTGAATGGCTTCATCAGTGCCTGTTGTGAGGCACACCCTGTATGAGGCCATATCCAGCACCCTCTAGAACCTTCATCCCATTAGCTAGTGATGGGAAAATAAGTGGAAGTGTGAGTTTGTGACGAGTTACAATGTGCAGTGCCGCTAATGGGAGCCAAGCTATCCCAGGTGAATTGTATAATCTAAGAAAGAATCATCCCAACTTTGCAGAAGGTTGCTGAGTGCTGGAGGTTGAATAGTGTGTAGAATTGGAATGATGGTCACTCCTGGATAACTACACATATGAGAAAATGAACACCTGGCTCGCTGGATTTGAACCTTGTTGGAATCCATGTTTCTGAGGTCAGACTGAAGGACAGCGGTATGCCGCAGCTGGCAGTTTTTCTCATAAATACAAACCTGAAGTACTAACACTGGAGCTCCTGGAGAGAGATGTGAATATTTGCATTCTGCATGGCCAGGGTGTACCCACTGCAGAGCTGTCAGGATTTGGGCCAGAGTCAGTATTTTGAACTTTACCATAGACCGAGCTGAGTTTAGTCACTCAGATTCAGAGTAGACTGAGCCATTCTAACTTTCCTTCAGTAACATTTGTGAAATTAGGGGTAGGAATTATTGCAGGGTCAAGCCCATGAGAGCTGCTGGGTCTTATGATTATTTGTTTGCGGTGTGGGTTAAATTCTGTGTGCTCCTGAAGGAGGTGATGGGAAATATAAAGGTTCTATAAAGCCATTCTGTGCAATAAACCACACCCAGATGCCTCTAGTAAGGAGTTCTTACTGTGAGGCAAAATTAATCCCTCCCTCTTCCTGGAGAGCAAATTAAGCTGACTCTTATTCCATCACCTCAGAGAGGCATGGAATATTCTATATATTAATTTTTAAACCCTAGGCCATACCTGGAAGGTTTGGTCGGAAACTGAAAGTCTAGTCTTGAAAGATTTATTGGCCTATGCGAATTGCAAAGTCCCAAGCTTCTTGCAGCTAACACTCTTACAGTAAAGATAGAATTTGTTGGCAACAGCTCACTTTCTCCAGAAAAGTCTTTTTAACATTGTCCTGGATCTGCTACTTCATAGAAACGAATCTGCCCTGAGATCATTCTGGTTTGATTCTTCTGTGAACAGGCAAAGAGTAGTAACATGACTTGAACGATTCGTCAGGAGCTTGATAAGCCCATGGCAAGTGAGGGTCCCTTCTGGACACTGACTATAACTCATCCTGTTGGAGCTTCAGTAGTGTGGATAGTGTCAGTCATTCAGTGTTTTGAGCACCCCTGTACAATCTGCTCACAGTCATGTGAGATTCAGGCCACTCTCTTCTCCAAGGCTTCAGCTCTCTTCCCTCAAAACAGACATCCAAAGTTCCAGTATTGGAGGTGGATCCTGATCCTTCTAGGAAGCTGTTCATACCCTGATGCAGCACTGTACATCTTGGTCCTGTAGCATCATTCTTCTGTCGGCTTCATTGTCCAGCCCTGTTTCTTGCATACATTTGTCCAGCAACTGTGTCATGTGATTCTATAGAGGGAAGACTATCCCCAATAACAATAGACTGAGGTGGGGGCCTACTGCTGGAGTCTGCTGGTGGCATTGGGTGCCTTTCCTATCACTGATGAGTTTTACAACTCAGTAACTCCTCTGACAAGCACACACTCCTATATCCTTGCACTCATGCATTCCACGATGCATTGACTTACTTTCACCCACTCACTCATCCATAGCAAAACACACATAAACTCAACAAATAAATGGCAGATAAATTGAAAGAATAAAAAAAAGAAAACATTTACCATAGCAGTAAGTGTTTATCTTGGAAATTGTATTGTGCATAGTATAAAAGTAGACATTATGTTAGCAATGAGGTACGTACTTAAGTACTGTTGTTTTCAGGATAAAAAGCTTTCATCCACCCTTTAGGTGGTTTTCTTCATCATTGTTTACCCCATTGCCAACATATTGTCTACTTTTGAGCAAGGGTTATCTTCTGTGGTAACATCAATTGGAGGACGCATGTCCTTGCTTTTTCTTCTCCCCTTTTCTCTGTTGTCATATGAGGATTGTGCACAGTGTCTACCATTAAAGGCCTGGATTTAATATATGCTTTTCACAATAATTATGTCAGGGCAGCTGCTTTTGTTGTAAATTTTCTTAATAAATTGGTCAGACCTGTGGCTTCTGACATTACTTTTTCCAGTGAACTGGCCAGGCCAGTATCCTTTATCAGTGGCTTGCCATCATAACAAACCCAGGCCTACTATCTTGAGCATGAATTTCCCACAAGATAACCATCAGGCACATATCCTTAAAATTACATTTGGCCCAAAAATATACTGAACCTTCTAAAAAGGTCTAACTGACACGTAATGGGCATAGAAGATTTGAACTGAGGAGAAAGCCATGTAATAAAATACCTATTTACCATAGTGGAACACCAATCCACCCTTTAAGGCCTGTTGGCTTTAACATTTGCTTCTCACAATAAATAAGCCTGGCATACTGTCTTTGCATTATAATGTTTATCATTGGTTTGGAATCGTAACTAACTTTGGCCTCTTGTATTGAGTGAGCATAAGCGATCCTACAAGGCAATTTTTAGGCATACAGTCATAATATTAAAGATGTGTAAAAACGTAATTTGCAGAACACTATACAACCCCAGCTAAGAGGACCTAAAGCGATTTCTCACAGTGCAAATGTTGTACCCCAAGATTTGTCAAAGAGGTTAACTAGTACCAAAATATTTATCAATTACAGTGATCTGTGACCTTACATGTAATAAAATACTTGTCTACAGGCTTCATCGCAGTGTAATCATAATGCATCCTTAAACGCTATATGATTTTTACAAACAGTAGGTCAGACTGCCTTTGTCGTAACTTTTCATAATACACAGATCAGACTTATGGCATCAGACAGCATTTTTCCCAATGAACCAAGTCGAATCGTAAGCCTTTATCATTGGCTTCTCATCATAACCAACTCAAGCCCATTGTTGTGAGCATGAGCTTTCCCACAAGGCAGCCGTTGTACACCAAGTAATAAAATTACAAGTTTATACAAAATGTAATTGACAAAACAAAATGTAGTTTTTCCTAAGTAGTCCCAACAGTGCAAATGTTCTACCCCCAGTGTTTGTCAGAGTAGGTAAAACAGTCCTAAAGCCTTGGTCTGGTGCAGAAAGCTGTGAGGATTAATGTGATAAAATACATATTTAAAGGCTATATCATAGTCTGATAACAATCCACACTTAAAGCACCACTGCCTTTAGCAAATGCTTTTCACAGTAAATAAGTAGGGCCTGCGGACTCTGTGGTAATATTTCAAAATAAGCAGATCAGTCTTGATTATGGCTTGTTACGATAACCAACTCAAGTCTACTGTAATGAACATAACAAATGTGCAATACGAGCACTCTCTTCACTCTTTTTCCCCCCTCTTTTTATTGCCCTTGTTAGAAGTAGACGCCTCCTACCAAATAAAAACTTGTAGTGGGGAGGATTCACATGTGGCTGGTTCCTAAGCCCATTAGTACTGTTTTCTAAAACTCCTTTTCTGGTGATCATATAAGGTCTAACTTCAGCTGCATTGTCAAGCCAGTCCTTAAGGAAAAAAAATTGTGTCAGCCAAGGTCGATGCACACGTAATGTGCAAAAGAACAAAATCATATGACATTAGGAAAAGGCTCCATTGTAGAGTGGGTTTCAGTCCACACTATCTGGCACAGTACCAAATCAAGTTGTATACACAGCTGTGTTGTGGGAGAGGATGTGGCTACACATGTTCTTGATGTGTTCATCTGTAAATGTAGTTGTAAATTGTAAATATGTATCGCTTACTATCCCTGATGAGGCGCTGATGCGCTTTGCAGCGAGTAGCATGCTACACCTGAGCTCAAGATAAGAGGTTAATAGTCGATTAGTAATTGTTTTTCCTTTGTGCATTAGTTTTGTTAGGTGTGTGCTCTTGATTTCTTGTGTGTTTAGTAGAAGTGTAGGGATAGAATAATAGGAGTGAATTTGAAAGGGGAAGTAGTATTTTATGTTTTTGTAAGTAGAGGTCGTGTGTGGCTATTAGTTGTGCGACATGGGTAACAAGGTAAAACAAAAAAAGGAGGGGAAGATTGAGACGGGTGTTTGAGGGTTCATAGTAGTCAGAAAGGTCTGGGATGAGTCAGAGGAGAAATTGGACGAGGTTGAAAGGAGGGATTTTTTTAAAATCAGCTGCAGGTGCAGAAATGACCAGGGGTATTATGGGTTTGGTACCCGCAGGACACTGCATCTGTTTGAGGAAAACACATTGGTGGCCCAACATTGTGGCCCTGGTTATGTCCATTGATGATTGTTTCAGTTGGTGTGATCATAGATTACTCCCAGTGCCTATCTTGGTGCTTCCTGGTTTGAATACTTGTAACCTGAAAGACAGACACAGGAAGTATCTATATTAAAATATAATCGCCAGACTGGGTTGAAATGAAGTGGCCGAGGTGGCCTTTTTGGCCTATAAATATTTTAAAGGTCTTAGATGTGCAGTATGTCCTAACATTCTCGGTAGAACAGGCACACTGTCTATGTTGTACCTAGTCTGTTAGCCTCTGCAACATTGGCCAGCATTATACACCAGAACTAGAGTCATGACCTAATGAATACCATGTGAACTGTTTGTTGGATGGGTGCTGGGCTCGTCATATGTCACTATAATCTTTCATATACACAATGTGTGTTATCACGGTGGTGGACTGAGAGGGGATCCTTGGAGCCCACTGTGATCTGTCCAGATTCAATTCTAAAAGTGTGTTAGTCTCTGCCCCAAAACACAGGCCTTACTTGCATTGTAATGTATGTGTTCTGTACCTCATTGAAGAATTTGGTGAGTCGGTGTTCTTGTCCCATACATTGACTAGGGAAGACTTCAATCTTATGTAGGCAACCCAGTACTATAATGCATCATCCCTGGATATTTGCTACTTTTATGTCTACATTTAAAAGTTAAGGTCACTAGCCCTCTAAACCGTGTGCTATGACAGGAATAGTCTCATTATGACCCTAGTTACACAGGTGGTCTGTGTGGTAAATTGCAAATGGATTTCATGTAGCATTGTTGTGTCAGTTTATTTGTAACAACTTGAAGACATTTTTCTGGGTTGTTATGCCTCAAAATTCCAGTTTAATAGTTTTATATTTTGTTGTGCTGGAAAGTCACATATGGATCTAGTCTTAAGTTTGTGTCACCGATTGTGTTTGTTGCGGTTGCCTAGAATTGGTCCCAAACTGTGTAGAAATTATAACTCCTTTTTTCCTCCCATAGTCTCACTGACCCCAAGTGTCGGCCTATTCTGTGTTGTTTTTTCCAGGTGAGGCACTTTGCTGTTGGCTGTGCCCACATCAAACTCCACCCCGTTTGCAAAATCTCTTCTTCGTATGATTGAGTCAGAGAATGAGGGTAGGGCTTTTACTGTGTATGGTTGACAGACCTGTTTTCATCTACAGCAGCATGGATTTGATTTCTGTGGCATCTTTCCCTGTTGGTTCCTGTTGGGAGTCAACAGTTCCCGATATGACCTCTTTCTTATTAAATGCCATGGTTCCTTCTTTTCGATTGTTCTTGCCCATTATAAAAATAGATGAGTCAAAGCTACTGGAATGAGTGCATAAAATGAATTCCCATTTGATGTGGAGCTGTCACCAGGTTTCTGTTTTTCTGTTCATGTCCAGTAATATGGAGTCCTGAATAGTGATTGCATGGTTAATTAATCGAATGAACTGCTACTGTGCTCGGGTGGGGGAGAGTAGGGGGGTTTCGAGGGCTCAAGAGTCTATTGGTCACCACCCACAAGTTGTCTCCTCAACCCCTTCACATTACGAACTGTCCCTCAATGAGGGCATGTTCAGAAATGGACTGGGGTCTGTGGAGGCCATGTGAAGAAGAGATATTCAGTGTTCCCTCTGGTGGTACAGGTATAAGGAATTCTCCTTCGCATAACGGGGGCCTATCCTGCCTGGCTCTACCTCATGCCTCCATAGATTAGCTTTTCGCCAGGTCTGTTGTATTCCTCACACCACTATACTTTGGGTTATTGCTGCACAGTCTGTCTCTTTTTGTCATCAGAAAGCCTTGTCTGGGTTATCTCCATTTGTGTTCACGCTGGCCATCTGTCGTCTTTCGTTTTATGTGCCACTCTTGCACATATGGTTGGTGTTCCACACTTTGGGTTATCCTGGTCTGGTGAGTGCACCGTGACTCCCTACGACCTTACTCAGTTTCCTGGCTCCTCACAGCCTCTCTCTAGAATCTCTGGCCTGTTTGAGTATGCCCTCCGCTACTTAGCAGTGCCCAGAAGGGTTCTGCCTAGGCCTTTCCCTAGTCATCTTAGGTGGACCTCTTCCTCTCATGTTAGGTGGCTTCCAAACACCTCATGTCTGTCAGTTCTCACCCATCCTTCAGGTTCACTGTTATTTTTCCAGGCGTGCAAACGTTCATGCTGAAATGGGAGCACTGTTTTGGTTATACATTTGGTTGATGGCGCCAGATAGTGTTGTTTATTCTTGCTTGAGCTCATGGCTTAAACTACCATCTTGCTGCATGGCTCTTTGGCGACTGCTCACCCTATTGTTTATAGATCCCTTTGGTGCTTCCGGAAATCTGACCTAGTTATGTTTTCAATGTTAAAAACAGACTTGGTGGCAATCCTCGAGACAGGAAACTTTGTCATTCCTATTGGGAAAGTACACTCTTAATAGGAGACTCAATAAACTTATCTTTTGAAACTGAAAAAAAGGAGACTCCAAGATCTGTATGAAGGTGTTGATGGATATACAGGGCAGGGATGCACTCTGTCATCTATTGTTTGTCTGTCTTCGTAACCACTGATGGTGACAAACTGATCCACCAACACCAATAGAGGTTTTCTGTTCGGAAACAGGAAACCTAATACTTCACTCTTTAAAGATGAAAACATGGTGGCTGTATTTGACTTGTCAAGATTATTTCATCCCCATTGTCTTTGTTTTTCTTCCATACAGTGTCTGTTTTAAAATGAATATAGGCAATTTAGAACTGCTTCCCTGCTTTAACAAAAGCCCCCCTTGAATTGCTGAGCGGTATGATAAATGTTTGGGAATAAATTTGAGAGCCAGGATCAACCATATTTTATGCTATGAACATACAAACTATTACAGACCATTCGGAAGGACCTATGTCTCCTAGGTGGTTGGATGTCTGCCATTTATAATATCTTAATCTTACCCAGCATGTTGTAAGCATTCCAGACTCCCAACATCTGTGCACATACATTTTCTGTGAGGGTCTGTAGGTGAACTTGGGTGAGGTTCATGTGGGAGAACAAACTATCTAGAATCTCTGCAAGAATCCTGCATGCTTCAAAGCTAAAGGGAATTTTGACTCTCTGACATTTATGACTGTTATCAAACTGTGAAACCCTATGATCTGGGCGACTGGTTCTGATAAAATCCAGTATGCACTGGACACATATGGGTCAGGTAATTACAGGGTCCTGGTGTGGTATGTCCAATGGTCCCAAAATCTTTATTATAGGCCAATTACTAGCACTGTTCCGGACATTTAAAATAACATAGCAACTAAATGATGAGTTATGACCTTCATGCCTCCCCAGATGTATCTTCACTTCAGTGCAGACTTTACTCTTGTAAGGAATGGTACTCCCCTTAATCTCTGGTAAGATGCGCTCTGGCAGGTGTATTCCTAGGCAGATAAATCAAATTATTTGAGGATTGTAAAAAATCAGTTCGCTTTGAGAAGGAGAGATCTAGAGATTATCAGCAGTGATACTGGGTTATGAACCTGAACATCAGATAGAGCAACCAACAGATAAAGCACCCTCTTTGAAATCTTGTTAACTAGATTAAAAGGCTTGAAGGAGTTGGTCTTGGAACTGTACCACCAGATCATCTCGTCCCTGCCTGATGCAGCAAAAAAAATCCCGGATAGATGTTTTTGAAATTTGTGAAGGGATATTCTCACATAGACCTGAGAAACTGTATATGGTGGATATTACATTACCAGATATCATATCGCAATCTAGCACAAGGAATCTTCCTCTAAAATAATTCTAGGATGAAAGATAGGACCCCGATCAAGCTATATGGAACACTCCCCACTATTCCAGACTCGTGTTGGTTTGGGGAGAGTTTGGGGATGCGTTGCATTTTTGGTGGTCATTTCTAATAATTCATATGCATTGCAAAGAAGTCTTGGTGACTGTCAAGGCTATGGTAGGGTCCCCATAACAGCTGACCTTCTGATGGTGGTTCCAGGTCTCAGGCCTGTTGATTAAATAGGAATTAACTCTCCAATCTGGAAGCAGATATTCCAGCTTCTTCTGGCACAAGACTGGTTATAGCGAGGTGTAGGAAGAATTTATTCGTCAACCATTGAAATGTGGAGTAATAAACAGTGGGGCACAGCAGCCATGGAAAGGCTATACAGACTTCAGGTGAAGGATAGACAATTTTCAGAATTTATTGTTGTAAGCATTTGAGCACTTCCAGGAAGACGAGATTTGGCTTTTCCTCCTAGACTGAGAGCTCAAGCTTTGTTTGATTTTCTGCATTTGTTGTCTTACTTTATGAAGTGTACATTTTCACACCATGCTGGAGCCTAAAGGGTATTCGGTAAATGCTCAGTGTTCCTTCAAGCTACAATACATCTGCTTATTATTGGTGAAGTGAGTGAGGTTATATTTTCTTTTGTTAATGATCGTTGAGTCATGGATTTATTTTTGCTGTGGTTTTTGTTTACTGTTCCGTACCAGTAGTACTCAAGATTTATTTCAATATTGACAGGTGTCAAATAAGATGTTTAGAAAACAATCTGAACATTAAGGACTTGGAAGTGAATGCAAGTCTTACTTGACTGCCTATTAACCTAGTATGCTCATGCTCACAATTACAGGGGTCTTCGTCGACCTGATGCACTTGAAGAAGCCTGGCGGTTTTGACATCTCACTGTTCTACCGGGACATCATCAGTATGGATGAAGATGAGGGCCAGGACCTGAGTGTGCAGTTTGAGGCTTCAGACAAGTTAGAGGACCTCCTGAAAAAGGTCCGGGCCAAAGAGACTCGAAAGAGGGCCCTCTGCAGGTGGGTGCATGTCCACAGGGAGTTTGAGTGTGGATAATGTTGAAAGGGCTAACCACTTTGGAGAGACTCCATGAGAGGGGGCATGGTCTTATATCTTTGTTATGACCTCTTGAGATTTGAAGAATGAGCAACACCTGTGATTAGACACTGGTGGATACAAGATTGGCTAACCTTTAAAAGTTGATAGAAAAATGTGGGTGGGCCAATGCCTTTAAAAAGCATCTCTGGAATTTAGTGGGGACGAGCAAACCTCTATTAAGAGACTGCCAAAATGACTTGGCTAAAACCTGTTGAGAGATACATGGTGGTAACCATTGTTTCCTCTAATTTATTTCTTCTGTGTGCGGCAGTGCAAGCTCCCTGTGCACTGCAACCAAGGCTATGTGCGCCAACCAACTGGACATGCAAGCGAGTGCTGCGCTCAGCAATATAAATCTATGGCAATTACCACTCCAAACTTCTGTTTACGAGAGCAAAAACAGGTGCATTACACACACACACACACACATAACTCTATATAGTAGGGTCTTGAGACAGTTTTGCAATGTGCATACATACCTTTGTGACATGCATTGTTTACTCCTGTAGCACCTACACCCTGGGTTTAGAAAAGGACTGAACATAGAAGATTGAACCATTATAATATTTTTCTGAACAGCAGGGTTGATGCAAGCAGTTAGAAGGAGGCAGTTATTATTGAGTTTGAACCCAGATCCATGCTGGTCATATCAGAGAAATATGCTGAAATTTTTCCTAGTGTAAATTACCGACACCAAGGCACATTGAGCAGCGCCCGCAGGTTGTCTGCTTTATTGTTACGAACAAGATTATGCAGACAGTGAATGGGCTCTCTTATTTACAATTTAAGTTGGCCCAAAACAAAGCCCTCATTCAAAGGGCAATCCGCCCTACTTGTATTAACAAGCATTGAAAATGCAGAAGGTCTCGCCTTTGATTAAGTTAAAACCAACTGCTTTGCTAATGGTATTGTATAGCAAAGCAAATGGCTTTAACTCAATAAAAGGCAAGACCTATTGCATTTTTAATGCTTGTTCAAGGATGTTGTGTTACCTTTTTTTTTTACAGGCAGCATATTGCTCTTGTGTGTAGTGCATAATTCGAACTGAGTCGCATCCAAGTGTTTATAACGGGCACAATTGAATTGTGGCTGAAGGTAGTGTGGGTTTCTCTGAATTCCTGTCAGGGGCAAAAAGGTGTTCAGAAATTGTGGTGGTTCAATCTTCAGCGCTGCTGCAAGGCACACAGAGCAATGTTCCGGTATGCCGGTTGCCGTTGTGATTCTATGCAAATGTGTGGGATCAGTGGTTCTGAGTACTCTAGAGGAATTTTAGTGTATATGTTTAAGCCACGCCCTTAATTAATTTAGGCTCTGACATTTCAGGGAACATCCCCCACCCCCTAATTAATTATTTCATCCCCCTTAAAGCCCTGGGTGTAGGTGTGTAGCAGACAGACTGCAGAGTAAAGTAATGTGACTGGAAGAAAGGGAATGTTTGAGACACTTTGAAGACTACCACCCCTTCCGCAGATCTTCAAAGGTTTAATTCACTCGTATTTTCAAAACGGAACAATTTTTCAGTTCTAATTATTCACAATAAAATGAAATATCCAATACTGGTTACAAGCTTTGGCAAAGCCAATAGGTTTGGCTTGGTTTAGGGGCATGTCTGTTACTGCGTGATAGGCCCGTGACAAAAGCTTAAAGAGAAGCACCAAAAAAATGTTGGGGTGGTAGTATGCAGAGCACAGGATTTTACTTTACATGTTTTAGTACTGAGTACAGTAAAACCCATACAGATCCACTTACCAAAAGACATAGATCCATTTGCCAAAAGCAGGTATTTGACCAAGTAATGGTGGGAAAACAGCAGCAAGGGGTGCTGTAATTTCGCACTCAGTATTTTTATTCCCCATTGTAAGCCAAAAAACGTTATCAGCACAGAAGTCACAAGTGATACACGCTGTAACTGTAATTTCATGAGGGGTAAACCCCCCCCCCCCCCCCCCCCCCCCCCCCACCATAACAGTGAAAGTCATAATTAGGCCCACATTTTTCTATATCTATGCGCACAATAGCGCTCATCCCATGATATGCACATACTAACACCCATCAGAACACACCAGAGACACCCCCACCCAGTCTGTGCAGCAGCAAACAGCAAAACACCCACGACGACAATAATAATGTTCTATAATAATGCCGGACCTTTTATCCTTCAAATCATGTATCTTGTCTCAATCAATCTCATTTTGGTAAAGTGTCCTGACATCATCCCGAGCTCTGTATGAATGAATTAAAATAGAAAATAAAGGAAAGGAAGCCTTACGAAACAAGCCATGAATGCATACACAATCACTTTGGATCCAGCGAGATAGCCCAGCGAGTTAAACACTCGCCAACGAATAAAAATGTATTTTCTATTAAGTTCTGTTTTTTTCTGCATCGGAAAATTGAACAAACATTAAATTGCATAAAAAAATAACACCTGTTATTTACAGCACTTAGAAATGCGGAAGTGCGGTTTGAAGTGCTACCTAAAGACAAGCTATCTTTACTATAGGTCTTATCTGGATGTCCAGCAGTTATTGGCTGTTCTGCATCTGTGTAATGCGAACATGAGAACTTTTCTGTAAATGCTTCTATCAGCTCCGATCCCTCCTAAGAGAGGCAACGCTTCAGTTTGAATCAATAAACAAACCCTTGGTTCCTGGCAGCGAACTGGTGGCTGCCAATGGCTTCCAAGCCACAATTCCCTCCGGTCCGAGGTGTATTTCGTTGACGAGAGAGAGCTCTGCTAATTACCATTAGCTGTAATAACTCTGGCTAAAGGAAGGAGGTGGGTTGCAGAAACTTAAAACATTGGTTCTCTTAAAGAGATGTACTTGAAACGCGGTCTGGTGGCTCAGTGGGTTAATGCATCCTCTCCAGGGACCCGTGTGGGTCCTCACAGTCACAGGTTCAAATCTCTGACAGATCCACTAACCCTTTCATCCTTCCTAGGGTGATAAAACGAGCACCACCGAGTTGGGTAAAAAGTGTATTATACTTACAGGGCTGGGTAAGGCATAATCCGACGGAGGAGCCCTCTGGTGGAATGCACCCCCCCCCCCCCCCCCCCCCCCCCCACCACCACCTCTCCTCTTCCTCTGTTGGAGACAGGTGCCCGAAGGAGAATCTGCTCAGAGCGTACCCTGGTTCAAAGCGCTGTCACCATGTTGTGGTAATAGCTCGTGCTAAATGAACATGGGAAATAGAACCCGAGCCCTTAACTCGGGCCGTAAACGGAGCTCACAAGCAAGTGCCCCCGGAGCCACCTGACAGGTGGAGTCTCTACAGCCCTCTTTATCATTAAAAGAGCGTCGCCTGTGAGAACAGAGCCGAGCCGGCTAATGGCAAAGGCTGAGTGTCTCACAAGCTCAGTAGTCCGTAAAAGTACGTAAATAGCACCCACACAAAAACAAGATGGCATCAGCACAAGCTCATTAGCAAAATAATATGCGTAGGTTGGCACAACATGCCTACGGCACAAGCTCATTGTCATTAGTCTTTAAAAATGCGTAGGTGAAACAAAATACAAATAGCGCACCTCCTGATTCGAGAGAAGTGGGACTTACGTCTGAGCACACGAGGCTCTTAACGTAAACAAGGACAGTACCAGGGTCATACATACACCCGGGTGGTGCCGCACTGCACGCAAATGTTTAAGGAGAGTCCTAGGGCGCCTCACGATTGTGCGCCTGGGCATGAACCACGATTCCAGACGGGGTGGGTGTTAGGGGGATAGCCTCGAGGAATATTAGCGTTAAATGCGACGCTTGTACATGCGGACTCGAGGAATATTAGCGTTAAATGCGACGCTAGTACAGGTGGACGAGGGGCAGCTGGACAGGAAGCTGTAGAGCCGCAGAGGACATACAGAGCGTTGTGCGAACAATCTAGTGCGTGGCAGCTAATGAAGGACAGTGTGTAACGCCGCAAGTGAGAGATCCAATTCCGGTGGGCGGGGCCAAAAGGAGACAAGGCGGCAACAAGGAGGGACTAAGAAGCCTCCTTTACAATCAGAAGCCAGCATTTAGCATGTAAGATGACGCTACCCAATTAAAAAGATGGGCGGGGCTTCAACGCTGCCTCCGAGAGCTTCGGAATCTGTATTGATTCCAAGAAGCTCTCGAATGCCGAGAGCAGCGCATGCGCGCTGCTATCGCCAGCCGAGACCTAAAAATAAGCCTGGCTGGGGGTCACGGGAGCCCAATACATAAACACAAAGCAATGGAGGGGAAACAAAGGTACATAACTTATCACTTTACAATCAAGTACTTAAGAGAAACATTTGAGGCAGGCTTTTGACTTTGTTTACCCCTTGTATAGGAACTGTATGCAGATACTGTAAGAAGGTAGGCATATGTTGAGAGTGCATAGCTGGGAGAAACAAAAAGTCTAGATTTAAAATGTAACAGTGCTGGGGCTATGTCTGTATTTATAAGACTTTACTACTATGCAATGGAACCCTTTTTAGCAGCATTATAAGACATTGATAAAGAAAACCATAAGGTTCCAAACCCATGCCTTTCAGTTTGCAAGCACCTTGTTTATGCTGATTCATGGCTTACTATGCGATATGATATGGGTTGCAATTTTTGAACTGCAAGTAATAAAGGATATGTGTCAAAAGCAAAAACCCACTTACCTATCTACAATTAGATTTGTGATTTGCATGTCACATAGTGTGCTTCACAGGAGATGCATTAGCCCGCTATGCAGCATAATGCATCAAGACTGTAACTCGACAAAACACAAATCTCTCCAGCAACTGCATTAACCACTAGAGTTCTCCTAACGTTGCTATTGCTCCTTGAGATTCTCTGAGCACCCAAATATCTCTGCAGAAGGTGTCTTAACATAATAAGATATTTTAAATTTCAGCCTTTGTAATCAGTTTAGCCAGAACAGGTTTACTGTCACATTTGTCATTTTTGCCAATTTCTTTGCTGCAGAGTTTGAAAAAAGTAAAGGTATAAGTTGACAGCCAGACTGATTTTCATGACTCTGTTTCTCGAGACTGCACCCCCTTTCTGTTGTCACGTCTTGACCACCAATTTATAGATTGGCACATCTATGAGGTCTTTGTAGTGGGTTCATGGTGAATAGGCAAAAAAAATTCATGCTGTTCTAAGATCAGCACCCACAGGATAAAAGCCTAGCAGCCATCCATTCCCCTACCTCTCCAAGTTCTAACAGCAGTATAATTAAATGGTATGACTTGGAAAGGGTTGCACTCTGTACGAGCTGAGCCTTGAAAATATTTGGAATGCAAAACATTCAACAAACATCATGTTAGAAGATAACAAGGTTGCATATGATAAAGTGGACCAGGTAAGAGGAACCCATCAAATGGCATGTGATACAAGATGAGCCTTTCACTAATTCGAGGAACGGGTTATGGTCTACCCTATTTTGAACGATCCAGATGAAGGCCTGCTCTTCATTGCTGAAACTGATGCATCTTTGCAGTACATCCAGTGGTGTTATTTTCTCAAACCTTAACTACTGTAGAGAATAATTTCCTAATTTAAGTCAGTGAACAGCTGATTATCAAGGATGACTTTCCCCATTAATGACATTACCTTGAGGGGGCACTGCATACTGTGGCTGTGTGGAAACATTTTTATACCGTGACCTTTTTGAAGTTCACGATGTGTCCTAACTCCTGGGGTGCTCAGTATTCTGTTTTTTGTAATATGGCATCTGCTTTGGCTCAGGCAACAGAGGCCTGCATGGATCTGGGGTGGTGGGGCGGGAAGGTGAGGAGGTACGGCGGTATAATTATAAATAAAGAAAAATTCACTTACATAATCGCCGCTTTGTCCCACTTTGTCTCTCCTCCACCGAACAGGAAGCAGCTAGGCTCCCCCTGAGCCAATTCCAACTCTACAATACAGTGTTGTGATTGACTCCCCTAAACCAATCACAATGCTGCAATGCAGTGTTGTAATTGGTCTGAGAGTCTTGTTCCGCACTCAGACGGGGACTGGGGGCCTGGGCATGGAGAAAATGCTAAAGTACGCATGATTGTTTGGCCAGCCCGAGAAGGCCGGTCAAAGCATCATGCACACTTTAGTGTGCCCACCAGTCTACCCTGCTCTGTCAGCAAAGCAGCCCCACCCCAACCTCATGCTGACTCAGCAGGGAAAAATAAAATGATAATAACGTAACGTTACTGTTTTATTTTTCCTTTATTTTACTGCTGCACAGCAGCAGTGGGGCGAGGCTCTTCCGCCTTAGCAGAGAAGCCCCCACTGGGCTCAAGACAACAGCAGGAAAAGGCTGTTTGTTTCCCTTTATCTCATCATGAGGACATTGAAGAAGCATACACCACAGCAAGTAATTATTAAAAGTAAGTAGTTAAAAACATGAACTGAGAAATAGTCAGTCACATAACAGGAGCGACTGTGCGTACTATGGATGAAATGTAAACTGCAAAAAATAAATGTTGTGTACAAAACATAAATTAATTCTTTGTGCCCCCAAATGCTGCTGCTGATTTTAAAATGTTTTATATAACGTAAACTCAGTGTTTTACATAGGCAGCAGTTGCATTATACAAAGACACATTAATTTTTTTAAATATGCGGAGGATTAAGTGCACACTTCGGCAATGTTTTTCCTTGGAGGCTAACGCTGCTTTTGGTGATTCTAAAGGCAATTCAGAAACTTTTCTGGGGGGGGAAGCACAAAAAATTTAATTTGATGCAATCCTAGACTTGAACTTGGCTCTCCTGTTCCAAAGACGGAAGCACTGCCACTTCTCCACACTGTCTCTGCAAATGTAAACAGCACCTGGCAAGCAGAAGCTGCGAGCTCTCTAATGCGCAGCATATCTTACGTGCACGTAACAGCTGCTCTTCGGTCTGTCTTTTCAAACCTGCTGCCACTGCTCCTAGCACTTCACCAAGAAAGTGACAGTTTTATCACTGTTCCGCATCATGTCCTTAAGTATGTGGTTTCAGGAACAGGCTCTTGGTGACCTGCGTGCTTTGGAAGTGTGTGTGTGTGTGCGCGCGCTGGTGGAAGGCCCTGTGCGTGCGCGCGCACCCGCACATGTTAGAGACAACTATGGTGGTAACGTGGAGAAGCCACTGTTTCTAACCTGAGTGGAGACTACTGGATGGATTCAACTTTAGGCATGATCGAGGGGGTTCATAGAACAGGTGAGGGTAGACCTGTGGCAATAACCTTCAAGTGCTGGGGAGGAACCTGCTGGAACTTTTAAGCTGCAGGACATGGTGAACATGTACATTGTTCATTTGTAGGTAGTACTAACTAGACCTTTCACCTGTCCAAGAAAGAGCTGTAGTTACTGTAGATGATTTCTTGTTGCACCGGGACCCCTTTTTGGGTTGTCAACCACCAGTTTACATTTTCTGAGACTCCCTACTAATAATCTTGAACTCTAACATTGGGACACTGCTGTTCAGTGCCTAGTGTGTGTGCTGTAACCCATAAAAAATCGAAATTGGCTTAAGAAGTGATTGGCACATTTAACTTTCCTATAAGGCCATAGTATATGGTGCAGAAAATACATTCATGGCATTGAAAGTTAATTGCCTCTTGTGGAGTACAGCACCTATTTTGCAATCCACTACAGTGGCACAAAGTATGGCTCCAGGCCTAACTACTGGAGTGTAAAACCTGCACTGTGACCTATCAAATAACCTTTTTTGACAGGTAAAGACCTCCCTTTAAAATATTAGTAAGTCATCCCTATGTAGTCTTTGAGGCATCCCTATGTAGTCTTTGAGGTCCACAAGGCATGGTGTTTATAAATGGGACATGTCGAAAATGTGTTACCATGGCCTTACAGTGACAAGACCCCAAAACTTATTTTCAGTACGGCAGGCCAAGCTATCTGAGGTAGAAAACTAGAGTCCAGATTTAAAAAGTAATACTGCTGTCTCGAAAAAGAGACCAGCTAGAAAAATAATTACACCACTATTTGAAATAGTTTTTTGAAACACAATTTTATTGATTTTATCACAAACAAATGATACACAAATGTCATTGTCGTTTGATGGTACATACATATGCGGATGTACTTCTTTGTTATAATATCTCAGTATTCATCAGTGTCCAAATGATGCATCTTATTCCACGCGAGAACCACTATTTTAAATAGTTATCAAAAACAATTCACTGTGAAGTCGGATTTTTGATAAATACTATTGGAAATGAACTTATAGAAAATTACCTTTTCCCTGCCTGAGCCTCCTGGAAGTTAACTAACTGGAGGTTTGGTCAGCCTGTACTTGGACTAAATGAGTTGTGAAAGGCGTGAAAATGCTCCCAGAGCAGAGACAATGCTGGGAGTGAGGAGTTTTTTTGTGTGCAAAGTTATATATTCAGGCTGGCACCAAACCCAATAGAGGGAAGCTACCCCCATGACTAGTTTTGAGTGACCACTGAGGAGGGGACCCTTTATTAGGCTTGCCACACCTCTGAGTAGGCACACAGGCTCTGCAAAAGGGCAGAAGTGGTTTCTAAGCTTGACATTTAAGAGCGAGAAGCACTGTGGGATTGCTTCCAATAGGAAAAATAGGAACTACTGAAAAAATTGATAGATTTGCCCCGGGGACCTTTTACCTCATTGGTTAGGCAGTGCCAAGGCGTCACCCCACCCACTGGCTGGTACCAGGCATAAAAGTGGCACTACCATGCACCATCCTTAGAAGACTTACTGAGCCTTCGGAAGAGGACTGGACCAGCTGTCTGTGACCGCAAAAGAGCCCTGAAAGACTGGACCTTCTCTTTTGTGCACTTATGACAAAGAAGTGCTGTCCAAGTGTAACTTGGCTAACCTCCTTGTGGCTACAGGGTCACAACAAGCTTCAAGAGGCATTTTCCCTATACCCAGCTGACCAGTGGCAACTTTACAAGATGTCTCTGCCTGACTCCCCAGAATCTCCAAGTACCCTCCCCTGAGGTCTTGGGGACCATAAAACGGTACTCTTGTGGTTATTTGAGCACCAAAAGAAAGTTTGAAAGCTTTTGAAAACTTTTTCTTCAGTGCTTCAAGGGGGAATCCATGGGAAAAATGATCCAATTGACATGTCCACAACATCAGAGTGAATTTCTTCTGCTCGAGGCTCCTGGGACCTCCGATAAAACTAACATCTGCACTGGGACTCAGATTTTTTTGTGAGAATTCTCCAAAACTCCAGCAGGACCAAACTGCTTCCAGAATCCGGCCATTGATTCCATGGCTGAAGCTACAATTTAAACAGCCGCTTGCCCATGGAGGATTTTTTTTTCTTCCAAGGTTACAAGGTCCATTTCTGCTTTGGGACTTCAAAGAAATGTCAACACTTTTATTAAAAAAAGTGACAAAGTTCCTTTTAATGAATTGGGACTTTTTTTTAACATGTGACTCCCTAACTTTATAGCGGGACCTATCCATGTGTTGTATCTGGCCAGGGCTCCATCATGACTGCTTTTAACTTTTAACTTGTATTGTGCTTTGTTACGGACTGTTGTGAGAGATTGGCAAGTGTGTACTCATGTTATTTGACCTGCGTGTGGGGCTTGTAGCGAAGAGTGGGGGATTTTAGAACTACTCCGCTTTGGAAGCAAGCTAGCTTTGTGAACTGTAATATTTACTTCTATTCTTTTCACTGTAATAATTGCACTTACCCGCACGTAAAACTTTTGATTCACTCTCGCGCTTGCGAGGGATAGACTCTCTCTTCTACTCCGGTTCTCTTCCGGCTGCCGCTGTAGCGCCGCCATTTTGGTTGACGGTCTAGTGGCTCAACCAACACAGTCAACCCTCTATTTAGGAGGGGCAATGCAAGCGCGCAGTCCCAAGACTGCTTTTAACTTTTAACTTGTATTGTGCTTTGTTACGGACTGTTGTGAGAGATTGGCAAGCGTGTACTCATGTTATTTGACCTGCGTGTGGGGCTTGTAGCGAAGAGTGGGGGATTTTAGAACTATTCCGCTTTGGAAGCAAGCTAGCTTTGTGAACTGTAATATTTACTTCTATTCTTTTCACTGTATTAATTGCTCTTACCCGCACGTAAAACTTTTGATTCACTCTCGCGCTTGCGAGGGATAGACTCTCTCTTCTACTCCGGTTCTCTTCCGGCTGCCGCTGTAGCGCCGCCATTTTGGTTGACGGTCTAGTGGCTCAACCAACACAGTCAACCCTCTATTTAGGAGGGGCCATACAAGCGCAGCGCGCGCGCGCAACGGGCGCGCCAGAGGCAAGCCCGTCTGCGCCCGTCCGCACCTCGGACGCACCCAGCACTAGCCTTACGGTTAAAACTGAAGTAAGATTAGTGAAATACACGAGGGAACAGTTACTAGACATAAGGAACAAGGTCAATGAGGGGGAAAAAGCTATTGCGATACCAAAGCCCAGTCTGGTGCTTGAGTGTGGCTTGATTAATTGTCGATCTCTGACAAAACACCATCAGGAAATTTTTAATCTGGTGGAAGACCTGCATTTAGATGTGCTTTTCCTCACGGAGACATGGTGTAGTGCTGACTCTTCGGTGGAACTAGGGCTTGCCTGCCCAGAGGGATATAAGATCTTCCATAAGCCCAGAGCAACTGGACGAGGTGGAGGGGTCGGGGTGATGTTTAAGGACACCTGGGACTTCGCTCCATTTAAGGTTGACGAAGTGGCGGGCATTGAGCTATTAGGATTCTCCCTACAAGAACAAAGAGGGAGGCTCCTTACAGGGATGGTCAGCTATAGACCCACTAGCTCTAGCACTCAGGTTCAGGCGCTCTTGGATGTCGTTGCGGCTCAGTCATTGACCCACTCAAGAATGCTGCTCTTGGGGGATTTTAATATGTGGGAGAATGGTGCTCATGATAGCCATTTAAGAGACTTGACGGAAATTTGTGAGAGTCTTAACCTGCATCAGTTGGTCCAGCAACCTACCCATCAAGGGGGGCATATTTTGGATCTTCTGTTTGCTGACTCTAAAGAAACTGAGGTGGTTAATATCCTACCTCAGACCTGGACAGATCATTCGTTGATCCAGTTCCGGATTTGTATACCGGATGGTAAAGTAAGCAGACTGCCTCCTGCTACATATCGTATGGGGAGAGACTGGGCAAAACTCATGAGGAGCAGGGTTGGGCCACTTTTTCAAAATCTGCCTCCTTTTAATCCTCATGAGTCTGTGGACCTAAACTATCGTCTGTATCAGAAACACATTGTTGAGGTACTAGATCAGCATGTACCTCTGAAACGCTTGAAGGCCAGAACAAAGCACTCCGCGCCGTGGTTTACTGAGGAGCTGAGTATTATACGCAAAGCTTCTCGGCTGGCTGGGAGGAATTGGCGAAAGCATTATGCTGAGGACGATAAAGTGGCTTTCAAAAAAGTACAAGCCCAATATAAAGAACTGTTGGCTAAGGCCAAAGTGGACTTTTTCCTCAATTCTATTCTATCAGCACCAAATAGCGCCAGAGCTCTTTTTAAGATCATTAGGGACCTTTCTAACCCCACTAGCGTGGGAAATAAGGTGGTAGCTTCACAGATGTTATGCAATAAAATCGCCTCCCATTTTGAGGAGAAAATTGCTAATATTGTAGGAGGGCTTACCATGTCCGACCCATCTCTGATGAATGCTATTGGACAATCGCCCCTGGTAGAACAAGAGGGAGTAACCTCACTGGAGCACTTTACACCACTCACTAATGAGCTGTTTATTAAATGTGCACAGAATGTGAGGTCAGGGTCTCCATTAGACCCCATACCTAACAGGATCTGGAAAGATCATGCTCCGGCCTTGTTCCCACGACTTTGGCAGATATGCTGTCAATCCCTGAATGAAGGGATGGTGCCTGAAACATGGAAGCTGGCTGTGGTTACTCCATTATTAAAAAAACCATCTTTGGATCCAGGAGACCCTACTAGCTTTAGGCCCATTTCCCTGCTACCTTTTCCTATTAAAATCCTTGAAAAGGTAGTGAGTAGCTCTCTTTCTGGGTATCTGGAGGAGTTCCATCTCCTGGATAAGAGCCAGTTTGGCTTTAGGCCAGGTCATGGAACGGAGACAGCCCTGGTCACGGTGCTGGACAACCTCCGGATGCGGGCTGACAGAGGCCTCTCATCGGTAATGGTCCTCTTAGACATGTCAGCCGCATTTGATACGGTAAACCACCGAATCCTGCTGAACAGACTGGAGCATTTGGGAGTTAAGGGATGTGCCCTGAGATGGATACGATCTTATCTCACAGGGAGACAACAATTGGTTTCCGTGCCCCCTTTTACTTCCAGCAAGACCTTGGTGGAGCATGGGGTTCCCCAGGGATCGGCCATCAGCCCCATTCTTTTTAATATCTATTTGCAGCCACTAATTCCTATCATCAAGGCGCATGGGGTTGATATTGTCAATTATGCGGACGACACCCAATTGGTGTTCTCACTAGAGGGAAAGGATGCCATAAATATGGATGAATTCCAGAAATGCATGAGTCAGACCTCGGACTGGCTCAGGGCTAACTCCCTGCAATTCAACGGAGGCAAGAGGTGATTTACTGTTCCCCAGCGAGAGTAAGGGATATGCCTTTTGATCTTAGACTGGCCCCAGATATGGATCTCATTGTCCCTGTGACTTCGGTGCGGAATTTGGGGGTCATGTTCGATAATGATCTGCAAATGACTTCGCAAGTCAAAAAAACTGTGGGGGTTTGCTTTGCTCTTATGAAAGCTCTACGGCAGATTCTTCCCCTCCTGCCGATGGAAAAAAGACCTTTGGTAGTTCGCAGTATTATCCTGAGTAGGCTGGACTACTGCAATTCTCTGTATTTAGGAGCACCTCTTTACATCTTTCAGAGATTGCAGAGGGTCCAGTCTATGGCAGCCAAATTGGCGCTGACCAGGAAACGTGACTCTTCATCCATGCTGGCGCTTCAAGAGCTTCATTGGCTTCCTATGAGGGAAAGGGTCAAATTTAAATCCCTGTACATTGTTTATAAAGCGGCACATGGCCTTGGCCCTTTTTCCTTACAGGAGAAGATCTCCTGGTACAAACCTCAAAGGACTCTCCGCTCCTCTCCGCTTTTCTGTTAAACACTGGCAGGATTAAGAAGGCCAGAATGGGAGGTAGGGCTTTTAGTAATGTGGCCCCACGCTACTGGAATGAACTCCCGTTGAATATCAGACAGGCTAACTCTCTGATGGAGTTTAGGCGAAATCTGAAAACCTGGCTCTTCCCTAGAGAGGGGTCTATGGCCTCGCTACTTCCCTAGTTTTGGTTGGGCTCCCGCTCAGCTATCTCTCCCCTCCTACCTGTCTCTGCTGATGCACTTCTTGTTGGTTTAAAGGTTCTATTCCATCACAGTCTACGCGCCAAGATACCCGGTGGGTGAAAGCTGCGCGATATAAAAACTAAATACAAATACAAATGGTCAGCCTCAAATCATGTCTTGGTCCTGTTCTACCGCTTCCGTTGACTGTAATTGGTGCTTTGTGGTTTTTGGCACCAGTTCTACTTAAAACTTTAAAAAAATAATCTCTGGGTTCCCTTATTGGATTATTATTGTTTTGGTCTTATTTACTCATATTTTTCCTTTTTAAATAAAGATTGGTTGTGGAGTTTGGTTTGTTTGTGACTTTAAAAATAAAAATGTATACTGTGTATTCAAATCGAAAATTCTTTACACATTGCCTTTGATTTAAGCCTGATTACTTCGGGTCACATTACCAGGGGGCCAGTGCGTTAAAAAAAATATATATATCTTATTATTGGCATTTCAAGTGATACATACAGTTGAAAAATGTTACTATCGCAATATCTTAGTTTCTCTGTAAGAGTCCAGTCCATCTCCTCCCTCCTGTTCCCTCCCATCGTGGCTGGCATTAACCATAGTCACCCCCCGTACCCCACTTGCGCTATGTTTCTTTTAGAAACCATCGGGCCTAGTGTTGTCCAGACCATTGCATACGGCCTACGTCCGTTTCACCCCAGATGTTTAGAAGGCACTATTTGGCAGGGACCTCCATAGTATTCATATTCACCTCCCCTAGGCACGCAACCAATTCCATCCAAAATCTCTGAACATTGGGCATTCCCACAAAATAAAAATAAAAAGTACCCATCTGTCCACATCTGCGTAGACCGTGCTCATCTGTTGTGGTACCCATCCTGACCATAGTCGTTCGGGCATAGTAGAATCGGTGGAGGATCTTTAACTGGACCAGGCGTAAACCTGCATGCACGACCACCTTCCTAGGGGATGCCAGGGCCTCAGTCCACTCCTAATCTTCCAGTCCCTCAACCTCTTGGGCCCATTTGTCCCACAGGTGTAGTAGGTTGTCAGGTGTATAAACATTTTTTGTATGTCAATGACGTGGCCTTCCTAGGCATAAACTCATCTAGGAGCCTGTTCTGTAAGGGCGAAGACTCAGGGAGGTTGGTTCCTTTGGGCATTTCCCTCTAAGTGCATGACGAAACTGCAGGTAACAATAGGTTTTAGTGGGTGCCAACTGGTAGTCGCTCTGTAACTCCTGTAAGGGGACAATAACACCCGGGCCCAAACATCCCCAACCCGGGAGAGTCCTATAAGGTCCCATTAATGGAACCCTGGTAGGTGGCACAGTGAGCCCAGTATTTCAGAGTCCCATAGTGGTGTCGCCTGTGTGATTTTATTTTTCCACCCTATGGCCTTCGTCGCCACATGCGAGAGGATCGAGCGCAGGTTTATTTTATTTAATTTGTGTGATATTTATCAGGTGGTGGCCTTCTCCTTTGGGGTGGAACCTTGTCCACCCCCAATAATAATCCACTTTCCTATGTGTCTGTGTTGGCATATCCGGTCTAAGTATCACATGGCAAGTGGGAGAAATGGGAGATGAGCTGCCTGGAGTGGTGGGGTTTCCATTGAATGCATGTATGTATGTGCACCGCTGATGATCTTGTTGTCCTGTATAAACACAGCTATTAGCACAATTCTGTGCTGTTGAGACCCTTGAGAAGCTGCACTTGACTTTAGAGCTTCGATCCCAGAATGAGGTTTGTTAGTTTTCCACATTCTTCTCTGTGATACAGAAGGGCGCAAAGTAATAGCATTCAAATATCACTGTTTAGCCTGCTTTTTATCTTTTTAGGTCTCGCCTATCGTTAGCAGTGCGCATGCGTTACTCTCGCCATGCGAGGGCTTCTTGTAATCAATAGAGTTTTGGAAGTGGAGTGTAGGCTTCCCCCCCTGTTTCCATTTGCTAGCGTCATCGCGCATGCTAAACCCTGGCTTCCTATTGTTTGTGAGGCTTTTTAGTCCCTCCTAGTTACCACCCTGTCCAGTTTTAGCCCCACCCACCTGGACTGGATGTTTTACTGGCGGCGTGACACTCTCCCCTTGATTACTCGGTGTAGGCACCTTTTTTTGGGAAGCGCGATGTAAACAAGCGTCTGCTGTTCCGAGCAGATATCGCTGCCTTTGCCTATAGTATCTGTTTTCGGGGTCCGGGGTGTTTTTGATGAGACGTGGGTGCTTCTTTTTGGGAAGCGCGATGTAAACAAGCGTCTGTCGTTCTGAGCAGATATCGCTGCCTTTGCCTATAGTATCTGTTTTCAGCGTCCAGGGTGTTTTTGGTGAGACGTGGGTGGGTCTTTGCCTTCCCTTCTCCGCACATCCCCAGCTGCGCCCCATTGTCCGCCGGCCGCGCTCTGAGAGAGGCCGGGCTCCCGCTGCTGCTCCACACACACCTCGGCTTCAGCTGATTGCGCACACGCTGCTTTGTGTAATGGTGCTGCGTTGTGCTCCGCATCCCCAAAAAGGAGGGAGACGAGAGCCTCGGCTGTAGCTGATGCGCAGCTGACACAGGAGGGGAGAAGGGCGCCGCTGGTCCCCGTCTGGAAATGGGGTTTCAGGCTGCGCGTCAAGGATGTCCAGCCCGGCGGTAGTGAACGGGAGCCTGCGGAAGCCCTCTGCAGACATAGAGGCCCCGCTAGACCAGTGCGGAACTTCAAAATCCTCGTCATCGGAGACTCCAACGTGGGCAAGACCTGCCTGACCTTCAGGTTCTGCGGCGGCACCTTCCTGGACAAAACCGAGGCCACCATCGGGGTGGATTTCATGGAGAAGGCTGTGGAGATTAAAGGAGAGAAAATAAAGGTAACAGGTCTGGGAGATGTCTTATGGGGTGTCTCGGGAATGAGGCTGGAAAATGGCAGGGCGTGCATGCGCGCCCTGTCCGAAATTAATGTCCGTGATTCATTCTCAGCTGTCCTGTGTTTTTCGGGGTATACTGTCAATGTCCGAGACTTACAAATGCCCATTTGTTTTTTTGTTTTCCGTACTGCACTTCCCTCTCCTAGAATCTGTTCTACTCGGTGCGCCTCAAAAGGCAGAGGAAAACAGTTCCTCGTCCTCACACAGGAATAATTGTCAGCAGGATATACATTTCTCTTCCCTATATATTTTTTATTACTTGCTGTAATATATAAAAAAAGCCTTCCTTTTCAAACTGCCAAATGTTACATTTTGGTTTACATATTAGCTTCAGTAAATAGGAATGCTCTGTGTTATGTGGATTTTGCTTAAATTAAATACTACCAGTTTGGTCCTAATAGCTAAAGAAAAAAATACTGCGTGCATTGTATTTGTAATAACCCTGACCGGTTTTAAAAACTGGAAAAAAACATAGTAGGCCGCCTGTGGATACCGCCACAGCTCCGGCTGCTGTCGGAATATACTTTACGTGTAGGCCAGGAAGTCACTTGTTTGTAAACAAACACAGAACGGTTCGACCTATCGCACCGTAGTGTTCTAAAGCTTCCCCATTTTAGCTTCCAATGCTTCACCTAGACCTGTTTTTTACACTCCCATCAAGGTTACTATCATTTTACCTTCCTCATAAATCTGGGACTGTACGTACTAGAATATATAGAAAAAGTAGGATTGCATCTGCTCTATGGGACAACGGGAGAGGTGTGCACATAGCTGAGGCTAAAAATTTATGTTCTGCTTGAGTTTTCTGCTATGTGGCCTCTCCTCACAGACACACATTTCTAGGAGCTTTGGTGAATATAGGGTGTAGATTTAGCACACGTGGAAGGTACTGAATTAAGACCTTTGGTTATTACTTATGCAAATGGGTCCCTCCTAAGACTACATGGTAGTTCATTTTCGGCCCTTTTCGGCAGGCGACACACAGCTGGCATCATGTCCTCCGAGTCCCTCCCAGTCTGGGAAACGCAGCCACCAGCCCTAAGCATATGGGACTTTGAGGCTTATGCTTGTAATGCGGAATGTGTAACTCTAGTCCACAGTGTTCAATTCTGCTAGGGGGGTCTGCTTCTCAGTCTGCCCCCACATTCTACCACCTTTCTGCCCGCATCTACCTACACACAAGCATGCATCCACCTATCCCGGCCATGGGCTCACCATTTGCTGTCTCTCCAGGTCATATCCACCACCAACACCCCTGCATTCACCTGTCCACCCACACCAAGTCAGCATGTATCAGTCCAACAATACAACTGCATCAATCTCCCAACAACAGTGTAGACACCCATAGCTTTGAACTGCCTACTCACCCTTCTTTACACAGCCATGAATCCACCCATTCAGCCAGCTGTCATATAAATATGACTGTATGGACACTTATATGTGTTGTTTGACTGAATGCATATCTAAACACATTTCTCTGTGCGTTTCTGAGTGTATATGTGCATCTTGGTATTGTCTAGTGCATATGGAGAGCTTAGAAGTTTTCATGCAGTTATACAACCATGTTACTCAATAACATTCAACACATAAACCTAAACAAGTCGTACCTATTGGCTTTGCCAGTGTTTATTGGTAGTGTGGAATAAGCAGTAACACCCCCCTACCCTTGTGATGTGTGGTGTTTGTAACAAAGCAACCAAACAATAATGCTGTTAAAAATAAAAAGAATTAGAGGAATACATTAATTTTAATAAAATGGGGAAGAAATGGTAAGTTACAAATATCACAGGGATAATGCTCAAATATACCTACCTACACAACAAGCAAACATGTTGCAGGTTACCAGTATGTTTTCCAGTAGATTCATGAGAAGAGTTGGAGATTGCTCCCTGCTGTTGGTACAGGAATTATTCCAAGTAGCACACACACTGGTTTAAGATGTCTCCTGTTCTGGCAGAGTGCCAACTTTACATCTGAGGAAATCTCCCAGAGGTCATTGCAAGCAAAATCCAACGTGGCAGAAGTTCTCATTATCAAGACAGAGCTCTTCACAGGGTTGCCCTCTCCCAAGTACAAAGGAATTCCAGTGCCTTCTCAAAGTGATTCCAACAGGGCATCTCACAGAGAAAAAGCATGTGCAATGCAATAGATCTCGCATTTAGCTAATTTGAGCTATTCACATTGTAAATAACAATGCCTTTCCTTTTTTTCGTTTTTAAAACATAAAAATAAGGCATTGTCATTTACAATGCCAATAGCTTAAACTCGTGAAAATGCGAGACTTATTGCATTGCTGAAGAGCCCCCTCACCAACATGCATTGAAAATGCAATAGGTCTCACCTTTTGATTAAGTTAAAGCCATTTGCTTTGCTAATGGTATTGTATACAAAGCAAATGGCTTTAACTTAATAAAAGGCGAGACCTATTGCATTTTTAATGCTTGTTAAGAGTATGTATTTGAACATGGAAAGATGCCAGAGGAGTGAGACGTTGTCTCTGTTGCTCGACCTGCAGATTGAAGGACCTTTATTCCGGCTAGGAGAGATCGATTGGGCTGTGGTGTGGTTGTTTGAGGGGAAAGTATCCTGAAGAAGCTACGTGGGAGCGAGGGCGGTGAGAGGGAAGCAACAAACCAGCAGTTTGAAGACTGTGAGACCGTGCAGGCATAAGATGGCAGTGGTGGTGGTGCCTGGAAGTAGTGCTAAAGCCAAAAGTGTGGCACAGCTTAAAACTACAGCTTCTAGGGGTCTGCAACAGATGTGGTTTGAGCCCGCTGTAGACTTGCTGGCATAATATCTCCCTAGCAAGAAACTGCAATTCACAGAGGTAATTTAAGCTTTTAGCGACTCTGGTAGAAAAACAGCAGGATAGTTTTATTGTTGCATGCACTGTGGGTCTACCTTGTAAGGCTAGCTGAAGGGCTATCTTTGAAAGGAAGGAGAGCAGATTCATGAAACCTGCTTGGCAAACCCTAACTACAGATGGTGCATAGCAGGGTTAGGCAGAATGTAACTTAAGTGCTGAGGGATTGGTAACATCGCTGGAAGGAAATGGCTGAGGTATGCTGAGAATGGAGAAAAGGGAAACGACTCCACTCTGCAAAGCACTACATTAGAGATTGGTGCACCAATACTGTGTGGAGATCTTAGACAAGCTGCTCACCGTAAACGGCTCCTAACTTGTTTAAAAGACAGCTTCTCAGACTCTTTCAACCAGGTGGGCTAAGCCACTGCTCAAGCTACCGTAGTGGACAGCTCTCACCAGACATAAATCATCACTCAGCCTGAACCATTTTAAAGTTGAGGAAGGGAAAGAGAAGGCACTGCTATTCTTCTTTCCTTGTGCCAATAGAGGTGGAGATATTCGTTGGCACTTATTGGATGCACAGGCTGTATCTATTTCCATTGTGACAGGTGATTTTAGCTAAGGGAAAGAAAGATTAATTCTTCATGAACTGCGCACAAAGCCACAACAATAGAAACGAGACAAGCTAAAGAGGAACATGTCTACTGACTCTCCTCGGTCTGTCTTCGCATCACCTGCTCTCAATGAGGTAGAAGCCTGCTACAAAGAAATTCATGGAAGACTTTTTTCAAAGCTTATGCAGTGATCTCTCTGTGCTGACCCAAGACCTGAAATAGGGAAATGCAAGAGGTGACGAAAAAACGACCTGAGGGGAGATAACATTTTGCCTGCAAGAGTCTGGGGTCGCATCTGCAAAGCAACCTACGGGGCCCTAGACAGGTAGAGAGGTCCTCACAAAAGAGGTAGGAAGAAACACCTATTCCCTATTATATATTTCCAAACGTAATTAGGTGTCCCTTTTAAAAAACTAAGAGCGTTTTTCGGCAAAAGGGAACAAGGGGGGATTTTTTGTTACTCTATGGTGGTTCACTCTTCCGTGATATTAACACCGAGAGTTCCTATGTTCAATCTATAACCAACCCATTACTCTGGGTGGGAAGGGAAAATCACCCCTTTCTTAATATCGCCCTCACTCACTCTAATAGTGACATGCTTCATCATCTAGCTCACCCCAACTCCTAGAGGTCGGTTGGGCTCAACAAGGACAACAAGGAGACTTTTTTAGAGGGCCCAATGTTATCAAAGGAGGTAACAAATGCTAACCAGAATTTAAAATCTGGGAAGGTGCTGGGATCATATGACTTCTTTTCTTTCTTCTCGTACAGGTTTTCACCCAAGCTTAACAGGATTTCCGAACAAGCTGTCTAATACTTTTGCCTGTTATGGAGTGGTGACACCCTCAATGACAAAAGGTAAAATCTTGGTTCTTCAGAAACGGAGTAATGACCGAGTATGGCTCTTACTGCCCTCTGCCTCCCTTCTAAATCTTTTATTCTAAGATGGAAGCACGCCACTGTAAAGACCTTGCTTAAGAAACCCCATCTTGATCCCTCATTATTGGAGAACTACTACCCCATCTCATTGCTCCCCATTCTAAGCAAAGTAGTTAAGAAACACGTAAATAGCATAATCTCACAACTCCTGGAGGCGAATAATATTCTGCATCAATCCCAGCTGAGGTTCCTTCCTGAACACAGCACGGAATCCGCTCTCCTCTTAGTTACTGAGAAGCTTAAAATGATATTGTACTGGGGGGAACTGCTGCCATTCTTCTTCTTGATCTAAATGCGGCACCTGATGCTGTTGATTACAGTATTTTTAATACATAGACTAAGGGAGATTGGGATTCAGGATAAGGCCATCCTATGGTTGACCTCCTTCCTAAATGAAAGATCTTTTCAATGCCTGGAATCGGGCCGCTTCTCAGACACGCTTGTTGCCCCTATGGAGTTCCTCAGGGATTGGCATTCAGTCCCACCCAGTTTAATGTTGACATGAGTCAGCTGGCACAAATTGTAGAGGAGTTTGGACTATCAATTGTGTCCTATGCTGATGACACACAATTGGTAGTCTCAGTGTCTGATGCTACTAACTCCAATCACCCGCAGCTAGTCCCATGCATCAAAGAATTAGCTAACTGGATGGCCAACTGCAGTCTAAAGCTCAATGGTGAGAAAACTGAGCTTATGTTACTGGGTAACTGCACAGACCCTTATAACAGGATCAGTTGGCCAGATAACTGGGGTTCGTCCCCCCCCCCCCTCCCCCCCCCCCCCCAAGCCCTCCATCAAGCACTTGGTGATGTGGCTTGACCAAAATCTTTCTATGGATACCCAAGCAAAAAAACTCTCAGCTACCTGCTTCGGTATTCTACGCTTGATCTGTAAGGTCATAGACCTTCTCCTAGACCAGGCGCGGAGAATGGTGATTTAGGCACTAGTGGTCTCAAGATAGAACTACGGTAACTCCCTGTACCTAGGGGCCCCCAAATATGTAGTCAACAGGCTTCAAGTGGTTCAAAAGGCGGCAGCCAGGATGCTACTTAAGATACCCAAGCAGGAGACAGTGAAAGCTTCACTGAGCAACCTCCACTGGTTTCCTATCCAATCCAGAGTCAAGTTCAAGTCACTCGGCCTAGCCAGCAAAGCTATGAACGGCAGGGGTCCAGCCTTGTTACAATCCCTTATTTTAAAAAAATATATATCTTTATTGCATTTTTTATTTTACAAACTTGCAGAGGTCATTCAGAGTTGCAGTGATACATATATGGACATACATTGCTAAATGGTCAATATAGTTGGGGTTCACAATACAATTACAATTGTGAGGCATGTTAATACTCTTCTGCATACATCGTATTAGAGGAAAAAATTGCACACCGTGTCCTTTATGTTCCATGTCACTTCTTTAGTCACAGGTAGCAGCGCCTTTGTGACACACAATCGCTTGGTTGTATCGAGTTGCAATATTCAATGCTTTAGTTGTACATCACATCGGGCTGCTCGTAAATGGTCACCTCTACATACAACCAATGGGTCTATGGGCTATGCTAATAAGATGTGTATATTCTAGTCTACTAATCTATTAACGAACTAAAACCCCATCAAGAACTTATCACAGCTGGGTGGGGTATGCACGACTTGTACATGTTTGTTCTAGTAGCTCTTTGGGGATGGCGTGCTGGCTCGTGCACACAGTCAGGGACCTAGCTCGGCAGGCCCATGAATAATGTCCTAGGTGTTGCTTGTGCCGGTGGATTCAGGCTGTGTGCTAGCAGTGTTATTGGACACGGCTGGTGCATGAGATATAGTACATCTATGTGTCTACGGCTCTGTTACTCTCGTTAGCTTCCTGCGAGGGGGTAGTGTTGTCCATTCTGCCCCCTTGTGTGAATGCTGTAAGCCTAACTCATATTTGTGTAATACCGCTGCCAGGTAAGGCCATTCCAGGGAATCAAAAGCTTTCTCCAAGTCTAGCACTAGACAGTCGGATGTCAGATCGTGGCCATCTATGTAGCGCATATTTCTGTACCCTGAAAAATTTACATATATTGAGTGCTGTACTTCTAGTGGGGACAAAACCATTCTGGTCCGGGTGAACCAGCGTTTTTACCAACGATGCTAGGCACTTGGCTATTATTGACGCAAAGATTTTATAATCGGTATTTAAGAGGGCTAGTGGACGATAGGATTCTAGGGATTTGGGGTTTCTACCGGGTTTGGGGAGAGAGATCAGCAGTGCTTCGTTTTGTGTGTCAGTGAGGGAGGAGTCGCCTATAGTAGCCTCATATACCTTTAGCAACTGCGGTGCTAGTATGTGTGCATAGGCCTTGTAGAACCCTGTTGGTAGGCCGTCTGGCCCCGGTGTCTTACCGTTTGACAACAGAATATGCTCTCCCTGACTTCCTCTAGGAGAATAGGGTCATTCAGTTCCGATCGATGATCGTGAGTAAGGTGCGGTAGGGCAATCTCTGCGAGGTAGGTCCGCATGTCCGTTGAGGTGGCTTGTATGTGAGATTTGTATAATGCGGTATAGTGTGTTGTGAACTCGCGGTGTATGTCCTGCTGTGCATATACTGTAACACCTTGTGTAGTGCGTAGCGATGCCACCGGTGATGTCGCCTCATCTTGGCGTATCATCCATGTCAGTAGTTTGCCTGCTTTGTCTCCCATTTAATGTGTCCGCGCTGAATGTGCTGCGTAGATAAGGCATCGGAGCCGTTCTAATAATCTGGTATGTTCCTCTCTATTCCGTGTTAGCAGCCTAGCGGAGCCCTCAGCCGCCTCCCACTCACTGGATGCCAGTTTCTTCTCTATGGAGGTGAGATCTTTCTGCAACTGTATGCGCATTCCTGCCTGTGTCACCCAAGCAGTGTCCCCTTGTGACCACCTTGAAAGCGTCCCACTCTAGCAGTTGCGTCGAGGCCGTGCCTGCATTTTCTTCAAAGTACTGTGCTGTGGTAGTTGCCAATAGATCACAGAATGGCGCGTCAAGCAGGGTGTCAGGTTGTAGGCGCCAGATAGGGATCGGCGGCGTGCTGCTTTCCCACTCTAGCTCCAGCACGTGTGGGTTATGGTCCGAGTGCGTCCGCCCCAGTTAGTGCGACGCGGAGACATTCGATAACAGGTCGTTGGAAATCATGAAGCGGTCTATGCGTACATGGAGTCCGTGTGCTGCCGAGTAGTAGGAGTACATTCTATCATGTGGGTTTCTATGCCTCCATGCATCTGTCAAGTGCCATTGCGTTGCCCAGTTATTTAACGCTTTCATTGCAACATGTGTGGTTGTGCCAGTTAGGGGGGGGGAAGGAACGGTCCAGTAAGATGTCTAGGACGCTGTTGTAATCGCCTCCCAATACCATGGGGGTCTTGTGCCAGGCTGATAGCTTGTCTTATTACAGTGCCTCACTTCCCCATATGTCCCCAACAGGTCCCTGATGTCCTCATCTGATTCCCTTATTAGTACAACGAGGATAAAAAGAGCCATATGGGGAGGAAGATCCTTCACCCATTTGGTCCCAAAACTTTGGAACTCAATGACTACTGAATTGCGACTTCAAAAGGACCTACGCAGTTTCAGGAAGAAACTCAAAACCTGTCTCTTTCCATGATTGCCCTCCATGCTGACCCGCCACCCGCTCTGCAGCGCTGGGAAGCCTTTGGGCTGCTATGCGCTCTACAAATCACATAAACAGAAGATCTTTTCGAAAATTGTGGTTCCTAGACTCAACATGCCCTTAATGATTCAGTCAAACCTGCCAGTATTTATTATTGAAAGACAAGTTTGGGGGCAATAGTTAAAAAAAAGTTTTACAAAAATACTCTGTCTCTGTATACCTACAGCAAACAAAAGGGGGGACTCACAAAATGCTTCTGTCAGTAGTTGTAGGGAAAGCTTTCAATTAGATTGTTCGAGATTTTTTAGGGAAGAGCTACGATCTAGAAGATTTCTACCATCTTTACTAAATATGTCATGGAAGGTTACTTTAGTATCAAAGCTGGGAGAAGGTTCAGTTGCTGGGATTCCACTAGGGTTCATATAGAGTGAGGGACCAGGCAAGGATGCCCACTCTCATGCTTATTATTTGTGCTGCACTTGAAATCTTTTGTGCAGAGGATCAGGAAGGCAAGGTAGGGTGCCAAGTGAGACTAGGAATTGGTGACTTTAAAATTATCACTTATTGCAGAGGATATGTTGGTCTCTCTGTTGGACCCAAGACGGTCTCTGCAACCATTGTGATGGTTTAATATAACCCCTAAAATTCAGTGCCCCAGGCGCTCAACTATCATTTTTGCACCCCCGGACACTTTGGTATTGTAGCGGGGGCTGCAGATGCCCTTCTATAATATTGATCTCATTGGCATGGTAACAAGGTGGAGTTACCTCATTTGCCTTGTGACAGGGGCCTCATGCAAATGAGGGAACCTTTTGAATCCATGCCTTATTATAGACCTATGCAGAGAGGCAAGAAACTTGTAAGGAGACACACTCGCTGTGCGCCACACATGGGGCATCTCAGTCAGTGCATTTCCCAAGTGTGCCCCTTTAGAGGGGTACGAACGGTCCCACAAGCCCCCTAGCACACAAGCAGGTGTAGTCACAATTGCACCCACCTGTGGGCGGATCTCTGCCCTCCCCTTGAAAGATAGGCTAGGTTGCTTGCTGCAATGAAAGGTGGACCAGCAGCTTTGTACACTAATCTTGGGTTCACTCCTGTACTCTGAGCACTGCATTTGCTGTAATGAAGCACACAGTCTTGGGCTGTGTCAGGCTCACCCAGTTAACGGTGTGCAGTGTTGCAGACCAGATCGGTGAACCCTGTGTGTAATATGGTCCCAGAAATCCTGCTAGGTTTTAGTTTTCAAAACGAATATGCAAAATCCTTAGCTTTAGGTTTAAGGCTATTGGAGGAGGAGATGGAATATCTTACCGTACAGTCACCATTCAAACGGTTTTCATCTTCAGTTACATATCTGTTTGTGAGCCTTACAGCGACAACCCCTGATCTTTACACCATTAACTTCCTTCCGTCAGTTAAGGAGCGCACGACAGACCTTCATAGTTGTCATACTCACTTTTTATTTTATTTATTTATTTATTTATTTAAACAGTTTTATATAGCGCTGGCTAGAGAAGGAGAGACAAGAGGGGGGAAGGGGGTGAGGGGGAGTGAAAGGGGACAAGCCTGGGGGAAGAAGGAATGAGAGACGGGGGGAAGACAGCCCAGAAACCGTGTGGGTAAGTGACGGCACGAAGAGGTAATCGAATGCCAGTCTCCCCTAAGGCTCACCAAGTAGCTCCATCGGGCAGAGGGATAGACAGAGAGGATATAAGGGAAATTGCAGAAAAACAAAGAGGAAGAAGAGAGTGTGAGAAAGGGAGACGGAGAGAAACTGTGCCCAAGGTCCGGCTGGGTAGGTGACGGTCAGGGGGTGAACCAAGGCCAATCTCCTCTATAGCAGAGCAGAGCAGCTCCACCGGGCATCGGACATGGTGCTCTGACTTTGCAGTCGAGAAAGAGCTGAAGAGCACTCAGGGACTCACAGGTAGTCAGCTTTAGTGCGTGGGGGGGGGGGTGATGGGAGGGAGAGCCATGGTCCCAGTGAGTTGCAGGCGTCGTCTTGAGGTCAGGCGTAGTCCTGGTAGGGGTAATGTCTGAAAGAAGATCAGGAGTGGGAAAAACAGAGTCACCATTGGCGGCCAAGTTGGGGTCAGGCATCCTAGGACCCTTTTCAAACCATGCGCGGCAGAGCTTTGCTGGGGGGGGGGGGGGGGGGGGGGGGGAATGCCAGTCCCTCATAAGGTCTTGAAAAACAAAAAAAGATACCAGACATGCCCAGGCTCTCGAGAGTAGCACTGTCACTGTAAGCGCATTGGGACGCCTCTCCAAGATGGTAGGAAGCACGGTAGGAGATGTCTTCTGGCTACGCGCTGGGAAGCGGGCGGGGGGGGGGGGCCGCTCACCTCCAACCTGGGCAGGAAGAGTCAAGGGTCCAGGGAAATGCTCCGGCATGTCCACTGCGGCCGCCGGGTGCCTTCTGCACGCAGCTATCGGGCCACACAAGCGGAGGGAGGCTCACAGCATGCCAGGCACGAACTAGGTGCATGTCTGATGAACGGGACTGCATCTCCGGTGTAGCCGAAAAACTTCCGTTGCGGGCGCCCATCAGGGAAGCGGGAAGGCAGGCTCCCGGTGTTCCGCTCTCAATGTCGCAGCCCCAGCTCGGAAAACATCCCAGGCGCCATGGATCCCGTCGGGGGTGTAGGCTAAAGTCAAACCCTACAAGGACGTTTGAGAAAGAATAGTTTAGGGCGGCAGGAGGGCGCCAGGAAGTGAAGTACTCCTGACCCACGGTATGAGACATACCGTCCTTGAACCCGCCTCACGCACCGATGCTCTGCCCCGCTCGTGGATCCCGACGAGGACTTTTATTGATTGTCTTAGAACAACTGTGAAAATAGTTGACTTGTCAAGCATGCAATTTCAGTTTTAGGTCTTAAGGACTCGTGTGAACCAAAAACTCCTTGACATAATCCATTGGATGTGTTTTGAAGGGAGGACAGACATTGAGGACTCTGGGAAGATATAGATATCAATCATCCAAGAAAGGGGGCCTAAGTAATGTAAATATAACATTGTGTTGCCTAACGTCCCACTTCAGACATTTGTGCTTTTAGAGTTGTCCAATTCAGAAATGGATTGACATTAGTGGTTCTTGGACAGTTCTTTCCATCTGGGATGTCACTAGATTTCACTATAAGGACAGACTGATCATTAAGTTGTAATTTGTGATCAGTTGGGCAACAGTACTGATTTGACTAGTGCTTAAAATTAGATATGCAAGCTTTACATCACGCTATACGCCAATCGCGGGCAATCCAAAGTTCAGCCAACGTTACGTCAGTGAAGCGGTCTGTAACTAGCAGGCTGCAAGATACAATAAAAGTGAGGATATGATTGAGGAGATGATAAATCCTCTTACTTAATTCAAGAATATGGTTTAAGTGAGAAGGCATGTTTCAGATATTGGCACATGCATTCACCTTGTAGGAAATCAGCTCTGCGACACTGGATGCAATTTGAGAAATTCTACAAATGTGACAAATTAAATAAATTTGATCCCCAGAGTTTGTAAGATACTCCTCAAAGGTATGGTGGCAGATAGAGGGGTTTCCGGAGCCTGGCAGAGGGATCTGGGAAGGTTGCTTACTAAGGAACATTGGTCTCTAATCCTGAGAAACAGACAGGGGCATCACACATTCTCATGGTCTAGAATCGGCAAGCAAGATCTAGCTCCAAAGTTAATTTGACCTCCTTAACTCATACATGACATAGACAAGACTAGGATACTGCTGTGTTGGAGGGTGTGTGGAGGGTCAGGAACCATAACTCTCATCTTACAGGATTGTACTCGTATATGTTACTATTAGGATGTTATATTATTAGCAAATCCAAGCAGCTTCACGAATATACCTATTATTGCTTGGTGTGAAAGAGTCGGCCCCAGATGGAGAAGGTCACAAATATCCCTTATCCAAGATCGGGTTCATAAGTCTGTTATTATGATTGGTAGACATTACACACGGTTTTATGGGTATGGATCAGGCTGGTTTTAGCGCTGTGATTTTTGTAAAATACTTTTAGCAGACTACAGGGAGGTCATATGTACATGGGCACTTCAAATTCTCCCATTAGGTGTTTATGCTTCTACCTTTTACTTATTTGTGTGAGAGTTGGAACGGGCATAGGTGTGACTGGCCAGGTGGGGAACATTTTGTGGGCTTCTAGCACATTGAGTTTCCTATACTGAGTGCCTGATTCTCCTGTCAAATTGGGAAGGATCACGACTGAACGAAGGAGGAACAAGAGGGCAGATGTACTTAGAACTAGTCTCAATTTGCAACCAGTATTTTTGCTACCAGTGTGGTAATTTGCTAACCAGCCTATCCACTATTAAGTCGGTTCGAAAATTACTGATTCATAGTGGGTCGCAATCCAGCCTACCTCATAAATATTAATGAGGTAGGTCGCAAATAGGGACCCAGTAGGAATGACAGTCATCACAACGATGGTGACCTGTTGAGGTCAACAGACCACAATGTTTCTGATTGCTTTTAAATAAAGCACTTTTTTATGGAATCCATTTTCCTTAAAGGATAATGGGATGCATTAAAAAATAAATAAAAGTGTAAATTTTAACCCCTTCCCTGCTCATGACGGAACCACTCCGTCATGAGCCACGGTTGCGCTGTGCTCATGACGGAGTGGTTCCGTCATGCTGCGGCCGTTGGCCGCCGCTCCGCCCACGCGGCGTTAATTCCCCGCCTGTGCGGGCGATTAGCGCAGTGGGCGGAGACGTGGCGGAACCACTCCGTCATGAGCACAGCTCAACCGTGGCTCGTGACGGAGCGGTTCCGTCACGAGCACAGCGCCACCGCGCTGCCCCCAAACCCCCCCCCCCCCCCCCCAGCGCCGCGGCGGAATTCCTGCCGCGGCGAAGGGGTTAAGAGTAGTCATTGGCCCATCACACTATTGCCTACTCTTAAAAAGGTTTTTGTCAACATCCTCAAAGGGGACGGGGTCACAGAGGGACCCTCCCTTTCTGTTCGCGAATGGCTTACCACATGCGTTGAGGTGCTATAGATTGTTTTGCGCCCGGAATTTGGTTGCGAAGCATTAATACATACCTTTCCTATTCAGTATTTAGAAGTGACGCCCTAAACATGCCCCTTCCAAATACCAAATCCATATTCAGGGGCAAGCCCAAATTGTGATTCGGTAGCAAATCGCAATTTGTGGTTGATACCTCAGAAAATGCGTTTTTGCAATTGCAAAATACCTGATTCTGCACATTGGGCTGTTTGCGACTGCAAAATCTCTTTGTACATCTGGCACAAGGGCTTTTTCTTCAAGCTGCATGCTCCACCTGCAAAGCCAAGATTCAAAGAAAACCACAGAGAAGTTTAGATGAGGCAAACCTATCAAGAGGTTTATGTATATTATTTCGAACCATAAAAGCTCTACATGCTCACCAACATGAAAAAACAGGCCAATGATGAGAAGGTATGGCTTATCAAGATTTTGGGCTGGAGAAAAGCTTGAGTGATTTCACAGTAAAACTGCAGTAGCTGGCAGGACAAAGTGGTGATGACAGTGCAACTTTTTTTTCAAATAAATATTTTTATTTTTATGCATGAATTGAAAAGAAAATGCTAAATTAGGCGCAACATGCTCGAGTTCATAGCGAAACTCGAAGGAAATACACAACTATGCCCTTCTCAATCTACACAGATCGTTGGGCACCCAAATTACAATGGAAAGTAAATAGTGACCTTCAGTTCACATCCAGTCCCCCTTAACACGGGTGTGCCTATGTTACTTCCAAGCTTAAGGCAGGTCCGAGCCTGTCCTCCACCGATAATACTCCATCCAACTTCCCCCCTATTTTATGGAACTTAAAGGGGCAGCCCCTACTGCTGTAAGTAACTTTCTCTTCCCCTATATATATATATCCATCCCTCGCCTCCATTCATGAATAGTTGGTATCTCTGAAGTGTCCTATAGACGGGCCACATCCTTTTTGGCCACCAACGGGCCCAGGGCACTAAAAAAAAGTTTAGAATGTGGAGCATCTACATCATTCGGGATCCCCAGTAGAATGTATTTAGGTCTCGGCTCGAAGGCTGCGCTTGCACAGTCTCGATCTGAGATTTAATGACTTGGAGAAGAGGGGCTTGAACCCGCCCCTCTTCTCCCCTGTTCTCCATTGGCTGGCCTCTTCAATGCTGGCCAGGAGAAGAGGTCCCGTCACTCCGATCAGGCCCCGTCCTTTTCGGATCGGGGGCGTGTTTTTTGCAGAAAGTCTAATTATCTCCTCCAGCCAATGGCAAGAGGAGATAACAGCAAAACACGCCCCCGAATCCGAAACCGCCGCTGCCTTTCTCCGAGGCATTTCTGCTTTGCCTCGGAGAAAGGCGGTGGTGTCCCGGCGTCTGATTTGAAAAGTGGAACCTGTCCTTAGAAAACAGCTTGCTGTGGCTGAGGAAGCCAGCTTGAAAATATTACACACAGGCCTCCTCGAGAGCAGGCAGTATGGCGGCAGACATTTGATTACCAGGTATTGTGTTCCGACCCGATCCCGACACGCAGTACCTTCTTCGCCGGAGTTCTAAGCGCACCGACTTTTTCGCTTAAGCTGGGGGCGCTGTATGACCGCGTCCCTCCTTCCCTGCAGTCGCCATGGGTAAATCGGAGAAGCCCCGGGCGCGCATGTCCCCCTTCTCATTCTTCGTACAGGCCTGCAGGGCGGAGATTCGCAGGAGACACCCGGAGGCGCGGGTGAGCGTGTCCGTGCTCTCCCGGGCCTGCAGCGAGCGGTGGCGTAGCACCACAGCCCGGGAGAGGGCGATGTTCGAGCACCTGGCCCAGGGCGACAAGGAGCGCTGGGATCGAGAACGAGGGGGTGCGGTGCCCGCCCGTGTCCGGCCCCGCAAGGACCCCCGCGCCCCCAAGAAGCCGCTTACCGCCTTCTTCCTATTTGCCTCCTCGTACCGGCCACAGCTCAGGCTAGACTGTCCCGGGTTGTCCGTCCCTGAGGAGGCCAAGAGGCTGGGCCAGAAGTTGTCCGTGCAAAGTCCTGAGGCGCGGCGGCCGTTCGAGCTCAGAGCCGCCGTTCTGAAGGAGAAATACGAGGCCGAGGTTGCGGCCTATCAGAGCGGGGTCCTGGGCCAAGGGGAGTCGCTTAACAAGCATTTACAATGCAACGGTCTCGGCATTGTTAAAGTTAGAGCTATTGGCATTGCTCATGACAATGCCGTTTCTTTAAATGTTTTAAAAACAAAAACATAAACAAAAATAATGTCATGAGCAATGCCAATAGCTCTAACTTTAACAATGCATAGACCGTTGCATTGTAAATGCTTGTTCAGGTCGTGTGGGAGGGTGACCTCCAATATAGTACTGAGTTCCTAATGAATAGTTGACCAATATGTATGTGTGAGGGGACACAACCAGAGCATGTACATGAATGTCCCCATGGCCGCAGAGCAGCACAGGCAAGTTGGCGCGACAGCCCTCTCCATTCCATGTAACCTGAGCCAATCTTAATAAACCCTATGCAGTATTTTAAACGGAATCAACCGCAGTCAAGAATTTATGGCCCCTCTCTGAGATGCAGCCCAGTCTACATCCTCTAGTTCCCCCACGTCGCTCATCCACCTCCTTTGGAGCTGGCCCAGAGTGTCTGGTATATTATTATCAACTGTTTTATATGTAAAGTAAATTGTTTCTCTCCCCAGCTCTGCCATAAGTATCCACCCTTCTAGAGGAGCATCATACTCTGGGATTTTCATCTCAGTTGTGCCTATTTCAGAAACTGAGTTAGGTGTAGTTGGTATTCCCGGTGAATAGAGGAGAAGGGCATTGTCACTGCTCTCTAATATGTCCCCTACTGTGGCAATGCCAATTGTTTCTCAAGTTCCAAACCCCTGGACTTTCATCCGCTCTTAAAGCCATGTTCCTTTCCCAAGGAGTGTTTCCCTAGTAATTTTACGTGCACAACCAATCATCTCTGCGGCCTCGTTCCAGGTTGCCAGGGCCACCTGTTTCACCTGTAGGAGTCGTTGGCCTCCCCCTCCCACTATAGAGCTAGTGTAGGTGTGATCTTGGCTCAAGCATTGTCTGCTCAAGCCTGAAGGTTGCATGGTCTTGTGGCACAAATATCCAGTTGTTGATATTAATAAAGTGGACTGCCCAATAATACACCTCAACATCAGGGACAGTGATCCCCCCCATTATAGTAGTTGCCCTTCAGCGTTTTAAACAACACCAGGGGTGTGGAATTTATTAATATATCTACTTGTACATGGGGCAGGTTCCTTCATAAATCTACTTGTCCTGCAACAAATTCCAGTTGCCCCTTTGGTGCCTAGTAGTGCAGCGACAAATTATGGCAACAATCTCATTATATAAGAGCTCTGATAGAGCCTCTCTGATTATGCGAGGGCTTGTACCATAGTAGTGTTTGAACACTTGCAATCCCCTTATGTTGCCACATTCTTGCAGATCTACATACTGGGGCTGAAGGTAGTGGGAAGGAATAGTTCCAGGGTTAGAATGCCCTGTTGAGTCTGTACAAACCTACTAACATGCATGTTTTAAGGGGTTTCAACAACTCTTCGCTAATCTTTTCCCATACTGAGAAATGTTGAAAATTTACTCCTGACAATGGCAGGCGTAAACCTCTTCCGTAGTTGGGGAAAAAAGTGGTTGGAGGAAAAGTGAACTTGCAAACACTCAGATTTTCGCATGAGCAAATCTACACATGCAAATTTGCTCATGCTAAAATGCAGTTCATAAATATTTTCTAGGAGTACTATTTCTTTTCCTACTTCTGTTAATTCTTGGGAAATTCACAAAAGCCGTATAGCTGCACTTAATGCAAGGACATATACCATGGGTGCCCTTTTGAGACTTTCTTTAATAATTGTGCCCCTAATTTGGTCTGGCGTTGATTGTGATCTTTTGTGTTTATTAAAATTCTGTCTCTCTCTCTCTGTATTGGCTGGCTTCACTGTGAGTGACAGCATTCTGCTCTCTCACAAGGAGCATATCTGCACACAAAGTAGTTTTGTTTAGTACCAGTAACCACTGTAGCAGTGTGTGCTTTTTGAGACCAAAAAACAATTTTTGCCAATGTTTGTTATAATGGTGAGGACCCAGCAGCTCCCACACCAATACGGTTTTAAAATAACAATGCCAAATCAAGTCACACATTGACAAAACTAAAAAGCTGGCTACCAATTTCAGACCTACTGGCTTTACCAATGCTTGTTTGTTTGTTTCCCATAATCTTATTGAAACTGGTTGCACTGATTTTCCATTATGAATATTTTTTAAGAAATACTAGCATGCATCAAAAAATGATGCTGCAAAGAAATGGTACCTGAAATTACCGAAACGTTTATTTTCCTGATTTCATATTTTTTAATGAACTATTTATTTTGAAAGCAAAGAATCCTCAAGCTTGCTTTCAAGCTTCTGCAAATATTTGCATCAAATCAGAGAGCGCTCTGGGAGCATTATAAATAGCCTAATATTGCTAAACTTTGACAACGTGTGTACACTTTTTTATACTGGAACCACTGTCAGTAGTGCAGTCGGAGCGCTCACCCTAATAATAAAGGCTTTCAATTAATGAACCATAAATACAAGTTTGGGCAGCATTAACATATAGGCAAAAATATTACATTAACTGCAGACAGTGTCCTTCCCTGATCCATAATGGTGTACTGCAAACAGGCAGCCAAAGGGTTTGTGCTGCAGGGGGTTTGGCCTACTTGTCCCAAGGACAAAATACACATGAAAACCTGTTGCCCTTGACCCCAAACAATATGCCCTGGGCGTCGGGCTATAGGAATTCCACCTCCCTGCAACACTCTAGGATTTCCCCCTTTCCAGATAAGGGATCACACTTACCCCTCTGTTCTGGTAAATATGTCTTGTGGGACCTTGTAATATGTGTTCTGTAACACGTAAAGCAGCTTGGGCAGCGTGATCATCTTGAAGAGGGCTGCCCGTCCCATCAAAGAGAGGCAACACCATTCTCCTTTCCACATCAGCTTGACAATTCTTGATCACCCTCTCTAGATCATGGTGGAAATACAGCTCCCTCTGTGGGTAGAATAATATCCATTTGTCCCAGTTGATATTATAGCCTAAGTGTGCCCCATAATCCTCAAGGATCTGGAAGAGCGCCAGGATAGTGGTTGCCGGTAATATACAAAAGGATATCATCAGCATAGAGCAATATTTTCTCTTCCACCTCATCCGCGGCAGATAAGCTGAACCCCTTGACTCTGGTATGTGCTCTCTCAGTGCAGGCCGGGGATTAGACTGTAAGGGCAAAGAGAAGCGGAGACAGGGGGCATCTCTGTCTGGTCCCCCTTTCAATCTGAAACTCCGATAACACCCTGATCACTATGACCGCTGCTATGGGATCCCGGTACAGTACTGCCTCCCACTTCATATATTTAGGGCCGCACTCAAACCTCTGCAGTGCCTGCTCGAGGAAAGGCCAGTGTACCATTTCAAACACCTTTTCGGCATCTAGGGAGAGAAATAAATAGGAGGCCTGTCTGTCCTGGGCCGCCTCCAGCCAATTATGTGTGTGCCACAAGTTAAGCTGCGTTGACATGCCAGACATAAATTCTGCTAGATCTCTGTGAATTAAAAGCGTGATGACCTGCAAAAGCCATGTAGCCAAAATCGTAGTCAAGATTTTGATTTCAATAAATGGCAGTACGAGTCACACCGTTCCTTTGGTTTACCATCCATGGGTATCACCATAAGGATGGCTCTTCTGAGTCCAGAGTCAACGTCCCCTGCTCCCCAGTGTCTAGGAACAGGTTCAGCAGATGTGGCCCCAGTAATCTGGCCTCCGGTTTATAAAACTCGGCCGGGATGCCATTAGGCCCTGGTGACTTGCCTGGCCTTAATTTTGCAATAGCCGTCTGAACCTCGCTCGGCATTAAATCTCCCTCCAGGGCCTCCGCATCAAGCCCAGGGGTGCAGACATCAGCCAGCTAATGCTCAATGCTGGAAGTGTTTTGGAGGGGTCGGACCCTTCAGAACGATTTGTAATAACGGGCGAACTCCTCTGCTATACGCAGGTCCATGTCGCTGGAATCCGCTTCCTAACTAATGATGGTTTGTACCCTGCGGACTTCCATTTTCCTCCTACTTAGCCATGCTAGCAGCTGCCAAGCCTTATCCCTTCTCATACAAGCAGTGCAGGGTGGCCAACATTAGTTTTTTGCGTCTCCTGTGCCAGATCACAGTATGCAGTTTGTTTGACTGCATTCTGCCTAAGAAGGAGGGGATGGGCACCGATGCTCCTTCCAATTGTAGGATCTGATCCTCGAGTTCCGCTACCTCCCTATGTTTCTTCTGCATTATCAGGTCTTGTGCCCTATGATGGGGCACTGTTTTTTGGCCTCCTACAATATCCTCTTAGAGGAGAGGGAGCCCTCATTTTCCCAAAGTATCAACCCTGAGGCCCCGGGCAACCTCCCAATCCTTAAGGTCCAAGAGTTTAGTTTCCACCCAGATGACCCCTGTCTCCTAAGCCTCCCGAACTTAACTATCAGGATGATTGGTCTGATAGTCCCCTTGCCAGAGACCCAATTTCACAAATATACTGTTGGGGTCTGTCCATGCCTTGGTTACCCAAAATGGGGGATTCTGCTTGATCAATATGGCTGCGTCCTAGATCCTGAAGTATCTCTAGCATGAGCCAGTGTGGTATAGGCCCCCCTCTCCAGGAACTGGCAGTGTGTTCGCTGTAGATGCATCTCCTGCATCTGCTTCATTGTAGGAAGGTGGATATCTGACTATGGTTACCCCCAACTTTTTGCCTAGTGTCTAGCTGGTTTTTCGACTTAGTTGGCCTGAGATCCTGCCATTCAGGGTCTCAGGCTGCCTGCTCTCTCTTTAAAATGGACTCCATGTACCCTAGGTACATAACCAATTGGTAAGGATCACCTTATTGGACCCTGTACAGTGTACCCTAGGTACCCAGGGCATAGGTGTACCCTAGGCCTACCAGGGGCTGCAGCATGTATTATGCCACCCCTGGCCTGGCCTTCCATTTTGACACAACTGGCTGATCACTCAGCTGGGGCAAGGTCGTGTAATCACCCCTTGCTTAGATATAGTATATCTATATCTACCTTATATATAGACACATGTGTACCTATCAGCCACTCCTATGGCAGGCCTTAACAATCCTGGAGGCAGAGTGCTTGGTAACATGTGAGATGGTGCTCTAGCATGAGCTGAGCCTGTCTGCAGCTTTCGGAACCATGTCCTTATAGCTGTTCTATGATATAGCCTACCATATACTCTTAAAGTACCTTATAATCTTAAACGGTTATGGTAACTATGGTTTGGCTTTATCGAAACATGTCGTGTAAGGTGTCCAACACTGTGGAATAGTACCCCCATACCATTTCTGGACATGAGGATATTATTCCCCCCTTCTAGAGGGAGAGACATGTTAAAATCCTACTTTTCTGTTTAACTCTAACCAAAGCCTCAGCATCACAAAATGGATGCTGCTGCCACAGACACAAGTCTGACCTCCTGCTGCTGGGATTGATCCCAGCCAGGGAGGCCTGGACAATAGGTTTCCTGCTTGGGGAGGTGCTAGCACCTCCCCAGACAGCCTTTAGTGTAGTGGGGCAGGGTGGGCTGAAAGGAATGAGACATGCCTGGGGCACACAAGGTGTTCCTTGCATAGTCCAGTTCAAACCGGCGCTGGGGCACTCCAGCCCCAGCTCTGGCGCGAAACTGGACAAAGGGAAGTGGGTGTAACCACCCCCTCCCAGGTCCCACCCATAAGGCGTGACCTAGCAGGTATCCCAGCCCCCCAGATTAGTATAAGAGTGGGAGTTGGGCATCAAGACTTTAGATTATCCTGAACCTGCAAACTTGAACAGAAACTCTGGACCTTCGACATTCGACGAAAGAAGAAGACTGAAGAATCTCCCTTGTAGCCAAGGAGTGGCTACCCTGTGCAAACAGGCACCATCAAGAGACTACCCTTTGCTTTGCCCACGTTCTACGAGGAACCGACTGCAGAGCCCGACCAGAGCCTTGACTTCCAGACTTCTCCGACCCTGATCCACATCCACAGCAAAGCTGAGATCCGTGGAGGCGACGAGCGACGTGGGACCGGCTACCTGGGAAAAGTGGCTAGTAACTTAAAGCGCAGCTTCTGAGGCACCCTCGAAGTTGTGCACCGGGGATTGAGAAGCCCCAACCCCAAGCACCATCTGCACCGAAGATCAGCCCCCCACACTCCACGAGTCCTGCGTGGGGCCCTTCTGCATTTTCCTGCTTGCCGCGTCTGTCCGGTTGCTTGCCCGCTGGCTAGTGGCCTTTGTGACGACGCACCCTGAAATCTTCTGCGCTGGTTTGGCTCCTCCAGACTGGCTCCCGCTTCTCTGCAAAGAAGAAGCACCCCAGACCTTCCTGGTCTGCACCAGAAGCAAGTCCTCCGTTCTTCGTGGGTTCCGCTTGCCAAGGCTTGGTGAGTCCTAGTCCAACTTCGACGCCGCCGACAGCAAGAGCCTTCGTGGGACAGCTCGCCTCCTGGTCCTGGTCGTCCTCGACGCTTCCTGGTCCTCCTGACTGCAGCGACAAGCTTCACCTTCCCCTGCAATCTTCACGACATCGCCTGGTTCCTTCCTGGTTCCACGTAGTCACTGGCTAGTGACCTTGACTCTGTCCCTTCTGCTTGCAGGTTTCCTCTCTTCTTGATCCCAGCCTTGGGATCCACCGGACACTCTTCACTGACTGCCTGTCAGCATCTTTCTTCAGGCATCCATAGGAGTCGACGACGAAAACGACGCATCTTCACCCCTATGCACCCGCAGCCTGTGGGCTAGGTAACTTGGGTATTCCGGTGCTCATCAGGATAGTGACTATCCTAGTGTCTAGTTTTCAAGTCTCAACTTCCTAGCTACTCCGGAAGTGTCCTAAATCTATCGTTTTCTAAACTGTACTATTGCTATTGACTTTTACGCATTACGCGTGAGTGTTTCCACTCTGCACACGAATCCCGTGGGCCTCCCACTCCCTAACTAACGCTAGTGTAGTGTAGCCCCAGCGATTCCCTAGGCCTAGGCCTATTCTATTTCCGTGACAGTGGTTCTTATACCACTTACTTAGTATATGGTTTGCGTGGCCCCTAGGGCCTAACTGTATTACTTACCTGTGTGACTTAATGTATGCTTAAATAAGACTGTGTTGTACTTACCTCTAATCTCATAAAGAGTGCTGAGGGTTTGACTAGAATAAATACACTTTATTTTATATATATATCTGTTGTGGTGTCCTTTCATTTGGTATTCAAGGGATTATATATGGTATCACAGCTGGCTTCACATGCCATTCAGAGTTTAGCCTAAGACTGCTCTTGTCCATGCTACCACTAGGATAGCTGGTCTATAAGGTTGACTTTACAACCAATCACCATAAGGGTATTTGGACTGATATAAGGTGTACACTAGAACTAGTGACATCATACATCAGGCCAACTTCTCACATTCATGTATTGAGCAACTAGGCCTCACTTAACTTTGTTGTCCAGAGCATTGACATTCCATGTCAGGACTGTGATACCCGTGTCCTCTAGGGGTCTGGGTTCGGATGGTGCCTTATTTCAAAGAAGGTGTATTGTGTGTCCGGGTATCGCCCTTTAGTGCAATGGGTGGGCAATCTCTGTAGTGTGTCCCTCACATAAACAGAAATAAGAACAAACCTCCTTCCCACCCCATTGTCCCACCCCCCGGTTCGAAACCACATTACCTAAGCAGTGTTTGGTGGGGAGGGCCCCTCTGGCAGGCACAGCAGCTCTGACCTGCCCACCGAGATCACCTCTGGACTGCCGCTGCTCCTCATCCCACGCGCCCACCGGGCAACCAGGTCAACAGCACACCCCCAATACACAGCATCCGGGAAGGGGGTGGAGAGGGAGCAGGAGCGATGCAATACTGGCCCCCTGGGTTGTCGGACAGTGCCGGTCCTGCTTTCACCGTTTACCTCCGACCGGTGAGGAGCTTCACCTCCCAGCCGCCGTCATCTTGGTTGGTACCGAAGCCGCCGCACCCATCTAGCCGGTCGCTACATTGTCTCTAGGACCTCGATGGGTCCAAATCATGTCCCCTATGCTGCCCACATCAAACTTTGTTGGTATCAGGGACAACATTTGGCAATCGGAGGACAGGCTTAATGGCAGGATAAATGCAGGATGAGAATCTGGCCTCTGGAGCACACAGAAAATGTTGCTTGTCAGCCATCTTACCTGTACAAATTTGATGCATATAGCAGGTTTTAAGAACACTGCTTTGGAAAATATATTCTGACACTGGATTTAAGAATTGCAACTCAACAACTTGAGGAGAGAGTTCTGACTGCATATGCTAGTGTTTCACTCTATGATTTCAGAGGTGCCCTTATTAGAGGTAATTAGCAGAGTAATCTGAGGCCTCCTGGGTTTTGAGATGGAGAATCATGAACGACTGGTGAGAAACGTGATTAGATTGCATTGTGGATCTTGGAGAAATTACTCAACTTCAGCTGGGATGCTGATTGTGGTTTTCTCCTCTCTGGAGTTCATTTACAACACACTGCAAGAAGCAATTCACCAAAAGTTGGTGGTGATAGGGCACAGTTGAATCCCCTTCTTCCTAGATCTTAGCTGAGAGATGCTTGTGAGGACAAAATCATTGCTGAATATCAAGAACAAGTTGCAAACCATGGTTTGGTGGCCTCTGTTAGTCTTGTAGTGAAGGTTAAGGTGGTTTGTCAAAAAGCCTTTCTCTGGTTGGAGCTGCTGAATCTTTGTTTCCTGACCTTGAAGGAAATGAATCGAGTTCTATTGCAATATATGTTGGCTACTTGACTAGAATTTCTGTTACAGCGCCATTGGTTGTGTGTTCCATTTCTGGGTAAGTAGAAATGCAGTAGGAAGATTAGGTAAATAGAGGGGCTAGTCCTAATATTTTTATACAGATGAAATGATTATTGCTTTGTCTTCTGTTTTCCTTCTTCCTCTCCTGCTCTAAATTAGGCTGTCTGTTAGTTCTTTTTGTGTAGCTGGAGTTGCGGTGCTCTGCTCAATATGAAACCTGTGACAGGGGAGGATTACGTAGGTTGGGTAGCAGTGCGTTTATTGGATTTTGTTAATCTTCAGTGAATAGTTGTGTCCAATGTGACATGTTTTAGTAAACCGTGTGTTCGAGGCATATGAGCTGCAGATTGTACACTTAGCATAGATCGCCATCTGGTGTTGGGCCCGGATGTTTGCAGTTTGTTTTTCTTCTTGGACAGTCTTTGGAAGTCACGAGTTTGGTGACTCCTCCTTCGGTCCGTACTGCGCATGGGCTTCGGCTCCATCCTCAGATTGTTTTTTTCCGCCATCGGGCTCGGATGTGATACTTCGTGCTCCGGCTTCGAACTTCTACGGTTCCAGCCTCGACGGAAAATCCTCGTTTCTTCGAGTTTCTTCATCATCATCTTCATCTCTCGAAGCGGCACTTTCTCCATCCCGTACATCGGCACCGGCCTTCGGGCCCTCCTCGACTCCGGTCCCGGCCGATGGAAAGGACTCCGTTCAAAAAGTGCCCAAAATGTGGGTCTAAATTTCCCCACACCGACCTCCATCAGGTGTGTAATCTTTGCCTCTCTCCAGAACACGAGGCCAGAGACTGCCCCGCCTGTAAGTCTTTTCGATCGAAGAAGACCATCCGGGATCGAAAAGCTCGACGCACCATGGCGCACTCATCGTCTGCAGTTCCACCGGACATCTTCGGAGACGGCGCCGAAGCTTCGGGGCAAATACACACCGAGCAGGAGGAAGACGTCGTCAGCGCTTCCGAGGCCGACGACTCCGACGTGGAGGACATCACACCGGCGCAGCGGGTCGTGAGTACTGTGCCCCCTCCCACCCCCGCGCCCAAAACCAAAGAGACTCAGGTTACTCCCTCGCCTGCCGGCCTGGGCAAAACCAAGACCAAAGCTTCTATCACCCCACCTTCGGGCCCGGTGTCGAAGCCTCCAAAGTCTCACGGCAGCTCGGGATCGAGCCAGCCGACGCCCGGTGCCGAAAAACAGCATCCGGCACCGAAGAAAGTAATATCCAGCTCGACTCCGAAGCCACCGGTGCCGAAGCCTGGACTCTCGGCGCCGACCAAACACAAACACAAATCGGTCGGCACCGACGCTCCGGCGCCGAAAACTCCCTCGACGCCGAAAAAACCGGAGGCCCCAAAAAAGCATGGCGCACAGAAACCATCGAAGCCCTCGGTTCCGAAATCATCGGTGCCGACGGACGATTCGGCACCATTGGCTCTGTTTACACCAGACCCTTTACAAAAGACTCTGTCCAAAGATCCAAAGACTGGGCTATTGACTTTAATTATCAAGAAAAGACGCCTTGATACTCCAGCTCCTCCTCCACCGCCCAAACGGAAGGACTCTGCTACTTCTCCCCTCAGAGTGCCCTCCCCACTACCGCCTCCCCTACTTCCTCCACCGCCTCCACCCCCTCCCCCTCCCAGGTCTCCGCCACCTTTACCTCATTACTCTCCGACCCCGTCCCCAGATCCGGACGACGGGGACCCGGACAATTACCCGGCGGACGCCCCAATGGATCCCACTCCACCGGGGACCCCAGACCCATGGGAGGATTACAATAACCCTGATATACCCGATATACCTCAGGACGACCTATACCCATCCAGGCCGTCTCCTCCAGAGGACTCCTTAGGGTTTCATCATTTAGTGCAGAGAGCAGCACACTACCATGGGGTGGACATGCACACTGAACCAGTGGAAGACGACTTCTTACTGGATACATTTGACATACAGGACAAATCCACATCTATTTTACCCATGCTTAAGGGTGTCACCAAGCATGCCGCAGAGGTGTTCAAAGACCCTGTCAGGGCCAGGGTACTAAACCCTAGAATAGAGAAAAAGTACAAGGCGGCACCCACAGACCCTGCATACATTAAGGGCCCTGCTCCCTTAGATTCCCTAGTTGTCTCTACAGCTAGAAAGCGGGCTAACTCCCAGTCCTCAGGAGAAGCCCCACCGCCAGACAAGGAATCCAAACTCCTAGACGCGTCTGGCAAACGCACCGCCTCTCAAGCTGCAAACATGTGGCGCATTGCAAATACACAAGCGCTACTTGCGCGCTATGACAGAGCACACTACGACGAACTTGAGGCTCTTATGCAGCACCTTCCCGAGAAACACAAGCGTAGGGCTCATGAGCTAATACAGGAGGGTAAACTAATTACAAACACCTCCATTAAGTGTGCCCTCGATGCAGCCGACACTGCTTCTAGAGCCATAAATACCAGTGTCCTGCTTCGTCGCCATGCCTGGCTCAGGATCTCAGGGTTCAAGCCTGAAGTCCAGGCGTCCATACTCAATCACCCCTTTCACCAACAAACTCTCTTTGGGCCAAAGGTAGACGAAGCGTTGGAAAAGATGAAAAAGGACACAGACACAGCAAAGTCTATGGGGGCACTCCAAACACAAGCCTCTAAACGTTCCTTTCGACGCTCCTCCTTTCGTGGCACAGGCAGAGGCTTCTCCACCGATAGCACCTCTACCTCCTACAAGTCCCCTCCTCAAAATACCTTTTCAAAGGGCAACCAAAAAGGTGGTTACAGAGGCAACAACAATAAGGGCAGGGGCAAAACTAACACCACCCGTTCTGCCACCCCGCCCACACAATGACTTCCCTCCGCTCCCCCCAGACCATTCCACTCCGGTCGGGGGCAGACTACAAAACTTTATCCACGCATGGGAGTCCATAACATCGGACAAATGGGTGACCCAAATCATTCGGTCAGGGTACTGTCTCGAGCTAACATCTACCCCACCCAATATCCCACCAAGGCACCGTCCAATGTCTCAAGAACATTCCACACTGCTCAAACAGGAGGTACTCTCCCTCCTCCAAAAACACGCTATAGAGCAGGTCCCCATCGATCAGCAAAATCTAGGGGTTTACTCCCTATATTTCTTAATACCAAAGAAAGACGGGACCCTCAGGCCCATTCTGGACCTCCGGCCTCTAAATGCCTACATACATTCAGACCATTTCCACATGGTCACCCTACAACAAGTCCTCCCGCTCCTCTGTCAGGGAGACTTTCTCACAACCTTGGATCTGAAAGACGCATACTTTCACATTCCAATACACCCCTCTCACAGGAAATACCTCAGGTTCGTGGTGGACGGGCAACATTACCAATTCACGGTTCTCCCCTTCGGGGTCACCACCGCACCACGGGTGTTTACCAAATGCCTAGCGGTAGTAGCAGCACACCTCAGACGTCAACACATTCACGTCTTCCCTTACTTAGACGACTGGCTGATAAAAGCCGCGTCCTACCACCAATGTGTGCAACATACAAACAGCACCATCCAACTGCTCCACCAGCTAGGCTTCACGGTGAACTACCAAAAGTCCCACCTCATACCATCTCACACAAAGCAATATCTCGGGGCCACTATAGACACCTCCAAAGGTATTGCCTATCCAAACTCAGCCAGAATCACAAGCATTCAAGCCTTACGCAAAACATTCCTTCCCCAACACTCTCTTCCAGCAAGAGTGTTCATGAAGCTCATAGGAATGATGGCGTCTTGCATCTTCATAGTGCCCCATGCAAGACTCCACATGCGTCCACTTCAAGAGTGCCTAGCACAACAGTGGAACCAGGCCCAGGGTCAGCTGACGGATCTGGTGTTGGTGGACGGCCGCACACATCACTCTCTGCAGTGGTGGAACACCACAAACCTTTCCAAAGGGCGGCCGTTCCTGGACCCGGTTCCTCAGGTGATTCTAACAGCGGACGCATCGCTCTCCGGCTGGGGAGCGCACCTCCTACACCTCACAATGCAAGGTCTATGGACGCCACAGCAAAAATTGCTCCACATCAACCATCTGGAGCTCTTGGCGATCTTTCTAGCCCTAAAATCTTTCCAAAAACAGATTTCGGGCAAAGCAGTCCTCATTCGCACAGACAACATGACTGCAATGTATTATATCCAAAAACAGGGGGGGACACACTCTCCCCAGCTCTCCCGCTTAGCTCAGAGCATATGGAGATGGGCAATTCCCCAAAACATCTTTCTCCTGGCACAGCACGTTCCAGGCGTACAAAACACCATGGCAGATCTGCTCAGCAGACAAACGCAACAACTACACGAATGGGAACTGCACCCACAAGTTCTTCAGCCATTCTTCCAACAGTGGGGGCATCCTCAGATAGACCTCTTCGCCACCCACGAAAACAAAAAAGGCCCAAGCTTCGCCGCCAGATACCCACACCCATTGTCCAAGGGCAATGCGATATGGATGAACTGGTCAGACAGATTTGCATACACCTTTCCACCTCTCCCACTAATTCCATTAGTGGTAAGGAAGCTACAACAACACTCCCTCACACTCATTCTAGTAGCTCCGACGTGGGCCAGGCAGCCGTGGTACACCACGCTACTACAACTGTCAGTGGTACCACATCAAAAACTGCACCTATCCCCATGCCTCCTAACCCAGAACCATGGAGAAATCAGGCACCCGGACCCAGCTCAGCTCAACCTGGCGATCTGGCTCCTGAAATCTTAGAATTCGGATACCTTAACCTTCCCCCTGATTGCATGAACATCATCATGGAAGCCAGACGTCCTACCACTAGAGCATGCTATGCCGCAAAGTGGAAAAGATTTGTAATTTACTGCCGTAACAATACAATTAACCCTTTAGATGCATCCATACAGCACATCATATGCTATCTGCTCCATCTTCACAGGTGTAACCTGGCATATTCATCCATACGCCTACACCTAGCAGCGATCGCTGCTTATCTACAAAACAGACAGCATTTATCACTCTTCAGAGTGCCCGCTATTAAAGCCTTCATGGAAGGCCTTAAACGAGTAATTCCTCCCAGGGCACCACCTTCCCCTGTATGGAATCTAAATTTAGTTCTTACACGACTAATGGGTCCGCCCTTCGAACCAATGCATAAATGCGAGCTACAGTTTCTCACCTGGAAAACAGCCTTTCTCGTAGCTATCACTTCCCTTAGAAGGGTTGGTGAAATACAAGCGTTCACTATACAGGAACCCTTCATACAAATACATCACAGCAAGGTCATACTTCGCACAAATCCGAAGTTTCTGCCCAAGGTCATTTCCCCCTTCCATCTCAATCAATCGGTGGAATTACCTGTCTTCTTCTCGCAACCTCAATCTGTTGCAGAAAGGGCCTTACACACACTCGATGTGAAAAGGGTTTTGCTATACTACATACAAAGAACGCAACCCTTCAGGAAGACTAAACAATTGTTCGTTTCCTTCTCTCCACAACATAAAGGCAACCCCATTTCTAAATCAGGGATAGCTAGGTGGATTGTAAAATGCATACAAATTTGCTATCAAAAGGCAAAAAGAACATTATCTGTTCCGCCTAAAGCCCATTCTACAAGAAAGTTAGGGGCTTCTATGGCTTTTCTAGGGAATATACCCTTAGATGACATCTGCAAAGCAGCCACCTGGTCTACACCGCACACCTTCACAAAACATTACTGTGTAGATGTGCATTCCAAGCAGCAAGCTAGAGTGGGCCAGGCTGTACTAAAGACGCTTTTTCAAACCACTGCAACGGATACCGGTGGTCGCCGCTAAGGTTGGGTACTGCTATATAATCTATGCTAAGTGTACAATCTGCAGCTCATATGCCTCGAACGGAATATGCTACTTACCAGTATGCATCTGTTCTTGGCATGTAGAGCTGCAGAGTTGTACACGCCCACCTGCCTCCCCGGCTACCTGTATCCGTTCCAGTACATCTTATTTAGATACAACACACATGGGTTTCTCACTGCTATTACTAATCTGAGGATGGAGCCGAAGCCCATGCGCAGTACGGACCGAAGGAGGAGTCACCAAACTCGTGACTTCCAAAGACTGTCCAAGAAGAAAAACAAACTGCAAACATCCGGGCCCAACACCAGATGGCGATCTATGCTAAGTGTACAACTCTGCAGCTCTACATGCCAAGAACAGATGCATACTGGTAAGTAGCATATTCCTTTCATAAAAAATAAGAGTAAAGGTCTTCACTTACAATACCAAAATGTATATTAAAAAAGAGGATAAATGAGAAAAATGACGCAATTTGTTTCTAACCACTTAGGCATTAAGCCATGCTAATTGCAGTAACACCAGGCTATATATAGCAAGGCAATCGTAGACCATGAACCAGAGATCACACATACTCTGCAGTCTCCCCTCATCTTCATATCTTTTTTCCTTTCGCCATGGGATCTTGCTCTATGAATCTGAGCTTCAGACAAAATAATACTAAGTGTCTAATCAGCTACGATGTAGGTCTTTTATCGTAGTTTCACATCTTCATCCCCTGGGTGAAGAGGAGGGCAGGAGAGGATTAGCTTAATGTTTGAGTCCAGGTTGCTAACACCTTGAGCAAAGCCCACCATCCAGAACTGAAATAGGATTCACAACCTAGAAAAGGAGGGACATTTCAGGGTATACTGTGTACTTAATAAACAGATATGTATTCGGTTAAAATATAACCATAAAACTACACAAAATTCATAAGACATAAACAGATCTTTATTCGGTTAAAATATAACCATAAAACTACACAAAGTTCATAAGACATAACATTCCATTAAAACATATTTGCATTAAAATAACAAGGTAAGACATACAGTAAAACGTCCAGTAGGCATGGCAGCCCGTCTTAATCATTATATACAACATAATCATGAGTCTAACCAAGGCGTAGACCAGAAAGATTTTGATCATCACAAAACAGTTGTGCAAATCCCCGAAATCACAAGAAAACATTCCTTATTACAAGCCAGACAAAACAGATGCAGCTGTAAACCCCCCAGAAGTTCTGGCAGGCCTACCCTATTAAAAATTAGCTAACGCACGCAAGTGTGGATATCCCCGAGCATCATCCGGTGTAACATGTCAGGTTTAACTTGCGTAAAAATTTAAAAAGGGGTAGTAAAAAACATTTTATTGGTCGAGAGGAATGAGGACAGAACATAAAGTTCTCAAGAGTTTGTGCTGGCAAATTGTCACAAATACAAGGGCTAAAGGTGCACGGAGCAGACCATCCCTTACGAAAACTGATACAGTGAACAAAAAGATTGAACCTGAATCTAGTTAACAACTGCCGGTGTTAAACATTGGTTACCCAAGTCATGCAATGGGCACGAGCAGCCAGTTTCCAAAATTCAGCATTTTTCCTAGAGGCCTCAGCAGAAAGATTAAAGGTGTGTCTTATCAATTTGTGGTCTGTTTTAACTATTTTATCAGTGGTAAAAAAGAGTTCAGGGTGACCCAAACTAGTGACTTTTGTCTTGAAGTAACCAAGCCTAAGTATTGCTTTCATATTATTGAAAGATAGACAATCCCTGATAATCAAACGATTCAGAGATGGCTCACTCTTATACCACAGAGAGACCGTAACAAGGGCCTCAATGTAATAATATCTGAGATGTATTTACAAACCTGTTCTTCATTTAGTTTGGAATTTGTGTCTGCCTCGCTGTCCAAGATATGCCAGTTTAAATTGACTATCTGTCTGATTTTTTTCATTCAAGGTAGAGTGACATGTCACACATACCACACAAGATGTTTCGGATGCTTTTGTTTTCTCAGTAGGTTATCCTTATCATAAAAGCGCTCTCTTTTGTATGATTCCCCACTAGACTTCTGGGATAACCACTGATAATGAAATTATCCTTCATGACGACAGATAGGGCATCATAATCTGATAAATTGGTGCAATTTCTGCATAAGTGCCGGAATTGCCAAAAGGGGATTCTTTGTTTTTGTGTCCTTGGATGGTAACTTTCAAAGTGCAAAAGAATATTTCTTGCTGTAGGTTTAACATACAGGCCTACTTCTAAGGAACTATTCTTATGTCTTCTCAGGATATCTAAAAACTCTACTTGATCGTGGCTGGAATTACTGGTGAAATGTATGTTTGAATTGCATTAGTTAAGCCATAGTAAAAATTCCTGTAGCATTTCCTCTCAATCTGTCCAAATAAAGTATATATCGTCTATGTAACGAGACCAAAGATATATGGACTCGAAAAAAGGAGCTATCTAATTGGAAATATTCCTGTTCTCAAATTTTGCCATATAAATGTTCGCTCCCATGCTGACTTTGAAAAGAGAGTCTTCAAATTCAAAAATGTTATCTGATTGTATAATATCTAAACACTCTAATAGGAATGTTTCGGATTTTCAAATTGGTGTTCATCAATGAACCATCTCGGAGCTTCTAAAGCACCATTAAGAAATCCCACCTGCGAAAGGCAGCTCAAAAAAGGAGAAGTCAAAACAAATCTCCTTGAATACTGCCAGATCTGAGCCCAGTACTCCATCTGTAAAAACTGGTACTCATCCTCCAAAGCCCTCTTTAGAACCGTCGACAACAAAGCATAATATTGCTTTAAAACTTCCATCAAGCTCACCGGGCTGGCTCGCCCCGATCAAACAAAGCACCCCCGCGGGCATCCTAGTCTCTGTGCATGACTTTCAGGTCAAAGCAGAGATCCTATGCAGGGTCAAGAAATGCACCTATTTGGCTTCAGAGACCAAGCCTCGATTCTTTATCAGGACCTAGCCGCTCTCATGCTGCAGAAGTGGATGGAATTCCGCCCAGTTACTGCTCACCTGCGCAACCAAGAGATATCCTACTCATGGGGCCACCCTTTCCGCCTCATCCTCCTCTGGGAAGGATCCCCCATCCGACCATTCTTAGGCAAAAGTGCTGATGTCATTTCAAAAGTATTTTAGTCTGGAAGTGAGTGGAGGGAGGGAGGGGCGGCTCAGGGAATGTGATTATTTGCCCCACCACTATTTACATAAATATGTTTAGATCGCTTAAGGGTCTTGCAAAATCTCGAGTGACCGAAATTGCTGTTGACGACACTGTTTCTGTTTCTTTCTTGAAATACCAATAAAAAGAATTGAACCTAAAACTCCCATGGGACAAATACCTGATTCCCACTCCATCACCTCCAGTACCTCAGCCTGTGGATTCACCCATACTGTTGCCAGCGCTCCCTTCGGCCAGAATGGTGAGTGAGATACAGGCTTTCACAACTCAAGAACCCTTCTTGCGCTTCACGTACGATTGTCATTTCTCAGAACCAATCCAAAATTAATTCTTAAGATCCCTACTGACTTTCACCTCAATGAGCCTGTAATATTATGGACTTTCTTCCCGCATCATACCTCACTAGTGGAAAGGTCTCCTAATACGCTAGATATCAAAAGGTGTTTAAAGTTCCACCTACATCGTACTAAACAGCAGAGGAAAATTGACCAGCTGTTTGTCTCCTAGGGACACCCTCGTAAAGTTGCTGCGGTCACAGAAGCAACCATTGCTCGATGGATCTCAGCCACAATCCAGTTTTACTGCTCAAAAGCAGGCAAACTGCTCACAAGAACCAGGACACATTCAACTAGAGTAGTTTCCACCTCAACTGGTTTGTTTACGGGAGTGCCTCTGGAAAAGATATGTCATGCTGCGGCCTGGAAGTGTGTGCATACATTAATCTAGCATTATTGCCTTGAATCAGAACGGCACAGTGATTCAGCGGTTGGGCAGGCAGCACTACGCCACTTATTTCTGTAAGGTGTGCCTATTTGAATTACATGTGTTTGACTGTGTATTGCTGCAAAGTTTAATGACTATTATTGATATGTTTATATGTAATTACATATTGAGATGGATACTTGGCTATATGCACATATGTTTATCCTACACTGCATAGGAATACGTTGTGTGTGTGTGTGTGTGTGTGTGTGTGTATATATGTGTATATATGTGTATATATATATATATATATATATTATGGAAAAAAGAAGCAGATAACTCTGGGTAGTTCCCAAGTTTAGGTGGAGAACATCTCCTGTATAGAGCACCCTACAATGCCAGCGACGCTCTGAATTTGCTCAACTCAAATGTCTGCTTTTCTATCAAAGTTTTTAAGCATAGGATTTGCACATTGCCATCCAAACCGAGCTGTGAAATTACAAAAGTAGTTTACCGCTCCAGCCATAGTATTGCAGCTTTGGATTGGTAAAATACTGTTGTATTCTGCTTTAGGTGTCCGTATATAGGTTTTCATGAAACATGTCCTTATATAGGCACAATTTGCATTGCCCTTATATAGGCACAAGATCCCAGTCCTTATTTAGGCATTAGCCATGCTATCCAAATACAAGCATGGTCACCTACATCCGTCCACCCCAACGTCACAACGAGTTCTTAGAAACCAGACCCTTATGCTCTTGGGGGTTTCCCTAGCCCAGGATTATTGATTTCTGCAAGAACTCATTTATTATGCATGAACCGCTATTCCTTAATGGTTCATTCCTGACGTATTCCTCTGCCCGACTTTACGTCAATGCTAACATTCCAAGGCACCTACCAGGTATAAATATACCTTCTCTTGCCCAAGCAAGTAAGAGGAGACCTCGACTTTAGAGGAGCCCATGTCCCGGCCTGATGCACTGACAAGAGACGCTGTCATCCCTGCTTGCAGAGAATCCAGCTTCCAGTGTTCTGACTCCCTTTGCGGGGTGTTAGAGTTCGAGACCCGGAAAGAGATTCCTACCTCTCTCATTCTTGAGGTATGGAGCTGACTAGAACCTAGAGGGACTCTTGGCATACTATACTAAACTATAGAATAACATCCTATAGAATACAGCACCTACTTCTTACCTTGTACTACACTTAGGTTGGGTACACTGGGGTAGAACTAGTTAGAGAAGCATCTCATGAGTACTCACATTTTTAGCCTGTTAGCTAAAAAATAATGCTAGCGCAGTATTATTTCTTTCTACTGCTTATACTGTGCATAATATATCTCGCAATACTGTCTTGTGATTATAACAGCTCATACCTCCTACACGAGAAACAAGACTGTTCAATAAATCCTTTTATTGAAACGCCCATCTATTCTTTCTGTGTAACTCTGAAGAATCTAAGCATGCACGATTACTGAGTGAAACTGTTATCTATTGTTTCCACGATTCTGAGAGTGTTCCGATTCTAAAGGGAAACAAAGTTGTCATGTTTATGCAGTTGCTAGAAACTACTCCCTTCTTGTTTACAAGGAGTTTCTAGTGGCCTCTGAGTTAGCTGGTACAAATTAATTGTTTAATATACTCAATAGGGGCATACTGACCTCAGTCCTATGCCAAATCTATCGGGTATATTATTCCAATATTATTCCAATGCGCAGAGCCTATTAGGGAAATAGGAACTACACCACATGGCGCCCAAACATTTGGTAAGGCACTAATTTAACGCTAGATTCTGAGTAACTAAGTCGTGCTTTTCTCAGAGACCCCTACTCACACTCTCCATAAGACGTCCGGAGTGGGTAGGGTTAAGTATCCGCCAAAGCTGAATAGGACAAAAATCCTATATATTAGCTATTTGGTTTGTTTAACGTTGAAGGATACAGTGTTCCAAAAATATTGTGCACCTGATCTTTGTTTCCTTGACATCAGAAAGAAGAGGACGGTCAGATCACAAAGAAGAACGCGTGAAGTCCAAAGACGATCAACACGTTCAGAAAAACAAATCAAAACCTCAATTCACAAAAAAAAGAGGGTAGCAGGTCTGAAGATCAGACATCCCGAGAATACTGAGAACATAGCTCAATAACGGAGAATGGGCTCAGACAATGCTGGACAGTGCAGCAGAAGTAACAATAGCTCGCCAGAACCTGAAGGAACTTCTTGAGATAGTGGACTTGAATGAGTACATCACAGTAGAGACTGTAGACACCAGGGTTAGTACTCTACAAAAGTTATATGAAATAACACTCCGAATGGAGGGAGACATACCAAGAAAAGTGAAAGCACTCTTTTGGGAGAAACTTTCAAGGGGTTATGATCTACCAGAACAGGACTGGCCACCAAAATTTGTTAGGGAGTACCAACATGGCGAGGACATCCTTATGCCAGCCTTCTCCAACCATATTCCAATTCACCTAAAATATACTTATGCCAGGAAATGGGCAGTAGCCCAGGCCCCAGCATTATACAAAAATCATGTAGGATGGGATGAGGACTCACCTCAACAATATTAGTGGGGGAGGCACTCGCTTAGTTTAAGAGTAAATCGACGTTAATCTTTTTTTATCTTGAGTCCATTTGAATTGTGCGTGCTGTAGAGGAGGCATGCAACAGTCCGGAATGCCATTCTATTCATCAATATCAGGGTCTATGGGACCCAACCTCCACGCACTGTTGCTTTCTGATATCAGATATTTTAGTAGTTCTCAACTTTTGTACATGAGAATTTTATAATGTTCAGAAAAAAATTAAGCAATATTCTGTCGTTGATTCATCTCAATTTTATTCATTGGATGTTCAAAAAATGTTCATTGTATTGATTTCGATTAAAGATCATATAATTCAATACATGTAACTGGTTGCCCAATGCATTTCGAGCCTAAACTGGCTCTTCTTCAGGGGCTCATTCTCTGTAACATAAACAACATGAAAATTACAATGATGCGAAAGCGTCATCTTGCACATTTGCTAAGAATGTACATGCATGATTTAATTTGTGTTATCACTATGATAGAAAGAGTGTAGCCTGGGAGAACCACACCGGAGGAGTGACTTATCTGAAAGAGAGTATAACGTGGAAATTGGGGGAGTAAAGTGTAAAACTGACTTAAACCGAGGTGGGATAAAATGTGTACCTTAATCTTGGGTGTGAATCAGGATTCAGGCTTGAAAAGGTATCGCTTTCTGGGAGATGAAAGTTTCAATCAGTTTAAAATGTAATCTTCGCGCTGTCTCTGGGATATTCACTAATAGAGATTAGTTATCGTGGCGTGGTCAGGGTCTTACCGTTAGCGAGTCGATACTTTTCCCGAATGCTGTTCAAAATAATAGCGCGACGAAAAAACGGGAGTCCGTTCAAGGATGTTCGTCATATTCGAGTCCTGGGGAGGAAATGTTTAAAAGGGTTCTGGGTTGACAAACGAGGATGCGGAAATCTCGCGATAATGTGAAAAAAACTCGCGTTGATGTGAAAAAAGGAAAACTGACAAGGGGTTATGGTTGGAGATATGGTCACCATCTTGGACAGGGATACTGCTAAGTTAGGAGTACTTTAGGAAAACTTAGTCATTACAGATGATGTTCGGATAAAGTAAAGATGCAAGAATAGCATAGCAAAAAATACTCGCGATGTGTTTAGGGGTAAAACTGACATTTTTAAGAATCGTAAACCTAAGTGCCTCTATTAGAAGGAGAAAAATTAAGAAAATCACGGGAGTGGGTACGCGTTGTGTGTTTCTGATAACTGAGCTAGTGTGATGTTCATGAATATAGAAATGTGGGTTAAAGTGGTGTGATCCCAGGTGTGTGGATGTTTACATTTAACATGTGAAATAAAACCGCGTTCACGTATCCGTATCTGAGCCATATTTAGACATTGTATGTAAATTCATAAATAACAAGTATAGTCAATCTTGTCGTTAATTCCTTTGTCAATCAAGGTGTCAAGTTGTTTGGTCCAATAGGTCTCTCTTTGTAAGAGTCTTCTGGTGAGATCTGTGTCTGGGGGTTGTGTTACCCTCTCTAGCACAGAGAACTTGAGCTGGGCGATGCTGTGTTTCTCCTCATTCCAATTTGTGGCTAGACTGCTGTTTTTATTCTGTATCCTGATTGTACTTTTATGTTCTGATATTCGCACTTTAATCTTTCGTTCAGTTTTTCCAACGTATAGTTTTCCGCAAGGACACTTGATGTAGTAAACTAGTCTGTTGGAATTGCAATCAAAATTGTGATAAAGTTGGATTTTTTCTCCAGTTAGTGGATGGTGTAGTATGTTCCCTACTATGACGTTATTACAATGAACGCAGTTCGGATTAAAATGATCTGTTCAAACCCAGAGGATACAGAAAAACACACGGCATATCAACGACAGATGTATCTAAACAGAGGATATTCTGAAGAAGTGATAAAACAAGCCCAACTACGCACTTCTAAACACACAAGAGAAAGCCTACTACAACTTCGACCTCGCAAACAGACATCACGACAAGTATTCGTTTCTAAGTACTCAACCGTTTCTGGACAAGTGAAAAACATTATAACTAAACGCTGGGAAATGCTACAGAATGAACCGGATTTCCTCAATATTTTCAAAGATCAACCCATGTTTGCGTATAAACGATCTAAAAATATCAAAGAAATCATCAACACACCCACCAAGCATCGCCTCACCAACTACAAAGGGATGAGCAGATGTCAGAACTGCGTTCATTGTAATAACGTCATAGTAGGGAACATACTACACCATCCACTAACTGGAGAAAAAATCCAACTTTATCACAATTCTGATTGCAATTCCAACAGACTAGTTTACTACATCAAGTGTCCTTGCGGAAAACTATACGTTGGAAAAACTGAACGAAAGATTAAAGTGCGAATATCAGAACATAAAAGTACAATCAGGATACAGAATAAAAACAGCAGTCTAGCCACACATTGGAATGAGGAGAAACACAGCATCGCCCAGCTCAAGTTCTCTGTGCTAGAGAGGGTAACACAACCCCCAGACACAGATCTCACCAGAAGACTCTTACAAAGAGAGACCTATTGGATCAAACAACTTGACACCTTGATTGACAAAGGAATTAACGACAAGATTGACTATACTTGTTATTTATGAATTTACATACAATGTCTAAATATGGCTCAGATACGGATACGTGAACGCGGTTTTATTTCACATGTTAAATGTACACATCCACACACCTGGGATCACACCACTTTAACCCACATTTCTATATTCATGAACATCACACTAGCTCAGTTATCAGAAACACACAACGCGTACCCACTCCCGTGATTTTCTTATTTTTTCTCCTTCTAATAGAGGCACTTAGGTTTACGATTCTTAAAAATGTCAGTTTTACCCCTAAACACATCGCGAGTATTTTTTGCTATGCTATTCTTGCATCTTTACTTTATCCGAACATCATCTGTAATGACTAAGTTTTCCTAAAGTACTCCTAACTTAGCAGTATCCCTGTCCAAGATGGTGACCATATCTCCAACCATAACCCCTTGTCAGTTTTCCTTTTTTCACATCAACGCGAGTTTTTTTCACATTATCGCGAGATTTCCGCATCCTCGTTTGTCAACCCAGAACCCTTTTAAACATTTCCTCCCCGGGACTCGAATATGACGAACATCCTTGAACGGACTCCCGTTTTTTCGTCGCGCTATTATTTTGAACAGCATTCGGGAAAAGTATCGACTCGCTAACGGTAAGACCCTGACCACGCCACGATAACTAATCTCTATTAGTGAATATCCCAGAGACAGCGCGAAGATTAAATTTTAAACTGATTGAAACTTTTATCTTCCAGAAAGCGATACCTTTTCAAGCCTGAATCCTGATTCACACCCAAGATTAAGGTACACATTTTATCCCACCTCGGTTTAAGTCAGTTTTACACTTTACTTCCCCAATTTCCACGTTATACTCTCTTTCAGCTAAGTCACTCCTCCGGTGTGGTTCTCCCAGGCTACACTCTTTCTATCATAGTGATAACACAAATTAAATCATGCATGTACATTCTTAGCAAATGTGCAAGATGACGCTTTCGCATCATTGTAATTTTCATGTTGTTTATGTTATAGAGAATGAGCCCCTGAAGAAGAGCCAGTTTAGGCTCGAAATGCATTGGGCAACCAGTTACATGTATTGAATTATATGATCTTTAATCGAAATCAATACAATGAACATTTTTTGAACATCCAATGAATAAAATTGAGATGAATCAACGACAGAATATTGCTTAATTTTTTTCTGAACATTATAAAATTCTCATGTACAAAAGTTGAGAACTACTAAAATATCTGATATCAGAAAGCAACAGTGCGTGGAGGTTGGGTCCCATAGACCCTGATATTGATGAGGACTCACCTCGCCACAAAATACAGCTAAAAAAATCAACCTACTGCACAAAGGCAGTATCCAATAAAGCAAGAAGCTAGAAAACAGGTCAGGAAGATCTTAGATCAACTTGAATACCAAAGGGTGATTGAAACATGCACCTCCTCGATGAACAATCCTTTGTTTCCTGTATCCAAACCAGACAATACATATCGTCTAGTTTTGGATTACAGACACTTGAACACTTGTTCAAAAACATTTGCTGTGCAAAATGCACATAGTACAGCATTAATGAATAACATTGTGCGTAAAAAATATAAAATCACATTGGACATTTCAAATGGTTTCTTTTGTCCAAACATAGCACCTGAAAGCAGGTACTTAACAGCTTTCTCAATAATGGGGACTCAATTTTGTAGACTCCCACAAGGGTTAAAAAAAACCAGCCCGGGGTTATTCTCAGCAAGGGTAACAGAGTTACTACAAATTTATGATAACGAGGCATTGTCATATGTCGATGACATCTATCTGACAGACGATGACCTAGATAGGCACTTGAACAGGGTCAATACCATTATACTGGGCTTCGCCTCTGAAGGCTATAAATTCAACTTTAAAAAATCCAGAATTGCCCATCTCAATGTCCTTTTCCTATAATGTGAGCTTTCAAGTGAAGGCAAGAGCCTGGCAGCGAACTTTTTAGAAAAGTGTGCGCTGCTCCAACCTCCAAAAACACAGAAAAATGTACAATCCATCTTGGGTTTCTTAAATTTTGGAAGAACTTACATTCTAAATTACGCAGAAAGGGTTAAACCTCTCTACGAATTAATCAAACCTGATTTTTCAACAAAACATTGGACTCAGGAACACACAGACATCCTGCGTTCGCTCCAAGCTAACATGTTAGCAACAAATCATTTACAAACTCGTAAATAAACGCAATTTTTTTTTTTTGGGCAGTTTTATATAGCGCAAACTTGGCCCAAATCTAATCGGGTATCAGAGCGCTTTACATAGCACCAGTTACGTTACATGAGGATACACATTCATATTTTTTTTTTGTTAGGCATGGGGAGATTAAGTGATTTGCCCAGAATCACAGGATGTTCAGCGTCATTACCGAGACTCGAACCCAGGTCCGAGGTCGAGTGCCCTAGCTGTTAGGCCAACTCCATTCCCCAATTTAGTGATCCAAAACATTTCGGGTCAATGCGGATTCACCTATTTAACATTTAATGAGGGTGAAAAAATACCAATAGCATACAAATCACATTTGTATATACAAGCAGAAATGCGCTTCACTTCAACAGAAAAGATACGGACAGCAGTTCAAACCGCTGTAGCAAAAGAAAGAGTTCTAACTCAGGGGAAACGCATTATTGTCGTGACTCCAGTACCAGCCTTAGAGGCGGTTTCAAAAGCGAGCATTCCGAATGCAAAAGCTTTACAAACTAGATGGATACAATGGGTTAATTCTCTTGCTGCAACAGATGTTAAATATTAATTTGATCCTGATTTAAAAACACAAGCGTTCCTGCAATATGAACATGAATGTCCTCTGCCCACTGAAATTCTGCCTCTCGAGCAGTACGAATTTATACTTACGGATCAGAACAACCCGCTACAGGGAGTAAGCAAGCTTACAGTGCAGCGTGCGGAATCGTTAAAGGTCGCATGCGCGATGGTATCTTCAGACCAGTGGTTACAAAAACTCAATCTCTAGGAGATTGTACAGCTCAGTGGGCTGAACTACAAGCATTCAAACTGGCACTTGAAAATACAGATCGCGAATTCCCCACATTTATAGTGTGCGATTCCTTGTACTCTGTACAGTCATATAATGAATATTTACAGAATTGGCTTCAAAACGGATTCAAAGATGCAAAAGGTGGCACAATAAAGCATAAAACGCTTTGGGAACAAGTAGTTCAGTTGAGAAACGAACTACCAAAAGCTCACGTGATCCACACTCGGAGTCATCAACGTGATGGCGTTCACGTTGTAGGGAATTCATTGGCTGATGAAGCTGCAAAGGGGGCTGTACAAAAGGCTTCCGTAGCTGCGATCACTCGTTCAAAAACGAGAATAGACAGTGAGATATTGTTGGCTGTCAATGCATCAAGCAAAGGCAGTGGTGCAGCATTACCACATAAATTTCCACTCAAGTACTCTTATGTAATTGATGCAAACAGCGTTCCGTATGCTCGAATCCCTGGAGTGGGGGACAGGGTGATTCCAAACATGAAACGTAGATTAAGACTGATCCTAGCAGCACATGAAGGGATAGCCTCTGCCCATGCAGGTGTTTCTGCAACAGTATCTTTACTAAAGCAAAGATATTGGTGGCCTGGCATTAGGAAAGAGACCAAAAACTATGTTTTGAAATGTGAAATATGGCAATAGATTAAAGTCTCCACAGTGAAACGTCCTGCGCAGACACCCCTGTTGATTTCAGACAAACCATTAGCTTGTGTTAACCTGGACCACTGCGGTCCCTTGCAAAAGGACGGTAACTATAAATATATAATGGTCGCAGTAGATTCGTGCTCAAGGTGCCTATGGATGTGGCCTCAGCGCTCAGCTGACGCTCGAACTGTTATAAAAGATTTGCGAGTCTTTATCGGCACATATGCAATTGGCACACTACGTTCTGACCAGGGCCCTGCGTTTAGCTCTCGGGCTTACAAAGAAGCCATGGCCAGTATGGGCGTAGCATTGTGGTACTCCTCTCTGTTTCATCCTGAGGGAAATTGTGTTTTGGAAAGGAAAAACCGGGACATAAAGCAGTCTATAACAGCTAGAGTATTAGGTTCGGGTGATGGGTGGGTCAAACATCTTTATGGTGTCCAACGCTCATTAAATAATTTGCCAAGAAGTTCTTTAGGGGGGGGGGGGTCACTCCATATGAGGTCCTATTTGGGACAAGAATGTCGGTTCCTGATCTCGAATGTAAAGGCACAGTGGTGGAAAATAAATCCTTTGATATCAAAGATCGTTTGGCTGTTTTACAGGATCTAAATGAACTAAGATCGAAACAAGGCAACGTGTTCCTGAAGCCAACCACCGCTAGGGTAAAACCGGCAGTCCCAGCAAGGCCTGTCTGGATCCCAAAAGTTGGGGATCTAATCAGAGAGAAAATTGCGGAAAAGAAGGAATTTGGACCTTCTTACAGAAAACCAGTACCTGTCCTAGCCGTCCACGGAACAAGAACAGTACTTCTGCCACCTCTTGCTGGAAGAAAGGAGGTTTTGTGTCAATCGACCTCATCAAACCACACTATGTGGCAGATACTAAATAGTAGGCCTCGTGGACTCTGACCTAGTAGCAGACGCACTCCTCTCGCTACTATCCAAGAGGTTCAGACTGAAAGACTCATAACCATTGAGAATTCAGCAGCAAGAGATGAAGGACTAAGCAACAATGCTATGGAACTCATCCCTATTGAAACTCAAGTAACAGTTTGTCCAGATACACCTGTCTACACAAACGTAACACGTGATCAACTGGTTCCAGCGATTTCGACGAGTCCTGATGCAATTCCAACAATTAACCGAACTGCTTCTGGCTACTTCATTAAATTTGCTACGTTTTCTGACGATACAAGTGAGCCTGAAACAACGCCAGCCCCCAAAACTTTCAAACAACAAGTACGAGAATGTTTTCCTTTTCTGAAAGACACTTATGTGGTTTCACCATAGATTGAACCATGGATTATTTCTGGAATATTTTTCTTTCTGCTTTGGCTAGCTTTGATAATGACTCTTAGCGTGCTTATGAATGGCAGAAACATTCATATGGACACTGAAAGTAAAAATGTGAACTTACTTTTAAAACCACACCAATCTTCCCATCGTGAAGCAAGAGACTTGTCAGCAGTGAACATCACAGCCGTTCCTATACAGGATGGTATAGTTTGGGACAAAACCGATTTTGACATACTCGGCCCGACGGAAATTCTGAAGATTCCACATTTATTTAAAATTTCATTATTGACTTTATTACCTCCAGTACCTATTCTGATGATTGGGACTTTGAGACTGTTAATAACATGATGTCTGATCTAGAAAGGTCTGCTGCGTTCTCTAACAATGAAAGCTAAGAGGGTTCATCGGAGTATGAACATCTTTTTTGTTACAACCACTATGGTCATCATTTCTTCCATAGATCTGCAACACCTAGAATTGTATTTATGTTTAACCATGGGAACATTGTCCTACACCACCAAAGGGTTGTTTAAAAACGTTTGCAAATAAGTTTCCATATTTTTCAGGGTACAATATATCTGATCCAGAAAAAAAATTCTGTAAGAATGTGAACACAACAGGACAGAAAAATATGTTAACTAATACAAAACAGATTTATTCTGCAGCCTTAATTGCCCAACTGTCCAGACAAGGATTTGACTTTTGGAAAGACACAATCGACACAAAATCTCTCCGGGGTTCTAAAGATTGGCAAGTGCAGGGGATAGAAGCTTTGTTTAGAGCCTGTATCATCCCTCAGCAAATAATGTTTTTGAATGCCACTGTGCAACAAACGTCTTGCCTTGGATTAGCCAAGATCAAAGACATGAACACACCTTCTGTACCAACACCTGCAAGTTATGACACTACACAGGGAGCAGTCACAGTAGACACAATATTACAAAACAACCGATCAGATCCTGATTGGGAAAAATGGTTGCTCTGGCCCACAGACACAAAAATCTGTCAAGAAAGATCCCTGAATAGAATACAGGGCTTTACTATCTATAGGCCAGACCCACGTTATGTTCAACGACAGCATACGTTATGTTATGTTATGTTACGGGGGTAGTAACAACATACAGTGTAGGGAAATTGTGCCTCGACTGGCTACAAAGATCTACACTCGAGGATCTGAAACAACACTTATCTTTACTTAAAGAAGACGCTGACCGTAGGGATTTCTTGCTAGGACCGAGAAAAACTGCGTCAAAAACGTTTCATACATGCCAGCATTTATGCTGCTTATAATGAAATATGGAAGGTTTCACAGGCAGAGGCCGCAGAAAGAATACGTGAGCTTGTTCGTATTAGCTTAGAGAAATCTCTCACTGTGGTCGACAATGGGTTAACAACTTTGTCATCCAGAATTTATTCACTGGACAACATTGTATCCTCTGCTATATTGACATACTGGAACAAGATTTAGCCATGTTACAACAAGGCCAGTCTCAGTTACGTTCTATTATGTTATTAGGCTGGATGCTGCAATCCTTGCGTGCAGGCTATGTGCCTTGGCGTTTTATCAACACGTCGTCTCTGTTTTCTGAATACAATCTCACAGATAAAAAGATCGAAATGGCACAAAGGGGAGCAAAGTACACAGTGCTGAGCATTGAAAAACTGGAAAAATTACCATTTATGGGAGCGGAAAAACCAGCTACAGAATGGCTTATCCATGGCAAAATAACTCTGCCTGTCACTATTTTACATTTTCAGTATTGCCTCCAACAAATGCAAGTAGGCAAATATGAAAGGTTGAGTAAAGAATACATTAAGACATCCTGGGCTTTACCTTACGAATACAGATGTTGGAGTGGGGATCGTGAAGTGTTTCTAAGCGGTACACACTATGAAAATGCACTGAGCGGATCGCTCATATGTCAGGATATTTCTTTACACGGGGCTTGTAATGGTTCTGTGGCAAACTTGTCCTGCCACCTACAGGGTGCACCAGCTGCTGTGATTATTCCAACGTTTGGCCAACTTTCTAACGGGAATTACCTCATGTTGAATGATCGCGGTTGCTGTGGCATGTTGCCAGGAGTCCCATAACTGGTAACGGTTAGCTCCAGGGTTACTTGTTGTATGCACGTATTGTTCCCCCCAATAGACACAGTCAGGGAGTCGCCTCTATGGCCTTCATTGAATGTTTCTTTTATACGTTTTGATACTTGAAGCAGAATGAAAGCCATGCTTTTGCAACAGACCGTGCCTTTGACCTCGGCCAAAGAAACCTATGATCTACAAATTGCAAGGACTTCGGCTGAGATACAGGCTCTAATTCGTACAAACTGCCCTATACATTTCGTAGGAATGATGGGACGCATCTTAAACATGTCTGATACGAGCGGGGTTGTACATGTATTTAAGAACATATATTCAGGACTGTTAATACCTTTTCAGGCAGTCCTCGGAATCATTCCAAACTTCGTGCATTCGGTGTTTGGTGGTCTGCCATTAGTTCTAGCACTCATTGCAGGAATCCTGTTTCTATTCCTACTGCTACGCTATAGCAAGCCTATCCACCGGCATCACTCCCAGCAACTTGGAGAAAGCTCTCTTAGAAAGTGCAACTTTTGGGCGTACCTCGTCTACAGGAACTTAATACACATGGTTTCTATCATTTAGACCAATCTGGCAAGATTGCATCTTACCTGTTCTACGCTGCCTGCTTTGCGGTGAAGAATGCATGCTAGACATATGTCTAACACTCCCATCAGTCATGCCAATGGATATCGATACTCCACTGGACCCGATAACGGCCCATGCTCTGTGTTGTCCCCAGAGGCTACCAATCCTGATGACCGCATTCATTGAGATCTCACAGACGCTTCCTGCTGCTGCTGAGGTACGAGATGGATCAACAGGCATACAGGTAACGGACGAGAACATTGCTGCGGCATCCCATGCTGAAGGCGATGCTTCACATCTCTGTGCAGTTAACCTTCTAAACGATGTATTCCAACTATCCCCAACATCGGTAGACAATCTTTTGTCTACAAGAATAGATGATTTCATGTTTTCACCAGACCCATACACTGACTTTGATTTGGCTCACAGTGTACCAGGAAAGCAATGAATTTGGCTTCCATATTTTCATAACAGAACAGAACTTGGAACTCTCCCTAAAATTGACTTTTTTCTAAATTTGAAAATACATGGCAAAATCAATCTGCTTACAGTAGAACTATTCATATAGAACGGACTTCTTTGAATACTTCCAGGGACACATTGTCACCTTATTTACCACATTTTCATTTAGTACCATGTTATGAAAAGGCTTTCATTTTTTTAATACTTGTCGACCATTTCGTCATATTTATGTATTTCTATTCATTCCTATTCCATTTATTTCCGGTATATGCTTAGAATGAAAAACTGCTTTAAAATGTACAGTACCTTTGCATTACATGTTTTAGCAAAGTTTTTTTCAATAGACTTCTTTTAGTATGCTTTTACAAATGTTTTTAGCAACATGTGGTACTCAGTTTAATGTTTAGCATTTTATGTTTAGCATTTAGTATTATCGTTCATTCGAAAGTGGAGTGGGTGTTGTATTTCGCTTTAGGTGTCCGTATATAGGTTTTCATAAAACATGTCCTTATATAGACACAATTTGCATTGCCCTTATATAGGCATAAGATCCCAGTCCTTATTTAGGCATTAGCCATGCTATCCAAATACAAGCATGGTCACCTACATCCGTCCACCCTAACGTCAAAACGAGTTCTTAGAAACCAGACCCTTAAGCTCTTGGGAGTTTCCCTAGCCCAGGATTATTGATTTCGCCAAGAACTCATTTATTATGCATGAACCGCTATTCCTTAAGGGTTCATTCCGGACGTCTTCATCTGCCCGACTTTACGTCAATACTAACATTCCAAGGCACCTACCAGGTATAAAAAAAACCTTCCCTTGCCCAAACAAGTAAGAGGAGACCTCGACTTTAGAGGAGCCCATGTTCCGGCATGACGCACTGACAAGAGACGCTGTCATCCCTGCTCGCAGAGAATCCAGCTTCCAGTGTTTTGACTCCCTTCGCGGGGTGTTAGAGTTCGAGACCTGGAAAGAGATTCTCACCTCTCTCATTCTCAAGGTATGGAGCTGACTAGAACCTAGAGGGACTCTTGGCATATTATACTAAACTATAGAATAACATCCTATAGAATACAGCACCTACTTCTTACCTTGTACTACACTTAGGTTGGGTACACTGGGGTAGAACTAGTTAGAGAAGCATCTCATGAGTACTCGCATTTTTGTAGCCTGTGTTATTTATGTATATGAATATATCTGTCATAGCTAAAAGATAATGCTAGCGCAGTATTATTTCTTTCTACTGCTTACGCTGTACATAATATATCTTGCAATACTGTCTTGTGATTATAACAGCTCATATCTCTTACACGAAAAACAAGACTGTTCAATAAATCCTTTTATTGAAATGGCCGTCTATTTTTTCTGTGTAACTCTGAAGAAACTAAGCATGAATGATTACTGAGTGAAACTGTTATCTATTGTTTCCACGATTCTGAGAGTGTTCCGATTCTAAAGGGAAACAAAATTGTCATGTTTATGCGGTTGCCAGAATCTACTCCCTTCTTGTTTACAAGGAGTTTCTAGTGGCCTCTTAATTATCTGGTACAAATTAATTAAGTTTAATATACTCGATAGGGGCATACTGACCTCAGCCCTATGCCAAATCTATAGGGCATATTATTCCAATGCGCAGAGCCTATTAGGGAAATAGGAACTACACTACAATACTATCCAAGCCAACCCGGAATGAATAAAAGCAACTCCTGACACGTTTGTTTTTGCTATCATTATATCTCTTCAGAGAGGTTTAGGTTTGTCCAGACACAATGGAGCACCCAGTATAAGTGAAAACAGTACTCTTTGAGGCATAGAGTGCCATATAAATTATGCAAAAAAGAAGCAGAGAACTATGGGTAGTTCCCAAGTTTAGGTGGAGAGCAGCTCCTCTAAATAGCAACCTACAACACTAATGGCACTCTGAATTTGCACACCTCAAATGTCTACTTTTCTATCAAAGTGCTTAAGCATGAGATTAGCACATAAGGGCACCCAAACTTGGGAACTATCCAGAGTTCTCTGCTTCTATTTTGCAAAAATGATGTGGCACTCTTTGCCTGACAGGGTATGTGTGTTTATATATATGTTTATATGTATGTGTATATGTGTATGTGTGTATATATATATGTATATGTGTGTGTGTGTATTTCTATCCACCATCTGCTATTTGTGCTAATGTTTTGAAGTAAACAACTACAGTAACTGCTTGCTATTCTGATAGAAGCATGTGAATCTGTGAAAGTTCCAATACTGGAGAAGAAAATGAGTTCTTTTCCTGTAACTGTAATTCTCCAGTATTAGTATCTTTCATAGATTCGCAAGCGACCCACCCTTCTCTCTTGAGAGGCTCCCCTTATAGCTTGTCATTTATTTCCCACTTGTGCTTTGCAAATCTGAGGGATTCAGCCTCTCTTGGGAGTATTCGAGAGGGTGCTATCACCAGATTAGCTGATGGTTGCTTCTTTTTATTAAAAGGACATAGATAGGCTGTTAAAGTGATCGATCATTGCCACTATAGCCTATGATGATGCATACCGCTTTATTATGGTACCATGGGACTCCCATTTCAACGGGGAATGATTCAAGCATGTTAATTTAAGAACAATATCAAAACTGGAGAACTACAGTTACAGGTAAGTAACTACTTTTCTACTGAAGCATTCACATATCCGTCATTGCAGGAATCTTCGGTTAAAGTCAGGTTGCAATGCATATTAATTTTCAACTCTCCTCTACAGGCTCAATCTGAAGCTCGGTGAAGATCTGGCACTAAGTGTGGGCGTTTACAATCTAGTGCAGAAGGCCATAAAGCCAGCGCCAGTGAAACTCTACCGCGAGACCAACGAGCCAGTGAAAACTAAGACTCGCACCTTCAGCCGTGAGACAGGGAGTCTGCTGTTACCCAGTGACACCAAGAAGGCCCAGGTGAGCTCATTGCTGCCCCTACAACTGTGGTGTGTCGGCTGGTCACTAATTGTATTAATCCTGTACTGGTACTGGGAGATACCGTGGCACTGTCCAGAGATCCTACTCTAGCATCAAAGTTAGAGGTATTATCAACAGAAAAGGAAGATTGTGGTGCCAATTTATATCATTTTTGGAAGGGCCTCTTACAGTGTGTTACATCCACTTCTGGAGGCCAAATCTAGATTATCCATGTGTCATACGTTTCTTAAAGGTAGGTTTCCATGCTTGTTCAGGCCCTTAAATATGACTTACTTCCTTTAACTTTGGTCAAGCAAAGAATTGCATATTTTCCCACTCACCTAAATATAGCCAACTAGACTAGTGGAAATAACTCGATAGCATATTCTAATTAATGCAGTTTAAGCAGCTGAGCGTGGGCAGCTGGGCATACTCCTGTAATTGCCATACACTAGAGACAAACGTCTTCCTCCTGGATTTCAGAGCACCCTGCATGCCTCTAGCTATGTTGTTTTATAAATCGACCTCTTGTAGTGTATCCCCAGCTGCCCCTTCTTAGCAAAGGATTTGTGATCATTATTGATGGAATACTGATCGCAAATAAAGAGAACCTAATTGCACTGGTGTTCAAAATGCTAAGGATTTCTTCAGCTGTCATCAGGATAAGTTTGCATTTCTGTTACAGATTTTTTTATTTTATCTGCCCAAGGCTGAGTTGTGCACTTTTGAAACTCTCCTTACATGAAAACTGCTACAAATGATGTGAGGCTAAGTGCACAACAGCTTGACATGACATGAGGGGTGAGAGCTTCAAAAAGGTAGTGTGCTGCTTTAGCACTACAGCATGCACAAAGCTAGCGAAGCATAATAGCCATCAGAGTAGAGGGACTGAGCGTTTGCTGCCAATTTCAGTCTAGGCTTGCATATTGGAACTTTTGTAGACTCATGCACCTAAGTGTGTCGGGGCCGGTTCCACTCTCTACCACAATGATGAAGAACCTTTGCAGTAATCTAGGTGCCTGTGTGTTAATGATGCTGAAGCAATGTAGAATGTTGTGAAGAGTCAAACTTAGCCTAATTTTGCAATGGCATTAAAGGAGAAAATACCCAGGAAAGAAAGGGATTATGAAGGGACACATGTCACTTTTAATTCCATTGTCAACTCTGTAAACCTATTTTGGAAGCCCTGAGCCTGTGCCCAAGTTGGCGGCAAGGTCAAACTCCATTCCTTAGACTGTGCCAAAAGTGGGGTTATGCCACTTCAAGGACAGTGATGATGCTGACTTTGACCTCTGACATCTTTGGCCGACCCCAACTCACTGAAGCGAGTTCTCCATCAACCGGAGGACTGCATAATTGTCTCCAGCAGGCACCTCTCCCCCTGGAAGAGGGAGTGAAAAGGATATTGGTGGCTGGTCCCTGCTAGCTGCTTGAAAAGGACTGGAGTCCTGCTTCTAGATTGAGAACTAGGAAACCGGGGCTGTTTTTAAATAACCTAGCGAACAAACTATAACAAAAGCTAATCTGCACCTCAGCTTTCATACCTGGCCTAGATCTCTAACCCAAAGGGGTTTACTCCCAAGAAGGAGGAAACCAAGGAGAAGTGGAGAGAGGGGAACTATGACGCGAGTCGCAATAGCCCAAACGTCAGTAAGGTAAATGTGCCTATAGCCTGTGGAGTGTAGAATACGTTTTACATGTGTATTACAGCACTTTATCAAAGTAAGCCACTGGATTGGACTGGACAATCTGTTATTGTGCTGCTGGATGATTGTTGCACTCTGAGTTTGCGCCTGTGGTTGCTCGCCATCTCTACCAGAGTGAAGTGCTGACGGGGTTGTAATTGGTCCCTGTTTACAGAGCCATAGTAGGACGGACCCCAGAACATCTGAGGCAACCAAACCCGTTACCCACATTTGAAGCCATTGGCCCCTGCCTGCCGCTGATCTCACAATACACATTAAAAATTATATGTAATAACCTCTGAAAATACTAGATAGCCACAAAAAAAAGATTTCAATCCTCTGAAAATGATTGAGCCCTGAATGAAATGATGAGATGTATAAAACTGGGGGATGACAGTTCGGACCTTTTTGTCTTAAAAAACAAATATTATTCACTCGTAGTGAAAAAAAGGGCAGAGGAACTTTACACCCGCGTAGACTTCAAATACCCGTGGCACAAAATACTGGTGTTTACAAACGTGGAGTTCTCGTGCTAGGATGATTGATTTCAGTCATGCTGTCATTATCAATCAGTTTGATGCAAAGGGGAAGAGGAGGAAGAAGTATGCAGGCCCCACTGTTTTAGTCTGGGATAGCCATGATGAATAAGCAGTTCCTGCAAAAGCTTAAGAAGACAAATAGGGTTCCTCTGGTAAAGATCCTGAATAATATGGCAGGTGCAGTATTGGGTGAAAAGCAGGTCCAGCCCCATATCCCATTGAGTTACTCTGAAGTGGACAGAGGGGAGATTTGTGAATTCTGAATGGCTGCAGCCACCCATGCAAAATAGCTCCAGCATACTAAGTGAGTTTGGGTTCCTGATACTGGATCAGTGTTGCTGATTCATGGAAGGTTCTTGGCTGAGCAAAGTACAATGAAGGGAACAGTCCTCGTTAGCAATGGGTAGGCTTCACATTTTTAACATCTAACTCTTTGGTTCTGCCTGCAGTCTGATCTCTCTCACTTTTGATCTATTTATCGCTCTCTCTGCTGCCCCTCTTTACTTGGTCTCTGAATCGACTGTCTCCTCCCCTGACAATGGACCTTATTGTCTCACCCACCTTACTGTCTCTCAGATCTATGGAAACCGCCAGATCGTCATGGAGAAGGAGGAGACCGATGAGCTGAAGAGATTTGACGATCCCAGCCTGGTGCTCATCGGGTTCAAGCCCCTGTCTCTGTTTAAGCCATATCATTTCCTGAAGCCAGCCCAGTTTGTCTACCCAGAGGAATCATTGGTTACTGGTGAGAATCCTAGCATTCCCCACCACTCCGCTGAGGACAGTGCTAGCATAATGCCCTAGAGAGGTGCTGCCTGGTGATGTATTGGTAGACTTGTGAGTGGGCCCAAGTAGTGGAATAACTGTGTGTACTGCGGGTCAGGATTGAGGTGCACTGGAAGAACAGTATGTATGTCTCGGTAAAGAAAAAGGAGGGATGCTGTAGGTCAGGATTGCAGAATGGGGTCAAGGTCTTCGTTCTTTAGTCTTGGGGTACTATTAGTAGTAACTGGAAGTTTAAAGTATCTGTTTCTTCTTACCCTCTCTCTTTTCAGGCAGTACTACCCTTTTTGCGGCTCTCCTCACCAAATGCTTGGAGAAGAAGGTGATGGCACTGTGCCGGTATACTCCCCGTCGTAACACCCCACCACGCTTTGTGGTGCTGACCCCCCAGGAAGAAGAACTAGATGACCAGAACATGCAGATAAACCCACCAGGTACTCTCAACAATGATCTGAAGGGCTTAATAAAAATGTCATCTTGGTTGTTTGTCGACAAACTGTTTTGGCATTCTGCTGCTTGAACGTACCATGGGGAAGAGGAACATTATCTGCCTCCTCTGTCATTGAAGTAAGGTTTTCATCTGTTCTTTCCTTAGCTCTCTTGCTTGGCCACACCAGTACTGTAAATGCAGCTCTCCCAAATGGTGGGTGCATATCATGGTTATTTGGTGCAGAAGTGGTGTGGGAGTGCAGTAGGTGCTAGTCTCTATGGCAGAGAATGCACTGCCCTGCATGTGCACACTCAGTCACTCTCCTCTCCTCTCCCCTCGCCTCCAGGCTTCCATCTAATATTCTTGCCCTATGCTGATGATTTGCGGAAACTGGACGTCCCCGAGAAGGTATCAGCCAATCACGAGCAGGTGGACAAGATGAAGGAGATTGTGCAGAAACTGCGCTTTGTATACAGGTAAGGAAGGTGCTAGGGGATCCCCGTTCCAACATGGTATAGCCCATGAAGTAAAGACGATGTGGGCTTATGTTTAGTCATAGCAGGGTCTTGTACGCAAAACAATATATCAAAACCTCTTCATACTGGACAAATTGCCTCTGTCTTACCCTCTTAAAACTCAAACTTTAGACAGTAAACAAAATAAGTTTTTTTTAAACTAGATTTGTCCATGACAATATTTTTACTGTTTTCACACAAGCATAGAATTAAGCCTACTTGGTATAAGCCTGAGTCACATTGAAATAGTTGATATATACTGTTGACTCCTCACTAACTCAAATACCTCACCAAAATGGAAGCGGCAAATCAGCAACCTTCCATCTTCTCCACGTCAAGAAACTACTCCCAGCCCATACAAAAACTGCAGCACTGGGTCATTCTTTCTTAGCCTGGATTTCAGAAAAACAGTCCTAGCTATTATTCCACAGTCCACGTGCCTGTATCGAAGCAGTATTTCACTAACACTGGTCTCTGATCCACACCACACAAATTACATCATATTAAGCCCATCCTCCAGGTGCTTACTTTGCTGCTCACCTATCCAAGAGTCAAAATCGAATGCCTCCCCTACAAAGCTTTGCATCTAGTTTATCCCCCATACCTGGCTTAACCTTTCAACATATTGGGATGCTAAAGCGGTCTGAGGAGGGGATCCTTGTTAATACTCTAAATACCTAAATGTAAAACATCAAGAGCAAAACAAACCCTCTTTGGTTCAGCAACATCGTTCTTGACTTTTGAACAACACCAATTATCATGATCAGGAAATTACTAAAACTCTCATTTCCAGGCATACCTGACCAAATCAATTCAAAACTAGTTCTAAATAGCGATACACAATTCTGATAGTCTTAACACTCAGTTATGGTTACCCCTGCAAACTACTATTGCAGAATTCAACTTTCAACACTACAGCAAACCTACCAAGTGAACTATTAACGATGTGCCTTCCCCTTTAACATTCCGAAATATTTTGTCTTATTACTTCTCTAAATATATTTCCGAATGATTTTTTAAAAGGCTTTAATATCGTATAATGCATTGTGTAAGGCAGGTGGTGTGGGCATGCGGTATGTAATACAGGTGTGCAGCCATTCAATGCCCAAGATCTTTTGTATAATGGTTAGATACACTTATTCTGAGCAATTACTGTTCAAGTCGTGGACTAGTAGAAGTGTTGTATCTAGTTAACTAGGGAGGTTATGCTTGCATGTCTTCTGTAATAAGCTCTTTTGTGTCTCACCTGTCCAGGAGTGAAGGCTTTGAAAACCCAGCCCTGCAGCAACACTTCCGGAATTTGGAAGCTCTGGCACTTGACCTGCTGGAACCAGAGCCCCTTGAGGACTTGACAGGTAGACGGAGCTGCCCATTTGTCCTGCCATAGCAGCTGCATGCAATATGTGGAGGATGGCTTTGGGCACCTTCTTTCTCATGCTGTACACTGCATAGGAGTTGTAATCAGCGGGGCTATGTTGGTTGAACCTCTTTCAAACGGATGTACAATGCTGACCATCCTGTTTCCCTTTCAAATGACAATTATTTTACCTCTGATCCCACTCTCCACCTTTTTGTCCTTTCAGCACCCAAGGTGGAAATGATGGATCGTCGGATGGGCTCCCTGGCAGAGGAATTTAAAGACCTGGTGTACCCACCAGGGTATAACCCTGAGGGCAAGGCTGTTAAGAGAAAGCAAGGTGAGTGCTACTATGTGGAATTCACTCTTTGCCCTAAAACAGATACTTCTTCCCTGCCTAGACTGAACAGAGATCTAGGCAGGCAAGAGGTATATGTTTTAGGACAAATCATGAAACTAACTTACTAGGAATTGGGAAAAGCGAGGGATTTCATATGGATCAGTGTTCATAATGTTGGTTGGCTTGTAAAGTATCCTGTTTTAGGTCGTGTGGCGGTCGGGCGGTAGAGGAGATTTATGGTCCTTGGCATGTACCTTCTGAAGGCACTGAGGGCAAGGGGGATGGGTGCATGTGTGCAATCTGTTTATCGAGACCAGGTATAAACAGGTACTCATTGATTGGTTTTTAGGGTGTCGTCTTCATAGAATCTGTTTTGCAGATCTTCATTGCTGAGGTCTGGTAATGGTTTCATATAGAAGTTAGAGGAGTGAAGAGAAACGCAGCCCGAGAGCAGCACCTGTCACTTGAAAACCTAATCAGAGGCTGATTTGGTATACGCAAGCCATAACAAATTAATCATAGTAACAATAAGTGTTCCATACCCACCGGACGTTTTGTCTGCTCCGAGTGTAAGATCTTTAACCTCATTTTGGGCTTTGAAAATATCTGGTAACATCAGGACTCATCCGTTGATTTCAGCAGGTGGTCGTGGACGTCCAGTTATGCACTTTCCAACCCATGTTGGGGCGAAAGCCTGCAAATATGCTCTAGACCGTCTTTGTATTGTAGGCTAGTCTCCACCTTATTTGTAATTTCCATTCTACTAGATGTAGGAGTTTAAAACTGTAAATATTAACTGTTACCATAAATTTTTTATTTTTCTGTATAAATTCACTACCATTCTCCAATTGCTTGGGCAAAGGTGTGATCTCTTGCAGTGATCATGAGCAAATGGTGGAGTTAACCTTTGAGCAGGCTTTCTAGACATTCTGTTTCGTATTTTTACGTGTATAGCATAAGCAGTGTGGTGGTGTCAAGGAGTGCAGTAGGGAAGGTGATAGAAAGTGCAGTGGCTGTGTGGGCATGGTCACATGTAAAGTCATAGGTGGCGAGGGGCTAGGTCTGTGGGGGGATCCGGAGGCAGGGGGTGTCAGTTAAGGGTTAGCTGGGTTACATCGGTGTTGTGGGGTGGGAATTTGTGAGAAAACAGAGTTAATTTGCAGATTAGTATGGGAATTAGTATGGTGATAAGGATTGGGAAGAAGGGATGTGGACAGTCAGAGAATGGTATATGGGGCAGTGTAGGTAGAGAAGGGGAGTAGTGCGATAGCACAGGAAAAGTGGGTGTTTAAGAGGGTTGGGAATGTCTGCAGGCATCATTTGCGGGTCGTGGAGAGGTGTGTGTGTGTGGACTCACCTCAAGTTAATGGGCAGGCTTTAGAAGTGAAGATAAGAATCTTCCAGTTGCCTCAGTTCTTTGTCTTTTGTTGAGTCTTACAAGGGACAAGACAAAATAAATAAACTTGCTAAAAAGGTTGATACTCTGCAGCCTTTTTAACATTTATTAAATTAATATTTCTATCTCAGATAGGATGTCCTGCAGCATCTACTTATCTACTTGATGGTTTATGAATTGAATTTCTTCTACAAAGGATATAGCCCTTTTAAAACAAAAGAAAAGAAAATAGTATATGAGCATTAATATGCGGAGAAAGGAAATAAAGTCAGCACCAGCACTTTAATAAGGAAGATGGACCTTGTAAACGTAGAAATTCTAAGTATAAAGTAGGCAGCCAAGGAACGTTAAGCACTCATGCACTTTGTCTATAAAAGCAAACTTTCCATTTTTATTGTATCTTCTGGTTTTGGATTCATTGAGTAAATTTGAAATTATGTTATTCAATTAGATTTTAAAGAAGATATTATGCACTGGCATATAACAGATAATTGCATGCAATGCAATAAAACCTGTTCCAAGATGGCGCTCTAATTTACATGATGTACTACCTTGATGTGCAATGAGGTTTGTCCTCTGTTGTTGTTCATTTTTCTAACCACTATATGTATTTAGGTAATCTGAAAATGGGGCTCTGCGTCGTGAACAAGGCTGCGTGGAGCAGCTGGAACGCGTAGACGCCATCACAAAAAAATAAAAAAACCTAGTGAGAAACCCCTGGAGTGCTGGTTTATTAGTGCCGAAAGACGGAGCTTGTGTGTTCGTGTATGTGTATGTGTATGTATATATATATATATATATATATATATATATATATATATATATATATATATACTCCACCAATCCCGCTTCCACGAAAAACGGGCTGACACATGCTCAGGTACGATTCAGAAAAGCTTTATTTTCACCATCTGGGCACATCGTGCTTTGTTAAAAGTTCGCCACTGCTGTAACACCTGGCAGACGCGTTTCGGCTTGGTTGCGTTCCTCAATGCCAGCTTTGTGTGACAGAGAACCGCGAACAGGGATTTTAAAAGTTCACACATCAACTCCCATATGTATATACATACATATATATATTTCAGGATGTTTTAAGCAACAATGGCATCACCCCATCTATGTGAGAGGCATACATGGTTTCCTTGATGTACAATTTAAACAATAAAGGAAATCTTTAGAGTGTTCAATAGGGTCCAGCACACTGGAAAGTTCTCTTAGGGGGAGCTGTGGAGTAATTTGCTATTCCAGTAGTTGATTAATTTTAACAACATTAGTAATGTTTGGTGACCATAGTGATTTGTTGGATGAGAAACCCCAAGGATGTGCCTTTGCTTGTGACTTGGAAGAAGTGTTTGCGAGTGTGCCTTTCAAGTGTATCTTGTCTCAAACAGAGGTTTTTCAATCAAAGTCGCTGAACAAAGTTTGACGAGTGTTACATCAACAGCTGCCATTCATTTTATTAGACAAACGTCGTGCCTGGTCTGGGCTCTATGTGGGTTGAATTTAAGGTAGTGATGTAGATTGCATCTATTTGCTTTGTAAAAACAAATCCTGCTGGAAGGTTGCTCGCTAAGGGCAGTAATAAAATTGCAACCTAGTTGGCAACCAGAATTATCAGAATAAAAGCAAACAATCACATTTTCTGGTGAATATTGGCTTCATTTGAGTTCAGTCATGCGCATCAGTTGACTACAGACTTTTTTTTCTTCTCTATTGAAAACAATGTATCAACAGTTCAGTTGCTGTCTCTGCACTAGCCTATGGCGTAATATAGAAGTCGCTTGCAAGCTTGTATTCAGAGAGGATTGATCATAGGTGTCATTTCAAAAGCTTCTGTTGATCCTCCTTAAAATGTTCCTTGTTTTAAGATGAGCGTTCAGCCTGGTGGTGCCTGCGCCTGTCTGCAGGACATACCACAAGCATCCTGCCATGTCCTGCCCTAACCATTTATCTTGGGTGTTGCAGGTGACGGGAATACCCAGGCTGAGAAGAAGCCCAAGACCGAGGTAGTCCTGTCGGAGGCTGAGCTGAGGAGTCATGTGCAACGCGGCACCCTGGGGAAGCTCACTGTGCCCGTCCTGAAGGAGGCATGTCGTGTCTATGGCCTGAAAGGTGGGAAGAAGCAGGAGCTCATAGACGCACTGACAGACTACGTTAAGAAGCACTAGGCGTAGGACACATCCCAAAGCTGCCCAGCATATAGCACCAGAAGATTTTTCTGATTTTCCAGATGTGCGTTTTCTTCATGACAAATGTTCGGCTCTGTGTTTATTTATTTTTTTACCATTCGTATCAAAACAGTTTCCACATAATTGTGCAAAGAATCACAGTATAGTGTAGGGTTATAACCATCAGTGGCCTCTGCACAATCTAGCGGGAAACTCAACAGTTGGAGGAAGGGGACAGGAAGACCTGTATAATCTAAGGTTAGCCTTTACTGTGTGACCTGAGCACACATGATCTGTGTAACACGAGGCGTTGCTCTGCCAATGAGAATGCTTTAAGTTGCTCTCAAAGAGTGCTGCTAGATTCTCAGTGCATTGGCATCTTCTGAATAGAAGCAAGTGGGCATTAAAGCATTTTTACATCCTCAGAGCTCCAGTTATGCTAACCTTCACAAGCTCTGATGCACTACTCCACCTCCTGGTGCGATCTTTGCTCATTTAAATTTGTAACACTTGGTGCCACAGTATAAAGTTGTACACTAGCACTTGATTAATTCAATTAAAGTATTTTTGAAGATACGTGTTCACTAGTTTCCCTTTTTTCTTGGTAACATTGGGATGGATTCCTCTTCTACGTGATTTAATGTATGGTTTTATTGAGCAGAGGGTTGACGTTTTGTAGGAATTCAAATGCTATCATCTTTTATCATAGGGAGGTGGGGTGAAGTCTTGTAAGGTCACTGGAGAGGTGATTGATTTAATATCATACTTGCCAAATTTTTTCACGATAAAGTGATTAAAGTCTACGAGGAATTCTCTACTGTTGTAAATGGTGTTAGACAAGATGTGTCTAAGACGGATGAACCTGACATACAAGCTTCTTTAAGAAATGTTTCCTCCCTCACACAGGACAGAGTTGAAAAAACTATCCTGGCAATCAAATCAGGCTCTCCTTTGGATCCATGTCCTGTCACGGTTCTTCATATGGTCTCCCATACCATAGCAAAAAATTTGACACCCCTATTGAATAACATTCTTATTTCAGGGCATTTTCCAGTGGAATGGAAAAACTCCTTGATAAAACCTATTTTAAAAAAACCAACTCTTGATCCCCTTGAAGCTGCCAACTATCGTCCCATTACATGTTTACAATTTCCATCTAAAGTACTCGAAAAGGTTCTAAACGAGGAACTGCGGTCCTTTATAGAAGTCAATAACATATTGGATGTAGCACAACATGGTTTTAGGCCACAGCACAGTACTGAATCTGCATTAATTGCAGCCACTGAAAGTCTACGTATACAACTAGACCAGGGTGGAAAGGCCGTATTGGTAATGCTTGACTTATCCGCCGCGTTTGATACGGTGGATCACCGCATACTTCTTCAGCGTCTGGCAGATATAGGGATTAAGGATAAAGCTGCACATATTCTTCGTTCTTACTTGAATAACAGGCAACAAGCTGTAACTTTAGATGAGCATAAATCCTCTCATTTTGTAATGCAATGTGGGGTGCCTCAGGGATCGGCACTCTCACCCACCTTGTTTAATATATATGTTTCCCCACTGGCTGAACTTATTCGTTATCCAGTATTAGGGGTGTCTTTCATAGATTCACATGCCTGAATCTTTCCCCGTCGTCGAGACGGGAGCCTCCGGTACATAAAAAAGTAATGTCCTATAGACATACATAGAGAAAAATAGGCCTAAGGGCCTCCCCTTAGCAGCCTATCCTAGTCCTTATGTAAAAAGGACCAAACTCTTAGAGTCAGCCAATCAGCTATCACCTCCCCCTAGAACCTTCCTGGCAGGAGCCTCAGTCCCTCAGATTTTCTACCGCACGTTGTGCTAGGGAGTCTCCAACCTGAGTTCTCCTCAGGATTTCTTCAAACCAGATTGTTCACTTTTTTGGTGACTTTCTTCTTCAAGGATTTCAACGCTGACTACTTCAGGCCTCTTTTTGCTGCAGTGAGTGTTTATTTCATCTACAACTCCTGGCATGTCTGACTCCCAGAAGAAAGCCCTTTTCAGGGCTTGCTCTTCATGTGGGAAGAAGAGGCTTCATGTGGACGACAAGCATGACTTGTGCTTGTATTGCCTTTATCCGGACCACGTCCCTAAGGACTGTAAAATATGTAGGTCTTTACCTCATAAGACCTTGAGAGACAGAGAGGGTCGCCTGCTTATCTGGCTGGACAGGCTCAAGGACAGAGAGAGTGTGGTGTCCTCAGAGGCGAGCTTTTCCGGAACCTCTGAAGTCTCCCTGAAGAGGCCGAGAGTGACATCTCCTGGCCCCTCAGACGCTCCTCCTATGAAGACACACAAGAAGTCTTCAGAGGCAAGATCTTCAAAATCTTCAGTGTCTGACAAGGACTCTCTCACTTTCAAGAAGCCTACCTGTCGGCCACAAAAATTGCGACACCTTCCTCGGCGCAGAAAAGGCCATCAGGACATGTCTCCACACCAACGACGACCGTGTCCACATCGACAGCGTCGTCTGTTTTCTCGTCGACGACGACTACCCCTTCTTCATCGTCAGCAGGTACTCCTATCTCGTCTATTATACTGTTAAAACCGTCGTCGACGTCTAAGTCATCGTCGACGACGAAGATTGTCCCGTCGACGACGACCTCGTCGATGAGGAGCCCACCGTCGACGGAAGAGTCGACGACGAGGATGTCGACGACGAGTGCGTCGACGTCGAAGGCGTCGACGACGAAGGCGTCGTCGACGAAGGCGTCGACGACGAAGGCGTCGACGACGACCGCATCGTCGACGACGACCGCATCGTCGACGGGGACACCGTTGCTGACAGCCATACCGTCGACGACCCCGTCGTCGTCGTCCATGGGACAGAAGACAGCAGGGATTTCTGTACAAGGTTCTGCTTCTGGCAAACTAGCCAAACCACAGATTACACCGGAAACGACATCTCCAAGCAAGGTACAAACCAGTTTGCCTATGGAGATTCTTCAGAGTGAAGAGTCTGAAGAGGAGCTCTTTGAACAGGCTACTTCCCCTTCTGAACTTTATGTCAAATGTCAAAGCACGGACGAGGAGCAGGAAGACATGAGCGCGCAGGAGCGCCCCGTCCAGGAACAGGTTCGCACGGATGTAGGAGAGTAGGGTCTGCTTTCTATGTTCACCCCCACTTTTTGCTTTTGCTTTACTGGTTTTCGACTTAGATGTGGCTGTGGGCCTGCTAATCAGACCCACAGCCCTGCTGTTCTCTCTCTAAATTAATACTATGTACTTTAGGTACATAACCCATTTGGATAGGATCACCTTATTGGCCCCTGTACAGTGTACCCTAGGTACCCAGGGCATAGGTGTACCCTAGGCCTACCAGGGGCTGCAGCATGTATTATGCCACCCCTGGCCTGGCCTTCCATTTTGACACAACTGGCTGATCACTCAGCTGGGGCAAGGTCGTGTAATCACCCCTTGCTTAGGTGTAGTATTCCTATACCTAACTTACATATAGACACATGTGTACCTATCAGTCACTCCTATGGCAGGCCTTAACAATCCTGGAGGCAGAGTGCTTGGTAACATGTGAGATGGTGCTCTAGCATGAGCTGAGCCTGTCTGCAGCTTTCGGAACCAAGTCCTTATAGCTGTTCTATGATATAGCCTACCATATACTCTTAAAGTGCCTTATAATCTTAGACGGTTATGGTAACTATGGTTTGGCTTTATCGAAACATGTCGTGTAAGGTGTCTAACACTGTGGAATAATACCCCCATGCCATTTCTGGACATGAGGATATTATTCCCCCCTTCTAGAGGGAAAGACATGTTAAAATCATACTTCACTGTTAGCCTCGGACCAAAGCCTCAGCATCACAAAATGGATGCTGCTGCCACGACACAAGTCTGACCTCCTGCAGCTGGGAGTGATCCCAGCCAGGGAGGCCTGGACAATAGGTTTCCTGCTTGGGGAGGTGCTAGCACCTCCCCAGACAGCCTTTAGTGTATTGGGGCAGGGTGGGCTGAAAGGAATGAGACATGCCTGGGGCACACAAGGTGTTCCTTGCATAGTCCAGTTCAAACCGGCGCTGGGGCACTCCAGCCCCAGCTCTGGCGCGAAACTGGACAAAGGGAAGTGGGTGTAACCACCCCCTCCCAGGTCCCACCCATAAGGCGTGACCTAGCAGGTATCCCAGCCCCCCAGATTAGTATAAGAGTGGGAGTTGGGCCTCAAGACTTTAGATTATCCTGAACCTGCAAACTTGAACAGAAACTCTGGACCTTCGACATTCGACGAAAGAAGAAGACTGAAGAATCTCCCTTGTGGCCAAGGAGTGGCTACCCTGTGCAAACAGGCACCATCAAGAGACTACCCTTTGCTTTGCCCACGTTCTACGAGGAACCGACTGCAGAGCCCGACCAGAGCCTTGACTTCCAGACTTCTCCGACCCTGATCCACATCCACAGCAGAGCTGAGATCCGTGGAGGCGACGAGCGACGTGGGACCGGCTACCTGGGAAAAGTGGCTAGTAACTTCAAGCGCAGCTCCTGAGGCACCCTCGAAGTTGTGCACCAGGGATTGAGAAGCCCCAACCCCAAGCATCATCTGCACCGAAGATCAGCCCCCCACACTCCACGAGTCCTGCGTGGGGCCCTTCTGCATTTTCCTGCTTGCCGCGTCTGTCCGGTTGCTTGCCCGCTGGCTAGTGGCCTTTGTGACGACGCACCCTGAAATCTTCTGCGCTGGTTTGGCTCCTCCAGACTGGCTCCCACTTCTCTGCAAAGAAGAAGCACCCCAGACCTTCCTGGTCTGCACCAGAAGCAAGTCCTCCGTTCTTCGTGGGTTCCGCTTGCCAAGGCTTGGTGAGTCCTAGTCCAACTTCGACGCCGCCGACAGCAAGAGCCTTCGTGGGACAGCTCGCCTCCTGGTCCTGGTCGTCCTCGACGCTTCCTGGTCCTCCTGGCTGCAGCGACAAGCTTCACCTTCACCTGCAATCTTCACGACATCGCCTGGTTCCTTCCTGGTTCCACGTGGTCACTGGCTAGTGACCTTGACTCTGTCCCTTCTGCTTGCAGGTCTCCTCTCTTCTTGATCCCAGCCTTGGGATCCACCGGACACTCTTCACTGACTGCCTGTCAGCATCTTTCTTCAGGCATCCATAGGAGTCGACGACGAAAACCGACGCATCTTCACCCCTATGCACCCGCAGACTGTGGGCTAGGTAACTTGGGTACTCCGGTGCTCATCAGGATAGTGACTATCCTAGTGTCTAGTTTTCCAGTCTCGACTTCCTAGCTACTCCGGAAGTGTCCTAAATCTATCGTTTTCTAAATTGTACTATTGCTAGTGACTTTTACGCATTACGCGTGAGTGTTTCCACTCTGCACACGAATCCCGTGGGCCTCCCACTTCCTAACTAACGCTAGTGTAGTGTAGCCCCAGCGATTCCCTAGGCCTAGGCCTATTCTATTTCCGTGACAGTGGTCCTTATACCACTTACTTAGTATATGGTTTGCGTGGCCCCTAGGGCCTAACTGTATTACTTACCTGTGTGACTTAATGTATGCTTAAATAAGACTGTGTTGTACTTACCTCTAAACTCATAAAGAGTGCTGAGGGTTTGACTAGAATAAATACACTTTATTTTAAATATATATCTGTTGTGGTGTCCTTTCATTTGGTATTCAAGGGATTATATATGGTATCACAGCTGGCTTCACATGCCATTCAGAGTTTAGCCTAAGACTGCTCTTGTCCATGCTACCACTAGGATAGCTGGTCTATAAGTTGACTTTACAACCAATCACCATAAGGGTATTTGGACTGATATAAGGTGTACACTAGAACTAGTGACATCATATATCAGGCCAACTTCTCACATTGGTGAGCAGCGGTTGGGATCTGAGCTTGCTGTTGTAATACCATTGTAATCTTGAGATACTAAATTGAAAGATCACACAGATATTGTCTAGGTACATATAACATATATTATAATACTTGAGTCCTACTGGACTTAGTAGTTGTAGGTTGAAGGGAGTAACACACCCTGACTACAACTACTAGAGAGGTTTAGTAGAAACAACTAGTGTAGGTAGGTGCACACACCACACCCTCACTAGATCATGTCTCTGAGAGGAGATCAAGTAGATGCTCTCTCAGGAGGGTCAGGTCTGCCGAAGACCCCCTCTAGATATGATACCTTAACATTCCAGGAGATGAGACAATAGTGTACCTCCAGAGGAATAAAACAGGGTGCAAACCCTACCCTCCTTCAGTTAAGACAACTCCTAGAGGAGTATGATACTCTTAGGGCCTCTCAGGCAGGTACCCTAGGTACAGAGGAGGGTCTACCCACCACAGAGGAGTCAGATGGGGCTTCAGATGGAGAGGTAGACAGCCAGGGCCAAGTAGGAAGACTTAGCCAGGCTAACCTAAGTTTAAATGGGAGTTTGCATGGGGTCCCCCCATACAGACCCCCAAGTGGGCTTAACCAGAGAAACAGGAGGGACAGATCCCCTTCAAGGGAATCCATCCACTCCCATGTCTCTAGCATCTCTAGTGTTTCCTCTCACAGGGGAATGACTTCCCCTGAGAGAAAGGAACATGAAGCCAGAATGAGGGAAGCTAATCTGAGGATTCAGAGGGAAGAACTTGCCCTTGCCAAGGAGAAGCTTGCTCTGGCTAGAGAGCAAAAGTTAAGTGGGTCAGAACCCACTGGTGGCAGCAATATCCCTAAGGATAGAGACAGGCACTATGATAATAGAAACCTGAGCAAGATTGTCCCTCCCTACAAGTGTGGGGATGACATCCACAAATGGATAACTGCTTTGGAGAGAGCTTGCAAAGTACAGCAGGTACCCCAAAGTCAGTGGGCAGCTATCTTGTGGCTCTCCTTCTCTGAGAAAGGTAGAGACAAGCTCCTCACAGTTAGTGATGAGGATGCAGATAATTACACTGTCCTGAAGAGTGCTCTGATTGATGGGTTTGGCCTAACCACTGAACAATACAGGTTGTTGTTCAGGGATACCCAGAAGACACAGACTCAGGACTGGACTGGCTTTGTAGATTGTGCCACTAAGGCTCTGGAAGGCTGGCTAATGGGAAGTAAGGTTAAGGACTATACAGGATTGTATAATTTGATCATGAGAGAACAAATACTTAACAACTGTCAAAACCAGCTATTGCATCAACACCTGATTGATTCTGATCTGACTTCTCCCCAAGAATTGGGAAAGAAGGCAGATAGATGGGTCAGGACTAGAGTTAAGCAGAAAAACCAGAACCAGGGCGGTGATCAGAAAAAGGCAGACCAGAAGGGTAAGGATCAGAAACAAAAAGACCAGAAGTCTTCACCAGGCCCCCAAAAGGCTCAGGGGGAGGGTGGTCCCAAAAAGGATAAAAAGAAAGATGGCCAAAAGAAACCATGGTGCAACTATTGTAAGTCCAACTCACATTGGTTTAGTGAGTGCACCAAAAAGGATAAGCCCCCAGCCACCATTGCCCCTAAGGCAACTGTACCCCCTAGTTCAGCTGTAAGTGGTGGTTCCCAGCAAAAGGGTGTAGGAGGGTTAACCCTGGGAACTGAGGAGGATTCTGGCCTAGTCAGAGTACCTACTCAGGCTGTTCTGATCTGTGATGGGGACTTAGCGTTGTCCTCTACTGTAGGCCCCAGTAACCTGGGCAAGTACAGACAGACTCCTTTTATCAACCAAAGAATGGCTCAGGCCTACAGGGACACTGGGGCTAGTGTCACAATGGTGACACCTGCTTTTGTGGACCCTGGACAGATCATACTAGGTGAGAATTACCTAGTGACCAACGCTAGCAATGCCACTACCTCCCATAGTGTGGCTATTGTTAACTTCTCCTGGGGAGGGGTAACTGGCCTCAAGAAAGTTGTTGTTAGTTCAGACCTTCCTGTAGAGTGTTTACTGGGCAATGATCTTGAAACTTCAGTTTGGTCTGAAGTGGAGTATAGGACCCATGCAGAAATGCTGGGGATAGATGCACACGTCCTTGCTGTGACCAGGTCACAGGCCAAAAAGTGCACCACTGAACAAGTGCTGGATCCTGAAACTATGGACCAGTCACAACCCAAGAGAAAGAGCAGTAGGGTTAAGGCTGTGCCTTCCCCCCTGCCTCAGGTGGTGGATCAGCCCTCCCAGGAGGATGATTCTGAGAGCCCTGAAGGAACTGTCCTAGAAGAACTTGAACCTGATCAGGTTGAGTTTCTTGGGACAGGGGGACCTTCAAGGGCAGATCTGAGGCAGGCTCAATTAGACTGCCCCTCTCTTGAACCCCTCAGACAGCTGGCTGCTGCTGAGGCTGCAGGGAATGCTCAAGGTACCCATAGAGTGTATTGGGATGAAGGGCTACTGTATTCAGAGGCTAGAGACCCCAAGCCTGGTGCATCCAGGAGGTTGGTCATACCACTGAAGTTCAGAGGCTTCCTTCTTACCTTGGCCCATGATATTCCCCTTGCAGGACATCTAGGCCAGAACAAGACTTGGGACAGGCTTGTCCCTCACTTTCACTGGCCCCATATGTCAGAAGATACTAAGGAGTTTTGTCGCTCCTGTGTCACCTGCCAAGCCAGTGGCAAATCAGGTGGCACCACAAAGGCCCCCCTCATACCACTACCTGTGGTGGGGGTCCCCTTTGAAAGAGTGGGCATAGATATTGTAGGACCAATGGACCCACAAACAGCATCTGGGCACAGATTCATACTGGTGATAGTGGACCATGCCACCAGGTACCCAGAAGCAATTCCCCTGAGGACCACAACAGCTCCTGTTGTGGCAAGGGCCCTGCTTGGAGTATTCTCCAGAGTGGGCTTTCCAAAGGAGGTCATTTCTGACAGAGGTGCCAACTTCATGTCAGGATACTTGACTGCAATGTGGAAGGAGTGTGGTGTTAACTACAAGTTCACCACACCCTATCACCCACAGTGCAATGGGCTTGTTCAGAGATTCAACAAGACCCTAAAGGGAATGATAAAAGGATTACCAGACAAGCTTAGGCGAAGATGGGACATCCTTTTACCCTGCCTTCTGTTTGCTTACAGAGAGGTCCCACAAAAGGGGGTTGGCTACAGCCCTTTTGAGCTTTTGTTTGGGCATCCTGTAAGAGGACCCCTGTGTTTGGTGAAGGAAGGATGGGAGAGACCTCTCAGACAACCCAAACTAGACATAGTGGATTATGTACTTGGTCTCCGCTCCAGGATGGCAGAGTATATGAAGAAGGCTTCTAAAAACCTTGAGGCAAGCCAAGAACTCCAAAAAGCTTGGCATGACCAAAAGGCTGTACTGACTGTTTACCAGCCAGGACAGAAAGTGTGGGTGTTGGAGCCAGTGGCCCCAGCAGCACTCCAAGACAAATGGTCTGGACCCCACACTATTGTTGAGAAAAAGGGAGCAGTCACCTACTTGGTGGACCTTGGGACTCCCAGAAGCCCCCACAGGGTGCTTCATGTCAACAGATTGAAGGCATATGTTGACAGGGCAGACATGGGGCTACTCATGGCTACAGATGAGGGGCAGGAGGAAGAGAGTGACCCTCTCCCAGACCTGTTGACTCAGAACCCTGATGATGGCTCAGTTGATGGTGTGTTCTTTTCTGACAGCCTCACTGTCCATCAGCAACAGGACTGCAGGCAAGTTCTGCAATCCTACAGACATATGTTCTCTCTGACCCCAAGTCAGACAAACTGGTGCACCCATGAGGTGGACACTGGTGACAGTCTGCCTGTGAAGAGTAAAATCTACAGGCAACCTGACCATGTCAGGGACTGCATAAAAGTTGAGGTACAAAAGATGTTGGAGCTGGGAGTCATTGAACCTTCAGAGAGCCCTTGGGCTAGTCCTGTAGTTCTTGTGCCAAAACCTCACACCCAAGATGGTAAGAGAGAGATGAGGTTTTGCGTGGATTACAGAGGTCTCAATGCTGTCACTAGGACAGATGCCCACCCAATACCTATGGCAGATGAGCTCATTGACAGACTGGCAGCTGCTAAGTTTTTGAGCACATTTGACCTGACAGCAGGCTACTGGCAAATCAGACTAGCTGAGAGTGCAAAGGCCAAAACTGCTTTCTCGACCCCAGGAGGACATTATCAATTTGTGGTAATGCCCTTTGGTTTGAAGAATGCACCTGCCTCTTTCCAAAGGTTGGTGAATCAAGTCCCTACTGGGTTGGATGATTATTGTGCAGCTTATCTTGATGATATTGCTGTCTTTAGCTCCACCTGGGAGGATCACCTGGTCCACCTGAGGAATGTTTTAGAGGCCCTGCAAAAGGCAGGCCTCACTATCAAGGCCACTAAGTGCCAGATAGGGCAGAGCAAGGTTGTATACCTGGGCCACCTAGTTGGTGGGGGTCAGGTTCAACCACTGGAGAGCAAGATCCAGACCATAAAGGACTGGGCTCCTCCAACTACCCAGACTCAGGTCAGAGCTTTCTTGGGCCTGACTGGGTACTACAGAAAGTTTGTTAAGAACTATGGGTCCATAGTGACACCACTTAATGACTTGACCTCCAAGAAGATGCCAAAGAAAGTTCAGTGGACAGTAAGCTGTCAAAAAGCATTTGATTACCTGTAGCAGGCCATGTGCAGTGCACCTATTCTGAAAAGTCCAGACTACTCCAAAGAGTTCATTGTCCAGACAGATGCTTCTGAGTTAGGTGTGGGAGCTGTTCTTTCACAACTGAATGTAGATGGTCAAGACCAGCCCATTGCTTTTATAAGTAGAAGGCTGACCCCTAGAGAGAAACGTTGGTCAGCTATTGAGAGGGAGGCCTTTGCTGTGGTTTGGGCCCTGAAGAAGCTGAGGCCATACTTGTTTGGCACTCACTTCAAGATTCAGACAGACCATAAGCCCCTCTTGTGGCTAAATCAGATGAAGGGTGAAAATCCCAAACTTCTTAGGTGGTCCATTTCCCTACAGGGGATGGACTTCACAGTGGAACATAGACCTGGGACTGACCATGCCAATGCAGATGGACTCTCCAGATATTTCCACTTAGAACATGAAGACTCAACTGGTCAAGGTTAGTTTAATGTCCCTAAGTTTGGGGGGGGGGGTTGTGTAGGAGAGTAGGGTCTGCTTTCTATGTTCACCCCCACTTTTTGCTTTTGCTTTACTGGTTTTCGACTTAGATGTGGCTGTGGGCCTGCTAATCAGACCCACAGCCCTGCTGTTCTCTCTCTAAATTAATACTATGTACTTTAGGTACATAACCCATTTGGATAGGATCACCTTATTGGCCCCTGTACAGTGTACCCTAGGTACCCAGGGCATAGGTGTACCCTAGGCCTACCAGGGGCTGCAGCATGTATTATGCCACCCCTGGCCTGGCCTTCCATTTTGACACAACTGGCTGATCACTCAGCTGGGGCAAGGTCGTGTAATCACCCCTTGCTTAGGTGTAGTATTCCTATACCTAACTTACATATAGACACATGTGTACCTATCAGTCACTCCTATGGCAGGCCTTAACAATCCTGGAGGCAGAGTGCTTGGTAACATGTGAGATGGTGCTCTAGCATGAGCTGAGCCTGTCTGCAGCTTTCGGAACCAAGTCCTTATAGCTGTTCTATGATATAGCCTACCATATACTCTTAAAGTGCCTTATAATCTTAGACGGTTATGGTAACTATGGTTTGGCTTTATCGAAACATGTCGTGTAAGGTGTCTAACACTGTGGAATAATACCCCCATGCCATTTCTGGACATGAGGATATTATTCCCCCCTTCTAGAGGGAAAGACATGTTAAAATCATACTTCACTGTTAGCCTCTGACCAAAGCCTCAGCATCACAAAATGGATGCTGCTGCCACGACACAAGTCTGACCTCCTGCAGCTGGGAGTGATCCCAGCCAGGGAGGCCTGGACAATAGGTTTCCTGCTTGGGGAGGTGCTAGCACCTCCCCAGACAGCCTTTAGTGTATTGGGGCAGGGTGGGCTGAAAGGAATGAGACATGCCTGGGGCACACAAGGTGTTCCTTGCATAGTCCAGTTCAAACCGGCGCTGGGGCACTCCAGCCCCAGCTCTGGCGCGAAACTGGACAAAGGGAAGTGGGTGTAACCACCCCCTCCCAGGTCCCACCCATAAGGCGTGACCTAGCAGGTATCCCAGCCCCCCAGATTAGTATAAGAGTGGGAGTTGGGCCTCAAGACTTTAGATTATCCTGAACCTGCAAACTTGAACAGAAACTCTGGACCTTCGACATTCGACGAAAGAAGAAGACTGAAGAATCTCCCTTGTGGCCAAGGAGTGGCTACCCTGTGCAAACAGGCACCATCAAGAGACTACCCTTTGCTTTGCCCACGTTCTACGAGGAACCGACTGCAGAGCCCGACCAGAGCCTTGACTTCCAGACTTCTCCGACCCTGATCCACATCCACAGCAGAGCTGAGATCCGCGGAGGCGACGAGCGACGTGGGACCGGCTACCTGGGAAAAGTGGCTAGTAACTTCAAGCGCAGTTCCTGAGGCACCCTCGAAGTTGTGCACCAGGGATTGAGAAGCCCCAACCCCAAGCATCATCTGCACCGAAGATCAGCCCCCCACACTCCACGAGTCCTGCGTGGGGCCCTTCTGCATTTTCCTGCTTGCCGCGTCTGTCCGGTTGCTTGCCCGCTGGCTAGTGGCCTTTGTGACGACGCACCCTGAAATCTTCTGCGCTGGTTTGGCTCCTCCAGACTGGCTCCCGCTTCTCTGCAAAGAAGAAGTACCCCAGACCTTCCTGGTCTGCACCAGAAGCAAGTCCTCCGTTCTTCGTGGGTTCCGCTTGCCAAGGCTTGGTGAGTCCTAGTCCAACTTCGACGCCGCCGACAGCAAGAGCCTTCGTGGGACAGCTCGCCTCCTGGTCCTGGTCGTCCTCGACGCTTCCTGGTCCTCCTGGCTGCAGCGACAAGCTTCACCTTCACCTGCAATCTTCACGACATCGCCTGGTTCCTTCCTGGTTCCACGTGGTCACTGGCTAGTGACCTTGACTCTGTCCCTTCTGCTTGCAGGTCTCCTCTCTTCTTGATCCCAGCCTTGGGATCCACTGGACACTCTTCACTGACTGCCTGTCAGCATCTTTCTTCAGGCATCCATAGGAGTCGACGACGAAAACCGACGCATCTTCACCCCTATGCACCCGCAGCCTGTGGGCTAGGTAACTTGGGTACTCCGGTGCTCATCAGGATAGTGACTATCCTAGTGTCTAGTTTTCCAGTCTCGACTTCCTAGCTACTCCGGAAGTGTCCTAAATCTATCGTTTTCTAAATTGTACTATTGCTAGTGACTTTTACGCATTACGCGTGAGTGTTTCCACTCTGCACACGAATCCCGTGGGCCTCCCACTTCCTAACTAACGCTAGTGTAGTGTAGCCCCAGCGATTCCCTAGGCCTAGGCCTAGTCTATTTCCGTGACAGTGGTCCTTATACCACTTACTTAGTATATGGTTTGCGTGGCCCCTAGGGCCTAACTGTATTACGTACCTGTGTGACTTAATGTATGCTTAAATAAGACTGTGTTGTACTTACCTCTAAACTCATAAAGAGTGCTGAGGGTTTGACTAGAATGAATACACTTTATTTTATATATATATCTGTTGTGGTGTCCTTTCATTTGGTATTCAAGGGATTATATATGGTATCACAGCTGGCTTCACATGCCATTCAGAGTTTAGCCTAAGACTGCTCTTGTCCATGCTACCACTAGGATAGCTGGTCTATAAGGTTGACTTTACAACCAATCACCATAAGGGTATTTGGACTGATATAAGGTGTACACTAGAACTAGTGACATCATACATCAGGCCAACTTCTCACAACGGAGGTCACTCCGATGGTTTGCCTTCCTCTGTCAATAGTTCAGGACCTCAAATTCCTTATCCGGGACTACAAGCAACGTTTCCCGGAATCGACGACGTTGGACGCAGGGGTCCCAGTGCCAACTACAAACCCGCCAACGACAGCCCCAAGGCAATCACGGCCGGTTACGCAGGTCTGCCACGTGAAACCGCCTCCGCAGGTGATAGTCATCGGATGAGGAGGCTGAGGAGATGGAAGAAGGAGAGGTCCAGGGAGACCAGACGGACCAGGATGAGGAGGATGTGGCATCCTCACCACCTTCCCCACAACCGCGCCAATCTGATTCACCGCCAGTGGATATTGGTGGTTTTCATAAGGTAATTGAACGGGCCGCGACGCGGTTCCATATGGTCATGGAGTCGACGGAGACTGAGTGCTTCCTGCATGATTTTAAGGAGCAGACGAAGAAGACGACGAAATCGATCCCGATCATCGACTTTCTCTGGGACCAGGGAAAGAAGCTAATGCTGACGCCGGCTTCCGTTCCTGCGGTTGTTCCACGCCTGGATAAGAAGTATAAGGCTCCGTCCACGGCACCAGCTTGCCGGACTGGCCACCCGAAACCGGATTCGGTTGTGACCCAAGCGGCCCAGAAAAACTCTCGTAATCCCTCCTCTCCTCTGTCAGCACCACCGGACAAGGAGGGCAGAAAATTGGACACGATTGGCAAAAGGTTTTCGACCACTTCGGCAATGACCATCAAGGTGGCCAATTCCATAGCCCTCTTGGGGCGTTATAACCGCCAACTTTGGGAGGATATCGCCCCATATTTAGCAGAACTTCCAAGCGCAGTTCAGGAAGAGGTAAAGGCACTACTTTCTGAGGGCCAGACCTCTGCAGCCGAGATCATCGATTGCGCCATAGACGTGGCCATGACAGGCTTTCGTCAACTGGCTGGGGCTGCGGTCCTGCGCCGCCAAGGATGGCTGAAGGCAACATCGTTCAGGCAGGAAGTGCAGACGAAGGTGCTGGATATGCCCTTCGACGGACAACATCTATTTGGAGATAAAATTGATGAGGCGCTCCAAGCTATTAAGAAGGACGCTGACACAGCTAGAGCGCTTGGAACCTTGCAGGCAAGGAACCAGTCCTTTCGGGGCAACAATCTAGAGGCCAGTCCTCCTACAGAGGATCCTTCCAGAATAGGTCCTCGTATTCCTTCCAGAATAAGACCCAGTACCAGCAGAAACAGCAACAAGGTCGGCAATCGTCTTATGGAAGATCTACCTTCAGGGGTAAGAACCAGAAGAGGGGCACCGGCGGACGCCAGTGACCCGTTACTCCAGCCAGTCCTGCTACCATCTCCCTCTTCACAAATTGGAGGAAAATTGACCCATTTCCTGGAAAATTGGCGCATAATCACCTCAGATCGTTGGGTGCTCCAACTCCTCAGATTCGGCCATTCCCTAGAATTTACCACCATCCCGCCTGCAACCCCACCACGCAGGTTCCCACACAAGCACCTACGGCTGCTGCTCCGGGAAATATCGGAGATGTTGAGGAAAGGAGCGATCGAGCGGGTTCCATCGGCTCAGAGGGAGAAAGGATTCTACTCCCGTTTCTTTCTGATACGCAAGAAAGAAAAGAAGTGGAGGCCCATTCTAGATCTCAGGGCACTCAACTCTTTCCTGAAGAGTCAGTCGTTCAGGATGGTGATGCTCCAAGAAATCCTAGGCATTCTAGAGGAAGGAGATTTCATGACATCCTTGGATCTTCAGGATGCCTACTATCACATCCCGATACTCAGGGGGCACAGGAAGTTTCTACGTTTCGAGGTGGCAGGACAGCACTACCAATTCAAGGTCCTACCGTTTGGCCTCAAATCCGCTCCGCGGATTTTCACCAAGTGCCTTTCTCCTGTGGCAGCTTTCCTACGTCAAATGGGTCACCAAGTTTTCCCCTACCTCGACGACTGGCTGGTCAAGGCGCCCACGGCTGTAGGCGCAACCAAATCCTCCAACGCCTGTACCAATCTTTTCCAACATCTAGGATTGACTCTCAATCTTCAGAAATCACATATGTCCCCAACAAGAAGCATCACCTTCCTAGGGGCGACCTTGAATACGGAATGCGCGAGGGCATTTCCTTCAGACGAAAGAAAAAACAAGATCATATCGCTGGCCAAGGCGGTGGCATCAAGGAAATCCCTAAGAGTTCGCACTTTCAAATCACTCCTGGGAATGATGTCTTCTTGTATACTACTCATCCCTCAATGCAGGCTTCGGATGCGTCCATTGCAGGAAGCTCTCACGAACCAGTGGACTCAGAGTACAGGTTTGTTCGAGGACATTGTGAGGATAACACCACAAATATCCAAGCGCCTTGAGTGGTGGAAGGATTACAGAAACCTGTCGAGGGGACTGCCGTTCCTGCTTCCAGCGGCGCCACTTGTGATCACCACCGATGCATCTCTAGCGGGCTGGGGAGCTGTCCTTCAGGACCTCAGAGTAAGTGGCAAATGGACAGATCAGGAGCAACGCCTCCATAGCAATCTGCTGGAGTTGAGGGCTGTGTACCTAGCGCTGCAAGCCTTTTTCCCACGCATCCAGAACTCCCAGGTGCTCGTCAGAACGAACAACACCACGACGATGCACTATCTAAACAAACAGGGAGGAACGCGTTCGCTCACTCTATCGCGCGAGTCGCAAAAGATCTGGAACTGGCTTGTTCTCCATGGGATCACCCTCAGGTCGGACTATGTCCCGGGAAAGGACAACACCATTGCGGACGCCCATAAGCAGGCAGAAATCCCTCTCCCACGAATGGGAGCTCGACGAGAGTGCACTGACACACGTATTCTCAGAATGGGGAGTCCCAGGAATCGATCTGTTCGCCACCAGGGAGAACGCCAAATGCCCAAGCTACGAAAGCTGGCATCCCCAGCCAGAGTCACTCGGGAATGCCTTTTCCATAGGCTGGTTCAGCGTATTTGCGTACGCTTTTCCACCGTTCCCGATGATTCCCAGGGTCCTCAGGAAGATGAAGGCGGAGCCCTGTACCCTGATCCTGATTGCCCCGTACTGGCCGAGGCAGCACTGGTTCTCGGACCTTCATCGCCTCTCCATCAGTACACCGATTCGTCTACCACAGCACCCCAACCTGCTGACAATGTCCAATGGGCAGGTGCAATTCCCGAACCTGCAGTCGCTCAGGTTATCGGCCTGGCTCCTGAGCACAGAGAGTTCTGTCATTTGATATCCCGCAGGAATGCAGGGACGTGCTAGCAAAAGCAAGGGCGGACAGTACCAACAAGACCTACTCTCTCAAATGGAAACGCTTCTGCGTATGGTGCTCGGAGAAGGGCCTGAGACCACTTCATATCACGCCTGAACAGATATTGCCATATCTCCTGCTCTTGGCGCAGTCCGGATTAGCGCATGCATCCATAAAGGTGCATCTGGCGGCAATTTCACGTTTTACCAGGACTTCCAAAGGCCCGTCTCTCTGGTCCAGTAGACTTATCAAACAGTTCCTTAAGGGTCTATATAGGTCCTTTCCAAGACCTCGACGGGTCCCACCGACATGGCACCTCAACTTGGTCCTTAACCAACTCATGAAGCACCCTTTCGAGCCCATTCATCGAGCTTCCATCAAGTACATCTCATGGAAAACGGCTCTGTTGCTCGCTCTAACGTCTGCCAGGAGAGTCAGCGAGTTGCAAGCTCTCTCCATTCAGGAGCCCTTCATGCAGTTCAAACAGGACAGGGTGGTGCTGAGGACAAATCCCAAGTTCATACCGAAAGTGCCTTCAGACTTTCACCTCAACGAGCCGGTGGTCCTGCGTTCCTTCTTCGCAAACCCTACTACGGCAGCAGAAAGGACGCTCCACTCTCTGGATCTCAAACGGTGTCTTAAGTTTTATATAGACAAGACGAAAACTTTCAGAAAGTCATCGCAGCTGTTCGTGGCCTACAGCAGGCCAAGGTTGGGTATGCCTCTAACAAAACAGAGCATTTCAAGGTGGATCTCTTCAGCAATAGCATTCTGCCATGAAGGGGCCGGACGGCCTTTGCGAGACAGGGTGGAAGCACACTCCACCAGAGCGATGTCCACATCAGCAGCGCTGTTCGCTGGAGTGCCGATTTTGGACATCTGTAGAGCGGCGACGTGGAAGTCACCGCACACCTTCTCCAGACACTACTGCCTAGATGCCGAACTTATGAAGGATGCGGCAGTGGGCCAGGCGGTGCTTCGCCATCTATTCCAGTGAGGTGAGCCTTCCAACATCCCGCCATCCTGGTATGCACATTCTTTACTGATTTACTGTTTTGATGTATGCCAATGTTTCAAACTGTTATGATAATAGTGCATTATCTCAAATATCTTTATGGCATGTTACATCAGAAATGTGCATAATGTATTGCTAACTACTCTGATTCAGGCATGTGAATCTATGAAAGACACCCCTAATACTGGATAAGAAACACGTTACTTACCTGTAACAGCAGTTATCCAGTATTGGTGTCTTTCATAGATTCACATGCAACCCTCCCACCTCCCCTGGAAGGACTCACGTCTCTCTCTAACTGTATTACGCCTACCTAGCTTGGTGCGTACGAAAATCTGAGGGACTGAGGCTCCTGCCAGGAAGGTTCTAGAGGGAGGTGATAGCTGATTGGCTGACTCTAAGAGTTTGGTCCTTTTTACATAAGGACTAGGATAGGCTGCTAAGGGGAGGCCCTTAGGCCTATTTTTCTCTATGTATGTCTATAGGACATTACTTTTTTATGTACCGGAGGCTCCCGTCTCGACGACGGGGAAAGATTCAGGCATGTGAATCTATGAAAGACACCAATACTGGATAACTGCTGTTACAGGTAAGTAACGCGTTTCTTCCTTTGGGTTCAAGGCCATTTGTTACGCAGACGACACACAAATTGTCATCTCACTAGCCACAAATCCAGAGACTGTGGCAGAGCGTTTTAAACTCAGCATGAGTCAGATTATTTGCTTGATGCAGAATAATTGTTTAAAATTGAATACCGGGAAGGCGGAAGTAGTTATGTTCGGAGGAGATACGTCACTCTAGAACTCCAATTGGTGGCCCGCGACAGCAGGGCCATGCCCCCAGCCCGTAAAAAAGGTAAAAAATCTTGGAGTCCTGATTGATGTCCATCTTTCCTTATCTGACCAGGTCAATAGCGTTACCTCTTCCTGTTTCTATACACTTAAAATTCTTAAGAAAATTCTTCCTTTTATTCCTATGTCTTTGAGGAAAATGTTTGTTACGGCACTGATCCTGTCAAAAATTGATTATTGTAATTCACTCTACATTGGAGCAAAAAAAGTGTGATTCAAAAACTCCAGACCCTGCAGAATGTGGCGGCCCGGTCACTTTTAGATCTGCCTAAATTTAGTTCCATTAGCTTAATTATCCGAGAACAACTGCATTGGTTGTCCATATCTGCTAGGATCCAGTTTAAATCAATGTGTGTGTTACACAAGAGTCTACGCAGATGGGTCAATACTGTAAGCGTTATACTCCACAGAGATGTCTACGTTCCGCGTCAGAATACTTGCTTGTGGTTCCAAGAGTAAAGAATATGAAATGGGGGGGCAGAAGTTTTCGATACTTGGCCCCTAAGTTCTGGAACACTGTGCCTCTGCATCTTAGAACGCAAAATGATCTGCTACAGTTCAGGAAGGGACTAAAGACTTGGCTGTTTATGTGTACCCCTTCGATGGCTTAATTCTCCGGTTTAATTTAATGGTAGCAAGCGCTAAGACGCCACGGCAAATACGCGCTCTATAAAAACACTTTTTCATTTCATTCTCATAGCAGAACATTTTCACGAAATGAGAATGTTTGAAGATGGCCAAAATATTACGCATGCGTTTCTGATTGTGTCAATTCAAAATGGAGTAGTCTTTTTTTCTGACTCAGTCACATCAAGGCTGTTATGAAGCCCAGAGTGTATTGATTGAAAAAGATAAAAAGGGTTACTCCTCATTCAGGGATAAGTTAAACATGAACGAAAAAAGATGGGTCTTTGGGACTGCAACATTCCCTGTGGTTCAGAAGCTAGGAGGTTTCACGCCCAGTTTTTCTACTTCTAGAAAGAGGTGTAGCGAGAAACTCTCCTTGTGACTTGTTCCTCTGTTTAGGGGTTTACTTTAGAGAACGGCTTTTCAAGGAGAGCCGCTAGTGTGAAAGTTAATAATAGCTATGCACACGTGTATTTTATGGCTTGTGGGCCATTGTTCTCTGCTGTGAGAAAACACTGTTTTAATCCATGTGAGCACTTTACCTTGTGATTGTCTTCAAATTCCAAGCTAGAGAAAAGAGATAGTTGTATATAACAAAAAAGGAGTCATCAATTGAAAAGACAAATAGTTATCTTTTAGTCAGTCCTGCATCACCCAAAGTAAGGATCCAGAGTGCTCCTTTGTTGTGTTGGGACAAACCTGTCCACTGCATGGTATACATGTGTTTCTCCTCTCCTAGTGGGCGACTGCGTATGTATATGATATCCTTTTATTTTGGTCCTACCATCAAGCTTATCTAAGCGTGTGAACAAAGGCCTAGGCCTGCACCTGACTTTGCAAGGTCCTGGACCTTTGCTGTGACAGGGAGGGGTGCACCAAATGTGCACTCATAGTAGACCGAATACTAGTGTCCCTTTCCTGGGTATAGCTCATAAAGCAGTGGTGACAGCATATTATGTTTTCGGAGAATGAAATTGTGGACAGACCTTTTTGCCTGGGTCACCCAGAATATTGCCTAAAGGCTCCTCTTCTGTAAAGTTCCACTGTGACTATGTCCAGAACCTTTTGCTGGTATCCTGTGTGTATGTCGAATGCGTGAGTAGTGTGTATGTAGCACATGTATGTGCAGCAGTAGGATTGTGCGTGTGTTTCAGTCTGAGTACTGATGCCAGTTGGAACAGTTTTACATATCTGTTTCTTGGCATGACAGCCGCATCCCCAGACAGTGAAAGTGTATTGCCTGCATTCCTGTGGCTGAAAGGTGAAAATCCAAACACTGATGTTAGGAGGATGGAGAGTTACCTTTAGAAATTCCATGAGGACTTTTGTTAGCAGTAGGGTGTGAATTAGTTCCTCCAGAGCACTGCAATTTGGTTGATGGTAGAGGTGAGAGGTGGGATTGCAGTTTTTGTTGTGCAAGATGAGGACGTTTCTAGGTTGGGCATGTCCTTTGGTCTGTGCTTTATTACTGCATCAGAGAGGCTGACAGCCAGGCAAGAAGCCTTACTCTCCACTGTGATATGGGTGCTCCACGTTGGACATAGCCCCAGTGCTACTTTTTGTGAGAAGCATCACTCTACAAAAAAGCTGTGTCTGGGGAGCAGCCGGAGAAAAACCCTTGAAATGTAAACCACCCTAAACCAGTAAAGTTCGAGACAATGGATGCACATCCTCTGTCTAAAAAATGTGTATAAAAGTTGGATCAAAAGCACTCTACTTTGTTCCAGTTCCAAGTCTTTCAAGATCAGGGAAGGAAATGTTCCACATAGTACTTGAAGGACTGGTGTGTGAGCAGGGCTACTCTGTGTGACAGCTAACGTCCCAGAGTTAAGGAGACAAAATCTGATGTCTGCACTTTAAGTGGATGTGCTGAGGGTCTACCTCAATGTCTAGAAGCCAGCTTGTGTGCCTGCTAAGAGTGGGAAGAAATCTTCCTGACCGTTCAGGAGGAACAACTATCCTGGAGGAGAAGCCCCATGTGTCTCTAGAAGATGAATTTCAAAAGGAAGCTGGCCACCTGAGAGTGAGCTAGCAGCGACCTATGCTTCACAGTGTCCCCTGGTCTTACAAAACTGGGTGCTGCTGGGAACCAATTCATGCATTAAATCTGCATTGGCCCGAACTGGGCTGCATCTACGGTGTGGGCGATATTGGCCTGATCGGGTCTGCAACTGCATGTACTAGCCCAGTGAGGGCTGCATCTACTGTGTTTACATTGTCTGCGAGATTGGGTGCAATTACTTGTGGTGGTCCAACCGGTCCTGTATCTGCGTTAGTGACTGGTACAGTTTGGTCGGTGCCTGGACCTGCTTCAGCTGGTTGGCCCAGTCAGTGGCTCGTCCCATCCTTGGGGAATCAGGAACTGTCCTCCAATACAGTGTAGCACCACACCAGGCTTCTGCGCACACAGAGACGCAGGTTGCACCTGAACTAATCAAAGGCTTCTGAGACTGTCTTCACATATTGTGCTAGCCTGCCTGCACCAAGGACTACATGGATGTTGGATCCTCTCCAAGGGGAGCATGAAGAACTGTTGCATTACCCGCTATGCCAGACTTAAGCGACTTAGGAAAACGTGAACTGTGTGGAGATCAAGACTGCACCTGAGCTGGATTGATGCTTCTGCCTAAATACTGGGGTGGTGGGGGGCCAACGATCAAGGGTTCACTAATATAAGATGGGAGTGGCACGAGGGAGCGCAGTGGGTGTAGTGCCAAAAGGGATAATCAGAACAAGGATTACTAGCTTGTACACGAAGTTGGAGTCTGTGATGTTTAGTATTGTGGTATGGTTAAAAGTACTTCCCTTTCTTAAAAAACAATCTTTGGGAGTCCAGTCACCCACTGGCCAACTGTTCTTCCGGTTACAGCAGTCTTAGTGGGTGCTTACATGTAAGGCAATCTTTACTTTATCATGACCAAGGCCCACTTCAGCTATGGGTCCCACGGTCTTGGGAACACCCCAGGAATGTCAGGACGTTGTCACTCAACAGGCATTTCAGATTCTAGCGGTGGACAGGAATTCTTGGGCTGCTGGACTCTTGAGCTGTGCAGGTGTCCTTCGCTTTTGGTGGTCCTAAAACTTAACGGGAGGCTAGCTAACTAGCCCCTGGAGTCACTTCTTCTATCACGCACATATGGAGCTCTTATCCACAAGTGGGCACAGCAGGCACAGTCCCCTTTGCAGATCCCTCAGTTTTCGCAGGTGCAGCCCAGTCTTTGGTGCAGCTTCTCTTTTCTGGATCCAGAGAGCTACAGTGCAGTCCTTCGTTCTTTGCTTTCCAGTAGTGACTTGAGGACTGTGTGCCAGGGGCTACTTTATGCCAACTTCGTGTTTGTGGGAGAAGAGTACACATGAGCTAAGGGACAGCAATCCCCAAGAGGCAACCCTTCGCACTTAATATCACATCCAGGGAAGTGTGGCATCAAAATCTTCCTGAAGGCACTATTCTGTCCATTACAAACATGGCCAGGCTTTTCCTTTCCTGTGTGGGGCTCCCTAGCCCCACTCATAGGTGTGGCTACCTAGGGACTACACTCCACTTGAAAAACCGGCTTGACAATGGGTTTTCCTTCCCCTTCCAAGATGTCAGCCTCTCTGCCAGAACAAAAGACGAGCCCTGACTAGTGTGACTTGCATATTCTCAAATGAGGCAGCTTCCCCTTTGAAGCTTGCCATTTGTGGCTCACACTCGTTGGGCATCCTGCCAGGAGGAGGTTACACCTCCTCCCGGACAAGTCTTTTCCTTACCCGAGAGTTATTTGCACCTCACTCCAGGAGGGCAGCAAGCTGTCTCGGGCACAGAAGCGGTTTAATTCAGAAACTGCTGCTGGAAAACATGGGCAAAGTGTCTATTTAAAAATTATCTTAAATCAGACTCCAGCAGTGAGTCAGGTTTAAAATAACAATTTGATACCTTGGAGTATGCCTTTGGTAGTCCAAAATGGAACTTAGCACTTGGTGCGGTGGCTAGTGTAACTCCGTGTTAGCCAGTGGGACTATCAGCCTTACTACAGTGAAAACTGAAATTTCAAGTTTTCCCTGTCAGTGCATGTCAAACAGAAGAAGAACATGCCCTTATTTTTGCTGTTTATCACCCTGCCTTTTGAGATGCCAAGGACTTTCCTAGGAGTGACTTATTAAGACCTTAAAAAGGAAGGTTTCGACTTGGTATAAAGCATTTATTTTGCCATGTTGGGATGGCAGTTTTGCAGTAGCTCGACTAGGCTGCAATCGCAGTCCTAGAATCATGTTTTAACCTTGTCACTGTAATAGTGGCACAATGAAGTGTTGCAGTCAACTAGTAAAATTTGACTTACTAGCCCTATACTATACTAGGGACTTATAAGTAAATTAAATATGTCAATGAGGTATTATCAAAAAGCACACATTCTATTAGGAGTTCGAGCACAAACACTGTGGCCTTGACAGCAGGGCCCAGGGCATAGAGTTGAAAAATCAGCATCTAGGTCATTAAACAGTGGGGGAAACCTGCAAAGAGCAATGTATCTGCAGTGAGGTAAAAAGCAAAGCATCACCCCCAAACTTTTTGTCTTCACCCCTCCAGTTTTTTTTGTTTTTTTTAAACTCTTTTAATTAACATTTTCATTTTCAACCAGTACTGCAGTACCATAGCGTTCTTTACAACGTACATCACACTGTTCTCGTTTCAGTCTTTGTTGTGCACTAAGGATCTCTTTCTGTTCCTTCCGGACCCCAGCCCCCTTCTCCTCAACCACATCAAACATCTCTTGTCATGCCCCTGTATACACACCCCAGCTAGTCGGAATCGTCTGACAGGGATTCGTCCTGTGGGGGATCACAGATGTTGCCCCGATATTCATTCCACTTCCCGCATATCCTAGTCCATTTTTGGGGCATCCTCTGTAAACGTAGACCGATTTTTCAGTTACCATTAGTTCGTCCATACCAGTACACCCTTTTCGGAGCGTTGGGGGCCTGCCTGGCTCCCCACTGTTGCGCAATGTCTCTTTACCCTCCAGTTTTTTTAAACCAATTTTCGAGGCATATGAGCGGTAGATTGTATACTTAAGCATAGATCGCCATCTGGTGTTGGGCTCGGATGTTTGCACTTTGTTTTTATGGAAGAAGTCTTTGTAGTCGCGGGATAGGTGACTCCTCCTTATGATGATAGTGCACATGGGCATCGACTATGTTCAGATTGTTTTTTTCCGCCATCGGGTTCAGATGTAAACGGCTGGGCTCCGGGTCGGTATCGTATTCAATTCCCCTTCGACGCACAATCCTTTGCCGCTCTACGGTATTGTTTTTCGATCGCACTCCTCGACGTGGATCTAACACAAATCTCAACACCTTCTATTCCGGTCGTCGACGTAGGCCGTTGGGCCTATCCGCGCCATCAGGCCCTACAGCTAATGGAAAGAACTCCATTCAAAAAATGCCCCCTGTGTGGTGCCAAATTCCCACACACTGATCTCCACGTGGTCTGTAACCTCTGCCTCTCTCCAAAACACAAGGACAAAGATTGCCCGGCCTGTGCTTCATTCTGATCGAAGAAAACCATACGTGATCGCCGGGCTCGATGTCACGTAATGTCTCGATCCACTACCTCAATGCCGGACGACGTCTTCGATGCAGACCCTGGTGCTCCAGAGGAACAAGAACCGGACAATGAAGACATCAGCATCTCCGAGGCCGACGAATCAGAAGCCGAAGATCAGACGGTTACTCCAGGTCAATGAACTGTGAGTACTGACATCGACACCCCTACCTCTTCTCAAAAACATAAGGCTCCGGTTACACCTTCACCTTCCGGCTCAGGCCGACACTGTGACAAACTTCTGACGCCCCGTCTTGGGGCTTTGCTCCGAAGTCCAAAGACAAGCCTTCAGGCGACTCGGGACCGAGCCAGCCACGCATCGGTACTGAAACCCAATCATTCGGCACCGGAACACCATCAGGCTAAACCCTCGGAGCCGAAACCAGACCACAAATCTTCGAAGCCGAAAAAGAGCAAATCTTCGAAACCGAAAAAAGACAATAAATCCTCGGAGCCGAAAAAAGATCATACATCCTGGGAGCCAAAAAAGTCCTCGGACTCCACAGCTCCTCCAAAGCAAAAGAACACTAAGGCCCCTTCTAAAGCTTCAGAATCGAGACCAAAACAACCAAAATCATCAGTGCTGAACAAGGATACTGGATTAAAAGACCTATTTCAACCAGATTCAGTGGATCCTAAACAAAAAAAAACTCACAACCATAAAACTGGCCATATCAAGACAATTCTATCTAAAAAGAGACCTATAGACTCCCCAGAAGAACCCAAAGTACCCTTAAAGAAGAGAGACATGGGAACTTCTCCAGCCAGACCCTTCTCTCCTCCAAATATCCCCATAACACCACTTTCTCCAGCACACTCTCTAATGCCTCCATATTTTCCAACACACTCTCTAATGCCTCCATATTCACCTACACCACAAGATGATGACGATCACCTTGGGGGTGGGGGTGGGGATGAAAACCCACAAAAGGATAATGATGATGACACAACGTTTTTTTTTTTTCAACTCTCCCACCACCTGATCCTTGGGAGGATTATGATAATCCACCAGATCTCCCCGATCCAGACTCCTACCCATCTAGGTCATCCCCCCAGATGACAACATAGGTTTTACACAGCTCATAAACAGAGCTGCACAATATCATGGGGTAGAATTACACTCAGACCCACATTCACACAGTCACAAAAATCAACAAGCATTCTACCTATGTTAAAAGGTATCATCAAACATGCACCTGATGTTTTTAAAGATCCCGTCAGGGCTAGAGTTCTCAACTCCAGGATCGAGAAGAAATATAAACCAGCTCCCAATGATCCAGTTTATATTAAAGCACAGCTCCCTCTAGATTCATTGGTTGTGTCAAATGCACATAAACAAGCAAATTCCCAAACATCAGGGGATGCCCCACCTCCAGATAAGGAGTCTAAATTACTAGACACATCTGGCAAATGCATAGCCTCACAAGCAGCGAATCACTGGCACATTGCCAATACCCAAGCTTTACTGTCCAGGCACGATAGGGCTCATTACGATGAGCTTGAAAAGCTCATACAACATCTTCCCGATCAGTATAAGGCTGAGGCTAAAGACCTCCTACAAGAGGGAAAATTAATTACAAACACTTCTATAAAGTGTGCTCTTGATGCAGCCAACACAGCGTCTCGTGCAGTTAACACAAGCGGTTTACTACGCAGACACGCATGGCTACGCATATCTGGGTTTAAACAGGATGGGCAGTCCACAATTCTTAATCAACCCTTTGATCTAGAACATTTATTTGGACTCACTGTAGACACATGTTTGAAAATATTAAGAAGCACTCAAAAACTGTCCATGGGAGCCCTATACGTTACAACCAGTAGAGGTTCTTTTAGTCGCTCATTTTATAGGGGCGCCTCTAAAACTATTGGGACGGACAACACCTCATCCTCCTACAAAAACACTACTCAAACCTCCCCTACCAGAGGTTATTTCAGAGTAGGTTATAGAGGCAACAACAACAAGGGTAGAGGCCGCGGTAATAACACCCGCACCTCTCCTACTACAAAACAGTGACTTCCCTCCACTTCCCCCCCCAACCATTCCACTCCAGTTGGGGGAAGACTATCACAGTTCCTACCTGTCTGGAATTCCATCACCACAGATAAGTGGGTAAGACAAATTATCCAATATGGTTACTGCCTGGAAACTCACTTCAACTCCCCCATTCATACCCCCAAACAACGTCCAATGTCCACAGAACATCTGACACTGTTAAAACAAGAGGTTCTCTCCTTATTACAAAAACACGCAATTGAACCGGTTCCCTTACCTCATCAAGGAACAGGGGTTTACTCCCTTTACTTTCTAATCCCAAAGAAGGACGGTACTCTCAGACCATTACTAGACCTCCGACCGTTAAATCTCCACATACGGTCGGACCACTACCACATGATCACTCTCCAACAGGTTCTCCCACTGCTCCAACAGGGCGATTTCCTTGCCACTCTAGACCTCAAGGATGCCTACTTTCATATTCCCATTCACCCCGCTCACTAACAATATCTACGGTTTGTAGTGGACGGACAGCACTATCAATTCAAAGTCCTCCCATTCGGAGTGACTACAGCACCCCGAGTCTTCACAAAATGTCTCGCAGTAATCGCAGCTCATATGCGCAGAGAACACATTCACGTGTTTCCTTATCTCGACGACTGGTTCATAAAAGCCAAGTCACACACACACTGTGTACACAATACACACAGAACAATCCAGCTGCTCCACGACTTGGGATTCACAATAAACCTACCCAAGTCACACCTTCAAACGTCCCACCTCATTCAGTATCTAGGTGCCACAATAGATACCTCAAAAGCCCTTGCATACCCCAATCCAGTCACGATAGCCAGCATGCAAGCTCTCATATCAAGATTTCAACCTCAACACTCCCGTCCAGCTCGAGTGTTCATGCAGCTAATAAGGTTGATGGCCACTTGTATCCTCATCGTTCCTAATGCAAGACTTCAAATGCATCCCTTACAAGAATGTTTAGCACATCAATGGAACCAAGCTCAAGGTCACTTAACAGATCTGGTGTTGGTGGACAGGCGCACCCATCTTTCTCTGCAGTGGTGGAACACACAAAACCTATCCAAAGGGCGGCCGTTCATCAACCGGGTTCCACAGATAGTGCTAACCACAGACGCATCGCTCACCGGCTGGGGAGCTCATCTCCAAAACCAAACTGTACAGGGTGTATGGACCCATCAACAGAAACAACTCCACATAAATCACCTGGAGTTACTGGCAATCTTTCTAGCACTAAAGTCTTTTCAACTCTTGCTAGTAGGCAAAGCTGTCTTGATCCGTACAGACACCATGACAGCAATGTATTACATACAAAAACAAGGGGGGACACACTCTCCTCAGCATTCACAACTAGCTCAAAGCATATGGAAATGGGCCATTCCTCAAAACATTTACCTCCTCGCAAAACATCTACCAGGAGTACACAATCAGATTTCAGATCAGCTTAGTCGTCAAACACAGCAGATCCACAAATGAGAACTTCATCCTCAAGTTGTTCTTCCATTATTTTACATGTGGGGTCATCCAGACATAGATCTGTTCGCCACACACCAAAACGCAAAATGCCCAAGCTTCGCCTCCAGATATCCACACCCATTGTCCAAAGGCAATGCGCTATGGATGAATTGGTCAGGCAGATATGCATACTCTTTTCCGCCTCTCCCGCTCATTCCGTTACTGGTTCGGAAGCTCAAACTACACTCCCTCACAATGAGCCTAGTTGCTCCAACATGGGCACGCCAACCATGGCTCCCGACCCTGTTGGAACTTTCAGTAGTGCCTCATCAAAAGCTGCACCTCTCCCCCAAAAATCTCACTTAGAACCATGGAGAGATAAGGCACCCAGATCCCAATCCACTCAATCTAGCAATCTGGCTCCTAAAGTCCTAGAGTATGCTATGCAGCAAAGTGGAAGCAATTTGCCATTTATTGCACAAATAACAAAATCGATCTGCTAGATGCTTCCATCCAAAATATGATCTGTTATCTTTTGCATCTACAACAATGTAACCCAGCATAAGGCTACATCTTGCTGCAATTGCTGCTTACCTCCAAAACAGACAACATTTGTCGTTGTTTCAAGTTCCTGCTATCAAAGCGTTTATGGAAGGACTTAAAATAATAATTTCACCTAGAGTGCTACATTCTCCTGTATGGAATCTCACTATCGTTCTCACCAGACTCATGGACCCCCCATTTGAACCTCTGCACAAATGCGAGTTACAGTTCCTTACTTGGAGAGTAGCTTTCCTGGTAGCTATCACATCACTTAGGAGAGTTAGTGAACTCCAGGAATTAACCATACAAGAACCATTTTTACATATACACCATAGTAAAGTGGTTCTTAGGCCTAATCCAAAATTTCTGCCTAAAGTGGTATCTGCTTTTCACCTTAACCAGTCGGTTGAACTTCCAGTATTTTTCCCTGAACCAGACTCAGTGGCAGAACGCGCTCTCCACACGCTAGACGTTAAAAGAGCAATACTATACTACATTGAAAGAACTAAAAGTTTTAGAAACACAAAACAACTTTTTGTAGCTTTCTCTCCACATCACAAAGGCAATTCCCTTTCAAAAATAGGAATTGCAAGATGGATTGTTAAATGCATATAAATATGCTATCTCAAAGCTAAACGCACTTTAACTATTCCCCCTAGAGCTCATTCCACACGCACACTAGGGGCTTCCATGAAATTCTTAGGGAACATTTCCCTAGATGATATCTGCAAAGCAGCAACTTGGTCTCCACCACATACTTTCACTAAACACTATTGTGTAGATGTGCAAGCAAAGCAACAAGCTACTGTGGGCCAGGCTGTATTAAGAACACTTTTTCAAACTACTACTACAGATACAGGCTGCCACCGCTAAGGAGAAAAAACTGCTTTATAGTCTATGCTAAAGTATACATTCTACAGCTCATATGCCTCGAACGGAAAATGCTACTTACCTGTATGCATCTGTTTTTGGCATGTAGAGCTGTAGAGTTGTATACGCCCACCCACCTCCCCAGGTACCTCTATCTGTTGCAGTATTATCTTATTTAGATACATCACATGGACATATTTTTCTACTCTCTAACTCCATCATCACCCTTAATAGCGAAAAACAATCTGAAGATGGAGTCGATGAGCACTATCAACATAAGGCGGAGTCACCTATCTCGTGACTACAAAGACTTCTTCCACAAAAACAAAGTGAAAACATCCAAGCCCAACACCAGATGGCGATCTATGCTAAAGTATACAACTCTACATGCCAAGAACAGATGCATACGGGTAAGTAGCATTTTCCTTGTTGGCTTTTATGACTGCATATTACCACTGCTGACCAGTGCTAAAGTACTTGTGCTGTCTCTTTCAAACATGGTAAAATTAGCCTACACCTAACTGGCATACTTAATTTTACGGTGCCATTGCTCTGCCGAACAAACTTGCCACCTTGGTGGATAAGGAACAGTGAAACAGTTACTGTCAAATGTTCAATTTGCCGTCATGTACAGTCTCAGCTCAAATCCGCTTAGAATTTAATCTATTGTTACAACAATTTATGATGTTGGACAGATTTTTGGCCCATTGTGGAAGGGCATGGATGGCCCCTGACGGATCACTCAAGAAGCATTCCTGGCTGATCATAATACAGCATTGTATACCTTGGAGTAAATGTTTCAAGCAGGCACTAGGCACAATTGATGTGGCAGATCTTTGGGATGCCCACTTACACCCTAAACTGCTAGCAAGGTCACGTTCTAGGCAGGCAAAAATTATTTCCGCACAGGCAGATGTCCGCATGCTAGCTAAACAGTCTCATGGAAGTCGGGGTGTTAAGCTTTATGAACCTCTGCAATTGCCCATGTATCCAATACAACCTTTATCAAATACCCAGAAAGATCAATTGATGCGATTAAGATTTGCCCTGATCATCCTTAAAAGAATATCGCTATGTAAGGATGAAGGGGTCAACAGAGCTGGCATGCTGTGTCTGACTACCCCGTGGAATCATTAAATCATGTAGTCTGCATTTGTGGAAAGTGTGAGAAAGTGGCTCTGTATATACTGTTACCTAATAGGTACAGGGTGTACAGAGTCCACAGTCCCCCAGAGGCTGATAGAGGTCAAAGTTAGGTATGACCTTACTCTCAAAAGTGGTAGCTTGGTCGAGCAGTAAGGCAGTACCAGAGGACAGTGTAAAGCATTTATTGTACACACTCAGTCAGCAAATGGTTTCACACACTCAATAACTGAACTCTAGGCCAATGGTTTATATATATAAAATATATGCTTGTTTTATTTTTAGAACCACAACAGGGGTAAAAATATACTTTCTCAGAATGAGAGGTTGAATATAAATACTTTTGTCTTAAGCAATAAATTTGTGTAAACAGTCACAGTTGGTTGCAATAAACAATCCTATTTCCTAAACATAACAATGCATTGAGCTCAATGGTACATTCAGGTTATTTGTAATAAATTACTTTTCAGATTACTTTTGGAATTCCAGGTCTGGCTCCTAGATCCAGCCTTGGGTCAGTATTCAGAGTCAAGTGATGAAAGTCGACTTAATAACTGTAATGATTTTTAAATAATATTTAGCTATTTCAAAAGTTAGCACTTATTTCAAAGAAACATCTCTATGGCAAGAAATTCAAATTGCAGGTAGAGTACTTTATCGTTACTTGAGTAATCCAGGACTGGGTACCTAGACCCAGGACTGGGGTCCTTATCAAAAACAGGTAAGTAATTTCGTTTGCAGAAATGGTACGATTTTAAAAGAATATTTCAAATTTGAAAAAATAGACACTTAGAAGAAATTTCACAGAAAAGCAGACAATGGTTTCCTATGGGAGAAAAATGAGTTAGAGGTAAGTATAGTTGTGAACACTTTTCAGGGTCAGGGCTGGGCACCAAGATCCAGCACTGGGAGCTCACCTAGGAGCAGGTGAGTAAATTCGTTTTTGTCACTTGGCTGATTTTTGGTGAATATTTGCAGTTTTGAAAAGTTCACACTTAGAAGATTTTTGAAGAAAAAGCCAGTCAATGTTACCCTATGAGGAAAATGAAGTTAGCGGTTTAAGGGTAAGTACTCGACTGGCAGAGTTGAAATTCCGGGCATGGACTCAGGGGTCCCCCAGTGTCAGGTAGGTACAGTTTGTTCACCCTCAGCGGTTTCAGGACAGCCGGGTGCAGAGAGAGTTAGGCCCAATGTTATCCTATGAGGGATAGGGGGGCCTTGGTTGGTGGCTGCTGTCTGGCAAGCCACACGGCTGTGGGAGCTGGGCTCCTGGTCACTTACTCAGGGCAAGTGGGAAAGTAGATTAGTGTAGAGAGTGCACTGCCAGGGCCACTCGGGCGGCTGGGTGCAGGGTGCTTTTGAGCCTTCGGGCGCTCAATGGAAATCAATGGGAATGTTCCGGTTTGGAAAAAGGCTGCAGGCTCGGGGACGAGGATGTTTCAGGTGCCACCACCACTTCGAGAGGTAAGTTGGGTAGTTGTAGGTTAGGTGGGTACCCCGGGATTGGGCACAGGGGGCCGCAGGGCGCCGGGTGCAGGGGTGCCTTTTGACGTCGGGAATCTTACCCTCTGGTTGATCGCGGTTGGGGTGGCACTCGGTTCTGAGGCTGCAGGCTTCTTCCGGGATGTCGAGGGGGGTCCTTGGGTGCCGGACTCGGGGTCACAGTCGCCGTGGGGTCGTCCTCAGGGTCTTTGTCCACTCCGGCACTGTCCAGGCTTGGCTGGTGCAGAGTGTGTTGGGTCCGCGGTTCCGGGCTGCTGCCAGGGGTTAAAAATAGGTTTCTTGAGTAGAGCCTCTACTCATGGGAGTCCCAGGGGCTTAGAGCCAAAAGGTAGCCAGGTCCTCCGGGGTTGGTGAGGTTGCTGGCCACGAGAGATGCCGCGCTGGTGCAGGTTCGAGAGTCGACAGGCCGGTAGGGCTGGGGCCAAAGCAGTTGGTGTCTTCTTCTCTTTTTAGCAGCTGCAGGGCAGGTCCTTGTTCTTCTTGCTCTTCTTGTAGTTTTCTATCTGGAATCTGAGGAAGGAAGGTTCAGGGTGCCCCTAAATACTAGATTTAGGGGCGTTACAGGTAGGTGAAGGCCAGGGACCAATGGGTCCTGGTCCTGGGGTGGGTACACCCCCTATCCTGCCTCTCTCCTGTGGGAGGGGGGGCAGTAGCCTAATCCTGATAGGGTAGGGCCTCCCATCTTCAAGATGGCGAGAGCCCGGAGATGTGCTTCACCTCGCCTCCCCCACCTGAGGGGTGGGGTGGGCAGGCTGGCACATCCCCTGTCCTTGTATGGGGTTTCCGGCCAAGCTTCCCGCCAGAGTGGGGGGTTGCAGTGGCCTGGGGAAACTCCAAATGGCGGCCTGCCTTTGAAGCTTCCCTTTGCTCATCCTGGGGGAGGAGATTTCTCACCTCACCCAGGATGTGCATTGTTGCAGGCCCGGGAGAGCAGGGGCTCTCCCACCCAGGGGTCCAGCAACGTGTCTGCTGTGTGGCAGCCTGGGCAGCCTCAGAGCAGACGTGGATTGTAAGTTAGCTGTAAGGGGGCATCTCTAAGATGCCCTCTGGGGTGCTTAGTACATTAAATCCTACACTGGCATCAGTGTGGGTTCAATGTGCTGAGAAGTTTGATACCAAACTTCCCAGGTTTCAGTGTTGCCAATATGGTGCTGTGGAGCTCGTGTTTGACAAGCTCTCAGCACCATGTACTCTTAAATGACAGCACTGCACTTACAGTGCCCAGGAATGGACCCGGGTACTGTAGGGGCACAGGGCTCCTGCTCCTGTGCCCACACCATAGGCGTAATGCACCCAGCTAGAGGGGTGGCTGACATATGCCTTGGCAGTGTAGGTGATGGGCATGGTACACAGTGATGTGTGCCATGTCGACTCTTTGTTTTGTCCTGCACCCAGACACTCAGCCTGCAAGGGCAGTGTGTGTGTAAGGGTACAGGGCCTCTGAGGGTGGCACAATGAGTGCTGCAGCCCTTAGAGGCCTTCCCTGGCCACAAGGCCCTGGGTACCTAGGGTACCATTTACTAGGGGCTGACATGTGGCTAGGGTTTGCCAATTTGGAGTTTGTGTGGTTTAAGGAAGGAACATAGGCCCTGGGCACCTGATTGGCAGGAACCCAGGGTACACTCAATCGAAGTACATTCAGCAATTTAGCAAAAAGTGGGGGCATACCATGCAAGAAAGATGGCACTTTCTCACAGAAAGCTCTCATTTTATAGGAAATTCTAACTGCTGCCGATGTTTAGAATTCTTAATATGCGGTCCTATGATTAGGCGTGGATGGTTTTTTAAAGTGAGAGTCCACACAGTTGGCCGCAAGATTTTTGAAATTACTGAAGGATGCCTGTAGCAATTTAGCCCTTAATGATAATCACAATGGATAACTCTTGGCACAGCATTCTTCACTGCAGTGGGCCAATGTGTGGCTCTTCATAGTCCCATTGCAGTGTAATTTGTATGGCTTTTTAACATTGTGTTTGTGAATTTTGGCATCATTGCCCAGGAGCGCTACGATTATGATTTATCCCATGACGTTATGGACTACCTTTTAATGTTTATTCTTGTCCTGTCAGTTTTATTTTATTTTTCACTAGATTACTGCTTGGGAGAAACTATATTAATTGCTTTCAACTGGTTAAAGAATAATGTTTTTTAATGTGATTTTTACTGATGGTGGTGCGAGACTGTGGCAATGATTTTTATTAATCGTGCTAATAAAGATTTACTTTACTTATAATTCCCTAGCTAGGAGGTATACCATATACCCAGAGCTGATAAATATTACTAGCGGGCCTGCATTACTTATTGTGCCACCCACTTAAGTAGCCTTTTTTAACCTGTTTCTGGTCTGCCATTGCAGCCTTATGTGTGCAGTTTGCATTTCGACCTGGCAAAATAAACATTTTGTCATGTCTAAACCCTTCTTTTCAATACCTGTAAGTCACCCCCAGGATATGCCCTAAAAAATTATAAGGAAAGGGTTTATTGAAGTTAAAAAGTTGGACATGTACTTTTAGGTTTTCTATGTCCTGAAGTAGGAGTCCCATGGTACCATAGTAAACAAGTATGAATCCCTATTATAGGCTATAATGGCAAAGAAAAATCCGTTTAATAGCCTATGTCCTTTTTAGGTCTCGTCTGAGACAGCGCTTTAGCGCTGCTCTGGCGAGACTTATAGTAAGCGAGTTTTGGAAGTGCAAACAGTGCTTTTCAGGCCTCCAAATACAGTGCATGTGCCCTGGGCGCGCGCACCATTTGGCAGCCTGAAAAGCACTGCCTGATCACTTGCTTTGATGTCCTCAGTGAGCCGCGGGGCCACTGAGGACATCAAAGTGCACACCATTTGCCACCCCCTTGTTTTTTCCTTTGATCCCTATCTTTCCCTTCCTCAATCTCACCCTCTCCCTGCCTTTTACAACTGCGGCCCGCACCACTGCGCCCGCCCCCACTCCCCCCTCCCACTCCCTCCTCGTCAGCTTCAGTGCGCTCTTGTTCTGTGCCACTCGTTTTTCCTCGTTTTTTGTGCCTTTCTGCCCTCTGTTCCACTCGTTTTCCCTCTTTTTGTGCCTTTCTGCCCTCTGCTCCTCTCGTTTTTGTGCCCTTCTGCCCTCTGTTCCACTCGTTTTTGTGCCCTTCTGCCCTCTGTTCCACTCGTTTTTGTGCCCTTCTGCCCTCTGTTCCACTCGTTTTTTGTGTGCCTTTCTGCCCTCTGCTCCTCTCGTCTTTTGTGCCCTTCTGCGCCACTCTTTTTTGTGCCTTTCTGCCCTCTGTGCCACTCGTTTTCCACTCTTTTTTTGTGCCTTTCTGTCCTCTGTTCCACTCGTTTCCCTCTTTTTTTTTGTGCCTTTCTGCCCTCTGTTCCACTCGTTTTCCCTCTTTTTGTGCCTTTCTGTCCTCTGTTACACTCGTTTTCCCTCTTTTTTTGTTCCTTTCTGCCCTCTGCTCCTCTCGTTTTTGTGCCCTTCTGCCCTCTGTTCCACTCGTTTTTGTGCCCTTCTGCCCTCTGTTCCACTCGTTTTTGTGCCCTTCTGCCCTCTGTTCCACTCGTTTTTTGTGTGCCTTTCTGCCCTCTGCTCCTCTCGTCTTTTGTGCCCTTCTGCGCCACTCTTTTTTGTGCCTTTCTGCCCTCTGTGCCACTCGTTTCCCTCTTTTTTTTGTGCCTTTCTGCCCTCTGTTCCACTCGTTTTTTTGTGCCCTTCTGCCCTCTGTGCCACTCGTTTTTCGTGCCTTTCTGCCCTCTGTTCCTTTCGTTTTTCTGTACCGGCTTGTGTGGAAACGCATATAATTGGGTGAGTATCTGTGCTTTTATCTGTGTATGCTTATTTTGCTTGCATACCACTTGGTGAATATCTGAGAGTGTGGGTTTGTGTGCCTTTTTGAGCTAACCAGGGACATTTCCACCTTAAAGATCAGGGAAAATATTTTAATCAAGAAATATTTCCATGGTTTGTCAAATGTCCTGGGCATACGCTGGTATTCAGTGAATATAAAAATGTGTGTGCATTGCAATGTTTGTGCAATTATATGCATTTAACAACAAATACATAGACAAAAAGAATGCTCTACAAATAGCAGAACTGTTGCTGCGTAATTGTGCACCGTTTCACACCAAGAACATATCAAATTAACTGCTTGTCTCCAAGCCACGCCCTTAGCTTCGCCCCTTCTGTTACATTTAGTTAGTGCCTGCATTTTTTTTTTTCCATTTAAAGCACTGATGCTTCCAAGTACATAATTCTCCATTAGTCTGTACACGTTTGCCTAGATCTCTGAATAATAATAGGTTCAATAACTCGAAAGAGAAAAATATACAAGAACAGTATTTCTTACGAAACGTCCCTAAACCTATAAAAATTAGCAGAAAAGAAGTTGGTCATTTGAAGAAGCAGCGAGTGCTTTCCTAAGAAGAGCTCTTCAGGAACCAGCCAGCGCCACGTTGACTGCAAGGTGACATGTTTACGTAGGACCACGTTCCCAGAACAGATGGCTGGCTTGTCTTTACCCACGCAGAGGAAAGGAAATTAGGGCTGCACACAGAACGAGCATTTGCAATGCAATAGGTCTCGCATTTGCAAAAGTTTAAGCTATTGGCATTGTTCATGACAATGCCTTTTTTAATCTATTTTATAAAACAAACACATAATGGCATTTATTTATCATTTACAAAGCCAATAGCTAGTGTTGCATTATTATTAGCAATGCCAGCTGCTCACACTTTTATAATGCGAGACCTATTGCATTGCAAATGCTTGTTATAAAATGTAGTAACTACAAATGACCAAACTGGACCTATAAACAATCAGGCGACTACACCCTCTAGAACACTCACAACAGAGGCGGAGGAGATTTTCTGCTGCACGTCATGTGACGGGAGTCTCCCTGAGCTCTGCTCAGTTTTTCTTCTCGAAGAGTTTGTGATTTATCCTGCAACTACCATGTCTGATACTTCCAAGAAAAGTCTTTTCATATCCTGCAAAACCTGTGGAAAGAAAAGGCTACGTGTATATGGTCCACATGAAGACTGTCTTTACTGCCTCCACCATCAAAACCAGGTAAAGGAGTGCAAATTATGTCACACTTTTTCCTCTAACACCTTAAAAGACGTAGAGGGGAGGCTCTTTCTGTGGCAACAGAAGGCTAAACCTCTGAGATCTACCACACTTGATGAAGACAGTGACTCATCTGTGAGGACACACCAAGTCAAGATCCTCTGACCAGGAAACATCTGAGGAGGGCAGGAATGCCTTCAAAACCCACCATAAAGACCCTCTGAGAAAGCTGAAAAGAAAACACATCTCCACCTAGGCAGCCTCTTCTCAACCCAGTACTACATCTGTGTAAACAGGGGAACGTCAGCATTCTTCCTCTACTGAAACGTTGACATTGAGGCATAAAACTCCTCTCAAAGCCCCATCGAGGCAACATCACCGTCCACACCAGTTTCGACGACGGTCACCCCTATCTCATCCACGAGACCATCATAGTCAAAGACGACAGCTGTCGACGCACCCATCTAGTCAACAAGAATTCTGTCATTCACTGAGACATTGTCGACGCTACTCCCGGCGACACAATTGACGACACCATATTTTGCAACGGGGAAGAGATTTCCAGGGTTAAGGTCTTCTGCTATTTGGGAGTTCTCTTTGATGAGAATGGCTCCTGGGGCCCACAAATTAAACTTAAACGCAACTCTGTAGCGAGGTCTTCCTCAGCTGTGATCAGCTTTGCTAAGAAGCTGGGGGCAAGGCCAATGGAGGCCTTGTTGAAGGTCTATACAGCAAAAAGCCTGGCTATCGCCACTTATGGCGCGGCTCTGTGGGGCTATGTTACACAGGACATGAATCAAGTTGCAGAAAATAGATTCCTGCGTTCTTTGCTATCAGTTCCCCAATCAACACCTGTTTTTTCTATTCATGCGGAGGTTGGTTTGGGTTATGTTTCTGATAAATTGAAGTTGGCTCCATTGTTATTTTGGGTGAAAACCTGGTTAAACCAGGAAATCTCCCTAAATCATCAGATCCTGAGTGATGTTTTAGCCTTAGATCATGCTAATAGAATCCCCTGGCTAGAGTACATTAGAGTGGCGTTCTCTAGCATGGGGCGCCCTGAGCTTTTCTCATCTCCATCTCTCATAGTTAAAGCAGATATTGCATGGACCAGGCAGTCTTTTTTAGATAGACTTACTATGGACCGCCAGGAGACGGAACTTCGAAAACCAAATATGAGAGCACATTTTTTGCTTCTCTCGTCTCCTTCGCTGGAACCCTATCTAAGCATTGTTTCAAATCCTTTCCATAGATTTTTATTACTGCGTTTTAGATTCAATCTGATTCACTACTCACTTGGCTCTTATCCTCTGTGGGGCAAGCCCGAATGCAGCATACCATGCCACTGTGATGACTTTTCATGTCAGGATACGTTGCATTTTATTATGTTTTGCGAGTTTTATTCTGCTAGCCGTAAAAAATACTTACTTCCAATTCTAAAGGAAGCTGGCTTCTCACAAGTTAGACCTGCCCTGCTGTTTCTTCAACAGCTGAGTAGTACTCGCATTATCTTTAGTGTGGCAAATTTTTTGGTGGCTGCTATGCGCTGTAAGGCGAAACAATCTTCTAGCTTGGGCATCATATGAGTAATTTTCTAATGATTTTTAAATATGTTGCATGTTGTTTTATTATATGGTTTTATTGTAACCATATTTTTTATTGATTATGTCATGGCCTATGCTTTTATGAATTTCTGTACTTTTATGATTTTAACTAATCGAATAAAGTGTTTTTGACTGACTGACTGACTGACGACACCATCAACGACGACACAGACGATGGGATTCCTACCGTCGATACCGAAATTAACCTTGACGATGACATAGACGGGACCATTGACAATGATGAAGGTGACAAAAACACCTTTAAGACCTGAGTTAACATCTCATAGCTAGGTTCCACCTCTTCCACAAAGTCACCTGTTAGACCTGGAGTCAGACAACGACTGGCCTTTTGGGGCAGCACACAGCCCATCACCCCAAAGATGGCGAAAATGTTAGTGTGGTGGTCTCAAATATCTCATCTTTCAAAGGGCCTCACATTCTTGACTTTAGTACCTGACTTCGTCATCACTGCTGATGCCTCTCAAAAAGGCTGGGGCGGTCACTTGCAGGACTTTCAAATGGAAGGGAAGTGGTTGGAACTTCAAAAAACAATGCATATCAACTGCTTGGGACTAAAAGCAATATCTCTCACTCTGCAAGATTTTGTTCCACGAATAGCAGGAGCTTCGGTGCTGGTACGTATTCACAAAACAACCAGCATGTATTATATCAACAAGCAAGGATGTAGAAGTTCGCTAACGCTATCTCAGGAAGCCCAAGATCTTTGGATCAGGCTCACAATCCACAAGATTTCTCTGAAGGCTGAGCATGTTTCGGAAGTAAACAACACCTTAGCAGACACGCTCGACAGAGAGTTGCCACGAGTGGGAACTGGATCAATCGGAGCTGGACAAAATATTCTTGTGGTGAGGCAAACCAGCATTGTATCTCTTCACGACAAGAACGCCAAATGCCAGTTTTGCGCCAGTTGGTACCCGCTCCCAGGGTTGTGGGGAAATGCCCTTTCCATGAGATTGTCTGGGATTTATGCATACGCTTTTTGCTCCTCCCCTCTCATACCGAGGTTTCTCAGCAAAATTAAAATGGAGCATTGTCACCCCATTCTAACAGCTCCCAATTGGCCCAGACAGCATTGGTTTACAGAGCTCCACCTGTTGTCGGAGTCCAATCCCATTCCCCTACCGACAACTCAAACACTGTTAACAAGGAACACGGGCCAAATCCTACATCTGGATCCAGCCTCTCTCCATTTGCTTGCATGACCCCTGAATTCTAGGGGTTCCGAGACTTCGCTATTCCTCGGGACTGTAGAGAGATTCTATCCAAAGCAAGAGCTGAAGCTACAAACTAGACGTACAAGCTAAAATGGAAGCAAATCTGTTAATGGTGTCAACAATCTAACCTGCATCTATTGGAAGGGTCACCAGAGCAGGTTCTACCTTACTTCCTGTTGCTAGCTAGATCAGGATTGGTACATGCGTCTGTAAAGGTTTACCTTGCTGCAATTTTAAGGTACAGACATTCTACATTCTCCTCTCTCTCTCGGTTCCACAAGAATAATCAAACAATTCATTAAGGGGTTGTGTCTCAGCTTTTCCCACCCAGTATGATCTCCTTCCCCGCAGAATGGCATCTCAATGTGGTCCTTTCTCAACTTATAAAGCCTCCATTCGAACCTATTCACAAAGCAGACTTGAAATTTCTCATGTGGAAGGTCGCTTTACTGTTGGCTCTCACGTCAGCTAGAAGAGGCAGCAAGATCCAGGCATTTGCAACGCAGGAGCTATTTTTGCGTTTCACTGATTGTGCTTCTCAGAACAAACTCAAAATTCATCCCCAAGGTTCCATTGCAATTTCATCTCAATGAGCCTATCATACTTTGTACCTTTTTCCAAAGTCTGGCATCACTGGCTGAAAGGTCTCTCCACACTGTGGACATTAGGCAATGTCTTAAATTGTAGCTGCATCATACTAAACAACGGTGGAAAACTGATCAGCTGTTGCTCTCTTATGAAAATTTTCGTCCACGTACTGCAGTCACAAAAGCAACCATCGCAAGATGGATTTCTGCTACCATTCATTTTTTCCACACCAAGGCTGGCAAAGACCTCCCAGTGAAGTCGCACTCAAAGAAGGCAGTGTCCACTTTGGCTGCTCTGTTTGCAGAAGATGTTGTGCTGCGATGTGGAAGAGCACCCACACGTTCACGCAGCCTTACTGCCTGGAATCAGCATAGCGAAGTGATGCAGCTGTAGGACAGGCATTATAACATAAATTACTTACTTGGATATCGATCGGGGGTCGGTGAGGACCGCGTATTACGGCGGCTTGCTTAGTTATTTTGGACTTTTTGCATTTACTAGGAGAACTCCCTCAAATCATGACTGGTGTGATTGGCTGTCTGTTTTATTGGATGGGGAGTTTCAAGAACAGACCAATTCTGGGATATTTGTGTTCGAGGCATATGAGCTGCAGATTACACACTTTTGCATAGATCGCCATCTGGTGTTGGGCCCGGATGTTTGCAGTTTGTTTTTCCTCTTGGAAAGTCTTTGGAAGTCACGAGGTCGGTGACTCCTCCCTTGGTTCGTATTGCGCAAGGGCTTCGGCTCCATCCTCAGATTGTTTTTTTCCGCCATCGGGCTCGGATGTAATACTTCGCGCTCCGGTTCCGAACATTTCCAGTTCGACGATCGAAGCGGAATCCTCGCTCATCGCGGTATTGTTCAGATCCAGATCTCCTTAATCACCTTCTCTTCGACACATCTTCGATTCCAGTCGTCGACGGCGGCCTTCGGGCCTATCCAAGCTCCGGTCCCGGCTGATGGAAAGAACTCCATTCAAGAAGTGCGCTCGTTGTGGGTCCAAATTCCCCCACACCGATCTTCATGAGGTGTGCAACCTCTGCCTCTCCCCTGAACACGAGGCTCGAGACTGTCCCGCCTGCAAGTCTTTCAGATCGAAAAAGACTATTCGAGATCGAAGGGCCAGACGAAACATGGCGCACTCCTAGACCTCCGTTCCAGTCGACATCTTCGGGGACGACGTCGAAGCTCCGGGACAGCATCACACCGAAGAGGAACTCGTCAGTGCTTCCGAAGCCGACGACTCGGATGTGGAGGACATCACTCCGGCGCAGATGGTCGTGAGTACTATACCCCCTCCCACACCCGCGCCGACACCCAAAAAGGCTTCGGTCTTGCCTTCGCCTCCGGGCCTAGGCAAGACCAAAGACACTGCTTCAAACACCCCACCTTCGGGCCCGGTGAAGAAGCCTAATAAGCCTTCCGGCGGCTCGGGCTCGAGCCAACCCTGCCACGGTGCCGAGAAACACACTTCGGCACCGAAAAAGAGACCGGCCTCTACCTCGACACCGAGCTCCGCACCAAAGTCCTCGGTGTCGAAACCCAGCCTTTCGGTACCGATCAAACACCATAAGGCCCTCGGCACAGACACTTCCGCGCCGAAGCCTACCTCGGCGCCGACCAAGAAATCGGAGGTTCCAAAAAAGCACGGCACAGACAAGCCTAAAAAGTCATCGCCCCGAAACCTTCAGCGCCGACGGAGCAAACATTGTCTCAGGAACTGTTTACACCGGATCCCTTGCAAAAGACACTTACCAAGGATCCAAAAACTGGACATTTGGCACTCTCTTCTAAAAAGAGACATTTGGACAAACCTGCTCCGCCCCCACCTCCAAAGAGGAAAGACTCTGCTACTTCCCCTTTCAGAATGCCTTCCCCACCTCCTCCACCCTCTCCACCTCCGCCCCCTCCACCCCTGCCTCATCGCTCCCCGACCCCGTCTCCAGACCATAATAATCAGGGGGACCCATATTACGATCCAGGGGATGTGCCACAAGACCCCACCCCTACAGGATCCCCAGACCCATGGGACAACTATAATAATCCAGACATTCCATATGTCCCACAAGATGACCTTTACCCATCCAGGCCATCTCCACCAGAAGACTCATTAGGTTTTCAGCACCTACTTCAGAGGGCGGCACATTATCACAGGGTAGAGCTACACACTGACCCGGTAGAGGAAGATTTCCTCCTTGACACCTTTGATACCGCACATAGGTCTACCTCCATACTACCTATGCTCAAGGGGGTAATAAAACATGCGCCAGAGGTTTTTAAAGACCCAGTCAGGGCTAGGGTCATTAACCCACGCATAGAAAAAGTATAAAGCTGCCCCCACAGATCCTGCCTATATCAAAAGGCCAGCGCCACTAGATTCCTTAGTGGTTTCCACTGCACGGAAGAGGTCAAACTCCCAGGCGTCAGGCGAAGCACCACCACCTGACAAAGAATCAAAGTTACTGGACGCATCAGGAAAGCGCACTGCGTCACAGGCAGCCAATATATGGCGTATCGCCAACACTCAAGCGCTATTGGCCAGATACGATCGAGCGCATTATGATGAATTAGAAACCATCATGCACCATCTCCCAGAAAAATACAAAAATAGGGCCAATGAATTAATTCAAGAGGGTAACACTATAACTAACACCTCTATACACTGTGCCTTAGACGCAGCAGACACAGCCTCCAGGGCCATTAACACTAGCGTCCTCCTCCGTCGCCATGCTTGACTGAGAGTTTCAGGCTTTAAACCTGAGGTACAGGCCTCCATATTAAAGCATCCCTTTGACCAAGAACATCTATTCGGCCCAAAGGTAGATGAGGCCCTCGAGGATGAAGAAGGACACAGATACGGCGAAATCTATGGGAGCCCTGCAGTCACACCCTCCTAGGCGCTCCTTTCGCCGCTCTTACTTTCGGGATACGGCCAGAGGCTACTCCTCAGATAGCGCGTCCACTTCCTACAAATCCCCTGCTCAATCCACCTTCACAAGGGGTTATCAAAGAGGCGGCTATAGGGGCAATAACAATAAAGGCAGAGGTAAAACAAATACCGCCCGCTCTGCCACACCGCCTACCCAATGACTTCCCCCTGCTTCCTCCAGACCATCCCACTCCGGTCGGGGGCAGGCTACAAAATTTCCTTCACGTCTGGGAGACCATCACCTCAGACAGATGGGTGACCCAAATTATTCGTTCAGGGTACTGCCTAGAATTGACATCTACCCCCCCCAAACATTCCACCCAGGCAACGCCCAATGTCACAAGAACATTCCACGTTACTAAAACAGGAGGTAATCTCCCTCCTACAAAAACATGCGATAGAACAAGTCCCCGCCAATCAGCAAAATTTAGGGGTCTACTCCCTATATTTTCTGATACCAAAAAGAGACGAGACTCTACGACCTATTTTAGATCTCCGGCCTCTAAACACATACATACATTCGGACCATTTTCACATGGTAACACTTCAGCAGGTACTTCCGCTCCTCTCCCAGAACGACTTTCTCACCACACTGGACTTGAAAGACGCATACTTTCACATTCCGGTACACCATGCTCACAGAAAGTACCTCAGATTTGTAGTGGACGGGCAATACTACCAGTTCAAGGTGCTCCCATTCGGGGTCACAACAGCACCAAGGGTATTCACCAAGTGCCTAGCGGTAGTGGCGGCACACCTCAGAAGACAGCACATTCACGTCTTCCCATATTTGGACGACTGGCTAATAAAAGCCACGTCCTACAACCAATGTGTACATCACACCGCCACTACAATCCAACTACTTCACCAGCTAGGTTTCACGGTGAACCACCAAAAGTTCCAGCTAATACCATCCCACACAAAGCAATACCTCGGTGCCACCATAGACACCTCAAAAGCCATAGCCTACCCCAATCGTGCCTGGATTGCAAGCATTCAGGCTTTGCGTCAAAGATTCATACCTCAACACTCTCTCCCAGCAACAGTGTTTATGCAACTAATAGGGATGATGGCCTCTTGCATTTTCATAGTGCCTCATGCAAGCCTCCAGATGCGTCCACTCCAAGAGTGCTTAGCGCGCCAATGGAACCAGGCCCAGGGGCAACTGACAGATCTGGTGTTGGTAGACGGTCGCACCCATCGCTCTCTGCAGTGGTGGAACACCACAAATCTTTCCAGAGGTCGACCATTCCTGGACCTGGTTCCACAAATAATCATAACAGACACATCGCTCTCCAGCTGGGGAGCTCATCTATTACACCTCACAATGCAGGGCACATGGACGCCGCAACAAAAGTTACTCCACATCAACCATCTGGAGTTACTGGCAATCTTTCTAGCCCTAAAATCCTTTCATACACAGATTTTAGGCAAGGCAGTCCTTATTCGCACAGACAACATAACGGCCATGTACTACATTCAAAAACAAAGCGGCACACACTCTCCACAGCTCTCTCAACTAGCACAGAGCATATGGAGATGGGCAATTCCACACAAAATCTTTCTCCTAGCCCAACATGTCCCAGGAGTCCAAAACACCATGGCAGATCTGCTCAGCAGACAGACGCAGCAGATCCACGAGTGGGAACTTCACCCGCAGGTTCTTCACCCGTTCATTCAGATTTGGGGGCATCCACAGATAGACCTCTTCGCCACCCACGAAAACAAAAAATGCCCATGCTTCGCCGCCAGATACCCACACCCATTGTCCAAAGGCAATGCGATATGGATGAACTGGTCAGGCAAATTTGCGTACGCCTTTCCACCTCTCCCACTAATTCCATTAGTGGTGCGAAAGCTACAACAGCACTCCCTCACACTGATTCTAGTAGCTCCAACATGGGCCAGACAACCGTGGTACACCACGCTGCTGGAACTCTCGGTATGCCACACCAAAAGTTACACCTCTCACCATGCCTCCTAACCCAGAACCATGGAGAGATCAGACACCCGGACCCAGCTCAGCTCAGCCTTGCGATCTGGCTCCTGAGATCTTAGAATTCGGATACCTTAACCTTCCCCCTGACTGTATGAACGTCATCAGAGAAGCTAGACGCCCTACCACTAGAGCCTGCTACGCTGCAAAGTGGAAAAGATTTGTTGTTTATTGCCATAACAACACAATAAACCCTCTAGACGTATCTATACAGCACATCATATGCTACTTGCTCCATCTACAAAGGTGTAACCTAGCATATACATCCATTCGGCTACACCTCGCAGCAATTGCCGCTTACCTACAAAACAGACAGCACCTATCACTTTTCAGAGTGCCTGCCATTAAAGCCTACATGGAAGGCCTCAAACTAATAATTCCCCCCAGAGTACCACCCTCACCTGTGTGGAACTTAAATATAGTTCTCACAAGGCTAATGGGACCGCCTTTCGAACCTTTGCATAAATTTGAACTGCAATTTCTCACATGGAAACAGCTTTTCTTGTAGCCATCACTTCCCTTAGAAGGGTCAGTGAGACACAAGCACTTACTATACAAGAACCTTTTCTCCAAATGCACCAGAACAAGGTTGTCCTCCGTACCAACCCAAAATTCCTACCCAAAGTCATTTCCCCCTTCCATCTAAACCAATCGGTAGAATTACTGGGTTTTTTCTCGCAACCTCAAACTGTTGCAGAAAGGGCTCTACACACGCTAGATGTTAAAAGGGCCTTACTTTACTATATCCAGAGAACACAACCTTTCAGAAAGACCAAACAACTGTTTGTCTCTTTCTCTCCATCACACAAAGGCAACCCCATCTCTAAATCAGGGATAGCTAGGTGGATTGTAAAATGCATGCAGATTTGCTACCACAAGGCAAAACGAACGCTATCTGTTCCCCCTAAAGCCCACTCTACACGAAAGATAGGGGCTTCTATGGCTTTTCTAGGGAACATCCCATTAGATGATATCTGCAAAGCAGCTACATGGTCAACACCGCACACTTTCACTAAACATTACTGTGTAGATGTGCAAACCAAGGAACAAGCTAGTGTGGGCCAGGCTGTACTAAAAACACTATTTCAAACCACTGCAACAGATAACGGTGGTCGCCGCTAGGGTTGGGAACTGCTATATAGTCTATGCAAAAGTGTGTAATCTGCAGCTCATATGCTTCGAACGGAATATGCTACTTACCAGTATGCATCTGTTCTTGGCATGTAGAGCTGCAGATCTACACACGCCCACCCGCCTCCCCGGCTACCTGTATCTGTTCCAGTCTATCTTATTTAGATACAACACACATGGGTTTCTTCACTATTATTACTACGCTCCATCTTTCAGTGTTGGAGAAAAACAATCTGAGGATGGAGCCGAAGCCCATGCGCAATACGAACCAAGGGAGGAGTCACCGACCTCGTGACTTCCAAAGACTTTCCAAGAGGAAAAACAAACTGCAAACATCCGGGCCCAACACCAGATGGCGATCTATGCAAAAGTGTCTAGATCTGCAGCTCTACATGCTAAGAACAGATGCATACTGGTAAGTAGCATATTCCTTTCTCTTTGAACGGACTACAGATTAAGACTAAAGAGTGTCTTTGGTCTGACTCAAGAGCCCTGAAGAAGTTCTCGAGGTGTGTTGAATCTATAGAACGAAACGCGTTGGCTGCTTTTAAAGATCTTATTTTGATGTTACAATAAAGGATTTATCTAAAGAAAATACGTAAAGACTGAAATGTGTTTTGTTCCGTGCACTGTTCCATTTCGAATCTACCATAGGAATCTGTGAACAGTGGCACCAAAGGGTGACAGGTGCCGAGAAGTGTGCACAAACAGTAGCTCTAATAAGACAGCAGTGAAAGTGTGAGATGCTGAAATATAAGCTTGTTGCCTTTTGTTTTGGAATTATTATATTGTTATAACATTGTTTCAATAAGGTGAGTGTTACTGTAGGTTATTATTAATAGGTCTCTACAAATGCATATGATAGTGTTGTATACTTCATTTTTGTCTTTTCATACAGCGACTATTTGCGCAATGTTATGCATTTATGGATGTATAGAGATATGTTACCCACTATCCTCAAGGGTACTACTAATATGTTACCTACTATAACTGCTTGCTATTCTGATTCAAGCACATGAATCTATGAAAGATCCAATACTGGAGAAAAAAATGAGTTTGTTACCTGTTCCTGCAGTTCTCCAGTATTGGTATCTCTCATAGATTCACATGCAACCCACCCTCCTCCCCAGAGAGGCTCCCCTTAAAAGCTTGTGATAAGTTATTCCCACTTGCGCCTGAAAATCTGAGGGACTCAACCGATTATGGGAGTGTTTTAGAGGGTGCTGTCGCCTAATTGGTTATAGTTCAAGTTTTGTCCTATTTTAAAAAAGGCATAGGCTATTAAACTGGCTTTACATTGCCATTATAGCCTATGATAGTGATACACACTGCTTTACTAGGATACCGTGGGACTCCCACTTCAACGATGGGGAATGATTCAAGCATGTGAATCGATGAAAGATACCAATACTGAAGAACTGCAGTTGCAGGTGTGTTACTCATTTTCTTTTTCACTATTACAAGGTCTACCTCTCCCATAAGCTAACATTAGGTTACCTTATTACAAGTGATAACTTTTGATTCGGGCAGGTAGGAAAGTCCTATTTGAGTCTGAGAAATTGTTACTCAAAACCCTCTTTAATTGTAAAGGCTGATTTTAAGACACCATTATGAAAATGCCACTTCTAGAAAGATGCCATTTCCTTGTCCTAAATATTTGGTGCATGCAGCCTGTTTCCTGGGTCGTATGACTAGGTATAATTGGCAGCTGGTATTTCTGTATTCCTCCCAGACAGTATCACAAAGAAAAAGCCTGGGTGTTGGCAGAATTGGCCATCTCTGACTTGATAGGGGGAGGGGCGAAGTTCTCACCTTCCTCACTTGAACTTCAAAGGCACTTGGTTCAGCTCACACACACAGGACTTCACACTAGCTTATTGTGCCACCAGACAGACTGGGACCAGTCCAGGGAGGCAGGAAATTCCTGACACCTCTTTAAAGGGAAAACTCCAGAAGCTTCTCCCACTTCGAAGTGAACACCAGGTACAAAGCCAATAGGTGTCACGTATGCGAGAACTATTGACTTTGGCAATGGGTTTTAGCCATGTTGTAACCCTTATGGCTGCTGTTGAGCATGGCTAAAAGTTATCGGGATGGGTGGAGTGGGGTAAAGAGAAGTGGGGTAGAGCGGTGAAGTGAACTAGATTGGGGTGGAGTGGGATTGATTGGGGTAGAGTGGAGAGCGGTAGATTGGGGTAGATTGTGGTGGGATGGGGTAGGTTGGAGTGAAGTGAGGTGGATTGGAGTGGGGTAGTTCAGGGTATATTGGAGTTAGGTAGTTTGCGGTGGAGTGAGGTAGATTGGGGTTAATTGGATTGGTTTGGGGAAGATTGGGATCGAGTTAAGTGGGGTGGAGTGGGGTAGATTGGGGTGGAGAACTTCTGAGAAGAAAACCAATTTGTTCTCATGGGTGAACTCCCCAGCGCTCAGATCCGTGAGGTTTATTATCAAGCTCATAATGTTACACAACACCCCTGCAATTTATAACATGCGTCCAAACAGAATGGAATACTTTTGTGATTGTTTAAAGTCTTTGCAAGATGTTCGCGCAGCTGAGTTCTTCTGCTACTGCCACCTTGTTTTCAAGATAGAGCCTACCAGACCTCAAAAGACCTATTATTATACATCCCCCCAGCCCTTCACTCAGTGGCTCTCCTGGCGCTTAGCACATTTCTACTGGGTCTTCCAGAGGGTATGATAATGATTGGTGGGGACTTTAATGCTGTTATTTATGGAACCAGAGATAGGCACCCCCCCAGGCAGAACAAGACAGGCACTGCGCGTCTGGAGGGGTTTATAGAGGCTCTCGGGCTTACAGATGCGTGGAGATACAGACATCCAGAGGCGAGGCAATACACTTTTCAGTCGGGGGTGCATAATAGCCTGTCCCGTATTGATTATTTCTTTACAGCCGCAGAACATCTCACGAATGTGGTGGATGTTGAGATCCGCCCTAGGGGTATCTCAGATCACTCATCCATAATGCTAAAATACACTCACCATCACAAAGCGCAGAAGTGTGTCTACCCTGTGTTTCCGGGATATTTACAAATCCCTAAGATCTCAGAAGACATAATCACAACAACACGGCATTACTTCCAAGAGAACGCTTCCTCAGTCCAGTCTCCGGGTACTCTTTGGGAAGCATACAAAACGGTGATTCGTGGGCAGGTCATTTCTTCTGTTGAAGGCCACAAGAGGGCTAAGCAAGCCAAATTAGATACCATTGAGTCCGAACTGCGCACTGCTACAGATCAACACGCACAGAATCCGTCATTAGAGACATCCCGAGCACTGCACACCAAACAATGTGAATTTAGGGAATACCAACTGGAGACGGCTAGGGCTCGGATCCAAGCCACGCGGCACACAATATACGAAATAGGTGATAAGGCTAGTAAAATTTTAGCCTGGCTTGATAAAAAGGAACAAGCACAGAGAACGATAGCGCAGCTGCGGACGCCAGATGGCTCATTGGTGGCTGCGCCGGAGGAAATAGTGAATACATTAGCCGGGCATTTCAAGCAGGTATACGAATCACAGACGACTATAGAAACGATAGAGGCGCAAGCGTATATCAAAGATATTCAGTTGCCTAAACTATCCCCAGAAGAAGCCCTCATCCTGGAAGCAGACCTAACGGTCGATGAATTGCAATTGGCTATCGGTTCCCTACAATCGGGGAAAGCGGTGGGTCCCAATGGTTTGCCCATTGAACTGTATAAAAAGACGGCCGCTGTGACTGCCCCTTATCTTTTAAATATGTATCTTGAGAGCCTAGCGGCGGGGGAGCTCCCGCGAGATCAACGAATGGCCACCATTGTGACGATCCCGAAACCCGGAAAACCCCCTGAAGAATGCGCCTCTTACCGCCCGATATCATTAATTAACGCCGAAGCCAAAATATTAGCCAAGCTATTGGCGACACGGTTGACCCCCCATCTGGCAACCTTAATTCACCCAGATCAGTCTGGGTTTATGCCAAATAGGAGCACCGCTCTCAACTTGCGGCGGCTGCAGGGAGTAATTGCGCGCATGTCTCATATTCAGGAGCCGGCGGTTATCCTTTCCCTTGATGCGCGGATGGCGTTTGATATGGTAGAATGGCCGTATCTTTTTGCAGACCTTAGGCATTTCGGCTTTGGCCCAAAATTCTGTGCGTGGATACAGCTGCTCTACGCTAAACCAATAGCACATGTAGCGGCCAATGGACATATATCCGGAGACTTCCCGCTGGCGCGGGGACGCGCCAGGGGTGTCCGCTGTCCCCGCTGCTCTTCGCATTAGTGTTGGAGCCGCTGGCGGCATGGATCAGATGGGAGCCGATGATTCGTGGACTTAGATGGACACCACACTGGGAAGACCGCATTTCCCTTTATGCGGATGATGTGCTACTGTACCTGACATCCCCTCGAACGCTCCATCCTGGCGCTCTTAAATATTTGTGAAATATTCGGTCGGGTATCCGGATACACCATCAACTGGCCCAAATCGGTCCTATTTGTATTGCATGGTCCGACGCCGCTGCTTCCCAGGGGTTGCCTGTTGCAGGTCACGGAGACGACCTTTAAATATTTAGGCATTCATATTACACCTACACCTGATGAATTCCTTCAGAGAAATCTTAGACCTCCCTTGGAACGGTTTCAGCGCGACGCGTTGGTATGGCGCGGTCTGCCGTTATCAATGCTGGGAAGAGCGGCGCTTTTTAAAATGATGGCGCTCCCACGTTTTTTGTATGTTTTGGCCCGTTTCGAGTACCACTGAGCTATTTTAAAACAATCGCTTTGGAGGTTTCCGGTCTGATCTGGGGGAGTAAACCGGCGCGCATTGGGCAGGATAAGTTGGTCAGAAGCTGGTATGACGGTGGTATAGCCCTCCCTAATATACAAATATACTACTGGGCGACCCAATTAAAAGTGATTAATAGCTGGATGCACACTCCTCATACCGACCCAGCGTTTCAGGCGGATAGGCAGGGCCTAGGAGAAGATGGAGTCCTGTCGATACTGTATAATAGAGCTAAATCCAGACAACTGATTGGGCCAACAGCGCACACGGTTCACATATGGTACGAGGCGCATGCCAGGCTGGGTTGGAAGGGGGCTATTACACAAATACACCACTCTGGACATCTCAGCGGCTTGGAAGATTAAAGAACAGTAAAGGCTTTGATAAATGGGATGCGATAGGCATATCGACGGTGGGCGATCTCTGGAGAAAGGGTGCGGTAGTCTCGTTTGAACACCTGCAGGCCCATTATAAACTTGCCGCGTTGGAATTCTACAGATACATGCAGGTGAAGCACGCGCTACAGGCGGCTATACCTGCAGGTACCATCTTGGCTGAGGCCACTCCCTTAGAGGATAGATTGCTGACTGAATATATGCATAAAAGGGCCACTTCTTTCACCTACCGTAAGTTGATAAACAATTTGCCGGACCCTGCGTTGGCACTTAAACGGAAATGGGCCGTAGATTTGGGAGAGTTGGATGATGAGGAGTGGCAGGAGGCGCTGTCGTCCCCTCGGTAGGTTGCAATACCGGCACGCCTGCGGTTGATACAACTGAAAGTACTTCATTGTACGTATTACACCAGAGTGACCCTCTTTAAAATAGGGATGGCTGCACACCAATTTTGTCTGCGGGATTGTGGGGAGGAGGGTACCTTCTATCATACAATATGGGAGTGTCCGAAGACTAGGGCATATTGGGTCAAGATAATGAGGACTATGTCTCAAACTGTGGAAGAATCAGTGCTTCCAGAACCGAAACGATGCTTATTAAACATATGGGAGCCGACTGACCCTACCCACCCAGCGCAGGACTGGGTAACACTGGGAATCATGGTTGCTAAAAGAAACATTGCAAGGAGGTGGGGGTCGGACGAGTCACCTACGCTGCAGGAATGGTGTAGGGACATGGATGAGGCCATGGTAGCAGAAAGGGCGGTATATGTGCATTGGGGATGTCCCCAAAAATGGGCAAGAATCTGGGGAGATTGGAATAAATTCAGGGGGTATATTTGTGAACCACCAAGATCAGAAGCTGTTCAAATGTCAGATTAGGGGTGTTGGATGGAAGGTAGCGGGGTTGGTATGTTGTAATGTTGCTGGGATGGTTCTTGGAGTCATGTACAAGTATTAATTTCACAAGTTTTAAAAATGTACTGGTGCTGCTAGAAGATAATTTTGTATAGATCATGCGAATTGGTGATGCCCAATGTTTCTAATAAAAATATTTTTAAAATAAAAAAACAATATATAAAAAAGAATTACCTATTATGAGATCACCAATAACTTACAGGAACTTTAAGCCGCCAATTGCTTACCATTGGTTGGCTTTCCTTCCATTTTCATTAGCCTGCTTCTTATTCATGTACCAGTTTATCTGTAATGTGTTTATCCCTTCCATGAGGCATAGCTTCTTTACCATTTCTTTTGATTGGCAAACTTCTATGTTTCCACTGCTTGCTTTTCAAGTACTACTATTTTTGGGGGGTTAAGCCCTCCATGACAGTGCATGTGTTTTCCGGCTTTCTCCCTGCTGTCCTTCTCTCTCCCTGCACTCTGTGTTGCTCTCGGTCACCTGTGTGCTTCTCCTCATCCTCCTCCATGTCACACTTGTACTTGTGTACTTCCCCGCATTGCTTTCGCGCCCATGTGCTTCTCCTCCCCTCCCTGTGGTGTTTATTCCCACCTGCACTCACTTTTCACACCCGTTGCCTCTCCATTCTATACCTACCATCCCTGTTGCTTTCCCTCACCCTTGGCATTGGGGACGCTGTACAGAATTGCTAAAAACTATTTGCAAAGCAAATAGGTCCCAAAGGCTACAGCTACTGTCTTTGCCAATGCTGGTTTGTTGTCACATAATCCCCAAGTGAGGCTGATTCATGATCGGCCTGGCTTGTACAATAAACAGTAATACATGCCAGCAGCAGTTACTTCTAGGCAGCTTGAGAAAATGATGTCCTTTGAATGAACCAGAATTTCCTAATGCACGATGATGCCCTCCCTGCTGCATGGCAGGAGATCATGTAGTATTAGAGTGAGGCTTGGGTGGACCATGAGGCGGGGACTAGCAATGGGTAGAATATTGTCTGCTCATGCACCATGGATATGGCCCAGTCCCTAAGCCTCAGTTGGTGCACTCCAAGCTTCAGACTCGAAGAACAGGACTGCTATGTACCTAATTCTTACACCCTCACAAATTACTAGTTGTATACTCTCATGTGGTGGTGCTTAGCCAGTGGCATGGCTTTGTAGATCACAGCTACCGAGACCGCCTGCCTGCCGCATCCTGACTGGTGGATCAGACTCAGCCCTCAATACCGCAGTCATTAATTCGCAGGGGGTACACTAGGAGCAATTATACTGTTGCCAGCTCTTGGTCTGCCTAGACGTCCAGTTACATTGTTTTAGGGTTCAATAATGAATGGAGCTCTGCGCTGACCAGGACTGGCTCCAGGTGTCTTCTGCTTGAGGAATATGATGAAAATAACCTAATCTGGTTAATGCTGGGCTAGTCTTTTTTTTCCCTTGCTTCTTCAGGACCCTTTCACTGCAGGTGTTGTTCATGTTCCTTCTTTTCAGCGTATCCCAAATGTGTGCGTATTTCTAAAGCTGCATTGCAAAGTGCAGATTCTGAGAACTTGCAAAATACCGAACCAAGAAAATGTGATATGGCAGAAAGCTCCATGCTTGAATTTTTAAAAAAAACTCATAAAATTGACTTTTGCCACCCAGAAAGCATTGGTAATACAAATATTTGTGGCGGATGCCGCCTGTAACTGGACACAAGTCAACTAACCACCAGGTTAACCTGTAATTTAAACAATCTATCAGTATATCAAAGTGAAGGTTTCAGCAAGTTCTAAAAAAATGATCACTCTGTGATTTGGAAAATGGGCTGAAAAACTCAAACTCTAGTTGACTGAACAAATTTAGAACAAAATCAGGATAAAAGCCAACACGTTCTCAAGGTCAGCTTCGTTTATGCAAACCATGTTTATACTCTACATATAAAATTGTGGGCCTCTGGCAGGCTGGATTAAGAGAACGGCACATGCAGGGGATGTCGAGAAAAAGGAGATACACTGGAACACATGCTTCTTTTCATGCCTCAAACTACATTATTATTGCATTAGTATAGCTGAAAAAGTACTAGAAATTGTTGCTCCAGAATGACTACTTGTTACCAAGCCCTGAAAATGCCCCACCAATAAATGCAGCTAAGTTTAAGACCATGAACTCTCAAGTAATCATTACACTCCAGCGAAAAATTAGTCCTTTGCCTTGCAACATTAATCAATGGTAGAATTCTGTTTGGTACACTGAAAATCAAATGTGAAATCCCATTGTTGCAGCATGTTGATCTTGGTAGAAAAACCCCTGTCAAATTCTGATGGAATACCTCAAAAGATTTCCAAATCCACAAAGGACTGCTTTGAAGGAAACTGCATTAAATCTCCATGAAATGTGTGTATGTAAGTCTGCCCCTTAACAACAAAAACTAATTTCGCCTTCTCTAGCCTGACAATCTACATCCTCACACACGGACTCCAAATTCCTCCCCCAAGCGCCTTAGATCTAAAAGTTCTAGTACTCCGTAATTGCTTTGTTCTTTAAACTGTATGCAGGCAGTAGGAGCTTACAAATAATAGTGTCAAAGGAGGAACAGTGAAAAAGCTAGAGATTCGGCAAGGCAATCAAATGTCCATCAAGCTTCAGCGACTCTGGAGGGTTAATGAAAAGGAAGTACATTTGCGAAAGGAGAGAATAAGAGGAGGGAGGATATGTTATGTTGAACTGTTAGACAAGACACCCATTGAAGACATATTACAAGTTTAACAATGTTCTCTACAGGCTCATCCTCTAGACCTCGACAGTTCCCAACCCAAGTAGCTACCCTGGACATAGCCAACTTAATTTCTTCACATTACTATATCCAGCCCACAAAGAGATTCTCATATCTTGGGATACTCTTTGACCAAAAAGATCTATGGGCTCATGCTATATCAGCAAAAAAGTTAATCAAGAACAACTACTTCCCTTGTAAATTTCTCAAGGAAACTGGGTAGGAGACCCCCTGTGGAGCTCATTAAGTTATATAAAGCTAAAGCGTCTCCACAGCTATGTATGGAGTGGGGGTATGGGGCTTTTCTAATACTTATCCACTGCAAACAGTAGAAAACATGTTCCTGAGATACATCTTGTCTGTCCCAACTAGCACATCCTCGTTTGTCACGCGGAATTGGGCCTGTCGTACATATCAGACCTTATTAAACTTGAGCCCATTCTTTTGTGGCACAGAGTGTGGACAAAAACAGAGACCCAGTTAAAGAGAGACATATTGTTGGATAGCTTGAAATTAGAAGGGGCTCTAAAGATCCCTTGGGTAAGGTACGTCTGCAACTTTATGGAGGATCTTGGACATCCTGAATACTATACCGACCCAAGTACCTTACATTTGGCCTCGAGAAAGAATCTAAAAAAAGAGGGTCTCCAACTTTTGGACATCACAAGATTATCAGCTGAGGTTTTAAAGCCTACTATTCAGCAGAATCAGTTGATTTTAACTACTCTTAATATCCAGCCATATTTGATAGTCGTCCCTGGGGGGCTACGATCAATTTTTACTGACAAGGTTCAGACTGGGGATCTTCCACAGAATTGTTAGTCTTCCAATAATGAATGACTGGACCTGTGAATTGCAACTGTGCCCATGTGATAATCTTTCAGTTCAATCCACCATACAGGTGTCTTTATTTTTGTAGATTCTATAGAGAATTGAGAAAGGTGTGAATTCTTCCTATCCTAAAATGATTTGGGATTAGACAATGTCGGCCAGCTTTCACTGCGTTACAATCTTTAGACTCTGTACATAGTACCTGGAAGATAGATATGTTTTTAAAGAATGTAGTTAACCTGAGGAAAAGGATGGTAATACAAGTCTAAATGTCCTATTGAATCAAAGGGCATTTTTGTACTACCAATGAAATTAAGAATTTTATGAGCCCTGCTTCTTGTTGCTGTTTCTTGTAATAATGGTCCTGTTTTTAATGATTTTTTATTTTAGGAACAAGTAATTGAACTAGTAATTTATATATAGGATGTTCTTTTTTATTTAATTTTAAATATGTGTATGTTTTTATATATGTGCTTTTAGGATTGTATGATATAGCAATTGAATAAAGCGGTCCTTGACTTGACTTGATATCCAGGTTGCCATCACTCCACTGAACTAAGTACCTAGATGTTTTGTCAACAAACAAAATAAGAAAACTGTCTTTATAAACCTTTTTTTCTGATTTAGAATCCCTTCCGATTAGCTACATGTTAGCTCAAAAAAGTGAAAACCCTTTCTCGTACTGCAACTGATAGTTTATCGTAGCTGAGCTTCTTTTGCTCCAAGGTTAATCGTCACTTCTCAAAAAATGCATCCTCCACTGGACATGCATGATAAAGTTCCCCAGCTTCTATGTCTCCAGACTTGGCCCTTGTACTGTTCTTCAACTAGAAACAAATCTGACACCTTGGTACTTACTTATTTATTTATTTGCAGAGTTTTATATAGCGCTGGCTAGACCTGGAGGTATCCGAGCGCTTTACATGAGGATTAGCGAATTACAAGTTACAAAAAATCTAATTACATCCGGTCATAGCACACAGTTTAGAGGGCTAGTGACCTTAACTTTTAAATGTAGATATAAGTAGCAAATATCCAGGGATGATACATTATAGTTCTGGGTTGCCTACATAAGATTGAAGTCTTCCCTAGTCAATGTATATGACAAGAACACTGACTCGCCAAATTCTTCAATGAGGTACAGAACACATGCATTAAAATGCAAATAAGGCCTGTGTTTTGGGGAAGAGACTAACACACTTTTAGAACTAAATCTGGACAGATCACAGTGGGCTCCAAGGATCCCCTCTTAGTCCACCACCGTGATCACACACATTATGCATATGAAAGATTATAGTGACATATGACGAGCCCAGCACCCATCCAACAAACAGTTCACATGTTATTCGTTAGGTCATGACTCTAGTTCTGGTGTAGAATGCTGGCCAGTGTTTCAGAGGCTAACAGACTAGGTACAACATAGAGAGTGTACCAGTTCTACAGAGAATGGTATGACATACTGCACATCTAAGATCTTCCAAATATTTATTGGCCAAAAAGGCCACCTCGGCCACTTCATTTCAGCCCAGTCTGGTGATTATTTTTTATTATAGGTACTTCCGGTGTCTGTCTTTCAGGTTACAAGTATTCAAACCAGGAAGCACCAAGATAGGCACTGGGAGTAATCTATGATCACACCAACTGAAACATCAATCATCAATGGACATAACCAGGGCCACAATGTAAGGCCACCAATGTGTTTTCCTCAAAACAGATGCAGTGTCCTGCGGGTACCAAACCCATAATACCCCTGGTCATTTCTGCACCTGCAGCTGATTTTAAAAAAATCCCTCCTTTCAACCTCGTCCAATTTCTCCTCTGACTCATCCCAGACCTTTCTGACTACTATGAACCCTCAAACACCCGTCTCAATCTTCCCCTCCTTTTTTTTCTTTTTTACCCATGTCGCACAACTAATAGCCACACACGACCAGTACTTAAAAAAACCTAACTTGCTATTTCCCCTTTCAAATCCACCCCCATCATTCTATACCTACACTAAACTCTACTAAACACACAAGAAATCAAGAGCACAAACCTAACAAAACTAATGCACAAAGGAAAAACAATTACTAATCGACTATTAACCTCTTATCTTGGTCTCCGGTGTAGCATGCTACTCGCTGCAAAGCGCATCAGCGCCTCGTCAGGGGTAGTAAGCGATACATATTTACAATTTACAATTACAGATGAACACATCAAAATCATGTGTAGCCACATCCTCTCCCACAACACAGCTGTGCATACAACTTGATTTGGTACTGTGCCAGATAGTGTGGACTGTAACCCACTCTACAATGAAGGCTTTTCCTAATGTCAAATGATTTTGATCTCTTGCACATTACGTGTGCATCGACCTTGGCTGACACCATGGTGGTTGACTCGTAGCCAAGAATTCGTTCCAGGTAACTGAGCTTCTACTCCAGAGGTAATCAGTACACCACTATTTAAAAACGGGAAAATCCAGGACTAGCACATAATAACTAATCCCAGCAGTCCTGGGAGCCGAGCTACTGCTGCTTCAGAATTCAGCACTAAAACTCTGCTTAAAAATGCAAGCCTCCTCTAGATCTGCTTTTGTAAACCATTATGATTGGTCCTGTTAGAAGAGCTTACACAGCTCCTGATTTCAATTCTACAGTTTAATACAAATAATTATAACCACATTGATCTAAGAAACCAGAACAGAAGACATTAATCATGGGCATTTATACAGAAATGTCACAAAAACGTGTCTCTATTCACCAAAAAGTTCCATCAGTAATAAACCTTTTATCTATTCAGTCTTATATATATACTTTCAGCCTCTTCATATCCCTCACTTTCTGTTCCACCTAAATTGCTCTCTTCCTGTCCTTATTCATACACATTACCTCCTACCTAGCAGGACCCCTCTTACCTGTGTGAAGAGCCGGAATAGGCTGATAGGCCAGGTTCAAGGAAGTTGGAAGCTGGACCAGGTTCCAAGTTTCAAAGATGTGAAAAGCTGTCTCTAGGTTACGGAGTTCCAAGAAGCGTTGGTGACTGATCAACCAGGTTCCAGGGTTCAAACTTTTTGCAAGCTGGACCAGGGTTCAAAGTTGTGAAAAGCTGTCTGGAAGCAGCGGAGTTCCAAGATGGGTTGCTGGCCCCCAGCTTCCAGGGGGAGATTTGGTTCTTGTTGTAGGTGGTAGGGATCGGACACAAGGAGACTGGAGACGCAGCTCTATCTCAAGATAGATTGACAAAACTAAACAGGGGACTGAGTTTGAAAACTGTGTTTATATAGTCTGTCATATAAGTTGTATTTATAGTCTGTCATATAAGTGTTATCTGAAGACTTTTAGAAGATCACTGAGTGTTTCTGTCTCCATAGGGAGACTGGATCAGGAAATTGAAGGCTGAGTAAACAAACACATTATGCACTGGAGACTTTCTGAAAATAATTGAGTGTCTCCAGTCAAATAGAGAGCTGCCTCTGACAGGAAACTCAGGAAGGAAGTGGAGGCCTTTAATTAGATGGCAGGATGCTTAACAAAATAAACAACAAGCAAGCATACCAACTGATAAGGCAATTGAACTAATAAACAACAAACAAGCATTATGAACTGTGAGGTCTGCAGGAAATGGGTGTTTAATCAGCACCACCTGTTTGCATTAGCACTTAGGTAAACCGGTCTTGAAACAGTGCACTCAAACTAAAGTACATGGCATGCCTAAATAAGGTGCAAAGCAGAGTACTTAGCCATTGCCCAACTAGGAAACTGTGAAAAGTCCATACCAGACTACAAAGCACATGCTTAACTAGAAAACTGTGAAACATATGTAGCAGACTACATGGCACCTGCCAAACTAAAAACTGTGAAAAGTGCATAGCAAAGTACATGGCAACCTACCTAACTAGAAAACAGTGAAACATGCATAGTAGATTCCATTGTGCCTGCCCAACTAGAAAACTGTGACAGCAGATCTGGAAAAAACAGCACAGGAGGTTGGAGTACAACAGCCTCTGAGGTAGCCACTCCTCCTTGCTTAATCTCTCTCCTCATTCCTTCAACATAAAACTGCTTACAAATGATTCTAGCCCTGACTGCACTCTCTCCCCACCACTTTCGTACCTCGTAAAATCTCTTTAACATTCCAGAGTCTTGAATGTTCCACTTCACCCACTATACAGCCCCTTGCGCTTCTCAAAACTAATGTTTTCTCTTATTATATACTGCCTAACAGCAGATCTATTAAGACAGAATGGTTTGAACAACTGTGAGCCAATGTCGGACCTCTCCCTTAGCTTTGTGTTCATTACAGAAAACTGGCTAAGTGATGATGTTGCACATGTCCTATGAAATAGTCTTGAGATATCACCAAACTATGAAGCCTGGTGGAGGGCTAGCCATTGTTTGCTGAATACTCACTCCAATTAAAGCCATCCAATTCTACACTGCCACAAAAAGTGAATTTCCAGGTCCACCCTTCACAATTGCATTCTTCTTGATCTACATGCCTTCCCTACACAGTTGCAAATTGCTGATGTCTCTTTGACTTTGTTCCAGGTGTCACCTTAAAACTCCCAGTTCTCTGCGGACTATGAGACTTTAATACTTGGTATGACAAGAAATAGCTTAAAACAAAAGGATTTCCACTTAACCTGAAATCCGTCACCTTCCACCAAATGGTAACATGTTAGCTGGTACTGCCAGACAAGGAACATACACTGGATGCAATATTTGCTTCTCATGAGATTACAGTGATGGCGAACTATAGTGTCACTGACCACCATGTGATTAACTGTAATATCAACATTCCTTTGCCACCAAAGATTACTACCCAATTAAATCAGATGATAAATGTTACATTTTGGAAGGAAGGCCTTCATCTACACTGCTTCAACTCTCATTTATCCTACTTTTGCTTGCCAAATTTATACAAAGCATTTCACTTGCTCTGGCATTCACCTTTGACAACCAACTGGAACTAAAATACGTAAAATGAATTAAAATATCATGGAAAGAGAGTGGAATAAGTCTCACCACTACAATAAAATTACACCCTAACTTAATTCCAGAATGTCTAAAGATACTATCAAAACAGCAAAAAGATTACACTACTTCAACTACTTTTCAGAAACCACCATTCCACCCATCAAGGAACCTACACAAAATAATTTCTTAATGCTAGAACCTTGAATGCACTCCCTCTAAAGTGACTCCCACTCAAGAACTGTGCCTCCTTAGCAGAGAATGCTATCTCATTAAAAAAAAGAAGGAAAAAAAAGAAATATACCTGGATACGAAAACAAAAGATGACATTTTAGGAGACCATATGCAAACTTCAATGCACAAAAATTGACAACAACTGAAGATGCGCTTCTTTACCCTCTTGTCCACAAAGATTTACTAATACCACAAAGGCCTGTGGCTCAGCAGGATCTCCAGAAGACAGGCCTCCATCATATTTTTAGGAACATAGTCTACAGCTGTGTAGCAATCCAAGCCACAGCCACCATAAGCCTCTACATTGAGATCAGAATGTTGCCATGTGGACACAAAGCATTGTGCATAAAACTGATCCTAAACGCCTTAGGCCTACTGCTCATAGCCAATATTTAATGTCCCATCCATAGGCAAATATTAAAACGTCCACCTACGGACAAATAGCCCTTTATCACTCCAGATTCTACCCTGGCCATTGCTGTACCAATTCCTCACTGGATGAAATGAAAACTACTGTTGAATACTCAAAACCCCAACCTTTATTCCAGCCATCTACAAATACACCTTGAACAGAATGAGGGAAAATATTGCACAGTATGCACCTGTTTAAACAAGGAGAAATAAAATCAATTAAACAATGCAAAGTATTTGTGGCATGCATGCGAATTAACAGTTCCCTCACTGATGTGTTACCTTTCACAAGGGGGACCAGGCAGGGCTGTCCCCTATCTCCCCTCCTCTTTATCATTGCAATGGACCCATTAGTCCATCACCTCCAGGAATGTCATATGCACCGAGGCCTTCAGCTCACCCTTGTCCCCCTTCTCATTTTCCTCTATGCAGGAGACATGTTGTTTGTTTGTCATCCTGCAGATTACCTTTCTCTTCTCATTCAGGAAATAACATGCTTCACCAACCTTTTTGGGCTCCAAATGATCTCGACTAAATCTGAACTTTTCCCTCTTACCGACATCTGCTCCATCTTCACAGAATTCCTCTAACTTTGGCTGCGGATAGCAACAAATACCTTGGAATCCATCTCCATCGTGATAGGGACCAGGTAAGTTGGCTTAACTATGGCCCCGCTATTTATGCTCTTACGACTCAAGTGGAACGTTGGATTAAACTCCCCCTATCCATGGCGGGACGAGTAGCTATAATCTAAATAGTGGTCCTCCCGTGTTTTAAAAAAAATATTCCTATACTACTTTTTGGGGTCTGGAATGGAAATGGGAATTTTGGGGACAGTGGGATTCTGTGGGCGGGAGTTGCTGCCTGAGGTGGATGGCTGACGGGCATTAAAGATTGTTCCTACCAGTACCTCTGTCCCTGGTCATCTTTTCTCACACACACAGAATTTTTTCATCACCTTACGTAATCTCCTAATGTCCCTTATCTGGGCTGGACGCCACTCCCGCATTCGGTGGAATACCTTAACCCTCCCTTATGACCACAGTGGGTTCTGGGTCCAGGACCTACACCTCTACTATCTTGCATGCCAGTGCCACTACATGCATAGTTGGTACCACCCAGATGCCCGCCTCTCTTGCCTAAAACCCAAAGGGGCCAGCTGGTGGACCTTCCTCACTCTTCTATTCTGCCGAGGAGCCTCCCAATTGACCCCACGGATGTTCAAACAATCTCCACAATGTGCTGGGTCTGGCAGAAACTGTCGGGTACTGGGTGGAGGCTCCCCCTCTATTCCCCAGCTGACAACCCCTGGTTACCACTTACACATGGAAACAGCCTAACCTCCACACCTTGGGTGATATTTTCCCTGATGAGCATGTCCTGACGCATGCTGATGATAGCCGCTTTAAGAATGCCTCATACATGGATCACTTTGTGCTTCAGCAACTACATACTACCCAGCGCTCCCTTATGCCCTCCTACTCCCTAGCTTGGATGATTTCCCCCCCACTAACACTTGTCGTTTCGGACACTGATTGAGACTGGTTGGTCTCCAGGATATACTGACTGCACTACCATGAAACCTGACACCACAGCTAGAGTCAGAAAGGCTTGGGGTGTAGGCCAGGGCTTCCCACTCACTGACAAAGTGTGGTCCTACTGTTGTTCACAGACCCAACGTATTTCAATCCACCACAGACACAAACTGCTGCATCTCAAATTTCTCCACTGAGCACACCTCTCCCCTTCTGACATTGCAAAATTCGACCCTACTCAAGCTGACCAGTGCCCCAAATGTTCAGCCCTGAACGCAGATTTTGTGCACCTGACATGGACATGCTCGCAGATTTGCCTCTACTGGACTTCCATCTTTTCTCACATCGCAGCCATTACCGATGTAGCTGTTGCACCTGACCCCCTCATGGCACTCCTAGGCTACTCCGGCGATATTCCTCAGTCCGCTCGCCGGCTTGTGTCCATGGCACTTGTGCTTGCTAAATGCGAGATCGCGGTGCATTGGGGCAGTGGTCAAGTTCCTACTGCTGCAGCGTGACTCAAAGTATGACACATTTCGATGGCGTCAGCAGGGACTAAACACAGCTACAGCCATTCACATCCCGGCCTAAAAAATGTTTGCAGCCCCTTCTGGACTACCTTCTCACCCTAGAACCCACCACTCCAGATTGATCACGGACCTTACCCTTATCTCCTTACCATCATCTCCTTTCTGTTCTGCATCCAATTCTCTTATCTGCGATGTGGTGATGCTCCTTTATTTCTATGTATACAATGTATATGTTGATGTTATACTCCTGTCTATGTTGTGTTCATGATGGTGTACATTGCATCCTGCTACACCCTTACTGTACCTCTGTATGATGTGTTTCGTTGGGGTTATGTTGCTAACACAAGGAGATGATGGATGGAGCGCTGAAACATTTCAGACACTCCCCCAATCTCCATTTGATCTGCGTTGAATCCATCATTATTCTTTAGCTCACTTCGCTACCCCAATTCAGACTTAGCCATATGCACATCATTTTTTAACCTGATTTTGTGTTACACTTTCACCTTAAGTGGGAAGGGTATGCCCAGATGTGGGTCGCATGCCATTGGCTTCAAGCTAGCATGGCTGATGAGAGTAATGCTCCAGTACTGGTCTCAGGATGCTTGTTTTCCGGTCCAGAGAGGACCTGGCCTGGCAGTTCAGGCTAGACTGATCGCATGGAGAACAGGGTCAGGGCTGATTTGCATATGGCTAGGTCCAAACTGGAATGGCGTGGCGAGCGAAATAACGTAAGTGTGTCAGCCATTACGATACATATAGTGGCCATGCGCCATTACGCAATGACTAACTATAAATTGTCAGTAACGAACCCTGGCATGCTTGGTATCAAACATGTTGGAATCATACCCCAAAGCCAAACGGTGTTGGAGATATGATTCCAAGCACTGTAGGGCTCCTCCGGGAAGCCCTTTGTGCTCCTGATACCAGTCTTCCAGAGTCTAACAGCCAGCTAGGGCTGCTGCCAACCACAGACACGATTCTACCCTCCTGATGCTGAGCCAAGCTCAAGCAGGGGAAGGTAGGACAATAGATTTCCTGTCACAGGCAGGATTTAGTGGATTAGGCTGGGGTGGGGGTTCTTGCCAGCCCCACTAGACGGCTTCGAAGGGCACATTTGGTGTCCTCCTTGCATACTCCAGTTGGAACCAATTCAGGGAGCCGTTGGCTCCCACTCTAGTGCGAAACTGGACAAAGCACATGGGAGTATCCTCCCTACTGTCCAACCCCTCCTCTGGGAGGGATCCCTGAATCGTCCCAACTCTTTCCCTGGGTTACTTAAGGGCTTACCCGTGGGTGGGTCTTCAGATTCGTCGTGGGACAAGATTCAGATCGGAAACCACTTCATCTTCAAGCGCTTGGGCAGGTTGGATTTCACTGGACTTCGCTTTGGGAACTGAGACTGCAACTGGAAGACTCCTGCTGCTCCTGGTCTCGTCATCCCACCAGTCTTCTGTGTAGTCTGTGCCTGTGCTCCCTCCAGGTTCTTCTCCAGGCATGTGGGCATCAAAGACACTTGAAGGAATCTCCCTTGGAGTGAAGGAGTCTCTCCCCTGCATCTGCAGGCACCGCAACTAAGCTGCTGTTCCCGATATCCTACAAATTCCGAAAGACTCAGCAACACAGGTGGTGGTTCTTCAACTCCGTCGAGGCCTGCACTGTCTTCTCAGCAAGTTTGAAGTCCGTATCCCTCGTCTGAACCGCTGGAGCAGTACCCCTGTGCACCGTGTCCACTTGCCGCTGCTAAGGCTTGTTGACTCTCTTCTCCAGAGAGCTTCAGGCTCCACGGAGCTCCAGCCTCCGGCATCGCTCGCTACCAAGATCTTCATCTCACCGCATCCTCTGTACTGTGAGCTGCTTGAGGTCCTCTTTCGACTCCTGTGCCTTTGGACTGTGGGTCCTCTTGAGGGTGTTCTTTGGCTCTAGAGGGCTCCCCTGCTTGCCTGAGGCTTGCTTTGACTCTCCTGCACATGGTGAGTCCATTGGACGTTGCTGGTCCCGACACTGCACCTTTTTCGTCTGCCATGTTTGTTGCTGTTGCCAAGGCCTGTTGGTGCTCGCGCCGGACACCAATCCCCTGGCTCTTGACATTCGACGTGGGACAGCTTGCGAACGGCTCCTGGTCTTCCACAGTGTTACCTGATCCACACAGCTGCAGCGCCAAGGTCACTGTCAACTCTCCTGCATCTTCGGATATCGGTGGGCATTTGTCTTCCATGCCGCCTGGTCACTCCTGAGTGGCATACACTCTGTCCCCTCTGCTTGCAGGTAGCTCTCTTCCTGAATCCACCTTTGGATTCCACTGGACTCTTTCACCAGCGGCATCTTTTCTGAAGTCCTCCATTGTGGTCTACGAGTGTTACCAATGTCACTTCGCATCTATGCACCCAGCTTCCCTGGGATAGGTATCCTGGTTCCCGAGGTATCCACGGTAGGGTGGCTCTCCATCCATCCATCTTCCATGGGGTTTCTTCAGGGTCCTCTGGGAAGGGTCCTTCTTCTTGAAAACTGTCAACTGCGACTTGCCCATTGACTTCTATTGAGCACGCGGTTGTGTTTCCACTCTACATACCGCCTCCGTGGGGTTCCTGGGTACTTAACTTCCATAGTTCCTTGGGTCCTTGGCTCTTCTAAGTCTTCTGGGTCCAGTCTTGACTTCAGTCGTGGGTTGCATTCCACTTTATTAGTATATGGTTTGGTCTCCCTCTGGAGACCACTGTGTATTTGTGCCACACACCTGTTCTATTACTGAAGTATTGTGTGTATTGTGATTATATCTCTGGGGAGGAGATATTGAAATATATTAGTGAGCGTTTATAATAAATACATATTTTTATAACTACACTGTGTGGTGCTTTTTCACTTAAGTTACACTATATGATTAGTTCTGGTAAAACATGCTGCTTCACTCTCCTGGACTAAGCCCAGTGGCTGCTCTCCACAGCTACCACTTGGAGAGCTTTCTAAGGTTGTATAAGCCCACTAAAATCCCCATAAGGGTTGTCTGGATTAGTTAAAGGTGCTCCACTTAAATAAGTGTGCACCATATACTAAGCAAGCCTCCTACATCCAGTTTTACCACAGATGTGATGTGTCAAATTTAGCAGGATGCACATGTCCACCCAGACTTTGTGTGGTAAACTCACATGTAACACAAATATTCTTATGTTTGAAAAAATTGTTCCTGTCTTCTTGCCTTCCTTTTTTACCCTTGATTCACTCATTTTTGACACCCTCTGTCCAATGCCATGCCTATTACTTGTTCCTTGACAGCACTTACCCTTGAGTTGTCTCCTCTATTCAATTCTTTGGATGATGCTTGTGAGATTTCAAAACTTTTCCTCTATATCTATTATGTTTCCTTGACTTTTTTATTTCTCTGTCTGGCTACTATGTGGTCTCTAATCAATTGTGACAAATAATTTTTTAATTCAGAATCCGCACCTTAAAAAACTTTATGCTGATACATAGGAATCAATAAACTTGTTCTGTGGTTGCTTCCAAGTAAAAAACACAAACTATTTTGGTTTTCCAGCAGATTGCTTTTCTAACTTGTATACAGCCTCTTGATCAGTAGTGGCTCCCTTTCATAACAATTGGTGGGAAGGTATAAGGGGTAGGAAGGATATAAAAAAAAATGTAAAGCACTTACCTACTGCTGCGTTGCCAGCCACCGTCTCGGGGTTCTTCTGCTCTGTTCTCTGCACACTGCCCCAACTCCTAGATGCCAATCAAGACGCTGCTCTCATGAGAGCAGCGCTGTGATAGGCCTGAGCGGGCTTGTTTAATGCTCACTCATGTCCTAGGAGCCTGTGCCTCTACTCCACCCGGCTCGGGTGGAGAGAGGTCAAAGTGCGCATGACGTTTGGACAGCCTTAGACAGCCGGCCAAACCTTAATGTGCACTTACAGTGTACCCTACTCCTCCCCCTGTTCTCGTCATGGCCCCACCCAGACTTGGCTGCCTTTATCAGAAAGAAACAAAAAATGAAAACTTGGTTTTATTACAATTTCATTTTTCTCATTTTTCTCAGCTGCCTGGCACTCAGCAGGGGAGGCGATGCTCCTCCACCATAGCTGAGGAGCCGCCGCTGGTCTTGATACTTATCGACTGCGTCACCTGTCATCTCATAAGGGGACAAGTGTTTAAATATCACCTGATTTTCAAAACCGAATCTATCGCGTACTAAATATCTTTTGCATACAGGACAGAATCTTTTCCTTCCTGTGACACCTTAGTATTCAGTAAATGCCATAAACCATGTTTTCCACCTTATAGGTGGTTCCCCTGGAAGATGAAGAAAAAGAGAGGTGGCTTTACACTTTGCAGAATGGTCACTGTAGATCAATGCTAAAGGACAAGTTACTTATCTTTGGTAATGCCTTATCTGGTAGACACAGGATCTAGCCACAGATTCCTTATCTTGGAATCCTCTCCAGGCACCAGACTGGATCCAGAACTTTTTCCCAGCAGTACCTGTACGTGTCGGTAGAGGGCATCGAGCGACTCCACAGCATCGTCGTCTCCCAAATGTGATGCCAACGGAGTCCATATATGCCCTCCCAAAAAGCGCTGACGTCAGTTTTTGTGACTATTTTCGCTCCAACAACGCAGAGCCTCTTTGAGAAACCGTCTCCGGAAACAGTGTGCCAAAAATGGAAAGATCTTGCTTCAACGAGTATATATTGAAAGAACTGTAGTAGTATACAAAGAGGAAATCTTGGAGACAACAGGAACCTCAGTTCGCAGAATGGGGAGGGTGGATGGGTCGATAAGGAATCTGCGGCTAGAGCCTGTCTCTACCATATAAGGCATTACTGAAGGTAAGTAACTTGTCCATCTGATAGAGACGTCTAACCACAGATTTCCTTTCTTAGAATCACATACCCAAGCAATACATCCATGTAGGAGAACTGCGAACTGACCTCACCAAAGATCCCCAAACAGGAAGCTTGTCCAAAAGATAGAAAGGGACCAGACTGTCCGAAAATGATAAGTGAAACAAGACGCTCACCGATCCCTAAGGACTATGGAAAGCCCGTAGGGAGTAGAAAGCTATAAGACAGTAAGAACACGGTATAGAACCAATAAAGAGGCAGCCCCAAAGGGAATGCAACCTAAGATCGAAGAATGCAAAGGGACAAAGGACAATAGTCCATAAGAGTCCAGGTCCAAAACCAAAAGGAAGGAGCATACAACATGCTCAGCCGCAGCAACATATGCAATGAATAAAAATCACCCACCGATCGTCAAGGAAACTATCCTGAGAAAGATTTCTAAAAAATTAAATTCCAATGATAGACTGATGGAGAAAAGAGAAAGAGAACAATGAATGCTGAAAAGCATTGCTAGGAAACCAGAACGGTAAAGGAAACCGGCCTGACATTGACAACCTTGATGGTATATAAGGCATATTCCGTAAAAATGTAACGGACATGCACACTGAAGAGAACGAAGGAAACTGACAAGTGCATCCAAGAATGCTAAACCAGGTCACCAAGGGTGAAGGTAAAATGCAGCAACGTACACCATATAGAAGGCCAGACGACCATATGTGCACAGGACACACACATATATACCAGAAGTAAAAGACATCTACAAGAGATCCATCCAAGAGATAGGTATATACATGCTGAGACATGTACATCCAAAGATAAGTGTATATAAGGATGTATTTGCATAGAAAAAACTGAAATTCCCATAGAGACACAAGTCATACAAGGTAGCGAAAGTGTATGCACTCCATCGAAGGTAACCCACGTCCTCCGCCCGTGAGCGGATGATGAGAAGTGGAGGAACAAAGGGTACTTCCCAGAACAGAGGTAATCAAGGGAGGAAAGAGATGATACATCCTACCGCCGTAAAGAAGAAGTTAGGACAGTAACTGAGGTGGAGAACGAAAGACTAGGCTGGAAGACAGCAACACAATGCCACCTAAGAGTAGGAAGAGGAGGGTATTACCCACTACAGGAAAACAAGAGCAACGGTCCAAGAACCAACGCCACCGACATAGGAAGAGTGCCAGCAGGCAGTAACAGGTGAAATGAGAAATAAACAGCAGGTGGGTGTCCGCCATGAAGAAGACCACCATGGTGAAACAAAATGGCTGGTGGAGACTAAGGGCGACACATAGTTGATGTAGACAATCAACATTGTCCAAAGCATGGAGGCTTGAGAAACACATAATAAACCAAACTGAAACCTGCCTAGACAAAAACGGAGTACAGAGTATAAGGGGAACAAACCCCAGGAAGGGGACGAAGCCCCCGACATCGGAGGACAGTGCATAAACAGTAGAAATATGTAGTTGGACAAAAGGTAGAATATGCCTAAAGAAAAAGTAAAATGAAATACATCAACAAAAAAAGAGGGGGGGGGGGGGAATGAACAGAACCGCTCCCAAAGGGAGGAGGTAAAAAAAGAGAAAAATGTCCGCCACATTAAAAAACAATGCCATGAAAGGCAGAGTGGCATACAGAGCGATAAGGGAGAGAACAGTATCTCCACCTAAGAGGAGGAAGGACGATACAGGCAAGAAAGGGAAATCTATCCTCCTGTGAAACACGGATACCAAGACATGGATCCAACAACCAAAGGGACAGGGAACAGAACTGAAAAGAACAACAGAAGCAACAGCCACCACAGGGGTTTGATGGGAGATATGTATAACCCAGCAGGAAGCAACAGTAGTGGCTGTGACCCAGTTAGGTAGGTAGGAACACCTAAAGGGTAAAAAGAGATACAATAACACCAAACTACTGAAGGTTACCAGCAGCAAAAAAGGGCTTGCACAAGAAAACGGTACCCAGGCAAAGACTCTGCCTGCCCATGGCATGATTATAGCCCATAAAGAGAAGAGAAAAGATGAAGTCCCTATAAGGGATACTAAGTGTATAGTTCGCTCCCACGATGCCCCTAAGGCATACAAAATGAGGTCCCCCTTAAAAAAGGGAACAAGGCTATAGTGAATCCGCACAATGTAACAGAATACCTGACATAGAGTAAGTTCTCGGGTAGAAAAAATCAAGCGGCAAAGGAAGCTGTAAGAACAGGCCCCCAAGAGACTGCATAGTAAGACATGTTCCAGAGAGCTCTAAACTAAATCTGTCACTGACAGAATAATTAGTAGAAAAGCACCTGCAGCAAGCAGGAACACCACACCGGGTGTAACCCTAGAAGGTAGAAAAGCGCTCCACCCTATGAAGGCTGATAAGAGCTGAAACAAGGGGGAACAACTTGTCCTGACAATTTAGTACAACAACAGAGTTAAGACTGCACCACCATGACTATCTCTGAATCGGGGTAAAGCTAAGTCGGTATGCGCACCAAAAAGGAAGGCATTATCAACGGGCATGTCAAAGAAGTTTGCACAGCATACAAAAACCCCGAAGTATGCAACCATGCACACAGTTGTAGGGCTATGGAAGAGGCCATAGCCCGACCAACCGAATCAGTGGTATCCATACCACAGCGGATACTTACTGTGGCAGCTTGTTTCCCATCTTGAACCAATGAAAAAATTGCTTTCTGGGCTTCCTCCAGAAGGAAAGGCAGGCGTCCCACTGAGTCCCACAAGGCGTGGGAGAAGCGAGCGAGGACAAAAGAAGTGTTCAGAGATCGCAGAGCTGGAAGAAGAGAAAATATGCCTACCATAAGCATAACATTTCCTAGCCTCTTGTCCCGCAGGGTGTCTAAAGCAACCTGTATTATAAAGCTATGATTAGATGGATGTCTAAGGAAACCGGAAGGATCGTCTGGGGCCGGGCGATGCCTGTGAGAAATAGAGCGATCCACAGGGTGTCCTGTTTAGGGATTAACCCAAGCACCCAATAGGCCACAGAAAAGACAGTCACTATAAGGAAGGATAGGCTCCAAGTTAGACTGGTCAGAATGTAGAACACCAAATAAAGGGTCTGTTGAAAATTCCACAGAAGAAAGTTGTAAGTCCAGTACAAGCATATCTGCCAGAGCGGAACTCTCCTCCATAGCCAAACCAGGAAGAGATAGGAGGCTGGAGAAGATTCTAAGCCACTGGCATCACCAAAGTAAAGTAAAGTAATCAGCTAGATTGCATAGGGGGTGAAACCGTGTCCGAAATGGGAGGGGGACACACCACAATTTCTTTAGTACTTCCACAACCGTGGTCCTCAGAAGGAAAAACCAGAGGAAGGGAGTCTGTGGTGGTCAGCGACATCAGCCCTGCATCCAATGACGTAACTGAAGCTGGTCGACGCCGAGAAGGTGAAGCCTCGACGTTGGAAGGAGCGTCGATCAACGGTACCACCATCAGAGCTGGCAGACAAGAGCCAGACGCCAACATTGGAGTCGGCAGACCAGAAGCCGAAGGTGGGAGCCTCGATCGGTTGTGCATCGGCGTCGCTAAGGTGTTAGAAACAGGAGGCCAACCTGAAGCCGAGGGAGAACCCGCCAGCGGGAACACCAGCACGACCTCATGCACCTCCGTGGGGCCCAAGGGCACTCCAGAGGAAGGTGACGATTAAAAAATAGAATGAAGAGATTGAGAATATTGTCTCATCTGGGTCAAAGACACCCCGAGCCTGGGATTGGTGGGGAGATGCGTGGCAGACTTATGCTCCGACACATCAACAGATGAGCGGGGACCAGCGGTAGGCGATGGAGGCGGGAGGCGCCGTTACTTTAACCGCCGACGTTGAGACTTTCCTCTGGACGTCAAAGGAGAATGACGCCCACGGGAATGGCTCCTAGAACGGTCGTACGGTCAGTCCGTGGAGCCCATAGTGGACTGAGGACGATGAGCAGACTTCGATGGACTGTGACATCCCCGCCGCAAGGAGTTTCATGAGATTTTATCAAAGACTTCACTGAACTTATGCCAGAAGAACCACAGGAGCAGATGAACGGCCCACAATACCCCTCTGTGTCAACCAGCAAAGGAATAATGACATTTGCTATGCCAAGTCGCCACTGGGGGGAAAGAGGATGAGGATATGAGAGACTACCTCAGAGCCAACTATGTCGCCTTCAAAACATCATCAGTCACCACCTTCTATCATGTTTTCGGTAGGGCTGGGTATTCTGCTGAGATAAATCTGTAAATAACAATATAATGATTTAGTTCTCTTCCTTCTCACACTTAAGAAAAACCTCAACACGCTATTACTATTCCCACTGTCCCTTCTGTAATACTCATTCATTCCTACATCTCTCTTTTTTCTTTTACCTATAACTCCTGAGGATTTTGCTATTCTCCATTGGACTTTTCTCAGAGATAGGATAGTCTGAATTTCTTCCCTGAAACACCGGAAAGTCTCCATGTCTAGTTAGTTTCTCTATACTCTTTTCTTGGCAAAAATCTTCAACATGTGTCACTGACCAGACCTAGACCTTCAAGGACTAAGGGAAGCCAGTGGCATCGGTAGTTCTAGTGAATTGGAGATTGATGTCCTTTCTTACCATTATGTCATAACGCAGAGGTATTAGTGTTACTTCTACCGTCAGTGGAGATGGAAGTTTACATAATCACAGAAAATCTCCAGCCAACCACTCAAACTTCTGAGCCCCTTCTTCCCTTCAGTGATATGTTACTGTAACAGTTATTGACTGCCCAGAGGAAGCCAACTACTTCCCTTGTCCAGTCCGAATCAGGTGAGTCGGCCACACAAGTACTCAGTGAATGCACTTGGCAGGCGCATGCTCTCTCCCTTACAGTCATGCTCGTGCTGCAATCGGAGGTTTCCTGTGGCTTCTCTTGTGGGGTAAGTGTTCACAAGCTCCAGATGGGGGGAATGGTTACAACAATCCTGTTCTTGTTTCCACACTTGGGTGACAATACTCCCATGGCATCCTCACTCATCCAACAGGGTCGATCCAGTCGCTGTCCTTGTTGTTTCCAGTCATCTATGGGTCTCCACTACTTGTTGTCCACAGGCTCCAACATGGCAAATGTATTCATAGCAGCACCTCCTGGTATATGGGGTTGCTGAACTGCTGCAGCACAAGGCTTCAGCCCTTACCACACAGCAGTCTTTCACCACAGCTGTCCCTCCTGGCATATGGGGTCGCTGCACTGCTTCACTACCTCACAAGGCTTCAGCCCTTTCAGTGTGGCAGTCTTTACCATGCCGGACTCTCCTTGCCTATGGGGTCACTGCACTGCTACTGTGCAAGTCTTTGACACTTACTGCACACCAGTCTTTACCATGGCTATCTACACAGCAACCCTCTCCTGGTATATAGGGGTCGCCAACTAAGTCCTGCACATGGGTTAAGACACGATAGGTGCAGCAGCCATTTCCTCACACCTCGCACAGTGAGTCTACTCCACAAGGCTCCTCACTTGACCTTGCTCCCTGCAATGCTCTCCTCTTCCTCACAGGGCACACTGTTCTTGGCAAGCAGGCAGGCACTGGTGCTCCAGGGCAGATGGTCTTGGATTCCCTGGGTTATGTCCCTTCACACAGCAGGGAGACTAGCAGGCCTTGGTCCCCAGTCCTGGTCAAAGGCAGAAGTCTTGCAGAGCTTCCCCGTCTCACACAGCCCATTTGGCTGCTTGGCAGATGGTAGTTTTTAGGTTCTCAGCCTCTCCGTCTTATAGTCCATTTCCAGACACCTAGGGGCTTATTTATGTAAGAGTTGCATCATTTCTTCACCACGCAATATGTTGCATATGTGACGCAAACCTTCAAGTCTGATTTTTTAAGCCAAGCAAAGCCGCTTAAAAAAAAAATAATTATTGAATTTTTCAGTCAAATATTAAGGAACATCAAACAAACAAAGAATGAGCAAAAAAGAGAGGGAGTAGGAACAGTGAAGAACACATACAGGGTAAAAAATAATAATGTCATCACATTATCAACATGCATAGCATTAGTGATAAGTAAATTATACATTGATTTAAGAAACCTATCCATATTGTGAAAGAAAATGAGGATCAGGGGGACGTCTATCAGCCACTGGAACATCAATCACAAGGGACCGGAGGGGGAGCCAAGCCCAATCCATCTATATCTTTGTGGAATCCACAGAGACCTTGCATCTTCAAAGCGAATAGGGTGTCCATAGACCTCCACAGTTATCAGTTAATGCATGCTTCAGTGTAACCCATCAGGCTTCTGTTTGTGTGCAATACGATCAGTCAGCCCCGTCCGGATGAGTCAATAAATAGGTTCGCAGTGGTTGCAATATATTTTATGGTCTGGCAGTATGTTGTTCATATGTGTCGCTAGTGGTGTCACAGTATATTAAGTCGCAAAGCCATGTCCTGACAGTTAGAGCAGTAGATCCCCCCAATGTAACGAGATCTGCCTCTTAGCGAGGAGCAGTGCAATTGCAGCAAACCTCCTCACCCCGCCGGGCAATGGTTTGAAATAGTCCAGCAGGGCCAGTAATGGGGTCGGCGTAATTCTGTTTCAATCGTCTGGCTTATAAAGCAAAAGATCTCCCCCCAGTCTGTCAGTATAGGTGCACAGTTCCATGCCAGGTGTGAGAAGTCAGCATTATACATTGAACATATAGGTGACCTGCTGGGGTCGATTTTTGCTAACAGGTGCGGTGTGATGTAGGTTCTGTGTAGATATTTAAAATACATTAATTTATGGCGATGATTGCCCGATATGTAGTGTGTTTTTTCAATGCAGTAAAGCCATGTTTGACCTGGCAGAGGATAGCCCAAATCTTTTTCCCATGCTGCCCGGCCCCCGTACCTATCGTTGGTCAAAGCGAGAGTGATAAATGATAGAGGCTAGAGACTAGGTGTGCCCCGCTCGCTGACATAATAATCAATGTTAAGTGGGGTGAAAAATGCTGGCTATTCCGGGGGGGTTGGGAGTATCTTGCGTACCGAGTTGATCAGTCTATGTAGAACAAACCTCTCCATATAGGGCATGTCCTGTTGCATTGTTAATTCCACCACAGTAAGTAGCCAGCCACCACGGAAGAGGTCACCAAATGTGTGCCGTTTATACTTCATTAGGGTACGCTTAGTAATTATTTCAGTAGCAGGAGGCAGCCAGGGACTGTCATGCAGCGGTATAACGCAAAGACATTCTAAGTGGCTCTGAGTGGCTTATAAAATCTGGAGTAACATAGCGTAAATCGCAGTGTTGCGTTACTCTGCCCGGGGTAGGCATTCTATGAGCATTGCGTGGGTATCCCCATGCAACTCCCATGGATTATGACACAGCCGCAGATTTACAAGAACTTGTAAACCTGGGAATGTGCCAAAATCTTACACCTTACCAGGGGAGTCGTAACGAGAAGAAATTTCTCTATTTCTCCTTGTTTCTTTGTCTTTCCGTGTGTGCTGCATTCTGCAGCACATATAGAAAGAGGAATATGACTCCCAGGATTGCTTTTGTGCAATAAGGTGCCCCTTCCTGCACAAAAACAAACCTGCATGTAACACAGGCATCCTTGCACCATGCCTACCTTGGCGCTAGGCTGCCAAAATGGCATCAGCACAAGGGAAAGATCAGGAATGCGCCGTATTGACTTGAAAACTGTGCATTCCTGCTCTTTCCCTGTCCTGCAGCGCAGAAAGTAGACTTGCTACCCTACACCACTTGCTCATAAATGAGCCCTCAAATGTGATTTAATGTCTGAGACTTTGAAGTTATATGTTGGGGTTCTGCTTATTTTGAAGTGCATACTCCTCTGCTCTCACTTCCTCATGGAAAGCAGCCTGTCACAGCAGGGATGTCTCTGAAGCTGATAGTCCCACAACACAGGCCACTGGAGTGACTAGAGTTCACACCTGGATGTTGGCCACTGTGATATGTGCATCAAAAGGTTATTCCCGGGCTCCCAGATCTACTCTTTAGGATTCGCTTATCAGCCCCATCTCCTTCTTTCTGAAAAGAACAACTTTTGAAGTGTACAGGGAAGGCCAGGTCCTCATTTCCCCAGTGTGTGTCCCACCCAGCTTACAGGAATGCAGCGTAAATTCACAAATCGGTTGCTGGGTTTGGAGGGGGTCTCTTTATTTCCACTCCATGTTGCACCGAGCAGGCCTGGGTCTCCCAAAATGGAACCCAGAGCCCTTCATGTATTGTACCATCTACAGGCACACATACACCCAGTCCATGTATACACGCACTACATGCACACTCGGCATCCTTCATGTTTTTAACTACCCATGGTTAGACATATACCCAGCACATGAATTTATCCTGCACACACTGTATTCATGCATTTTACCAGACACAAGTACACATACCACCCAGTACATGCCCTTCTCTTGCATGCACTGCACAGCACTACATTCTTCAGATACTGTACTACTCTTAGACATATACACTGCATTGTCCCTGTATGTGCCCTTCCCAGGCACACATACACCAAACACAGATACAGCACTTCACACCTTTCTGATGTTACCACGGGTGAGATAAGCACACAGCAGTGGCACTTTAAAAGGCGATTGAGCCAGTAGGACTCACTCCAGTGACACAGGTTAAAAAGCACCTGCTCACACCTACTGGGCATTACACGGTTTGTTTAGCTCCTGGTGAATGCAGTAGCCTCCCACCACTAGAAGGGTAGTGTTTTAGGCGACCCTCTTGGTCCAACAAGATCGCAATCTGTGAGTAAGGCTATAACTTGGCTCAAGATTTGTGTTTGCCTATCGCAACAAAAATCAGCATTAGGGGTCCAGGCATCAGTACAATTGGCCACTCGGGGCAGGGGTGCACTTCCATTTCCATTTAGAGGACTTTTTCTGTCCAAACACCTTTGTTTCGTACCTGGATGACTGACTGCTCTAGGCCAGGTCTCCAGAGATGTGTTGCTCCATCTGTACTCAACAGAATCTTTGCTGTTCAATGTGTTTCAGGTGTTCAGTGAGTTGCCGGTTGTTTGCCTTCTTGAGAACCTTCACTGGAAAAGGGAGCAGGGAGATGGGATGGTAGATCTTCGGTTCAGTCGGCGGTTGGTAGCTTTAGAAGTGGTCTCAGTTCAGCGTGTTTCCTTGAGGCCAAGGTGATGGAGGTGTTCAGGATTTTCTTGAGCTCGTTGCCAATCGTCTTGCTCCTGGGGTTGAAGATGTGGTGGGGACACGGGTCCGTGGGTGCTTTAAGTGCATGGAGTTCATGATGGAGATTGTTGCTTGTAAGAGGGTCCCAATGGGTGAGCAGGTGTTTGGGGTTTGTGTTCCTAGGTGTGAGCAGGCTGATGGTGTCAGTGGCAGGGGTTGGGGTTGGAGGTTTTCGTAGATGACTGCGATCTTGTCGTGGAAGAAGTCCGGTAAGATGTCACACAGTTTTTGGGAGGGGGTGATGCCATTCTCGGCAGTTACGGGGTTGGAGAACTTCTTCACAATGGCATAGAGCTCTGTGCTGCAGTTTGTACTGGCTTATATGTGGCCTGCTAGGGCATTCTTCTTTGTTTCTTTCAGAAGGTGGTGGTACTGGTTGATTTGCTGTCTTGAAGGTGGTGTGGTCTCTTGCCTCTTAGCTGGTGCGCCGCTTCCATTCTAGTTGTTGGTAGTTGCATTTGGTGGATTTTAGTTCCACGGTGAAACAGCTGGCTCTTCTGGCAGGTCTTTTGGATTTGGCTGGCTTGGCAGGAATGATTGTGGCGGTGCATTCTGTGATCCACTGGGGAAAGTTCTTCAAAACCTGGGTTTGATGTTGTGTCTGGAAGGTGGGAGTTGAGAGCGTTGTTCTACTGGATTTCTGATATCTTTTTTCAGTTTCTGTGTGTGGAGTTCAGGGTCATGGTGCCAGTGTTGGAAGATCCTGGGATGGTGAAGTGGACGCTGTAGTGGTCGGTCCAGGTGAGTTGTGAGACGTGGTTGTACTTGACTGTCGCTGGAGGTGAAAATGGGGTCGAGCGTGTATCCTGCGATGTGGGCAGGGTCAGTAACAAGTTGCTTGAGGCCGATGTTGCTCATGCATTCCTGGAGGTCAGTTGTGTGCATGTCGCTGCGGTCGTCAAGGTCGAAGTTAAGATCCCCTAGGAAGATGTAGTGCTTGGAGTCGATAGCGATCGTGGCAATGAGGTCAAGGATGGTGTTACAGAAGCTGGGACATAGTCCTGGTGGCCTGTAGGCGAGGGTACCTCTGATGGTGCTTTACCCGTCTGTGTGGATTTGGATGTTGAGGTGCTCCATTATTGGGGTAGAATAATCTGAGGAGTCGTGCAGCAGATGGTGTCCTTGTAGATGATGGCAATCGCACCTCCATGTTAGAAGCATGAATAAGGCTCATTGCAAATCGATTTTTCACCAGCTAAATGTAGTCAGTTTTCTCAGGTTCTTATGTCCGCTGTCCTAGATGGTAGGGAATAGTTCTGGAGTTTGTTGCGCTTCCTCCAGCTGCTAAGTACCACTGCAGATGGAGGCCTTCTGTGATCACGTGCAACATCAGCAGCAGCCGTGCAATCAGACAAGGCTTATGTCTTCTCAGAGTGCAGCTGAGGAAGGTCTGGCATCACCCAGCCTGTGTGTGGAATGACGCAAATATGCTTCTCAAAGCAGTTACTGCCGCCCTGGGCCAGTACAGGTAGTTATGCAGGTGCAGCCTGACCTATGCCTGTACACACTTCACAGCCGACGTCCCCCAGCTTGGGCCCATGTGCATAGACATTTAGGGCTCCCATCAAGATCCTTTCCCTGGGTGTTCCTCTATCCAGGAACATACTGTCCTTCCCCTCCTCCTGGACAGTCTTCTGCTACAGGGCCAGGCAGACTCTCCCCTTTAGCATGCTGGCCTGTTTCTAGACACTAGGCCGATCCTCAACTCCTCCAGAGAAGAAGAAAAAAGTACTGGATGTTCCCTCACCTCTGGGAGACCGGCTGTCAGGCAGACACCAGCACTGCTTACACAGCAGTCCTTCACTTGTCATGAAGAACTTGTAACCGGAATAAAGAGCGGTGGTTTGGGTCCCACTTTAATACATTTTCTTGACTGAGGATGTGGAGCCACGGTCTCAAACTTCAGACGCCATTTAAGGTGGTTCGGTTTCAAGGGCCATCTCAGGCTGCTCTCAAGATGCACCCTTTGTATAAAGGGATGCTCCTCACAGGTAAGAATGAGACAGTCCCCAAACTGGAGCACAATAAAGAGGTTTCTGCACCTACCTTTTGCCAACCTCCGATGACAAAACATGCATGACCTAGGACAGATATTTCAGTCACAGCTTGCACACTTACCAATCGCCGGTGCCCAGGAAGAACTAATCCGCAACACCCAGCTAACCAAGTCTTCATGGAATTTCCAAAAGGTAGCCTTGTCTCCACCTAAAGGAATCCAGGCAATACACTTGCATTCTGTGGTGAAAACAGTTCTCATCCTCCCTCTTGCACTGTGCTATACCAGTGGCATCCAAAATAGTTCCGTTACTCCAACTCGCTCACAGTCATAATGCTACGAACAGTCAGTGCAAAGTTCTGGACGTTTATACAATAAGCATTTGCAATGCAATAGGTCTTGCATTTACTAGAGTTTGAGCTATTGGCATTGTAAATAACAATGCCTTTTATTTACTTGATTTTTAAAACATAAATAAAAAGCATTGTTATTTACAATGCCAATAGCTTAAACTCTCACAAATGCGAGACCTATTGCACTGCAAATGCTTGTTTAGATTTAGTGCAGAAACAGTTGATGGACAGAATGCAGAACAAGGTCATACATTCACCCCAGTACAGAGATCTGGGCCTAAATCCATCGTTTTTTTGCTCACCATGCCATTCCAGTTTGAACCCAGCCGTATGCAAATCAGTCTTGACCCTGTGCCTCATGGGAACAGTCCAGCCCGAACTGCCAAGCCAGGTCCTCCCTGGACTGGAAACAAGCATCCTAGGACCGGTTTCGGGGTTTCACCCCTCTTCAGCCAGGATAGCTTGATTCCAGTGGCATGGAGTGCACGGGACTCACTTACTCAAGCTTTATTGAACTTTCTTCGTGCCCGTGAGTTTCCGCACAGGCTATGGTGCATACCAAACGATCCACTATGAAATCCAATCTGCTCTACAAAAAAAAAGTCAGAAAACTTACATCTTGATAACTCCGGGCAAGAAGTCCCTCCCAGTCAGACGAGACGGGTATAGAAGAATAAAAACATCAAGTGTACATTCAAGCCCTTGGCCTGCTCGGCAAAAGTTCCCTCGGCATTGGTTTCCTCTGTAGTATTCACGTAATTACTTCTGGGACTCGTGTGGTCGGTGCCACACATTGGAAGTCAGTTTACAGCATGCTGTATACACAGAGCGCACGTTTAAAAATAGTAAATACATTATGGAAGTCCCAGGCAATGCTCCCAGCGAAATCCGATGCAATCTGACATTACACAACAAGCAATGACTAGAAAGGAGAGAAGTGATGGACACGGACAAAACGAGATGCGGGAGCTGCTGGTGTGCACGCGCGGTTGCCACACCGAGACATGTGTTTTCAATTATCTCACACGCAATAGTGCATGATAATTGAAACCACATGGTGGCCGTGCAGGTAACTGACTCCAATAGGCCATGGGCAGAGCAATGCACCTGCCTTTGGCTAATTGCGTGCTGTCTGTTAAAAAGACGCACGCAAAGGCCAATAGAGTGGGCCAAAACAAAAAGCACACATGTGCGATTCTTAGGTTAGTTTTGAAAGTCCCTACATGAAGTCTTCGCCAGAACAGCGCATGTGCGCTGTTACAGGCTCAACCTAAAAAGGGTCATTATGCCACACACCCGACAGATGAAAACACCTGGTAATTATGCAAGATTACAAAACATGGTATGATGCCACCATACCATATGTGCTACACCCAAATTCAGAACAGTATTCCCCTGTCCCCTTTGAGAGTATGCGTCCCTCAGGGAAAGTCTTGGATCTTGCATTGTTGGAGATTTGCCTAGGCATCTGTGCACACTAGATTGATGTGACACCAGGGCTAAAAATGAAAGCCAGGATAACAGAAAAATACATAGTTGGGCACTCCAGGCAGGGGTAGATTCCCGAATACCAGGCAGGAGACATTCCCATCCCAATATATGTGTCATGTGCAAATCCATAGTCTCCCCCTTTTAAACTGGGTCTCAAAAACAGAAAGCGTGCTTGTAGTCAATATGTACTAAATAATTTTATCTAGCCAGCACTGCTATAATGCAGAAAAGAAATTTTGATCCTCTAGATAAATCTATGCTATTCTGTAAAACGTTTTACCTTGGGGTTTCCGAAAGATCTTGAGGTGAATTACATTAGATAACCAAATAGGACTCTTGGTTTGTCTCAGAATCAAGGTAGCCTACACCAAGAAGGTACCTACTATTACAGCAACATAATCATCTGTTTTAAACCACTCTGATCTAATCCTCACTATATCAAATTAATTTTCTGCGCTTGGAAGGCTAGCATTTTCCCTAAATTTAGGCAACACCTATACCAGCACTCCTCACAGAGATATTACAGGCAGTATGTAACATCTGTCAAGAAGGTTTAACTATTGCATTCCTAAATTGCCTTATATCTGATCAAAAAGCAAAGTTATGCACTTCAGCAAATACAACTACAAATGTGTGACACTACAAAGGAAATATTTTATGTTGAGGACTATTAGGGTAACTATTCTCTGGAAAAAAAAGATCCCGATGGGGGGTGTGATTTATCTGCAGCTGTTTGAAGTGGACCTCTTTTCTTCTAAAGTAACGAAATGTAGTATATTCAATAAGTGGTCACTTGGAGATGTACACTTTTTGGATTGAGATCTTCGCAATATCATAAACGTATGTTTCTTTCACACTGTGACATCACTCGGGTAAAGCGATGAGGAGGATGAAAGTGGAATAAAAGGTGTAGTATTTCACCTTGTATAGTTACAAAATAACTGTTAGAGGGGATGTGCATGTGCTCTAGCGATTAGGAAGAATATATGAAGTATTTCAATCGAAATGTCTGAGCTACCTGTCCAGTCTCGTATTCTGTTTTAATACAAGTAACACACTAGTTATCATTGTTCAGCTGTCAGTAAACTAGTGCAGCCCTCAATGTGAGCACTCTTGTGCCTCATATTTAATGAAAAGCACCCTAATGCATACTCTGCATTATATTGTTTTCCAAAGAAATACACATTATGAAGTCATCCAATATGATAATACTGAAACACAAAAGTGAAAGTGTTAGCCAATGGCAGTCGTGGACATTTTTTTTGCCGACTACATATCCCCCGAAAGGGATCAACCTTTATGCAAATCAAACAATGTCCTAATCCATTTGGGACAGTCCAGTCAAAACTGCTAGGCCACGTATCCTCTGAACCATATACAAACGACCCCAGCTCCCCCGTCTGGTTATAGCGCACTGGAGTAGGCAGCGTCAGACGATACCCACCTGGCGCCTGAATCCGCGGATGCTGGAGGACTCGGTCTTCCAAGCGGAAGTCCAGGATGGCATCACAAATTATTTCACTGAAAACTCGGGGACGGCGTCCAAGAGGGCATGGGAATGGGACTCGTTCAAGGCGGTCATCAGAGGGATCTATATCTCCTCCACGTCCGGGGTCCGGAAAACGTTATTAGGAGACAGAGAAGGCGGAGGCTACGCTGCGCATTACGGAGAGAGCACAGCACCCGGGGGAGCAATCCCAGGATGAGGTGGTCGCGGCGCGAGAACATGTGGCAGTGCAGGTAGAGCGGCTCCGCTGTTTTGACTATAAGGCATACCTCGCTAGGGCGCATGCAGAGAGGGACAAAGTCGGGTCGCTTTTGGCCTGGTTGGCGAATCCGAATGCGCGCGGCTCTCCCATACTTTCGCTGACCACCGGGGAGGGGGTAACAGTATACTCAGAGGGAGATTAATGGTCAGTTTTTGGCGTATTATGCCGCCCTTTATACTAACACCATGCAAGACGCTCCTGGGGAACTGGAGGACTTCCTGACAACGGCCCACTTACCGAAACTGGACCCCACTCTCAAGGAGGCGCTGGGGGGGGGGGGATCTCTCGCTAGGCGAGATTCGTATGGCGATCAAACATATGGCGCACAAGAAAACCCCAGGCACCGTTGGGCTCCCTGTGGAGTTCTATGCGGCCTAAGCGGACCTACTTGCCCCACAGTTACAGTCAGTCTACCGGGAGGCCTGGAAAGAGGGTCAGTTGCCAGCCACAACACGTGAGGCGCTGATTATACCGCTCCTGAAGAAGGGAGGGGACCCGAGTGCCAGGACAGCGTATCGTCCACTCTCCATGCTCATCGTAGACTATAAGATCCTGAGCAAAATCTTAGCCACGAGATTGTTGGCGCATATGCCCTCCTTGATACACCCTGATCAGGCTGGGTTCATCCCTCGACTGAACACGTCGACGTGTATCCGGAGACTGTTGCGGGTTATGGAAGTGGACTGTCTGGCTTACCCGGCTGCTCTGACGCTGTCGGTTGACATGGAGAAAGCCTTCGATAGTGTGGAGTGGCCTTACCTGTTTAGGGTCTTGCAGGAATTTGGCTTGGGGGATGGGTCCTGTGGCGTCCTAAGCTGCTACTGGGGGGAGGTCATTGACTGCTTGACCCAAGTGACGGGGCGGGAATTGGGGGTGGACATGGGAGTCTGTCTGCTGCTATGGTTTCCCCACACACCGCGCACGAAAGTCACGAGCAAGTTTTGCGACTTAGGGCTGGTGGTGGCTAAAAGAGAAATTACCCTACACTGGAAATCGAGAACTGGTCCCAGCTTAGCGAGGTGGAGAGCTACCTTCACAAAATGGGCGGGTAGCGAGAGTACGCTCAGGTTGCAGCTAGCGCTGCGGGTAAACGATGAAAAGGCGTTAGCCATGGCACATGCATGGGAAGCACTAGTGGTTGACCTCCGGGGGTGGGGCACAGAAGCGGAGGAGGGCATTGGAGCAGCATGCAGCAGTGTAGCGGTGGAGAGACAGCTGACGGATCACGCATGAGGGCTTCCCTTCTCCTTTCTGCTTGGCGCCTGACCATGGGGGTGGGGAGTAGCCCGCGGCCGCTCACACGGCTAATTACGAGACAGACTTATCCCGGTACCTGCGGTTATGGCACACTGACATGTGGGTGGGGGGGGAGGGAGTATTTGCATTGGGGAGTGTTGGGGGCAGTGCATTGGTAGTTGGAAGTGGTCTACGCTGTACTATGCAATGATGTTTATTACTGGGAGAAGACCAAGGATATGCTAGTCGTTGCAGATGGCAATTGTAATTGAATTATGCAATAAAAATTGTTTTTGCAAAAAAAAAAAAACGACCCCAGCTCGTTTCGGCCACATCAGTAAGGTGCAGCTTGAGTAATATGGCACAGTGAGTGCGAGACTCACATCTGAACAGACCTATCAAACTTACACCCTTCATCTACCACGCAACAGTGCCACAGGAAGGACCCAATCAAATATCTATAGGAAATGTGACCCCTTATTCTCACTTCACTGTCTAGGTCTCTTCCCACCTGCATCCTGATACTCTTCTACCAACTGTGAAAACAACATCACCCCAATTTGTGCTCAGGAGCAGGCAAGGGGCTGTCAAAATGGAAACTACAGGCCTCGATCACTCTGCTTTGCGTATACATACACAGCATATATTACAATGGCAACAAACACTTGGATAGGATAAAGTGACGAAACCGGATGTAAATCTGACTGCATTGAGGAGACCCTCTCAGCCAGCGCCAAATAACTCCTAATTAGTGAGAAAAAAAAATCTTTAATTTACAGAATAGTTAAGGAAGAGAGAAGAAATGAAACCTTTTCTTTTTTTCTGCTCCATCTCCCTATGTGCATCGTACAGACCCTGTACGAAGGTGGAATACTCAAGACTATTTAAAAGCTCCCCTAGGCTTGGCACACAGATTTGGGCTCTTGATGTTGAAATCTGTACACTCAGGATCACTTGTATAAGCTATCTGCCCTGGATATGGAGCACAATCTATAATGTTTACTTCTAAGGCTTACATTCTTCTATTGCTTGCTCTCCCAGAAATTCTTCTTATACTCTGCATAAAAAAATTGACCTATGTACTTTCTTCAGTGGCCTTCTTACCTTACATCCCCTGCATACCTTCCATTTCTGAGACTATCAGTCCTATCACCGTAATCTATTACCTAAAACCTGCCACCCTATCCACTTCAGCAACTGTTCACCTGAAACCATATAGCCCCCCCCCCCCCCCGGGCATCTACCTGGTATTAATATAGCACAGTAACTGGAGTAAGTACATGCAATTTTTTCTTGAGCACATGGCTATTCGCAATACCACTTTATTAACCACCAACCTTGGGCTACGGAGTAGCATGCTACTTGCAGTACTGCGCATCAACGCCTGGTATGAGGTAGTGAGTGTTATATATGGCACGTGCCAGCAAACTATCATGTCGATCAACATGGTTTAATGATTTTGCTAGCACACTGGATTTTCTCCGCAAAACTAAGATCAAAGTAGCCTTAAATAATCATACAAAAATGTGTACACACTGCTCAAATCAGACTTTTCTTCTTTTTGCACCGATAGCATTGCTGACATGACTTATAGTTGCAAGCAGCCGCAGCCCGTGCAGTTAAACGCTGTGGGTGGATTTCGACAAACTATGACATGGGGAAATTTAGATTTCAGGAGAAAGACCTGCATTACCAAGACAGCTAATTCCACATAAAAAGTAAGATCAGGCCACCCCACCAATTTTATCTCCAATACCAACTACCCCCCCATAACACAGGAAAAGTAGTAATCAAGCGGTAGAGTAAAGGGTCACCAAGCAACAGACCACACCCACAGCGTGCTCAATTTTGGTGGCAGGCCAGAACACCCCCCCACCTGTGACACTCCATGCACAGGCAATGTAAACATACCAATTCTGCAAGGTCTAGGCAGGATGTGGACTACAGCAACAGGGAAACATCCTATACTTGTTTCACACTAATCTTACCATACTCTCCAAAGACTACCAGAAAATAAACTGTGCCACCTAGTGCAAGTAACTAGCGAACATGTGCGTAAAAAAAACTAAAAACACACACAATCTAGTTTTGCGATACGAGTACTCCCCCCCCCCCCCCCCAGTTTGATGACCATTTTAAAGGGAGCATTCGCCTTCAAACGAATGTTATTGAAATTTACAACCACGGCGGAAGAGGGCTACAGATATTACCACCATTTTGTTCAGACACCACAGTTTTATTATAAAACTATACCATTGATTAATCAGTATACAGATGTTTACAGGCAGCAGTTGCTACCCGTTACATCAGCTGGCAAAACACATGAACAGTGTCGGACATTCAACACAGATTTCATGGAACAGCTAAGCCACCAAGCTAGCTGTGTCCCACCACAATGCTCAAAACAAACTTTAAAACATGTCAAGTAAGTATTATTGGAACAAATGCAGGACAACCAATCATTGAGCAATTGAAAAAAAACCTTGGAAAAACAAAGCAATATGCTTTCCAAAAAAACATAAAAAGTCCCTTGTGCAGGGATAAGCTAGAAGTCTTTAGCCAATGAGGGATGTGGTACAATGAGGGGCTAAGTGAGCAACAACTCTACACAAGCAGTCTCTCAATGGCTTGCTGTACAGACTGAATCTGTGGTTTGAGCTGGGAGCCCTCCTTAATTGTGACGGAGCAAGCGATGACCGGCCGTGACACACCACAGGCTCTGCCTAGCGCCTGCTTGGAGCGCACAAAGACGTACGGCACATTCTTGTCTTCACACAACAACGGTAGATGCAAAATGATCTCCAAGGGCTCTGCGTCAGCTGCCATCACAATGAATTCAGCAACACCACGGTTCAGGGTTTTCGTGGCTGCAGAGAGGAAAGGTAAAGCAGAGTTACAAAACTGGACAGTGGTTAGAGCACATGCAATCTTCAACAGCAAGCCAAGAGATTATCTTATTAATTGGATGCTAGGGCATGGGCAGAGGTTCTGATTTCTTCCCCAACATACATTTTGCACCCGAAATCCAAAATCACTCCCTTCTTCAGATCCCAACACACTAAATTCAGATCCCTTCCAGATCTTCACTTCTTTGCAAAAATATCTAGTAGTGGTTTACTCTACAGTTAGAGCTACCAAACCAATTGCGGTATACACAGCAAAGTAGAGGTTTGGGGCGTGGGGGGGTTAACAGGTCAAACTTATGAAGAACAGTGACATTACAAATCCTCCACAGAACGAGCTTCACCCAAACATCCCACCCGCAATCCGCAGAATTCAAGAATCAAACTCCTGTTCAAAACTTGACCTCAGGTCATTGTCAAAAGAAGCCTGGGTAAAGTGGACAGAATTAAAGAGCACTTAAACTACATATATCCACATCTGCACACTAGTGGTCCTTGCAGGTGTGGCAACTGTCGTATACCCCACCCCACCCCGGCAAGTCAAGGCTAGAAACGGTAGCTTGCCACTGAAAATGAGACATTTTCTTCAGAGAAGAAATGTGAAGGTCTTGGGCCTACAGTACTGAGCTATAGAGCTCCAAATAACAGATTCAGTGTTTAAAATCTCGACTTACATGTGGAGAAACTAAGCAGCCTTGAATTGGCTTCCTAATTAAAACCCAATTCAAGTGCTATAGCTTTGCAACTAGTCTATAAATACAAACCCATTATAAGTACCTTCATTGGCACCCTTGCGCAACTGCTTGTAGTTGGCAGCCTGTTGTACCAGGTCCAGAAGCGTCTTGGTGAGCTGGGCATCTCCTAAAGGATAGGCTTTGGGGTTCACTTCAGGTTCAGTCTGAAACAAAAAAAAGAGATACATCTGTAACAGTTGACAACCCAAAAACCAGCGAAGATGGGAATGACAGCACTCTAATTCGGTTAGAGAATGGACTAGGTTTCCTTTGATAACCTTTGTCTTTAACTTCAGTAGTGAAGCCATACTATTAGCTTGTTTTAATTACTTTAATATACCAGCGCACGGTACAAAATAACACCAGTGTGACACGCACAATAACCAGCGGGTGGAATGTTGATACAATACAGCGATGGGAGATTGTTATGCATGAGAATGAGTTTATGGATTGCTGGGCCCATGTTCGGTAAGCTCACAGGATACCGAAGGGCGTCTTAGTTTAAGAAAGTTATATAAGGAGGCTTTGGTAACCGAATAACAGCACAGAACCACCTCGTCCCGCAAAAGACCCCCTTCGTCTTTCTAACATCGAACCATTTAACGGCGGTCCATACAAAACGAAAACGCTCTATTGTAGCCATTACAGCTGTTTATTTTCGCCGCTATACGCTCCACCGTGAAAACCTTTTCACTACATCAATTTAACGATCCTCCACCGCGCCTCTCGGATCCCTCTTTCCCACCTTCTCTATGTGCCCCATTAAACCTTTGCAAGCACCTTCTTGTGTGAATCCCTTCACCTCCGCACCCCTTTGCCGTGACCGTACAACATTTGTAGTCTCTGCCCGCCTCACCGCAAACAATTGTCCTGCGCTCCTTTAATCCGTTTGCAGTTTCATCCCGTAGCCAACTTGCCCCATGAGCATTGCCTCGCCATTTCATCTATTGCCCCGCCAGTCTGTCCCTGCTCTCTGGTGTAAATAGGTCTTCACCCCTAACTTCTGATCCGTGGAGTCCAGTAGCACATAGCTCCCTGAACAACATTCACCAAGTTTTTCCTGCATCTTCCTACCATTCACTGCACACTCTTCAGCCCAAGAAGCACTCTCCACGTTATCGCAACTTCCTCTTCGGCGATATCCCCGATCTGGAAACACTGCACCCACCCAGATCCCGCCTTTCCCTCCTCACCATGACTGCAGCACGTCCCTCTCGGCCCGACTGGAGCTTCACGGAGGACTATCGTACAGAAGCGCGGTGAACTCTAGGGGAAGTGACGTCACGCCCAGGCGTCTTCTGGCCAGTCCTTTCTTACACGTGCGAAGCCGGAAGCGCTGTAAAAAAGAAAAATAAAAAAAAACTAGAGCACTAACTTTAATGACTGAGCCTGCCATCACAGGCGCCATGGTGCTAGGTTAGCACGGTGCCAATCATAAGTAAGTTATCAGGCTAATATTAAATTGTTTTCGATATCGTGCTTCATGTCACGTTTTCCTGTGTAAGCCATGTAAATATTAGGCGTTACTTCGAATAGCCGCCAAGGTTTCAGATTGCTTATGTGTGACGTTTTCCTAATTTCAGTGTAATTATGAGTGTCATTCAACGACTATGAGTGACTCTTTCTCGCGAGCAAAATCAAGCAATCAAGACGAGATAAAGGTAAATATCAGAAATTACACCCATTTGAGCACCGAAAAATTCTACGAATATGTTAAAACTGCTGCAAAGCGCCAGAAATGGAAGGGCACTAACCTAGTGCCCTTGTAACCTGATCGTACTGTAAAACAAATGTACTTTATTAAAGTGCTGTGGAAGTACACCCCTGCCAGGTACCACGCATCAGGGGTTAGACTAACGTATTTGAGTGTGGTAGTCCGCATCACAGCACTAAAATGCTTAGTCACGCATTTATAGCTCCTCCTGACATAGGCCGCGGTGAGGCAGAGTAGCGAGACAGGAGTACCGCCCGAAGCACTCAAACAAGCTGAGCACCGTGGACCGTGCGCTGTGAGTCTGCGCAATTTAGTGACTGTACCCTGATTGTGCAGTGCTGCCAGCTGTTTTAGACTTGAAAAACTTTACTTAAATTAGATCAGTGGGTCGCGCTGGCCTGGGGGCTCAGTTCCCATGACCTGGCTGCATATTCATCAGAGCTGCTGCTGAGACTCACTCAGCCCGGGCAGTCGCATCACGTGACATGGATGTCGCATTAATATGTCTATTTGCCAATAGGAATTTAATAGTGAGGCAGCGAGCAGCAGTTATGTTCTTTGCAGCACCGCTGCCTGTCTGCAACCAGTTTGCTGCCTGTCCTAATGTGCAACCATTGGGAAGTCGCGCAGTCCTCAATGCAGAGCCAGGATCTCAAAGGATCTGACTGCCTCCAGCGCCATGGTGAAAGAAGAGACCACTCGTCATATCTGCCATTCAGGTCTGATAATCCATGACTTCTGACATGATGTTGATTTATAACATAATAATACTGGGCACAAAAGGGACGAGGCAGGCCACATTTTTCCAAGGTTTATGCTTGGTGAACGGTGTTAGTGATTGAGTGGGTCTAGGAAAGGCTAAAACCTCTTGTAACAGTTGCAGCAAGCTTTAGCGACTGAAGTAATTTTGAATCCCTAATTCTAGCTCTGACAATAGTCAAAGAAAACACGCCCGCAGCAGTGCAATTAAAAGAAATTGTCCTGCCTGTATTAGGCGTTGATGAGATACCAAATTCAATGATTAATGATAGCAAACTTTTCTTTGTTTTAAAATAGTCCGTCATGAATTCCGAAGGAGGAGGGAGGATACAACCAATAGAAAGAAGCGACCCTGATTTAGGCTTCGTACTTGGCTGTTTTCTGCCAGCGTGATCAATGTCCCAACAGTACAAAAATTAGGAATATCACTTAAAACCGGTATTTTTCACCTTATCACTATATAAACAATAAACATAAGAAGAAAGCACTTGTCAAATGTGCTCAGAACTCCAATGATTGCACAAATGCTATTATTTTAAAAATCTACACATGAATGGTGCAAGCGCTATTACATGATAGACCTTAAAAGAGAATGTTTCTACTTTTAGAACTTTTCATGCGCGTTTATACTCCTCCGCATAATACTTTTCTTAATCATACTTTTTACACTACATTCTCTTTCCACTGGCCAGAATGTACCTACCAAAGAGTACCTTTCTCTACCAATGCACCTACCAAAGGGTACCCTGCTCTGCCAATGCACCGACCAAAGGGTAACCTGCTTTCTCAGGTTCACCACTTACCTCTAGCATAGAGTGACCTGTAGTCTCATACTGTGTCTCTTTACCAAGCACCAGAGCTTGTTCTGACTGTCCAAGAAACCCATCAGTAGCCAGATGCCATGCATGGTATTGCCGTGCTCTCGTCTCCCCTCACTCAACAGTTTCTAGATCGGGGGAAAACACTGCCACCTTCCTCCTGAGCTACGTGGGCCTCATTTGCGAGCTGCCGCCTCCCACACTTGTAGCCAGCCCACCTGCAGTCAGCCAGACTCACCATGCCAAAGCACAGTTCTTGGGAGGAGCCATTCATACCGCTAGAGTATCTGTTGATGTGCCGTCTCATGTTCTTGTACCACCCTGCTGGGTGCCACATGCCCTCTAGTGCAGTCTCCCCCGCCCCAGCACTTCTCGACTTTTAGAGCATGTACGGATCCATGTGCTGCTGGGTATGCCCCGCAGACTGCACATTGCTTTATACAGTACACAGTACTAGGTGACATGCTGTACCAGACAACACACTTCATTATACAACACTCTGTAGCAGATGGTATGCTGCACAACAAAACATAGATGGCACAATCAACCTCAGGACAGTGTACACTGTTTTAGGAGCATGATGGTGGGTGGTCCCTGCCGTCTACAGAGGCAGGTAACTTTAAATTCAATGGTATTATGCCACCAGTAAGCAGCATTTCCTCAGTGCAAGCACATTTGAACAAAAAGTTGCACTTACTTCTAAGCTTCATCTAGTACCAAGTGGGGCAATTTCTGATATTTATCTTAACAGGGATTTTCTTGCATGCGTTTAATCCCAATTAAGTTTCGCATTTAGGGCCTCATTACGATGTCGGTCGGAAACCATTCCGACCGACCGATTATGATATTTCCGAACACTGTTCGGTCGGACTCCCATTGACTTCAATGGGAGTCTGTGTTTCGACCGACAACACAGACACCGATTGAAAAAAATGGGTGGTTCTGGAAAACCTTGCACCCTGTGGCTGGCACCTCATGGTGCCTGCCACACTGTGCATGGTTGTACAGAGGGGTCCCATGGGTACCTCCACGGGCGCCAACTGGAGGGCCTTTGGGGGCTACAGGCCCCCAAAGTCAGTGTCTGACAGCTGTTTTGTGTCGGACAGACTGATTCGGAAAGGCTGTCAGAATCCAACGTGGTAATACATTGGTTGGAAACGTGCTCCATAGACCTGTATGATTTGGCTTCGACCGACTTGGGAGTCTTTGAACGCCGGTCGGACCCGAGTCGGAAAGACCAAACGTTTACCATCTATTGCAATCGAACAGTCGGAAATGTTTCCAAGTCGGTTTGAAACATGGGTTTCGACACAGGTTAGGAAATTCCGAATGCCATTCGGAGCCTTTCCGACCGACATCGTAATGAGGACCATAGTGTAACGCATAAATCATGGAATGTCGCACCAAAAAAATGGTCATGTCACACATAAACATACTGAAACCTGGCAGCAATCAACATATGCAGACATGTGCAGTTAAATATAAAAGAAAATACTTACGGCATAGCTGCCAAGCTTTCTGATTGTATGTGTGTAACATTTCTATGGCTTCCATGCAGTTCAATGAGTGACACTGAACTTCCATATGTGTGACACTTAGAGTGACCCTTTCTCGCGAGTAACACCAAGTGCATAGAAAGAGTTAAATATAAAAAATGACAACATTTTGAGCAACAAGAAGCTCTAAAAATATAATGAAACAAATGCAAAACTCCCGAAATAGGTCAGTTACCTACAGCCTCTTTCTAAAATGACTGTACTGTGAAACAATTGCAGCACCATCATTCATTGCCATTGAGACACATCAGGAGAAAGTTTACAGTGGGCTTGTGGGGCCATATGTTTAGCCTGACAAGACATCAATCACGGAGAAATACTGTTCCATAGGCACTGAGTAAGTTGTAGAGACAAGACCATATAACTAAAATGAAAAGGCCAGCCTAGTAGGTTAAAGCACATGCTGCACACACCTGGTTGAGCCATCATGCAGTTTTCTTAGATTTCTTTTGGTATGTCATTGAAGGTCGTTGTCCCCATTTGGCCGCTTTTGGGAAGCTTAGGGTGGCAAGTAGGTCTCTACTGTCTTCTGTCAGGAGGGTGTTATACGTAGCCAAATGCAAGCCTCATCCGGTGTCCACATGGTGACCTGCTTGTTGTCCAGGGTAAAATAGGGTGCAACAGGAATCCCCATCGGTAGACAACCTTCCTTTCTCTCAGATAGAGCAGCTCATCTCCAAATTTGCATTATTTTGCTAGAGTGAGGTAAGATATGTCTTGCAAGAGTGTGTTAGTTTTGCCACGAAAAGTGTTGGATTCAAACTTCCTGGATGCTTTTAGGATCTCCTGCTTAACTTTGTAAAAATGTACTCTTTTATCAGGCGTGAGATGATTCCTATGTTGGCAGGCGGAAAAGACACGATGAGTACAGTTTAGGATGAGGTATTTTCCTCCATTATCTTGAAGAATGTGGCAAAACAGGTCAGGCATGTAACTTTCCAGTTCAGCATTGGAAACGGTCGCACTTAAGCCTCTGGTCCTTATATTATTGCAGCGAGATCGATTTTCGAAATCTAATGCATCTGTCAGGGTCTGATATTGGGACTCACCATCCTCACAAGCTCATCATGATCATGTTCTTATTGTGCTACCAGTGCCTCCACCAAATCCAGCCAAGACTCAACTCCCTTCACCGACCGATCCAGTTCGGTGGGTGCCTGTGTGAAGTTTGTATGGAGGGCTGAGCTGTCCTTTTTAGGTCGTGTCTTGGCAGTGCATGCACTGCTGCAAGGCATGCAGTATTGGAGTATGGCTTTGAAGCCCTGTCCACTCTCTGCCCATATTTTTAATTGGCTTGTGTCATTGTCCTTCGTAAACACTGGCTTTTGAGTCGTTATTAGGCTTGTTAGTTTCTCCCTGGTACCGCCTTGTCTGCATTTGTTACCTTCCATAACGACTGGACCTTTTACTTGTCTTGTTACACGGTCTGCTTTATCTTGGCTGTGAGCACTATTTTGTTTAATGATTTGCCCCCGTACTCCTCGTTTTTATTTTAATTATAATTATTAATGGCGGTCCGCTTTAACTATAGCGGCCGAGTTTCTTTCTCTCTTTCTTTTCGCAGCGCAGTCCGCTTGAAGTATAGCGGGCGCGTGGACTTTTTTTTTGTTTTTTTTGTTTACTAACTCCCATGCGGCACTTTCACATTCATGGAGGCCACGCCCCTTTCTTTAGACCAGCCACGTCTAAAGAAAGGTGCGCGTCTGCTATTAAAGTGAAAGCGTGGCATGTGTGCTTTTATAAAAAAACTCATCCGTTTGTCAATTTGACAAACAGATGCTTTTTTGTCAACATGCCCCATGCCGCAGTTTTACTTTAATGTCGGCCATGCTTCTTTCTTTAGACGCAGCTTGTCTAAAGAAAGGGGCGTGGCCTCCATGAATGTGAAAGCGCTGCATGGGCGCTAGTAATTTGCAGTGCAATAGGTCTCGCATTTGCGAGACTTTAAGCTATTGCATTGCCAATAGTTCAAACTCTCGTAAATGTGAGACCTATTGCATTGCAAATGCTTGTTCATTTCCCTGAGGAGTGACTGAATATCTCCCTTCATTGCAGATGCAGAGAGATCGTCCGGCGCCACACCATCGTCTAAGGTGGCCCCTCAGGGGCCTCTGTTGAGCCTCAGCTCTCAGTAGACTTTGTAGTAGTCAGTATATCTCTGATGGAAGGGGCTCGCTGAGATTTAGTACACAAGGACCCCATGAGGCGGCCCCATTCATCATTATTAGGTGGCAGCGATGACTGAAATTGGAGGGGATGCAGAGTTTATACTGGTGATCATATGGTGGGGGAGGTGCCAAGCCAGTTAGTCGTGGACACCATGGAGGTATTTATCTCTTTGTCTGTATAATCTCCCTCTGAGTACTCCTCAATGTACTGCCTTACCTAAAGCATTCCTTGCATTCCATGCAGGGAGGTGGCCGTCGGTGGCTCTGGTGTAGTGCGGGAATAGTAATAATGGCATGAACTGGCAAGAGGCCATCTCATGCACACAGCAACAGCGGACACATCAGCGCGGTTCCGACCACATCCGTCGCAGTGTCCCACTCTCTCGCTCCCTCGGTCTGTAGCAGGAATTATGACAGCATCAGCTGCGCTCCACTCCTACAGCACCATTTAGGAGGTAGAACGGGCGGTTTCGGACGCCATTTTGGGTCCTCGCATAGGCCATGTCCCCTGCAGCTGTCCCCTCTAGCACATTTCTCGTTGGGAATGTGCATCATTGTAGCAGCACTCACTTGCAGAATCAAGGCTCATCTAAGGTGTTGAAACAGAGGTGCACAAAGCATACGCACTGTCTCCTACAATGAAAATCTTTTCTTTAAAGGTAGTGACAAATTAGAAATACATCTCCATTATATATAAGATAACCAATTGTCAAGTGAATATCCTGCACCAAATTCTCCACTAAGAAACCATGCGTGAAGTCCACTATGGCGAAATATTAAAGAATCATATGTGCTTCTTGTGAGTTTGTTCACTATATGAGTAATCATATTAGAGGCATTACATACCACTTAAATGTTTAATGAATGAGTATTCTTATGATTTCTAAAGATATACTCATTCTTGATGAAAGACATATTGAAACACGTGTCCCATCAATGCAGCCTATAACATGTGGGAATTGGGCTATCTGAAGTGTGATTTTATAAGCTACAATTCCTGTGATGTATTGGGAAATGCAATGTAATAATTCTTTTTACTGAGAATTGCATCCAGAAATGCTTGGAAAAAACATGAAAGCGCACTTTTGGAAAACCCACCTGCTGCACCTATCACACCCAGTTAGCTCTCTGAGGCTAAGATGTACAGGGAATATAATACCTGCACATTGGAGGGGATAGAATTTGTCCTGCAAGTGTTTAGTTCTAGCTGAGGATTAATTTCAGACATTGAATCTAAGATAAGGGCACTACTCAATTTTTACTTCTCAAAGATTTCCTCCTCTGTCAGATCAAACATTGTAATGCAAATTCTAAATATTCGTTCCAGTCTCGAGGTGTAGAGCAGCCGTTGTGGAAAATGCAGATGTGTTCTGTGGCTGTTTATATAGGTTGCACCTGATTACCACCTGATTCGAGTTGGAGGTAAGCTGCACATGCAAAATTAGCATTTTGCTACAATTTCCAAATGTTTGATACATTTCTGCAGCGATTCCTTTTTTTTTTTTCCAATATTTTTATTGATTTTAAAAGGTCAGACATCAGACGGTACAAAAACACATAAGGACGCTTTTATCAGTATATTAACCAGCAATAGTACGCCCATTTTTATTTTTTTTATTTTTATTTATTAATGATCCGCTCACAGTGATGTACATTGCTTCATGCCTACAACCCTGAGGCCGGCTGAATAAACTTCGTGAGATATTTCGTGGCACCGCACATCCCAACCTCCCTCCACTCCTGTCAGCACAATCGTCGAATCAGTAATGCGTTAGGAGCGTCCGATAGTAGTACGCCCATTTAAGACATCGTTTTGTATTAAACATTAGTAATAAATGAAAAACCCAAGTTGCACGCCAGATCATTGTTCCATTTGTCCATAAGTTCACTCCAGGCATCCATATTACAGCAGTCCTGCTCCAAGGCGAACGCCGGGCTTTTAAATCATTATCCCGTCGATGGGTGGACTATTGGAGCAACATACGATCCATAATGTCCAAAAAATCAAATCAGAACTTATAGCAACAAAAAAAAAAAGATATATACCTTACCCCCCTCCCCGAACCCTCCTCATGCTCAGATCCTATCTTGTTTCAGTGTATCCTAACTCCTGTCATGTTCCAGTGTATGCAGTGCGGCGGTAATGCACACCGTTTCATTCTGGCCCGTCAGTGGTTATTGCCAGTACACAAATGCATGATACGGAAGCGGCGGCTTGCGCTACCGGCGCAAGCTTACTCAGTGTAACTCAGTCCCTAAGGTGGGGCGCGGTCATCAGACATCAACATTCAGCGCAGCAAAAGCATACAACAGTGCATGCTATTCCATTGAAATAGGTGTACGTCTTAGCACCCTGTATTCCTCCCTGCTTAACTCTGTTCCCTCTGCTCCCCCCCATGGAAGTACCTCAGCATGCCAGTCCATTGGGGATGGGGGTCTGGTTGACTTCCAGTGGGTGGTCACCGTACGTTTGGCCAGAAGAAGCGCAACATGAACAAAACACAAGGAGGGGTTTCCTTTCTTGGCGCGGGGGCCCAATCCCAGGATGCAATATTCTAAGGAGTCATATTGGCGAGACGGGACCACCGCCTCGAGACTGACACAAACCTTTTCCCAGTAATGACCCAGTTTGGGACATGACCATAGCATGTGTAGTAAGCCTGTCTGTGACGCTCGGCATCGCGGGCATTCATCCGTCGTGCCCGGAAACATAGCTTGTAGGCGCCGCGGGGTCAGGTATGCCCTATGGAGCACCATTAGATGTATGAATTTAAATGTAGGGTTCCTCAATGCCTTTTTAGGGAATTCCAGGATCCTGCACCATTCTTTGTCCGAAAACGGGCGACCGACATCCCCCTCCCATTTGTTTCGCGTTGTCAGTAAAGAGAGCTTTTTCTCGCTCCTGATCCCGTGGGTCAGCCACTTTACTAGCCGGGCACCATTGCCCATCATGTACTGCATTGTGAGAAGTGCGTTCGTGGGCGGCTCAGCCCCCGTGGGTCCCCATGTGGTGCGAATGTAGTGGGTTACGTGAGTGTGCAGGAGAAACAATGTGGCAGACGTGCCATGCATCTGCATGAATTCCGCATGTGACATTAAAATGCCATCCTGGAAAAAATCCCCCATCGTCGTAACACCGGACTTTGACCATGCCCGAATCGCGCGGTTGGAGAGTATGCCCGATCTAGTAGGTACACCAAGTAAAGGTATAGTAGGGGCGTACGGTGTTGTTTTGCTAATATATCTCAGAGCGCTGCGCCAGGAACCGACCGCCAACATAAGCAAGTGCGGTAAAGCTGGTGATATGGGAGCATGGGGCAATAGTAGCCTGTGAATAAGTCCTTTATTTTTATCCCTGTCCGTCAATTTCAGCTCGTGTAGGTTCCGCCCCGCTAACCAGTACGCAAGCAACTGTAGGTGACATGCATAGCTATATGCCCTCAGATCCGGGACCCCCATGCCACCCTGGGTGGTAGATAATTGCAGTTTTGCTGGACTAATACGACGTCGTCCCGCGCCCCAAATGAGGTCTGTCAAAAGGGTATTCATTAGCTTAAAGATCTTTGTGGTTATAGGGAGGTTGGTAAAAAAATATGTTAACTGTGGTAGCATTACCGTTTTCGTAATGGCTACTCTGCCAGCTATTGACAAAGGTAAGGAGGTCCAAAACTGAACCTGAGACTTAAGCGCCGTGAGTGCTCTACCCAGGTTTCCGTCGAGCAGTTCCTGGGTGTTACGGTAAATATGTATGCCCAGATATTTGAAGGTAACAGGCGCGGTTTGGAATTCCCAAGGGGCGAACCGTACAGGTCCCTCCTCCCACTCAGCGCCGAAGTTATATGCATGGGACTTAGATTCATTAATGGTAAGGCCTGCTATTGCACTGAAGGCATCGAATATTTCTGGTATAGGGTCTAGTTCGGTACTCAGGTCCTTCAGCTAGAGAATGATATCATCTGCGTAAGCAGAGACAATGTGGGTCGCAGTGCCACGGATCACACCCCGAGGGGACGCAACAGCGCGAAGCTTGTGCAGTAGGGGCTCCAGTGCTAAAATAAACAACAAAGGGGATAAGGGGCAGCCCTGCCACATCCCCCGGGCAACCACATATGGGTCTGAAATATGACTATCATCATCCACCAGCATTTAAAGCTTTATTCAGGCCAAGTCCCCTAGTATCCTCAGCGGATTTGCTTGAAGATGTAAATGGTGCTTCGTGCGGGGTTGGTACAGCAAACATCTTGCGCCCTATATCTCACGTTCACATCAGCGACAATATTTCTACAGGACGGAAAATTTTGGGTGATTCACCCCTAGGAGGAATTCTAAAACCAGTTTCAGACGATTTATTTAGTGGTGGAGATATCATCGATGCAACACCTACTGCAGATTTAGCTTGTAGTGTGGCTGCTGCTCAACAGATAGAGAGTAGCCATAGTCAGGGTAATAACGATCAGGAATCCACCGCTCAACATGACTCTGCTCTAGGTAATGTTAGATTAGTATTTTGGAAAATTTCTGGCCTTCAGTCTAAGGTGGATAATCCTATATGGATAGATTTTATTAGCAACTTTGACATCTTATGTCTTCAGGAGACGTGGCTGTTGGATGAGGTACATATTGACGGCTTCAAGACATTTCCCTCACCAGCCTTGAGATCAGCACACGGAAGACACAAAGGGGGGATATGTATCTATATCTCAAATACGATGAGGGTACAGAAGATAAAAATGCTAAAGTGTACCTCTTATTACCAAATTGTTACCATCCATTTATTCTCGCAAATCGAGGTTGTGGTCATTAACTTTTATAACAACATAGACAAGGACAATTTTGCCAGTGTATTAAAAAACCTCATCGATGTCCTAAGTAATTTGGTTGCACCTAAAGGTACGGATGTACTTACGATCTGGGGTGCGGATTTTAATACTAGTATCTGCCGTATAGCTGGATGTGGGTTTGGTGATATCGAAACGGAATGCAATGCCCATGCAGCCCACTTTGTTCATTCAGATAGGGGCGAAAGATTTAATGAAGCGATGGCAACGTATGATCTTGATTTTGCCAATACATTGTGCTCTACCCCAGTTGAGTTTGGCCCCACGTTTATTGGTCGTGGCTTTAACTCTTTGATAGACTTCATTGTTATCCCAAATCGCTATGCTAATTGGTTTGATCAATTTCGTATTCACTCAAATGGCTTGAGCGATCATCTACCATTAAGTATTAACATCTTACTTCCCTTTAAGAGTACATCTTCAATCGTGGAAACTTTGGCCTGGACCCAAGATATCGTGTTGGCCTGCCAAAATGGCTATTCTCTGAGCTGGGGCAGGATGGACCCTGAGTTCCTGAATACTAAGATCATATCCAAGGCTTTAACCTCTATTACTGAGTGCCTCCAAGAAGGGGCATCCTATAAGGACATATTGAATGCGTTTTCTGTAATCTCGTCTGTGATACAGAATTCGCTGAGTTGCCCCAGTAGGATGCCATCTAATAAAGTAACCGGCTGGTTTGACAACATGTGTACTAAGACTTACTCCCTGTTAAAGGCTGCCCTCCATAGAACAGAGAGGGATTATGAGGAAATTAGAGCGTGTAGGAAGGCCTATAACCTTGCCAGGAATAAACGCAAAATAGAAATTAAAAATCAAGCTTGGAATAACCTTTACGAGGCTTCCTTACGTAAGGATTGTGCCCATTTCTGGCAGGCAGTAAAGGCACCGTTTTTTGCTAAAAACGAGGGAGCAAGGGTTGAGCTAGCAATTGACGAGAAATCATGGGTCGACTTTTTTTCCAAGGTGTATGAAAACAAAAGCAATGAGGATATCATTATTCCCTTGAAATCAGATTTACTTGGCGCCCCTATTGACTTCCCGCCAATTTATATCCATTTTACAGATGCTGAAGTGGTGGCGGCTATTAATGAGAGTAAAGGAGGCAAGGCCCCAGGCCCTGACGCGATTCCGATCGACCTGTATAAAAGCACGATAGAGCTTTGGTCCCCGTTGTTAACTCAAGTTCTAGAAGCTTGTTGTGCTATGGGCTTTATTAAATCTTGGTCGGAGTCCGTGATAATACCCATCTTTAAAAAAGGGGACCGGTGGTGGCTAAACGTAACATCGCACAGTTATGGGGTTCCCAGAGGCCGCCCACGGTCTCGGTGTGGAAGGAGAATATGGATTGGTGCATGTTTAGAGAAAAGACGGTGTATGTAGCGAGAGACAAGCCTAGGAAATGGACTGGGGTTTGGGGTCCGTGGAACTCTTATCGCGGAGACATCTGTGCCCCTCCTCTGGCTATTGTATTGGATGTCCCTTTGTCCCCCTAGCTGACCATTCCTAGTCTGTTAGGTTATGAGTAAGTTACAGTTTGATTTTTCCTCTGTTCCCGGGCCCCCCTCCCTTCTCTGCTGCTGGTCATTGATTTCCTACCCCGGGGAGCGCGTCCTGACATTTACAATGCCTATTGCCTTGTTTGTGTGTAAGGTTTAATAGTTTTAAATTGAAAACTGAAACCGTATTTAATATTGTTACTCAACTATTGCTTCTGCCTTCACTGGGAGTGCTGATGGACTGACGGGATCCTCGGATTGACCAATCTGTATAACGGTGAAATGATACGTCTCATGCTAATTAGCGGCCGGCCCCAATGGGTTGTAGGCCCAAGTCTGTAACTCCTTGAAGTCAAATAAAGGTTTCTTTAAAAACAAAATAAAAAAAAATAAAGGGGACCGGGAAAATCCTGCCTGTTACCGACCCATTTCTCTCTTAGATTTATTAATGAAAATCGCAGGTAGGGTTGTTTTGAATAAACTTCAACAGTGGGCCGAGAACAACCACATTTTGAGCCAGGTTCAATACGGTTTTAGGGAGGGAATGGGTACAATCGAGCAGGTCTTAAACGTTTCCCTGATACAGGGAAAGTATACTCAAGCGAAGGCAGGGAAATTATTTGTGGTATTCGTAGATCTTACCGGTGCCTTCGATTGTGTTGACCATAATAGGCTGTGGAACATTTTAGAGGACCTACAGGTCGAGCCCCCACTTCCGCAATTTCTGAGACAACTATATATGGGGGTCACAGCCATGGTGAGGTATGGACTAAAGGGTGAGTGCTCTGAGTCATTCCACGTGGAGAGGGGTGTAAGGCAAGGCTGCGTACTGGCCCCGTTCCTTTTTTCACTGTATACTAATGCTTTGGAAGAGGAATTGGTGGCCAGGGCGAGAGATCCTCCGAAAATTAATAATCAGCAGATTGTCTCCCTTCTTTACGCGGATGACGCAGTGTTAATGGCCAGAACCCAGCTTGGACTTCAGAGGGCCCTTACAACTTACACTGATTTTATGGACAACAGGGGCCTGAAAATCAACGTAACGAAAACATTTGTGATGTCGTGTGGGAAGGGGAAGAATATATGTAGAAGCCTAGCTACTGGGAATGGTAAAATCGAATCAACCAAAACGTTCTCCTACCTTGGCATTTTACTGGAGGATTTGGGTTCTTGGGGACCCGCGGTCAAGAGAAGGACTCTTTTGTTTAAAAGATCGACTGCAGCCGTGATGACTTTAAAAAAAAACAAATGGGTAAAAGGCCCCCGGGAAAATTATTAAAAATATACCAAGCCAAATGCACAAGTATTGCTACATATGGCGCGGGGATTTGGGGTTTTTACGATGCTTCGTCAATTCATGTGGTCGAAAATGCTTTTTTAAGGTTCATACTAGCTGTTCCTCAGAGCTCATCTGTTTTTAACTGCCACAGCGAACTGGGGATTCCCCACATCTCCAACCTGATCAAAATGCAACCAATTTTACTTTGGCATAGGATCTGGACTTCTCCTAGCCTAGGTCTGAATCGTGAGATTATTAAAGACTCAATGAGGTTAGATCAGGCTAAAAAAATCCCCTGGCTAAACTATATAAGAAAACTATCGAATGATTTGTGTAGACCTGATTTTTATTTTAACCCAGACACTATGAGCACCTTACCTAGAAAAGAGCTTAAAACGCAATGTTTAAATCATTTTGAGACCCTCAGATTGGCAGTGGAAATAAATAAAAACACTGTGATCCAGCACCAATTGAGCTTGGCTAGTAACTTTATTCAACCGTACCTAGTGTGGTGCATAGGGGATTATGATAGATATATTTTGACTAGGTCCAGATTTGATTGCTTTCATCGTTTGGTATCATTCCCTGCTACAAATGATTGGTCCAGGAATCTTTGTCATTGTCCGTGCGATAATTCAGCGGTACAAACAACAATGCATGTTGTCCTTTTTTGTAAATTTTATGCTAAGGAATGATCCAGATGGATTATGCCTCTTTCAAAGCAAGGAGCATGGAGGCAATGTCGCCCGGCTTTCCTTTTTTTTAAATTATTGGATAATGTGTATTGTATTGGAATTATGTCCGGACTCTTGAAAAGCATACTGAGGAAAAGGAGAAGTTTAACCTGTTAGTTTGTTATACTGTAAAATTATGTATTACTAGATCAGTTGTATATACTATGGCACTTTTAATGCTTATCTTAAATGAATTGGTTTTATTGTATTCTCTGCTTTTATGATTTTATTATGTATTTAAAATCGAATAAAGCATTTTCTGATCTGATCTGACAGCCGGTACGGGCCCGTGCTGTGGGGTTGGTGTACAACAAAAGAACCTATGCTAGGTATGTCTGTGGTATGCCGTAGCGCTCTAGGGCACGAAACATGTAATCCCATCTTAGCGATTTGAACGCTTGTCTAAGATCTAGGGGGATGCAGCCCTCTTTGCTGCTCGAGGGGTGCGTACCCATCATAATCTGATTCAAGCGCCTGATATTAAGGGCCGTGCTGCGGCCTGGCACAAAGCCGCACTGGTCCGGGTGTATGAGTAGGGGGATAAATTGGTTAAGTCGGGTAGCCAAGAGGCGGCTGAGGATTTTGTAGTCTGTATTAAGAAGTGACAAGGGTCTGTAATTGTGTATGTGCAGGGCGTTTCTGTCTGGTTTCAGCAACGAGACCACCAGTGCCTGCAATGTGGTGTGCGGTAAACCATTGCCTGTGAGAGATTCTTGGTAAAGGGTTTGCAGATGGGGCACCAGGAGGTCAGCAAACGTGACGTAAAACTCAGCCAGGAACCCGTCATTCCCAGGGGTCTTATTACGCGGCAAGGCCTTAATGGCGTGCCGGATTTCCACGCCTGTTATGGGGCGCGCCAGGTCATCTTGTTGATCCTGTGTGAGTTGGGTCATACAAATACCTTCAAACAATTAGTCAAAAGGGGCCGTGGTCTGCGGTGTAGGAGGGGCGTAAAGGAGTGCATAATAGTCTCTGAATGTAATGTTGATGTCCATTTGTGTGTTGACCTCTTCCCCAGCGCTGTTAAGTATGTGCGTTATTGGGGTGGGAGCAGGGGCGTTACGTACCAAGCGCGCTAGCAGTGGTCCGGATTTGTCTGCTTGCGAGTATTGCATTTGGGTATACAGTCGGTAGTCCACTACTCTAAGCTCCTCTAATGGTTCAGCATATTGTATATTGGCCTCGCGCAGTTGCGTGAGCTGGTCGCATGTTCCTACCGCCTCTCCTCCCAGCACAGCCAGGTCGTCCTCTATTTTCTTTAGTCTGTCAATGATTGCCTGCCTCACCCCAACTCTAGTACTGATGGCCACTCCCCGCACTGTCGTCTTGAAAGCGTCCCAGTCTATCTGCCGGGAGCTAGCAGTACCCACATTCACCTTAAAATATTGTGTTATCGTCTCTGTCAGGGCTACTCGGAAAACCTGGTCTTCTAACATGTCTGGCTGCAATCTCCATGTGGGTATCGGTGTTGGTATCTTACCCAATTGTATCTGTAGCTCCACCGGATTGTGATCCGACAGTGTATTCCCCATGTGGAGTGCCGATGTGACGGAGTCCAGCAATGTGGTGGAGCATAGATAACGGTTTATTCGAGTGTGCAAGCCGTGCAGCGGGGAGTAAAGTGTGTTTTCCCTGTGTCCCGTGTGTTTTGCTCTTCAGGCATCTCTCAGTTCCCATCCCTGTGCCCATCCATAAAGTGCTTCCGCTTGTCTCCTGCTCTCAGTAGCGTGTAGTGGAGGGTGGGATCTATCCAAGGCAATATCTAACACAGCGTTAAAATCCCCGCCCAGTATCCATTGGTAACTGGCCCAGTCAGGTAAAACTGCACTAAGGGCAGCCAGGTATTTGTCTTGTTCAGTGTTGGGCACATATATACAACCCAGCACCACATGTCTCCCATCTAGCAAACCATGCAGTAGAACATATCTACCGTTACTATCTATTTTTTGTTCCAACATTGTGAATGGCACTGTATTCCTCATCCATATCGCCGCCCCCCTTGAGAAAGCTGAATAATGAGTGGCAAATAATTGTCCCCGCCATTTCTTTTGTAACTTAATCGCTTCGTCCCCAGTAAGGTGTGTTTCCTGTAAACATGCAATGGAGATTCTCCGTCTATTAATTTGAGCCAAGACTCTGTGCCTCTTGTGGATAGAGCCCAGTCCGCGCACATTCCATGTACAAAGAGTATATATATTAGGTGACGCCGCCATAGGAACAACTTCTTGTATGGGTAGAACCCGCTAAAGAGGCCCTGCTATAACATGTACAGAGGGATCTGAGCACATAACCCCCCAATAACATCCCAACACTAGGTTCCCCTTGTAAAACTATAGAGGACCTAACCAATACAATTAGCCCAACATGGGCAACTCTAGTTAAATAAAACCACGCAGTCGCTCGGAGGGTGAAGGCCATACCTGCACTAAAACAAACAACCCTACATAACAGTAGAATTGTGCCCCAGGAAGCTCATGCAACCAGCGCCGTATCAGCAAGTCTTAACATCATGACTCCACATCACGCGCTGTTGCATACTTTACCACCGCAGGGCACCCCATCAAAGTCAAAAGTCATTCGCGATCTGCGCTGTGGTCGAGGGAAATAGTGGTTGGCTGGTATCCGACTCCGAGCATATTGTGTTAGTGTCTGATATATGTTCCACTTGGTTGACTGTCTGAGCATCATGCGCTGCCAGGGCGGCCGCCGTGAGTAGCGCATTTTCTTGGCTGGTGCTGATTTGCTCCAACGTTGGTGCTGTTTTCGAGGAGAGACTCCCAAGGCCATGACCAGACCCATGTATGCCCGGATCCTGCCGTGTCGCAGCGGTGCTGGAATGATTCTGCAGGAGCGGGTCCTGAGAGAGATCCGGTGTGAGAGTGACTTCGACCCATTCTGCTGCTTCTTCAGGAGTTTCAAAAAAGTATGATTTGTGATTACAGATCACCTTTAGGTGTGCCGGGAAGAGCAGGGCGTACTTCAGGCTGTGGTCGCGCAATCTTTTCTTTACCTCTAGGAACGTCGCTCTTGCCCTCTGGACCGTTGGGGTGAAATCTGGGTAGATTGAGATAGTTCTATTTTCAAATTTCACTGGTGCATTCTCCCGGGCAGCCTTCAAGACGGTGTCACGATCTTTGTAATTAAGAATGCGTGCTATCAGTGGGCGGGGGGGCGCACCCGGTCTGGGCGTTCTACAGCGATTCCTTAATAGGAAATTACTGAATGCAATTTCCATTTCCAAGACACAATGTTAGGGATTCAATAAAATTGGGGATCCCTAAAGTAGCGAAGCGAATGACTTTCATACATAACAGCAGCCTATTTTGATTTCACATACGGCATAAATTTAGCAATTTGCGCCATTTACGAACGCAAATAAGCTTGATACATCTGGCCGTTAGTTTGATGTCTCCTTCACTTTCAGAACAAACACAAGGTTACAACTGTTTTTAGTGACACCAGTGTTGTGATTGGTGAACTGTAGTTTTTTCACTCTGCGTCTTAAGTATTGTAGTTATTGACTCTTTATACCTTTATTTCTTTATGGTAGTGTTATATGGCTGTCTTTCAAATGAAGCAAAGAAGTGAATGCATAATGTGCCCCACTGTGTCCTTAATAGAATTGAAAATTCTTGTTGAGGTATTTAATTTATTTTTCAATTATATCAGATGTGAGCAGCAGGCTGTTAAGTCTTAAGAAAGCTTCTTCAAGGATGAGAGAGAAACCAGTTAAATAGAGGAGGTCATCTTCTCTATTTATATGTGAAGCCCTTATATATAGCCTCAGGTACATAGCTCTAGTCAGGGCTACATCCTCAACCAACTGTCTATCAGCATGCTTCCACACCACGCACACTTATCATCTTCCTACTGTGTCACTAGTCACTCATGCCAGTCCAGGCAACACCTCAGACATACATAGCATGGCCACCTTTTGTCAGTCTAATTTATTTATGTGTATTTATAGAGTGCACATTCACTCACAAGAAATCTGCTGGCACTACCTAATGGCAAATAGTCCACAAACCTGAAAGCTAGGACACAGAGTAACAGCGTGGGGGACACATTGGACAAATTTGATTTGGCACAAATGGGTGATGAGATGGAGATTTTTTCCATTGCAAACAGGAGCAGAACAGGCGTCTGACCAGCAGATAACCGATAAGTCCCACACATTGTCCACCTCCCTGACCAGTGCATCATCACCGACACGTAAGTTCCATACACAGCCACAAGCGCTTCTACCAAGATCTTCAACACAAATGAATGTTTTTCATTAACCTGAAGCAGAGAAAGTTCAAAGTGAATATTTATTAGAGCACTATTCCATAGTTCACTGCCTGTTCTTTAAAAGCTCTGCCATTTTCTCTTGAAATTTTGGAGTGGCAAAAAGGGCTGGGATTGATATATGAAATTAGGCATAGGGGAGTATTTTGAAAATCTTTTACTAAAAAAAATAGGTCCTAAATTGGTATAGATCCTGTAAGATATCCGCACTCCTTTTGAGAAAATCAGTTTCTGGAGTGGTAGCCAATATAATTGTGCGAGGAGTTTATGGATCCAGATACTGATGATAGCCTGTACCTTCCTTACACTCCTGTCCTAGCACTGTAGACACACAAACAGCAGATATAGAAAGTGGTGGAAAATAGGGGAGTGGTCAGACAAAAACACTGTTCCATTTCCTGCTTTCAGCTCAACGAGCAGAAGAGTATAACTTCATCACTATTCAATATCTTGCAGATTCATATATATGGACTCACTCCCGCTGACTGTCACACATGCCAACATTTTGAAACTAGAAAGAGGAAGATTTTGAAAATAAAAATCAGGAGACTTCATTTTCCCCATTGACATACAGTGAAGGAATGGCAATTTTAGACAGGAATAGTTATGTAATCAAGTATGCCGTTCGATTAAGTGGTCAATACTTCCTTAATATTGATTTAGAAATGGAGTAGAGGGGTCAAACAGAGGAAACATCTCGTATAGGATGCACAGGCCCTCACCCACCAAAGTGGAATGCTTTATCATTGGGCCTTGCTCCTCGCTTTCTAGGCGCTGCAATGCCCAGTAGTGCCCCCAGAGAGGGCTCTTTGACAGAGATCTTTTTCCACTCAAGGTTGCTGGTGGTTGAGCAGTAGAGTAGTGCCCTGCTTCTAGCCTGGGAGGGGTGGTAGATTGGGAAAGAGGGAATTAAAGTTGGATATTGGTTGCCAAGCTATTTATTGATGCTGAAAACTCATGCCAAAGTTAAAAACAAACAAACAAACATTGAACCAACAAGGATAACAATGAGCCTTAGGTTCTCAATCAGAAGTCCAACATGTTACTTGCCTGAGTGTTCTCTCAACGAGTCAATTGCAATTCATCAGGACGGTGTATTGATACCCTAATCTATCTACAAGGTAGAAGGAGCTACTCATATATGTACGCTAGGTAGTCTATGATGCGTATATTAGGTGATAAATTAGTGAAGAAAGAATAAATGAAGGGAAAGTCTCGTATTGGATATCTTTAGTCTGTCGGACCAGTAAGGAAAGATATAACACAAACAACATGGAGAAAATCGTATATAAACAGAGACTTAGATGTATTTTCATAGCAGACAGATTTGTGAGAGTTCAATCCCCCAATCATGCAACTAGCGTGTTCACTACAAACTGTATCGAGCATTGGCTTAGCCAATAGGTCTCGCCTTTGGGACCATATAAGTGTTTAGCCACGCAGCACATTATTCTGGGGGATATGTTGTACCCTGGTAGAAATGGAATGTGCATGAGGGCATGGGTGGGGGAGTGGGGAAAGTCAAGCCATATGCCTCCTCTAGGTATTAATGCATAAAGAAAACAGACTATATAGAGGAGGTTTTTATGAGGTGAACCCATACCCTACATATGAGGTGGTGTAATGAAAGGTGTCAGATCTCCCCTGGACCAAGGTATGTACCGTCACTTTCCCAGGGAGAGAATATCAGTTCCAAACTTATGGAATATAACATATACACAGCACTTCCTAAGGTGGGCAAACTTTCAACACTCTCCCAAAGGCAAGGCAAGAAAACAATATCACATGAGTCTCCTCTAGACCAAGGTAACACACACAACACTTCTCTAGAGCGAGATATACTTTGCACATCACTTGCCAGGAGTAGAACAACTTCCTATAACACAATTACCTGCTAGAAGGGAATTCACCCATCCTTCTACAACAGAATACATGGCCAAGAAGAGTCCACACCTCCTGCTACAAGGAAAAGACGAATTGGTATATCTGGGATATATTTATTAGTAAATAGCACCACACGGTAAGCCAAATGCACCTATCATAGCAGACTCTAACATATCAATAGTATGATTGAAACACAATCAAGGCAAACATATATGTAGAAATATATATATGTATATAAATGTATGGAACCTGAAAATAAAGTTATAGTAAGCAAGAACAGTAGGAAAACTAGAAATTTGCCTCACCAACCGTCTGTCCATCCCATTTCCACTTCGCCAAAGGGGAGTCCGGTTCTTCGGCCGAAACAGGAGACAGTAGTGACACTATACGCCCCACTGCCACAGCTGCACGTCTGCCCTGTGATGAACTTTCACCGAACAGAACCCAGACACCTCCTTTAGTACAAGTGGAGACGTAAGACGAAGCTCCTGGTGAGCCTCGCCCCCTTTTCCCATCAGAGTCCGCACCAAGGCCACAGCTTCAGCTGGCCAGGCGTCTGTTATGGCTTCAGAGCAGAGCGAGCACATTCCTCTAACAAGATCCAGTTCTTTCTGGTCAGTAAAGTGCGAAAAACAAGTGAAAAGGAAAACATGCCCTTCTCACCTAGTGAAGCTCAGAAAATGGCGACAGCTCAGAAAATGGAGTCACTCAAGCATAAGCCTCTATTCACGCAAAAGAGCAAAATTAGTATGCAAGATGACATGAGATCAGGCCAAAGCCAATAGCAAGCACTGCCGTTAAGCAAGATAAAGTCAGAAATCAGAATGACATGAAGCCATGTCAAAGGCAATAGTTCAACACATAATTCACATAACCCAAATAACACTATAGCCTTTATCCCTCAGTATACAACATTGAGCACATGTGTGCACCACCACCCACAACACTGCACCTCAACATCCCATACCTTCTATTCTTAGCAAGACTATTCTACTGAAAGACACCAAGATTACAGGACAGAAGAGAAGCAGACATATGCAGGGCAATCCTACGTTAAGGCTAGGCTAACATAACACACTAAAATCAGTTAAAATGGTGGTGGTTGAGGGTCATCATAGGGTGTCAGACCACAAAAGTGGCTCATTCACTACAGGTGGCCATGTTTTGCTACATTCACTATTTTCCCCTGTGCTTGTTGTTGATTACTTTTAAAATGGTTGCGCAGGATTGCGCAGGATTACCCGCCATATTTCTGTCTCGCTTTGCTACAGTGGACGGATTTTGAGATGTATATTTTTAACTTGATAGTTATTCATGGATGACAAATTGCTACTACATAAAACTAAAACAATAAATATAGTTTATTGACTACAGGAATAAAAAGATTACAGCACAGAGGCACATTTATTATGCTTTGGGCAGGAGCACCTATGTAGGCCATAATTTCTCAGGCCTGGGTCGATGGTTTTCTTTGATATAAAGTGCTGCATTCACACGTACACACAGCTAATTACATACAATATTTAAGTAAAAGAACTGGGCATACCAAGTACTGCAGGGGTGGCCACTATGATGGCTGCATCCGCTCAAGGTGTCTGCTGAATTACTTGAGCGGCGAACGGACGTGCAAGATGCTCTGGAGGCGTAGGACAGATTAACACCACTGTGTCTTTCCTGTAACAAATCCCAGTGCCAAGCCAAAACAGAGAGTGAAATACCTACTGCACCATACTGCTTCTGCTCTCATCTATAAACTCTGCAGATGCTCTAGTCCCTTACCCTAAAACATCTGCCAAAAGCAGGCATCAATTATGTGTTTGAGAGCCAGTGGGACAGGAGGGTGGAGGGGCAATTTTTTGTTGAAATTGTTTTGGGCTGTTTCCTGTCTCATGAACTAGGCATACCCATGCAAGTGAGGTACCATTTTTATTTGTAGTCTTGGGGAAATGCTAGGTGGACGAATTTTGTGGCTCACCACAGATTCCAGAACTTTCCATGGCAGAAATGCAAGGAAAATGTGTTTAAGTCAAAGTTTGAGATTTTAAGGGTTTCTGGGTAAAATAATCTTGTGAGAGATTTGCAAGTTACCCCACCCTGGATTCCATAGGTATCTGGTTTTAAAAAATATGCCCGTTTGCTAGGTTTCCCTAGGTGTCGCCTGAGCTAGGGCCCAAAGCCCACTGCTACCCACAGTGAAAAAATGGGTCAGTCTTCAGTGGAAAAATGGGATGCTTCAGTGTCGTGTTTTGGTCTGTTTCCTGTCGCAGGCCCTAGGCCTACCGACACAAGTTATGTAATATTTTTATTGGAAGACATGTGGGAACATAGAATAGTAGAACATTTGTTATTAACTATTGGTTTTTGCTGCGTTTCTATCTTTAAAAGATTGCCGAGTGTGTCAGAAAGAAGACATTTTGAAAAATGTCCTCTTAATCACATGCTAGTATGGGTACTCACAGATTGAGAGATGAACAAATAACCAATGCTCCTAAACTCCATATTGTGTATTTCGGAAATACATAGGTTTCCTTGATTCCCATTTTTCACTCTCAATATATCACTATTTGAATTGGCCCATACTCGGTACACAATGAAAAACCATTGTACGGTACAGCTTAGTTTTTGCTCTGGGTACCTCAGATTCTTGGAGAATCTACAAACCCTATATATACCCACCACCAGAATTGTCTAACAGATGTAATGGTATATTGCTTTTGTAAATCAGCCATCATGACAAGAAGTTACAGGTGAAAATGTTGTCACAAATGACCATTTGGTTTCTACTCATTTTCAATATTTCTTCATTTCACCTGTTGGCTTCTTTAAGAAAACCTTAAGGAATCTACATATATGACCCATTGCTTCAATTCAGAATTTTGTCTAATTTTCAGAAATCTGTTGCATTTCTGGATCACCTATGCGTTTCACACTGATTACCACTACAAACTAGAAGTAGGTTGAAAGCACAAAAAAATAGAAACAATTGTCTACCTCTTTAAACAAGCATTGGCATAGCCAATAGGTCTCGCATTGGGACCTTGTAAGTGTTTAGCCATGCAACACTTGATGTTGTTGCACCAAGGACATTGTGCTGGATAACTAAACACTTATAAGGTCCCAAAGGCCAGATCTATTGGCTATGCCAATGCTTGTTGATACATTCCACCATCCAGTTTTAAAGTCTTCTTAGAGTTTCTCATTGCTCAAATGGGTTCAATTACTGTTTTTTATATATATATATATATATATATATATATATATATATATATATATATATATATATATATATATATATATATATATATATATATATATATATATATATATATATATATGTTTCCCTCATATTCATTGCTTGAGTTTTGCTTGCAAAAAAGTGTCACTCATAGTTGTTGAAATGTCACTCATAATTACACTTTAAATATGAAAATGTCATACATAGCAATCTGAAACCTTGGCAGCTATTGGTATCACATACAAATGCTCACTGCATGTACATCAGGCTGGGGTACAAAGGCATGCAGCAAGGTTACAAAGGCATACAGCAGGAGTACACAGCAGGTACTAACTGGCTCTGTTGCGTCTGTGTTGCAAGTCCCTCAAGAACAGCTCCTGATAGCACTGGTTCTTCCTAAGCAGTAAGGAGCTGAGCAGTGAGGAACTCAGTGGCTGCAGATCGGGACCCATTGTGCTGCTCTGCCCAGGCCTAGCTCTAAAGAAGACTGGCGTCCATTGTCGGGAGGCGGGCGCCCACTCTCGAAACGGCTGGTAGAAGATTAGTGCCAGTGACATCACTGAGAGGGCCGTGCATCACCGTGCGGACTGAGCCTGCCCCCCCCCCCCCCCCGGAAGTGGGAGGGGCGAAGGAAGTCTAGAAACTGCGCGTTGAGAACTGAGGTGCTTCCTCTCGGGTGCACGCGCGTCTCACTCCGATTTGAGTTGCCGGTAGAATGGCCTGGTGCGACAGATGAGAGCGCCAGGGGTTGATAACTGCCTAAAATGGGCGCACATGCGATTCCGCTCATTAATAAAAACCCAGTGGGAGGGATGGATTTGTGTCGACAGAAGAGGCAGCAGCGCATCCAGTGGCAAACTGCTGCTCATACAGAGGGAGGGAGGGTGCACGCAGAGAAATCCGTGGTCGGGTATCAGAGTGGAAAAGGCATGGCGGAAATAAGGGTGGCGCAGCGGGAGATGAGCGGAAGAGAAGCAGAGCGCAGCCTGGACAGTGAGAGGCAGCGTAGAGGTGAGGTGAGTTTAGAGGTTGGGAGGAAAGGCAGGCTTGAAGAGGCACGGGCAGGGAGACAGTGAGATGAAACAAAAAGCAGACGTAATTAAAGAGCAAAAGATGGGAATGAAAGCGCACAGATGAGAAAAGTGTAACAGCAGCTGGTTTCAGGAGAGAGAGCCGTGCACGAGGGAATGACTAATGCAGCTGTTTTCAAGCACACTCGTGCTTGTGGCACTATCCGCATTGCGGGAGAGAGCAACAGCCAATTAGCATGCGCGCCGCTGCACGCTCCAGCAAGGTGGATGCCGCCACAAGCACGCGTGTGTTCTTGAAAATGAGCAGAGGAATGGCTAAAGGCCCTCCTATGTAGCACATGCGCGCTGCAGAGGCGAGACCTAAAAATGCCAAGACGTTGATAAAAAAAATAATTTTGAATTCCGCTCCGCATGTTCCTCAAAGCTGGAAAGTTTGTGACTTTAGCACAGCTAACTGTTCATTGATGTCATTTTTAGAAACAAAAACTTTTATGCACAGTACTATTTTCCTATTTTCCCCCCAAAACTCAAAATGTAGCTATATTTTGCCTATTTTTTCGTTCCCCTCCAGAAGAATTCAAACCCTGCATACCTTCAGAATCCCCAGGATGTTGGAAAAAAAGGACGCAAATATGGCAGGGATACCTGATGTGAAAAAAAACTATGAAGCCTTAAGCGCAAACTATCCCAAATAGCCAAAAAAGGGCTCATCGCTGGGGAATGGGGACCCCCAGCAGTTAAGAGTTTAAGGAAGGAAGGGTTTAGGGAGGGGCAAGTAAATAATAAAAAACACCCACAAAAGAATGAGACAATTTCTAGTCACAAAAAGTGAACCTAAATCTAGCACAATAGTACTACTGACCAAACAGGCTAAAAAATACTTCTGACAATCCTTGGATTAAGTCAAGTACCCATGGAGAGTCACTTGAGCTGAAACATACTCTCATAGAAATTAATCGAGGCTAGGAATAACAGAAACAACACACATGGAAAAAAGGAAAATAAAGGGAAAATATTTTTGAATGGGGGGATGCTTCTGTACTCTCCTGGGAGTTGTAAGCAAGATTATTGTAACATGTTGTTTGTTACACAGCATCATAAGGTGATGGGGCTTACATGCAGACATAAACCTTAAAGTACGATCCCTTCCAAGATCCCGCGGGGCAACATACCAGAGGTCATAGTCTGGTGGTGTGACAAACTAGTTGCCTCATTTTTTCACATTAACTGCTGCTTTGGTTGCTGCAGTCAATTGTGAACCGTGGACTATTATACCTTCCACAAACACCATCCTGAGACAACACTGTTGCACTGCCAAGTTGTCACAACCAAACAAGCAACTCATTGTCATTAGTATTCACTTTCATATCAATTTTGAGCTCATTGATTCTGTATTTAAACATAAATATTATGAACAAACTTCATTTAAAATACACATTTATTTATATAGTCATGTTCTGTACTTTAAAATGTTATTTTATTATAATATTTTCAAGTACAAATCAAACGTAAAGGGTTTAACACTATTAGCTAGATTTTCTCAGGGTGGTTATGCAGCACCTGAACTAGGGCAGAGGATGGGACAGATGGTTTACATTGCTGTACATGAGAGCCAGGACTGGAGTACAGACAGGAAAATGTATTTCAGAAGCCTTTGAGGTGCACACGTGTATGAGACAGGGTTGCCCTCTATCCCCAATGCTGTTTGTGCTGGCAGTGGAACCCTTTGCTGGTACTGACAGTGCAGAGGGGATGGGGTTGGGTATTCCCCTGGGTGATAGGGAACATGTTATCTCATATGCAGATGACATGCTTTTGTACCAAGGATTGCAGACACAGGTATACCATGGAGCATAGCATTATTGCGAGACCTGGGGAGAGTGTCTCGAGCTACACACAAACTGGTCCAAGACGTGTTCGTTCCTGATCTCTGCTGACCAGCAAATCCTGCTGCGCCTATTTGATCTTAATGGTATACTTTGCGAACCCCAAAAGTTTTGATATTTGGAAGTCAATATGTACCATGATGCGGCAGACGCTCATGAGGGAAACCTAGGAGGGCTCTGAAAGGTAGTGTCGCTGAAGCTTTCCATCATGGCAAGGATTGCCCTACCCTGTCAAAAATTGTGATGTTGCCGAGGGTCCTTTTCTACTTTGCGACATTAACGATCTGGGTCCCCAAGGCATGGTCTGAGGAATTTTATATTTTACTGCATGAGCTGATATGGGGATGGCGGGCAGCACAGAACCTCTCTGAAAGAGATTCAAGCCCCACAATGAAGGTGGGCCTTGAAGCCCCGACCTTTGACCTATATTACTTTGCTGCACTATTACAGTGGTTGGCACACTGGCTTGCGGACCTCCTTAGGGAGGAGTTGGGAGATATACGGGGACCCATGCAGAGGGGACTTCTTGTTGCGCTGCTCTAAGGGGCAAAGCTGAAACTGAACCATGGTCTGCATTGCTCATTATTGGATATCAATGCTGGAAAGCAGTCCTCAACAAAACTGGGATGTGCATGCCTTACGCCCCTGCTCGCCCCCTGATAGGATTACCCCTCTCAAGAGGGGGGTTCTTCACCTACAAACAACTCTCTGGATGGATGACGGCGGGGTTGGAGACTGTGGGGGACTGTTATGTGTAAGGAAGGTTCTGCAGTCAGGACAAGTTGGTCGAGAAGAATGGTCTACCCCACAAGCAATTTCTCACATACGCTGCAGAGAATGATAATCTGGCTTTGGGGACAGGCTTCCCCTGAACCGCAGACACACGATCTCCTAAAGATGTTGCTCCCGTTTGGAGGGAGTAGTAAACTAATCTACTGGCACTACAAAACAGCACTGTCCCTGGCACTACCTGAATTGAATAAGTTCTGCAAAAGGTGGGAGGCCCAGCTTAATAGAGAATTCCAAGGGAAAGAATGGGAACAAGCCCTAGAACAGGTACACAAGGTATCTCGGAAAACGAGCTACAGGTAAGTGCAGTTCAACTATACCCATATGACATACCTAGCCCTCCACAGGCTAAATAAATGTCATGATACACACGAACACTATGCGGTTCCCTCCCTGTATGGAGCTGGATACAGACTTTGTGCATATGCTATGGACATGTTCAGTAATAATGAGATTCTGGGACAGGGAAGTGGCAGAAGTTGAATGCACAAGAGACAGACAGAATATGCTCTCAATGGAAATTTGCCTATTGGGCTCATATCCACTCAGACCCGAAAAGATCGTAGGGAACGAATTCCTAGAACTGGTCTTTGCGGTAGCTAGAAAGGACATAGCTCTGCATTGGAGCCCTCCTGATGGCAGTGGCGGCTTCTTTGCTATGGCGGAGGAGCGTCGCCCCACTACTTTTAAGCAGTGCAAATAAAGGAAACATAAAATGATAATGACTTTGAATTATTATCATTTTATGTTTTCTTACCCCTTTGCAGGTGGGCGGGGCTGCTCTGTTCTCAGAGCAGTAACCAACACAAAACTGCCAATACTGATAGTCATTCATACTTCCCAATTACACCAGCAACCAAACGACCTAAATACTCTGGTTGCAAAAAAGTTGAATTTTATTTTTCTTTATCAAATATTTTTTCTAATTTGTTATCTTTGTTTTGAAAACCAATAATTTGTTTAAACAATTTCACAATACAAACCAAATACATTTATAGACATACACTGAAGACACAACAACACTTTACACAAAAAGACACATAAATGAAATCCAAATACATTACAAATCTGAATACAATACGATAATAATATATACAGCTCTTGTTCTATACAAATTTTGACCTTCACGTTCTTGAATAAGCAATACCTCTGATTCTTTTTGAATACAAACTTAGCATTTTTTGTTTTGTAATTCAAAGACCAGATCCAAAAGGTGGACCAACTTGGCTCACTTAATTTTCGAATATATATATATATATATATATATATATATATATATACACCTCTTCACTAGTGAGCACTGTGTGGTCTACCCATCTAGTGGACACCAATTTGGTTGGAAAAACAAAAACAGACTGTCGACGCGTTTCGAACCCTTAGGACATGAAAGTCGGGTTCTCCTCAGGACGTAGAACTTCAAGCTAAAATACAAAAAAACAACATTCTGCTGTTAGTAACATTCACACATTCTTCATCATACGTCTTATACTCAAAAACCATTCCACTCCCTTTACCTCAATTTTCTGTTAAACGTACGTCAATCTCCTTATTCACCAACCAGTGATATAAGTCATAGAAAGCAACCTTCAAAAAAGTAATATGTTGAAAGCTATGTGATTATCAACAAAATCTTTTTTAATAAATCTCTATTTATTGGTGATCAATTCCAATGCTGAATATTGCTTACTTGTAAGACTTGAAGAAAATGCACCTTCTTGCATGCAATTGTTTATCTCTGGTGTTGGTATTCGAAATTTTCTGTTGAAAAAATTATATATTTCAATCTACTGACTTTAAAAACTAATGGAGTATGCATGTATCCAAGCAATTCATCTTCAAAAGGTCGTTTTGATAAAGGAGCCCGTTTTTGCTAACTTTTAAATGCCCCACGAAAAACGTACGTTGTACTTTCACAATATGCATTGATGTCAGAACCGTGCATGCATGTTCTCAGAGCAGGGCAGGGGAGGAGTGATATGCGCACTCCTAAGTGCACATGACTGTTTGGGCGGCCCTTCATGGAGAATATGCCCAGGCCCCCATTCCCTGGCTGATCATCGAACCATGATGCTCAGACCAATCACAATGCTGCAGGGGAGCCTGGGTGCTTACCAATCACAACGCTGCATTGTGATTGGTCAGGGGAGCCATAACTGTGCATCCTGTTCCTGGAGTCTGACGGAGGAGAGCTGGAGCAGAGACACAGGACCTGGCGGCAATGTAAGTGTTTATTTTGTAGATTTTTTTTTTACATTGCGTCCCCCCTGTGCGCTAACCTCCTGCGCCTGCCCGCCACCCGCGAGCCACGCCGGCCACCACTGCCTGATGGCCCGCCACACTGTAGGTGGAAGAAGACAGTGGAAAATTATGCTATTGCTGAAGAGGCAACACTGCATAAGGAAAAACAAAGGGGGATTTGTAAAAAGCCTATAGCAGACCTCTAGCAGGAAATACTGGTGGCATTCCTAAGCACAGATGTGGGAGAAATGTAGTAAATGAGACTAACCTCCATCTGACGAACATAGAGAAATTACTGAGAATTGCGATTTTCCTAATACTATGACCAGAGAATCTGGATTTCATTGGACACGGAGGCTAATTTTATGCATATTTCTTTTAATGGCACTTCAAGCAGCCACTTGGAAGTGATACATCATAAAGTAAGGATCTAGAATAGAATCTTCATGCTGTACAATAGCCATGCGTCTAGATTGATCTGCCTCTTTTAAATGCGAAGAAGTAAGTCTTTATTGTAACCAAACACTTAAACTTTTCTTCTTAATGTAACTTATAGGTTCCAAATAAGGGAGTATATCTGAACGCCACAACAGTGCTTGGGAGAAGAGAAGGCGGACTTGAATATCCAGAAGCAAGCTCCTATGGGTGCATCCTTGCGAAAGAGCAATCGAAGTGGAGTTATCTGAAAAAGAGAAAGTATTAGAGCTCTGCACTTGTATCCCCTATATTTAAAAGTGCAATGTTGTAAAAAAGGACAATATGTGATAAAATACATTATACAGAAATCTGTTTCATTAGTTGATTCTTCTTAATAAATTTAAATAACAACAAGAATACGAATTTTTTTTTTTTTTTTTTTTTGGAAAACCTTTATTTCAAAAATCAGGACACAGCTATTCAGCCGACAGCCCGGAGGTTCGGCAGCATTAAGAGTTAGATACAGTGATGTGTCCCCAGTACAGTACAAAGAGTAGTGCAAAGGTCCAATTTTAAGTGAACACAAAAAAACTCACAACAAACCCCAGCAAGGCAAGAACATTGAAAGCCCATGGTGAGAGCCCCCAGGGGAGGCCGGACCCCACTCATCTACTAGTTACAAGACAGTGTACGGAGGAAGAAGGGGGACAGCAGAGGCCAAAATGGTTCCTAAAACCAAACTGTGCTGGAAAGAAGGTCAGGGGGAAAGCTGTTCCTCGGGAGGTTCCAGATCCGGGGCAAGACATATTCCCCCCCTGTAATGGTTCCACCGCCCCCAGATGGCATGCCACTTCCGGGGGCGGCCTCTAGAGCAATAGACCGTCTTCTCCCTAAACATGCTCCAGTCCATGTTCTCTTTCCACGCAGTCAGTGTAGGGGGTCCCGAGGAGCCCCACAATCGCGCGATATCCCTTTTAGCGACCATGTTACCCAGAGTCACCCATTGGATCCTCGCCTCATCGAGGTCAGTGGGCCCCCAGATATTCAGAAGACAACATCGCGCCTCCGGCTGCACAACAATGCCCGTCACCTCCCCCATAACTGCATGGACTCTCCTCCAGAATTCCACAATGACACCACATTCCCAAATGATGTGCAGGAAAGTACCCACCATACCACACCCCCTCCTGCACCAGCCTCAGACGCGACGGGATCGCAACCTCCTTAGGAGAAGAAACAGCTGACTGCCAGTCCTCATTATCCAATTCAAGGCCATCCCTAGTCCACTGTTCTCTCAGCCCCAAAAGCATGTCCGCCCGGACGTTAATCAGTTTCTTATATATGAGCGAGATCGTGCTCTCGGGCATATGACCATCAAGGACCCGGTCCTCAAGGGGAGAGGACTCCGGCACCTTCTCACCCTCCACGAGGACTGATCGGAGGGCGTGGCGCAGCTGGATATACCTGAAATACTCAGAGGGCCCCAGCTCATACTCAGTCTGCAACTCCTCGAAGGACTTCACCCTCCCCTTATGCAGCACATCTCCCACCCTGGAGATGCCTATCAGGTCCCACTTATCAAAGCCTTTTGTATGCCAAAGCCTTCCCAATCTCTCCGATTCAAACAATGGGGTAGCGAGGGTGAGCCTATCCTTCCAGCCCAGCGAGTCAGTTGCCATCTTCCACACACGCACTGCCACACCAGTGGGCCCCGTGAGGGACGAGTCTAGGGACCGCGAGTATAACGCCCTGTAGTAGTTACCACCACGCGGCAACCACCTGTCCATGGCATATCCGGGGCTGAGGGCGGGGCCATAAAACCCATGATTGATCGCACTCAGCTGTGTGGCCCAATAGTACCGTCGGATGTCTGGGAGCGCAATGCCCCCGTCGTACCATGGAAGCGTCAACTTTGCAATTGCTATTCGCGGCCGCCCATCCCACAGCAAAGTCCTTTGGAGGCCTTCGACCTCCCGAAAGTATTTAGCCGGCACCCAGTCCAAGGTATTCTGTAGAGCGTAAAGGAAGCGGGGGAGGGACATCATTTTGAACAGAGCCGCACGCCCAACGAGGGAGAGCGGCAGCCTCCGCCAACCTTCAACATCTCGCCTCAGGCGTGCCAGGGGGGGGAGCAGATTCTTCTCGTAGCGCACAGCAGAGTCCATGGATATAAAGATCCCCAAATACACGAAACCCTGCTGGGCGACCTGTATCGAACATGTTCCAGGGATCGGTGGGACCTCGCCACTAAGAACGTACAAGTACGATTTGCTCCAATTAATAACGAGCCCCGAGTTCCTACCGAACGATGTGAGTACGTCACAGACCACTATAAGTGACTTCTTAGGTGAGGCAAGATACAACAGGATATCATCGGCATAGAGCGAGATACGGTCCTCGTCGAAAAATTCTTAAATATTGTTTAGTCATTATTTATTAACATCTAGAAGTTTATTATCCACTTCCGGGAGGGAGGGGTTGGGATAATGTTAGCCTCAGTGACTTTAATGAAATCCAGATTCTCTGGTCATAGTATTAGGAGAATGGCACTTTCATTACAAGACCGGAGGCTACCATTATGCATGTTGGTAGTCATGTAGAACTACGTCAGACATGTGTTCAATAGGTTTACAATAGTGTTTCGCAAAGGTGCAGGAACTGGACCAGTTAAGGATATCGTCTAGTTTGCCCCCCTTTCCAAAAAGATTCGCTAGCCATAGCGTCCCCTTAATGAGTATGCCTGAAAGCTTTTAAGGTCTCTGCCAGCTAATTGCATTGCCAATTTAACCCATCTAGCGATAGAGGTAGAGGTAGTGGGTTTGAAAGGTTTAACAAAGGATATAAGTAGTTGGTTGACACCAGTAGTGCGATGACCACTCATTCTTACATCATATTCTTTCACACAATCTACCACACACAACTTTTTGCGTGCATCAAATCTTGGGTAGAAGATTGTGTCTGACAAGGTTTTTGTTCTTTTGATAATTTCAAATTTGACACCAAAGGTGTCGTAAGTTCTATTAGATATTTCCAGTGCCTTAACGTCTGATACTCTCCGGCAAGATATTAGGCATTGGAGAGATGCTAGTTTGATGGAGAGTTTCTTATTGTCTAGCAATCTGTTATCGGGCCAGTTAGAGAAAAGGTCAAAGCAATAACTTGACGCCCCAAAGTGTTTCGCATTTAGGTTTAGGGGGACTTTTAAGCCTAATACTTTTTATTATTCTAGATATTATGGTATTTTTTCCTATAGTTCTCTCGTTTAAAAGAGCATGACCTGCTGATTTAGCAGACCTGTAGAAGTTAATTGATCTGTAGGTAAGTCCTCTTTCAAATTGTTTCACAAGAACGTTTGCTACATATACAATAGGAGCCTCCACCACGGAATCCAGGTTCCTGTCCAGGCACCAACGAACCCATGTTCTCTAGATGCCATTGTATCTTTAGTGTGTTACAGGGGCCCAAGATTTTTGGAGGAGTGTTGAAGTCTGTCTCAAAAGATTATTGATTTCATGAGCTCTCCTGACAGTTTCCAGGCAAGAAGGTTCAAAGTCCCGCTCTGGACTAGGGGATGTTCTGAACCATCTAGGTCTCTTAACAGGCCTTGTGAAGCTGGGACTAGAAAGGGTGTTTCGCAAGCTAAATCCAAGGTTGTCGGAAACCATAGTTGGGACGACCAGAAGGGTGTTATTAGAATTATGGATCATCGCGAAGGGGGGAAAGGCGTATCCCCGAATCACTTTCCATGGTTGAAGAAAGGCATTGACTGCCAGAGCACCCGGGTCAGAGCCCCCGGGTGTAGGTTGCTACGGTTTGAGGTTAAATAGCGATAAGGTACGTAAAACTGTAAATAGTTCCAAACGGTATATCTAAATGGTAAAGCAGTCAAAGAAGCAACACAAAGGAATAATTAACCCAAGGCAAAGTATCTTAAAAGGTTAGTAACATGAGAAAGAGTAGTACTTATCTGCTTGAAGCCGCATTTAAAAGAGGCAGATGAATCTAGACGCATGGCTATTGTACAACATGAAGATTCTATTCTAGATCCTTACTTTATGATGTGTTACTTCCAAGTGGCTGCTGGAAGTGGCATTAAAAGAAATATGCATAATGGTAGCCTTCGGTTTTGTAATGAAATTCTGTGGACTGACCATCCAGTGTCCCAGTGCTCACCAAATGCACCCTTTCCTGTAGTACCCTATGGAATTAGACCAGTAACGGCCGGCACTGATCAGGGAGAGCGGGTGGGGGCAGGAGGAGGGGGGTGGGGAAAAAAAAAACATACAAAATAAAATTACAACTTATCTTATCACCACCTTGTCTCTTCTCTGCTTCAGGACTCTGCCGAACAGGAAACAGGAAGCACCCAGGTTGCCCTCACCAATCACAATGCTGCAATGCTGTGTTGTGATTGGTAAGCACCCAGGCTACACTGACCAATCAGATTGGTCTGAGCGCCGTGGATCAGCGCTCAGGCAGGGAATGGGGGCCTGGGCATGTTCTCCATGGAGGCTGTAATGCACCCACGATGGGGGACCCGCGAAGTGCCCATGACTGTTTTGACCGGCCCCAGAGTACTGGCCAAACAGTCATTGCGCACTTGGGGCGGGCAAACCACTCCTTCCCTGCCCTAAGAGCAGAGCAGCCCTGCCCGCCCGCCTACCCGCTCACCCCCCCCAAAGCATCACGGAAACATAAAATGATAATATCTTTGTTATTATCATTTTATGTTTCCTTTTTTTACACTGCTTAAAAGCAGTGGGGCAACGCTCCTCTGCCTGAGCGGAGGAGCCGTGACTGCATGGGTTCTGCAGTACCGTGCTACTCGCCATAAAGCGCTTCAACACCTCGTCAGGGGTAGTAAGCGCCATATAAATACAATTACAATAGGAACTACATCGCTGACATGGTTTCTAAAATCATTGCTCAGAAATCTATCTGTGTTTTTGCTTACAAATTTACATCCTGCCAAGTACCACGTATCGGGGGTTAGACTAACACAATTTAGTGTGGTGGCACGCTTCACTACATTAAAATACATAGCCATGCATTATAAGTGCCTTGACACCACCTGCTGCAACGTGCTACGAGGCACACGCAAGCTGGGAGAGAGTGACCATGACAGATGAGAGGACTCACAAGATGGTTTAAAGTAGCAGCGCAGCGAGTGCTACTGTGCCGCAGTAATGATACCCACACTCTGCTTACTGGCCTCTGTAAGTTTAATTTGGCAGACTATCAATACATGATTAAGCAGCCTGCAACTGCAGTCTGCTCAGCAACTGAATGCATTGAATCATTCAGACCCGACCATGGCCTCAGAGGCCCTACCATCATGTCATGTGGATTGCATGTCACAATATGATCATCCTATCCGGAGTTTGTCAGTGTTATAACCCCGGGAGTGACTGACCTTACGTGAATCCAGGGGCAGCGCCTAGTTGCCTAGTGTTGTTTTTCCGGCAACAGGTGCCACCCCACCGGTGTGTCACTGATCTACTGTGGAGAACATTAGTGATCATGGGCAAAACTTTGTTTGAAAGCTCCCACCACCCACCATCAGAGAATGGGGCTGACACTTCTCCAAGGTCCATATGGTGCATCACGTCTCTTTCTTATGCGAGCCAGTGCACCTCTCTGAACAGTGTAGCCAGATGATAGTTTGCAGGCTAGAATAAAAAGGTCCAGTTGGTGCAGGCAGCAATGTGTTTTAAATTAAAATTAGTTTCCACTAGGATAGCATCACTGCTGCTGCCTGGGCAGTGCGGCCCACCAGAAAAGGACAACTATTGAACTTGCGCCAGTCTCTGTGAACTCAAGTGGTGTCCTCTCATGTGTGCTGCTTGTGTGTGTGTGTATGGAGGAGGAAAGGGGGTAGGGTATTCAGGGTCAGCTTTTTTGTGTCAGGTCAAGAGAGCAGGCACTAAGAGAGTGTCTTTAAAAGTCACATGCTTTGACTGCGACTTCTAAGTGTACTCTGTCAGATCAGCATCATATGTGCCAGCCTGCCAGCTGAGTTGCCCTTGAACCGGGACAGGTCAGAAAGGAGGACCAAAGTCATTTGTGATCTTCAGATTAGCAACTCACTCCAGTACATGAGTGCCAAAACAACTGTCAGAAATGAGTGAGGGTTAGTCCATACACACGCTGCAGCTACAGCAACATCCTGAGGCAGCAGTGTACAGTTGAGGTAATAGGCGTAAAAGACAAGCGGAGACGTCCTGTTGTCCTTTGAAGTAACTTTATTGGCATAAAGAGCTATCACCACTGGAGTGCATCCTTCCTCATCGAAGTACGAATTGCTAATGGCGGTTTACCTGCATTCGTACCTCGATGAGGCGGTATGATGCACGAGGATGCAATATTGAATGAATACATGTTTGGAAACATAAACGTACAATGAGCGCATGATGTGGAACGGGCACATGCACGAATAGCATTAGCTCATTACATCACCCTCCCCCTATTAAAGAAAACAAAACAACGCATTTACAAAAAGCAAAACAATTAACACATGAGCAACAGCGGGTAGGTCTAGGTCATGTAGAAATCTTTAAATTTGGAAGGGAGGGAACAATTACGTGACGACCTTGAGATGGTAAAACTGGGCATGGAATTGGAAACATCTTGCTGGTGTGGTACTGGGTAGGGAAACCCCCGAGTAAATTAAGGTGAAGCAGACACCTGGATACTAGCTTCATTGGTTGTGGCAGACTCACTGAAGGGTGAATCCTGGGAGTAGTGTGAAAAATGCAAATCATCATGTAGATCGGTTCTCTTGTTGGCTAAAATGATAGAAGCTTGGTCAGGGGTTAGTTTGACAATCATTCTTTTGTTCCACCACCTTTTTTGTCCAAAAAGAGAGAACCTTTAGCGACCTTGAGGATTGGTTCAGAAAGAGAACATTTTGAAACTCCCTTTTGACCTTATTGGGAGACTTCACCATGACCCAATCACCAATCTGAAACTCATGTGTGGTGTTACAACTTTTTGTGTCAAACAATTGTTTTTGTATGTTCTGTTGAGCAGCAACGATCTTTAACATACTTTGCTTATCCCTGCAAACTAAACATGAATTATCTTCCTTTCTTAAGAGATTTAACCAGCCAGGGCACAGAGTACCATTGGGGTCTCTCTTCCTAAGAAGTCTAAAGGGAGAGATTCCTGTGGAAGAGTGAGGTGTGGTAAGGTAAGACCTAATCTTTTTTTTAAGAAAAAGGTCTACAGGTGAGTTACATGCCAAAGCGGATTGAATCCCCTCCTTGATGAATCTATTCATTCGTTCAACAAGGCCATTAGAGGAAGGAGAATATAATGCCACCCTTAGATGTTTAATGTCATGAGCAGTAAGAAAGTCACCCATTGAGATCGAGGTGAAGTGAGAACCATTGTCCATAACCAGTTCTTTTGGAAATCCCTCAGAAAGAAACACTCTTGACAGAAAACTAATCACAGACAATGTGCTGGGGGAGGAACTAAACTCAAATTCCACCCATTTGGAGAAGTAGTCAATTAATACAATAATATCCATTTTGTCACTAGACAAAACTTCAAAAGGTCCAGAAAAGTCAAGAGCTAATGTGGACCAGGCCTCCTCTGGAACAAGCACATTATGCAAAGGGGTCTTTACAGTTTTTCAATGCTTGTCTGATACAAGGCAGTTTTGGCAAGAACTTATCCAATTGGAAACATTTTTTTCCATGCCAGGCCACAAAAATGTTTCCTTCAATTTTCTAGAAGTGGTACCCACTCCGAAATGCCCCTCGTGTGCTACCTGGAAAATCTTACAACAAAGAGAAACAGGTGGTACAGCTAGGTCACCTTGCATGAGTAAATTTTCTACAACAGAGAGTTCTTCAGAAACCTGGTAAAAGGACTTCAATAGAGCAGGTAAGGAGCATTTCCTTGGCCAGCCAGAAATAATCAAATTCTTGACTGCCAGGAGGACTTGGTCTTCTTCTGAGGCTTTAAGCCAGTCTTCATGGGTAATGCAAGACATGTTCCCAATAAGATCCTCAATGGATGCAACAATGCATTCAACATCATCAAACCTAGAACAAGATAAGTCGTCTTGTAAAGATAGTCTGGATAGGCAATCAGCCCTGACGTTGCGTCCACCGGGAATGTACTTAATGAGAAAATTATACTCATGCAAGCATGAAAGAATACGGACTAGCCTCGTAGAGGCTTTGCCCGTGCCATTACCATTAAGCAAATGAATGAATGGTATGTGATCTGAGCAACTTTCAAAATGAGTGTCCCAAATGAATGTCCTGAATTTCTCTACAGCCCAAGAACAGGCCAGGGCCTCTCTCTCAATAGTACTGTAGTTGCTTTCTGCAGTTGTCAATGATCTGGATGAAAAACTAATGGTGTTTTTTCTTCCATTAATCCATTGACAGAGAATAGCTCCCAGTCCGTGTTGACTTGCATCCACTGAAATGGTGCATTTATGGCCAGGTGTGAAAGGAGGAAGTGCAGGTGCGTCAAGAATTAACTTTTTCACAAGGTCAAATGCTTCCTGTGTCTCTTGATCCCAGACAAAATTTGTATTTTCCTTAAATAGTATGAGTAGCGGTTGTACAGCCTGGGCATAACCTGAAATAAACCTAGAAAAATACTTGCATGCACGAGAACAGGCACATGCACGAATAGCATCAGCTTATTACAAGCAGGCATTATTTTTCCCACCACTGAGTGTTGGTAAGTCAATTAGTCAATCAAGGCATTTGTAGAGCGCACTACTCACCCGTGAGGGTCTCAAGGTGCTGAGGGGGGGGGGGGGGGGGGGAGGGTGCTTCTACTGCTCGAACAGCCAGGCCTTGAGGAGTCTCATGAAGGTCAGCAGGTCCTGGGTCTGTCGCAGGTGGATGGGGAGGGTGTGGAACGGGGGTGAGGTCAGCGGAACGAAGCTGGCGGTTCGGGGTGTAGAAGGTGAGTCGTTTGTTGAGGTATGCCAGTCCGGCGTTGTGGAGTGCCTTGTGAGCGTGGGTGAGGAGCTTGAAGGTGATCCTCTTGTTGACAGGGAACCAGTGCAGGTTTCTCAGGTGTGCGATGTAGCTGTGGCGGGGGATGTCGAGGATGATGCGTTGTAGTCTTTTCTGGAGTTTGGCTGTGGTTCCCGCGTAGAGGGCGTTACCGTATTCCAGTGTGCTGCTGACGAGGGCCTGGGTGACCGTCCTTCTTGTTCCGGTGGGGATCCATCTGTAGATCTTGCGAAGTGAAGTGCTCAGTTATAAACTACATGTGGGGCAAATACTAGAGAGTGCTGTGTAGGGCTCGCTTTAGGGTGGCCCCAGTACAGCCTCACCTGGTTCTGACCTGGGGACACTACTGGGTTTAGGAATAATTTATGTGACACATCTGCTGCAGAGTTCCTTGTGTGTTCAGCAGTTGTAAGGCAGCAATATAAATATTAAGATAACTCTGATGATTAATGTGCTGGAGAGAGGTCAGAGTGTTTGTCTAGTGGCAGTTTTGACTCATCATAAGGTAGCACATAGGGTTAATTTGCCTGCTGCAAAGAACATGTACAATGCAGATCACAGAATCACTTTTTATAGTTCAGTGTATTACTGCTTTTGTCACATATATCCTTTTGTTGGCCTATGAACTGTCCTCAAAGAGCTGCATGCAAACTGCATCACATAGGTTAGAATGTTATGTGTTTTTCCCTGTCTTTCATTATCCTAACGTTACTAATAGGGGTGCATTTGGGTAGAAATACATTTCTTATTAGTAAAGTCAAATCCAACCTCTGTGGTATGTTTCAAATCCTGAGTCTGTGCTTCTCAAGACCAAACTCTTCAAAAATATACTGCTGACTGGTATGAAAGATATGTGACTCCTACACCTTGTAATCCTCATTGTCGTATGTAACATTTACTATAGACTAATTTACTAAGGCATGATTAATTGCCTCTGTAAAATGTGTCTGTGATGTAAAGAGCTCTGTCACCCTACACTGTAGGGACCTGTTGGAGAGTGATAGTGAGGGAATCCCTGGAGAAGGAGGTCATTATGGAGGCGCCCAAAAATGTTGTTGTACTGGGAACCATAGTACTAATGCCAGCTCTTAGAGAGTGAGTCAGTGATGTTCTCAAGACACCCCCGTGCCGCACGCCACCAGCTGTGTGTGTGCCCATCGCTGCTGCTCGCAGCCTCGTTGTGCCGTCTGCCTTGCCGCCCTAGCTGCCTGCCTCGCTGTCCCTTGCCCCTGCAGTTCCGCCGTATTGTTGTTATAATTTGCTGTATTGTTGTATTCTGACTGCCTTATTGTATCAACGTGGTTGTTATCCCCCTGTGCCTTGCCCGCCCCACTCCCCGCTTCCCGCCGCCGTTCACGCGGCCACGACCCCTTTTGTTCTGTGTCCTCCCCGCTCCCGCCTCCCAGCTGCTCCCCCCTCCCACTTGTCTTTAAATGGCGACCGCGCGGACGCGCAGCGGGCGCGCCGATTGTGCGCCGAAGGCGCGCCAAAGGCAAGCCCATCTGCGCCCGTCCGCGCCTGGACCGCGCCCAGTGCCAGGACTCCTGTCCCCCACCGATGCAAGACGACCCGACAGACCTACGACGCCGCTGCCCTCAACGCACTCAATGCCGGCCGGAACCCCACCTGCTGCCGGGCCGCCCCGAAACGCATTCACGGACCCTTCACCTGCAGAACCTGCAAGTTCACCTGCCTCAGAACCTGCACCGCGCCCGCCAAGCCAAGCTCCAGCAGCGACCTCAAGTGCATCCTGCTCAACACCCGCTCCGTCCACAGCCACACCGTGGAACTCAGGAACCTCCTCGACACAACATCACCAGACATCACCTTCCTCACGGAAACATGGATGAACGCCTCCTCAGCCCCCAACATCGCCATCGCCATCCCGGACGGGTACAAGATCATCAGGAGGGACCGCGTCAACCAGACCGGAGGAGGCATCGCCATCGTCCACAAGAACACCATCCGCATCACGACCGACTCCAACGACACCTTCGCCGCCGCCGAGCACCTCAACTTCCAGATTCACACCAACCCAAAGACGACCCTCAGAGGCACCCTCATCTACAGACCCCCGGGACCACGCACACAATTCAGCGAAGACATCACGGACTTCATCAGCCCACACGCCCTCCCCTCCGCCGACTACATCCTTCTAGGGGACCTCAACTTCCACCTGGAGAACAACAAGGACCGCAACACCGTCACCCTGCTGGACAACCTCGCCAACCTCGGACTCAAGCAACTGGTCAACACCCCCACCCACTACGCCGGCCACACGCTTGATCCCGTCTTCTCATCCAGCAAGCACATCACGTTCAGCCACTCCACCGGACTCCACTGGACCGACCACAGCTGCGTCCACTTCAGCTTCAGAAAAACCACAACCCACCACCACCCGCAACAGGGTCCTCACAGGAGCTGGAGCAAGATCACCGCCGACCAGCTCACCACCTCCCTCAGCCAGAACCCACCTGCCAGCACAACGGACCCCAACGAAGCAGCCCGCAACTTCACGCAGTGGCTGACCGCCTGCGCCGACGACCTCGCACCACTGAAGAACCCTCCCAGAAGACCCAGAAGCAAGAAGGCCCCCTGGTTCACCGACGAACTCAAGGACTCCAAGAAGACCTGCCGCACCCTCGAGAAAGCCTGGCTCCTCGACCAGACCACTGACAACATGACCGTCCTCAAACACGCCACCCGCAAGCACCACCAGCTCATCCGCACCACCAAGAAGAAATCACTGAAGGAGCGACTGGACAACAACACCCATGACAGCAAGGAACTCTTCAGCATCGTCAAGGAGTTCTCCAACCCCAGCACTGGCAACAACGACATCACCTCTTCACAAGATCTCTGCGACTCCCTCGCCTCGTTCTTCCACCGCAAGATTGCCGACATCCACAACAGTTTCGGCACACCATCCACGCACCCAACCGTCGAACCAACGCACCCCACCGCCACCCTCCGCACCTGGACCACGGTGACCACCGAAGACACAGCCCGCACGATGAACACCATCCACTCCGGATCTTCAACCGACCCCTGCCCCCACCACGTCTTCAACAAGGCCGACTCCACCATCGCACCCCAACTCCGGGACGTCATCAACACCTTCTTCAACACTGCCACCTTCCCGGAGAGCTGGAAGCATGCTGAGCTCAGCGCCCTACTGAAGAAACCAACAGCGGACCCCACCGACCTCAAGAACTTCCGACCCATCTCGCTCCTCCCTTTTCCTGCCAAAGTCATCGAGAAGATCGCCAACAGACAGCTTGCCGCCTTCCTCGAGACGAACGGATCCCTCGACCCCTCGCAGTCCGGTTTCAGAGCTAACCACAGCACCGAGACCGCCCTCATCGCAGCCACCGACGACATCCGAGCCCTGCTCGACAACGGGGAAACAGCGGCACTCATCCTCCTGGACCTCTCCGCAGCGTTCGACACTGTCTGCCACCGTACCCTAGTCCAACGCCTCAGCAACACCGGCATCCAAGAGAAGGCACTGGAGTGGATCATCTCGTTCCTCGCCGGAAGAACACAGAGAGTCCGCCTCCCCCCGTTTCGATCCGAGGCCACCGAAGTCATCTGCGGCGTCCCGCAAGGATCATCACTCAGCCCCACCCTCTTCAACGTCTACATGAGACCTCTTGCTGCCATCGCACGCCAACACAACCTCAACATCATCTCCTACGCCGACGACACCCAGCTGATCCTCTCCCTCACCAGAGACCCCGACACCGCCAGAACCAGCCTACACGAAGGGATGAAAGACGTCGCCGAGTGGATGAAGAACAGCCGCCTGAAACTGAACTCAGACAAGACGGAAGTCCTCATCCTGGGACCATCACCCTCCGCCTGGGACGACTCCTGGTGGCCCCCAGCCCTGGGCACCGCCCCCAAGCCAACAGACCACACACGCAACCTGGGCTTCATCCTGGACTCCTCCCACTCGATGACCAGACAAGTCAACGCCGTCTCCTCATCATGCTTTCACACCCTTCGCATGCTTCGCAAGATCTTCCGATGGATCCCGACCGAAACCAGGAAGACGGTCACCCAGGCCCTCGTCACCAGCCGACTGGACTACGGAAACACCCTCTACGCCGGAACCACAGCCAAGCTACAGAAAAGACTCCAACGCATCCAGAACGCCTCCGCCTGACTCATCCTGGACATCCCCCGACGCAGCCACATCTCCGGCCACCTGAGGGACCTGCACTGGCTCCCGTCAACAAGAGGATCTCGTTCAGGCTCCTCACCCACGCACATAAGTCTCTCCACGACCTGGGCCCCAAGTACCTCAACGACCGCCTGACCTTCTACACGCCCACCCGCCAGCTACGGTCTACTAGCCTCGCCCTCGCCGCCGTACCACGCATCCGAAGAGCCACCGCCGGAGGCAGATCCTTCTCCTACCTGGCGGCCAAGACATGGAACTCCCTCCCCATCCACCTTCGGCTGACCCAGGACCACCTCGCCTTCAGGAGACAACTCAAGACCTGGCTGTTCGAGCAGTAGCGGACCCCTTCCCCCAAGCGCCTTGAGACCCTTCCGGGTGAGTAGCGCGCTATACAAGTGGTATGATTGATTGATGTCTGACACTGTGCTCTTTGAGATTGATATACAATGTTTAGTACTGTATGGATAGAGGAAAAGGGTTAGATCACAAATAAGTTGTGTTAAATAGTGTTTATGTAACCAAGTTACACTGGCCTGGCAATTTTACACTGACTGTTCGGAGACACCAACTAACGTCATAATTTGTCCATGGTACTGCAGGATGCTCAGCTGAAGTGATCAAAAGAGGCGTAAAATCAGTAGGATGTAAGAAGGTTGTGCAAGTTTTTAAGAGTTTCTCGTTGCTCACATAGGCGTAATTTCTGATTTTTATGTTTCTTGTGTCTTCATTGCTTGATTTTTGCTCCCAAAAAAAAGTGTCACTCATAGGTGTTGAAAGTCACTCATAATTACACTGAAATTAAAATGTCACACATAAGCAATCTGGAAGCTTGGACGCTATGAAGGACATCCGTATTCGGTGGGATAAGGGCACGTTTAAATATCAGTTTTTTCATTACTTTGGGAACTGAAACTCAGAATGACCCGCCCTACTGAAAGCCCTGCATACAAGATATGTTAGCATTCAGTGTGTTACTAATTTGTCCTTTTTGCCAAATTCTATTTGCCAGAGTTTTTTTTATATATATACATTGAGTGCCAGACTCATGCTCATTTCTCTGCCCCTTTCTGCTGCCGTCCTTTCACCCGTAATCATGGGACCCCAGAGATTGTTTTCAATTTCATGCACTAGCTTTGACATCTGTAGCCTGTGGCGTAGTGGCGTCATTTGAAGCATGGCGTCTTACGCCATGTGCCCTCGTGCGGCGCCATGGTGCGTATTTTACGTAACGCGCATCTTTAGGAGTACCTCATTGCTTCTTACGTAAAGTAGTTTCTGTCTTTGTATTCCATGTGGTATTCGGTGAGGTGAACGCTAATAATGCAGCCAGGCGTTGACGTGCTGTTCGAGCGAGTCCATTATCGCCATGACCCGCAATGGTTATTGCCCGGCCCGGCAGGAGGCTCACTGTGCTTGGCATGTGTCACCGAAATGCTAGAAGAGCCGGAAGTGTCGGTGAGAAGCCATAGGGGATTTGTGACTCACTTGCAAACGGTCGCAGGGTGTCTTGTCAGATACGAAAAAGTTGGACGGCCCTGGCCACTGAACTAACTGCAATTTATGGGGATTTAAGCGCTCACTAGGGTTGGGCGAGCGATCAAATTGTCAGGGAGAGTCAGTGCGAGACGTAAGGTGAACACTTGACAGTTTTTAGGTGGAGCCTAGGCAGCGCTTGCGCTGTTATTAGGTCGAGCCTAGACAGAGCTTGTTAGGCGATCTTTTGTCTGTACTTTGTGGGGTCTGACTCCTAATACGCTTTGGATTGGCTTTTGTGTGTGGTCTTTCAAAAAGCGTAGCCTGAAAATGGCTAATGGTGGGTGCATGTCTTACCTTCTTCACTTCCAGGGAGTATGGCCGCGGGTACAAGCAGCAAGACGCACACAGCCCCTGTGAGCAGTCAGGTGCCTTATTACCGCCGATAGTTCCGATTCACTTACACCCTTGTTTCCATTTATTCCCATCGATTCTCTAAATAGGCCTGTAAATAGTCTTACTGTCGGCGCCGCAATCACATTACCCGTTATGGAAAGTGTTGTGCCCGAATGTTTACTGTTTTCTCTACACCGGTCAATTGCTGACATGCTTTATTCATTCCTATATCGCCCTGAATCCTAGTTCATATACATATATTTTAATTCCTTTCTCAGCTCCTGATTCCCATCTCCAGATATTATTGCTCTGTCTGTTGGTAATTTCCCTAAGGATAATATCTGTTTCCTTACAAGTGTTGTTAATTTAAAAAAAGTACTGCTAATGCGTTGCAGCATATGATTGGATGGAATAGCCTAATTGTGGGATTAGTAAAATGTTCAGCTTGCTGCCTTTTGTACAGCTGGGCCTGATTTTGTTGGTCGCACTGTGCACTGCTGTACAATGTCGTGAGTACCCATTTTGCTGTGCTTCCTTTTGTTTCAGGTGTGCATACATTTCCTCTTAACATGGCGGGTATGAATTAGAGGTGGGTGGAATTTGCATAGTCGCGCTACGCAAAGCTCCGCGAAACGATAAAAAATCTCCATGAGGACGCCGAAATTCTGCGAACACGCGGAATTGCATGTTCGCGATGCTTTTTTCCTGTTTGCGTGCTCGGGGGGAAATATCTTGCGATCACGCATTTTGAGAAGGTGAACAAGCAAAAAATTCCGCTAAGCAGCGGAACGCAGAATTTTGGGCAATTCCGCGTTCTCCGCGGAATGCGAAAGTACCCATATTCCGCAAATTCCGCGAGCGGAACTGAATTTATCGCCCAGGCCTAGTATGAATGGTTACTCCAAAAGTCTAGCCAGAAATGCACAAAAGTGACACTGACCTCTTAGAAAAAAAATCACCTCAGAAGTTGCCATACAGAGCAGTTTTTGATCCATGGATGAGGTGCAGTTTGGCACCACCAATCATTCAATCAATCAATCAATCAATTCTTTATTTGTATCAGTTAATTAAAACCATTACAAAGGAGATAAAAACTTTAAAAACCACAAGTTAACACGTCCCAATGTGTAGATATAGTTTGTCCCGAAGTGTGGTTCCCCATTGAACCACTTTAACAAATGTGTTTACAATTTAATTTGGAAGTAATAAGTTGTTTTTTCAGTTGCCTGGTTAAATACAATAAATTGGACATGCAAACTAGATATCAAATGCAACCCATATAGGTCCAAAAAGCTATGGGAGGACTATTTGACCTGGACAGAATAGGATTTTAATTTGAGGTTTGCTGGGCTGACTATCAATTCGGTTACATGGTCCAATGATTATATCCTACCATGGGCTTTGAGGAGGTTGACCCCGCTCGCTTCTTATAAGACTAGCGCCAGTGTGGCCTGGAGTCTAAAATCTGCATGGACCATGGTTGGATCGAGAGCTCGCGTAAACGGTCTAGAATGCAGTAGCCATGGTGAAATGAGGACAAAAAAGAAAAAAAAAGGAAGTAAAAAGTTGTGTGACTTATGATTGCCTCTCAAAGCATAGTACTTTGCCGATGATAAACTGGTACGAGATCCACACAGGAAGAACAGGAAATAGAAGCCTACAACCAGTAGAAACAAGGAAAGGTAAAGTAACATGCACAAGGACCAATAAGAAGTGAAGACAATGTAAGGCCCTTTAGAGATATATATAATACAATAGATTTCACAAGTTTAACGCAAGTGCTGTGCAGGTGAAACCTAAAAAGTGAGTGGAGTCAAACCATGAAGCAGCACGCACTACCTAGTGCCCCTGGGGCACAAGCGGGCATCCACTTCCTCATCTTCCCGTGTTGTCTGTAAGCAGCAGACAAGCAGTGCTTTCACTTTTAAAAAGCGAGTGTAGTGAAAGCATGAATGCAAAGAGGAGTTTGGCAATGTTGCTTTCTCCTTGTGGCATCCTTTCTCTGGCACTGCAAGTCTGTATGTGTGACAGGCGTTACTTGCAGAGTGAGTGTTGAGTTTTAAAAAAAACTTGGCCCGTTCCTCCGTAGTCCCTTAGTTGTCCTTCTCTTTTGTTTTAGTTTGCCCCCGGGGCACAAGCAGGTTTTTGTGAAGCTGCATATTCTTACCTAGGACTATATAAAGAAGGGTCCACGACCCAGAAGAAAAAAAGAAAAAAAAAACAGGCCACAAAGTTTGTGTATGAGCAGATGAATTTAATAAGCTCTGCTTTGCGGCAACATTACAATTAACCGCTGGAATAAAGATTAAACAGGTTTTTGCAGATTCGTGATCCTAGGCAGTGGCTTTGTTTTAATTTAAAAATGGATCTCTCTATTGGTCGATATGGAACAACCTCAGTGTTTTAAACATTGATTTTGTGCAAAGTTTGTAGAATTTAATAAAGCACTGTGAAATTGTACAGGACAAACTGAGAACGTTGGCTTATGTTAGGTATAACATGACAGAAATCAACTTGTTCATGTAATTAAAACAGGAATCTCAGTAGGTGTTGTATGTAGTGGCAACCACTAACCCACATACTCGAAGACATGGGTCGGTTGTGAAATTACTTTGACATTGGGACTGCTTCTTTATGAAGTCCGGTATTGCTGCACCTGTTTGCGACCTTTAATTAGACAAACTATATGTTTTTGGTTTATGGGAAAGCTGTACAACATTCTTGCAGGCACAAAACAGATGACTGCTCCTTTACTGTACTGTGGAAAATGTAGATTGTATTCACATCCAGCACTGCAAGTACGACCATTTATAAGCATAAAACAAGTCATTGTTCCCTCACACAATCCTCCCTCTATGATAATGAAGATAAAGAAGGTGATTTTGAGTCCATTAAAAAATATATAAATACATGTTAAAAAAAATTGCTCCTTAGCGTTTGGATGTAGGTTGTATGAATAATATTGAAATCACTAAATACATGCATTCTAAGACTCTCAGTCACTTCGATGCATTTAGGCCCATTTAAAGTTGTGGGCTAAGGACTATGCATATCCATGATAAATGTCCCCCATTGAAACACACGGACTGGACAGACCATCCATCAAAGGTGATGACCAGCTCCTTCAAGTACTTTTTAATAGCCATTCTTCCTGAGAGCCTGCTCTTCTTGTCAACCACGCCTGTCTCTCCACCCATAGAGAGACTAGTACATTATACCAACTACACATTTCCGAAGGCAGCAGACTCTGGGCATCCCACTCTCCACTCAAGCACCACTCTGTGAAAAGCAACACCTCCACATCGTGAGAAACATAAGAAAGAGTCAAATGAATGAGGTATTTTATGTAAAGAGAATATGCGCGCAGTGTTACTGCCACTGTGACGTGGAACCTAAAGTGCGTGCCATGTCTGTGACCTCCCTTTTACTGCATGTCAGTCACCCCTAAGGTAGGCCCTAGCTAGCCCTATTGGCAGGGTGCATTGTAGGTAAAAGATAGGACATGTACCTTAAGTGTGTGACACGTCCTGGTAGTGACAAACAGCCATTTTGGTTTCTCACTACTGTGGGGCTGCCATCCCATAGGAATGCATTGGGGATTCCCTGATAAGTGTTTCAGTGGTAATTCCTGATATGAGATGCGCAGCGTGGTCAAGTTTGATATATTGGGAATAGTGATAATAAATGCTGCGTAATGGTGTGCGCAGATTTATTATAACTATTTTAGAAATGTCACTTTTAGAAGTTGCCATTTCTCTGTGCTATGTGTCTGCCTGCCTGATGTGAATTGCATGCCTGGCTTTTGAGTGACAGGGGCTGGTGAGGTGTGTGGCTCCAGGAGGGGCAGGGTGAGTCCGCACTAGGCTGAATGGGACATCTGCATTTGGAGTAGTGGGAGGAGTAGTCCCTGAATAGGTCTGTGCCTAGCCTGTGCAATGCTGGCTCCACCCCCTGTGGTGTGTCCGATGACGAGCCCCCACCTGACCAAGGGGAAGCGGAGCCTTGTAAACAAAGTGCTCAAATTCCCCCCTGAACCAGTTGCATCTGGTTCCCCCAAAGCCCTGTACTGCAGACAAAGGAAATTGTGATATAAATATAGGGGCTGTGACCCCATGATTGGAGAGCTGTTCCTGTGCTGAGGGGTCTGCCCCTGCTGCTGGGCTCCAGGAGGAACCGCCACGAGGCACTGCCTCCCTGCTGGAGAGCCCTGTGTGCTGGCCTGCCTGGGCCCAGCTTTGCCCCTCTTCTCCTCTAAGGACTTTTTTAGACTAAAGCGCCTTGAGAGCGCTCTGCTTCTCTTCCTGCAAAAGAAGAGCGTGGGCTTCGCAGTGCGGAGCTGCCGTTTATCTGGAGGGAATCCCGACGTGGGGATTCCCCCGCATTCCTACCAGGTGAAGAAGGAGCCCACCCCGCATTGTGCCTGTCGAGTGGGGCCCACCCCGCTTTATATTCTTATTTTATTTTTAAGCGGGTGCCCACCCCGCTTTGCCACCGTGAAGAGGAGCTGCCGGCCCGACCAGGAAGCCAGGCGGCCTTGCCTGGTTGTGGGCGGGCCAACTGGAAGCTGACAGGGCTGTCCAATCGCAGCGCGGCTGGCGCGGAAGTCAGGCAAGTCTGTGCCTGGGCGTGGGTGGGGAGCCCGTGTTGCTGGTGGGAGCCCCCGCGTGCTGAGCCTGTCTGTAGGTGGAACCCCTAACATGAGGAGACAAGCAGGAGGCAGCCGAGCCTCGTGGCCTCCCAGCAGCTGGGGGCTGCCAGAGGTCCACCACAAAGAAGTGGAGAGGCAGAGACTTCGCTCCGTGCCTTTCCGCCTAGAGGGACCTGCCCAGAGGTTAACGGTGGCCACTTATCCCGCTCAGCCCCGAGGAGTGGTGAGGGGGGCTAAGCCTTGTTTTTTTTTATTATTTGGGTGTTTCTTCCGCCCGGGCCGCGGTGGTGACGGGCCCCGCAATTCGAGCCTTGTGCAGCTGTGCTGCGGTGTCGCGGGCAGTTCCCCTTACTAGGTAGGGGAAGCATTACTGCAGCTGCATCTGCAGCTGGGGGCCGATTTGAAAGCTGGGTGCCAGAGGAGGTCAAAATGATCGACCCTCCCCCCCCCGGGGGTAGTATGGGTACGGCCAGGAAGGTTCCTGGTGATTCAGACCTTTGGAGCAGCAAGGTGACTATTAGGATGCACGGAGGATTGCGTGCATACCATATGTGGGGTGTCCTGATGTGATAGGTGCTGGGGGGATTGGCTTCCCAATTATTGAGGGTTCATAATATGTGCTCACTATTAGGGGGTACTAAGGTACGCTGCTGATCATGAAATTTAATTAGGATATTTTGCCTAATAGGTTTATGCTAGGTGTACCTGTACCAGTGATTACTGGTTGTTTCCACCAATTGTGAGATATAATGTGTTTTATGCACCCTGATTTATGCCTCTAATGTGATTTCTGCTTAGGAGGTTATTGCACAATATGTTTATGCTTGTGAGGTTATTGCGTAATGTGTTTATGCTAATGAGGTTTGGGCCTAATGAGTTTTATGCCTACTGTGATGCAGACATAGTGTGTTTATGTTGCTAGATATAATGCTGAGGTCATTATTGTGCCAGTAGTTTCTGGTTGTGTTTTACATTTGCTACTTGTGCTTTGTGATGGTTCTGACAGGGGCCCGATTGGCCCTGTCCTGTATATAGTCCCCTGTGAATATTGCCTAGTACCAGTTGGCACAGTCTATATTGTGTGATTACTATTCTAATGTGTTTTGGATACTACAAAGGCTATTTTTTATATAACCTTGTGTGGAGTTCTTTTGTGGTGTGCCTAGTGTGTTGCCACTGTGTGTGTGTGTTGCGCAAACGCTTTACACATTGCCTCTGGGATAAGCCTGACTGCTCGTGCCAAGCTACCAAGGGGGTGAGCAGGGGTTATCTTCAGCGTGTAACTCCCTTGCCCTGACTAGAGTGGTGGTTTCTGCCTGGTTTAGGCGCAAGCCCTAGCCAACCAGAAATCCCATTTCTAACACTTTGCTTGCACAAATTAAGCACTGGACTTGCGTTGTTGACAGAACAGTATTCATACAAAAATGTTTTCGTAAAAGCAGGGTTGTAGTAGGCTGGCTTAGTATATGGTGCACACTTATTTAAGTGAAGAACCTTGCACTAATAAATGCAAACCTTACAGTTATTTTAGTGGTCTTAGACAACCATAGAAAGCTCTCTAAGTGGTAGCTGTGGAGAGCATCGGCCATGTTTAGTCTAGAAGGAGTGTTAAGCCGCTTGTTTTACCCTAACTAATCATATAGGGTAGGGTAAACGAAAAAGATCCATACAGTGTATTATATAGGGGACGTGGCCAAGTGATGAATGGAGTGAGACGTGTGCTGCTGAGTCTCCGCTCCTCTGCAGCCGGTCATAGCTGATCGGCTGCCCAGCCGGGCCCACTTGATGACCTGCCAACCCTAGTCCTGTCCCTGCGACTCGTCGGGGAGACCCGGGTGCCCGTGAAACCGCTGAGGGGGCACCCTTCGAGGACCAGGTGCCCCGGATCGGGGCACACGCTGCAATTGTGGCCATCATCTTGGAAACCGCAGCTGGAGGCGCGCAGACGAGAACTTCCTCCCCTACCCACCAGCGCTCCAGAACTCTGCGGCGGTGCAGCCCTGCGTCTCCTCCACACCCTGACTGGGCAGTAGAGTCCCTGATCCGGGCAGCTGCTTTGGGCCTGCTGTCCCCCCTTTGCGGGCGCCCGGGCCGCACCGCCATTTTGCAAATACTGGAAGAGGCCCTGAAGACCTACGGTGCCCATCGATTAAGCCCCCCTCAGGGGGCTGCATGACCCAGCAGCTCCTGTAGTAACTCAGGGGGTGAGTGTAGGATCGCGCCGGCTCCTTGATCAGTGCGGGCCGCACTTGGGAGCCGCCTCCCCCTGCCTGATTATGGCACTGGTGGGGTCGGGCCTGGTCCCGGCAGCGGCCCCTGAAGACGCGGTCGGGGCATAGGAGGGTCGGACATCCGGCCCTACAAACTCTCTGGTGCCGAGGCTGTCCTGCCGCCACCACCACACAAGGCTACCTACAGGGTTGGGTGCCTGAATCCTCTTGAAACATCCATCCACTGACTGGGGCCTCCGTCTCTGCAAGCAGCTGCCGGCCTCCTCCTCTACAGCAAAGTGAACACCAGCTACATGCCCTGAGGTAGGGGAGATTGGTTGCGGGCCGTGCAGGCAGGGTTTCTGTCCCTCCCCTCCTCTGCATGTTCTCCCTGGACCTTCCCTTTGAGGCCTGGGGCCTGGCCTGCCTGATCTTGTGAGGGTGTGCGCCACTGCCTTGGCTGAACTGCCCCCCCCCCCCTCTTTGCTTCTGGGCTGTCTTGGCTAACCAGTCCTGCGGGGTCGTCACGCCTGGTTTGAGGGATTCGCCGGAGGTCCCCCCGCTTGTGCCACACAGAACCTCTTGCCTGGGTGACTGCGTCCCGCCTGCACTTGTCGCTGAATACGGGGGGCTGAAGGGAACCCCCCCCTATCTCTGGATCCCCCTCCCTGGGCAGACCCAATCCTCATAGTGACCAGCAAGGCACTGCAATAAACACCCCCACACGCTGAGCCTGCCAGCGGCCTGTGAACACTGATGCTGCTGCATACCCGGATACAGCCTGGGTCATAAGTGCCGCCCCAACCGCTTGGACTGCCACCTGTGTGTTTGCACAAACAGGTGATCCCTATACAGATACTTTGCAGCTGGAGACACCCCTTTGGTCATGCTACGTACTAAGCCCCATAAAGATGCCATGTCTACTCCGGCCAAAGAAAATCCAGTGGTCTCACTGTGGCTTAAATCTAACCCTCCCCCACCACCTACCTTTGAACCTCGGGGGGCACTGGCTGCTGGAGAGCCTGCACTAGCTCCTGTCACACAGGCCTACGTGAACACCTTCCTATAGGAAATCAATATGGAAATTGGATCCCTCAAAAGGCCCTGTCTGCGATAGCTCTGGCTGGACATCACAGAGATTGGGGGTCAAGTAGACGATCTTGAGCACTCTCGAACACGTGATCGGAGGTTCGAGAAAATCTATGGCGCAGGATGGTGGCGCTTGAAGACCAACATATTGATCTTCAACTGAAGCAGGAAGACTTAACGAAAAGGAGTAGATACAATAACATCCGCATCAGAGGAGTCCCACACGGAGCAGAGGGATCGGATATCATGTCTTTTGTGGCTGACCTTCTCCAGATGATTAGGGGTGACGATGATGCCTCCACCCCCATTGCTCTGGACAGAGCCCATCGCATTGCCAGTATCCAGGGGTGCTCAGACTTCATTCCTGATATTCTCACGGGGGTCCACTTTGTCGAGTAGGAAGCTATCCTACAGAATGTGCGTGGCACCACGGAACTGTTCTACAATAGCTACCTGATCCAGATCTTCCAGGTCATTGCCCCAGTAACACTAGTAAGGCAAAGACTTTAAACCGGTTACTGATATGCTCCCCTACCTCAACATCAAGTAACAATGGGGCCATCTCTTTGCACTTATTTTCTCCTGGGAGGGCAAATGTTGGGTATTCTGTTCTCTGCAAGATGCGAAGCAACTTCTCTAACTCCCGACATTGTCTAGGAATACCAGCCCCTCCCCTCCCCAGGCCACCTCCAGATAATCTATACTGCCTGAGTGGTCAACGGTGCCCCCGCAGCACAGAGCTCGTGCCAAAGAAGAGGCCTCATCCCAAGTGAATCAAGATATCATTAAACACCTTTGCACCATGAGTGAGCTCCACCCACTGGCCTGATCCACGACATCCTCTGAAAAATGAACGCTCTGTCTCACACCGACTTTACTTGGACCTCCCTGTGTACCTCCACTGGCCTGCTGGGTCGTACAGGCCCTAATAAATGGATTATACTGAAGACCTATCTGTTCCCACTGAGACCTATCCACTTTGCCCTGGTTACCCGCAAGGGGCCCACAGTTGTACTGACTCTCCACCCCAAGAGTTATAACTCATTGACATGCCCCCCTCACTCGTCATTAGCGAGCCAATGACAACTTACTAGCCGCCAACGTTCACTGTGTCCTTTAGAAGAGTGACTTCTTCAGAATGGCTCTTGTTTTGACCTCTGGGCCATTACAGGACAACACTAGTCTCTATAGGCCCTGTTGGCTACCCTGTGTTAATTCTAATGTCCCCCTCTCTCCCTACCCCTACCCTCATGCCGGGAAGGAACGAGCCTGACTAGGCAGCCTTATTATAATCCCCTTGATGCACTCCCCACACGGGGGTAACCCCCTATCATCAGGAACACTTGCTGTGCCCTTGCTATACTGCTCCCAGTGCTCACCCTCCACTTCCCCCCTCTTGCGTGATGCAACCCTCTTAATCCTGGTCCACACGCCGCAGCTATCCATCCCACCCACCAATATGTACATGACTGCTCTTGTTAAATTTCTATCCCTTAACCTTAATAGGCTTAACTCCTCCAACAAGAGACGCCAGGTCTAGCGCTATTTGCTTAGGCAAGACCCCAACATCATCTTTCTACAAGAAACCCACGTGCTATCTACTGACACACAACTTATGGCCCACCCAAAAGTACCCATGTCAGATTTGGGCATTCTCTTCCTCTAAATCAGATGGGGTTGCAATCTTAGGTAAATCCAGATTTGGGTCTGTGCCTTCGCGGGTGGTGCGGGATGCTGACGGTCGTTATTTAAAAGTCCAAATGAAACTAGGCGCCCGACCCCTAACCCTCCCCAACGTCTATGTGCCCAATCAATCACAAGATGTCTTTCTGAGGTCTTTGTTGAGAGAGCAGCTGCCCTGTCCAGATTGATGGGTGATCCTCGGGGTAACTTAAATTTTCATGTTGGCTGCCCTCAAAAGGGTTCTCAAAGACTTGGGTCTCATAGATGCCTGGAAATATAATTTTCAAAAACACCTGGGACTATTCCTTCTTCTCCCATGTCCACCGCTCATATTCGCAAATTGACTATTGCTTCCTTTTCCTCTCTTTGATACAGTCACTGGAAACAGCCTCTATCTCAGATATTTCTATATCAGACCATGCCCAAATAGCTGTCACCTTCCGGTCCCCTGGTGGGTGTCACGACTCCCCAATCTTCTGGCGGCTCCTGCCCCACATCCTACGTGACCCGGTTGATCTCTCCGAGATACGCAAAGAGATTATAGCATTCTTTGACACAAATGTACTCCCTGACCCGCCCGAACCCATTCAATGGGACGCCTTCAATGTGACTATTCGGGGAGTCTTCTCCTCTTTTACCATTGCACTCTCTCGTGAGGTGCGCCTAGTCAAAATAAATTTAGCCAAGGATATCAAGCAAGACTTTAGAACACATAGACAATATGACACCCTCAGGACAACATAAGAAATGCCTTGCCATGCCTCAAAGGCAGCTGAGGCTCTACCGAACAAACAAAGCTGACCGGCCACTCATGACACTCAAACAGAAGTTCTATGCTAGGGGAGACACAGTGGGGTCATGCCTGGCAGGCCGCCTCTGTATCCAATCAACTAGAGCACATATCTCAAAGATCAAAAAAGGGGATTATTCCTGGGCCACTTCCAAACGAGACAAAGGGCTGGCATTCCGTGCCTTTTACGAGGATCTTTACACTGAAACCCCCCCCCCCCACATACCAGAGAAGATATCCTCTTTCCTCACAGCATGCCCTTGGGAACCCATTAGCTGCCAACACGCACAGCGTCTAGAGGATCCAATCACGTTACATTGGCTACACCGGGCACTAAAGCACCTCCCGACTGGAAAAACCCTTGGCCCGGATGGTCTCCCCATCTCTTCCTACCGCATTTTTCTCCCCCAACATTAAGACCACCTCTTCAACACCTTCTCTGAAAGGTTGGGCCTCACCCCTACGATGTCAGAGGTGGAAGTTGTTCTCATCCCCAAGCATGGGAAAGATCCTACTCTCTGCAGATCATACCGACCTATCGCCCTGCTTAATACAGATGCCAAGATCTACTCCAAGATACTGGCGAACTGCCTTGAAGCATACGTCTCCGGACTGATAGATTCGGATGAGGTTGGGTTCATCAGACACCGCCAGGGGGCAGACAACATCAGCCGAATTGTCCATCTCTTCGAGAAGGTCCAACGCCGGGAAGTTCCGGCCTGCTCGGTATCCCTAGACTCAGAGAAAGCCTTCGCGTTGACTGGCAATTTCTGCGTGCGGCCTTACAAAAAATAGGCCTAGGCCGGGTCATGATCTCCAAGATCATGGCATCCTATCTCTCCCCCCACAATAAGGATTCGTATCAATGGCCAACTCACCCCCTCGATCTCCATATACAGAGAGGCACCAGGCAGGGATGCAAGCTCTCCCCTTTGCTTTTTGCCTTGGTGGTAGAACCCGTAGTCATCGCTATATACCTATCGGTGGGCATAGCCGGCATTTCTTTTGGAGGCTACAAACACAAAGTGTCTTTATTTGCAGACAATCTCTTACTTTCACTAACTGCCACTAGCTCATCCCTACCGGCGCTAGCCTCCCTCCTCCGCTTTTTTGAAAAAGCCTCAGGCTTTAAAATTAACATTGCCAAATCCCAAGCCCTAAATCTAACTCTCCCAACCTAAGAGGTACCCCATCTTCAATCCCTTGCACCTTTCCACTGGGCTGATCATTCGATCCGATACTTGGGCCTTAATCTGACCCCGTCATTGTCCTCATGGACTCGGGCCAACTGGCTGGCCTGAAGGGAAGACGTCCTGGAAGACTTGCGCCGCTGGAAAAAACTCCCAATATCCTGGCTTGGCCACCTCAACGCAGTCAAAATGTCAATCTTACGAAAAATACTATATGTGTTTCAAACCATACCCCGGCCTATTCCTCAAGTAGACATCCAAGGGCTTCAGCGTGACCTAAACTCCTTTATATGGGGTAAAAGTCGTCCTCGATTCTCTAACAAATTGCTCATGCTGGCCGAGACAGTCTTGCCTGTCCCAACCTCCTGGAGTACTATTAGGCATCCCACCTTCACTACATATCGGAATGGGTTATTTGCGAAAGCGAAAAACACTGTTTCCACATGGACCGTGCAGTTGCCTATAGGCCCCTTTGGTATCTGTCCTGGCTCCCTGGATCAGCTCGACCGCGTAGCGCATGTATAGCCACTCCCTCAAAAACAGTCCTGGGCATCTGGAACAAAATAGCAATTCCTAGAGGCCTCACATCCTTCCCTTCCCCCAATACTCCAGTGGCCTGCAACCCCATGTTCCCCCCAGTCCTACAGCCACGTTTATTCTTCTCATGAGGGGAGGGCGAATGCTGCACAATTCATGATCACTTTGAGGGGGATACCTTTAAAACCTTTGAGCAATGCAAGAAGTCCTTCCACGTCACAGAATCCTCAAGCCTACAATAATATCAACTACAACACTGGCTGCTCACCCCCAACTATATTCAGGGAGCAACCAGACCTCACACTCCCTTTGAGATCCTGGTCTGAGGATTCGAGGGCACCTGTGGCCTGATCTTCCGCACTTACAAGGTGCTGCAGCACTCTTCCCTCACTCACCCCCACACATATCTGAGGCAATGGTTAGCGGACTTGGGGGAAAGGAACTTTGGAAAGCTGGGAACAACTTTGGCGAGACATCCCTAAAATCTACAGGAGCATCCCCCAGCGCGAATCGGCTTATAAACTGATGACACGTTGGTATTATACTCCTGTACGCCTGCAAAAATGCTTTCCACTCTCTCCCCTCTCTGTTGGCAATGCCAGTCAGCGGTGGGGGACTCCATTCACATCTAGTGGTCCTGCCCAAACCTGACAGTGTTCTGGAAGGAGGTCTTAAGCCACATCAAGGATATTGTGGCCTTTCCCATACCAAGTTTACCCATGGTGACCCTGCTGGGCATCAGAACGTCCCGGCTCGCCGCCATGACTCATTCGACTGGCGTCTCATTGCCCAGATGCTAGGGGCAGCAAAGCAAACCATCGCCCTTCACTGGAAGAAACCCTCCGCCTCACCTATCTTGAAATTATTCCTGTGTCTCTGGCATGTCATGGCAATAGAAGTACTGACCTCCCGCCTTGCCCACACTGACACCAAATTCACTCACACCTGGCAGCCACTCATCCATCACTTATTCAAGCTAGAACACTCCCACTACACCCCCCCCCCCCCTCGGCTGCGAACCCTTTAACTTTTTGAGGACGCTCTTTTGCCATACACCCAAAGGATTCCTCGATCTGGCTCCTCCTCACGCAGATCTGTCGAGCGCCCCCCCCCCCCCACCCCAGGTACTACACTTTCCTTAATTAATACTGCCCAGGGCTTGTCCCCCCCCCCCACCTCCCTCCCATCGACATTTGCTTCCCCCTGTTCCATCCTGTCCCCCAAGTTGTGTTACTTGGTCCTTACCGAGGTTCCTCCCTACCCTGTTGCTGAAAATAATCCTATGCAACTCGCTTAATGTTGAGCTTTCAACTCAAATATGCCTTATGATGCATGGTATTTGTTCAATGTTCATGTCGCTGCTTCTGTATCAAGCCTCACAGCCTTGCTATATTACTTCAATGTCTTACGCTCTGCATGATGATGACTGTTTTCCTCTCTAAATCTTTAATAAACAGATTTATCGCAAAAATAAGTATATTTATTATACACACTCACTAACACATTGTATATCTCCTACTCAGAGATATCACCACAATACACACAATACTGCAAATGTAAATAGTTAAGTAAGCACAAATACACAGTGGTCTCCAGGGGAAGACCAAACCATATACTAAAGAAGTGGATTGCGAACTGCGACCAAAGTCGGGACTTGGACCAGAAGACTCCGAAGAGCTGGGGACCCAAGGAACCACCTGAGGTAGGTACCCAGGAACCCCACGGAGAATGTGTGCAGAGTGGAAACAGCCACGTACTCAATGCAAGTCAGTGCGAAAGTTGATGTTGCAGTTTTCAGGAAGGACCCTTCCCAGTGGACCCTGAAGAAACCCCATGGAGATACCTACACCAGGGAAGCTGGGTGCATAGGTGCGAAGTGACAGGAAACCGCAGTGGACCACATTGGACGACTTCAGGAAAGATGCAGCTGGCGAAGAAGGTGAAAGAGTCTTTTGGAATCCAATGATGGATTCTTGAAGAGGAGAACCTGCAAGTAGAATGGACAGAGTCTGTGCCACTCGGAAGTGACCAGGAGGCACGGAAGAGCAATGACCACTGATGACGAAAGATGCAGGAGTGATGACGGTGACCTTGCCGCTGCAGCTGGGAGGACCAGGTGACGCTGTGGAAGACCATGAGCTGTTCACGAGCTGTCCCATACCAGGAGTCAAGAACCAAGGGGTCGGTGTCTGGCGGCAAACAAACCTTGGCAGCAGCAACAGATGTGGTAAACGAAAAAGGTGCAACTTTGGGACCACCAAAGTCCAAGATACTCGCCAATGGAAGGAGAGTCGGAGCAGGCCCAAGCAATCAGGGAAGCCCACTGAAACCAAAGAAAACCCTCAAGAGGATCGACACGCCAAGGGCTTAGGAGTCGCCAGAGGACCTCGAGCAGCTCACCAAACATATAGGCCCACGGTGCAGCGCATGCGGTGAGAATGAAGATCTTGGCAGGTAGAGATGCTGGAGGCTGGAGTTTCTTATAGCCCAAAGATCTCTGGGGGACTGAACCAACAAGCCTTGCAAAGGCAAGTTGACCCAGTGCACAGTGGTTCTGTTCCAGCGGTGCGCAGTCGTTCTGTTCCAGTGGTTCCGATGAGGGATACTGGCCTCTAACTTGCTGAGAGGACAAGTCAGGCCTCAAGAGAGTTACAGAACCACCACCGGTGTTGCTGAGCCTTTCGGAATGTGTGGGACGTCAAGAGCAGCAGACTGGTCAGCTTCGTTGCGGTGCCTGCAGATGCAGGGGAGTGACTCCTTTACACCCAAGGGAGATCCCTTTGGGTGTCTTTGATGCCCACAGGCCTGGAGAGGAACCTGGAAGAAGCACAGGCCCAGAGGATGAAGAAGACTTGCAAAACAGTGAGACCAGGAGCAGCAGTAGTCTTCCTTGGTTCAGTTCCAGGCGAGTTCCAAGGTGCCCTGATGGTTGAAGTTGAAGTGGTTCATGTTTGAATCTTGTCCCATGACGGATTTGAAGAGCCACCCACAGGTAAGCCCTTAAGTACCCTAGGGAAAGGGTTGTAATGATTCAAGGATCCCTCCCAGAGGAGGGGCTGGACAGATTGGACGATTCTCCCATGTCCTTTGTCCAGTTTCACACCAGAGTTTGAGCCAGGAGCTCCCTGAACTGGCTCAGACTAAAGTATGCAAGAAGGGCACCAAATGTACCCTTCAAAGCGGTCTAGTGGTGCTGGCAAGCGCCCCTACCCCAGCCCAATACACTAAGTCCTGTCTAAGAGGTGGTCACACCTTCATGTGACAGGAAACCTATTGTTCTACCTTCCCCTGCTGGAGCCCAGCTCAGTAGCAAGAGGGCAGAATCGTGTCTGGGGTTGGTAGCCAAACTAGCTTACTGGCAGGCCCTGGAAGGCTGTTACGGGAGTACTGGGGGCTTCCTGAAGGAGCCCCCAAGTGCATGGAATCATGCCACCAACACTGGTTACGGTGTTGAGGTAGGATTCCAACATGTTTGATGCCAAACATGCCCAAGTTTGGCACAGCCAATATATAGTTAACCATTGCATAATGACGCATGGCCACTTTATGTATCAAAATGTCTGACCCCACTTACAAAGCCTGGAGAATTGACTCCGGAGTCTGTAGGGGGTGCCCTGCTCATGCAAGGCACCCTCTCACTTATAACCTAGCACCCTGCCTTCAGGATTGAAAAGCCTGCCTTAGGGGTGACTTTCGGGATTTAAGTGCAGTGACCTCAGATATAAGGAAACTTATATCAGACGTAAGGGGTGCCAGCACCATCTCACACAGGCTGCAATGGCTAGCCTGTAGTCACAATCTGAGTGGTCTCTCATGTTTGGCATAATACATGCTGCAGCCCATGGCAGACGAATATATGATGTTTTTTCGCATGCGTTTACAACGCATGCCATAATAACGCGGTCGTTACAATGACCGCGTTATTTCGCATACCGCTGCAACGCAAGTCGGAACAACGACTTGCGTTAGGGGGCGCTGGATGTTGGAATAGTATAATTTACTATTCCAACTCCAGTCTGTGCGGACACTAGGGAAGGTGTTGGATTTTAAATCCAACACCTTCTGCCCCCCAAAGCAAGTCGCTGTTCGGACTTGCGTTGTAACGGTATGCAAAATAACAACGCGGTCGTTGTAACAACCGCGTTGTTATGGCATGCATTGTTACGCATGCGTGGTAAATGCTGTTTACCATCGCAGACCCCTTGTGTACATATGCCCTGGGTACCTAAGTACCATATACCAAATACATACAGGAAGCACAGTGACTGGCGTCCTGGTTAGCAGTATCCCAGTCAGACTAGCCAAAAACACACTAATACTAGGCAAAAAGTGGGGGTAACCATGCTAGAATGATCCTAACTTCCTACAAATGTTATATTTGGGAATTGTCCCCACCCTTTGCTAGACAAACCGAGCTAATGCATTTGCCTCTTTTGTGCTGACTCTCTTTTCCTTTTCTTTCAAACCCCAAGCACGCATTATTCACTAGGGAGACATGGTGTCTCTAATGCTAAAAGAAAACTGTAAACTATACAAAATAACAAACAGGGCTTAATTTTGCTCCAAGGTGCTCTGAAGGTGCAGTACAGTTATGTTTGTACCTGAAAGAGTATCAATACTAAACATAAACAGTCTTCACCATCACAAAGTTAAATATAAACAGCATTCATCAACATGGTGTTCAACACAGAACAAATTAACCAGCATGATATTAAACGCTGTGCTTGTGATTAAGTTTCGCCTACACAGCGCTTTCTGTTATGTCACCCAGACCCCCTCCCTCCTCTCCGTTATGTCACCCAGCCCCCGCACTCCTCCGGTTCTATGTTGTTACCCAGCCGCCCACCCTACTCCTGCTCTCCTTTATGTTACCCAGTGCCCCCCTCTCCTCCCACTCTCTGTTATGTTTCACACCCTCCTCCCTCGTGTTTCTTGTTATACTTGTTAGCACTGTTTGGACATAGGTCGCAGCTCATTAGTACCGGTTCAACACCCAAATATAGCAATGACCAACAGAAAGGTGACCAGTCAACCTTTGCAAAGGGCAGTCCACTACACGGCACCACACGACACTGCGTTTTCAGTAACTTTTGAACCGTTTGGGCTAGAAGTTTTTTGTTGTTGTTGTTAAAATCTGCAGATTATGCATTTGATGATGGATTATGAGGCAAATCCATAATTGTGTGAAAATGCCGTTACTGCACATATTGACTTTCTCAAAAAACAAGTCATAACACTTTTACAAAGTTTCTGTGACTAATATTGCACAACTGCTCACCAAGCTAAAATTTACAACCCCAAACAAATTATAATAAATCACACAGACGAAACCTAATACATTTACCAATGCTTGTTTTTGTGGGTGTGCCAGAGGCAAGTTCGATCGGTCAGGCATAACTCGATATACCTGGGTCACTTGTTTAAACTATTTTAATCTTTTGGAGAAGCAGAGCCGTTGACTCTTCTTTTTGAGCAAGTATATAAAGGATATCCCATTGCGTTTGTAAGTGTATAGTCACATGCTGGCCTATCATCTTGGCCACTTTAGGCTTAATGTAAACATATGTTTTTCTGGCATCCCATAAGTCTTGCTGCTGGTTGCCAACAGTGTCAATTTTGACAGTGAAGTCTCCACTTATTAAAGTTTTCTCTGCTAGGTGATTGTTCCCAAATAGTTTCGATTTAGAAGACAACCATACATAAGATAAAGTCAACATTTATATAACTTTATCATCTGTAGCATTAATCTGTTGGCATTTTTATTAGGGTTTAGCATATATTGCATCACAAGAAACATTCACAATTATGAACCTGAATCATTGTATCCTAACATTTTGGGCCTTTGAAAAAGCTATAGTGCGTGTAAACTGTAGTCCATTAGCTGCGGAGACCTCTTGTGATGTCCCGAGAGACCAGTCTTCACCTATGTCGGTTCCGTCTGGCCCCCATGTAGATCGTCCTGGTCATGCCTACACCTACCGTCTCGATCAGGGTTAACTTTACCTCCCCACCTCGGTCTATTTAGCGTTCCCTTCTTTCTCAGATTCCCTATCATGTCGTGTAACTAGAACAACGGTATGTAAACTGCCAACTGGGACTATTGTCGCCTACGAGGCGGCTTGGAAAGGGCCCTGGGGTAGGGGGGGCCCCCAAAACTGGGTAATGTAGGGGAGGGAAGGAGGCAGTGAGTGAAGTATGGGAGGGGGGGGAAGAGGACGCGGGGCCGGCAGACGAGAAGCTCCTGTGACAGAGTATGTATGGGCTGGTGGTAGGTGTATGCGGTGTGCTCTAGGGCTCCCCTAGGGGGGGGGGGCTGGTCTGCCACTTGTCGCTAGGCAGGGGACTGGGTTCGTACCCGCCCTCGTATCTGGGTATGTTGCCTATCCTATGGGCCGTTCGTGTCCTCCGCCGATCCGGGGCGGTCGGGGGGGGGGGGGTCGCCGGGGCGTGGGGGGTGGGTTTGTGTCATGTCCGGGGCTTCCCCCGTCGTGTCTGTTTGCTTAAACAGGATGAGGAGTTGCGCCCACTCCATAGATATCGGGCGTTTGCGGGCGCCCTTCGCCTCCTCTTCTCGCAGCAGCTCCTCCTCTGCTGCTCCCCACTTGAGCATCGCGCCCACCCATGCCGGACGGCCCCTCTGAGGCCCTCCAATGCATTGCAATGTTTCTCTTCGCAAGGAGAAGGGCCAAGGAAATTAACTTCCACTGTACCTTTGCGGATTTCCTCCTCGGGGTTATCCCCAGCGCACACTCCTCCCAGGTGGGGGTGAACTGGAGTTCGGTTGTGGCTCGAATGGCTTGGTGTACTCCTCCCCAGAAACGTTGTATGGCTGGGCAGGCCCAAAACATATGCTTGAAATCGGCGTCTACCTGGTGGCAGCGGGGACATTTGAAACGTGTATCGGGGTAAAACCGGTGGAGTTTGTCCGGGGTGAGGTATGCCCGGTGCAGGATATTAAATTGAATATTTTTAAATCGCGCGTTCCTGGACACTTTTTTTGGAGACTCCAGGGCTTTACGCCACTCCGCATCATGGAATACTCTGCCAGCGTCGTCTTCCCATGTTTCCCGAAGTTTGTCCAGGGAGACGTCTGTGAGCTCCCGGATCGCTTTATAAAGCCAAGTAATGAGGTGGCTGCCTGCTCCCATACGCAGCACTGTGTGTAACACCGGATGCGTCGGGGGCTCCCCATTGCGTGCGTGCCAGAAACGGCCACTACTCTCCAGCAGCTGCCTGTGTTTCAAAAATTGCCCTTGGGGGGAGGTTGTGCCACTCCATCAGCTGTGCATATGTCCTCAGTTGTCCCTCTTGGAACAACGCCTCCATCTCCGTGACCCCATGATCCGTCCACACCTGGAGGGCCCTCGCGGTGTAGTACCTGCTCTGTCGGGGGAAGCCCACCAGGGGGAGTAGAGGGGAATATAGTGGCTGGCCCTTTGACATGCGATGGATCCTCATCATGCATCTGCGGGCGATAGCGACCTGGAGCAGGTGCGTGCGTGTCGGTTTGGAGCCTGGCATGAGCAGTCGGCGGATCACAGGCAGAGGCAGTTTGCCCCCCTCCGTGATCGTCTCCCCAACATGTCGCTCCGCCGTCCAGTGGGACAGCCACTGGAGCTGTGCCGCGAGAAAGTATGATTCAAAGGATGGTGCCCCGAGGCCCCCGGCCGTCGTGGGGAGGTACAGTGTGCGCAGCGCCACTCGGTGTCGGCCGCCCCCCCCATATCAGAGCTGCCAGCAGCGAGTCTAGTTACCGAAAGAAGGACCGCGGCGGGATAATAGGGAGGTTTGCAAAATAGTAGAGCATTCTTGGGACCATGATCATTTTTGCTAGAGCAACACGCCCTATGGGTGCTAGTGGCAATGTCTTCCAAAACCCGATCGCAGGCTCGTCAGTGCCCCTCGGTGGTTCCCCTCGAAGAGGTCCCTGGGGGAGTGATATAGGCGCACTCCCAAGTATCTGGGGGCTGTCCCATCCCATCTCAGCACCTGGTCGCCCAACGTTATCTCTAGGGGTTCCGCATGAACGCCCAGAGGGAAAATGGACGATTTCTCCCAGTTGACCCGGAGTCCCGAGATTCCCTCGTACTCTCGGAGCGTCGTCCAGATGGGCGTGAGGTCGGCCGTGATGTCACGGACGTAGATCAGGAGATCGTCCGCATATAATGACACACAGTGGGTGACGTCCGCTATGGGTATCCCCCATGCCTCCCCCTCCCGTCGCAGTCGTATGGCCAGGGGTTCCATTGCCAGGGCAAAGAGGAGAGGAGAGAGGGGGCATCCCTGCCTGGTCCCGCGGGTCACCGGAAACGGTGCCGATATAAGTTTGCCGAGTCTCACTCTGGAGGTGAGGCCTCCGTATAGGAGCTGGGTATAGGCCAGCAGCGTGGGACCAACACCGACCTGCCGCAGGACCTCGAACAAGTACCGCCACCGCAGGGTATCAAACGCCTTCTCCAGGTCCAGGACCAGGCACGCCGCCCTGGGAAATCGTCCTTTCGCCTGGTCCTGAACGTGGAAAAGGCGGCGCAAATTATGTGAGGAGGTTACGGCGGGGAACGAATCCACATTGATCCATGTGCACCAGTGTGGGAAGGATTTGGCTGTAGCGTTCCGCTAAGATTTTCCCTAGGATCTTGCAGTCCGTGTTCAGAAGCGTTATCGGCCGGTAGGACGTCGGGAGCACGGGATCTCTGTACGGTTTCAAGAAGGTCACCAATATCGACGCCCGCATCGAGTCTGGGAGCATTTTGCGGGCTACCGCCTCTTCGTATATGGAGACCAGCCGCGGCGCCAACAGTGCTGCGAATGTGTGGTAGTACTCGACCGGGAATCCGTCCGTGCCCGGCGCCTTCCCGCGTGCCAGGGCTTTAATTGCTTGCTTCACCTCGACCAGTTTGAGTTTCCCGTCCAGGTCCTTCCCGATTGTGGGGGGAATCGTGGGCAGGGACAACCCGCCCAGGAAACCGTAAAGATCTCCCGAGGGTCTGACCCGCGGGGATCGGTACAAGGCCGCGTAGTACGCGTGGAAGATGTGCAGGATATCCGTCTGCGAGCATTTGAGTTGCCCGTCCGGAGTTTGGAGCTCTGTGATTGGGCGCGGCGCTGTGTCCTGCTTGGCTAGCCAAGCCAGGAGGGCTCCCGCCCTATTTCCCTCTTTGTGTGTCCGTGTCGCGTACGCCCGAAAGTTATATTTGCGCAGATCTCGCAGCGCTGTTGTGTGGGAGGATTTGGCCGCTGATAGTTGCGCCTCCGTGGCATCTCCCCGATCTGCCCTCTTCGAGAGTTCCGCGAGCTGGGTCTCCGCCCCCTGCAGTGCCCTGTCTAGCACTCTCCTGACCCCCACTACTTGCTGATTGCAGTGGCCTCTGGCACTTACCTTGAATGCATCCCATTCAAGTGAACGCGTGGATGCCGTGTTATCGTTTCGCCGAAAGTGGCCCTGCATAAATTCCTCTAAGTTTTGGCGGAATACCGGGTCTGTGAGACATTCCCGGGGCATCCTCCATGTTGGATTCGGGGGGTGAGGGGGTTTCCATCGGAGCACCGTCGTATGTGCATCGTGATCCGACACTACTCTGCCTAGGTAGTCCGACTTTTGTACTGAGGGTAAGAGCGACGTGGAGCATAGGAATCTATCTAGCCGGACCCGCAGATCATGTGGGATCGAATGGAAGGAGTATAGCTTTGTGGTGGGATGGCGGGTTCTCCAAATGTCTGCTAGTCCCCATTTGTCTGCCCAGCTGCGGAGGTCTGTGGCCTGCTTGTATGCGGATGAGTGGGCTTGCGGGGGTGCGAACGGTCCAGGCGTGGATCCAGGGTGCAATTATAATCCCCTCCCAGGAGCCACAGGACCGACGTGTGATGGGCCAATGTGTGTGTGAGTTTGCCCCAATAGCCCTCCTGTTCTGTGTTGGGGGCGTATATACTCCCTATCAGTAGTTGCTGGCCCTCTAACAGCCCCATCAGTATTGCATAGCGGCCCTCTCTGTCCACGAGTCTGCTCTGCTCCTTAAATGGCACCAACGGCCTGATCCAAACTAGCGCGCCCCTAGCAAATGCGGAGTAGGTCGTGGCACATATGATGCCTCGCCATTTTCTCTGTAGTCTGTCTGCCTCCCCCGCCGTCAGATGCGTTTCTTGTAAGAGAGCTACCTGGGCCTTTTGTCTCTTGATGTAGGCATAGACGGAATATCGCTTGCGGGCGGTGTGCATTCCCCGAACATTAAGTGTCAGGAATTTTATGTCCATGTTAGGAGAGTTGTGAGGCATGTTGTGGGATGTCATGAGTATACGTCCTTGTTGTACTGTGGACCCCTCAGCCGCCGCGCCCGACCCCCCCCTCCCACCACCTACTGTCTGTCTGTGTACTGCGTCGTCCGTAAAGGTTGCCTTGCCCGCTCTGGGAATGACAGGGAGGGAACACAAAGGATAAAGAGGTGAACTGCAACAACGGTGGGAAACAGTCCCAATGCTGGGGGCGCATCGTGCAAAGCGATGTGCCCAAACTGGTTGCCTTGGTGTGACTTTAGTTCGTAACCGCGGGGGTGGTGGATCCGGTGGCTGCCGATCCCGCTCTGGCGGTAGCCCGTATATCATTGATGACTATAAGTGTCCTGCCCGGCGTCGGGCTCAGTGGTTATTCTGGTCTTTGTGGTCTGCATGGCCGTATGTGTTCGGTTTGCCGCTGACTCGATCCGTGGGTCTCTTGTCAGATGAGTGTGTCCGCGGTCTGGGGGGTCACCACAGGGGGTGTCACCGAGCCCTCTCGCGAACCTGGCGTTGCGCTCTTATCGTCGTCCGAGCTAAAGATGTGAGGGCCACGTTCCGAATCCGATCCTCTGTCCTGGGGACTCAGTGTGGCCACCGCCTGGAGAGCCCTCCGACGCTCCGCAATAATCTGTGCCAGGTCCGGGGAGCTGGCGGTGGTAGTTCCGGTCCGTCTGCTAATCGGCGTGGAGGAGGCCCTCCGGGTCCGGCGACCCGGGCGCCCGGGTTTTGTTGTCGGGCGAGAGCCGGGGTCATCCCCGAGGTGCTGTGTGTGCTGTTCCACCCATGTCGCCGCCTCCCCCGGGTCCGTGAAGAAGTGCGTCTCGCCTCTATAGATGATCTTGAGGCGTGCCGGGAAGAGGAGCGCATATTGTATGTTTTTCGAGCGCAGGGTCCGCTTCACTGCCAGGAAGGTGGCCCGCTGCTGCTGGACCGCACGGGAATAGTCCGGGAACAGCATTACTTGCTTGTCCTCTAGCTGCAGCCGTCCCCGTTGTCTGGCTGCCCGTAGGATAGCGTCACGGTCCTGATAATGGAGGAGTTTGAGCAGGAAGGGGCGAGGGGGCATGCCCGGCTGCGGTCTGCGGGCCGGCACTCTGTGGGCCCTCTCCACGGAGAAAAACGCGGTGAGAGCGTCTGCTGGCGTGAATGTGGCGATCCAATCTGAGATGTATTTGACCGGGTTGGGACCTTCGATTCCTTCCGGCAAGTTCATGATTCGGATGTTGCTCCGTCTGGAGCGCCCTTCTAGGTCGTCCGTCTTATTCTCCAGCACCTTTATCCGCATGAGTAGGTCCTGGAGCGTGTTGTCCTGCTTTTGAACCTGCGGCTCCAGTGTTTGGAGACGGTGCGCGCTTTGCGCCACTTTGTCCGCCAGTTTCCTGTGGTCGTCGCGAAGGAGGCCCAGGTCTGATGATAACTCGCCGAACCTCCCTTCCATTGCCACTCGAGACTGTTCTATGGCTGCCAGGACCTGGTCCAGTTTTCTGGCCGTGTGGTCATCTTTGACGGGCTCGGTGCCGTGGGGGGGCCTCGCCGGCATCGGCTTGGTTGTCCTGGACTGGTGTGAGACTGGCGGTATCCCCGCTGCTTTTTGACGACCCATCGTGGGGGGGGGGGGGGTTCCTCCCCGTGCCGGTGGATACTTCTGTTCACCGGTGTCCACGCTCTGGTTGGTCCGGTGGGCCCGCTCTCCCCGCAGGTGTGGCACTTCAGGAGGCAGCCCCCACCTGGCCTTATCCCACTACCTCGTGGGCGAGCGCGCCGTCTGTGTCCCCTCCGGTCTTCGGCTCGCCGACTGGGCTGGCACACGGGCGGTCAGTGACCCCGTAGCGTCCACGGGCTCGCTCTGGTGTGCGCGTGGTGTGTGCCACTTTCGTTGGTCCCCAGTACTACCGAGCCCGTCTCTTTGAGGCTCAGAGATTCTCTCCGACCGCCTTACGTCCCTGGCGGGTCCCTCTCATCCCCTCCGGTCTCATGGTATCCGCGCCACAGGCCACACACACCTTTCGTGCTTCCCGGCCTGACAGCCCCTCAGAATCCAAGGGGTGCGCACGACTGGGCCAATCGAGCGATGGCGTGTGGATGGGGCTCACCCTTCTCCGCTGTTGGCAACCCTGTCCGGGGCTCCGCACTTCCCCCGTCGCTTGGCCGCCGGTGTCCGCTAAGGTTGCGGGCTGCTCCCCACACCCCTGTCGGGTGCCGCACCAACTCTCTCCCTTCGACAGCATGTGGGGGGGGGGCCCTTGGAGTCACCCCGTAGCTCGCGCCCCGGTCGGGGCTCACCTGATGTGCGGTCCGCTTCGTCAGGCTGTCATCCTTCCGACGAGACTCCCGCCTGGCCTCCTCCGTCCGCAGCCACTGGGGGGGAGGGGATCAGCACCTTCCCGCCATACCGCTCTCGGAGCCGTTGGAGTGCCCAGGTCGTCCCCCGGGACCCTGCCTCTGCCTCACCGTCTCTGGGAACTCACGCGGGCTGTTGCGATCATCATCCGGGTCAATCGCGCTGCCTGGGACGCCGCGGCTACCCAGTCTCATCGCCTCTCCGCTCCTCTCCGTTCGCCATCTTGTGTGCGGTCTGCCAGTGTCCGCGCACGGAGTCCCCGGCACCGCTCCCGCCTGTATCTCGGGGACCGGGCGTTGGGCAGGAGGGTCACCGTTGTTGCCGGGCTCGATGCGTCTCTTTTCAGCGGCGATGGACGCCCGGGGCAGGTAGGACTTAGTGTTTTACGGGCCTCCGAGCAGGAGCCTCAGGGAAAGGAGTCCGCCATCTTGGCTGGCTCGGCCACGCCCCCCAACCCCAGCTCATCATAATCGTTTAGCGTAACAGGGTGCGGCTGGCAGTATACCTGCGAGATGAGGTAGACTTGTAGGTTTTGGATATGAGGGTAAAAAAGGATCAGCCATAGTGAAGACCATTGCTGGGTGCATTGATCCGACACTTATGCTTTTTAAAAAAACGTTATTTCCATTTTATTACATTGAACAAGTAGGCAGTATAGAATACGTTCGAGGCATGTGGGCTGCTGAATTCATATCTGTGCATAGATCGCCGCCTAGTGTTGGGTCCGGATGTTTGCACGTTGTTGTCCTGGAAGAGTCTTCGAAGTATCCTGGGATAGGTGACTCCTCCCCTGGACTACAGTGCGCATGGGCATCCTCTCCATCCTCAGTTTGTTTTTTTCCGCCATTGGGTTCGGATGTGCTTATCTTGACTCAAGTTAGGAAAAACTTTTTACAGGCCAGGTACTGTTCCCGATCGGTATCGATAGTCATTTGTTAGTTTACTAACTTCCAGAAACCAACTTTTTCGCATCATACCCGACCATCGACCCGACATCGACGATGGAATCGAGGACGCCCTTCAAGCGGTGCCCTGTATGCAATGCGAAATATCCCCATGTCGACGTCCACCCGGTGTGCAACAAATGCCTTTCACCGGATCACGACGAGTCCACATGTATGGCCTGTGCCCGATTCCGATCCAAGAAGACTCTCCGGAATCGTCGAGCAGCGAGGCTCGAAGCGCAGCAAGCGGCACCGGCCCCGACTGACATCTTCAACGCCGAGGACGAAGATGTGCAAGACGTGGAGAACCTACCCTCCAGCCCCGCTTCCGAACACGACTCCGGATCGGAAGACGTTGAAGAACAACTCTTTCACAGAGACGAAGCCGACACCGAGGTAGGAGACTACAATGAGGCCTTAGGGGCCGAAGAGAGTAGCTCCGGTGACGAGCAAGGCCTACCCGAACAGACTTTGGATATCCCAGTGCGTCAGTCTGTGGCTCCGGTCGAGGGATCGCCTTCGGGCCTTACCCAAGACCTATCCCGCATCCATTCGGCCCCGCCCTCTGGCCCGGCCTCGGACATTCAGCGGCAGCCTATACTACCCAAAACGGCTGGTTTCCCTTCATCGAAACCGAAACCGAAAGCAGTCTCGGTTCAGCAGAAACCGAAACTGAAAGTCACACTGGTCAGATCGAAGCCCACCACGCCTTGGACGCCAGCCAAACCCGTCGGCACCGACCGCACCAAACGGGACTTCGGTGCCGAGCTTGCAGCAGCCGACGTCGACGCCGACGCACGGAAAAAGACCAACGGGACCGCCAAGCCGCCTCGGCTCCCGGCACCGAAACAATCGGCTCCGTCCACAAAGGTCAAAATGGCTGCTGGATCTCACACCACTTCGAAAACAGCACCAAAGGCACAATCATCGACGCCGTCGACAGCTACTACCTCTCCTCGACTCGATGACCCCGTGGCACCGAAGAAGTCCACGCCTGCCTCAACGGAACCGGTCGGCGCCAAAGAACCGTCGGCGTTCCAGGTGCGGCAAGTTTCAGCATCCTTGCAACGCATCAAAGATAAGGCGGCCCTCCAGGACACATCAAGCTCCGAGCCGAAAAAGGCTCAAAAAGCTTCTCCGGCACCGGCGAACATCACTTTTGGCCTGCCACCATCCACGGCGCCAAAACTGTTCGAAATCAGAACACGTGTCACCCACACCAGGATCACACCTGCAGAACACTCTCCTACGGAGACGTCGCCTTCACACATCATCGATGCCGCAACAGGCAGAATGATGCTTCACAAGAGGAAGATAACTTCTGAGCCAGCTTTGGACTCCTACCGGATCCCACTAAAGAAAAAGCTGCCAGTGGATTCGGAACCACTTCTTTACGAGCCTCTCCATGCCTCTTACCAAGATCCACAGTCCTTCTCTCCGACACACTCCGACACAGACGTTTTGGAGGACTACATGGGTGACCACGTCCCCTACCCCGGAGAAATGGACCCTGAAGGCCAACGGGACCCTGACCAAGCTTGGGATGACCCTGTGGACTCAAACGCACCTATGGATACGCAGGACACGCAGCTATATGGTGCAAAAACGTCTCCCACAGAGGACACTGCCGCATTCAACGCCCTCATTGAACGTGCTGCGGCCAATCATGGTGTTCAACTCCACTCTGACACCATCGAGGACGATTTTCTCATGGACACTTTCGCATCCTCAGAAAAACATGTTAAAACTCTACCCATGTTGAAAGGTGTCCTCAAACCAGCAAAGGACATTTTCAAAGAACCCACCAGGGCCAGAGTAATAAACCCCAGAATCGACAAAAAATATAGGTCGGCGCCTGGGGATCCTACATATATTAGAGGACAGTTGCCCCTGGATTCCATAGTAGTCGCGAATGCTCGTAAACGGGCGCACTCGCAGACAACTGGGGATGCCCCTCCCCCGGACAAAGAGTCCAAGGTGTTAGAGACCTCCGGCAAACGGGTTGCAGCCCAAGCAGCTAACATATGGCGTATTGCCAATACTCAAGCGCTCCTGGCTCGCTACGACCGAGCGCATTATGACACACTAGAAACATTACTACAACATCTCCCTGACCAATACAAAGAGGGAGCAGAGATCCTCATCAGAGAGGGACAACTCCTCACAAACGCATCCATCAAGTGTGCACTGGATGCCGCAGATACAGCTGCCAGAGCCATAAACACTAGCGTCATGTTACGACGACACGCCTGGTTACAAATCTCCGGATTCAAACCTGAGGTGCAAAATAACATCCTCAACCAGCCGGTCAACCCAGACTACTTATTCGGGCCAGAGGTTGACACCACACTAGAAAAAATAAAAAAGGACACAGACACTGCAAAGTCCATGGGGGCTCTCCAAACGCAGACCTTTTGGAGTGGCTCCTTTCGTCGCCCCGGTAATAGAGGAGCAGGTAGAGGACAGGGGTCACAGCAAACCTACAACAAGGGCAACACCCAAAGTACCTATGATAAAAACACCAGGGGTGGATATCGTGGTTCAAGCACAAAGGGCAGAGGACGCGGATACGGCAATACCAGATCCTCTCCCAAGAACAAACAGTGACGCCCTCTCCCTTCCTCCCGACCACACAACACCTGTCGGGGGAAGGTTGCAAAAGTTCCTGGCCACGTGGAACTCCATCACCACGGACAGGTGGGTCAAAGATATTATCAAACACGGTTATTGCCTAGAATTAACCTCTACTCCACCCACAATACCCCCAAAACACCGTCCTATGTCCTCAGAGCACTTAGCGCTATTACAGCAGGAAGTGCTAAGCATGATGCAAAAAGGCGCAATAGAGGTCGTACCCGTCCACGAGCAAGGTACAGGGGTGTACTCCCTGTACTTTTTAATACCAAAAAAGGACGGGTCACTAAGACCTATACTAGACCTGAGACCCCTCAACCGCTATATTCTTTCGGAGCATTTCCACATGCTCACCCTGCAACAAGTCCTCCCACTGCTCAAACAGGGAGACTTCCTGGCCACACTAGACCTCAAAGATGCGTATTTCCACATACCCATTCACCCATCACACAGGAAATATCTCAGGTTCACTATTCAAGGGCAGCACTACCAATTCAAGGTTCTTCCCTTCGGCGTCACAACAGCACCCAGAGTTTTCACAAAGTGCCTAGCTACTGTGGCGGCACATCTACGGAGGCAGCACATACACGTCTACCCTTACCTGGACGACTGGCTTGTTCAAGCAAAGTCAGCCCAGCAATGTGCCAGCCACATGTCCCGCACCATTCACCTCCTTCACAGTCTGGGGTTCTCACTAAATTACCCAAAATCACATCCAACCCGCACACGTACAACAGTACCTAGGTGCGACCATAGACACTCTGGCGGCCACAGCTCAGCCAAATTTAGTGAGAATCAACAGCATGCAAATGCTGATTTCCAAGTTCAAACCACAACACTCCATTCCCGCGCGAGTGTTCATGCAGTTGATAGGCATGATGGCCTCCTGCATTTTCATAGTCCCACACGCGAGACTACATATGCGCCCGCTTCAGGAGTGCTTAGCACGTCAATGGAACCAGGCTCACGGACAACTAAAAGATCTAGTGTTGGTGAGCGGTCGGGCATACAACTCTCTGCATTGGTGGAATCCACAAAACCTTTGCAAGGGCCGACCGTTCCAAGAGCCTGTTCCACAGATAATACTGACAGCGGACGCGTCTCTCCAGGGATGGGGAGCTCATGTACTCAACTACACAGTGCAGGGACTATGGACAACACAACAAAAGAAGATGCACATCAACCTTCTAGAACTGATGGCAATCTTCCTGGCTATGAAAGCATTCAAAGTACACTTGTGCAACAAAGTCGTGTTGATCCGGACGGACAACATGACCGCCATGTACTACACACAGAAGCAGGGAGGAACACACTCTCCACAGTTGTCTCATTTGGCTCAGAGCATGAGAAATTGGGCCATTCAGAGGAACATGTTCCTCATGGCGGAACACCTCCCCAGCAAGGACAACCAGATGGCGGATCTGCTCAGCAGACACAGCCACCAGATGCACGAGTGGGAGTTACACCCATCAGTACTCCAACCGTACTTCCAGCAATGGGGTCATCCAGAGATAGACCTATTCGCCACAAGCGAAAACGCAAAATGCCAAAGCTTTGCCGCCAGGTTCCCACATCCACAGTCGCAGGGCAATGCGATATGGATGAACTGGTCCGGCAGATTTGCGTACGCTTTTCCCCCAGCACCGTTGATACCGCTGGTGGCTCGCAAACTCAGACAACACTCACTGACACTCGTCCTGGTTGCTCCAACGTGGGCACGCCAGCCATGGTACACCACTTTTCTCGAACTTTCCGTGGTGCCGCATCAAAGGCTGCGGATCAAACCCGCGCATTTGACGCAGAACCATGGAGAGATTCAGCACCCAGATCCGCAACAGCTGAACCTGGCAATCTGGCTCCTGAAGTCCTAGAGTTTGGCTACCTAAACCTGCCACCTGACTGTATGGACATCATTAAGGAAGCTAGAAGACCCACTACCAGAGCTTGCTATGCAGCCAAATGGAAAAGATTCGTCATCTATTGCAATAATAATGACATTAACCCGCTAGACGCATCCATCCAAAACATAATTTGTTACCTCTTACACCTATACCGATGCAATCTGGCGTACACCTCGATACGTGTCCATTTGACCGCAATATCAGCCTATCTCCAGAACAGGCAGCACCTCTCTTTATTCAGAGTGCCTGCCATCAAAGCATTCTTGGAAGGACTCAAACGAGTAATTCCTCCAAGCCACCCACCGGCTCCGATGTGGAACCTCAACTTGGTCCTCACACGCCTGATGGGTCCACCCTTTGAACCTCTACACTCATGCGAGATTCAATTCCTTACCTGGAAAGTAGCTTTCCTAGTAGCGATCACTTCTTTAAGAAGAGTTAGTGAACTCCAGGCACTAACCGTTCAAGAGCCATTTATACAGGTTCACGCCAACAGGGTCGTACTACGTACCAACCCCAAATTCATGCCCAAGGTGATATCGCAGTTCCACATGAATCAAACTATTGAACTGCCTGTTTTCTTTCAAAACCCACAAACTGTCGCAGAAAGAGCACTCCATACACTAGATGTGAAGAGAGCCCTCATGTACTATATCGACAGGACTAAGATCTTTAGGAAGACTAAACAACTTTTCGTTGCCTTTGCCCCACACCACAAAGGTAACGCTATCTCCAAAGCAGGTATAGCCAGATGGATCGTTAAATGTATTCAAATTTGGTATCAAAAGGCTAAACGCACATTAACGATTCCCCCACGAGCCCACTCAACGCGCAAGTTAGGGGCCTCCATGGCTTTCCTGGGAAACATCCCTTTGCATGATATATGTAGAGCAGCCACCTGGTCCACTACACACACATTTACCAAACACTATTGTGTAGATGTGCAATCAAAACAGCAGGTAGCTGTAGGACAGGCTGTTCTCAAAACTCTTTTTCAGACCGCTGCAGCTGGCACTGGTAGCCGCCGCTAATAGGAGGTACTGCTATGTATTCTATGCACAGATATGAATTCAGCAGCCCACATGCCTCGAACTGAATATGCTACTTACCAGTATGCATCTGTTCTTGGCATGTAGGGCTGCTGACATTCATATCGCCCTCCCTCCTCCCCAGCGCCTGTAGCAGCTGCAGCTCTCAGAATTACTGTAAGCATGGTCATCACTTTCTGTATCTACTCCATCACTGCCACAATGGCGAAAAACAATCTGAGGATGGAGAGGATGCCCATGCGCACTGTAGTCCAGGGGAGGAGTCACCTATCCCAGGATACTTCAAAGACTCTTCCAGGACAACAACGTGCAAACATCCGGACCCAACACTAGGCGGCGATCTATGCACAGATATGAATGTCAGCAGCCCTACATGCCAAGAACAGATGCATACTGGTAAGTAGCATATTCAACTTCCAGCACAAAAAGATAGCAATGAGTAGATATAGTAACATTTCAAATACATGGCTGATATGGCATAGGTGAAAGACACAGGGTGGTCACAAGCATAGAACTGTAAATACTGACGTGTTATGCTTCTTACCAGCGTATATGTGCACTGTAGATGCACTTTCTGGTTCTCTGACAAATTGGCAGCAGTTGCCAGTAAGTGAGGGTACAAGATGTAAGAGCACAAGATACATATCTTTTCTTAACAAATATAGCAATGGTATATTGATATATTCCTCCTTCCTATTTTGTCTCAAGGTTGTGCGCAAGAAGTATATGCTGTCCTGCTTCCGCCACATTCTGCACCACTCTGCTGCTGCTGTCACTGAGCTGCTAATGCAAGACCCCAGAATTTGTGCTCACTTTCTCGGAACACTGCTTGGTAAGAGATAACTTTGGAACACAACTTGAATTGCATAAGAAAAGGTCACATATTCTCTCAACTGATTTTTCCTGGGGCTCAAAAGGAGAACCTTAAAAAAACAAATTATGTGTTGCATTGAGTTTGTTCGATAACCATTTACATTTTATGCTGTTCACCTTCAAAGCCAGAAGTGGGGTAATTGAACTGCACTGAGGTGCTCTGAAATGATGTTTTTTATCTTTAACGGTATCAGAACTGAATTCAGATAAAAAAAAAAAATACTTGAGGCTCAATTGTCCAAGTTTAATTGTAAGCAAATTTGTTGCTGTTATTCTTACAAGTCACATCACACTTTTAAATATTATTCTGCACAGTGCAATTTTGTATTACTTGCATGTTGCAAAACACGTATTGCATTCAGTTTTGGAGAGTTGAAGAGATCATGAGACACATATTTATCAGTAATTGAACCAAAAACCGTAACGGTAACAGTTAAATCGCTCACTCAAAAAATCGAATCTTGCTTTTTAGGTCTCGCCTGACCCAGCGCTTTAGCGCTGCTCTGGCGAGAGCTATTGAAAGCGGGATTTGGAAGTGCAAACTAGTGCTTTTCAGGCCGCCAACTACAGTGCATGTGCGCCGGGCGCGCGCACCATTTGTCAGCCTGCTGATCACTTTCGCGGCCGCTTTGATGTTCTCAGTGAGCCGCGGGGCCACTGAGAACATCAAAGCGGCCGCGAAAGTGCTCACCATATGCCAGCCTTCCCTGCGTTGCTTTAGCACTCACCGCCCCCACCCCCCCTTGCTATAAGATTCTTTTGTTTAACACAAACTTTATTGAGTTTCATAAGCCATACCTTTTTCTTTACTTTAAAATCTTTATTCGATAAAAGCCCAATTTCATTACAGGCACATTAACTATACAGTGCAGACAATATTATGAATCGTATAAAAGTTTCAGAATCTTAATAAGGCTTTAGTTGTTAGTGAACCAGGGATGCCGCATTCCCATACATTAAATTTATGGTTACAGTAATTAATTGATTAAGTTCTCAGGCTACCCTTGGCCTTTCTCTTTCTCAAACAAGCCCACAGAAAAGTAGCTACAGAGAAACAGACAGAAGGGTCTGAAAGGGACTTTAAAAAGTACAGTGCCACCCTACCTTGAGTAGAATTATGGTGCCTTAAAATTGGAAGAATAAAAGATTCACTTTCTGTTTGAAACAATTTGCAAAACAATACAAGGTGAAGATCTGACTGGAGCAACTGGTTATCGCATGGGCATGGGATTTAATCAGAGTGTTTAAATTGCTTCTCTGGGGACCCTAGCATCAGAGGAATGAGGTTCATGTGGAAACGCTGGACGATGAATCTATGCGGTGTGGACAAAATGCTGGACAGAAATTAAAATCCTTCCTCTGTTCTTTGAGGGATCCAGTCGTATGCAAGTGACACTTTTTGGTTTTGATTAGTTTCTCTACAGATAAAGTTTGCCCTCTGCATAAATGCCTTGATTATTTTCTGTTTGGAGACCACTCTGCAGGATGCAGGTACCCTGAATAATTCTCCCAGTCCAATTGTGCTCAGTTCTGCCTCTGCATATTTAAGCCAGCCAATCTTGTTGTAATGCTCCAGCTTCAGGCAATCACCAATTATACACTGCGTTAAGTTAACTGTGGTCCTGCGAGAACCATAGCAAGATTGGTGCCAATCTAATTGAGTCTGCCATATAAGGCAGCCCCAATTCGCTATGTAAAATGTAATCGGAAAAGCACTGGGGGAGCGACACCCTGTTTTAAAAATAAGCTATCCTCTATTGTTTGGAGTTTCTCAATCTGAGCCATCCTCCAGACTCCTGCCCCGTAAGTTGCCGCTGCCTTTATTTTTGCAAGGTATATCTTTTTAATGGGGTCCACGGGACTTGCGCCCAACCTTTTAGCAAAGACCTTGATGGCTTGGAGACTTCTTTCCATAGCTAGGGCTCTTGCAGTCACCAGGTTTACCCAAGAGTGGTTTTTGTCAAATAATACACCGAGGTATGGAAAGGATTCTACTACCTCAATTTTCTTTGAACCCAGATGGAAATGAGGAGGTTTCGAACCTTTGTCTGCTCATGCTATAATGATGAAGGATTTTGATTAATTCAATGTTAGATCTAATGAGGCCTATGATGTTATTAAGCCTTGCAGGGCTACCCCTGTCCTGGCGATTAAGACCGCATCGTCGGCGTATGCAAATATTGGGAGGGGAGTGCTTTAAAAAATGGGCATGTCCCAGGGGGGAGCCAGTCAGTGCAGCCTCCACCTTCTTTGTATAGATGGAAAAAAGAAACTGGGCGAGGACGCAGCCATGTCTGACTCCTTTCTCGATCTTAAATGACCGTGTGCATTTTCCTTTAATGCTGTACCGGCACAGGTGGTGGCATTGGCGTAAATCTGTCGAAAGAAAGAAATTAATTATTATTGGGTCGATCCCCATCCCCTCCATCATAGGCCACAGCTTATGGTGAGATACGCAGTCAAAGGCCGCTGACAGGTCCATAAAGGCCATGTAGATCTTCCCGCCTTTGACTTTGGTATATTTGTCAATACAGAGAGAAAGGTTGAGGCATTGATCAGAAGTCCCCTTCCCCCTCTGGAAACCATATTGTGCCTGCATCAAGATGTTTTATTCCTGGGCCCAGTTCTCCTGTCTGGCTAGTAGGGAAATGAGTCTGTAGTTTTTAGGGATGTCTCTATCCCTTTTCTAATAGATTGGCACAATTATACTGTGCTTCCAAGACAGTGGAGGGCCCTCTGTCACTATACTGTTGAATACGTTGGTTAATAAGGGGGCCCACAAATCATACTTGTCTTGAAAAAGTTGGATCGGCACCCCATCTGGCCCGGTGCCTTCCCTGGGTCACAAGCTTCCAACCCTTTTATAACTTCGCTGAGTAATAATTTTAAACTACCTTGTGGTGGATGACTTACGTCAACTGGCGGGGAGGCGGGGGGGTATCAGAGCCAAAGATACTTTGGAAATATCCCACCCATGTGTCCTTGCTTACATGTACTTCCAAGGATGAATCTTTGGGATCTTTAAAATAGGGAGCATTTATGACTTTTCAGAACTCACTACTACTACCTGAGTTAGCGGCCTGCTGGAAGTCATCCCAAGCTTTCTCATCTGATATCCTTCTCTCATTTAATTCTAGAGGTTTTATAATCTCCACGTAACAATTTTATTTGTACTGGGTCTCTCGGGTGGGTTTTTAGTGCGTTGACTAGGGCTCTTCTAGCTGATGGACATGGTGAGTCAAACCAACCTCTAGCCCTTGGACAGTTTGCGCGTTTGGGTCCGGTCAATACGTCTTTTAGTTTCTCCATCAGGGCTCTAAACTGGAAGACTAATAGTGCCGGGATGGACTCCTCGGCCAGACATAATAAAATATTGTTGCTTGTTTGTGCTATGAGTACAGGTACCAAATTCTGCTTCACCAACAGCACCCACTTAGTGAGATGTTTCCTACTACCTCTTGTTGTTTGTTCAATTATGGGGGATACTTAGGTGGCTAAGCAGACTTGCATGGTCACTGTAACAAGTGAAAGTAGTATCTATATGGGCTACTTTCCTACTTCTTGTAGAGGAGTCTTGGATAAAGTCAATAGTGAATTCATAATGGATCCTCCTAAATGTTTTCCCTATATTTTCCGTATTTGTGTTATTTATAATCCCCAAGTTCCTTATGTAAAGGAGTCTGTTAAGGCTGTTGCCGTAATCATAATAGGTGAAATGAAGAAGAAAATTGGATAGTCTTCATGCCCGCACACCGTAGCCTCTTTGTACTTACAAAGGTGAGCGTTAAAATCCCCCACCAAGATAATATTTGGAGGGCCCATTTTTGTAAAAGTTTATTTTGTCTAGCGCCCTATTTAGCTCGTCTACAACTAGCTTCATGCGACCCGTTCTTTCGTTGTTATAGAAATTAATAAAAGCCAGTGTCTATCATCTATACCTTCTAGTAAAAGCTTGTGGAAATGTTTGTTCTGGGATCCGATCATCCTTACTTGCAGCGGGAAGGTGTTAGATATTAGAGTTAGTAATCCCCCCTTCGCTCTACCTGACACTGAGTCTGCTGCAGCTGTGTAAAAAGACCGGTAACCCGAAACAAAGATGTGCTCCGTGGCCCATATTTCCTGAAAGCAGAAAACCTCCAAGGGATGCCAAAGTTTGTGCCATTGGACATCACCTAGCTTTGGGGTAATTCCTGCCACATTCCAGGAAGCTAATCTGATTTTACTAGAGTTGGCCATACTCAGAGATTGGGGACTCGGCGAGTTCTCCTGTATTGAGGGGACTGGGTTGTCTGGAAAGTTGGTACTCTCAGTGAGAGGCTGGGTTACTGGGGTTAGTCAGTCACAAGGTTCCAGATCTGAGAGGGCAGCAAATCTATTGTGAAGCCCCACCCCCACAATGCTATTATGGCTCCCTCCGTGACTCATTTGGAGTCCTGGTCTTTGCCTCTGACCCATGCCCTGAATTGAGCCCTGCGTATAAAAGTGTTCCAGGGGTAAGGGTATGATCTGAGTACTCCTGGCTGACATTCTATGGCGGTTATTTAGAAGTGAATTAACCACGTATACGTTGTTGAAATGTACCACCACACAGTCACTGTCAATAGATTTAATAGAGCTGCCCAACCATCCCACTCTCAGAGCCATAATCATTTCACTGGGCAACGTGTGGTTCCTCGTTCCTGTGTCCATTAGGTGGTGTGAGAGCCAATTCAAACATTTATCCATCAGCTGTGAGGTGGATTCAAGCTGATTGTCGTGCAATGGAGGAACATTTGCCAAAACCAGGACAAGGGTGGGAGCTGCAGGTAGAAGATGTAGAACTTGTTGTGCTTGGTTTTCTGCGCTCTCCCTCGGTCTGGTTTGTATTTGATTTGTCTGTATGTCAGGACCTGTGACCCCTGGGGCTCTGGATCCCTGATGTACTGAGCCCGTTGTGCCTGGTGGGAGTAAGGTTCGACCTTCCGTTAGTATATTATGGCGAGCAGTAGCTGTAGAGGACGATTCCCCGGGCAGTATGACTGAGGTTAGAGAGAAACATGCCGAAGGTGGTCTGACACGCCCTGGTTGCTGCGGACCTGAGGTAGATTTTTGGCCATGATGAAAGATACAGGCTCCATACACATGGGCTTAGGGGGGCGGTGGAGAGCTGCATTCTGTCCCTCCAGGCTGGCTAGTCAATCGCCAATGGCTGTCAGTTTAGTTAGGATTGGCTCGAGCAAAGAGGACATTGGGTTTCTTACTCCAGTCCAGAACACGTCATCCAGTGTTACAGATGGATATACAGTGTTTGCACTGGGTGGTAGTAAAGAGCCCTCTGTGGGCGTCTTGGAGTTTCTGCTCTAAGATTTTGGGGCTCGAGTCGGTTTTGTTGGCTTGGGCTTAGGCTTCGAGATTCCACCACCTCTTTGTCCCTTAGCTGGTGGGACGTTGGAAGAGTCAATGAGAGGGGAGCGCTCAGGCCCCCTTCTGGTTACGACGGGTTTCGCTGGTGAGAATGACCGAATTTCGACCCCAGTACATAGTTGGTTTGGGGATGTTTCATTTGTAATGATGAGTATGGAGAACCTCCTCTAGGGCGCTCCCTGTGGGTGACCTGTACAGCAGAAAAATGGGTTCCAGGGTAATCGCCTTTGAGTGAGTTACATTTTATGGGTAAGTACACTTGCTGCTCTGGACAGAAATGCATCCAGCGTTGCTACTGCCCCTCCAATCGCTTTCTCCATATGTCCTTCCCTCTTCACCATTGTGTCAATAAGAAAGCTGAAAGCACAATACCTTGTGTTTGACGTTAGGGGCGGGGCCCTGCCCAGCCTCCTCCGGGCTCTGACGTCCTGCGCCGTGTTACTCCTGGTGCGCTTTTAAGCGCGGCGTCGGCGTCTGGTGGCACAAGGGATGCTGGGACTCTGAGTCCCCCAAAGGTAGTGCGATGCTCCCAGCGGGAGTGTGGAGGCTGAGGTGAGGCCGCGGGATTCCTGGTGCGCTTTTAAGTGTGGCGTCGGTGGCTGGCAGCACAAGGGCTGCTGAGACTCAGAGTTCCCCAAAGGTAGTGCGATGCTCCAGCAGGAGTGTGGTGGCTGCGATGAGGCTCAGAAGCCATAGCATTGAGGATTATTGACATTACTGCAATCATGTCAAACAGGAACATATACAGTAGTATTCATTTCTTAAATGTTATTCTCATCTATGCGTACATCATAAGTGTAAGATAAGGCAACAGACATTGTGTTCCCCAAAAGTATGTGGTGATAACCAATATTCCATTATAACAGTCCCCTCGCCCCTCCCCATTAACATGACATTCATCCTTTCATCCATTTCTTGTTGCAGCACATTATGTAGCAAGTAGATCGGTTAGCGAACATCCCACGTCGTTCAGCAGTTAACAGGAACAGTCTTGGCCAATATGGCTTCATAGTCACAGCTCATATTTGAGCGGCGTACCTTTGGGCCCCATGGGTTTGGTAGGGGCCATTACTGGTTCCACGCTAGCGGCTCTGGTCCTGCGCCAGTCTGGCCCCTTGGATTCACAGATGAATCCGGACTATACCAGTCATACCACCACGACCTTCCCTGTCCCCAGTCCCGTTGCCTTTGATCCTGGTGCCATCTCCATTCTGATCCCTGACTCCAACACGGACCCAGAAGGGCGCCGTCCGACTCTAGCTCCAACTGGAGCCATGCCTTCCAAGCTGGAGCCTGAGCCCTATTTCTATAGCCTAGCACTCGGGAAGGATTGGGGGGCTCGCTGAACCCTGAGGAATACCATCCCTCAGGTCCACAGATGCACTGATGTGGGGACTTGGCAGAGGCCAGTGAACTGGACGCTTATCCAGATACTGACATACTTTCTCCACCTGCTGTGGCTACAGAGGAGGGAGCGTCCTTTGCAATGGTGGTGAGGAGGGTGACTGAGATCCTGGACTTGAAGCCTCTACCTCCCATGTAAATTCTCTGGGCAGAGCGGTTTCATCAACAGTAGTCTTGCGATGCCACACCTGGCTAAGGACAAACTGGCTTTTCGAGGGATGTACAAGCATCGCTTATGGACTTGCCCTTTGATGGCTCCCATCTCTTCAGAGACGAGGCGAATTCAGAGCTGGAGCTCTTTCAGGACAGCAGGTCTACGGCCAGGTCCATGGGCCTTTCCTTGGCCCCTCACCATCCCCAAACCGCCGTTCGCGACTACGGAAGGGGCTTCCAACCACTTTTGTACCCGCCCAGACACCGCAGCATGCAAGTTTTCCAGCCTCTGTTTGGCTGAGGACACGTAGCCCAGTACCCACTGGTCTTGTGGGCCGGGCAGCCAGAGGTTGGACCAGTCCACTACTTCCCCGGCAGCCACAACCCCCAAACCTTTATAGTTTGCCCCCGTACCATCATAGGCTCCCAGTGGGTGGCAGGATACTCCATCACCTGCCCCACTGGAGGTCTATATCATCAGACCAATGGGTTCTAGAGATTGTCCGGACGGGCTAGTCCTTCCCCTCCCCTTCAAGACTTCCCCTCCACCCACGCCACCAGCTTGCGACAGGCTGACGAAGGACCATCTTTCCTTGCTCCGCCGGAAAGTGACAGATCTCTTGGCCAAGGGAGCTCCAGAGAGGGTACTGATTCCAGAAGTAGGTCTTTTTTGCTATTTCCGCTAATTTCTGGTGCCTAAAAAGGACGGAGGATTTCATCCTATCCTAGACCTGAGCCCTCTCAATTTCTTCCTAAAGAAGGAGAAGTTCAAAATGCTCACGCTGGCTCAAGTCTTGTCGGCCCTGGACCCGTCAGACTGGATAGTAGCGTTGGACTTGCAGGACACATAGTTCTATATTCCCGCCTTGCCTGCCCACAGGCGCTACCTGCGGTTCACTGTGGGACACAAGCACTTTCAGTTCCCTGTGCTCCCTCTTGGTCTAACTAGCGCTTCTCGGTGTTCATCAAGGTGATGACTGTGGTTGCAGGTCATCTGCGGAGATTGGGGTTCCAGTCTTTCCCTATCTCGAAGACTGCCTCTTGTCGCTAGGCTCGCCCCAGGCAGTCGTCTCCCACCTCCAGACTATAGCAGACCTCCTGCATTTGCTGGAGTTCACGATAAACGTGCTAAAGTGACACCTGACTCCCTCTCAAATGCTCTCCTTTATCAGAGCTGTTCTGGACACGGTGAAGTTTTGGGCCTATCCTCTCGAACGGCGAGTCTAGAATGTACAGGCTGTAATACAGATGTTTCAGCCTCTATCCTGGATTTCTGTGATACTGAGACTGAGGCTCCTGGGCCTCATGGCTTCCTGCTTGTGAAACATGTCCACTGATATATGCGGGCTCTGCAGTTGGACCTGAAGTTCCAGTGGGTGCACCATGAGGGAAATCTCTCCAACATGGTCCAGATCTCAGAGGGAACAGCAAATGATCTGCAGTGGTGCTTAACGAACCACGATTGGGTCCGCGGCAAACCCCTCTCCCTTACCTAACCAGATCTGACAGTGGTGACAGATGCGCCACTCCTGGGATGGGGCGGCCATCTGGTAAAACTCTGGTAAAACTCTCATCCTCTAGTTGTGAGTACTGGTCTTAGGACTGGGTCTCCCATCAGGGAACACATACCCATTGTTAGAAATGGGGTCTCTAGTTGTAGTTGACAGGGGTTTTCGCTCTGTCCAAGTAGGGACTCTCACTCTAGTCATGGTAATTAAGTTACACCTTCCAAATAATCTGTACTAACCCCCTTGGTAGCTTGGCAAGAGCAGTCAGGCTTATCTCAGAAGCAATGTGTTTAGTATTTGTACATACAAACAGGAACATAGTGAAAACACCACAAAGGGACTTCACACCAGTTTAGACAAGCATTGGCATAGCCAATAGGTCTCGCCTTTGGGACCTTATAAGTGTTTAGCCATGCAACAGTTGCATAAATATAAGGTCCCAAAAGCGAGACCTATTGGCTATGCCAAGCGGCAAGTGAAAGTAATCGCGGTAAAGCGCGGCGCGCACGCCCGCACACATGCACTGTAGCTCCAGGCTGGCCTGGTAGCACTTTTTGGAGCCCTCTCAATAAGTCTTGCCAGACCAGCGCATGCGCTGGGTCAGGCGAGACCTAAAAAACAGCCAATATTTATATGAATAAAAAAAGACCAAAACAACAAAAATCCAACATACACAACTCAAGATATGAATTTTCAAGGTTAAATGCAGTAAAAAAGTGTTTAGAAACAATAGCTGGGCATACAACGTGCCTGATGAAGTCAAATTCAGCAGTTCGGCGCTGACTGTGGCGGAGCACAGGCCAGCTATGGAGTCCCACTGATCCTGGTTACGGTACTTGGAAAACGATGAGAAAATAAGACGTTCCCCTGTGCCGGGGAGGTGAGGCATCGCTGAAGCCGGTGCAGCATCTGTTCCTCACTGCTCTGCAGGTCGGTGGCATGTCGGCGCTCTGGATGTTGCAGATACAGGGGAGGTCTTGTGGGGTTGGTGTCAAGGAATTGGTTCCTTGTGACAGGGCAGGGTTAATGAAGTTCGGAAGGTCAAGCCACGAGGCGTCAACTTCTCTGTGTCGATGTCACACCACTGGGCAACAGGTGCTGCAGCATAATCGGGTGTCATGGATGTTGGTAACAAGGTAATCAGGACTCTCACTGTGGAGGAACTTCGGAAGCACTGTGGCAGCGTTGAGGCCTGCGTTGTAAGTCACAATCGTTGCAATCAGCGGGGACCACCGCTCCGGTGCAGGCAACGGCAATGTGTCAAAGAGCGGCACCAGTTCCGAAGTCGCGCTAGAAGTCGATGTACCAGTTTCTTCTTGTTGAACACAGCAAACTCGCTTCCAAGGGCCCAGGAACTGGATTTGTCACCACTTGACAAGCTAGAATTCCCAGCATAGGAGCCCAGTTGCTGCAGGTGATGTCTTTGATGGCCCTGAGTCTTCCAACAGTAGGCAAGCTCAACTCAAGCCCTTAGAGAAACGTTTGTAAAGCAGGATGTAGAAAGAAAAGTCCAGATCTTTCTCTCCCAGAACAGGGGCAGCAAGCAGCAGGCCAGCACAGCAAAGCAAACAGCAAAGTGGTAGTCCCTCCTGACAGCAACACAGATCTTCTTCCTGGCAGAATGTCCTCAATCCAGAAGTGTCCTGAGTATATGGTGCTAGAGGTCCAGTACTTACACCCATTTCAGCCTTTGAAGTAGGCAAACTTCAAAGAACAGTCTTCGCAGTGCACAAGACCCGGCCAATCCCTACCCTGGCTCCAGACACACTACAGGGGGTGGAGACGTTTTTGTGCGAGGACAGGTACAACCCTATTCCGGTACAAATGTCAACTGCTCCCACCCTACTAGCTCAGGAAGACCCATCCATCGGCTTGGTGATGGGCCATCAGGCTATGCAGGGCACACCTGAGCTCCTTTTGTTTGTGACTGTCTAAAGCGAATTCAGAAAGCCCAGCTGTCATCCAAGCCAGACGGGTATTTTAGGGACAAGCAGAGGCAGAGAAGGCTAAGGTAAGAATGCTAACTTCCTAAAAGTGCTACAACAAGATTGGGCAACCCAGTATACCCTTGGAGGCTTGGATGATTTTCAATATTAGGTAAATATGCCTACAAGGGAATTTATTTTTCTCTACAGCTTCATAATCTTTTTTGAGAAGTCCTAAATAATGACTTCAAACGACAAATCTTTAGAATTAAACATATTTTTTCAACGTGAATGAATCTCCAAAGAAAACAAGACGGGTGTATACTTTTTTAGAAAAATATAAATTTGTATAGAAAAATTAATTGAGGGTACAGAAAAAGCAAATCACAAGTATACAAAAGCGACACGCTTCCCTGCTTAGGGCGATATAACATGGACCCTGGCCTGCAACAACAGCCCACTCACACAAGTGAGATATCACTTTATTCACGAGACCGAGCGGAACGCTGGATAGGAGGACATTTGTGCAGGCATGGTGATCCAACACAGAAATGTTAGACAAATGAAATTATATTTAGGCTAAATTTGAGGTTTACAGGGGAATCTGGGTAAAAAAACGTTGGTGGATCTATGCAAGCCACACCTCCCTGAATTCACCCAGTGTCTAGTTTTTAGAAATGTCCAGGTTTGGTAGGCTTCCCTACATTGCCACCGAGCCCAGGACCAAACATTCAGGTGACCCCTTGCAAAACCAGGTTGTTTTGTGATCGATAATTCACAATACGTTTTGAGGACACTTGGCCCACTCACACAAGTGAGGTAGCATTTATATCGGGAGACCTGGTGGAACACTGGGTGGTAGGAAATTTGTGGAAGAATATGTCACAGTAGTGCAAGGAAAATGTGTGAAATTAGTCATATTTTGAGGTTTGCAAGGCATTATGGGTAAGAAAACGTGTTGGGATCCACGAGAGGCACACCACTTTGTACTCCCCTGGATTTTTAGTTTACGAAAATAACTAGAGATTGTAGTTTTTCCTTAGAGACAATATACACCTTGGCAGACAAAGACAAAAAAGACAAATATTACTTCCCATCCATCTGTTCCTCAAGTACACACACAGACTGGATGGATTTGGCACGAGGGTGAGAGAAAGGTTCAAAATGTATATTTTTATAACAAAAAATTTCACAAGAGGGAAATACACTGTTAATAACTGAAAGTTCCAAAATTGGAACCAATGACTCACTGCTCGTGAGCTGTAAAGACACGTCAAGGCACCAACCGCTTCACAGGCTATTGACACACCTTGCATAAGTGACACAAACAAGGCGATTCACACTGCCAACCGTGGGCCCAGCACATTACAACAATCACATAAACAGACAGTGTAGAGACAATGAACACCCTGGCAGAGAAAGACAGAAAAGATCAATATTACTTGCATACTAGTTGGATTTGGCATGAGGGTGAGTGAAGGTTCAGAGCTTAAGATTTTATTAACAAGAGATTTCACAAAAATGAAATGCACTGGTAATAATTGAAAGGTCGAAAACCTGAACTATTGACTCACAGCTTGTGAGCTGTAAAGCCCCAACACCTTTCATACGTGACACATACAAGACCATTCACACTGTGCCCAGCACATTTGGCGGTTGACTGAGTGTTTGCACTGGCGTTTGGCTAGCAGGGTGTAGTGATTAGCAGCAAGTCACAACTCAGACACCGCCATCCAAGCGCCAGGCCATGCACACCACCATCCAATCGGGAGTCTACGCACACTTCAGGCCTAGCACCAGTCTACGTACACTGCCAGCCAAATGCCAGTTTATGCACACAGCCATCACATTTCTTGCAAAAAAGAAAACACAAACCAATTGGCAATCAGCAGAAACTATAACTACAAACACAACGGCTCTAACTAAATACATCACACTAATGCCAACCATGAACTCTGAACAAAAAATATAAAACGATACACACCAGTCAGTTTACTTTTACGCTCACGGTTGCAACCAAAAACTCCATTCCGTGTGGTACATTTAAAACATGTGGGCACACACAGTCCAGGATTAGAAGGACAATCTGGGAGGTACAAACGACTCTCCTTCCGGATACCTCTTCGGCCACAGACTCTACATTTCTTAGCAGCAAGGTTTTGTTTGACTGTGGGATGAATGTGATCAGGAAAGTGGTGATATTTCAATCTAGTCACATCCTTTACCACTGCTTCTCTAGGAACTCTTGCCTATTCTACTACAACAAGGCTGCCTATCAGAGACTGCTGAAACTGAACAAATGTCATCTTTGACTCTGGAAAATAATCCTTAAATACATCAAAAGCGTTTAAGGTTGCTAAATGGAATACATGGATAGCCAACTTCTTATACCAAACGTACGTCTTATGAACAGCAGTGTAGGTTCCAACCTCTGATCTACTTGATCTACTCCAGTAATGTGCTTATTGTAGTCTAAAATGCTCACAGGTTTGCGCACTTCAGCAACCTGACCCCAAACAATCACTGGTGAAGTACTTTCATCATGGATGGTAGTCAGCATATAGACATCTCTCTTGTCAGAAAATTTCAGAGCTAGAAATTTATCGCTACAGAAGGCACTGCACTATCCCATCAAAAGGTTTTTTTTTTACAAACAAGCTCTTTTGGGTATCCTTTATGGTTAGAGCAGATTGTACCACAAACAACAGTGTCCACTTTGAACAATTCCCTGGACAATGGCACAGCAGTGTAAAAGTCTACGTATAAATGGGGACCTTTTGTTAAAAAGTCCTCTACCAAGTTCCCACACAATTTTCTTTGTAACTCCAAAAGTGGACGGACACCCAGAGGGGTCAATACTGGAATGTATACCGGTATAGACCCATAAAATTATAGACATATCCAGAACTACTCTCAGGCAGCACATACATCTCACATGCCCTCTTGCATGGAATGTGCTGCCTAAAAACTAGTCGGCCCTTAAACGGGACCGAAGACTCATCCACAGCTATTTTTTACCCTGGCACATAGATCTCTGAAAATCGTTCTACCAAGTGATCAAGGACAGGCTGAACCTTAAAAAGACTGTCACAATCAGGGTGATCTTGTGACAATGATAAAGCATTATCAACAAAATGCAACATCCGAAGAAGAAGCAAATACTGATTACGACTCATGGTGGTTGCAGGTAATATAGCCATTGCCATCAAGGGATTAGTTGACCAATATGAAGACAGCGACGGCTTCTTTATCAGGCCCATAAAAAAGCGACACCCAAGAACTTCTTCAACTCATCCCGATTTGTGGAGTCCACCAGGTAGCTCTAGAGTGGAGCTTAAGTCTGGCACTGTTGTCCCCCAAATACTGTTCAGCATACAAATAAGTCTGTTCAACAATCTCATCCAAAAATACATTGTTCGTAAAGAGCAGAAAAAATGTATAAGCAACATTTATTTACAATTGACTCTACACTCTGCAACACCACTAATGACAAGCAACACAAGCTGCACCATGTTTGGGTCAAGCCATAGTCCAGCACTTCCAATGGGAAGCCTTGTAGCCCCAGGCTGCAATCCAGATTCCTCTTGCTGCTCTATTGGCACACCAGTATCTTCCTCTAAGAGCGGCACTTCGTCCGCTCTGAGAGTGGCTTCATCATTAGATGTTTCCTCTCGGACAGAAAATGTACTGCTAGAATCCTAGCCTTCCTCCTCTGCCTCAGATGCAGACTCAGTCTTATAATCAAGGTCAGAAGAAGACTCAAAGCATACCAACAACCTGCTGAGTGGTCAACCTGTGGCTAGCCATAATCCTTAGTTAGAAAAGTAACTTGACAAAGTGCAGATTTATAAAACAAAAAGAAAAACTACTGGCATATAGCAGTTGCAAGGTAAACTCAATCAACACAAAGCACACAAAGTCCTACATGCTGTAAAACGATACCACTCACCAGAGACTTGTCAGCACCTACTCTGCTCTGACTCAACAAGCACCAACGATATCCTACTAGAAAAGAAAACAAAAGAAAATTAAACACAAGGGAGCACAATGCAAATAGTGCACAAGTTCAAGAAACATTTCACACACGTTCAAACTGAAGCTAAATAGGCTGCTAATATTACAGAATTTCTAAAAAACACATTCATGCCGGTCATTGATACTCATTTGGAGTGAACATTATAAAAAAACATTTCCTTACCAAACAATTGCAACTACACAAACGCAGCTCTACCAGTGCCGAAACCGCAAGCACAATTAAACCAAAGTAAAACAAAAGTTTTGCAGTGAAATGAAAAGGAGAAAAAAAAATTACGATCACAAATGATGACGAAATACGCAGACCACTAGCCAAACTACATTTCACACACAAACTTTCCCTGGTGGTCTAGTGGCTTCTGCCCACCTTTGGGGCACAGCCTAAAAATACAGGGCCGATCTGACCTAAATGGGGGCAGAAACAGCCAAAATATACACCCCCAAAAGGGGCGCAACTCTTGCCCAAAAACATGTTGCGGCATATACAGTAAAATCCCTGGTGGTCTAGTGGCTGCTGCCCCCGTTCGGGGCAGATGGGTCCAAAAATATAAGGCCAATCTGCCCCCAAGAGGGGCAGAAATGGCCAAAACATTAACCCTCAAAAGGGGAGAAATCCTTGCCCAAGGGCTCGCTCCCCGTAATTATTATACTCAATAAATCCCTGGCTTCTAGTGGGTTTTGACCCCCCTCCCCGGAGACTAGATCGGCCAAAAAATGCTGATCTAGCCCCCAGGGGGGTGGTCAACATGGAAAAAAACATATTGTCCCCTGGGAGCGACCCTTGCCCAAGGTGTCGCTCCCAAAATGGTGAAACGTAAACCCCTGAGGCCTGGTTTTGTACCCCCCCGGGGACTGATCGGCTTAATAGATGGCCGAATAAGCCCTCTGGAGGGCCAAAACACAGCAACACATGCCCCTGGGAGAGTGACCCTTGCCAAAGTGCCGCTCCCCCAACAAGAAAGAAAAACATACCTGGTGGTTCAGTGGATGGATTACTGCTCCAGGATCGCGGGCCTCACCTGCCTCAGAACACTTTCCTTGCCCCCTGTGCTTGTGTTCCCAACCCCTCACACCAACTCCAGAGAGAAGGATTTACCCTAAATGTGTCCTCTCTGTGGATGAGCTGCCGAGGGCGTAACCATTACGTAAACGACATAAAAGGGGCTAAGACATAGCAAACAAGCACTTTATTTCCTGCAAGCCTTAGCTTCTGATCAAATTGTAACAACTGTATTTACCCATCTGAGATTGGTAGCAAAGATTAGGAGGTCCCAGGGGATCAGCAGGGAAAGAATTCCTGGACTGCTCAATAATTAATGACCCGTGATAATTTGATATTGCAGATCTGTGTTGGTCGTCTGTGTGAATTTTTCCTCCTTACTGTAATGTTTATATTATTGTGCTTGTGGGTAGGTCACTAGGGTCATAGGACCATAAAAATCCAAGTGACCCTTGTATTTGCTTTATTTTAATATCCCATACTGTTCCAAGAATAAAGGGATACCGGGAACAGTCTGAGGACTTTTAATCTTTAAGACCCCCTGGCCATATCTTCAAAGAGCTCCCTGAAATATGGTTGAGCTCACCCGGTCTTTTAGGGGACTGGGTGACCCGATGATGAAGCATGACACCACTAGCGTGTGTGAGGGTAACTAAAACAAAAGGAATTGTTTCCTTTCTCACGACCCGGTGGGTAAAATCTAAGTCCTTCATCAAAACACTTTCCCTGGGTATTTAATGTTATCTCTACATAAAGTGGGGTACTGATTGTGATTCTCATGCAGATGTGGCCTGATTGCAAACCTGCACTTTTATAACATTACTTATTTCCTTGTTTTTAGTTTTGCCAAGTGATGGTTGTTTTTAGTTTTAATAATTTTGTATTGCACTATAAGCACCTTAGTTATCTGACCCCTCGCTGCTCTTTCAGCTCTTCTTGCATCTCAGGCTCAGGGCTGTTTTCTTTTTCATGGACCCCGGTGATGAGACCTCTACTTTAAGTCTGCTAATGCGGGTTGTAAATTAGACTAAGCCCGGTCTCCATTCTTTCCTCGAGCTGATGTCTGCGGTGAGCTGGTATTCTTGCGCTCTTTCTAGCGTGTTTTAGTCCTTCAAAGTGTCAATTATCTTGGTTGGAGCTCATAGCAGACAAGTAAAGGAATTTCCCTTGCTTCCTCCACACTTAGAAAGATAATACTCCACTCCACTCACTCTAACACCACTCACATACACACTGTAGTGCAAACAGACTCATCAAGCACATATAGTATAGAAGCATAATACAAAACAGAAATTATCCAAAAAAGTATGTTCGAGGCATATGAGCTGCAGATCACACACTAAGCATAGATCGCCATCTGGTTTTGGGCCCGTATGTTTGTGGATGATAGTGCGCTTGGGCATCGGCTCCATCTTCGAATTGTTTTTTTCTGCCATCGGGCTCGGATGTGTTTCTCGTGCTCCAGTTCGGAACCGATTCCACTCTCGACGTACAATCCTTCACCAGTATTGTTTTCGATCGCGATCCCTAGTCGTCGCACATCTCTTTCACATCGAAGTCATCGATTGCGGTTGTCGATGAAGGCCTTTGGGCCTACCTGGGCCTTGGTATCTGGCTCATGGAAAGGACGCCATTCAAGAAATGTCCTCAATGTGGGTCGAAATTTCCCCATACTGATCTGCATGAGGTGTGCAACCTTTGCTTATCTCCGGAGCACGAGGTCAGAGACTGTGCAGCTTGTGCCTCTTTCCTCTCGAAGAAGACCATTCGAGATCGTCGAGCCAGGAGAACAATAGCTCGCTCGTCAGCGTCCATCCCCGATGACATCTTCCAGGAGGGCGTCAATATACCTGAACAGGAGCGAATCGAAGAAGGCCCTGTCAGCGCCTCCGAAGCCGATGACTCCGACATCACGGACATCACTCCTGGGAAGCGGGTCGTAAGTAAAGACGTTGACCCCCGACCCCCTCCCTGCACCATCCAAAAAGGCTTCGGTCACACCTTCACCTTCGGGCTCAGGTGTACACCGAGAGACTGCTTCCCATGCCCTGCCCTTGGGCCCGGCAAAGAAGCTTACAAAGCCTTCAGACGACTCGGGCTTGAGTCAGTCTACTATCGGTACCGAGCGGACACTGACACCGAAAAAGAAACCGCCCTCCTCCTCCGTGCCGATCGCTGCCTTCACCTCCAAGCCCTCAGCACCGAAATCTACAGGCACCGCACCATCGACTCCAAAAAACACTCGGAACCGAGCAAAAAGCCGAACCCTAAATCTTCGGATTTACACCCTTCGGAGCCGAAAAAAGCCTTAGATCCGAAAAAACACCCAGTTCCACAACCAAACACAGAGACTGTAAAACATCACAGGTCTAAGCCAAAGGAACACAAAACCGTTCCAGAGTCGGTGCCGCACAAGTCTTGTGAACTGAAACGGTCGGCGCCAAAAGAACAATCTCTATCAGAAGAGCTATTTAAGCCAGACCCTAAACAGAAAACTCTTCTAAAAGACCCTAAAACTGGTCAGATGACTTTAAGTACAAAGAAGAGACGCCTGTACTGGCTCCACCACCAAAATAAAAGGGACATTGCCACATCTCCCCAAAGGGTTCCTTCTCCATCACCTCTCCCACCTCCTCCTCCTCCTCCTCCACCTCCACCCCCACCACACCATTCTCCTACACCATCTTCTCCACCAATGGATGATGATGATGACACCTCTGATGACACAGGAAAGGGTGCGGATGATGAGCCAATAGGGGATCCACCTTATTCCCCTGACCCCTGGGATGATTATAGTACGCCAGATGTCCCTAATGTTCCACAGGATGACATCTACCCCTCCAGGCCTTCCCCTCCGGAGGACACAATGGGTTTTCATCAGCTTCTATACAGAGCTGCCCAATACCACAGGGTTGACTTACATACTGACCCTGTGGAAGAGGATTTCCTTATGGACACCTTTTGATAACCCACAGAGGTCCACCACTATTCTACCCATGCTGAAAGGAGTTACCAAGCATGCACCTGTGGTATTTAAAGATCCTGTCAGGGCTAGGGTTATTAACCCAAGGATCGAGAAAAATACAAGGAGGCCCCAGCAGACCCAGCGTACATTAAGGACCCCGTACCACTAGACTCCCTTGTAGTCTCCAATGCTAGAAAGAGGGCCAACTCTCAAACATCCGGGGACGCTCCACCCCCCGATAAAGAGTCCAAGCTCTTAGATGCCTCTGGCAAAAGAACTGCTTCACAGGCAGCTAACATATGGCGTATCGCCAACACTCAAGCACTGTTAGCTAGGTACGATAGGGCACATTATGACCAACTTGAAACCCTATTGCAACACCTCCCTGACAAATATAAGGACAAAGCCAATCACCTTATACAAGAGGGGAAACTCATCCCCAACACCTCCATTCGTTGCGCGCTGGACGTGGCAGATACCGCCTCCAGAGCTGTCAACTCAAGTGTTCTCCTGCGTAGACATGCCAGGCTAAGCATTTCAGGCTTCAAACCTGAAGTACAAAGTTCCATCTTAAACCAACCATTCGATCAGGAACACTTATTTGGCCCTAATGTTGATTCATCCCTTGAAAAGATGAAGAAGGGCACGGACACAGCTAAATCAATGGGTGCCTTGCAATCGCAAGCTCCCAGACGTTCTTTTCGTCGTCCCTTTTACAAGGCAACCTCCAGAGGCTACTCCTCCACCTCGTATTAAACTCCCACCCAGTCTACATTCGCCAGAGGTTACCAGAGAGGAGGCTACAGAGGTTACAATAACAAAGGTAGAGGCAAGACCAACAACACCCGCTCTGCCTCCATCCCTACCCAATGACTTCCCACTGTTACCCCCCGGTCCACTCCACTCCAGTCGGGGGAAGATTACAACAGTTCCTGCCTGTTTGGACCAACATCACCACAGACAGGGGCTACTGTCTAGAACTCGCCTCTACCCCCCCAAACATACCACCCAAACAGCGCCCAATGTCGTTAGAACATTTATCACTGCTCAAACAGGAAGTCATCTCCCTCCTACAAAAGAGTACAATAGAACCAGTTTCCCTGCACCAACAAAACACAGGAGTTTACTCTCTGTATTTTCTCATACCAAAAAAGGACGGCTCTCTGAAACCTATTCTAGACCTCAGATCCCTAAACCTCTACATACAGTCAGATCATTTTCACATGGTCACACTTCAGCAGGTCCTTCCTCTTCTTTCACAAGGCGACTTCCTTGCCACTCTAGATCTCAAAGACGTCTACTCCCACATTCCCATTCACACACCTCACAGGAAATATCTCAGGTTTGTAGTGGACGGTCAACACTACCGATTCAAAGTACTCCCTTTCGGAGTCACCACAGCACCCCGGGTATTCACCAAGTGCCTGGCGGTAGTGGCAGCTCATCTAAGAAGACAGCACATTCATGTCTTCCCATATCTAGACGACTGGCTCATAAAAGCCAGCTCATACAGTCAGTGCGTACACCACACTCACACCACTATTCAACTACTCCATGACTTGGGGTTCACAGTAAACCACTCAAAGTCTCATCTACAACCGTCCCACATACAACAGTAACTAGGGGCCACAATAGACACCTAAAAAAAGTGCTCGCTTATCCCAGTCCAGCCAGGATAGCAAGCATGCGAACCATCATAACCAAATTTCAGCCTCAACACTCTCTTCCAGCTCGAGTGTTCATGCAACTCATAGGGATGATGGCCTCTTGCATGTTCATAGTGCCTCATGCAAGATTCCAGATGCGTCCTCTCCAAGAGTGCCTAGCACGCCAATGGAACCAGGCCCAAGGTCAGTTAACAGATCTGGTGTTGGTAGACGGTCGCACTCACCGCTCTCTGCAGTGGTGGATCACCAAAATCCTTTCCAAAGGGTGACCGTTCCTAGAGTCAGTTTGACAAATTGTCCTGACAGCGGACTCATCGCTCACCGGCTCGGGAGCTCATCTTTTACATCACACCATGCAGGGCAGGTGGACTCCTCAACAGGAATTACTCCACATCAACCACCTGGAGTTACTAACCATATTCCTAGCCCTAAAGGCATTCCAGAAGCAAATATCAGGCAAGGCTGTCCTAGTCCGCACGGACAACTTGACAGCCATGTACTACATACAGAAACAAGGCGGGACACATTCTCTACAGCTCTCTCAACTAGCACAAAGCATATGGAGATGGGCTGTACCGCAGAACATTTTTCTCCTAGCCCAACATGTCCCTGGAGTCCAAAACAACATAGCCGATCTGTTAAGCCGTCAAACGCAACAGATTCACGAGTGGGAACTTCATCCGCAAGTTATTGAATCATTTTTTCAAATGTGAGGCCAACCACACATAGACCTCTTCGTTACACACAAAAACGCCAAATGCCCAAGCTTCGCTGCCAGATTCCCACACCCATTGTCCAAAGGCAATGCGATATGGATGAATTGGTCAGGCAGACTTGCGTACGCTTTTCCGCCTCTCCCACTCATTTCACTGGTAGTGCGAAAGCTACAGCAACACTCACTAACTCTCATTCTAGTTGCTCAAACTTGGGCCAGACAACCGTGGTACACCACATTACTGGAACTCTCTGTGGTCCCGCACCAAAAACTGCACCTCTCCCCACGCCTCTTAATCCAGAACCGTGGAGAGATCAGACATCCGGACCCAGCTCAGCTCAATCTTGCGATCTGGCTCCTGAAGTCTTAGAATTCGCTCAATCTTGCGATCTGGCTCCTGAAGACTTAGAATTCGGTTACCTTAACCTTCCTCCTGACTGTAGGAATGTTATTAAAGAGGCTAGAAGTCCCACCACTAGTGCCTACTATGCAGCCAAGTGGAAAAGATTTGTTATATATTCTCATAACAACACCATCAATCCCCTAGATGTGTCTATCCAACACGTCATAGGTTACCTGCTACATCTCCAAAGGTGTAACTTGGCATATACATCTATCAGGTTGCATCTCGCTGCCATAGCGACCTATTTACAAAATAGACAACACTTATCACTTTTCAGAGTACCTGCCATCAAAGCATTTATGGAAGGCCTCAAAAGAATAATTCCCCCAGAGTACCACCCTCACCTGTGTGGAATTTAAACATAGTTCTCACAAGACTAATGGGTCCTCCATTTGAACCTCTACATATATGTGAGCTACAATTTTTAACATGGAAAGTTGCATTTTAGTGGCCATCACTTCTCTTAGGAGAGTTAGTGAACTCTAAGTACTAACCATTCAGGAACTTTTTTTTACATCAAAATAAGGTTGTTCTCCGAACCAATCCTAAATTCCTCCCTAAGGTGATTTCCCCCTTCCACCTCAATCAATCTGTAGAGTTACCAGTGTTCTCCTCGCAACCACAAACAGTTGCAGAAAAGGCTCTTCACACTCTAGATGTCAAAAGAGCACTGCTTTATTACATCGAGAGAACAAAACCTTTTCGCAAGACAAAACAACTTTTTGTATCCTTCTCACCACCAAATAAAGTCAACCCCATATCAAAATCTGGGATAGCAAGGTGGATTGTCAAATGCATACAGATTTGCTATCACAAAGCAAAACGAGCATTATCAGTTCCCCCTAAAGCCCACTCTATCCGAAAGATAGGGGCTTCCATGGCATTTTTAGGCAACATTCCCTTGCATGACATCTGCAAAGCAGCTACATGGTGTACACCGCACACATTCACAAAACACTATTGTGTAGATGTGCAAACAAAGCAGCAAGCTAGTGTGGGCCAGGCTGTACTCAAAACATTATTTCAAACCACTGCAACAGATACTGGTGGTCGCCGCTAAAGAAGGGTACTGCTATACAATCTATGCTTAGTGTGTGATCTGCAGCTCATATGCCTCGAACGGAAAATGCTACTTACCAGTATGCATCTGTTCTTGGCATGTAGAGCTGCAGATCCACACACGCCCACCCACCTCCCCGGCTACCTTTATCTGTTCCAGTATTATCTTATTTAGATATAGCATACTTGGGCATCTTATCTGTTTCTTACATTGCTCCATCATTTCCCTGCTGGCGAAAAACAATCTGAAGATGGAGCCGATGCCCATGTGCACTATCATCCAAAGGAGGAGTCACCTATCTCGTGACTTCCAAAGACTTTTCCAAGACAAAAACAAGTGCAAACATCCATGCCCAACACCAGATGGCGATCTATGCTTAGTGTGTGGATCTGCAGCTCTACATGCCAAGAACAGATGCCTCCCCTGCTAAGATACCTCCCCCGATAAGATAGGGGGAGGTATCGCCTGTATACATCGTAGCAACATCACTGTTAACAGAGCCATATCCCCTGTACTCCCCTCTTGCGAATACTAATGTCTCGACATTAGCAGCAATGGCAAACCAGTATGCTCACTACACATCATCTATCATCCACGTTGGGACAACCTCATCTTCACCGAACACCTCATGGATATGGTTTCAACGAACACCGGGCGGCAAAATACCCAAATTTTCCTGGGCGACTTCAATCTCCATTGGAACGACCACAACGACGCAGTGGTCAATAGTCTCAAACACTTCCCCGATGATGTAGCCCTCACCCAAATTTGCAACAGCCCTACACATAAAAAAGGCTCAATCCTGGATTTAATCTCCAAAAATTACGTCATTCAGTTGGAGTCGATCCAACCCTGTGACTGGTCAGACCATTATATTATCACCTTCTTTATCAATGAAACATTGAAACTTAACTTGGTTCAATCCACAAAACCAAAGATTTGGAAAAGAGACTTGAAAAAACTCAACCCCAACAAACTACCCTCCTCCAGCTACAACCTTCTTCTGCCCCCTGCAGGATCTTCCGACGTCTATGATCTCACCAATCACTACCTCAATTCTATGACCTCGATAATTAACGAGGTAGCACCCCTTCAACTAAAGAGAGCTTCCACTAAAGACTCTAAGCCCTGGTACAACGGTCTACTTAACGAGCACAGACGGTCTCTCAAAACTCATGAACGCATCTGGAGATCAGTCCCATCTTCTAATCACCTCAAGATACTAACGAAAAAGAGAAATTCTTATTATAGAAAGATCAAGCGCACTAAAGCTGACTTTTTCAGCCACCAACTAGACCAAGCAAGAAATCCTCCCCAAAAACTTTTTGAGCTAATCAAAACCCAATCTAAGGACGCTCCTCAACGGCTACAAAAAATAGCCCGCCCGCAACCCAACTGCGAAGAATTTTCTGTGTTCTTTAATCAGAAGACTTACAACATCAAGAAGGATCTCCTAAATGACCTATTACTACTCTCCGGTCCTCTTACGAACACCTCCCCTCCACTCCCAATCGCGCCACACCAAATCCCCTCAAAGCTTGACTTAAAAAACGACGCAGCCTGGTCATCCTTTGCTACTTAGACTAAGGAAGCTTTAGGCAAGATTCTTAATGCCCCGAAGCCTGCCAATCACATCACCGATCCTCTCCAGGCAAACGCTGTTAAAGACTTAACCCCATGGTGTCTGCCTCTCTGGACCAAAATCATTAACAGTTCACTCCAACAAGGCTGCATCCCGGACTCCCTCAAAGTCGGACAGATATCTCCCATCCTAAAAAAACCCTCAGCTGACCCTACAGACCTAAACAACTATCGTCCTATCTCCAATAAGCCGACCTTGGCCAAATTACTTGAAAAATGTGTACACCACCAATTGACTAAACATATTGATCACTTTGACCTTCTTAACAAACACCAATCAGGCTTCAGAGCAGGTCACAGCACTGAATCAGCCATGACACACATTATTGACGATGCGTTACAAATCCTTGATCGTAACGAATCATGCCTACTCATCCTGCTAGACCTATCCTCAGCCTTTGATACGGTCAAACACGAGAATCTGATAGATCTTCTGAAACCTAGAATGGGTCTATCTGGATCAGTGCTAAACTGGTTTACCTCTTTTCTCCATAACCGAACGCAAAAATTCAAGGTCAAGAACAATTTTTCCAAACACGTACAAGTTACGTTGGGGGTCTCGCAAGGGTCCGCACTATCTCCGACATTGTTTAACCTCTTCCTGGAACCTCTCACCGAAATGCTACATGCGTCTAACGTGCAATATCATATGTACGCCAACGACACACAACTTTATCTTAAGATTCACAGCCTTGAAGACATTAAATTGCTTAACACAACGCTCAGGAACACCCAGACTTGGCTGGCAGAAAACCATCTCAAATTGAACGTTCTAAAAACCGAATTCCTCCTTATAGCTCCACCCGCCAAAGTCTCCATTATGCAAGACTTGATCAAACATCTTACTGCACTCAACGTTCAACCAAACATTGTGGACTCAGCGAAATCCTTGGGAATAACCCTTGACAGCAACCTCACCATGCAGAAACACATTAGCAACGCAACAAAGGGAGCAAACTTCCAGATAAACACACCGAGGAAGCTGAAGCCCTTCCTGCCAGCCAATGACTTCAAGCTGGCAGTACAAGCTCTATTTATCCCTCGTGTGGAGTACGGAAGTGTCTCTCTTTGTGGCCTTCCAAAAACTACAACAGCACCACTAAGAGCCTCAATAAATGCTGCTACGAGACATCACTGGGGTGAAAAGAAGTTCCCATATTTCCCCAGACCTAAAAGCCTTGAATTGACTACCGCTTGAAGCCAGAATTCACCTAAAAATAGCCTGCATGACGCATAAGGCTATATACATCACAATGCACCCAGCTACCTCGCACAGAAGTTGACGATCTCTGGTGGGATAAGATCTTCAAGAAGTGCGGAAAACCTACTACTGAAACCTCAAAGATTCAACAAGAAAAAAACATATAAACGATCCTTCTCTGGGATGGCGCCCAGTATATGGAATACACTTCCCCTTAAACCAGACTGAATGCTTCTACCGCATCTTTCAAAAAGGTAGTAAAAGCGATTCTCATGGCAAAATTCACCTGATCATAGACTAAAGAAATTCGGAGATCATTCGTACCGTTACTTGTAATCCTTACTATGACTAGGGTCCAACTAGACATTCTAGTCACTTTATTTGACCTGGACCTGATTCAACGGATATGTTTTGTTCTGTACCCTACTGTTTCCATTTGCGCGAGTTGTTATGTATACGTGACTTTACCTGCATTTTTCTGTTTGTATAATTAGCCTGATTTAATGTAAAGCGCTCTGAAATCCCCAAGGATCTTGTTCGCACTCTATAAAACCTTCAAAATAAATAAATACTGGTAAGTAGCATGTTCCTTATTAGAAAAAAGATGATTATTGTAAATTTTCTAAAAAGATTTATAAAACCATCATAAAAATAATGCAGGTATATATCACAATACAATTGTGGATTTCAACAATTCATTGGAAAATCTAATACATTGATGCAATTTATAATCACACCAAGAAGAGGGAAGAGAAAGCAGGGATTAAATCACCTAGAAAACAAAGAGAAACACAAACAGACAGCATACTTTGTCTTTCAACAGGACATATTTGATGGAACATTGTTTTAAAGCCAAGACCTGGTACAATAAACCGTGTTCTAGTATCTACAGGTCCAGTCACTTCCACGAATTATGTATCAAATGCGTCTACGCATTTCGATGGTATTAATGATAATCTCCTATCTTTATCAAGACAAGTAATTGAATCTCTATATAGTGCACTGCACAATTGTCCTACAAGAAGCATCCTGTATAAAACAAATATACATATCAATAGACAGGCAAGTAACTATAGTTGCCACACTACTCATACATTAACAGAAAACTAAAATAATAAACAAATTGACAATTTCATGTTTAGAACCCACATCCGTACACCAAATACACCTCTACGCATTCTTAAAAGTACACGTGCACCTTGCACGGTTAATACCTATTATCTGTATTTGGGTCACACCACCCAGCATGCTGATTTGGTACATAGTTTATGGTCTGGCGTATTCTAATTCTAATTATAAGAAGGACTGAACTTGTTATTTACCTTATTGTAATCCGTCCCAAGCGAAATATTAACCACTTTGTTTGGTTACCTCCTTTAAACCAGGACTCTAGATAATCCTAATGTCATGTAACAGAATATTGGAAAAGGACAAGAATTACAAGCTACTCCTTAGAGTCCCTGTAGAATGGTTAAAATCACATACCAATCCAATCTCTACCTTATTTAAATTTTCCGTTGTCAAATACGACTTGGCCACAATCGACCTGCTCTTTCCCAGTGAGATTGAGAAATGCCCAGTTATTAGACGTGGTATTCCCTTATATCCAGGTTAAGTCTATGAAAGAAATGTATACATGGACGACATGTTGTTATGTTTAGCTGCGAGTGTCTATTGTTAGCTAAGTGCATTACATAAAAAAGGGGTAAACCTTACCTCCTACTATATTTATAATGCTCCGTCTGGCTACGCACCCCTCATCTTAAGGAGAATAACGGTTTTAATTTAGTACCGCTAACTAGTACCTTTTCTGTCACAAATTCTAGACAGGAAGAAAACTGGAAAATTGTCACATATGCACCCAAAGGGTCCAAAAAGTCCCGCTTATCACGCTAGTCGTTCCCTGTTTCCCTCCAACAGGCAAAATTGCGTAGCTCAAATCTTTCTTGTTCTCGGAGGGCATTCACGCGAGATAAGAAACCGCAGAGTTTAAATACCTGCCACTTGCTCAGCAAACACGATAATTTCCTGACCGGCTCCTCGTGACCTGACTGCATTAACATATGAATAGGATAAACTCCTCTGTTTGTTTGAGGGACGCGCAGTCTTCCACAATTGGCCCGGAAATTTTAATGGGCTGCTCCTAGGAGATAGAAAGCCTACGCCCTAAAAAACCAGAAGTAAAACAGCATACTCAGAAATAGCACACAGGGCCGATACTCTGCTGAATTTACCTTGTGATTCCCTACTGGATCGCCACTGTACAAGGTGTGTTTCGGAATAAAACACACTCAAAATCCTATACGGACTCTAACTCATCGTACATGACCCTTATATACACGCTATGTTTTATGTTCCGATCGTGCCAAGTCTACCTGAACGACTAGATTGGTCCAAAAACCACAGTGACAGTCATGTATTGAATACATCCCACGGCTCAAAGTCAGGACCCACACAATGGTCTAAGCCGAATAATATTATTCTTATGGGTCAGTTAACCTACCTATTAGTCTCTGTTCAAGGACTTACATGAAGACTAACACCTACCCCACTAAGAGAAGAATTACTCACTAATCAATTTAATCCATTCTTCTTGGGAATTGAGCCCCCTATCGATTGTTCCCAGGTTACACATAAACCATTGTTCTCTCTTCTTTCTTTTAGCATCCAAATCACCCCCTCTTCTGTTTATGCTAGTTTTTCTAAGAAAAACCAGCTAAACTGATTAAAATCGTGATTCGCCTTCAAGAAATGGTCCGTTAGAGGGGCATTTTCTTCGTTTGTCCTCAGGGCAGATTTATGTTCTAGAAAGTGCACTCTAAGTTCCCTGCTGGTCTCCCCCACGTATCCCAATCCGCACGGGCAGACAAGCAGGTAAACCATGTTTTTGCTACGGCAATTATTGAGAGTGGAGGATGTTAGAATTTTGCCATTAAATTCAAAAAGTTTTGCCTCTATGCAGTGTGGATACATGGAACAGGTTCCACATCTGAAGTTACCTACCGTCTTACGCCGATCCAGAGTCATTTGTCTCTCTGGATCAATGTTTTAGTACGATTTTACAAGAGTTACGAATGTTCTTGTTTCTTCTAAAAGAAAGCAATGTTTTCTGAAGCTGATTAGCAAGCTCATTGTTTAAAATCTTCCAATTTTTATTAATGACATTTTTTATTTTATTACTCATCCCTGAGAACTGACTGACGAATACTAATGTATCAGCGCTCTTATTCTTATTTTTCTCCATTGACATATCGATCATAGAACCTGGCCCTTTTCAATGAATGACTGATCAGTTTTTTAGGGTATCCTCTCACCTTCAATTTGGTTTTCCAAATTTCCGCATGATGGTAGAAGTCAGTCACTGATGAACAGTTGCGGCGGAGGCGTAAAAATTCCCCAAAGGGAATGTTGTCTTTTTGCGACTTTGGGTGATTACTACCATATTGCAATAGTGTGTTTTTGTCCGTTGGCTTAGTAAGAAGCTCAACCTGCAGTACACCTTCAACATCTTTTAGGCAAATGTCTAGAAAGTTAACACTTGTGTCACTCCAACTGACAGTGAACTTCAAATTTTCATCACCTAAATTAAGCCATTCCAAGAACTCTAGTAGTTTACTGCTAGCACCGTTCCATATAAAGACAATGTAATCTATGAAACGGTGCCAGTGCATGACATTCTCATGATATGGTGCCAGTTCATTGTGATGTGGGTTTGTCCAAACTTACTCACATACAGGCAGGCCAGACTGGGGGCACATGTGGCCCCCATACTGCTCCCCTTAATTTGCTGATAGAGTTTGTCCTTAAACAAAAAGACATTGTTCTTTAACACCATAGAGGCACAGACCATAATAAAATCCTTATTACCTCCATTAAGGTCCTCGTTCTCCAACATCGATGATACCACCCAGATTGTATCATCCTGAGGGATGTTTGTATACAGGGCTTCAATGTCCAGGGTGACCCAAACCTGGGTCATCCTGTTGAAGTCCTGTCCTTCGAAAATGGAGATTGTGTGGGCTGTATCTCGCAAATATGATATTTGTTTGTAAACCAGCGGCTTAAGAAAGGTATCCGCATATTTGCTTAATGGCTCCAAGACTGAGCCCAAACTACTAACTATGGGTCTGATAGGAGGATTGGCCGGATCATTATGTATTTTAGGTAAGCCATAAATGGCTGGAATGATGGGGTTCACATTTAAAAGGAATCTATACTCTTCTTCGCATATCCAAGCTTCATCTTTACCTCTTTCTAATAATTGAATGACATTTCTTTTATGGTCATCAATCATGGAAAATCGGACCTGTTTGTAATGTTTCTCTATATCTAACAAACTCCTCATCCTGGTTTCATAGTCATGAGTATCTAAAACCACCACCCCTCTGCCTTTTGGGCGGGTTTGAATGTAATTAGATCATCACCTTCAAGCGCTCTCAAAGCCTTCCTATGTGTTTCTGTAAGGTTATTGTTTTGTTTGTGATTGGTATCTACTATATTTTTAATCTCTATTTCAACAACCCTTTCAAAAAGTTCTACATTCTTATCAACTTGACTCAAGCTAGGAGTAAAAGTTGATTTAGGTTTCAACCCTGAAATATTGGGCGTGGGTTGATAGGTCTTATCCTCAAAAAACCTGTTGAGGCTAACTTTCCTAGAAAAGCACCGCAAGTCTTTTTCGAATTCAAATATATTGGGGGGAGTAGTAGGAGCAAAGCTAAACCCTTTCCGTAGTACCTCTTTTTCCTCTGTAGTCAGTATTTTGTGGGATAGATTAATTATTGGATACTCATCTTCCTCCAATAACGTTGATTTCTTTTTTTTAAGAAATCCTGTGGTGGATAATTCTGAGGTGGATGGTTCCTCATTTGATTGTCTATTCCATAGTTTCTGTAATTCCTCTGCTCTCTATTGGGGCGCCCCACTAAAAAAGGCTCACGTTCGAATGACTGGCCCGATCTTCCTGGCTGCTCATTCACTTGTTCTCGCTCACTGCTAGTGCCAGAGGTTTCTGAAAATGTAATCCTTTTGTTTCCACCTCTGGAATAAATTGGTTTTTGAAATTGAGGTTTATCCCACCTTTGGTCTCTTTTGTTCGTATAATAATCCTTGCCTAAAAATGGATATACAGTTTCTGAGCTGAATCTCTCTATATCTTTACGTAATTTATTAGTCTTTTTGTTGGTAAGATACTCACGATGTCCATTAGATTCTGATTCTAATTCCTCAATGTGCTTTCTTTCAATAATCATAATTTCTTGGGCTGTTTCAATTATTAAAATTGGCCAATTGCGGCTGCAGCGGTTGGCTATAAGAGTCCAAGTTTCTAAAATGTTTTTGTTTTCTATATAGAGGCCCGGCTCATTTCTAATCTGCAGCTCTATGGGAATGACCCCTGCTGTCATGTATTCTAATAGAAAATCCGCATATAATTCTGTACGGATCAATTTTTTCTTAAGCTTTAAGATTTTCACCAATTGATCATGGCTAGTATTGCTTATCACCGATTTACTCCCATTGCGTGTGTTCTGATTGATCAACCTATTAAATTGGTCCTCTGTAAAACCAAAAGTTTTAAAATTATCCATAAGGTTTACAGGGAGACAAAGTATATATCACAATCGATAGCTGAGGCTAATAGCCGAAAACTACCTCTCCAACCCAATGGGCTGTGCCACAAATCATAGCAGACAGTCATTTGAGGCGTTTGTACTCCACCTTTAACTTCCGAAGTGAATCTGAACTTGTAATGCTGCTGTGCGAATGTCAGAGATTGGGGAATGTTAAAGGACTATAGTGCCCTCTCATGAATTGTTTTTATTATGCACTGTTAAAAGACCTGTTTGAATACTAATTGTATCTTAATGTATTCTTTTTTTATCACACATTTATGGTCTCTTTAGATAGAAAAAAGTTTATTCTGATTCTAACATCCACAATAGAATAGAGGCCAGTTTGATATATTTCTTCAAGTAGGATAGATCCAGTTCGCTATGTCATATAAAATTAGAGCTAGTGGGAGGTTAGCTCATAAATTTCTTACAAATTTGATTCTCCTCAACCTGTAGGGGGAGGCAGGTGGAATAGCCCCAGACCCCTATGATAGAAATGCACTGAGAATTATAAACAGTAATAAGGGGGGACAGAGCCTATGACCTGCTGGCCATGGGATATTTAAAGAGCCCCGGCTGCCCTTGATAGCTTCAAGTACTTGCAGAAACATTACCACGCCATCTACCCAAATGGTTAGATACAATACCCAAATAGGAGAAGGTGTGCACACTAGTTCGCCATTTTCCATCACATACTAGAGAGGGCACAATATACGTCTTAGCCCCACATGCCATAATATGGGATTTACTAAAATTAGTGGTCAAATCCAGGTTAATCATAAATTCAACAAAGCAGTCCACCAACCTCCTAAGTGCAATGGGTGTGCAACCCATAAGGACTGCATTATCAGCATAAAGAAATGCGGGCAAGGCCTACTTAAAAAATGGGTTTAAGTTATTAATTTATAAAATAAACAGCAACAGTGCCATCACACATCCCTACCAAACCCCTTGTTCAAGGTGAAATGCCTCAGAGGTCCTCATCATGACCGAACAGAACCCATACCCCCAGATGCTTATTCAAACAAGCATTTACAATGCAATGGTCTCGGCATTGTTAAAGTTAGAGCTATTGGCATTGCTCATGACATTATTTTTGTTTATGTTTTTGTTTTTAAAACATTTAAACGGCATTGTTATTTACAATGTCAATAGCTTAATCTCTCTCAAATGCGAGACCTATTGCATTTGCACCCACACACAGAGCCACACACAAAGACACCCACACACACAGAGCCACCCACACAGAGCCACCTACGCTAGCCGAGACCTAAAAGGGCCACAGTCAACTCTTCCGAAATGCAACTTCACATACAAGTAATAAAAATGTTCCACGCCACTACTTACTACCCAATTGGTGTATGTGTAAACCATATAAACGTATTCACACATACACCCGCCCCTCCCACACTCCTATGCATGTACACGTCCGATCGATGATACGAGTTATTACCCAAATCAATAGCACCCATTTTAGACATCAGAAGAACGAACTGCTGGGCTGCGTGCCGGATGGGAGCCTGTGAGGCCCAGTTTACGCAGCCGGTACCAGCCCCCACAAGCAGCACTTCACCTCCGTGACACCACAGAGCCCGTCTTCCACCGCCCCTTCCCTGTGCCCTCGCCAGGAGACCCCGTTGTACTCCAACAGATCCGTCAAGTCACGTTATATCACGATTTTCCCAAAGCGCGCACACTCGTTCTTGCTTCCCATCCAATCCACGGCCTCTGCACCGCTACATGTGACCTTTGAACAACATTTCCGTTCGGGGTGCCTAAAAACGCACACGTACTAAATCTATACATGAAATACAAAATCTGTGCGCGCTGCCTACATGTGAGGGGAAGAGGTCCAGTTTCTACGTATCTGGTATTATTTGGTTTCGTTACTTTGTGCAGAAGTCCTTCCTACAAAAACAGACAACAAAGAAAATACAGGGAAAAAAACACAGAGAGAAGTTTGTTAAGCAACGAATGTGACGATTCAGGGCACCTTTCAGATGCACAATAGTCCTTCGTGCATTCCAAAAGAAGAACTTTCTAGAAGGTAGAATGATACACTCATCAGCCACTCGCATATGGTGGGAGAGTTGCTACTCTGGGAGGAACCAAAGGCCAGACTATATATTTTGAAGAATAGGTAAACCGACAGCTGACTTTCAATCCAGAACTAAAAAAAAATCTTGCCCCTAACCCCACAACACCACCACCTCTCCAACCCCGCTCTGGTAGAAACATGTAGCTATATGTGGCCCCAATGCCGCTGCACCTTCTGCACTATTGACAGCTATGTCTCTAATTCCCACCACGAATTCCGTCACGAGCGTGCTCCGGGCTCGGTCACAGCACCTTCGGGGGATTGAAATACCCGCAGTGTCACCCCTCAGAACCCCCTACGTCTCTGGAGAGACAACCCGAGTAAAGGACCCGTCCTCTGGGACAAGTCAGCCTCTGACGGAGGGCTTTGGGGCTCTCTTCCGCGGTCCTGTTTTCAAGTAAGATCCGAATCAGACTTCACTTTTTCAGAAGCGCTGCAAAGAAGCGCGGTGTATTGAAGCGGGTGAAAGGGGGGCTGCGGAGGGGGAGGGGGAGAGGGGGGCAGGCCTAGAGTTCCAAACGAAAGAAAGTACGGAACAGAAAGAGGCTCCAAGTGAAAGAAAGTACACAACAGAAAGAGGCTCCAAACGAAAGGAAGCACTGAACCGAAAGAAGATCCAAGTGAAAGAAAGTACACAACAGAAAGAGGCTCCAAATGAAAGGAAGTACGGAGCAGTCAGATAAACGGCACGAGGGCCGCGGACGGTAATGCTGGCGCAGACTTTGCGCAAAGATTACTGGACGGTATCTGCGGGGAGCGAGTGCAGACCAGGAAAGAGTTACAAGTTGCCGCAGACTTTACGCTTAGAAACCTCGTCTCTGGATGATGTTAAACGGCGGGACCATTTTAAAACGAAAGCCCTTTCTGACATGGAACAAATGTTTTAAAATTACCAAAGCATCGGAGGGGGGGGGGGGGGGGGGGGGGGGTTGACGCCCCAGTCTTAGTTATTCAACACTATCAATCCGTGGTCCATGCTCGCCAAGTATTAGTCAACTAATTACAAAGGCTGCTTTTGAATTAAAAAGTGGAAACCTACACGTTTGCATCTGTAGAAACGGCATTTCTAAATCGGTGTGCAATTACCTCAAAACGAATTTGACACCACAGAAAACAGTTTTAAGCGTGGTTCTCCCGTGGATGGTGTGTGTCATGGAGAGGCAATGTGCCTGCCATCAGAAGGGTAGGGCGGCACCTGAGCGTGTCTGCCATGCTACGGGCTAGTCCGTTGTCTGTTTCTATTGGAGCGGTGACCCTGCTACTACTGATGCCATTTCACGGCATTGACTTGAAATATCGGGCGTTACAATTACTCATAAGAAACGTTATAGACAAAGTAAGAGGCAGTAATAACACAGAGACCTAGTGACAGGGAGAGAGTGATAGAGCGCAAAGGACAGAGACATGCGACAATTACACAGGAGGAAGAACGGAAACAATAGACAGCGAAGAGATACGAGAAGGTCACACAGCAAGTAAAGCAGACATCTATAGCGCAGGTAACAAAGGCAAGTCACCAACAGGACAGCAGCATGGACAAGTGGGAGGCAGCATGGTCTACGTGCACAAACACGGAGCCACAATCGTGCACACACAAAGGCCCCCCCCCCCTAAAAATCACATAGGAAAAGAGACATCCTGCTAACAAACACACCACTGCCTTTCTCGGAGGCAGAGCAGAAATGCCTCGGAGAAACGCAGTGGCGTTTTCGGATTCGGGGGCGTGTTTTGCTTTTATCTCCTCTTGCCATTGGCTGGAGGAGATAATTAGACTTTCTGAAAAAAACACGCCCCCCGATCCGAAAAGGACGGGGCCTAATCGGAATGACGGACCTCTTCTCCAATGGCTGGCCAGCATTCAAGAGGCCAGCCAATGGAGAACAGGGGAGAAGAGGTGCGGGTTCAAGCCCCTCTTCTCCAAGTCATTAAATCTCGGATCGAGACTGCGCAAGCGCAGCCTTCGAGCCGAGACCTAAAAATAGGCTAGGGCAGCATCCAGCCCCATGTCCAGCAACACCCTCCATAGCTTATGGTGGTTCACACTATCAAATGCTGTAGATAGGTCCATAAATGCTAGGTACGGCGAGCAGTGCCTAGCAACTGTATATTTCCCTACAATAAGGTGGAGATTAAGGTACTGCTCAACTGTATCCTGCCCCTCTCTAAAACCGTATTGAGAGGGGTAAAATTTGTTGTTCCCAATCCCCGATTGTATTAAAAATTACTCCAGAATCTTTGCCGTCAATCAGGGAATGGGAAGGTAACACTTAGGGTGCAATCTATTTCTCTGATTATTGGGCGCAATTGTGGAAAGGGGCCAGATCCTAGGAAGGTTGGAGTACAAATTGTTAAAAACATTCAAAAATGGTGCCCAGAATTCTGTATTACATTTGACCAAATCAATGGGTACCCCATCGGACCCTAGCGCTTAGGAGCTTGTGATTTTGGAGATGGCATCTTCCACTTCTTCCATAGTATCTACTGACCTTGGATACGGGGAAGGAAAATTTGCGAAGATTTAATCAGCAGTTAAATTGTGCTCTAGAGGGCAGTATATAGAGCAAAAATGCTCTTTATGATTTTTTGGGGAGAGCAGCAGTTGTGAGACGGTCCCAGTCTTTGTCATTTAGTTAATCTTTTCTTCTTTTCATTTCTTTTTTAAATTGGCACTTAGCACAAGCCACCTCCCCTGGGATCCTAAGTTTGGCTTGAAGTACTTTTCTAAGGTATCTGCAGGCAGATAAACATTTGTGAATCAAATGAACTGGGACCCGCCCACTTCTTTATAATAGGTTTAAGCAGAGATGATCGAATACAGCGGTATCGATGCTCATAGTAGTTCTTTCAGTTAGAACCCTTTACCTTACCAGACAGACAGTTAAGGAGCTCGTTCTTATTCCGTCTGAGTATCTTGGCTAAGCTCTCAGTAGGATTTTGCATAGACCATGACAATCTCCGACCTTTTTCTTTAACAATCGGAAGGATCAGGCCATTCTGAGGGGCTTTGTTTCTCAGCAGGGGAGTATATAGTGTCATGGTCAGAGCATTGTGATCACTATCTAATATTTCTCTTACCTCCTAAAACTAATGGCAGCATGCCTCAGTAAGTTCAAGTTTATTTATTTATGATCTTGGAACTCCAAAGAGATCCACATAAACTGAAAGGCCAACAACATATAAAACAACTGTGCAGCATGGTTTCTACACCCATTAGCAAACGTCAACAGTAAAAGATCTCCAAATACAAAACATTAAAATATTTTATACAATAGACAATGAAAATATCCTTTATACCCTTAATACTATATAACATCAGGTAAAACCAAAGTTAATAATTGCATCGTTCATATAATGTGCATTAATACAAATTTAAAAAGCACTTAAAGTAAAAAATCCTATGACAAAACATTTCATTTGGTGGCTCATAAATAGAATCAGTTAGTGCAGAGGCCGATAGAATAAATAATTGTAGACAAATTGGTCTCATCCATTTACGCAGACACAATGATAAAGTGGGACAAATAAATAGCACATGATTAGCGTCCTGGATGGAATTATTACATAGATTACAAATCGGAGAAGAACCATACCATTTAGACAGTACTTTATTTAAAGGGAGCATACCCTGCCTCAATAATAGCCAAAGCGGCGCACCCCATGAGGCAGGTTCCAGGAAATATAAGCCTGTACTTTATTTATCATACAGGAGTCTATGGCTGGGTGGAGACCCCTCTTTAAGGTACGAGCTTCCCTATCCCTAGTGAAACGTAATTCCCAAGTGGCCTGTTTCAAAGTGGCCCTTAATTGATATGGCGATAGGGTGAAAAGCAGAGACTCATCCAGTTGTAGCAAGTCAACCGCAATTTTAAAATTTTAAAGAATTAATGACTGCTCCTTTAAACTTTCTAATACTTCTTTCTGAATTAAAAATCTTAGTGTGCCAGGATCACCCTTTACCAGGCTTACACACCCATCGCACTATCCCTGCAAGACCCTGTACCCAACTGCTTCTTAAACCAAATTCTAACCTTCGAGCAGCCACGGGGCAAGCAGAGTTGACTGAGGCTAGGCTCCTTAAAATTTTGCCTTCTGTTGTATTTAAAAAAAAAAAATTCTCTACATCAAGCAATTTAATAGCATACAACAGCGAATCAGGACTTTTTGCACGAAAAACCTCTAATAAAAGTGCAAAGTGTCTTTTTCCAGTTGATCTATAGAGGTAACCCAAGCTTTTCCCCTGTGTAGTAGCTTTACGGATGTTATTTTCTATATGGGCTTTGTCACTTAGGTTGCCACACACTGTTTTTCCCAAGATAACGTAAGATTTGACAAGTTCCAATTTTTGGCCATACTGCAACTTTTTTCTTCCGTGTATGCACATGATTTTACTTTTAGATATATTAATCTTTAAATAGTGGGCCTCTGCAAATTTACGTAGTACCTGCAGACGACTATTTAATCCCCTAGGTGTTAGATCTAATATTATTATGTCGTCTGCATAACGTAAACAAGCAATCGGTTTTCTCCCCAGTAACGGGGCGATGCCCTCACTTTGAGCCAAATCGCGAGGAAGGTCAGATATATAGGGAGAAAAGTAGAGGAGCCAATAAACATCCTTGTTTTAGGCCATTTGCAGTAGGGATGGTTTGGGAGAGACCTCTTTCCCCTCCAATTCGGACTCTGCACCAAGTGTCCGTATGAAGAGCACAAACTAACTCCAAGAGGATGGCCCGGCATACCCAGGTCCGACAGTTTTCTCCACAGCAGGAGACAATCTACTTTATTGAATGCTGTGGAGAATTCTATAAAGGCTGTATACACCCTTCCTCCTCTAACTTTAACATATTTTTCGTTTATTACCTGTAGTGCAGTTAGGTTATCAATTGTCCCATGCTTTGTCCTAAACCCGGTTTGTTCCAACGGTAAAATTTTAACGGCATACACCCAATCATTAATTTGGATCAAGAGCCATTTTGCAAAAACCTTACCCACTGCATCAAGAAGTGCAATTTGACGATAGTCCTCATGGATTTGATCTCCTCTAACAACGGGCGGCAAAACACCCAAATATTCCTAGGCGACTTTAATCTCCATTGGAATGACATTAATGACTCAGGGGTCAACACCTTCAAAAACTTCCTGGGTGATCTAGCCCTCATCCAATCCTGCAGTAGTCCGACACACAATAAAGGATCAACCCTTGATCTCATTATCTCCAAAGCTGACGTCATCCAGGTGGATTCGATCCAACCATGCGACTGTTCGGACCATCACATTATCGCCTTTCACATCAAAGAAACCTTTAAACTCCACTCATCGCAACCCACAAAACCAACACCTCTGACGTCCATGATCTCACGAATCACTATCTCAACGCTATGACCTCGATAATTCATGAGGCAGCCCCCCTGCAACTTAAGAGAGCTCCCGTTAAAGATTCCAAGCCCTGGTACAACGCTCTACTTAATGAGGACAGACGAGCCCTCAGGTCCTTAGAATGCAATTGGAGAGCAGTCCCATCGGCTCTCCACCTCAAACTGCTTAGGAAAAAGAGAAATGCATACTACAAAAAAATTAAGCGCACTAAAGCGGACTTCTTCAGCCACCAATTAAACCAAGCTAAACACCGGCCAAAAATACTCTTCGAACTTGTCAAAAATCAGTCCAAGGAAGCACCCCAACGGGCTCGAGACCTAGCTCGCCCACAACCTAACTGTCAAGAATTCTCCACCTTCTTCAATCTGAAGACTGACAACATCATAAAGGATCTCCTTAATGACAGATCACTACACACTGCTCCTCATACGGTAATCACCCCCTTATTTACACCCACCCCATGCCATTCCCCACCTAAGGCCTGCCCTAAAAACGAGGCAGTCTGGTCTTCGTTTGTGACGTACACTGAAGACGCCCTAGGCAAGATTCTCGACAACCTGAAGCCGGCCAATCACTTCACTGACCCTCTCCCGGCTAATGCAGTCAAAGTCCTTTCACCTTGGCTTCTTCCACTCTGACCAAAATCATTAACAGCTCACTCCAACAAGGCTGTATCCCGGACTCCCTCAAAGTAGGCCAAGTCTCACCTATCCTAAAGAAACTCACTGCTGACCCTACCGACCTTAACAACTACCGTCCCAATTCCAATATCCCTACATTTGCCAAATTGTTGGAAAAATGTGTACACCGACAACTGACCAATCACATAGATCACTTCAACCTACTAAATAAACACCAATCAGGCTTCAACGCTGGTCACAGCACTGAATCGGCCATGACACACATTCTTGATGATGCACAACAAATCCTTGACCAGAATGGTTCGTGCTTACTCATCTTACTAGACCTCTCATCAGCCTTTGATACGGTCAAACACCAGAATCTATTAGATCTCCTGGAGCATAGGATGGGTCTGTCTGGCACAGTGCTAAAATGGTTTACATCCTTCCTGCATAACCGTACACAAAAATTCAAGGTCAACAACGCACTCTCCCGTAACTCTTTGGGTGCCGCAAGGGTCCGCACTCTCACCGTCCTTATTTAACTTGTTCATGGAACCGCTCACTGAAATCCTGCAAACATCCAATGTTCAATTTCATATGTATGCGGACGACACACAACTATACCTCAAGATCAACTCCATAGAAGACATTAATATGCTCAACTCCACACTCAAGATCACCCAGTCTTGGTTATCGGAAAATCATCTCAAACTGAACGCATTAAAAACAGAATTCCTCCTCATAGCACCACCGGCCAAGATCCCCTTAATGCACGACTTGATCAAACAGCTCACCGCTTTCAACGTACAACCAACTATCGTGGACTCAGCAAAATCCTTGGGGATCACTCTCGACAACAACCTCATGATGCAAAAACACATCAGTAACGCTACAAAGAGAGCTAATTTCCAGATAATTACCCTAAGGAAGTTGAAACCCTTCCTGCCAGTCGAGGACCTCAAGCTAGTTATCCCTTGTGTGGATTACGGAATTGTCTCCTTGTGTGGCCTACCAAAAGCTGCAACAGCGCCCTTAAGAGCGTCCATCAACGCTGCAGCACGACTCATCACTGGCTCGAAAAGAACTGCACACATTACCCCGGACTTAAAATCCTTGAACTGGCTTCCATTTGAAGCTAGAATCCATCTAAAAGTGGCGTGCATGACTCATAAAGCCTTACACCACAGCTCTCCCAGCTACCTCGCGCAGAAACTGACAATCTCTGGTGGTCTAAGGTCTTCCAGGAGTGCTGAAAACCTTTTACTGAAACCTCAAAGGTTCAACAAAAAGAAAACTTATAATCGATCCTTCTCAGGGATGGCGCCCAAAATTTGGAACACTCTTCCCCCTGAAACCAGACGGAATGCCTCCTCCGCCTCTTTCAAAAAAGAAGTTAAAGCGTTTCTCATGGCAAAATTTACATGAGCACTATCTCCTCAGACCTGAGTTCTTTAGCTCCTGTTATAATAGACAGAACCATGCTTTAATCCTCCTACTATATTTGCACTAATTATGATTTTATATGATTGTTTACTTGCATATTTCTGTTTTGTTCTACTTACAGCCAGTTGTTATGTAAAGCGCTCTGATATCCGCAAGGATCTTGTTCGCGCTCTATAAAACTTTCAAAATAAATAAATAAAATAAAAATAAAATAGTTGTGTGGGGCACCTCGAGCTCCTTTCTTCGACAGAGGGACTAATATACTCCACTTCCAAGAGGCGGGAACCATTTTGTTTGCATAGCAATACTTGAACACCGGATAAAGAATTTTACTCCACAGTATACTATTTTGTTTTAAAACTGTGATGGGTAATTCATCGGGGCCCATTGCTCCGGAGGAGCGCATCCCCTTGATCGCCATTTCAATTTATTTTTCAGATGGCGATCCATACGAGAAGGGGTCTTACTTTAGTGCGATATACTTAATTGCCATTGCATTATCTGCATATAAATCCTGAATAAATCTAACCCATTTATGCTCCTCAATAGCCACAAGAAGAGGTCGAGATCTTACTCCACATCCCTCCCCGATAAGAGACCAAAACGTTCTTACTTGGCCCTTAAAGGCTGCTTCTCTCAGTTTAATCCAAATGTTATCTTCCCTCTCTTTTCTTAACTTAACCTTTACCCAAGTACTCCTCCTTTTTAATAATAGTATTCTATGATATCTTTACGAGGAGTAATTCAAGTACTGTTCCCTAACTAGTTTATTTTCGAGATTTAGCGGCAGGAAGGGTCTGGGGACTACTTTAGTACTTTTTCTTTGATACGACCTCTTTGCAATTTCTATCGCTTTATTCATAAATGTGTTAAAACTGGCGATTTCTGATTACCGGGGGATGTGGCTGGAGCGGCCGGTGGAGGTGGAGGATCGTCCCTGTGGATAATTCATGAGGCCGGTCAAGGTGGGGGAGTGCCAGATAGGGGGAAATAAGGGGGATCATGTTTTATTGTGCTACGGCTGGGTTGCAGGATTATTACAACGGAGGTTGGGACCATTTGGATATGGTGTGACGCAAGGGAAAGGGTGGGGGGCGTTGGGGGGGGGGGTTGCAGTATTTTATTGTGTCTTTTTATTATATTGTCGGATGGCACACATAAAAGTGGATTGCTTCTGTAACATGATGCTCTATGACTATGTAGACGACTCTGATATGCAGGGTGCTGTGATATTTATGCAATCGACAAATAAAATATGTTTTTTTTTTTAAACTGTCGATTTCTGTTCCATTCCAACTAGACAAATTCTCTACAGTGACCTCTAAGACACTGTCAAGGCCCAAGATGGCTTTGTTATCCCAATGACATCTCACTGTTTTCTTAGCAAAACTAACAGATTCACCATTTAATGCCCATGGATTGTGCGAAAACAAATTTAAATTTACGGTAATAGTTAGTACTTTGTGGTCACTACAGGAAGAATTAGAGACCTTTAGGTCTTTTAATAAGAAGAAGGAGGTACTTCCCACTATCACATAGTCTAAGATAGATTCTCCACTATGAGTTTTACGTGTAAAAGTAGCCGGTGTATCCGAAGGAAATCTTCCATTTACTATAATGCCATCAACCTTCATTAATTCATCAATAAGCATTTTTCTTCTGTTATTTGTTCTAATATTTTGTGGAAAGAGTGCTTGTGGGATCTGCAGAGATTCTTCTTTTTCTTTATTTGGGAATATATCCAAAGTAGAGTTAGAGATTTTACAATTCAGATCCCCTACCAGAACTATATAAGGGGGAAGTTCTACATCATTGAATTTTTTAATGTAGGAAAAAACACATTTAAGAGAACATCATGAGAGGCATCTGGCGGAATATAAGCATTTATCAACATTAGTGGTGGATTTTTTACATTATTATCAAGATTATACAACGTTATTGCCAAAAAAAGATTACTAGGATCTTTATAGTAATCGTAATTCCATTTTATCTTATTTGACAGTAAGCAGGCCACCCCTCCCTTTGCATGTCCCCTCCTGGACAGGGTTACTTTACAGTCTAAAGTGAAATAATCCTTACATAGCAGTTCCTCTGTACACCAGGTCTCCTGAAGATAACTCACGTTTGCATCTAATGCGTATAAATATTGTAACTTCTCCATACTATTCTTTATTCCTGCAGCATTCCAAGATATTATTTTTGGTTAGTTGCTAAAAGGATGGCTCTTGTAGATGTTTACTGTTAGATCTGCTCGATAGTACACCGGGTAACCCATTCCATTTTGGACTCTCTTCTTTTAAAGGAAGGGGGGGGGGGGGGCAATTATTAAATTTCACTTGTCTACCATTTTTTGTAATACAGATTTTAATTCCTCTGTTTCATACAAACAATCTCTACTATCTGAGAGTGAGTGAGTTGACAGAGACCTATTGTCGTGGGCTCTATTTCGGGGTATCTCAAAGAATGGAATGACATCAATCCCTCTGCTTTGCAGGCCTTCTGACCATTGTAATATAAGGTTTGCAATAATTTGGGAATTAAACCTTACCCTCGACTTATAACCAACTTTAGTATTTAAGATGGAGACTAAACTTATATCTACTTTCTATAAGTTTCAAACTTTCAATCTCCAAGAGACATTTAAGAAGCAAAGTCCTATTTAATATTAAATCTGTATCAAACGGAGGAATAAAATCTAACTGGAGTCAGTCCATACTTTCCCAGAAGGGTTCAACACCAGCTATCTCTGGTTTAACTCTAATTCTTACAGTGTCAAGAAAGGGGACAGCCAGGGGGTTAAGTACTGATGAGCGAGGGTTAACTGGCCTCGACTGCTCCACTGTTATAGGTAATGGAAGCCCCTCTATTACGGTATTAGCACAATCTCTTACAGAAATGCAATATTTGAGGGGGAGACCTCATAGACCATCATTGTTAAATCTTTATTCTCAGGGTTCACAGAATCAATTTCATCTTCCAGCTTTATATCTTGTGATGTATTTTGCAGAGGCTGGGAGGAAGTCTCTATACTAATTGAAACATGAATGTTTTCTTTAAAACAAATTCTCCTTTGCTTCTTTTTTGAGAATCTTCGTGTTGATTTCATCTTTTTTCCTCTATTCTTTTCCTTTTTTCCATTACTCTCAATTTTTTCGAGGTGTGAGGCTCCTAAGACATATTATTTATTTATTTAATTTTCCAAATCCTTTATTTAGCATATAAGGGCTTTACACAGCTGTAATGCCTACAACCATCTCTGGCCGGCAGCGTGATATACACAGCATATCGCCAACAACCCAACTAGCCTCACGGTGGGAGTGGGACAATAATTATAGCATCACATCAATCTAAGGAACGACCAGAACCCCTTCACCGCAGTTTAAGTGCACAAGTCCAGCAGGGGAGGCCTCCACGAAATGACTAAGCCCCCCAACCACAGTGACAAGTCCATTAGCCCCTCCAGACAGCCGCGCAGCCTTCCTCGTGGCCCTAAGCCCTCGCCCAGCCTTCCCCGGGGTCCAGACAGCGCCACACCCAGAAGCTGCGGCTGACACACACAGCAGCAGCCCGTTGCCCGGGCATTCCCCAGCCCCCCCTACCGACGTCACAAGCAGCCCAGTGATCTAATCGGATGGGGGGAGGTGGAGCCGCAGCAGCCTCCAGCGGGGTCAGCAGCAGGTAACCCTTCAGGGGGCCCCATATGTCTCGGGTCGGGACGCCGATGGCAGAAGGTCAGAGTATAGGACAAGCTGATCCTGCCAAAATATCATCGTTTCTAGCCAGTCTTTGAACTTAGGCGCCCTCCCTCTGCCCCATCTGCAGGCCACCCTCCATTTAGCAAGGAGGAAGAAAAACGAGGCGAACTTCCTGTGTTTCACCGGTAGCTGCTCTGTGTAGCCCAGTATGCCCATCAGCGGAGACGGTGGTAGCGGAGTATCCAGCATTTTCCCGACCGCGGTAAATACCTGTTCCCAGTAGTCCTGAATGGCCGGACAGCTGCAGGCCAGGTGCAGCAAATCAGCGCCATCTGTTCGACATCTGTCGCATCTGGTGTCCTTTCGCAGTCCAAACCGGTGCAGGCGAGCGGGAGTGTAGTAGTAGCGCTGCAGATATTTGAAATGGGTGATCCGCAACCTATTACTAGCAGACACTTTCCCCGTCTGCACACAACAATATCGCCACTCCTGATCCGAGATGTCGTGTCCCAGTTCCTGAGCCCATTTGACCCTGGCATCGCTCTGCAATGCGCCCAGGTCTACATAGGTAGATCTATAAAGGATGGACACCAAATGAGATGTGCTCTCCGCCCCCAATAGTGCGTGCAGCTGGGAGAGCGCCGGCGGCTCCTGCGGGTATCCCGGAGTGCACCCCCGAATCCCCTCCCTCAGGCGAGCATAAAGGAAAGTATCCATGCCGGATAGTGGGGGATCGTCACAGATCTGCTGTAGCGTAGCAAACTTCCCTCCTGGGTACATGTCTCCCCAAGTATGGATACCTCGTTGTCGCTTTAATTTTTTTTAAATGCCCTCCTGCAGGAGGGACAGTCAGGGATGGAAGATGAGGGGCAGACGGGGGGAGTATATCATTGGGGCTTGCATTTTGTGTGCAATCCACTGCCAAGCACGCACCGTGCAGTCCACGGTCGTAGGGACCCGCTCGTGCCGTGAAGTCTGTAACAAGAGTGCTCCCTCTACCGGGACGGGGTCAGCCAGCCAATGCTCCATCGCCAAGTGGGCAGTATATTTCGGGCCATTAAACCAATAATGCGCGTAGTGCGCCTGCGCGCACATATAGTATAATTCAAAGTTGGGTAACTCAAACCCTCCCGCCTCATAGGGACTGGCCAGCGCCTCCCACTTAATCCGTTGCTGCTTACCCCCCCAAACCAGCCGCAAGAGTTCAGTCCGCAAGGTAGTGAAGAAGGGGCGTCCCGGAAAGTAGGGGACACCTAGAAAATAGTACAGGAACCTAGGTAGCACTATCATCTTGACCAGAGAAATCCGGTCGGCGAAGGATAGGGGCATGGCTATCCATCTTGTTATGGTGTCGCGCAGCTTAACGATAGCACGCCCATAATTTTCACAAATCAATTCCTCCCGATCCAGCGTAACAGTCACACCCAAGTAGCGAACAGACGCATCGCACCATTCCAACGGGTAGTCAAGCACAAAGGGGGTGACCGCCGGTGTAAGAGGAAGGATCTGCGATTTCTCCCAATTGATCTGTATACCAGAGAGTCCCCCCAAATCGCACAAACTCCTGCAGGAGTGGACCAAGGTTGCACATCGGGTCCTTGACATATAGGGTGACGTCATCCGCATATAACAAAATCAAGATAGGGCGCATCAGACATCTCAGAGCCCTCTCCTGATGATATTGGCGCACCTTAGCAGCCAATGGCTCCATCGCCAGAGTAAAGAGCAGCGGCGACAGCGGGCACCCCTGCCTGGTACCCCGCGATAGCGGTATAGCCTTAGACGTGTGACCATTAATTTGCACACGAGCCACCGGGTTAGCATAAATCAATTTAATCCAAGCGGAGAATCCTACCGGGAACCCCATGCAGCGGAGTACTGCGTGTAAATACTCCCACTCCACCGAATTGAACGCCTTGGTAGCGTCCAAAAAAACAGCTGCGGGTCCACCTGATGGATGATCGAAAAGAGGGTACGGAGATTGTGGGAAGTGGATCTCCCGAGAATAAATCCCGCCTGATCCGGTAAGACTAATCTATCCTTCAGTAGGTTCAAGCGGTTAGCTAACAGTTTTGTGAGGATTTTGCTATCTACGTTGATGAGGGACAAGGGGCGGTAGGAATCACACTTGTTAGCCGGTTTCCCTGGTTTAAGGATCGACACAATAAGAGCCTCTCTCATTGTGGGCGGTAGCGACTGCGTCTCTAGTGCCTCAGCGTATACCTCCTGCAGGACAGGGACGAGCTGATCAAGGTAAACCTTATAGAAGTCGCTCGGTAGGCCGTCCGGTCCTGGCGCTTTCCCGGACCGTAGCTGAAGGACCGCCTCCCTCAGTTAGTCATTCGAAAACGGTGCCCAAAGAAACTCCCTCTCGTTGTCCTCTAGGTACCCCAGCGTGATGTCCCCGAAAAAACTTGGGTAGTCAGCTGCGTTGACGCCTTTAGAGCTGTATAGCTCAACGTAGAATTCAGTAAAGGTCTGCAGAATCCGGGCACTGTCATAGTGGCAATTCCCTTCCCCATCTTCAACCTCAAGAATGCAGTTAGCATGCCGGGGCAATCTAATGTCCTGAGCCAAGGCACTCCCAGGTCTGCCGCCCTCTCCATAACGGCGTGCCTGGGCGTATTTCCCCCGGAACCTCACCTCTCTTTCTGCCGTGACAGAGTAATCAGTCAGTAGCTGCCTCATCTTAGCTCGTCCCTCCCCAGATTCCGCCCGCCAGATAGTAGTCTCTAATTCTTTGAGTTCCCCTTCCAGCCGTCGCAGCCGCCGGCGGATATCCCTCAGTGCCCCAAAAACTTTTGGACATACAGATCACCCGCATTGTCACTTTAAAGGCCTCCCACATTGTCCCCACCCGCTCGACCGACCCTCTATTCTGCTCAAAGAAGTCAGCTATCGCCTCCCCTAGCTCCGTCTTAAATACTTCGTCCAGCAGCGCCTCAGGGGCAAGTCTCCTGCTCCTCGCGCCGGTGGCCAGGTGGGGATATCCAGAGCGAGGCATACCGGAGCATGGTCGGACAAGGTACGGGCCAAGTGGTCGATGTCACGCACCCAGGAGCATATTCCCCGGGACCCAAGCCAATAATCTAGTCTCGACCAGGACTGTATGGATGAGTGAAAAGTTCCCTCTCGCCTCTCCGCGTGTCTATATCTCCACTAAGCCACCAGTGCTGGGGCAAGTGTGCAGACCGGTCCTTCGCAGGGTCGCAGATCGTGTTAAAGTTCCCCGCCCAAAGCACGTGAGTGGCCCCAATGTCCAGTATCTGTCCCCATAATCCGTTCAGAATATCAGGGCTATCCGTGTTGGGACCATAATAGCTAACGATTACCACTGAGTGTGCGCCGAGGGTGCCCCACATCATACATAATCAGCCTCCCTCATCACTTCGCGTTCCCGTGCATCTGAAAGGGGTCCCTCGCTTGATCAGTATTGCCGTGCCTCGTGCGTACGTGGAGTAAGCTGAAAATACCCTACTGGACGCCCACCTGCTACCAAAGGTCGAGGGACATCTGGGGTCAGTGTGTGTTTCCTGTAGTGCAGCAATGCTAATATCATGTCGATCCAGGTAGGAGAGGATTTGCCTTCTCTTCCTAGGGTCCCGCAGTCCTCGCACATTCCAGGAATTTCAGCAAGCTACGCCGGGTGTCTGCCATACTTGTGTTCTAGTAGTAAGGGCGGTCATTCGTGTAGATGCAACATACGATACAATCTCCCACTGTGGCAAGTATTGCAATGCATTCTCTACTGTCAGCCTGTAGTGTTGTAAAGTTCCAATAGCGCTCCCAAATGCACACATATAATGACGTGTTTCCACTCGCCCGTAAGGCTCTCCCACACCCCTCCCTCCCAGTTTACCCTCCCACATCAGCACCCCAAATGCGCCGGTATCTCTCATCCCTCCCCCCACTGCCCCCAACCATAACACATATGCGTAACAAAGCAATAACATCGGACCATGAATAACAAAAAGATTAAAAGAATATAAAATAAGAAGAAGGCACAATCTAATTTCCAATGCTTTCAGGGCTACCTATCTACAGGTATCGGGGACCGCCCGTAGTGGGGGCGCTCTGGTGCCTCTTAAACCCTCATGCCCCCCCAGTCGGCGGGGGCTCCCTGTTTACTCCCAACGGAGCTGGGATGGAGGAGGTCAGGGTTTGAGGGTGCCCGCACCTGATACAATGGATCCCTGCAAGCCCAATCTACGTAGTATTTCAATCAGACCCTAGTACCATGGTTCATAACAAGCCTTGTCATGTGGGAAACTCACACAATCAAAATTACTACAAAACAGTTTAGCTCCCGCCCCTAGTACTCATCTGTCCCAGGTTTCGTAGACTTAAGGCCTCTCATCTTGTGCAGCTTCAGCATGGCTAAGGGTATGAGGCAGCAGTCCACAGAGCCACACAATGTTCACCCTGTCGCAGAATAGTTTCATCCCTTGATGCCCCCATAGTGCGCCATCTGTCCAGGGCAAGGCTTGACTAAACAAGTATAAGTACGATGCTCCATTCTCATTCATCCTCCATGGGCGACCGGGATCCTGAGCGCCCGTCCCCTCCGGCCTGCGCAGGAGAAGACCGTCGTAGGGATTTGAGGAATTCCTCCGCCTGTTGTGGGTTGGTGCAGATGATCGTGCCGTCTTGGTGGCGTATTCGCAGTTTGGCCGGGTAGAGCAGGGCGTATTCGATGTTGGCCCTGCGCAATTTCTGTTTCACCTGTACATATTTCCGTCTCGCTTCCTGGACAGCCAGCGTAAAGTCCGGAAAGATGGAAAACTGATTCCCCTCAAACTGCAGCGTCGGAATGTCTCGTGCTTTCCGCAGGGAGGCGTCGCGGTCCCGATAGTTAAGCAGTCTAGCCACTATGGGTCTCGGCGGAGCTCCGGCCGGAGGTCGCGGGCCCAATGATCTATGTGCACGCTCAACTATTAAATGCGCCGAGAAGGAGTCCGCCCCAAGTGTAGAGGTAAGAAGCCGTTCCACGTAGTCCTCCATTCTTCCCATGGCAGTGGTCTCCGGAATCCCTATAAGGCGGATGTTATTCTGTCGACTACGAGCTTCCAGGTCCTCATTCCTGGCAGCTATCACCTTCAGCAGCTTGTCCATCTGTGACAACTGTCCGGCCGCGTTGGTAGCATGGTCCTCTATGTCGGAGATCCTCTTCTCCGCTTCTTTAAGTTGTTCATCATGCTTATCAACCTTCAGCACCAAGAAGTCAAGGCGAGTATTCATGGTGCCCATTTTACCTGAAAGGGCATTCAGACTTTGCTGCATTGTCGTGAGCATGGCCTTCAGTTCTCCAGAAGAGGAGGTTTCAGGGGGGCTCGGCAGCTCCGCAGAGGTATCATCCTGGTCTGCAGCGGCTGTGCGCGTGTTCGTCTTTTTCTGCTCGAAAGGCAGTCGGGATTGTCGCGCCTCCGCCTTCCCCATTATGCTAGTCTTGTAGGACCCTGCACGCCAGGTCATCTGCACAGCTCGATCAGCCTGGAAAGCACACTCTCTGTTGCTGTTCATGGGAGCTGCCCCCTTCTAGTTATACTCCTTTCCCGCGTCGCGTAGTCGCCTATATCTCCTCAAGTCGGGCGGCCTCTCAGCATGCTACCAGGCGCCGTCTATCCCTTCTCCGGCAGTATCCTGTCCATTCACAGGCCCGTCAGAACCACACAACTGTCACAGACGCCTGATCTCTTCTGCCGCAGCGTGGCCCATGCATTAGAAATCTATTCAATAGCCCCTCATTAGGCGGCAAGTCAGGCCCCCACCTCTCGGTCAGCCAGGCCGAGCGCCGCTCAGTATTCGCCGGCGTTCCCAGCCGCTAATCAGTTGCGTGGATGATGCGCGCTGCGCGCCAGCAGCAATGTCCCTGTGTCCCGGCATCATCCGCTCAGCCGGAATCACACTGCGACCCTCCACTCAGGCCCCCAGCCTCAGGACTCTGCATCAGGCCACCGTTCCAATCCAGATGCTTGCGGATGCTGTCGCGCCCGGGGGGGGGGGGGGGGGGGGCAGCCCGCTTCACGCAGCGAGTATCAGGCAGCCCGCTCCTCTCCTAGCTCGCAGGCGGGCCGCTCAGTGGTGCCGCGGCACACTCACCGCCAGATCGGGCCTAGTTCCTCGTGGCCGCACCGGCTCTCGCGTAGTCTCAGCGGCCGCCGCTCACCTCCAGCGGCAACGGGCGCCTTCCGCCCGGGACGTCTCAGCGCCGGATTCCTTCAGGGCAGCAGCGCGAAACACCACCAAACCAGCAGCGAATCTCCTCCGGCAGCTTAGGGTCAGGTCTGCATGCTTTGTGGCGATGGGCAAGGGATTTTACAGCGGATAATTGTAGAATAGTGAGGTCGGGCAGCCAGAGCCTCACGTATGTGCGGCCATCTTGGTCCGGCGCCACCTAGCGCCCCCGAGGCTCCTAAGACATTGTCTTTCTCATCACTTAACTGGGTTTTGAAAATAGGGAATACTTCCTGGTCTATCCTTCTAGCTGAGCCCACCGAGCCTTTTAGTTTTTGAGCTGAGTCAGAGATAACCTGTATGGGTTCAGGTAAAGGTTCAGGGATCTTCTCTAGCATCACAACTTTATTCATTATCTTATCAATTTGGGGATTACCGTCATGAGCAGTACAGGTTGGTTGACTACTAGCATTCTCAAGTATATTCTCTAGAACCTCTTCTACCTTTACTTCCGCTTCTACTTGTTCATTATGTACTCCTGAACTAACCTCCCTCTCCTGATTACTTTTTTATTGTATTTAAAGATAACAGGAAATTCATTGGCAACAAATCAGACACATTATACACGCACATTGCAGCCCATAAGAATGACAGAGATCTGTAAATACCGTTCTGCAGTAGGTAGACCCCCCACACATCAATGACCCCGCACAAGAGAGACACAACAATCTCAGGCCCGCAGTAAATTAAACCATTTGCCCCAGATTCTGCCGAAGAGTTCAGGGCAACCCCTAGCTTCGAAAAGAGGCTCCTCTTGGGTACCGCACCAGTTCACCCCCCTTCTCCACCTACGAACTGAAGGGGTTTAGCCTGGGACCAGACCGCCGCGATGTCGCGTTACGCCACCGCCAACTCCGTTCCCAAAAAACGTTTATCAGCCCGAGACCCATCAAGGCCATCAAACACCCCCAGGAGCATGCACATAGGGCTGTGGGGTACCTCCCACCGAAGAACCTGCATGAGCTTGAGCTCTACCCCCGCCCAAAATGACGCAAGGGCCGGGCATTGCCATACCATGTGATAGAAATCAGCCGGGGCCTGTAGGCAGCACGTGCAGGATGGGGAGGGCCGCAAGCCAGCTCTGTACAAGCGCGCGGGGTGAGATATGCCGCATGGAGATAAAAGAGCTGGACTAGCCGCAGCTTTGAGGAGGTCGACAGCGTTTTGGGGGCCATAAGGGCGTCTCTCCAATCCGCCTCCTCCAGGGGACCCAGCCACCCCTCCCAGTGAGCGGTAAATCCGCGACACCCCCCCTCTACCCAGGATCCCCATCAGCACTTGGGCCTCTAAAGGGCTGAATTCAGGGAAGGATGTGGGGGACAGGATGTGAACGTGAGCTGTAAATATTTGTAGAATTGGGAGGAGTGGAGGGAATGGGGGTGCTGTAGGTCTGCAAAAGATCTAACATGGTCCCCCACCCAAACGTCTCCCTGGAGCGAAATCCCGATGAGGTCCCACCTGCGAAAGTCTTGGAGTCCTGATTACTTTTTAACAATACTTTTAATATTTGAGTTACAGTTTCCAACACACAGTCTGAACCTCCTACACATTTTTCGGGTAGCGTTAGGATAGAGGTTAATAAATGTTCTAAGGATACTAATGAATCCGAAACTATTATATCCTTCCTTAGAATTTGACTGGGTTGGGTATCACTGATATTTAGATAAGGTGGTCAAAGAGGGGTGTGATTGCAAAAGAGAGTAATTCGATTTATTAGATGGGGTACTACTGAATAAATTTAGTCCTATAGGAACTGCTATTGCTGGAGTATTTGCTAGTTCCATAACCTTGCTAGTATCCTGAGAAATATACCTCCTGCAGAGCTCTAAATCTAAATCAGGGAGAGTAAAATCTTTATTTTGGACATCCTCAACTAAATAGGGACCAAGGGGCTCTTCCCTGAGGTGTGTGTGGTGTTCTGTGAGGGATTACATCTGCCATTTTAGGAGATGGTAAGGTAGATCCTAAGGGTACCAGAAGGACTGGAGAACCGGTCAGGTCCCCAGGGCACCGTACTGGATGCCTCTGGGATTCTAGGGATTCTCCTCCTCCATGCCTACTACCAGTTGTATGTGATTATTTTTACCTCAACCATATCAACCATATCAGTGACAGTATTAACAATATTAACCATTACATCATTATTCCCAATCACATTATCTCCCCCATTCCAGATGGTTGAGGTACTTGACTCAACTTGAAGACTTTTTCTTTTTCCCCCTCCCATAGACTAGATAGTTGACTTTTTCCTTTCGACAGCATGCCTGAGATATCCTTGTTACGTAAGGGATTTGATTTAGTCTTTGCACAGGTCCTACCCACAAGTAATCTCCCTGACCTAAGTTTTTTTGCCGTCATTTAATTAAGCCTGCACAAAAAGTGCACTGCCTAGGGAGCGAGTTTCAAATTTCTTATCAATTATATTAGTTATATATTGTTGTAGACTTATTGTTATTCTTGTATATTCTTATATATTTGTCACAGACTTAATTACAGTCTCTTAATTTCTCTTAATTTCGGTCCATAACAAAATCGCTCTCTCTACACCAGCTGGAGCGAGAACTGTCCTTTCTTTTACTTTTGTTTGCTTAAAAATTATATAAAGGGACCAAGGACAAGGATAAGGACAAAGGACAAAAGGACAAAGAGATCAAGGGACAAAAGGATAGGGCGTTACACCATAAGTAACTATAAATAACCGATAGAACAAATACATATAAAACAAATAAAGCAGTTCACGCACAAAGTCCAAGTCCAAAGTCATCAAATCACAGGACGGGGGACAAAAGTCAGAATGCACTGCGATAACCAGAGTGCAAGCAAATTTTCTTTTCAGTAGTGTCCCCACAAAAAATCCACACAGTGCTAACCACTGCTGACCACTGACCACTACTGCTATTGCAATATTGCTATTGCTATTGCTATTAACTTTTTCTGTCTGGTCACGATTATTGCAGGGTCATAATTATTGTGGGGTGAATATAAGGTGGGAAAAGCGTCCAGCAGCTTTGGCCTCAGGTTTCAGGTTAGCCTCCATTCTGGTAAAAAAAATTGCACCGGTGATACAGATACAGCTCAGGCCCAGGCCTGTTCAACCTTTCAAAGCTTCCAATATTACGACAATAGTATGCCTCCCACATTCGCAGTCTCTGCCTCTGCAAGGAATGTGAATGTTAATAGCCCACTATGCTCAGGTGCTCAGGCGATCTCTCGGGGGCTCCATACATAGAAGATGAAAGTAAGAGTGAAGGGCGAAGGAAAGAGCACTCCGAGCTCTTTGCTCTATGTGCTTCCTCAGTGCAGGCCTTCCTCTGGACTCCTCAGCTCCTTGCACTTACTTGCAAAGCTCTCAGCACAGTCTTTGTTTTGGGAACAACCTGATAAGGGCTAGGGGGTGGGGGCGAGAGTGGGGAGCCTGAATTACCTAAATTGCTCCTCACTCCCCTCGCTCCTTTCACCCACCACTCCACACTGCTCCCCACTCTGCCTCACCTCGCTCACTCGCTCAAGCTGCCTGCTCTACTCTGCTCCAGTAGGCCATCCGACGTCCGCTGTCCGTCACGCCTCAGGCAACCAGGCGACCCAGGGACCGGGTCCGGCCCAGCAACCGGCGGTAATCGCGACAATCACGGCAACCACAACTTGCGGCCCCCGGCGGCGGCTCCTTGCGACTCACAACATTTCGCGCTCGCAGCTCCGCCTCCGCCTCCTCAGGTGCGCTACGTGTGGTGCGTCTGCCACGAAAACATTCCCGGACCACAATGCTGCTAACACTTTATTAAACACATGGGGGAAATCTCCTTAGAGCGCAGTTTCATTCGCATTTGGCCTACAAAGTCCAGCAAGATATCAAAATGGGTTGAAAAGTGTTTGTCCAGGTCATATATGCAAGTCTCAAGCAGATATATGTACATCTTATGGGACATCAAGAAAGTTTTCGTATTTCTCTTGCTCAGCTCAGAAGCAGAGCCCAGCACTTTGATCACACTGCTGGGCCAGTTTTTTATTTTTTATTTCTTTATTTGCATTTTGAAATATCATAGACATAATACAGTTCAAGGATTGTCCTGGTATAACATTGCCGTTTTACAATATTACATTTTTATAAACAAATGGAACAGAAACTGCATTGAATCGGAATATCTTCAACAGTACAACATTTAGATATAGAGCCAATTAGTCTTAGCTTACACATGTTACATTTGTGAGACCATCATTTGAGGGAAAACATAACCCAGGCTTGCAAGGGCCAACGTATGTCAGTATTGTAGTTCCCAAGGCGGCTGCAGAAGGGTGAGGATGCGGATGCAGCCTATGGGGGGTCTGTATTTCGTGCCATGAGGTCCCATCTGACACTTCTGCATTTCTGGTGTATCTGCACCATATTTTTATCGTTTGAATTATAGGCTCGTACCTTGGTAAGGAAAGGGGCCCATGTGTGTTTGGGTCTGGAGGCTAGTGGCATCAATCCCCAGAAAATGGACAACTGTTCTTGGCAATAAGATATGTCCAATACCCAGGCCTTGATTGAGGGCTTACTCAATTAACCCCAGCACATGGACACTCGCCGCTACGCCAATAGCAGCAGCATAGCCGGTAATCTACGAGAGCCTACAGGTGCCTCCTTTACGTACCCCAGTAGCCACATTAGAGGCGTCGGCCTTAATTGCAGCTCCAGAATTTCACAGAGTTGGCCAAATATCTGTGCCCAATAATCTGCCACAGATGCGCAACTCCAAGCCAGGTGCAGAAAGGAGGCATGCTCCGCATCTCCAGCAGCTTGTATCCGACCGAATTCCCATACGATGTAACTGCATGGCGGTGCGATACGGTCTATTAAAAAATGTAAAGTGTATTAACCAGAGTTTATAATTGGGCAATAGAAGTTCTAATTGTTCGTAGCAGAAGTGCCATTCTTTATCTGTGACCAGTGTCGGTAGCTCATAAGCCTCGCCTCCGAGTCCTTAATAGAATTGAAACTTTCCGTTACGATAGCTAGGACATTTTTCATTCCATCCCATTTGCGCTTTTGCCTCAATTATTGGGGTTAGGACGCTCCATGTGGGAATAGAGGCGTGTGATTAATTTGCGGGGTGAGGGCATAGTTAGCATATGTTCAAGGGCAAGGAGAGTGTGCGGGGGAATGGGGAAGGTGTCGTGTATCTTACGGCAAGTTGCTCTGATGCGATAGTAAAACAGTAGGTCCAAGGGTCCCACTGTATGTTTCCCATCTGATATGGGTGGGGCCAAGAATGGATGTCTCCCGGGTATAGCGTGTCATATGTTGACACACCCATTTTTTTAGCCCTGCTCACGTTACCATTGTCTGCTAGTGGCGGCATTCACAAATTATTAGCCAGAGGGATGGCGGGAGCATAGAGCATCTCGGCCTGAGACCTAGCCAGTAAGCTATGCCATGCCCATCTCAGCGCTTCAGTAGTATCTATAGCGTTGCTTGGCTTGCGGTATGGTTGATATAATGCCACTGAAAGCGGGGTATGGGCAATTATATCTGCTTCGATAGCCGTGTGAGGCTGGAATGGCGTTGAGTGAATCCAATAATGGAGGAATTGGGCCTGCGCGCAGTAAGCAGACCTAGCCAGTAAGCCATGCCATGCCCTTCTCTGCGCTTCAGTAGTATCTATAGCGTTGCTAGGCCTGCGGTATGGTTGATATAATTCTACTAAAAGAGGGGTGGGGCAACTATATCTGCTTCGATAGCCGTGTGAGGCTGGAATGGCGTTGGGTGAATCCAATAATGGAGGAATTGGGCCTGCACGCAGTAATCATATAAGGGTATGTCTGGAGCTCCCATTCCGCCTTGGTTCAGCTGGAGTATCAATAATTCTCAAGCTATCCTGTCTTGACCGCCAGCCCAAACCAGAGAAATCATTAGTGACCTGAGCTTACTGAAGAATACTTCAGTGAGTGGCAGAAGCAGATTTACAAATATGTACAAGAATTTGAGAAGTACTATCATTTTTGCAATGGCAAATCTTCCCGCTAGTGACAGCGGTAGCTTTGACCATGCGCTGATCTTTCCTTCTAGCCAGGAGATTGTTCGCCTCTTATTCATAGTCCACAGTTCCCGTACATCTCTACTAAGCCAGAGCCCCAGATACTTGACTGGACCGCCTGCCCACTCCAGGGGGTAATCTAGCGCAAATGGCTTGGTGCCAGTGGTTAGAGGGAAGAGCGTTGATTTAGGCCAGTTTATCTGAATTCCAGAAAGGCCACCAAATGTAGTGATCTCACGCACACAGGTATTAGATTGGTTTTGTGATTGTGAGAAGTTGGCCTGATGTATGATGTCACTAGTTCTAGTGTACACCTTATATCAGTCCAAATACCCTTATGGTGATTGGTTGTAAAGTCAACCTTATAGACCAGCTATCCTAGTGGTAGCATGGACAAGAGCAGTCTTAGGCTAAACTCTGAATGGCATGTGAAGCCAGCTGTGATACCATATATAATCCCTTGAATACCAAATGAAAGGACACCACAACAGATATATATATAAAATAAAGTGTATTTATTCTAAGCAAACCCTCAGCACTCTTTATGAGATTAGAGGTAAGTACAACACAGTCTTATTTATACATACATTAAGTCACACAGGTAAGTAATACAGTTAGGCCCTAGGGGCCACGCAAACCATATACTAAGTAAGTGGTATAAGAACCACTGTCACGGAAATAGAATAGGCCTAGGCCTAGGGAATCGCTGGGGCTACACTACACTAGCGTTAGTTAGGAAGTGGGAGGCCCACGGGATTCGTGTGCAGAGTGGAAACACTCACGCGTAATGCGTAAAAGTCAATAGCAATAGTACAGTTTAGAAAACGGTAGATTTAGGACACTTCCGGAGTAGCTAGGAAGTTGAGACTTGAAAACTAGACACTAGGATAGTCACTATCCTGATGAGCACCGGAGTACCCAAGTTACCTAGCCCACAGGCTGCGGGTGCATAGGGGTGAAGATGCGTCGTTCTCGTCGTCGACTCCTATGGATGCCTGAAGAAAGATGCTGACAGGCAGTCAGTGAAGAGTGTCCGGTGGATCCCAAGGCTGGGATCAAGAAGAGAAGAAACCTGCAAGCAGAAGGGACAGAGTCAAGGTCACTAGCCAGTGACCACGTGGAACCAGGAAGGAACCAGGCGATGTCGTGAAGATTTGCAGGTGAAGGTGAAGCTTGTCGCTGCAGCCAGGAGGACCAGGAAGCGTCGAGGACGACCAGGACCAGGAGGCGAGCTGTCCCACGAAGGCTCTTGCTGTCGGCGGCGTCGAAGTTGGACTAGGACTCACCAAGCCTTGGCAAGCGGAACCCACGAAGAACGAAGGACTTGCTTCTGGTGCAGACCAGGAAGGTCTGGGGTGCTTCTTCTTTGCAGAGAAGCGGGAGCCAGTCTGGAGGAGCCAAACCAGCGCAGAAGATTTCAGGGTGCGTCGTCACAGAGGCCACTAGCCAGCGGGCAAGCAACCGGACAGACGCGGCAAGCAGGAAAATGCTGAAGGGCCCCACGCAGGACTCGTGAAGTGTGGGGGGCTGATCTTCGGTGCAGATGGTGCTTGGGGTTGGGGCTTCTCAATCCCCGGTGCACAACTTCGAGGGTACCTCAGAAGCTGCGCTGTAAGTTACTAGGCACTTTTCCCAGGTAGCCGGTCCCACGTCGCTCGTCGCCTCCACGGATCTCAGCTCTGCTGCAGATGTGGATGAGGGTCGGAGAAGTCTGGAAGTCAAGGCTCTGGTCGGGCTCTGCAGTCGGTTCCTCGTAGAACGGTCGCAAAGCAAAGGGTAGTCTCTTGATGGTGCCTGTTTGCACAGGGTAGCCACTCCTTGGCTACAAGGGAGATTCTTCAGTCTTCTTCTTTCGTCGAATGTCGAAGGTCCAGAGTTTCTGTTCAGTTTTGCAGGTTCAGGATAATCTACAGTCTTGAGGCCCAACTCCCACTCTTATACTTATCTGGGGGGCTGGGATACCTGCTAGGTCACGCCTTATGGGTGGGACCTGGGAGGGGGTGGTTACACCCACTTCCCTTTGTCCAGTTTCGCGCCAGAGCTGGGGCTGGAGTGCCCCAGCGCCGGTTTGAACTGGACTATGCAAGGAACACCTTGTGTGCCCCAGGCATGTCTCATTCCTTTCAGCCCACCCTGCCCCAATACACTAAAGGCTGTCTGGGGAGGTGCTAGCACCTCCCCAAGCAGGAAACCTATTGTCCAGGCCTCCCTGGCTGGGATCACTCCCAGCTGCAGGAGGTCAGACTTGTGTCGTGGCAGCAGCATCCATTTTGTGATGCTGAGGCTTTGGTCAGAGGCTAACAGTTGAAGTATGATTTTAACATGTCTTTCCCTCTAGAAGGGGGGAATAATATTCTCATGTCCAGAAATGGCATGGGGGTATTATTCCCTAGTGTTAGACACCTTACACGACATGTTTTGATAAAGCCAAACCATAGTTACCATAACCGTCTAAGATTATAAGGCACTTTAAGAGTATATGGTAGGCTATATCATAGAACAGCTATAAGGACAAGGTTCCGAAAGCTGCAGACAGGCTCAGCTCATGCTAGAGCACCATCTCACATGTTACCAAGCACTCTGCCTCCAGGATTGTCAAGGCCTGCCATAGGAGTGACTAATAGGTACACATGTGTCTATATGTAAGTTAGGTATAGGAATACTACACCTAAGCAAGGGGTGATTACACGACCTTGCCCCAGCTGAGTGATCAGCCAGTTGTGTCAAAATGGAAGGCCAGGCCAGGGGTGGCATAATACATGCTGCAGCCCCTGGTAGGCCTAGGGTACACCTATGCCCTGGGTACCTAGGGTACACTGTACAGGGGCCAATAAGGTGATCCTATCCAAATGGGTTATGCACCTAAAGTACATAGTATTAATTTAGAGAGAGAACAGCAGGGCTGTGGGTCTGATTAGCAGGCCCACAGCCACATCTAAGTCGAAAACCAGTAAAGCAAAAGCAAAAAGTGGGGGTGAACATAGAAAGCAGACCCTACTCTCCTACACAACCCCCCCCCCAAACTTAGGGACATTAAACTAACCTTGACCAGTTGAGTCTTCATGTTCTAAGTGGAAATATCTGGAGAGTCCATCTGCATTGGCATGGTCAGTCCCAGGTCTATGTTCCACTGTGAAGTCCATCCCCTGTAGGGAAATGGACCACCTAAGAAGTTTGGGATTTTCACCCTTCATCTGATTTAGCCACAAGAGGGGCTTATGGTCTGTCTGAATCTTGAAGTGAGTGCCAAACAGGTATGGCCTCAGCTTCTTTAGGGCCCAAACCACAGCAAAGGCCTCCCTCTCAATAGCTGACCAACGTTTCTCTCTAGGGGTCAGCCTTCTACTTATAAAAGCAATGGGCTGGTCTTGACCATCTACATTCAGTTGTGAAAGAACAGCTCCCACACCTAACTCAGAAGCATCTGTCTGGACAATGAACTCTTTGGAGTAGTCTGGACTTTTCAGAATAGGTGCACTGCACATGGCCTGCTTCAGGTCATCAAATGCTTTTTGACAGCTTACTGTCCACTGAACTTTCTTTGGCATCTTCTTGGAGGTCAAGTCATTAAGTGGTGTCACTATGGACCCATAGTTCTTAACAAACTTTCTGTAGTACCCAGTCAGGCCCAAGAAAGCTCTGACCTGAGTCTGGGTAGTTGGAGGAGCCCAGTCCTTTATGGTCTGGATCTTGCTCTCCAGTGGTTGAACCTGACCCCCACCAACTAGGTGGCCCAGGTATACAACCTTGCTCTGCCCTATCTGGCACTTAGTGGCCTTGATAGTGAGGCCTGCCTTTTGCAGGGCCTCTAAAACATTCCTCAGGTGGACCAGGTGATCCTCCCAGGTGGAGCTAAAGACAGCAATATCATCAAGATAAGCTGCACAATAATCATCCAACCCAGTAAGGACTTGATTCACCAGCCTTTGGAAAGTGGCAGGTGCATTCTTCAAACCAAAGGGCATTACCACAAATTGATAATGTCCTCCTGGGGTCGAGAAAGCAGTTTTGGCCTTTGCACTCTCAGCTAGTCTGATTTGCCAGTAGCCTGCTGTTAGGTCAAATGTGCTCAAAAACTTAGCAGCTGCCAGTCTGTCAATGAGCTCATCTGCCCTAGGTATTGGGTGGGCATCTGTCCTAGTGACAGCATTGAGACCTCTGTAATCCACGCAAAACCTCATCTCTCTCTTACCATCTTGGGTGTGAGGTTTTGGCACAAGGACTACAGGACTAGCCCAAGGGCTCTCTGAAGGTTCAATGACTCCCAGCTCCAACATCTTTTGTACCTCAACTTTTATGCAGTCCCTGACATGGTCAGGTTGCCTGTAGATTTTACTCTTCACAGGCAGACTGTCACCAGTGTCCACCTCATGGGTGCACCAGTTTGTCTGACTTTGGGTCAGAGAGAACATATGTCTGTAGGCTTGCAGAACTTGTCTGCAGTCCTGTTGCTGATGGACAGTGAGGCTGTCAGAAAAGACCACACCATCAACTGAGCCATCATCAGGGTTCTGAGTCAACAGGTCTGGGAGAGGGTCACTCTCTTCCTCCTGCCCCTCATCTGTAGCCATGAGTAGCCCCATGTCTGCCCTGTCAACATATGCCTTCAATCTGTTGACATGAAGCACCCTGTGGGGACTTCTGGGAGTCCCAAGGTCCACCAAGTAGGTGACTTCTCCCTTTTTCTCAACAATAGTGTGGGGTCCAGACCATTTGTCTTGGAGTGCTGCTGGGGCCACTGGCTCCAACACCCACACTTTCTGTCCTGGCTGGTAAACAGTCAGTACAGCCTTTTGGTCATGCCAAGCTTTTTGGAGTTCTTGGCTTGCCTCAAGGTTTTTAGAAGCCTTCTTCATATACTCTGCCATCCTGGAGCGGAGACCAAGTACATAATCCACTATGTCTAGTTTGGGTTGTCTGAGAGGTCTCTCCCATCCTTCCTTCACCAAACACAGGGGTCCTCTTACAGGATGCCCAAACAAAAGCTCAAAAGGGCTGTAGCCAACCCCCTTTTGTGGGACCTCTCTGTAAGCAAACAGAAGGCAGGGTAAAAGGATGTCCCATCTTCGCCTAAGCTTGTCTGGTAATCCTTTTATCATTCCCTTTAGGGTCTTGTTGAATCTCTCAACAAGCCCATTGCACTGTGGGTGATAGGGTGTGGTGAACTTATAGTTAACACCACACTCCTTCCACATTGCAGTCAAGTATCCTGACATAAAGTTGGCACCTCTGTCAGAAATGACCTCCTTTGGAAAGCCCACTCTGGAGAATACTCCAAGCAGGGCCCTTGCCACAACAGGAGCTGTTGTGGTCCTCAGGGGAATTGCTTCTGGGTACCTGGTGGCATGGTCCACTATCACCAGTATGAATCTGTGCCCAGATGCTGTTTGTGGGTCCATTGGTCCTACAATATCTATGCCCACTCTTTCAAAGGGGACCCCCACCACAGGTAGTGGTATGAGGGGGGCCTTTGTGGTGCCACCTGATTTGCCACTGGCTTGGCAGGTGACACAGGAGCGACAAAACTCCTTAGTATCTTCTGACATATGGGGCCAGTGAAAGTGAGGGACAAGCCTGTCCCAAGTCTTGTTCTGGCCTAAATGTCCTGCAAGGGGAATATCATGGGCCAAGGTTAGAAGGAAGCCTCTGAACTTCAGTGGTATGACCAACCTCCTGGATGCACCAGGCTTGGGGTCTCTAGCCTCTGAGTACAGTAGCCCTTCATCCCAATACACTCTATGGGTACCTTGAGCATTCCCTGCAGCCTCAGCAGCAGCCAGCTGTCTGAGGGGTTCAAGAGAGGGGCAGTCTAATTGAGCCTGCCTCAGATCTGCCCTGGAAGGTCCCCCTGTCCCAAGAAACTCAACCTGATCAGGTTCAAGTTCTTCTAGGACAGTTCCTTCAGGGCTCTCAGAATCATCCTCCTGGGAGGGCTGATCCACCACCTGAGGCAGGGGGGAAGGCACAGCCTTAACCCTACTGCTCTTTCTCTTGGGTTGTGACTGGTCCATAGTTTCAGGATCCAGCACTTGTTCAGTCTTGCACATTTTGGCCTGTGACCTGGTCACAGCAAGGACATGTGCATCTATCCCCAGCATTTCTGCATGGGTCCTATACTCCACTTCAGACCAAACTGAAGTTTCAAGATCATTGCCCAGTAAACACTCCACAGGAAGGTCTGAACTAACAACAACTTTCTTGAGGCCAGTTACCCCTCCCCAGGAGAAGTTAACAATAGCCACACTATGGGAGGTAGTGGCATTGCTAGCGTTGGTCACTAGGTAATTCTCACCTAGTATGATCTGTCCAGGGTCCACAAAAGCAGGTGTCACCATTGTGACACTAGCTCCAGTGTCCCTGTAGGCCTGAGCCATTCTTTGGTTGATAAAAGGTGTCTGTCTGTACTTGCCCAGGTTACTGGGGCCTACAGTAGAGGACAAAGCGAAGTCCCCATCACAGATCAGAACAGCCTGAGTAGGTACTCTGACTAGGCCAGAATCCTCCTCAGTTCCCAGGGTTAACCCTACTACACCCTTTTGCTGGGAACCACCACTTACAGCTGAACTAGGGGGTACAGTTGCCTTAGGGGCAATGGTGGCTGGGGGCTTATCCTTTTTGGTGCACTCACTAAACCAATGTGAGTTGGACTTACAATAGTTGCACCATGGTTTCTTTTGGCCATCTTTCTTCTTATCCTTTTTGGAACCACCCTCCCCCTGAGCCTTTTGGGGGCCTGGTGAAGACTTCTGGTCTTTTTGTTTCTGCTCATTACCCTTCTGGTCTGCCTTTTTCTGATCACCGCCCTGGTTCTGGTTTTTCTGCTTAACTCTAGTCCTGACCCATCTATCTGCCTTCTTTCCCAATTCTTGGGGAGAAGTCAGATCAGAATCAATCAGGTGTTGATGCAATAGCTGGTTTTGACAGTTGTTAAGTATTTGCTCTCTCATGATCAAATTATACAATCCTGTATAGTCCTTAACCTTACTTCCCATTAGCCAGCCTTCCAGAGCCTTAGTGGCACAATCTACAAAGTCAGTCCAGTCCTGAGTCTGTGTCTTCTGGGTATCCCTGAACAACAACCTGTATTGTTCAGTGGTTAGGCCAAACCCATCAATCAGAGCACTCTTCAGGACAGTGTAATTATCTGCATCCTCATCACTAACTGTGAGGAGCTTGTCTCTTCCTTTCTCAGAGAAGGAGAGCCACAAGATAGCTGCCCACTGACTTTGGGGTACCTGCTGTACTTTGCAAGCTCTCTCCAAAGCAGTTATCCATTTGTGGATGTCATCCCCACACTTGTAGGGAGGGACAATCTTGCTCAGGTTTCTATTGTCATAGTGCCTGTCTCTATCTCTAGGAATGTTGCTGCCACCAGTGGGTTCTAACCCACTTAACTTTTGCTCTCTAGCCAGAGCAAGCTTCTCTTTGGCAAGGGCAAGTTCTTCCCTCTGAATCTTCAGATTAGCCTCCCTCATTCTGGCTGCATGCTCCTTTCTCTCAGGTGAAGTCATTCCCCTGTGAGAGGAAGCATTAGAGATGCTAGAGACATGGGAGTGGATGGATTCCCTTGAAGGGGATCTGTCCCTCCTGCTTCTCTGTGAATGCCTACTTGGGGGTCTGTATGGGGGGACCCCATGCAAACTCCCATGTAAACTTAGGTTAGCCTGGCTAAGTCTCCTTACTTGGCTCTGGCTGTCTACCTCCCCATCTGAAGCCCCATCTGACTCCTCTGTGGTGGGTAGACCCTCCTCTGTGCCTAGGGCACCTGCCTGAGATGCCCTATGAGCATCATACTCCTCTAGGAGTTGTCTTAACTGAAGGAGGGTAGGGTTTGCACCCTGTTTTATTCCTCTGGAGGTACACAAGTGTCTCATCTCCTGGAATGTTAAGGTATCATATCTAGAGGGGATCTTTTGCAGACCTGATCCTCCTGAGAGAGTATCTACTTGATCTACTCTCAGAGACATGATCTAGTGAGGGTGTGGTGTGTGCACCTACCTACACTAGTTGTATCTACTAAACCTCTCTAGTAGTTGTAGTCAGGGTGTGTTACTCCCTTCAACCTACAACTACAAAGTCCAGTAGGACTTAAGTATAATAATCTATGTTATATGTACCTAGACAATATCTGTGTGATCTTTCAATTTAGTATCTCAAGATTACAATGGTATTACAACAGCAAGCTCAGATCCCAACCGCTGCTCACCAATGTGAGAAGTTGGCCTGATGTATGATGTCACTAGTTCTAGTGTACACCTTATATCAGTCCAAATACCCTTATGGTGATTGGTTGTAAAGTCAACCTTATAGACCAGCTATCCTAGTGGTAGCATGGACAAGAGCAGTCTTAGGCTAAACTCTGAATGGCATGTGAAGCCAGCTGTGATACCATATATAATCCCTTGAATACCAAATGAAAGGACACCACAACAGATATATATATAAAATAAAGTGTATTTATTCTATGCAAACCCTCAGCACTCTTTATGAGATTAGAGGTAAGTACAACACAGTCTTATTTATGCATACATTAAGTCACACAGGTAAGTAATACAGTTAGGCCCTAGGGGCCACGCAAACCATATACTAAGTAAGTGGTATAAGAACCACTGTCACGGAAATAGAATAGGCCTAGGCCTAGGGAATCGCTGGGGCTACACTACACTAGCGTTAGTTAGGAAGTGGGAGGCCCACGGGATTCGTGTGCAGAGTGGAAACACTCACGCGTAATGCGTAAAAGTCAATAGCAATAGTACAGTTTAGAAAACGGTAGATTTAGGACACTTCCGGAGTAGCTAGGAAGTTGAGACTTGAAAACTAGACACTAGGATAGTCACTATCCTGATGAGCACCGGAGTACCCAAGTTACCTAGCCCACAGGCTGCGGGTGCATAGGGGTGAAGATGCGTCGTTCTCGTCGTCGACTCCTATGGATGCCTGAAGAAAGATGCTGACAGGCAGTCAGTGAAGAGTGTCCGGTGGATCCCAAGGCTGGGATCAAGAAGAGAAGAAACCTGCAAGCAGAAGGGACAGAGTCAAGGTCACTAGCCAGTGACCACGTGGAACCAGGAAGGAACCAGGCGATGTCGTGAAGATTTGCAGGTGAAGGTGAAGCTTGTCGCTGCAGCCAGGAGGACCAGGAAGCGTCGAGGACGACCAGGACCAGGAGGCGAGCTGTCCCACGAAGGCTCTTGCTGTCGGCGGCGTCGAAGTTGGACTAGGACTCACCAAGCCTTGGCAAGCGGAACCCACGAAGAACGAAGGACTTGCTTCTGGTGCAGACCAGGAAGGTCTGGGGTGCTTCTTCTTTGCAGAGAAGCGGGTGCCAGTCTGGAGGAGCCAAACCAGCGCAGAAGATTTCAGGGTGCGTCGTCACAGAGGCCACTAGCCAGCGGGCAAGCAACCGGACAGACGCGGCAAGCAGGAAAATGCTGAAGGGCCCCACGCAGGACTCGTGGAGTGTGGGGGGCTGATCTTCGGTGCAGATGGTGCTTGGGGTTGGGGCTTCTCAATCCCCGGTGCACAACTTCGAGGGTACCTCAGAAGCTGCGCTGTAAGTTACTAGCCACTTTTCCCAGGTAGCCGGTCCCACGTCGCTCGTCGCCTCCACGGATCTCAGCTCTGCTGCAGATGTGGATGAGGGTCGGAGAAGTCTGGAAGTCAAGGCTCTGGTCGGGCTCTGCAGTCGGTTCCTCGTAGAACGGTCGCAAAGCAAAGGGTAGTCTCTTGATGGTGCCTGTTTGCACAGGGTAGCCACTCCTTGGCTACAAGGGAGATTCTTCAGTCTTCTTCTTTCGTCGAATGTCGAAGGTCCAGAGTTTCTGTTCAGTTTTGCAGGTTCAGGATAATCTACAGTCTTGAGGCCCAACTCCCACTCTTATACTAATCTGGGGGGCTGGGATACCTGCTAGGTCACGCCTTATGGGTGGGACCTGGGAGGGGGTGGTTACACCCACTTCCCTTTGTCCAGTTTCGCGCCAGAGCTGGGGCTGGAGTGCCCCAGCGCCGGTTTGAACTGGACTATGCAAGGAACACCTTGTGTGCCCCAGGCATGTCTCATTCCTTTCAGCCCACCCTGCCCCAATACACTAAAGGCTGTCTGGGGAGGTGCTAGCACCTCCCCAAGCAGGAAACCTATTGTCCAGGCCTCCCTGGCTGGGATCACTCCCAGCTGCAGGAGGTCAGACTTGTGTCGTGGCAGCAGCATCCATTTTGTGATGCTGAGGCTTTGGTCAGAGGCTAACAGTTGAAGTATGATTTTAACATGTCTTTCCCTCTAGAAGGGGGGAATAATATTCTCATGTCCAGAAATGGCATGGGGGTATTATTCCCTAGTGTTAGACACCTTACACGACATGTTTTGATAAAGCCAAACCATAGTTACCATAACCGTCTAAGATTATAAGGCACTTTAAGAGTATATGGTAGGCTATATCATAGAACAGCTATAAGGACAAGGTTCCGAAAGCTGCAGACAGGCTCAGCTCATGCTAGAGCACCATCTCACATGTTACCAAGCACTCTGCCTCCAGGATTGTCAAGGCCTGCCATAGGAGTGACTAATAGGTACACATGTGTCTATATGTAAGTTAGGTATAGGAATACTACACCTAAGCAAGGGGTGATTACACGACCTTGCCCCAGCTGAGTGATCAGCCAGTTGTGTCAAAATGGAAGGCCAGGCCAGGGGTGGCATAATACATGCTGCAGCCCCTGGTAGGCCTAGGGTACACCTATGCCCTGGGTACCTAGGGTACACTGTACAGGGGCCAATAAGGTGATCCTATCCAAATGGGTTATGCACCTAAAGTACATAGTATTAATTTAGAGAGAGAACAGCAGGGCTGTGGGTCTGATTAGCAGGCCCACAGCCACATCTAAGTCAAAAACCAGTAAAGCAAAAGCAAAAAGTGGGGGTGAACATAGAAAGCAGACCCTACTCTCCTACAGTGATCTTTAATACATATAGTGTTATATCGTTGGCATAAAGAGAAACAATCAACCCCTACATCTGAACCCGAGGCCCCTGGCTGCGCGGTGTTGCCTTAAGCAAGCTGCCAATGGTTTCATCAGCACAGCAAAATGGAGTGGGGATAAAGTTCAGCCCTGCCTGGTTCCGCGGGTGATGGGGAATGCCTCAGATATCAGGTCATTCACTTTCAGCAGAGCCATGGGGTCTGATTAAAGCAATCTAATCTGTTGAATAAATAATGGGCTTAAACCCAAGCATGTCAGCACTGCACATAGGTATGGCCATTCCATCGAATCAAACGCCTTGGTCGCGTCTAATAATGCGGCTAGCGCAGGCAGGTCATGGTCGAGATAACAAAGGACTGCAAAGAAGGTTCGGAGATTATGGGCAGTGGATCTATTCTGTATAAACCCGGACTGATCAGGTCGGGCAATGAGGGGCAGCAGTGGCTGGAGTCTACTGGACAATAGCTTTGCATAAATCTTGGTGTCAATATTTATTAAAGATAAGGGGCGATACAAGTGTTTTAAGCACGGGTCTTTTCCTGGCTTTAACAGTGTAAAGATGACTGCTTCGCGCATTGTGGGCGGTAGCCTGTCATTTTGCACTGAATCCTGATATACCGTCAACAGATGTGGAGCCAGTAGAGTCGCATAGCATTTGTAAAAGGAAGTGGTTAGGCTGTCCAGCCCAGGTGCCTTATCATTAGGGAATGCAAAAAGAACTATTGATGGACAGAATGCAGAACAATGTCATACATTCACTCCAGTACAGAGATCTGGGCCTAAATCCATCGTTTTTTTGCTCACCATGCCATTCCAGTTTGGACCCAGCCATATGCAAATCAGTCTTGACCCTGCGCCCAATGGGAGCAGTCCAGCCCGTACTGCCAGGCCAGGTCCTCCCTGGACTGGAAACAAGCATCCTAGGACCGGTTTCAGGGTTTCACCCCTCTTCAGCCAGGATAGCTTGAATCCAGTGGCATGGAGAGGACGGGACTCACGTCTGAGCATACCCGTCCCACTCGGGGTAACAAATGCAGTTTGGACCCAGCCATATGCAAATCAGTCTTGATCCTGCGCCCAATGGGAGCAGTCCAGCCCGGCAGTTCGGGCTGGACTGTTCCCATGAGGCACAGGGTCAAGACTGATTTGCATATGGCCATGTCTGAACTGGGGTGGCGTAGTGAGCAAAATAACGATGGATTGAACCCAGATCTGTGACTGGGGTTGAGTGTTTTGCCAATATGCGGCATTCCGTCCATCATCTTGTGTGTTTTGCTGTTCGCCCTATGTGGGAAGGGTATGCCCAGACGTGGGTCCCGTGCTCACTACGTCACTGGAGTCAAGCTATCCTCGCTGAAGAGGGGTGAAACCCCGAAACCGGTCCTAGGATGCTTGATTCCGGTCCAGGGAAGACATGGCTTGGCAGTTCAGGCTGGACTATTCCCATGAGGCACAGGGTCAAGACTGATTTGCATATGGCCGTGTCTGAACTGGGGTGGCGTAGTGAGCAAAATAACGATGGATTGAACCCAGATCTGTGACTGGGCATGAGTGTTTTGCCAATGTGCAGCATTCCGTCCATCATTTTGTGTGTTTTGCTTATCATTAGGGAGGCTATTTATTATCCGGATAATATCTTCTGTGGTGTAGGGTTCATCCAAGTATGCCCTGTGCTCCCTACCCAGCCAGACCAATTCCAGGGAGTCTAGATATGTTTTTATTTCCTCCGGCATATCCTGTGTTTTAGATGTTTATAGGGAGAGTAAATGTTTTTTAAGTGTTCTAGTATCTCCTATGGACTGCAGTCGGGCTCTGTGCCATCTTCACTAAGCTCAGTGATGTAGGTCGAAGTGTTAGGTGTTCTGAGCAGAGATGCGAGTGTCTTGCCAGGTCTATCCCACTCTTCCTAGCGTCTAGCCTGCGTGTATTTGCCAAGGAATTTAACTTCCCTCTGTGCTTCATCCTCATATTCAGTAAGTTTCTCCCTGAGGTGTACCAAGCATGCAGAGTCATTACTGGAGTAATATTTCATTTCTATATCACGTATATGAGCCTCCAGTTTGGTGAGTGATTGCCTTATAGCTTTAAGGACCCCCGCCTGCCTGGCTATGCAATGTCTGCGAATTCCCTGCTGGGCAAGGTTAATTACATTGCTCCCCTGCAGAGGGAACAAAGGCCTCCCACACAAAAGAAGTAATTAACAGTGCCTTACTCCGCTTCTGAGGACAGTGTGGGAAAGAAAATCTGCAACTGTTAATTAGCTGTCATATTGTGCACGATGAGCAGTTTTTTAGTTGCTTTAGATTTAGGCCTTACCTTCATGGTTGAACAAGAACTAACAAGTGTGTAGTGACCTGTCTGAATCCAAGGAGAGTATGACTTCAGGAGCATCTCCTTATGCCCTGCACACCAATTCGTGCTCACACCTACACAGACCCATAAGTTTGTGGAGGTAATCCCAAGACAGCTACCTCCATTTTGTAGACCCAGCTTCTCTAAACCCTAAACAGCTGAGTGAGCAATAACAAAGAAAGTTGGCAAAAACACTGACTTAGTGCTATGTAGTTTGAAACTTTAAAACTGCACTTTTCCACTACCTGTGACTGTTTAAAATTATATCTTGCTTTCAGTGCAAGTTGTACTTTTACAACTGCTGTTTTCTTCTACCTGTGACTGTTTACATTTCTCTCCTGGTTTTCCCCTAAACTGTGCTAAAGCAACTAGAATGCCCCTTAACCCCGACACACACATACCCACTTTTACAAGCTAAAAAGGCAAAATACACCCTAAGCCCAACCAGACCGTGTTTAAGAGAATGCTCAATCTGTTTTGTGGTTTAAATTGAATTTGCAAAGTGTATTTAGCACTTGTATTGGTTAGAATATATCTTTATTTTTTTAGTGCCCAAAAAAGCAGTATTTTAGAAGCTTTAGATTTGGGCCTTACCTGCAATGTTGAACAGGAACTATACATTGTGTATTGAACCTGTCTGTATCCAAGGAGATTCTGACTTCAGGAGCACCTCCTTGCCTCATGTACACCAGTTTGTGCTTTAGTCATTGGCCCTCAGAGGGCCACCTCTAGTTTGTAGCCCCAGCTATCCTATTCAATCCAACTAACGGGCTCACATGTCTACCACTCGAATTAACAACTTAGATTTTCCTATACTAATCCACTTTGTGTTCAGGAGTAGCGTGCTACATGCCGAAAAGCACTTAAATGCCTTATCAGGTGTAGTAAGAGCAATAGAAATAGAAATATAATTACATTATACAAAGGCTGGGACAGCCCAAGCACACTAAACAAAGGATAAAGGCAAGATATCTAAAGCCAACACAAGAGTGGGCTCCTCACTGATGTTTTGGTCGGAAAGGCCCTGCCAGTGATGTTAGCGAGTGGCGAAGCTGAGGCTCCCAAAGAAGATGTAACCAGTGACTTCTAGATGACGCCATCTGGGACTGTCCCAGCATGCTGTGCAGGAGGGTTGGGAGAGGAGTGGGGAGGTAATGTGGCACCCTAGGAATGGTCAGCGGTGCCTGGCTTCTAGAACCTTCCACCCTCATCTAAATACTTTTCCACTAGAGTGCTTTTCGTGCTGTGCTTTTTACTGGAACTTGACGGCAGCAACAGCCGTGGACAACTGGAAGGACAAGCCTCCTGATGCCCTAAAGAACTAAAAAATCTGCCTACAGATGATACCTGGACCTGTGTCTCTCTTCAAGGCTAGTGAGGCTGCCCCCCTTACATCCCCTGAGGACAGGCTGGGGAAAGTCAGGACTTCTGCTCCCCATAAGGAGTGGAGGAGCATCAGAGACAAAGAACAGGAGAAAGACTGGTACAGCAAGCCAGTGGAAACATCTCTCTGCACCTTACACCGCCTTGGAGGCCAGGAGGTCTGATGGAACTGCTCCTGCTGGCTAGAGCTCACAATCAGGAATAAAATGAGCCCATAATCATTCCAATTGCCCCAGAATTGTGGCCTTTGTAAGATTGGTGACTTTTGACCTTTCCTGAGAAATGGAGTGTGTAGGACTCTGCCATGATTCTCCTGATTCCCTCCAGGAGGGCTGAGCCCAGGGAGTGCAGGAGTGTGTGGGGACCCATCCCCTTTACTGGGATTGATCCTGGGAGGCCCCCATCTCCTCGGAGACAGATGCAAAATGTAGGGGGGGGGGTCTCCCACCCCTGACAAAGAGGAGCCACCCCTGACAAAGAGGAAAAGGCTCCAGGACCCTATTTCCAGACCTCTGACGAAACAGAAGGGGGAACACAGCATCACCCTTATCCCCCCCCCAAAGAAGAATGGGAAAGGTCTTATCCCCCCCCCCCAAAGAAGAATGGGAAAGGTCCTGGGTCTCCATCTTCAAGCCACCAACTGGGGTATGCTGGCTCCCGCTCCCCAAGCCTGTGTTCGGGGGAAGGAGAAGGGTGGCTATGATGCCAGTGAGACACCCTGCCCACATGGAGGGGTCAGGGGAGAAGTCAGTTGCCGGCTCCTGTGCTGGCAAAAATGGACACCAGCTGGATGGGGAGCCGGTAATGGCAGCTGGGGCTGAGCTCCATGTGCTGCCCCCAAAGTAAAGGCACATTGAGATGCCTGGGTAAGACTGGGCATCCCCAACTAATTAAAAGAAACAAAGAACAAAAGGGAAACAACTCTCCCGAACAGCTGGAGAGCCACCAATACAATATTCACTGGTTCTCCAGCTGGAGTGCCCCATATTGCCTCAGATGAGGCTTCTTTACAAATGTTTCTTGCTTTGTGGTAGCCCAAAAACAGGCAGGGGCACCACCAACAGATTTTAAGAGGTGATGAGTGGCTGCTTGAGTTGAAGCAGTCCCCTCCCATCACCCCCCAGAAGTACATTTTTTAACTGAGGTCCAAGAAGTTTTGAGCCCCCAAGATTTTAATTTCTATTTAAAGCACTCCAAAGGCTGGATCTTTTTCTCTTTAGCAAGGAGTGCATTTTTCTCCAGTAGCTAGATCCGGGACTGCAGTTTATGTGGCCTTAAGGTTTATTAAAAAAGATATAGACCCATGGAGTGTAGCTCCTTCTAGGGGCTGTTTCTATGACTGCATTTTTTGTGGCCTAAAAGTATATAAAAAAGACACAAACAAGTTATGTTCATTTCAAAATGTTTTATTGACATAGTACTTCTGACAGCGACTTTTGATCAAAGTGGAAATGCTTTATTGCCATTAATTATTTCATTTAAACATTATTATTATCAATGAGTACATGGTGTGATGGAGGTTTTCACGTGAATTATTTGTGTTTCATGCGGTGAAATTTGACAAGCCAATATGCCTGTTTTATTAAAGTGATACCCTATATTTTGTGATGTGCGGGTACTGTGATTTTGCTGATCATGACTCTTTCGGATCAAGTGTGATTGCAGAATGTCACCCAACTTATTTCTATTTGCCTTATCTGTTTATTTGTAAATCAATGTGTAATATTCAGAGTGTGAGTGTAATAAATGCCCTTGTATTTTTTTTATGAAAAAGCACTAACTGGACAATCATTTATTGTGTGTTATTGCGTGCCAGTGAATGGTGAATGTAGTCCACAAAACACATAAAAGCGAATAAGGTAAATTTATGTTACCCTAGGATTCTTACCTACATTTTTGGGAATCCCATAAACCTAGCAAATTACATTGTATTGTGTCAAAACTGGACCACCTTATAGTTCTCAATGAGGCATGATCAAACCAAATTCAGAAATGTCAAAATGTTTAAAGTTATGGCCACACACCCACCCTTTGTGTCCTGCTTCATCATGGGCCATCCTAACCCACCACCGCATTCTTTAGTGGCGAGTCGGCTACTCCAGTAGAATACTTGAGAGCCTGTCTTGATTGATAAAGGGGTGGGATCCACACAAAACGTACATAAAATTAAAAATCCCAGGAATCCGTACAATGATCTGTCTTTATTAAGTTCTAAGGGAGGGGGGATGATTTAAACCTATATAAATGGTAATGCCAGGGGTCCCTGCACTAAGTTAGGGAGGAGATAGATGAGGTTGGCCTTGTTGTCACACATTTGTCAAAGGTTACATTAGAGAATGCGTTGGTGATTAAATTGATTTGAAGTTGATGGCAGACTCCGGATCACTCCTGACCCTGAGTTTGAAAGAGGCTTTCAAAAGATTTTGTTTAGGGACTTAAACCTTCTGATATTCGAGCTGTGGCATACGGGGTCTACAATATCAGAACTGTTGGGATGTTCGAGATTGCCCTTCAGTTTAAGGATAGAAAGTTTTACACCAAGACCAACCTAGCAATTAATTGGAGAGATATTTAGGACAGGTAGACCATGGAAGAATGCGAATTATTCTGAGACCCCTATACTGTTTGTAGAACAGGAATAATTGGGTTTGGATGAGATTTTAAGAAAATATGAGTTGGTATCGCTCAGAAAAGATGGGGGGAAGTAAGATGATTCTCACAAAAAATTATGTTAAAGAAAAATGTTGTGCCAGTTGCAATAGGCGAGGGATGTACCTGTTAGCGTGTTTGAGGAACTGAGAAAGCATTTGAAAGATCTGGAGGATGAGGGCATTAATGCACAAGTGAATGCATCAGAGTGGTTTGTAAGCCAATGTGACAACATTCACTCATTGGATAAATGCATTGTGGTTGGATGTTTTCCCCTACCCAGGATACAGGAAATGTTTACTTTGATACACCTATTTGCTGCAAACCACCAGGTCCCGTTATAAAAAGCAGCTCTGAAATTATCCATATTTATCACTGTTAAAACGTCCCTGGAACCTAAGGATAGAGAACTGAGGTCATTCATAGGACTAAGTTATAATTATTCTAGATTCCTGAAAGACCAGTGCATAGAATGTTAAACAAGGATGAGAAATTTGAGTGAGCCTAGGTGGAACAGAATATTTGTAAGCACGTGAAGGAACCCCTGGCAAATGTAACGGAGAACTGTTTTTACAGGTAATTAGTGTTTTTGTTTCAGTTAATTAAAAAAAAACTAGGCCAGACATTATATAAGTTTGTAATACCTGCATATAATTGTATTTCATGTTATTCCAGTAGGCAAGTGGGAAAACAAAATAGTGTAGAAGATTCTTTCATTTCATTGGCTGACACAATTATAAACTCCCTCCTTGTGAAACGGAGATGAAATAGATTAGAGTTAATATCACTCAACTGGCCCACGAGTCAAAAACACTGGACACTGCAAGGGTAGAGATACACAAAAACGTTGAGGCTGCACTAAAGAGTTTCTATGGAAGTTCATTTTAAATCTGAATCTTCCATAGCCAGAATGCCATACTAAACCTGCAAAATGATTGTTATAAAATACAAACTACCTTCTTGGAGTCAAGAACAACCGTTACAGAATACAGTCAAACAGTTCATACTCCCTTCCAGCAGTGCTGAAATAATTTTCAGACTAGAGGTGCTGCCATGAATGTTACATCACTGAACTCATAGGAATACTGAAAAATTCAAGGATCACACAAAGAACAAGTGTCGAAAATGAGCCACATGCAGTCTGCAGGAGAGTGGTAAGGGTGTGGTATGTAACTGGTGTTCTATTTAGAAGCACATTTTCAGAAATATTTCACTAAAACATGGTGTGGTAGCACACAGTTTTTTATTTTTACAGACAGCACATTTTCCATTGAAATGATGACTAAATATGTACAGTTTTACTGATACATCTGTATAACATAAAAATAATGTGTGGAAATTGTTTCCCCTAATAGTTCTCCTATGCGCATCACCAAATAAATTGTCTAGATTTGTTTTGATTCTATAAAATCTTAGTTTCCATCACACTTCCGAATTAGAAAAATGTTCTTCATTTGTGCTTTCCTAACTGTCTATTCATTTTAAAATATTTGTGCACTTTACTTATAGATAGATATTTAAATGTTGCTTATTAGAAGAAAACAAATCCTACAGCCTTTCCTTTTGTAACAAGATTGTCACATAGTTCACTTTACAAAATCCTCACAGTTTGCAGTAAGATAAAGAAAAGTAAACCCTAGTCTCCTTGTTAAAATAATGTTCAGCAATTTGTCAGAATCTACACTGAGATTTGGCCTCCGTCTTAGAACGCACAGCAAACGTGACAAGATACAAAACAAAATAAAGTGATCTTTAATGCTCATTTACTTTCGGAACACCACCATGATTATTTTCGGGGTGCTACAGCAGCCGGGACACCTACTTCCAGCGCCTATACTTCCTTCCCAACCTTGAGGCAAAAAGACCAGTAAACAAAAGTAGTACCATACACGAAAGGTAGGGAAAAGTGGGCAGACGAAATAGACTGATCAAAAAATAGATTCAAAGTTGGCATAAGCCATTGAAGTAGCCGGTGACCTATGTGGAAGTTTTATGTTGTCATGAAAGTCTATGTTTATTTGTAAAGAATCTTCTGCAGTGGTTTGCTATTCGAGTATGTTAGATGTTCATAGCATTTAAAGAGGCTGCACACGATTTTCATTCCCTTGTTTATTTCTAGGCATGTTGCAAGACGTAGAAGATGGCACTGCCCTGTACGTCATAACTGAAGGTAACAAAAAATTGTTAATGCACGTCGTAAGATAAGAAATTGTTTCTGTTATTAACAAAGTTTTATTAATACTACCAACATTACTTATTCATGGCATAGCACTTTCGAATGAAGAGTCATTTGCTATTAGGGGATTTGCATTCTGAGCAAAGACATTTAAACTTGGTTTGGACTCCTATTAAAGTATGTCACCAATTTACTTAATAAAATCAGTGTTCTGTCAGTGCTAATACTTATCGAAAGAAAGGTCTTGATTTACCTGTAGACTATGTAGAGGGCACATAAAAGTAGACACAATTCAGCTCTTTCGGAGGGCCTAAGATGTGTCATCATATATGCAGTGTAGAACGAAAATTGTTCCAAACTCTTGTGTAGGAAAGGTTCAGTTCCATTAAGGACACAGAGGCGAGGATTATGCTTTAACTCTCTTCGCTTTAACAGCAACCTTTTTTTAAAACACACTTTCTTATAACTTTCACTTTTAAGCGAAGAACTAACAGTGCCAAAAGTCTCTGGGAATGGAGGAACAAAAAACAACTAATCACAGTCCAACAGAAGTCCATAGCAGTCACCAATGGGGGTCCACTTATACCTAGAACAGTCCTCTCTCCGCTCTGATCCCCCGCTTTCTTCGCATGAGTCATGCCATAGCCACCTCCTTATTGGTCAGTTTTAGAACCGTCCGAACCTGGAAAAAAAAGAGACAGATCAGGTAGAATCCATGTCCTGAGAATTTCAAGTTGATAATAACTCCATGAATAACATTGTCAAGACTTCTGTAAGATAAAGATGATTTGTGCATTTATCATAAACGTATTACGTCTAGGGTGGGTCTCCATAAGAGAAAACCAACTTGTCGCTGGGTGGGATAATCCTCGCCTCCTAGTCCTTAATAGAATCAAAACTTTCCTACCCAAGAGTTAGGAACAATTTTCATGCTATGTCAGGACCGGAGGCGAGAATTATGCTAGTTCAAAGCTTGCTCACCACCAAATGAGCCATATCCAGCACCGGCTTGAAGTAAAATCTCTTAAAAGTGGAATCTGCAGACCAATCTGCAGCATTCATAATATCCTCCAATCTCGCCTGAGGGAGAAAGCTTTAGAGGCCATTGCTCCCTTGGCAGAATGGGCCCCAAACATAGTCAGGTCAATGCCCGCTTCCTGCATGACCCATTGTGCAATTGTGGAAGAGGAAACCGGCAAATGCGTTTTTTTCAGTGCAATCAGAAGTTGCCTCTCGCCCGGATGGCAAAATTTCTCAGACATCTATTCGTATTTTTTGAGGCAATGGACTACGCAGAGCTTTGGGGAGTCTGGAAAGACTGGGTATTCTATAACTCTGGTATTGGATTTGGTTCTTTTAGATATTGTTAAGGACACCCCGGAAGGGGAAAAAGTCTGCCCGTTATATCCAGAGCTCAGACATCGGATACCCTTCTGCATGATACTAAACATAGCAACATCGCTGGACAGGAATGTGTTTGGTTAGAATACACTTAACTGAGCCTGCAAGCAGCAAAGAAAGCGGGGGATCAGAGCGGAGAGAGGATTGTTACAGGCATAGGTGGACCCTGATTGGTCACTGCTATGGACTACTGTTGGACTGTGATTGGTTGTTTTTTGTTACTCCATTCCCAGAGACTCTTGGGACTGTTATTTCTTCGCTTTTAAAGTGAAAGTTAAAAGAAAGCGTGTTTTAAAAAAAGGCTATTGTTAATAAAGCGAAGAGAGTTAAAGCATGATCCTCGCCTCTGGTCCTGACATAGGATTTACAAGTCTTAACTTGAAGTTCTAGATTTAACAACAAAAGCAGAAGTGCAAGTTATGTTTATTATGATAAGCAGCGTCTTTAGAACTTATTTTTTTCTGTCCTCAGTTAACCCCGTTGATTACTATCAGACCATCAGTACAAGTCTAGCTAACAAGTGGAAACAATTTTTTTTAGAATTCTATGAGGCTACTGCCAAAAGAGACTTTGAACCCAAACAAAAAATGGCCACTTTGCAATTTGCCTTGAGTGGCATCCCCTGGGGAGCTAGTGCTCTCGGCAACTAGGAGTGGTCTCTGTTTCTGGATCAAAATTACTGGGACTGGAAAGACCGGACCCGTTTTTTCTGGGTGTAGATCCATCCTTGAAAAACCATGGCTGGAGAGGGATAGAGGTGCAACGGGACCTTGTCTGCCTCAAGCACAACAAGGATGGGAGCAGACAGTGCTCCCCAATCCAGGCCACAACTAGGCATGACCCTAGACAGCTTCCCTGCCCACAATCTCCAATCTGGAGCAGCCCTTCACTGCCATATACACCCTGCTCAGAATGGATGGTAATTAGCACTGGTAATCTCCCCAGAATCTGGCAAACCGACGGAAAAGGACTTGGTAATTCCTGATCCAGCAGGTTATTTGCCAATCCATGGAGTTTTACTCATGATCCCCGTTAACTAATGCTTAGGTACAGTCTGAAATCATTCATTCGGCCCTGGTATCTCCCCATAGTGTTACAGGGTAATCCCTTCCAGGGGCATATTTGCCTCTGGAAGAGATATATAGACGATGTTCTATGTATCTGGACGGGCACTCAACAACGCCTTTGTGAGTTCCTGGAATGGCTTAATTCGCTTGACACCTGTTTAAATTTCACCTGGCAGATCAGTAGGGAGACGGCCACGTACCTTGACCTTGACATCACTGTGGTTAATGACAAACTCAGCACCAGTGTTCATCATAAGCCTACTGACAAAAACTCCTTGTTGCATTACCAGTCGTTTCATCCTAGAGCTCTAAGGGATAACCTTCCGGTTGGGCAGTTTCTGAGATACCGCGGGAACTGTTCTTCTACATCGGACTACCTGCGTCAATCGGAGGTTTTGAGCGAGAAATTGGCTCAACGTGCCTATCCTAAGAGAGTAATCACTAGAGCTCGCAAGAGGGCCCATAATACACCGAGGGAAGCCCTACTTGAGAGGAACAAAAAGGAAGCAAGGGAGAGCCTGCCTGTAGTCTTGACGTTTGACCCTCTGTCTAGCAAGATCAGACAGATAATAAAGAAACACTGGTCATTGCTATCAACCAGTGATTTTCAGATGCCCCAGCCCAGATTTGCGTTTAGAAGGACGCAAAGCCTGAAGGACAGACTTGTGCACACGAGACCTGTTCATGACAAGAAGAATGTAAGCCTTCCCCCAGGACACCATCCCTGTGGTAGTTGCTCAGTGTGTGGACTGACGGAGAAAACAACTGAAATTACACTAGGTAGTGGGAGAACCTGGTTCCTCCGTCAGTTTACTAATTGCAATACATGCCATGTAATATACAGACTGACATGCCCCTGTGGTTTACACTATATTGGTTTAACATCCAGAAAGGTCAAGGTACGCATACAGGAGCATTTAAGCACGATCAGGGCTGGCAAGCTCACTACACGCTTGGTAAAACATTATCATGAGCAGCAACATCACTTTAAATCATTAAAGTGGGTCATTTTGGAGAAGGTCGTTGGTGATACTGGCGACATAGACAAAAGATTGGCAGTGAAGGAAGCTCGCTGGATCTACTCGGAGAAGGGGGATACTATTGGTCTTAATGACCAAATTGAGTGGAACAAAGTGAGCAGATAGGTGGTCATCTGTAACTTTATTATAACATCATGAAAATATGATCTTGCTGCCTGGGTCAACCCCTGTCTTTCTATGTGTGGTATATCAAGTTTAGCATAACACATAAGAAGTTTAGCCACATTGGCCGATGAAATCAGCTTGGGGACTAAGATTTCTTCCAGGTGGTCCCTTCCCTATCCTTTGGTCACTGGGGACATGGCATTGTCTATTGCTAAGGCCGCTTCTTTTAATCGATTGAGGTGTTATGTGGCCTCGGCCGTATCCTTGAACCCGACATGGAGCTGTGTGACTAGCTGTTGGAGGGTCGATGATTGTATGAAATTGGAGTTAACTCTATTTGTTATAGGGACCCAACACAGTGCTAAGATGGCCGCCTTATTCTCTCACACTGAGGCAGCCATTTGGTTTTACAATGAATATATCCATAGCGTTTGAGTTTTCAGCTCGAGTACCGTGGGTGAGCTGGAAGGGTTAATTCTGCAATCCCGATGGTCTTCCCGGTCTTTATTTTTATTTGGGAATAACCTTTTAAATGGGGTCCTTGTCAGATTTCAATAGGACCAGACATAGTGCTAAGATGGCCGCCGCATCCCCCAATACCACTTTGATACGAGACTAAGAGCCATGGAGTCTCGCGAGATGGGGTTAGTAACTATTTGAAAGCAGACGCAGGGGGGCGGCTACTCGTTCCATTGTTGAGTTACCGCCCGGGTGTAAAGTTACATGGTAAGCAGGGGGTCTATGATACGCGGAGAGGCTGATGCTCGCATATCGAGCGTTGCACGGCTGCCTCGTTGTGTAGAATTTGAGTTGTGTGCGAGCTTGGCACAAGTTGAGGAAAATTGCTTTTAGTTTGTTTTAGAGGGCATATGAATACCTAGTGACCAGTTTGGTCTCCTGCAGCCACAGGATCGGTGTGTAAATTGCCGCCAGGGTGTGTGGTTTAGTGGAGCTTACACCTTGTTGGGTGAGCACACGTGATAGCCTTAGGAGCATTAAGTGACAACAACGTTAACAGGACATGAATATGTTGTTAGTTACTTAAGCTTTACTTATACTGGCCGGGCTATGATGAAAACTAATTTGATTTTGCGGTGACTGATGGAGACTATAAGGGCTGGTTATGTGCCCATTTCAGCGCGCCCTGTATAGATTTGAACATTAATATAGGTGGATTCTCTTTGCATCACAAGATGGTGTGTGATGACATAGATATCAGGGACTGTTCCCTGTCAGGTGTATATGATCGATATACTTTTTTTCACAGACGCAGGCACTAGCAACGGTCGTGCTTTGCTGAGCAAGGAGGCGAAAGTAAACACGTTAAAACGCCCCTGCGACTGGTTGGTGGCTGGTATGTGGGCCCATAGCTCCAACTAGGTAATGGATCTGAGTTCATAATCCTAATTTTCTTTGTGATGCACTGTGAATATACCTCCCGATGAACTAATCATGCTGTATGTTGTCTCTGTGTGTTTGTCAGTCCTTTTTAATGGTGTGTGTCCAGGGAGGTGATCTTTGACCCTTTTTTGCCCTGATGAATTTGCCACAAAATAACTGGCAATGAAACATGTTGGCCATCATTACCAAGGTATTCAACATGCTGTGTTTTTATACAGTGGGATAGACTCCTAACCAGAATAAATAAATATTTGAGAGTCTAACCCCTTTTCTGTCTTTGTTGGCACAGTTTTTGTGTTTTTGTTTCCACATTACACCTTCTTTTGTTATGTGTTTTTTCTGCACTGGACACTGCACATTTTTCTTAAGAGAAAGTTACCAATGATGAGATAGACGTGGGCAAGCTGGTGAGAACCAACCAGTAGCTCCTCCGGTGGTGCTTTCTCTGTCTTTACACATTTTTTCACCTCTTTTTTTCATGACTGAGGGGTTGTGTAGAGCTAATTAATTGGTGGACTGACTTCACACTTCTTTGTTTCCTCTTTCTCTGTTGTCCTACACACTTTTTATTATTGTAGCATACTGGATGGGGTGATACTATACAATATAATGAGCATTGGAGGCTTTTTGACAAAGCATTCTCTCCTCCACCCATTCTAGATCAAAAATAAATGTTTGCTACTGGGTGCCAGTACTTTTGTGTTGAAACTAAGTCTTAATGGGGCCTGAAGGTGCTGTTTTTTGTCAAAGGTAACCTGACAGAGTATCAAGTCACTGGGGTGTCCTGCCAAATTTGGGCCTGAACTGCATTGCTCAGCTGTGAATCAGGAACCCCATTAAACTGAGGGTACTTGTCAGGGAATCCCTCAGTGATGATATTTAATTCGCTGTCTGAAAATAGGAGTAGGGGCATGTTGAGGGCAAGATTTTGCAAAGGAGCATCAAGATGAAGAAGGCTGGTGCTTGAAGGAGAGGATGATGTAGAATGAAAACAAAATTGCTGACATCCTCTGTCCTTTCCTGTTAGATGCAGTAGGTGAAGATCTCTCCCCAAATGCAGTCTCCCTGCCTCACTTGCGCAGGAGAATCTCTGTATAGGGGGCAGAGGCTCTGCATGCATCAATGAGGCACCCTACGTGTACTAGAAGAACTCTAAATGTGAGACAAAATCAAAGCAAGGATGGTTTACGCTGCAAATAGATGTGTGTTAAATTATGATTGTAGAATGTTTGCCCTAAACCAGGAGTGTAGAAGGTGAGATATTGTGGTTGTGTGCTAGTTCTAATAATTTTTACAGTGTTTGAACAAATGAACAGTCCACTTATTTTAAATTTGAGCATAGCTTGTTAGTTCGCGGCATTATGTGAAGTTTACACAGTTGTCTCAGGATGGTATGTGTGGTCAGTGTGTTAGACATCATCCATTCATCATTGCCAAGAGACTGTCCAACCACATAAATGCAGTAACCAAACTAGCAATTCAAGTGAAAAATGAGTTGATCAGCCGATCCCGCACACCCTCACATATGTTCTGTATTCAAAACCCAGTACCTGGATATGGCTGTAGATCAGGGTCATCATCTATATATAAGCCCCGTTGTATGGTGATGTTTTGCAACACATAGGCTACAACAAGCTTGCACACATCTTCTGAGCAGGACATCAGCACCTGCCCCTGGATTGCCCAGACATTTGAATCGCAACTTGAGGACCACCAAGAGTACAATCAATTATGGCTTCTGTACATATATGTGCACTACTGTACTGCTGCTGCCATACTGTAGTTGTCCATCTGTAGGTTGTGAGGAGAATGGGGAGAAAGAACATACCCAACATCTTCCACAAAAAAGAAATGTTTTTTTTTTTTACAGAGCGATCTATTCTAAATGTACTACGTTATGTCTACTGTGAGAAATTGTGTCGTTGGTTGAGGGTTGTGTGAGCCCTTCTCAAGCAACAGCTACAAACCTTGTCACGGTGAACCACAATAGTCACTAAAATCACCTGTGCTTAACCCTGTGGAAGCTTGGCACAAAGCAGTCATGCTTAAGTTAGAGGCAATGTCTAAAGTTTTTATGCAGCACTTAAAGAGTAATAGAGTGAAACAAAATGCAAGAAAAATCCTACACCAATTTAGAATAATAGCGTCAAATGTAAGAAATTATTCAGTCACAGAGTGACAAAAATCCAATCAGTAGAACCAGAAATAAGCAATTTCAAAGATTTTGGTAAGTATAACGCCCAAAAGCTTATAGTGCCACTCACTGTTATCTAGTCGTGTTAGACCGAGGGAAAGTCCTAAGTGTGATGAAGCATAAGCTGGATACAGGGACCAGGTTAATCCCACTGAAAAAGTTACATTCTCTAAGTCCAACGCTAAGAGGCCAGTTCTTGTGGAGGGGGCTGCAAAGAGAGCGTTGCAGAGGTTTGTCGCTGTAGCGCGAAGAGCAGACACGGACTTTGTGGATGATTGTTGCTGTAGAAGAAAATGCAGTTGGGTGTTTTGGAGGGTAGTTGCAGGAGCTTCGCATTGGCGCTCGCTATAGGCTGTCGTCACTGAAGCGTAAAGTGCAGAACACGCATTGCCAGTTCTCGCTAGCAGTCACTGTAGCACAACAAGTCGGGTCCACCTGAACTTCACGTTAGTGGTCGTCACAGGCAGTAAGATCTTGGCACGAACTGGCCTGTTTGCGGTCACAAAGAACCTAAAACTTCTGAATTTCTCCTTTTTTTTTTAAGAGTAGTGCACTCTGTTGTCAACCAAGGGCCCAGGACCTGGGGACGGACCTCTTGAGGATCCGGGAATCACTGAAGCAGAGGCCAGCAGATCTCAGGCAGGCTGCTGGGCAGTTGCTGGAGGACCTCTGGAGCTTCTTGTGTCCCTGTAGCTCAGAACATGAGTTCAGCCACTTGACCCTTGATGTCACTCTGCCTGGGATGAAGGCAACAAGTCCAGTCTTCCTTCTGAGGGTCCTACTTTTATACTTGTGCCAGTTTTGAAGTGAAACAAAACTTCTGGAGTTTTTCCCCCCTACAGATGGTTCTGAAATTTCCTTCCTCCCTGCCCTGGTCCCAGAATATCTGTGGTGACAAAAGGCTGGTGTGAAGTCCATTGTGAGGGCAGGAGGCATTCCCGATTGAAATGCAAGTGTGGTAGGTAACAGCTCCGCTCCGATCCATTCTGTCACAATGGCCCATCCCTACAAAATCCATTCCCTCTTTGTGACACTGTCTGGGAGGAATGCACAAAGGCCAACTGTCTACTACACTTAGTCATGTGTCCCAGGACACAGGCTACAGGTACTAAATGGTTAGGACAAGAAAATCCCAACTTTCTTAAAGTGACATTTTCAGAATTGTGACTTAAAATCTGACTTTACCATCAAAGAGGATTTTATATGACAATTCCTTAGACGCTAAACATGACATTTCTGCCTGTTCCTAAACACAAGTTAATCTTAATAAATGTAATATTGTAACCCAATGTTATGCTGTGAGAGAGGTAGCTCTCGCCGTAGTGAAAAACAAATTTGTGAGTTTTTCACTATTAGAACATCTTCAACGCAAAAGTACATGTCCATATTTCTTAATACTATATACCCTGCCCTATGAGCTCTTTAAGGCCTACCCTAGGTGCCACCTGTTTATAACGAAAAGGGAGTTTCAGGCGTGGCAGAAGGTTTATTTTTCCAATTGGAAGTTTAAAATTGTACATGGGAACAGTCCATCCCAAACTGCCAGGCCAGGTCCTCCATGGACCAAAAACGAGCATCACCAGCCAGGCTAGCTCGACTCCAATGGCATAGAGAGCACGGAACCCACGTCTGGGCATACTGGGGTGGCCTAGTGAGCAAAAGAATGATGGATTTAATCCAGATCTCTTGACTGGGGGTGAATGTTGGATTTAATCAGCATTCCGTCCATCATTTGTTGCAGTAGACATGGGTCCCTAGCCTAGCTGATGAAGGGTGAAACCCCAAAACCGGTCACAGAATGCTTGTTTCCAGTCTAGTGCAACCCGGCTTGGCAGTTTGAGCTGGACTGTTCCCATGGGGAACATAGTCGAGACTGATTTGCATATGGCTGGGTCTAAACTGGAACGGCATGGGGAGCAAACAAACTATGGATGAAGGCCCAGATCTCGGTACTGGGGTACACGTTTGACATTGTTCCCCTGAGGAGCAGAGTCAAGACTGATTAGCATCTGGCTGGGGCCAAACTGGGGTGGCATAGTGAACAAAAGAACAAATGCATTTAACGCAGATCTCTTGACTGGGGGTGAATGTTTGATTTACTCAGCATTCCATCCATCATTTGTTGCTGCAGCACATTTCGCCCTAAGTAGAATGGGTATGCCCAGACGTGGGTCCCTTGCTTGCTGTGCCACTGGATTCAAGCTAGCCTGGTTGAGGGGTGAAACTCCAAAACCGGTCCCAGGATACTTGCTTCTGGTCTAGTGTGAACCCGACTTGGCAGTTCGGACTGGGCTGTTCCCATTAGGAGCGGAGCAAAAACTGATTTGCATATGGCTGGGTCTGAACTGGAGTGGCATAGTGAACAAAATAACGATGGATTTAACCCAGATCTCCTGACTGTGGGTTGATGTTCGATTTACTCAGCATTCCAGCCATCATTTGTTGTTGTGGTACTTTTTGCCCAAAGTGGGATGGGTATGCCCAGATGTAGGTCCCGTTCTCACTGTGCCACTGGATTCAAGCTAGCCTGGCTGATGAGGGGTTAAACCTCAAAACTGGTCCTAGGATGTTAGTTTCCGGTCTAGTGAGGATCCGGCTTGGCAGTTCGGGCTGGGCTGTTGCCATGAGGTGCAAGGTCATGACTGATTTACATATTGCTGGGTTCAAACTGGGGTGGTGTAGTGTGCAAAGGAATGATGGATTAAACCCAGATCTCTTGACTGGGGGTGAATGTTTGATTTACTCATCATTCCACCCATTATTTGTTGCTGTAGCTCTTTTCGCCCTAAGTTGGATGGTATGCCCAGAAATGGGTCACTTACTCACTGTGCCACTGGATTCAAGCCAGCCTGGCTAATGAGGGGTGAAACCCGAAACCGATACCAAAATGCTTGTTTCTGGTCTAGTTAGGCCCCGGCTTGTCAGTTCGGGTTGGACTGTTCCCATGAGGAGCAGGGTCAAGACTGATTTGCATATAGCTGGGTCCAAACTGGGGTGGCGTGAGCAAAATAATTATGAATTTAACCCACATCTCTTGACTGGTGGTGAATGTTTGATTTCCTCAGCATTCCGTCCATCATTTGTTGCTGTAGCACTTCAGGCCCACTGTTAGACCTGTCAGCCCTTTGGGTGGTCCCTCCTTATCATTATTTATTTTGTCCCCCTTCTGCCTCAAACCCTGTTACAATTTTTCCTTTTTGGGAACCACCAGACTTTTTAGTGTTGATGCAGGGTCAGGGAGCCATTTTCCCTACCCCTGGAACTTCTGTCTGAGGGCCTGTGACACAAAATGGTGGCCCTCCCATTGTCACCTGTGACATCACCAGAACCCACTGGAGGTTTCTAGAACCTTCTGTAACATTCTAGAACTCTGTGACAGTGGGAGGCAGTTTAGAATGTTGGAAGGCCATCTCAGAGTGGCAGTTGGCATCTGACTAGAGAGGAGAGAAGACAGAGATAGAAGGAGGACGGAGTAAGGCAGCAGGGGTGGAAACCAGTGCTTGGAGTGGGGTCCAGAAACCCACCCTTGATGCTAGTCCCTACTGACCAAGCCCAGCCTAAAGCCCTGTGTGGGACCAAGTCCAGAAGAACCATCTTAAGGACCTGAATAGTTGGAACAGGCCTTAAAGAGGAAGAACAGCAAGCTCCTGACCTATTCAGCAGTGTCCTCCTGAAGTCCTGACGTCGAGAAGCCTGGAGACCTGGGGCCTGAGGTGGAGAAGCGGCGCTGACAGAAAGCAGACGTCGTACCCGGAGCCGTCAGAGGTCGAGTGAGGGCGCCGACGGAGGTCGTGGAGAGGCACCGGAGGTCCAGTGGAGAGTCACCGGAGGTCGAGTGAGGGCGCCGGCGGAGGTCGTGGAGAGGCGCCGGAGGTCGAGTCGGGAGTCACCCGAGGTCGAGGTGAGGCGTCGACGGGGGAGTGAAGTCCGCCCACCGGAGTCGCCAGAAACTGAGGTGAAGCGCGCCGGAGGTCGGGAGTGCAGATCGCACTCCGGAGACACCCGGAAGCGGGGAGACCGTGTCCCTGCGACGCCGGAAGGCGATATCGAGTCGAGACCGTCCAGCGACATCGAGTCGAGACCGCCCAGCGACATCGAGTCGAGACCGTCCAGCGACATCGAGTCGAGACTGCCCAGCGACATCGAGTCGAGACCGCCCAGCGACATCGAGTCGAGACCGCCCAGCGACATCGAGTCGAGACCGCCCAGCGACATCGAGTCGAGACCGCCCAGCGACATCGAGTCGAGACCGCCCAGCGACATCGAGTCGAGGCCGCCCAGCGACATCGAGTCGAGGCCGCCCAGCGACATCGATCCGGAGCCGCCACACGGGGCTGTGTAGTTTGGAGGGCCAGATCATTAGGTTATCATCATTCTGCCTCAGCTTAGGCCCCAGCCTTGACCAATCTAGGTGGGACACCCCCATGCCACCCAAATGACCACAAGCTGTATATGGGCAAAGTAAGACCAAGTTACCTCATGAAAGTGATCTGATCTGTAACTATCTTTAATTGCTTTACCTTATTTATTGAAGGTGCTTTATTTATTGTCTTCCACTAATTTATTCTTGCACTGTATTTATTGTCTGACTGTATTTATTTGCCGTCTATATTTATTGCACATCTATTTATTCTTTGTTTAATGATGACCTGAACCTATGTGTTGAAATTCCGAAGTAGCAATGTTTATTTGACCTGCTCTTCTGAAGGAAAATCCTAGTGTATTGTATTTATGATGTGAAACCTGCAACTAAGAGAAAATAAGATAAAGACATATATATTTTCATCTTGTCTTCCATAATTTTTACGGTGTAGTGTCGTTTTTGGAACGGATGAGCGCATGGTTATTGTGAGGGTGTGACGTACGCTTAACACGGTGCCTGACCCCCAACCGCTCGAGCCAAGCTACCACTGTGCTGGGAACCTGGTGACTGCTAACCCGGTTGCCCGGTTTCCAACATAAAATTGGTGTTCAGCGGTGGGATTGAGCTGTGCTTGCGTCTACTCGACAATAACTTTGGGTAGTCCATAGGCCTACACCGGGAGTTTTCTCCAAGCGGACTTCCTAATTTTGAGTTTTGTTTTTTCCAAATTTACTTCTGGTGGTGGGAGGAGGTATTACAAAAGGTACCCCCCTGCATAGCTTCTGTAAGCAACTGTCTTCTATCCTGAGTGGGCAAAATGGAGTTTGTATGGGAGGATGTGGAAACTTACACTGTGGCCCAACTCAGAGAGTTTTGTCAGCGAGAGGGGGTGTTTTGTCCCCAAGGTGCAAAGAAGGGTGAGCTCCAGACCAGCTTGAGGGCTTGGTGGGAGGCACGACGAGAAAGTAAGGTTGAGAAGGAGGACAGGGATGGAGAGCCTGACAGCGAGGGGGCTGGTTTGTACCAACCTGAGGTGGGGAACCTATTAGAGGGGCCCAGAACACTTTCAAGGAAGGGCAGCAGTGTCTCTAGTGGCGGCTTATCAGAGGCAGTATTAACTGACCGGAGGGAGAAAAGACAGCTCACATGGGAGTTGGCGAAGCTGGAGAAAGAAAAGGAGGAACGGAGGATGGCTCACGAGTTGAGGCTCAGGGAGATAGATCTCCAGATCCTATGGGTCGGGGCACACACTGTTCCTAATGGTGGTAGCGAAGAGAGAGAAATCACCAGGGAACCCAAACCCTACCTGCCAAAAGACATAGTAGCCAGCTATAGTGCGGGAGATGATATCGCCAAGTGGCTAGCGGCCTATGAGGTCTCTTTAAGAGTCCATGGGGTTCCAGAGAAATATTGGGGAGGGGGATTGTACAAATACATGCCTCCAGCTGGCAGGGATACATTATTGGCCCTAGAGCAGGATGAGCAGACCCACTACCCCACCATGAAAGTGGCGCTCGTGAGGAAGTTTGGACTAACACCCGAGAAGTACAGACAGAAGTTCCGGGGTAGCCACAAACTGGGCACACAGAATTGGGTGGATTTCCTGGACTATGTAAAGAAGGCATTAGAGGGTTGGATACAGGGCAGTGAGGTGAGGGACTACGAGGGGTTGTTTGATTTGATGTTGAAGGAACACCTGCTCGAAAAATGTTTCCCTGAACTGCGTCAACACCTGGTGGATAGCAAGCTGACCAATCCCCGGAAGCTTGCTGAGGAGGCGGACATTTGGGCTAGTACCCGGGTGTCCACAAGGGGGACTGGAGGGGACTCTCAAAGGACCGGACAGGGCGCCCCCCAGAAGAAAGAGGGAGGGGAAAAGAAAACGGAGTTCTCTAAAGGCCCCCAAAATAGTTTCCAAGTGAAGGGAACGGGATTCACCCCTAGGGCTAACCCACTCAGAAACCCTAATCCTGGCCAGAGTCAGCAGCCAAGGCTTGTCCATTGCTACGAGTGCGGTGGTGTCGGACACTATAAGGGAGATGTGAAGTGCCCGAAAAGACCACCCCCTCCCATCGGAGGAAAGGCACCCGGAGTAGCTAGTGTAGTGCTCGGGGAGGAGATGCCTTTAGATAAGGGAAGGGAGTGGGCGGGTGTCACTTTAGTGTCTCTGGGAGAACGGGAGATGGTTCCTAAGATCCAGGTGCCCGCAAATACCACAAAGTATGGGCAGTGGGTCACCATCAACGGCCAAAGAGGGGAGGCTCTGAGAGACACAGGAGCCAGTATGACTATGGTACGTAGCCAACTGGTGTCTCCAGAGCAGGTGATTCCCCATGTACTCCACCCTGCCGCGATGGCTGACGGCAGAATGGGCCACTATCCGGTGGCCGAGGTTCCATTTGAATGGGAAGGGGTTGCAGGGTTGCTTCGAGTTGCCGTAAGCCCTGCCGTGCCAGTCGATTGTCTGCTGGGGAATGACATGGAGCATAATGCTTGGAAGGAGGTGGAATACCGGACTCATGCTGAGATGCTGGGTACACCTGACTGGGCCTGTGTCAGCACAGGGTCTGCGACTACCCGGAGAGGGAGTTCGTTTAGGCGGGAGCCTGGAACAAAGGCACCGCCGGCTGCCGACCAAGGGAAGAACCGAGGACAGGAGGAGCCTGCCTCGGCATCTGCGCCCCGTGTGACGGATAGGCCACCGGAGGTGGTGGACCAGGAGTCCGCGGAGGGGGATGTTACCGAACTGGAGAACCTACCCATCCCGGCCGAGTGGCACGTGGAGGGAGGGCCGACCAGGGAGGAATTCTGCAAGGGCCAGAGGGAGTGTCCTACCCTTGAGGGACTTGAGCGACAGGCCGAAGCCCAGGCAGCAGGGAACGTTGAGGGGAACTACCACATTTACTGGGAAGATGGCCTCCTCTACATTGAACCCAAGGCACCCATGCACGGATCGTCACGGGCCTTGGTTGTCCCTCAACGTTACCGAGCCTTCCTCCTGGAATTGGCTCATGAAATCCCCTTGGCAGGACACCTGGGGCAAGACAAAACCTTTGCCCGGCTTGTCCCACACTTTTATTGGCCTCAAATGAAAGTGTCGTCCGACACCTACTGCCGGACGTGTGTGTCTTGTCAAGCCAGTGGGAAAACGGGGGTGAAGCTGAAAGCTCCCCTGGAACCACTTCCTGTCGTTAGCACCCCCTTTGAAAGGGTGGGCATCGACATTGTGGGTCCGTTAGATCCGCCTACTACAGCTGGTCACAGGTTTATCCTGGTTCTGGTGGATCATGCCACACGGTACCCAGAGGCCATACCTCTGAGGACCATTACTGCACCTGTTGTGGCTAGGTTCCTGATGGGAATCTTTACCCGAGTGGGTTTTCCCAAGGAAGTTGTGTCCGACAGGGGGACCAACGTCATGTCAGCATATATGCGGGCGATGTGGAAGGAGTGTGGAGTGACCTACCGGTTCACCACTCCTTACCACCCCCAGACCAATGGTCTGGTGGAGAGGTTCAATAAAACCTTGAAAGGCATGATCAGAAGTCTGCCTGAAAGCCTGCGGAGGAAATGAGACGTCCTCCTACCCTGTCTATTGTTTTCTTACAGGGAAGTGCCACAGAAGGGAGTGGGCTTCAGCCCCTTCGAACTTTTGTATGGGCACCCTGTGCGTGGACCTCTCGGCCTGGTGAGAGACGGATGGGAAAGAACTCCCAGAAAGCTTCCCCAGGATGTGGTGAGCTACATGCTGGCCTTCCGGAGCCAAATGGCTAAGTTGTGGAAGCAAGCTTCTGACAACTTGGAAGCCAGCCAAGCAGTAATGAAGGCGTGGTATGACCACAATGCTCACCCGGTGGAATTGGAGCCTGGCCAGAAGGTGTGGGTGATCGAACCAGGAGAGCTTAGCGCCCTCCAGGATCGCTGGTCAGGACCCTTTGAGGTGTTGGAGAAGAAGGGTAAGGCTACCTACTTGGTGGATCTGAAGACCCCTCGCCAGCCCCTACGGGTGCTGCATGCCAACCGCCTCAAACCCCACCATGAGAGGCCCGAAGTCATCTTGCTGATGGTGACTGACGGAGCAGAGGACGTGGAAAGCGAGCCTCTCCCCGACTTATTTGCGTCTCAAGAGAAGGATGGGTTGGTGGAGGGAGTGATTCTCTCCCCGTCCCTAACTCCTGAACAGCAGGAGGACTGCCGCCAGGTCCTGGGGCAGTACTCTTCGTTGTTCTCCCTTGTTCCGGGTAGGACTCACCTGTGCGTCCATGACGTGGACACAGGAGACAGCCCACCTGTGAAGTCAAAGATCTACCGGATGACAGACAAGGTGAAGGCCAGCATTCACAGTGAAGTCACTAAGATGCTGGAGCTAGGAGTGATTGAACCTTCCAGCAGCCCCTGGTCCAGTCCGGTGGTACTTGTAGGAGAGTAGGGTCTGCTTTCTATGTTCACTCCCACTTTTTGCTTTTGCTTTACTGGTTTTCGACTTAGATGTGGCTGTGGGCCTGCCAATCAGACCCACAGCCCTGCTGTTCTCTCTCTAAATTAATACTATGTACTTTAGGTGCATAACCCATTTGGATAGGATCACCTTATTGGCCCCTGTACAGTGTACCCTAGGTACCCAGGGCATAGGTGTACCCTAGGCCTACCAGGGGCTGCAGCATGTATTATGCCACCCCTGGCCTGGCCTTCCATTTTGACACAACTGGCTGATCACTCAGCTGGGGGCAAGGTTGTGTACTCACCCCTTGCTTAGGTGTAGTATTCCTATACCTAACTTACATATAGACACATGTGTACCTATCAGTCACTCCTATGGCAGGCCTTGACAATCCTGGAGGCAGAGTGCTTGGTAGCATGAGCTGAGCCTGTCTGCAGCTTTCGGAACCATGTCCTTATAGCTGTTCTATGATATAGCCTACCATATACTCTTAAAGTGCCTTATAATCTTAGACGGTTATGGTAACTGTGGTTTGCTTTATCAAAACATGTCGTGTAAGGTGTCTAACACTAGGGAATAATACCCCCATGCCATTTCTGGACATGAGAATATTATTCCCCCCTTCTAGAGGGAAAGACATGTTAAAATCATACTTCAACTGTTAGCCTCTGACCAAAGCCTCAGCATCACAAAATGGATGCTGCTGCCACGACACAAGTCTGACCTCCTGCAGCTGGGAGTGATCCCAGCCAGGGAGGCCTGGACAATAGGTTTCCTGCTTGGGGAGGTGCTAGCACCTCTCCAGACAGCCTTTAGTGTATTGGGGCAGGGTGGGCTGAAAGGAATGAGACATGCCTGGGGCACACAAGGTGTTCCTTGCATAGTCCAGTTCAAAACGGCGCTGGGGCACTCCAGCCCCAGCTCTGGTGCGAAACTGGACAAAGGGAAGTGGGTGTAACCACCCCCTCCCAGGTCCCACCCATAAGGCGTGACCTAGCAGGTATCCCAGCCCCCCAGATTAGTATAAGAGTGGGAGTTGGGCCTCAAGACTTTAGATTATCCTGAACCTGCAAAACTGAACAGAAACTCTGGACCTTCGACATTCGACGAAAGAAGAAGACTGAAGAATCTCCCTTGTAGCCAAGGAGTGGCTACCCTGTGCAAACAGGCACCATCAAGAGACTACCCTTTGCTTTGCGACCGTTCTACGAGGAACCGACTGCAGAGCCCGACCAGAGCCTTGACTTCCAGACTTCTCCGACCCTCATCCACATCTGTAGCAGAGCTGAGATCCGTGGAGGCGACGAGCGACGTGGGACCGGCTACCTGGGAAAAGTGGCTAGTAACTTACAGCGCAGCTTCTGAGGTACCCTCGAAGTTGTGCACCGGGGATTGAGAAGCCCCAACCCCAAGCACCATCTGCACCGAAGACCAGCCCCCCACACTCCACGAGTCCTGCGTGGGGCCCTTCAGCATTTTCCTGCTTGCCGCGTCTGTCCGGTTGCTTGCCCGCTGGCTAGTGGCCTTTGTGACGACGCACCCTGAAATCTTCTGCGCTGGTTTGGCACCTCCAGACTGGCTCCCGCTTCTCTGCAACGAAGAAGCACCCCAGACCTTCCTGGTCTGCACCAGAAGCAAGCCCTTTGTTCTTCGTGGGTTCCGCTTGCCAAGGCTTGGTGAGTCCTAGTCCAACTTCGACGCCGCCGACAGCAAGAGCCTTCGTGGGACAGCTCGCCTCCTGGTCCTGGTCGTCCTCGACGCTTCCTGGTCCTCCTGGCTGCAGCGACAAGCTTCACCTTCACCTGCAACTCTTCACGACATCGCCTGGTTCCTTCCTGGTTCCACGTGGTCACTGGCTAGTGACCTTGACTCTGTCCCTTCTGCTTGCAGGTTTCTTCTCTTCTTGATCCCAGCCTTGGGATCCACCGGACACTCTCCCCTGACTGCCTGTCAGCATCTTTCTTCAGGCATCCATAGGAGTCGACGACGAAAACGACGCATCTTCACCCCTATGCACCCGCAGCCTGTGGGCTAGGTAACTTGGGTACTCCGGTGCTCATCAGGATAGTGACTATCCTAGTGTCTAGTTTTCAAGTCTCAACTTCCTAGCTACTCCGGAAGTGTCCTAAATCTACCGTTTTCTAAACTGTACTATTGCTATTGACTTTTACGCATTACGCGTGAGTGTTTCCACTCTGCACACGAATCCCGTGGGCCTCCCACTTCCTAACTAACGCTAGTGTAGTGTAGCCCCAGCGATTCCCTAGGCCTAGGCCTATTCTATTTCCGTGACAGTGGTTCTTATACCACTTACTTAGTATATGGTTTGCGTGGCCCCTAGGGCCTAACTGTATTACTTACCTGTGTGACTTAATGTATGCATAAATAAGACTGTGTTGTACTTACCTCTAATCTCATAAAGAGTGCTGAGGGTTTGCTTAGAATAAACACACTTTATTTTATATATATATCTGTTGTGGTGTCCTTTCATTTGGTATTCAAGGGATTATATATGGTATCACAGCTGGCTTCACATGCCATTCAGAGTTTAGCCTAAGACTGCTCTTGTCCATGCTACCACTAGGATAGCTGGTCTATAAGGTTGACTTTACAACCAATCACCATAAGGGTATTTGGACTGATATAAGGTGTACACTAGAACTAGTGACATCATACATCAGGCCAACTTCTCACATTGGTGAGCAGCGGTTGGGATCTGAGCTTGCTGTTGTAATACCATTGTAATCTTGAGATACTAAATTGAAAGATCACACAGATATTGTCTAGGTACATATAACATAGATTATTATACTTAAGTCCTACTGGACTTTGTAGTTGTAGGTTGAAGGGAGTAACACACCCTGACTACAACTACTAGAAAGGTTTAGTAGATACAACTAGTGTAGGTAGGTGCACACACCACACCCTCACTAGATCATGTCTCTGAGAGTAGATCAAGTAGATGCTCTCTCAGGAGGATCAGGTCTGCAAAAGATCCCCTCTAGATATGATACCTTAACATTCCAGGAGATGAGACACTTGTGTACCTCCAGAGGAATAAAACAGGGTGCAAACCCTACCCTCCTTCAGTTAAGACAACTCCTAGAGGAGTATGATGCTCAGAGGGCATCTCAGGCAGGTGCCCTAGGCACAGAGGAGGGTCTACCCACCACAGAGGAGTCAGATGGGGCTTCAGATGGGGAGGTAGACAGCCAGAGCCAAGTAAGGAGACTTAGCCAGGCTAACTTAAGTTTACATGGGAGTTTGCATGGGGTCCCCCCATACAGACCCACAAGTAGGCATTCACAGAGAAGCAGGAGGGACAGATCCCCTTCAAGGGAATCCATCCACTCCCATGTCTCTAGCATCTCTAATGCTTCCTCTCACAGGGGAATGACTTCACCTGAGAGAAAGGAGCATGCAGCCAGAATGAGGGAGGCTAATCTGAGGATTCAGAGGGAAGAACTTGCCCTTGCCAAAGAGAAGCTTGCTCTGGCTAGAGAACAAAAGTTAAGTGGGTTAGAACCCACTGGTGGCAGCAACATTCCTAGAGATAGAGACAGGCACTATGATAATAGAAACGAGATTGTCCCTCCCTACAAGTTTGGGGATGACATCCACAAATGGATAACTGCTTTGGAGAGAGCTTGCAAAGTACAGCAGGTACCCCAAAGTCAGTGGGCAGCTATCTTGTGGCTCTCCTTCTCTGAGAAAGGAAGAGACAAGCTCCTCACAGTTAGTGATGAGGATGCAGATAATTACACTGTCCTGAAGAGTGCTCTGATTGATGGGTTTGGCCTAACCACTGAACAATACAGGTTGTTGTTCAGGGATACCCAGAAGACACAGACTCAGGACTGGACTGACTTTGTAGATTGTGCCACTAAGGCTCTGGAAGGCTGGCTAATGGGAAGTAAGGTTAAGGACTATACAGGATTGTATAATTTGATCATGAGAGAGCAAATACTTAACAACTGTCAAAACCAGCTATTGCATCAACACCTGATTGATTCTGATCTGACTTCTCCCCAAGAATTGGGAAAGAAGGCAGATAGATGGGTCAGGACTAGAGTTAAGCAGAAAAACCAGAACCAGGGCGGTGATCAGAAAAAAGCAGACCAGAAGGGTAATGAGCAGAAACAAAAAGACCAGAAGTCTTCACCAGGCCCCCAAAAGGCTCAGGGGGAGGGTGGTTCCAAAAAGGATAAGAAGAAAGATGGCCAAAAGAAACCATGGTGCAACTATTGTAAGTCCAACTCACATTGGTTTAGTGAGTGCACCAAAAAGGATAAGCCCCCAGCCACCATTGCCCCTAAGGCAACTGTACCCCCTAGTTCAGCTGTAAGTGGTGGTTCCCAGCAAAAGGGTGTAGTAGGGTTAACCCTGGGAACTGAGGAGGATTCTGGCCTAGTCAGAGTACCTACTCAGGCTGTCCTGATCTGTGATGGGGACTTAGCTTTGTCCTCTACTGTAGGCCCCAGTAACCTGGGCAAGTACAGACAGACACCTTTTATCAACCAAAGAATGGCTCAGGCCTACAGGGACACTGGAGCTAGTGTCACAATGGTGACACCTGCTTTTGTGGACCCTGGACAGATCATACTAGGTGAGAATTACCTAGTGACCAACGCTAGCAATGCCACTACCTCCCATAGTGTGGCTATTGTTAACTTCTCCTGGGGAGGGGTAACTGGCCTCAAGAAAGTTGTTGTTAGTTCAGACCTTCCTGTAGAGTGTTTACTGGGCAATGATCTTGAAACTTCAGTTTGGTCTGAAGTGGAGTATAGGACCCATGCAGAAATGCTGGGGATAGATGCACATGTCCTTGCTGTGACCAGGTCACAGGCCAAAAAGTGCAACACTGAACAAGTGCTGGATCCTGAAACTATGGACCAGTCACAACCCAAGAGAAAGAGCAGTAGGGTTAAGGCTGTGCCTTCCCCCCTGCCTCAGGTGGCGGATCAGCCCTCCCAGGAGGATGATTCTGAGAGCCCTGAAGGAACTGTCCTAGAAGAACTTGAACCTGATCAGGTTGAGTTTCTTGGGACAGGGGGACCTTCCAGGGCAGATCTGAGGCAGGCTCAATTAGACTGCCCCTCTCTTGAACCCCTCAGACAGCTGGCTGCTGCTGAGGCTGCAGGGAATGCTCAAGGTACCCATAGAGTGTATTGGGATGAAGGGCTACTGTACTCAGAGGCTAGAGACCCCAAGCCTGGTGCATCCAGGAGGTTGGTCATACCACTGAAGTTCAGAGGCTTCCTTCTAACCTTGGCCCATGATATTCCCCTTGCAGGACATTTAGGCCAGAACAAGACTTGGGACAGGCTTGTCCCTCACTTTCACTGGCCCCATATGTCAGAAGATACTAAGGAGTTTTGTCGCTCCTGTGTCACCTGCCAAGCCAGTGGCAAATCAGGTGGCACCACAAAGGCCCCCCTCATACCACTACCTGTGGTGGGGGTCCCCTTTGAAAGAGTGGGCATAGATATTGTAGGACCAATGGACCCACAAACAGCATCTGGGCACAGATTCATACTGGTGATAGTGGACCATGCCACCAGGTACCCAGAAGCAATTCCCCTGAGGACCACAACAGCTCCTGTTGTGGCAAGGGCCCTGCTTGGAGTATTCTCCAGAGTGGGCTTTCCAAAGGAGGTCATTTCTGACAGAGGTGCCAACTTTATGTCAGGATACTTGACTGCAATGTGGAAGGAGTGTGGTGTTAACTATAAGTTCACCACACCCTATCACCCACAGTGCAATGGGCTTGTTGAGAGATTCAACAAGACCCTAAAGGGAATGATAAAAGGATTACCAGACAAGCTTAGGCGAAGATGGGACATCCTTTTACCCTGCCTTCTGTTTGCTTACAGAGAGGTCCCACAAAAGGGGGTTGGCTACAGCCCTTTTGAGCTTTTGTTTGGGCATCCTGTAAGAGGACCCCTGTGTTTGGTGAAGGAAGGATGGGAGAGACCTCTCAGACAACCCAAACTAGACATAGTGGATTATGTACTTGGTCTCCGCTCCAGGATGGCAGAGTATATGAAGAAGGCTTTTAAAAACCTTGAGGCAAGCCAAGAACTCCAAAAAGCTTGGCATGACCAAAAGGCTGTACTGACTGTTTACCAGCCAGGACAGAAAGTGTGGGTGTTGGAGCCAGTGGCCCCAGCAGCACTCCAAGACAAATGGTCTGGACCCCACACTATTGTTGAGAAAAAGGGAGAAGTCACCTACTTGGTGGACCTTGGGACTCCCAGAAGCCCCCACAGGGTGCTTCATGTCAACAGATTGAAGGCATATGTTGACAGGGCAGACATGGGGCTACTCATGGCTACAGATGAGGGGCAGGAGGAAGAGAGTGACCCTCTTCCAGACCTGTTGACTCAGAACCCTGATGATGGCTCAGTTGATGGTGTGGTCTTTTCTGACAGCCTCACTGTCCATCAGCAACAGGACTGCAGGCAGGTTCTGCAATCCTACAGACATATGTTCTCTCTGACCCCAAGTCAGACAAACTGGTGCACCCATGAGGTGGACACTGGTGACAGTCTGCCTGTGAAGAGTAAAATCTACAGGCAACCTGACCATGTCAGGGACTGCATAAAAGTTGAGGTACAAAAGATGTTGGAGCTGGGAGTCATTGAACCTTCAGAGAGCCCTTGGGCTAGTCCTGTAGTCCTTGTGCCAAAACCTCACACCCAAGATGGTAAGAGAGAGATGAGGTTTTGCGTGGATTACAGAGGTCTCAATGCTGTCACTAGGACAGATGCCCACCCAATACCTAGGGCAGATGAGCTCATTGACAGACTGGCAGCTGCTAAGTTTTTGAGCACATTTGACCTAACAGCAGGCTACTGGCAAATCAGACTAGCTGAGAGTGCAAAGGCCAAAACTGCTTTCTCGACCCCAGGAGGACATTATCAATTTGTGGTAATGCCCTTTGGTTTGAAGAATGCACCTGCCACTTTCCAAAGGCTGGTGAATCAAGTCCTTACTGGGTTGGATGATTATTGTGCAGCTTATCTTGATGATATTGCTGTCTTTAGCTCCACCTGGGAGGATCACCTGGTCCACCTGAGGAATGTTTTAGAGGCCCTGCAAAAGGCAGGCCTCACTATCAAGGCCACTAATTGCCAGATAGGGCAGAGCAAGGTTGTATACCTGGGCCACCTAGTCGGTGGGGGTCAGGTTCAACCACTGGAGAGCAAGATCCAGACCATAAAGGACTGGGCTCCTCCAACTACCCAGACTCAGGTCAGAGCTTTCTTGGGCCTGACTGGGTACTACAGAAAGTTTGTTAAGAACTATGGGTCCATAGTGACACCACTTAATGACTTGACCTCCAAAAAGATGCCAAAGAAAGTTCAGTGGACAGTAAGCTGTCAAAAAGCATTTGATGACCTGAAGCAGGCCATGTGCAGTGCACCTATTCTGAAAAGTCCAGACTACTCCAAAGAGTTCATTGTCCAGACAGATGCTTCTGAGTTAGGTGTGGGAGCTGTTCTTTCACAACTGAATGTAGATGGTCAAGACCAGCCCATTGCTTTTATAAGTAGAAGGCTGACCCCTAGAGAGAAACGTTGGTCAGCTATTGAGAGGGAGGCTTTTGCTGTGGTTTGGGCCCTGAAGAAGCTGAGGCCATACTTGTTTGGCACTCACTTCAAGATTCAGACAGACCATAAGCTCCTCTTGTGGCTAAATCAGATGAAGGGTGAAAATCCCAAACTTCTTAGGTGGTCCATTTCCCTACAGGGGATGGACTTCACAGTGGAACATAGACCTGGGACTGACCATGCCAATGCAGATGGACTCTCCAGATATTTCCACTTAGAACATGAAGACTCAACTGGTCAAGGTTAGTTTAATGTCCCTAAGTTTGGGGGGGGGTTGTGTAGGAGAGTAGGGTCTGCTTTCTATGTTCACCCCCACTTTTTGCTTTTGCTTTACTGGTTTTCGACTTAGATGTGGCTGTGGGCCTGCCAATCAGACCCACAGCCCTGCTGTTCTCTCTCTAAATTAATACTATGTACTTTAGGTGCATAACCCATTTGGATAGGATCACCTTATTGGCCCCTGTACAGTGTACCCTAGGTACCCAGGGCATAGGTGTACCCTAGGCCTACCAGGGGCTGCAGCATGTATTATGCCACCCCTGGCCTGGCCTTCCATTTTGACACAACTGGCTGATCACTCAGCTGGGGGCAAGGTCGTGTACTCACCCCTTGCTTAGGTGTAGTATTCCTATACCTAACTTACATATAGACACATGTGTACCTATCAGTCACTCCTATGGCAGGCCTTGACAATCCTGGAGGCAGAGTGCTTGGTAACATGTGAGATGGTGCTCTAGCATGAGCTGAGCCTGTCTGCAGCTTTCGGAACCTTGTCCTTATAGCTGTTCTATGATATAGCCTACCATATACTCTTAAAGTGCCTTATAATCTTAGACGGTTATGGTAACTGTGGTTTGGCTTTATCAAAACATGTCGTGTAAGGTGTCTAACACTAGGGAATAATACCCCCATGCCATTTCTGGACATGAGAATATTATTCCCCCCTTCTAGAGGGAAAGACATGTTAAAATCATACTTCAACTGTTAGCCTCTGACCAAAGCCTCAGCATCACAAAATGGATGCTGCTGCCACGACACAAGTCTGACCTCCTGCAGCTGGGAGTGATCCCAGCCAGGGAGGCCTGGACAATAGGTTTCCTGCTTGGGGAGGTGCTAGCACCTCTCCAGACAGCCTTTAGTGTATTGGGGCAGGGTGGGCTGAAAGGAATGAGACATGCCTGGGGCACACAAGGTGTTCCTTGCATAGTCCAGTTCAAACCGGCGCTGGGGCACTCCAGCCCCAGCTCTGGCGCGAAACTGGACAAAGGGAAGTGGGTGTAACCACCCCCTCCCAGGTCCCACCCATAAGGCGTGACCTAGCAGGTATCCCAGCCCCCCAGATTAGTATAAGAGTGGGAGTTGGGCCTCAAGACTTTAGATTATCCTGAACCTGCATAACTGAACAGAAACTCTGGACCTTCGACATTCGACGAAAGAAGAAGACTGAAGAATCTCCCTTGTAGCCAAGGAGTGGCTACCCTGTGCAAACAGGCACCATCAAGAGACTACCCTTTGCTTTGCGACCGTTCTACGAGGAACCGACTGCAGAGCCCGACCAGAGCCTTGACTTCCAGACTTCTCCGACCCTCATCCACATCTGTAGCAGAGCTGAGATCCGTGGAGGCGACGAGCGACGTGGCACCGGCTACCTGGGAAAAGTGGCTAGTAACTTACAGCGCAGCTTCTGAGGTACCCTCGAAGTTGTGCACCGGGGATTGAGAAGCCCCAACCCCAAGCACCATCTGCACCGAAGACCAGCCCCCCACACTCCACGAGTCCTGCGTGGGGCCCTTCAGCATTTTCCTGCTTGCCGCGTCTGTCCGGTTGCTTGCCCGCTGGCTAGTGGCCTTTGTGACGACGCACCCTGAAATCTTCTGCGCTGGTTTGGCTCCTCCAGACTGGCTCCCGCTTCTCTGCAAAGAAGAAGCACCCCAGACCTTCCTGGTCTGCACCAGAAGCAAGTCCTTTGTTCTTCGTGGGTTCCGCTTGCCAAGGCTTGGTGAGTCCTAGTCCAACTTCGACGCCGCCGACAGCAAGAGCCTTCGTGGGACAGCTCGCCTCCTGGTCCTGGTCGTCCTCGACGCTTCCTGGTCCTCCTGGCTGCAGCGACAAGCTTCACCTTCACCTGCAACTCTTCACGACATCGCCTGGTTCCTTCCTGGTTCCACGTGGTCACTGGCTAGTGACCTTGACTCTGTCCCTTCTGCTTGCAGGTTTCTTCTCTTCTTGATCCCAGCCTTGGGATCCACCGGACACTCTCCCCTGACTGCCTGTCAGCATCTTTCTTCAGGCATCCATAGGAGTCGACGACGAAAACGACGCATCTTCACCCCTATGCACCCGCAGCCTGTGGGCTAGGTAACTTGGGTACTCCGGTGCTCATCAGGATAGTGACTATCCTAGTGTCTAGTTTTCAAGTCTCAACTTCCTAGCTACTCCGGAAGTGTCCTAAATCTACCGTTTTCTAAACTGTACTATTGCTATTGACTTTTACGCATTACGCGTGAGTGTTTCCACTCTGCACACGAATCCCGTGGGCCTCCCACTTCCTAACTAACGCTAGTGTAGTGTAGCCCCAGCGATTCCCTAGGCCTAGGCCTATTCTATTTCCGTGACAGTGGTTCTTATACCACTTACTTAGTATATGGTTTGCGTGGCCCCTAGGGCCTAACTGTATTACTTACCTGTGTGACTTAATGTATGCATAAATAAGACTGTGTTGTACTTACCTCTAATCTCATAAAGAGTGCTGAGGGTTTGCTTAGAATAAATACACTTTATTTTATATATATATCTGTTGTGGTGTCCTTTCATTTGGTATTCAAGGGATTATATATGGTATCACAGCTGGCTTCACATGCCATTCAGAGTTTAGCCTAAGACTGCTCTTGTCCATGCTACCACTAGGATAGCTGGTCTATAAGGTTGACTTTACAACCAATCACCATAAGGGTATTTGGACTGATATAAGGTGTACACTAGAAGTAGTGACATCATACATCAGGCCAACTTCTCACAGTACTAGTACCAAAAGCTGCACCACCGGGGGCCCAACCGGAACTGAGGTTCTGTGTGGACTACCGGGGACTGAACTCAGTAACCAAGACTGATGCTCATCCGATTCCAAGGGCGGATGAACTGATTGACCGGCTGGGAGCTGCCCAATATCTGAGTACCTTTGACCTTACTTCCGGGCACTGGCAGATCTCTCTGACTGATGGAGCTAAGGAAAGGTCAGCCTTCTCCACGCCCAAGGGCCACTACCAGTTCTGCGTGATGCCCTTTGGGCTCAAGAACGCACCTGCCACGTTTCAGCGTCTGGTGAACCAGATCCTCACCGGAATGGAGAGTTTCTCTGCTGCTTATCTGGACGACATTGCCGTCTTCAGTAACAGCTGGGAGGATCACTTGCGTCACCTGCAAACTGTTCTCCAGGCCCTGAAGCAAGCTGGTTTAACGATCAAGGCCAGTAAATGCCAGATCGGGCAGGGGTCGGTAGTGTACCTTGGACACTTGGTGGGTAGGGGAGCGGTGCAACCCCTCCAGGCGAAAATCGAGGCTATCATGGCCTGGGAACCCCCCAAGACTCAGACTGAGGTCCGAGCTTTTCTGGGCCTCACCGGATATTACCGCCGCTTCGTGAAGGGGTATGGTACCATTGTGGCCCCCCTCACGGAGCTTACGTCCAAGAAGCAACCTCGACGGGTAGTCTGGACGGAGGCTTGTCAGCAGGCCTTTGTGAAACTGAAGCAAGCCATGTGCGAGGCCCCGGTCTTAAGGGCCCCAGATTTTTCCAAGGAGTTCATTGTCCAGACGGATGCATCGGAACATGGCATTGGGGCAGTGTTATCGCAACTCAATGAAGAGGGTCTGGATCAACCCGTGGTCTTCCTATCCCGGAGACTACTTCCCAGGGAACAGAAGTGGAGTGCAATAGAGCGTGAAGCCTTTGCAGTGGTATGGGCTCTGAAGAAGTTGCGGCCATACCTGTTTGGCTCGCACTTCCTAGTTCAGACCGACCACAGACCCCTTCGGTGGCTGATGCAGATGAAGGGGGAGAATCCCAAGTTGCTAAGGTGGTCTATCTCCCTACAGGGAATGGACTTTCGGGTGGAACATCGGCCTGGAGTGGACCACGCCAATGCAGACGGTCTCTCAAGGTATTTCCGCCTTAGTGATGAGAACTCCCAAGGGGTTGGGTAGCTCTCCCCACTTTCAGCTGGGGGGGACGCGTGTTAGACCTGTCAGCCCTTTGGGTGGTCCCTCCTCATCATTATTTATTTTGTCCCCCTTCTGCCTCAAACCCTGTTACAATTTTTCCTTTTTGGGAACCACCAGACTTTTTAGTGTTGATGCAGGGTCAGGGAGCCATTTTCCCTACCCCTGGAACTTCTGTCTGAGGGCCTGTGACACAAAATGGTGGCCACCCATTGTCACCTGTGATATCACCAGAACCCACTGGAGGTTTCTAGAACCTTCTGTAACATTCTAGAACTCTGTGACAGTGGGCAGCAGTTTAGAATGTTGGGAGGCCATCTCAGAGTGGCAGTTGGCATCTGACTAGAGAGGAGAGAAGACAGAGATAGAAGGAGGACGGAGTAAGGCAGCAGGGGTGGAAACCAGTGCTTGGAGTGGGGTCCAGAAACCCACCCTTGATGCTAGTCCCTACTGACCAAGCCCAGCCTAAAGCCCTGTGTGGGACCAAGTCCAGAAGAACCATCTTAAGGACCTGAATAGTTGGAACAGGCCTTAAAGAGGAAGAACAGCAAGCTCCTGACCTATTCAGCAGTGTCCTCCTGAAGTCCTGACGTCGAGAAGCCTGGAGACCTGGGGCCTGAGGTGGAGAAGCGGCGCTGACAGAAAGCAGACGTCGTACCCGGAGCCGTCAGAGGTCGAGTGAGGGCGCCGACGGAGGTCGTGGAGAGGCACCGGAGGTCGAGTGGAGAGTCACAGGAGGTCGAGTGAGGGCGCCGACGGAGGTCGTGGAGAGGCGCCGGAGGTCGAGTCGGGAGTCACCCGAGGTCGAGGTGAGGCGTCGACGGGGGAGTGAAGTCCGCCCACCGGAGTTGCCAGAAACTGAGGTGAAGCGCGCCGGAGGTCGGGAGTGGAGATCGCACTCCGGAGACACCCGGAAGCGGGGAGACCGTGTCCCTGCGACGCCGGAAGGCGACATCGAGTCGAGACCGTCCAGCGACATCGAGTCGAGACCGCCCAGCGACATCGAGTCGAGACCGCCCAGCGACATCGAGTCGAGACCGCCCAGCGACATCGAGTCGAGACCGCCCAGCGACATCGAGTCGAGACCGCCCAGCGACATCGAGTCGAGGCCGCCCAGCGACATCGATCCGGAGCCGCCACACGGCGCCGAGCGGAGCCGATCGTCGAAGAAGGGACAGTAAGTGGTAGAAGGGGCGTCTGAGGCCCCGTGGAGCCCTAAAAGACCATTCTAGGGGCTAGAGGGGTGTTAGAACCAGCCTGGGAGTGCCAGGGGTGAACTGAGACTGGTGCAGGGACATCTGTGAGGGGCTGTGTAGTTTGGAGGGCCAGATCATTAGGTTATCATCATTCTGCCTCAGCTTAGGCCCCAGCCTTGACCAATCTAGGTGGGACACCCCCATGCCACCCAAATGACCACAAGCTGTATATGGGCAAAGTAAGACCAAGTTACCTCATGAAAGTGATCTGATCTGTAACTGTCTTTAATTGCTTTACCTTATTTATTGAAGGTGCTTTATTTATTGTCTTCCACTAATTTATTCTTGCACTGTATTTATTGTCTGACTGTATTTATTTGCCGTCTATATTTATTGCACATCTATTTATTCTTTTTTTAATGATGACCTGAACCTATGTGTTGAAATTCCGAAGTAGCAATGTTTATTTGACCTGCTCTTCTGAAGGAAAATCCTAGTGTATTGTATTTATGATGTGAAACCTGCAACTAAGAGAAAATAAGATAAAGACATATATATTTTCATCTTGTCTTCCATAATTTTTACGGTGTAGTGTCGTTTTTGGAACGGATGAGCGCATGGTTATTGTGAGGGTGTGACGTACGCTTAACACGGTGCCTGACCCCCAACCGCTCGAGCCAAGCTACCACTGTGCTGGGAACCTGGTGACTGCTAACCCGGTTGCCCGGTTTCCAACATAAAATTGGTGTTCAGCGGTGGGATTGAGCTGTGCTTGCGTCTACTCGACAATAACTTTGGGTAGTCCATAGGCCTACACCGGGAGTTTTCTCCAAGCGGACTTCCTAATTTTGAGTTTTGTTTTTTCCAAATTTACTTCTGGTGGTGGGAGGAGGTATTACAAAAGGTACCCCCCTGCATAGCTTCTGTAAGCAACTGTCTTCTATCCTGAGTGGGCAAAATGGAGTTTGTATGGGAGGATGTGGAAACTTACACTGTGGCCCAACTCAGAGAGTTTTGTCAGCGAGAGGGGGTGTTTTGTCCCCAAGGTGCAAAGAAGGGTGAGCTCCAGACCAGCTTGAGGGCTTGGTGGGAGGCACGACGAGAATGTAAGGTTGAGAAGGAGGACAGGGATGGAGAGCCTGACAGCGAGGGGGCTGGTTTGTACCAACCTGAGGTGGGGAACCTATTAGAGGGGCCCAGAACACTTTCATGGAAGGGCAGCAGTGTCTCTAGTGGCGGCTTATCAGAGGCAGTATTAACTGACCGGAGGGAGAAAAGACAGCTCACATGGGAGTTGGCGAAGCTGGAGAAAGAAAAGGAGGAACGGAGGATGGCTCACGAGTTGAGGCTCAGGGAGATAGATCTCCAGATCCTATGGGTCGGGGCACACACTGTTCCTAATGGTGGCAGCGAAGAGAGAGAAATCACCAGGGAACCCAAACCCTACCTGCCAAAAGACATAGTAGCCAGCTATAGTGCGGGAGATGATATCGCCAAGTGGCTAGCGGCCTATGAGGTCTCTTTAAGAGTCCATGGGGTTCCAGAGAAATATTGGGGAGGGGGATTGTACAAATACATGCCTCCAGCTGGCAGGGATACATTATTGGCCCTAGAGCAGGATGAGCAGACCCACTACCCCCCATGAAAGTGGCGCTCGTGAGGAAGTTTGGACTAACACCCGAGAAGTACAGACAGAAGTTCCGGGGTAGCCACAAACTGGGCACACAGAATTGGGTGGATTTCCTGGACTATGTAAAGAAGGCATTAGAGGGTTGGATACAGGGCAGTGAGATGAGGGACTACGAAGGGTTGTTTGATTTTATGTTGAAGGAACACCTGCTCGAAAAATGTTTCCCTGAACTGCGTCAACACCTGGTGGATAGCAAGCTGACCAATCCCCGGAAGCTTGCTGAGGAGGCGGACATTTGGGCTAGTACCCGGGTGTCCACAAGGGGGACTGGAGGGGACTCTCAAAGGACCGGACAGGGCGCCCCCCAGAAGAAAGAGGGAGGGGAAAAGAAAACGGAGTTCTCTAAAGGCCCCCAAAATAGTTTCCAAGGGAAGGGAACGGGATTCACCCCTAGGGCTAACCCACCCAGAAACCCTAATCCTGGCCAGAGTCAGCAGCCAAGGGTTGTCCATTGCTACGAGTGCGGACACTATAAGGGAGATGTGAAGTGCCCGAAAAGACCACCCCCTCCCATCGGAGGAAAGGCCCCCGGAGTAGCTAGTGTAGTGCTCGGGGAGGAGATGCCTTTAGATAAGGGAAGGGAGTGGGCGGGTGTCACTTTAGTGTCTCTGGGAGAACGGGAGATGGTTCCTAAGATCCAGGTTCCCGCAAATACCACAAAGTATGGGCAGTGGGTCACCATTAACGGCCAAAGAGGGGAGGCTCTGAGAGACACAGGAGCCAGTATGACTATGGTACGTAGCCAACTGGTGTCTCCAGAGCAGGTGATTCCCCATGTACTCCACCCTGCCGCGATGGCTGACGGCAGAATGGGCCACTATCCGGTGGCCGAGGTTCCATTTGAATGGGAAGGGGTTGCAGGGTTGCTTCGAGTTGCCGTAAGCCCTGCCGTGCCAGTCGATTGTCTGCTGGGGAATGACATGGAGCATAATGCTTGGAAGGAGGTGGAATACCGGACTCATGCTGAGATGCTGGGTACACCTGACTGGGCCTGTGTCAGCACAGGGTCTGCGACTACCCGGAGAGGGAGTTCGTTTAGGCGGGAGCCTGGAACAAAGGCACCGCCGGCTGCCGACCAAGGGAAGAACCGAGGACAGGAGGAGCCTGCCTCGGCATCTGCGCCCCGTGTGACGGATAGGCCACCGGAGGTGGTGGACCAGGAGTCCGCGGAGGGGGATGTTACCGAACTGGAGAACCTACCCATCCCGGCCGAGTGGCACGTGGAGGGAGGGCCGACCAGGGAGGAATTCTGCAAGGGCCAGAGGGAGTGTCCTACCCTTGAGGGACTGAGGCGACAGGCCGAAGCCCAGGCAGCAGGGAACGTTGAGGGGAACTACCACATTTACTGGGAGGATGGCCTCCTCTACAGTGAACCCAAGGCACCCATGCACGGATCGTCACGGGCCTTGGTTGTCCCTCAACGTTACCGAGCCTTCCTCCTGGAATTGGCTCATGAAATCCCCTTGGCAGGACACCTGGGGCAAGACAAAACCTTTGCCCGGCTTGTCCCACACTTTTATTGGCCTCAAATGAAAGTGTCGTCCGACACCTACTGCCGGACGTGTGTGTCTTGTCAAGCCAGTGGGAAAACGGGGGTGAAGCTGAAAGCTCCCCTGGAACCACTTCCTGTCGTTAGCACCCCCTTTGAAAGGGTGGGCATCGACATTGTGGGTCCGTTAGATCCGCCTACTACAGCTGGTCACAGGTTTATCCTGGTTCTGGTGGATCATGCCACACGGTACCCAGAGGCCATACCTCTGAGGACCATTACTGCACCTGTTGTGGCTAGGGCCCTGATGGGAATCTTTACCCGAGTGGGTTTTCCCAAGGAAGTTGTGTCCGACAGGGGGACCAACTTCATGTCAGCATATATGCGGGCGATGTGGAAGGAGTGTGGAGTGACCTACCGGTTCACCACTCCTTACCACCCCCAGACCAATGGTCTGGTGGAGAGGTTCAATAAAACCTTGAAAGGCATGATCAGAAGTCTGCCTGAAAGCCTGCGGAGGAAATGGGACGTCCTCCTACCCTGTCTATTGTTTTCTTACAGGGAAGTGCCACAGAAGGGAGTGGGCTTCAGCCCCTTCGAACTTTTGTATGGGCACCCTGTGCGTGGACCTCTCGGCCTGGTGAGAGACGGATGGGAAAGAACTCCCAGAAAGCTTCCCCAGGATGTGGTGAGCTACATGCTGGCCTTCCGGAGCCAAATGGCTAAGTTGTGGAAGCAAGCTTCTGACAACTTGGAAGCCAGCCAAGCAGTAATGAAGGCGTGGTATGACCACAATGCTCACCCGGTGGAATTGGACCTTGGCCAGAAGGTGTGGGTGATCGAACCAGGAGAGCTTAGCGCCCTCCAGGATCGCTGGTCAGGACCCTTTGAGGTGTTGGAGAAGAAGGGTAAGGCTACCTACTTGGTGGATCTGAAGACCCCTCGCCAGCCCCTACGGGTGCTGCATGCCAACCGCCTCAAACCCCACCATGAGAGGCCCGAAGTCATCTTGCTGATGGTGACTGACGGAGCAGAGGACGTGGAAAGCGAGCCTCTCCCCGACTTATTTGCGTCTCAAGAGAAGGATGGGTTGGTGGAGGGAGTGATTCTCTCCCCGTCCCTAACTCCTGAACAGCAGGAGGACTGCCGCCAGGTCCTGGGGCAGTACTCTTCGTTGTTCTCCCTTGTTCCGGGTAGGACTCACCTGTGCGTCCATGACGTGGACACAGGAGACAGCCCACCTGTGAAGTCAAAGATCTACCGGATGACAGACAAGGTGAAGGCCAGCATTCACAGTGAAGTCACTAAGATGCTGGAGCTAGGAGTGATTGAACCTTCCAGCAGCCCCTGGTCCAGTCCGGTGGTACTAGTACCAAGAGCTGCACCACCGGGGGCCCAACCGGAACTGAGGTTCTGTGTGGACTACCGGGGACTGAACTCAGTAACCAAGACTGATGCTCATCCGATTCCAAGGGCGGATGAACTGATTGACCGGCTGGGAGCTGGCCAATATCTGAGTACCTTTGACCTTACTTCCGGGTACTGGCAGATCTCTCTGACTGATGGAGCTAAGGAAAGGTCAGCCTTCTCCACGCCCAAGGGCCACTACCAGTTCTGCGTGATGCCCTTTGGGCTCAAGAACGCACCTGCCACGTTTCAGCGTCTGGTGAACCAGATCCTCACCGGAATGGAGAGTTTCTCTGCTGCTTATCTGGACGACATTGCCGTCTTCAGTAACAGCTGGGAGGATCACTTGCGTCACCTGCAAACTGTTCTCCAGGCCCTGAAGCAAGCTGGTTTAACGATCAAGGCCAGTAAATGCCAGATCGGGCAGGGGTCGGTAGTGTACCTTGGACACTTGGTGGGTAGGGGAGCGGTGCAACCCCTCCAGGCGAAAATCGAGGCTATCATGGCCTGGGAACCCCCCAAGACTCAGACTGAGGTCCGAGCTTTTCTGGGCCTCACCGGATATTACCGCCGCTTCGTGAAGGGGTATGGTACCATTGTGGCCCCCCTCACGGAGCTTACGTCCAAGAAGCAACCTCGACGGGTAGTCTGGACGGAGGCTTGTCAGCAGGCCTTTGTGAAACTGAAGCAAGCCATGTGCGAGGCCCCGGTCTTAAGGGCCCCAGATTTTTCCAAGGAGTTCATTGTCCAGACGGATGCATCGGAACATGGCATTGGGGCAGTGTTATCGCAACTCAATGAAGAGGGTCTGGATCAACCCGTGGTCTTCCTATCCCGGAGACTACTTCCCAGGGAACAGAAGTGGAGTGCAATAGAGCGTGAAGCCTTTGCAGTGGTATGGGCTCTGAAGAAGTTGCGGCCATACCTGTTTGGCTCGCACTTCCTAGTTCAGACCGACCACAGACCCCTTCGGTGGCTGATGCAGATGAAGGGGGAGAATCCCAAGTTGCTAAGGTGGTCTATCTCCCTACAGGGAATGGACTTTCAGGTGGAACATCGGCCTGGAGTGGACCACGCCAATGCAGACGGTCTCTCAAGGTATTTCCGCCTTAGTGATGAGAACTCCCAAGGGGTTGGGTAGCTCTCCCCACTTTCAGCTGGGGGGGACGCGTGTTAGACCTGTCAGCCCTTTGGGTGGTCCCTCCTCATCATTATTTATTTTGTCCCCCTTCTGCCTCAAACCCTGTTACAATTTTTCCTTTTTGGGAACCACCAGACTTTTTAGTGTTGATGCAGGGTCAGGGAGCCATTTTCCCTACCCCTGGAACTTCTGTCTGAGGGCCTGTGACACAAAATGGTGGCCACCCATTGTCACCTGTGATATCACCAGAACCCACTGGAGGTTTCTAGAACCTTCTGTAACATTCTAGAACTCTGTGACAGTGGGCAGCAGTTTAGAATGTTGGGAGGCCATCTCAGAGTGGCAGTTGGCATCTGACTAGAGAGGAGAGAAGACAGAGATAGAAGGAGGACGGAGTAAGGCAGCAGGGGTGGAAACCAGTGCTTGGAGTGGGGTCCAGAAACCCACCCTTGATGCTAGTCCCTACTGACCAAGCCCAGCCTAAAGCCCTGTGTGGGACCAAGTCCAGAAGAACCATCTTAAGGACCTGAATAGTTGGAACAGGCCTTAAAGAGGAAGAACAGCAAGCTCCTGACCTATTCAGCAGTGTCCTCCTGAAGTCCTGACGTCGAGAAGCCTGGAGACCTGGGGCCTGAGGTGGAGCAGCGGCGCTGACAGAAAGCAGACGTCGTACCCGGAGCCGTCAGAGGTCGAGTGAGGGCGCCGACGGAGGTCGTGGAGAGGCACCGGAGGTCGAGTGGAGAGTCACAGGAGGTCGAGTGAGGGCGCCGACGGAGGTCGTGGAGAGGCGCCGGAGGTCGAGTCGGGAGTCACCCGAGGTCGAGGTGAGGCGTCGACGGGGGAGTGAAGTCCGCCCACCGGAGTTGCCAGAAACTGAGGTGAAGCGCGCCAGAGGTCGGGAGTGGAGATCGCACTCCGGAGACACCCGGAAGCGGGGAGACCGTGTCCCTGCGACGCCGGAAGGCGACATCGAGTCGAGACCGTCCAGCGACATCGAGTCGAGACCGCCCAGCGACATCGAGTCGAGACCGCCCAGCGACATCGAGTCGAGACCGCCCAGCGACATCGAGTCGAGACCGCCCAGCGACATCGTGTCGAGACCGCCCAGCGACATCGAGTCGAGGCCGCCCAGCGACATCGATCCGGAGCCGCCACACGGCGCCGAGCGGAGCCGATCGTCGAAGAAGGGACAGTAAGTGGTAGAAGGGGCGTCTGAGGCCCCGTGGAGCCCTAAAAGACCATTCTAGGGGCTAGAGGGGTGTTAGAACCAGCCTGGGAGTGCCAGGGGTGAACTGAGACTGGTGCAGGGACATCTGTGAGGGGCTGTGTAGTTTGGAGGGCCAGATCATTAGGTTATCATCATTCTGCCTCAGCTTAGGCCCCAGCCTTGACCAATCTAGGTGGGACACCCCCATGCCACCCAAATGACCACAAGCTGTATATGGGCAAAGTAAGACCAAGTTACCTCATGAAAGTGATCTGATCTGTAACTGTCTTTAATTGCTTTACCTTATTTATTGAAGGTGCTTTATTTATTGTCTTCCACTAATTTATTCTTGCACTGTATTTATTGTCTGACTGTATTTATTTGCCGTCTATATTTATTGCACATCTATTTATTCTTTTTTTAATGATGACCTGAACCTATGTGTTGAAATTCCGAAGTAGCAATGTTTATTTGACCTGCTCTTCTGAAGGAAAATCCTAGTGTATTGTATTTATGATGTGAAACCTGCAACTAAGAGAAAATAAGATAAAGACATATATATTTTCATCTTGTCTTCCATAATTTTTACGGTGTAGTGTCGTTTTTGGAACGGATGAGCGCATGGTTATTGTGAGGGTGTGACGTACGCTTAACACGGTGCCTGACCCCCAACCGCTCGAGCCAAGCTACCACTGTGCTGGGAACCTGGTGACTGCTAACCCGGTTGCCCGGTTTCCAACATAAAATTGGTGTTCAGCGGTGGGATTGAGCTGTGCTTGCGTCTACTCGACAATAACTTTGGGTAGTCCATAGGCCTACACCGGGAGTTTTCTCCAAGCGGACTTCCTAATTTTGAGTTTTGTTTTTTCCAAATTTACTTCTGGTGGTGGGAGGAGGTATTACAAAAGGTACCCCCCTGCATAGCTTCTGTAAGCAACTGTCTTCTATCCTGAGTGGGCAAAATGGAGTTTGTATGGGAGGATGTGGAAACTTACACTGTGGCCCAACTCAGAGAGTTTTGTCAGCGAGAGGGGGTGTTTTGTCCCCAAGGTGCAAAGAAGGGTGAGCTCCAGACCAGCTTGAGGGCTTGGTGGGAGGCACGACGAGAATGTAAGGTTGAGAAGGAGGACAGGGATGGAGAGCCTGACAGCGAGGGGGCTGGTTTGTACCAACCTGAGGTGGGGAACCTATTAGAGGGGCCCAGAACACTTTCAAGGAAGGGCAGCAGTGTCTCTAGTGGCGGCTTATCAGAGGCAGTATTAACTGACCGGAGGGAGAAAAGACAGCTCACATGGGAGTTGGCGAAGCTGGAGAAAGAAAAGGAGGAACGGAGGATGGCTCACGAGTTGAGGCTCAGGGAGATAGATCTCCAGATCCTATGGGTCGGGGCACACACTGTTCCTAATGGTGGCAGCGAAGAGAGAGAAATCACGAGGGAACCCAAACCCTACCTGCCAAAAGACATAGTAGCCAGCTATAGTGCGGGAGATGATATCGCCAAGTGGCTAGCGGCCTATGAGGTCTCTTTAAGAGTCCATGGGGTTCCAGAGAAATATTGGGGAGGGGGATTGTACAAATACATGCCTCCAGCTGGCAGGGATACATTATTGGCCCTAGAGCAGGATGAGCAGACCCACTACCCCACCATGAAAGTGGCGCTCGTGAGGAAGTTTGGACTAACACCCGAGAAGTACAGACAGAAGTTCCGGGGTAGCCACAAACTGGGCACACAGAATTGGGTGGATTTCCTGGACTATGTAAAGAAGGCATTAGAGGGTTGGATACAGGGCAGTGAGATGAGGGACTACGAAGGGTTGTTTGATTTTATGTTGAAGGAACACCTGCTCGAAAAATGTTTCCCTGAACTGCGTCAACACCTGGTGGATAGCAAGCTGACCAATCCCCGGAAGCTTGCTGAGGAGGCGGACATTTGGGCTAGTACCCGGGTGTCCACAAGGGGGACTGGAGGGGACTCTCAAAGGACCGGACAGGGCGCCCCCCAGAAGAAAGAGGGAGGGGAAAAGAAAACGGAGTTCTCTAAAGGCCCCCAAAATAGTTTCCAAGGGAAGGGAACGGGATTCACCCCTAGGGCTAACCCACCCAGAAACCCTAATCCTGGCCAGAGTCAGCAGCCAAGGGTTGTCCATTGCTACGAGTGCGGACACTATAAGGGAGATGTGAAGTGCCCGAAAAGACCACCCCCTCCCATCGGAGGAAAGGCCCCCGGAGTAGCAAGTGTAGTGCTCGGGGAGGAGATGCCTTTAGATAAGGGAAGGGAGTGGGCGGGTGTCACTTTAGTGTCTCTGGGAGAACGGGAGATGGTTCCTAAGATCCAGGTTCCCGCAAATACCACAAAGTATGGGCAGTGGGTCACCATCAACGGCCAAAGAGGGGAGGCTCTGAGAGACACAGGAGCCAGTATGACTATGGTACGTAGCCAACTGGTGTCTCCAGAGCAGGTGATTCCCCATGTACTCCACCCTGCCGCGATGGCTGACGGCAGAATGGGCCACTATCCGGTGGCCGAGGTTCCATTTGAATGGGAAGGGGTTGCAGGGTTGCTTCGAGTTGCCGTAAGCCCTGCCGTGCCAGTCGATTGTCTGCTGGGGAATGACATGGAGCATAATGCTTGGAAGGAGGTGGAATACCGGACTCATGCTGAGATGCTGGGTACACCTGACTGGGCCTGTGTCAGCACAGGGTCTGCGACTACCCGGAGAGGGAGTTCGTTTAGGCGGGAGCCTGGAACAAAGGCACCGCCGGCTGCCGACCAAGGGAAGAACCGAGGACAGGAGGAGCCTGCCTCGGAATCTGCGCCCCGTGTGACGGATAGGCCACCGGAGGTGGTGGACCAGGAGTCCGCGGAGGGGGATGTTACCGAACTGGAGAACCTACCCATCCCGGCCGAGTGGCACGTGGAGGGAGGGCCGACCAGGGAGGAATTCTGCAAGGGCCAGAGGGAGTGTCCTACCCTTGAGGGACTTCAGCGACAGGCCGAAGCCCAGGCAGCAGGGAACGTTGAGGGGAACTACCACATTTACTGGGAGGATGGCCTCCTCTACAGTGAACCCAAGGCACCCATGCACGGATCGTCACGGGCCTTGGTTGTCCCTCAACGTTACCGAGCCTTCCTCCTGGAATTGGCTCATGAAATCCCCTTGGCAGGACACCTGGGGCAAGACAAAACCTTTGCCCGGCTTGTCCCACACTTTTATTGGCCTCAAATGAAAGTGTCGTCCGACACCTACTGCCGGACGTGTGTGTCTTGTCAAGCCAGTGGGAAAACGGGGGTGAAGCTGAAAGCTCCCCTGGAACCACTTCCTGTCGTTAGCACCCCCTTTGAAAGGGTGGGCATCGACATTGTGGGTCCGTTAGATCCGCCTACTACAGCTGGTCACAGGTTTATCCTGGTTCTGGTGGATCATGCCACACGGTACCCAGAGGCCATACCTCTGAGGACCATTACTGCACCTGTTGTGGCTAGGGCCCTGATGGGAATCTTTACCCGAGTGGGTTTTCCCAAGGAAGTTGTGTCCGACAGGGGGACCAACTTCATGTCAGCATATATGCGGGCGATGTGGAAGGAGTGTGGAGTGACCTACCGGTTCACCACTCCTTACCACCCCCAGACCAATGGTCTGGTGGAGAGGTTCAATAAAACCTTGAAAGGCATGATCAGAAGTCTGCCTGAAAGCCTGCGGAGGAAATGGGACGTCCTCCTACGCTGTCTATTGTTTTCTTACAGGGAAGTGCCACAGAAGGGAGTGGGCTTCAGCCCCTTCGAACTTTTGTATGGGCACCCTGTGCGTGGACCTCTCGGCCTGGTGAGAGACGGATGGGAAAGAACTCCCAGAAAGCTTCCCCAGGATGTGGTGAGCTACATGCTGGCCTTCCGGAGCCAAATGGCTAAGTTGTGGAAGCAAGCTTCTGACAACTTGGAAGCCAGCCAAGCAGTAATGAAGGCGTGGTATGACCACAATGCTCACCCGGTGGAATTGGAGCCTGGCCAGAAGGTGTGGGTGATCGAACCAGGAGAGCTTAGCGCCCTCCAGGATCGCTGGTCAGGACCCTTTGAGGTGTTGGAGAAGAAGGGTAAGGCTACCTACTTGGTGGATCTGAAGACCCCTCGCCAGCCCCTACGGGTGCTGCATGCCAACCGCCTCAAACCCCACCATGAGAGGCCCGAAGTCATCTTGCTGATGGTGACTGACGGAGCAGAGGACGTGGAAAGCGAGCCTCTCCCCGACTTATTTGCGTCTCAAGAGAAGGATGGGTTGGTGGAGGGAGTGATTCTCTCCCCGTCCCTAACTCCTGAACAACAGGAGGACTGCCGCCAGGTCCTGGGGCAGTACTCTTCGTTGTTCTCCCTTGTTCCGGGTAGGACTCACCTGTGCGTCCATGACGTGGACACAGGAGACAGCCCACCTGTGAAGTCAAAGATCTACCGGATGACAGACAAGGTGAAGGCCAGCATTCACAGTGAAGTCACTAAGATGCTGGAGCTAGGAGTGATTGAACCTTCCAGCAGCCCCTGGCCCAGTCCGGTGGTACTAGTACCAAGAGCTGCACCACCGGGGGCCCAACCGGAACTGAGGTTCTGTGTGGAGTACCGGGGACTGAACTCAGTAACCAAGACTGATGCTCATCCGATTCCAAGGGCGGATGAACTGATTGACCGGCTGGGAGCTGGCCAATATCTGAGTACCTTTGACCTTACTTCCGGGTACTGGCAGATCTCTCTGACTGATGGAGCTAAGGAAAGGTCAGCCTTCTCCACGCCCAAGGGCCACTACCAGTTCTGCGTGATGCCCTTTGGGCTCAAGAACGCACCTGCCACGTTTCAGCGTCTGGTGAACCAGATCCTCACCGGAATGGAGAGTTTCTCTGCTGCTTATCTGGACGACATTGCCGTCTTCAGTAACAGCTGGGAGGATCACTTGCGTCACCTGCAAACTGTTCTCCAGGCCCTGAAGCAAGCTGGTTTAACGATCAAGGCCAGTAAATGCCAGATCGGGCAGGGGTCGGTAGTGTACCTTGGACACTTGGTGGGTAGGGGAGCGGTGCAACCCCTCCAGGCGAAAATCGAGGCTATCATGGCCTGGGAACCCCCCAAGACTCAGACGGAGGTCCGAGCTTTTCTGGGCCTCACCGGATATTACCGCCGCTTCGTGAAGGGGTATGGTACCATTGTGGCCCCCCTCACGGAGCTTACGTCCAAGAAGCAACCTCGACGGGACATCTGGACGGAGGCTTGTCAGCAGGCCTTTGTGAAACTGAAGCAAGCCATGTGCGAGGCCCCGGTCTTAAGGGCCCCAGATTTTTCCAAGGAGTTCATTGTCCAGACGGATGCATCGGAACATGGCATTGGGGCAGTGTTATCGCAACTCAATGAAGAGGGTCTGGATCAACCCGTGGTCTTCCTATCCCGGAGACTACTTCCCAGGGAACAGAAGTAGAGTGCAATAGAGCGTGAAGCCTTTGCAGTGGTATGGGCTCTGAAGAAGTTGCGGCCATACCTGTTTGGCTCGCACTTCCTAGTTCAGACCGACCACAGACCCCTTCGGTGGCTGATGCAGATGAAGGGGGAGAATCCCAAGTTGCTAAGGTGGTCTATCTCCCTACAGGGAATGGACTTTCAGGTGGAACATCGGCCTGGAGTGGACCACGCCAATGCAGACGGTCTCTCAAGGTATTTCCGCCTTAGTGATGAGGACTCCCAAGGGGTTGGGTAGCTCTCCCCACTTTCAGCTGGGGGGGACGCGTGTTAGACCTGTCAGCCCTTTGGGTGGTCCCTCCTCATCATTATTTATTTTGTCCCCCTTCTGCCTCAAACCCTGTTACAATTTTTCCTTTTTGGGAACCACCAGACTTTTTAGTGTTGATGCAGGGTCAGGGAGCCATTTTCCCTACCCCTGGAACTTCTGTCTGAGGGCCTGTGACACAAAATGGTGGCCACCCATTGTCACCTGTGATATCACCAGAACCCACTGGAGGTTTCTAGAACCTTCTGTAACATTCTAGAACTCTGTGACAGTGGGCAGCAGTTTAGAATGTTGGGAGGCCATCTCAGAGTGGCAGTTGGCATCTGACTAGAGAGGAGAGAAGACAGAGATAGAAGGAGGACGGAGTAAGGCAGCAGGGGTGGAAACCAGTGCTTGGAGTGGGGTCCAGAAACCCACCCTTGATGCTAGTCCCTACTGACCAAGCCCAGCCTAAAGCCCTGTGTGGGACCAAGTCCAGAAGAACCATCTTAAGGACCTGAATAGTTGGAACAGGCCTTAAAGAGGAAGAACAGCAAGCTCCTGACCTATTCAGCAGTGTCCTCCTGAAGTCCTGACGTCGAGAAGCCTGGAGACCTGGGGCCTGAGGTGGAGAAGCGGCGCTGACAGAAAGCAGACGTCGTACCCGGAGCCGTCAGAGGTCGAGTGAGGGCGCCGACGGAGGTCGTGGAGAGGCACCGGAGGTCGAGTGGAGAGTCACAGGAGGTCGAGTGAGGGCGCCGACGGAGGTCGTGGAGAGGCGCCGGAGGTCGAGTCGGGAGTCACCCGAGGTCGAGGTGAGGCGTCGACGGGGGAGTGAAGTCCGCCCACGGGAGTCGCCAGAAACTGAGGTGAAGCGCGCCGGAGGTCGGGAGTGGAGATCGCACTCTGGAGACACCCGGAAGCGGGGAGACCGTGTCCCTGCGACGCCGGAAGGCGACATCGAGTCGAGACCGTCCAGCGACATCGAGTCGAGACCGCCCAGCGACATCGAGTCGAGACCGCCCAGCGACATCGAGTCGAGACCGCCCAGCGACATCGAGTCGAGACCGCCCAGCGACATCGAGTCGAGACCGCCCAGCGACATCGAGTCGAGGCCGCCCAGCGACATCGATCCGGAGCCGCCACACGGCGCCGAGCGGAGCCGATCGTCGAAGAAGGGACAGTAAGTGGTAGAAGGGGCGTCTGAGGCCCCGTGGAGCCCTAAAAGACCATTCTAGGGGCTAGAGGGGTGTTAGAACCAGCCTGGGAGTGCCAGGGGTGAACTGAGACTGGTGCAGGGACATCTGTGAGGGGCTGTGTAGTTTGGAGGGCCAGATCATTAGGTTATCATCATTCTGCCTCAGCTTAGGCCCCAGCCTTGACCAATCTAGGTGGGACACCCCCATGCCACCCAAATGACCACAAGCTGTATATGGGCAAAGTAAGACCAAGTTACCTCATGAAAGTGATCTGATCTGTAACTGTCTTTAATTGCTTTACCTTATTTATTGAAGGTGCTTTATTTATTGTCTTCCACTAATTTATTCTTGCACTGTATTTATTGTCTGACTGTATTTATTTGCCGTCTATATTTATTGCACATCTATTTATTCTTTTTTTAATGATGACCTGAACCTATGTGTTGAAATTCCGAAGTAGCAATGTTTATTTGACCTGCTCTTCTGAAGGAAAATCCTAGTGTATTGTATTTATGATGTGAAACCTGCAACTAAGAGAAAATAAGATAAAGACATATATATTTTCATCTTGTCTTCCATAATTTTTACGGTGTAGTGTCGTTTTTGGAACGGATGAGCGCATGGTTATTGTGAGGGTGTGACGTACGCTTAACACGGTGCCTGACCCCCAACCGCTCGAGCCAAGCTACCACTGTGCTGGGAACCTGGTGACTGCTAACCCGGTTGCCCGGTTTCCAACATAAAATTGGTGTTCAGCGGTGGGATTGAGCTGTGCTTGCGTCTACTCGACAATAACTTTGGGTAGTCCATAGGCCTACACCGGGAGTTTTCTCCAAGCGGACTTCCTAATTTTGAGTTTTGTTTTTTCCAAATTTACTTCTGGTGGTGGGAGGAGGTATTACAAAAGGTACCCCCCTGCATAGCTTCTGTAAGCAACTGTCTTCTATCCTGAGTGGGCAAAATGGAGTTTGTATGGGAGGATGTGGAAACTTACACTGTGGCCCAACTCAGAGAGTTTTGTCAGCGAGAGGGGGTGTTTTGTCCCCAAGGTGCAAAGAAGGGTGAGCTCCAGACCAGCTTGAGGGCTTGGTGGGAGGCACGACGAGAAAGTAAGGTTGAGAAGGAGGCCAGGGATGGAGAGCCTGACAGCGAGGGGGCTGGTTTGTACCAACCTGAGGTGGGGAACCTATTAGAGGGGCCCAGAACACTTTCAAGGAAGGGCAGCAGTGTCTCTAGTGGCGGCTTATCAGAGGCAGTATTAACTGACTGGAGGGAGAAAAGACAGCTCACATGGGAGTTGGCGAAGCTGGAGAAAGAAAAGGAGGAACGGAGGATGGCTCACGAGTTGAGGCTCAGGGAGATAGATCTCCAGATCCTATGGGTCGGGGCACACACTGTTCCTAATGGTGGCAGCGAAGAGAGAGAAATCACCAGGGAACCCAAACCCTACCTGCCAAAAGACATAGTAGCCAGCTATAGTGCGGGAGATGATATCGCCAAGTGGCTAGCGGCCTATGAGGTCTCTTTAAGAGTCCATGGGGTTCCAGAGAAATATTGGGGAGGGGGATTGTACAAATACATGCCTCCAGCTGGCAGGGATACATTATTGGCCCTAGAGCAGGATGAGCAGACCCACTACCCCACCATGAAAGTGGCGCTCGTGAGGAAGTTTGGACTAACACCCGAGAAGTACAGACAGAAATTCCGGGGTAGCCACAAACTGGGCACACAGAATTGGGTGGATTTCCTGGACTATGTAAAGAAGGCATTAGAGGGTTGGATACACGGCAGTGAGATGAGGGACTACGAGGGGTTGTTTGATTTGATGTTGAAGGAACACCTGCTCGAAAAATGTTTCCCTGAACTGCGTCAACACCTGGTGGATAGCAAGCTGACCAATCCCCGGAAGCTTGCTGAGGAGGCGGACATTTGGGCTAGTACCCGGGTGTCTACAAGGGGGACTGGAGGGGACTCTCAAAGGACCGGACAGGGCGCCCCCCAGAAGAAAGAGGGAGGGGAAAAGAAAACGGAGTTCTCTAAAGGCCCCCAAAATAGTTTCCAAGGGAAGGGAACGGGATTCACCCCTAGGGCTAACCCACCCAGAAACCCTAATCCTGGCCAGAGTCAGCAGCCAAGGGTTGTCCATTGCTACGAGTGCGGACACTATAAGGGAGATGTGAAGTGCCCGAAAAGACCACCCCCTCCCATCGGAGGAAAGGCCCCCGGAGTAGCTAGTGTAGTGCTCGGGGAGGAGATGCCTTTAGATAAGGGAAGGGAGTGGGCGGGTGTCACTTTAGTGTCTCTGGGAGAACGGGAGATGGTTCCTAAGATCCAGGTTCCCGCAAATACCACAAAGTATGTGCAGTGGGTCACCATCAACGGCCAAAGAGGGGAGGCTCTGAGAGACACAGGAGCCAGTATGACTATGGTACGTAGCCAACTGGTGTCTCCAGAGCAGGTGATTCCCCATGTACTCCACCCTGCCGCGATGGCTGACGGCAGAATGGGCCACTATCCGGTGGCCGAGGTTCCATTTGAATGGGAAGGGGTTGCAGGGTTGCTTCGAGTTGCCGTAAGCCCTGCCGTGCCAGTCGATTGTCTGCTGGGGAATGACATGGAGCATAATGCTTGGAAGGAGGTGGAATACCGGACTCATGCTGAGATGCTGGGTACACCTGACTGGGCCTGTGTCAGCACAGGGTCTGCGACTACCCGGAGAGGGAGTTCGTTTAGGCGGGAGCCTGGAACAAAGGCACCGCCGGCTGCCGACCAAGGGAAGAACCGAGGACAGGAGGAGCCTGCCTCGGCATCTGCGCCCCGTGTGACGGATAGGCCACCGGAGGTGGTGGACCAGGAGTCCGCGGAGGGGGATGTTACCGAACTGGAGAACCTACCCATCCCGGCCGAGTGGCACGTGGAGGGAGGGCCGACCAGGGAGGAATTCTGCAAGGGCCAGAGGGAGTGTCCTACCCTTGAGGGACTTCAGCGACAGGCCGAAGCCCAGGCAGCAGGGAACGTTGAGGGGAACTACCACATTTACTGGGAGGATGGCCTCCTCTACAGTGAACCCAAGGCACCCATGCACGGATCGTCACGGGCCTTGGTTGTCCCTCAACGTTACCGAGCCTTCCTCCTGGAATTGGCTCATGAAATCCCCTTGGCAGGACACCTGGGGCAAGACAAAACCTTTGCCCGGCTTGTCCCACACTTTTATTGGCCTCAAATGAAAGTGTCGTCCGACACCTACTGCCGGACGTGTGTGTCTTGTCAAGCCAGTGGGAAAACGGGGGTGAAGCTGAAAGCTCCCCTGGAACCACTTCCTGTCGTTAGCACCCCCTTTGAAAGGGTGGGCATCGACATTGTGGGTCCGTTAGATCCGCCTACTACAGCTGGTCACAGGTTTATCCTGGTTCTGGTGGATCATGCCACACGGTACCCAGAGGCCATACCTCTGAGGACCATTACTGCACCTGTTGTGGCTAGGGCCCTGATGGGAATCTTTACCCGAGTGGGTTTTCCCAAGGAAGTTGTGTCCGACAGGGGGACCAACTTCATGTCAGCATATATGCGGGCGATGTGGAAGGAGTGTGGAGTGACCTACCGGTTCACCACTCCTTACCACCCCCAGACCAATGGTCTGGTGGAGAGGTTCAATAAAACCTTGAAAGGCATGATCAGAAGTCTGCCTGAAAGCCTGCGGAGGAAATGGGACGTCCTCCTACCCTGTCTATTGTTTTCTTACAGGGAAGTGCCACAGAAGGGAGTGGGCTTCAGCCCCTTCGAACTTTTGTATGGGCACCCTGTGCGTGGACCTCTCGGCCTGGTGAGAGACGGATGGGAAAGAACTCCCAGAAAGCTTCCCCAGGATGTGGTGAGCTACATGCTGGCCTTCCGGAGCCAAATGGCTAAGTTGTGGAAGCAAGCTTCTGACAACTTGGAAGCCAGCCAAGCAGTAATGAAGGCGTGGTATGACCACAATGCTCACCCGGTGGAATTGGAGCCTGGCCAGAAGGTGTGGGTGATCGAACCAGGAGAGCTTAGCGCCCTCCAGGATCGCTGGTCAGGACCCTTTGAGGTGTTGGAGAAGAAGGGTAAGGCTACCTACTTGGTGGATCTGAAGACCCCTCGCCAGCCCCTACGGGTGCTGCATGCCAACCGCCTCAAACCCCACCATGAGAGGCCCGAAGTCATCTTGCTGATGGTGACTGACGGAGCAGAGGACGTGGAAAGCGAGCCTCTCCCCGACTTATTTGCGTCTCAAGAGAAGGATGGGTTGGTGGAGGGAGTGATTCTCTCCCCGTCCCTAACTCCTGAACAACAGGAGGACTGCCGCCAGGTCCTGGGGCAGTACTCTTCGTTGTTCTCCCTTGTTCCGGGTAGGACTCACCTGTGCGTCCATGACGTGGACACAGGAGACAGCCCACCTGTGAAGTCAAAGATCTACCGGATGACAGACAAGGTGAAGGCCAGCATTCACAGTGAAGTCACTAAGATGCTGGAGCTAGGAGTGATTGAACCTTCCAGCAGCCCCTGGTCCAGTCCGGTGGTACTAGTACCAAAAGCTGCACCACCGGGGGCCCAACCGGAACTGAGGTTCTGTGTGGACTACCGGGGACTGAACTCAGTAACCAAGACTGATGCTCATCCGATTCCAAGGGCGGATGAACTGATTGACCGGCTGGGAGCTGCCCAGTATCTGAGTACCTTGACCTTACTTCCGGGTACTGGCAGATCTCTCTGACTGATGGAGCTAAGGAAAGGTCAGCCTTCTCCACGCCCAAGGGCCACTACCAGTTCTGCGTGATGCCCTTTGGGCTCAAGAACGCACCTGCCACGTTTCAGCGTCTGGTGAACCAGATCCTCACCGGAATGGAGAGTTTCTCTGCTGCTTATCTGGACGACATTGCCGTCTTCAGTAACAGCTGGGAGGATCACTTGCGTCACCTGCAAACTGTTCTCCAGGCCCTGAAGCAAGCTGGTTTAACGATCAAGGCCAGTAAATGCCAGATCGGGCAGGGGTCGGTAGTGTACCTTGGACACTTGGTGGGTAGGGGAGCGGTGCAACCCCTCCAGGCGAAAATCGAGGCTATCATGGCCTGGGAACCCCCCAAGACTCAGACTGAGGTCCGAGCTTTTCTGGGCCTCACCGGATATTACCGCCGCTTCGTGAAGGGGTATGGTACCATTGTGGCCCCCCTCACGGAGCTTACGTCCAAGAAGCAACCTCGACGGGTAGTCTGGACGGAGGCTTGTCAGCAGGCCTTTGTGAAACTGAAGCAAGCCATGTGCGAGGCCCCGGTCTTAAGGGCCCCAGATTTTTCCAAGGAGTTCATTGTCCAGACGGATGCATCGGAACATGGCATTGGGGCAGTGTTATCGCAACTCAATGAAGAGGGTCTGGATCAACCCGTGGTCTTCCTATCCCGGAGACTACTTCCCAGGGAACAGAAGTGGAGTGCAATAGAGCGTGAAGCCTTTGCAGTGGTATGGGCTCTGAAGAAGTTGCGGCCATACCTGTTTGGCTCGCACTTCCTAGTTCAGACCGACCACAGACCCCTTCGGTGGCTGATGCAGATGAAGGGGGAGAATCCCAAGTTGCTAAGGTGGTCTATCTCCCTACAGGGAATGGACTTTCAGGTGGAACATCGGCCTGGAGTGGACCACGCCAATGCAGACGGTCTCTCAAGGTATTTCCGCCTTAGTGATGAGAACTCCCAAGGGGTTGGGTAGCTCTCCCCACTTTCAGCTGGGGGGGATGCGTGTTAGACCTGTCAGCCCTTTGGGTGGTCCCTCCTCATCATTATTTATTTTGTCCCCCTTCTGCCTCAAACCCTGTTACAATTTTTCCTTTTTGGGAACCACCAGACTTTTTAGTGTTGATGCAGGGTCAGGGAGCCATTTTCCCTACCCCTGGAACTTCTGTCTGAGGGCCTGTGACACAAAATGGTGGCCACCCATTGTCACCTGTGACATCACCAGAACCCACTGGAGGTTTCTAGAACCTTCTGTAACATTCTAGAACTCTGTGACAGTGGGAGACAGTTTAGAATGTCGGGAGGCCATCTAAGAGTGGCAGTTGGCATCTGACTAGAGAGGAGAGAAGACAGAGATAGAAGGAGGACGGAGTAAGGCAGCAGGGGTGGAAACCAGTGCTTGGAGTGGGGTCCAGAAACCCACCCTTGATGCTAGTCCCTACTGACCAAGCCCAGCCTAAAGCCCTGTGTGGGACCAAGTCCAGAAGAACCATCTTAAGGACCTGAATAGTTGGAACAGGCCTTAAAGAGGAAGAACAGCAAGCTCCTGACCTATTCAGCAGTGTCCTCCTGAAGTCCTGACGTCGAGAAGCCTGGAGACCTGGGGCCTGAGGTGGAGAAGCGGCGCTGACAGAAAGCAGACGTCGTACCCGGAGCCGTCAGAGGTCGAGTGAGGGCGCCGACGGAGGTCGTGGAGAGGCACCGGAGGTCGAGTGGAGAGTCACCGGAGGTCAAGTGAGGGCGCCGACGGAGGTCGTGGAGAGGCGCCAGAGGTCGAGTCGGGAGTCACCCGAGGTCGAGGTGAGGCGTCGACGGGGGAGTGAAGTCCGCCCACCGGAGTCGCCAGAAACTGAGGTGAAGCGCGCCGGAGGTCGGGAGTGGAGATCGCACTCCGGAGACACCCGGAAGCGGGGAGACCGTGTCCCTGCGACGCCGGAAGGCGACATCGAGTCGAGACTGCCCAGCGACATCGAGTCGAGACCGCCCAGCGACATCGAGTCGAGACCGCCCAGCGACATCGAGTCGAGACTGCCCAGCGACATCGAGTCGAGACCGCCCAGCGACATCGAGTCGAGACCGCCCAGCGACATCGAGTCGAGACCGCCCAGCGACATCGAGTCGAGACCGCCCAGCGACATCGAGTCGAGACCGCCCAGCGACATCGAGTCGAGGCCGCCCAGCGACATCGATCCGGAGCCGCCACACGGCGCCGAGCGGAGCCGATCGTCGAAGAAGGGACAGTAAGTGGTAGAAGGGGCGACTGAGGCCCCGTGAAGCCCTAAAAGACCATTCTAGGGGCTAGAGGGGTGTTAGAACCAGCCTGGGAGTGCCAGGGATGAACTGAGACTGGTGCAGGGACATCTGTGAGGGGCTGTGTAGTTTGGAGGGCCAGATCATTAGGTTATCATCATTCTGCCTCAGCTTAGGCCCCAGCCTTGACCAATCTAGTTGGGACACCCCCATGCCACCCAAATGACCACAAGCTGTATATGGGCAAAGTAAGACCAAGTTACCTCATGAAAGTGATCTGATCTGTAACTGTCTTTAATTGCTTTACCTTATTTATTGAAGGTGCTTTATTTATTGTCTTCCACTAATTTATTCTTGCACTGTATTTATTGGTTGACTGTATTTATTTGCCGTCTATATTTATTGCACATCTATTTATTCTTTGTTTAATGATGACCTGAACCTATGTGTTGAAATTCCGAAGTAGCAATGTTTATTTGACCTGCTCTTCTGAAGGAAAATCCTAGTGTATTGTATTTATGATGTGAAACCTGCAACTAAGAGAAAATAAGATAAAGACATATATATTTTCATCTTGTCTTCCATAATTTTTACGGTGTAGTGTCGTTTTTGGAACGGATGAGCGCATGGTTATTGTGAGGGTGTGACGTACGCTTAACACGGTGCCTGACCCCCAACCGCTCGAGCCAAGCTACCACTGTGCTGGGAACCTGGTGACTGCTAACCCGGTTGCCCGGTTTCCAACACCCACTAATAGCATTTCATTTACTTGCCCTGGGAATATGGTATGCCATTTAACTAGGGGTGTATAAGTAAATTAAATAAGGCAATCAGATGTAAACCATTTGTTACCCTGTTTTAGTGAGTGAGCACCGGGACTTTAGCTCTGGTCAGCAGTGGTAAAGTGCACAGAGTCATAGGGACGAAAAACAAATTCAGCAAAACATGAGCGGAGAAGGCAGAAAGTATGGGGGAAGACCACCCTAAGATATATAGGTCTAACACCCATGTAGGGTATGACAGAGTAATGTTTGCATTGTGTTGTAGTGATATTTTTTGAGATGTCACTCCCTGATACAAAGTAAGTCCAATGTGAGATGTTGGAACTTACCAATAAGCCACATCTCCCAAAACCCCCCCAGCAACCAAACTACATGCAATACTGACTGTCAGAAAATGTTGCTGTTGTGTTGCTTCCAGAAAAGGGAGCGTATTCATCAATGAAGCAGTCAATGGCATCATAGACGTACTGTACGTTGATGGAGTGCCAGCGGTGTCTGTTGCAGAAAAAGTGTGCTGTGGGGTCTGAGGTGCCACATTAGTGTAGGACGTGGCACCGAGCAAATGAAGGTAATTACCACCCTTTTCCCTTCCCACCAGTGACTGCGATGGTGATAAATTGGTGCATTCTTGATGTATCTAAGTACCTGATGAAAGCATCAGGAATTGATTGCCGCTAAGATCCCAACATTGCCAAAGGAGACCCTCTGAAAAAAACTAGTAGCCATGAAATTAATTGTAGACAGTATTTCGACAAACTGAAGTATAAAAAAAGTGATGTATGGAACGCTTGAATTAATCTCAGCCACTGATAATTACTCGCCTGCATCCCAGTCCATTGTTATTTTGCACAATAATCCACCTCATGTTGGACCCAGCTATATGCAAAGTAGGCTTAACCGTGCTCCAATGAGAACAGTCCTGCTCGAGCTGCCAGATCAGGTCTTCTCTGACCCGGAACACATGCAACCTAGGACCGGTTTCAGGCGGATTAGGCCTCATTAGCCAGGTTAAGCTTGGTTGCACTGATAGATGGAATGCTTGAATTCATCTCAGCCACTGGTAATTACTTGGGCTGTGTTCCAGTCCATCGTTAATTTGCACATTATGTCACCTCACTTTGGACCCAGCTATATGCAAAGCAGACTTGACCCTGCTCCAATGTGATCAGTCCACCCTGAGCTGCCAGGCCAGATCCTCCCTGAACCAGAACACAAGTAACCTAGAACTGGTTTTGCCCTGATGTGGGCTCAGAAGCCATTGACACAGTGTACATGGGTCCCACTTCTGTGCATACTCTTCCCATTTGGGGGGACATATTTTGACATGTACTGTAGGAGAATTTGGCTTCTGATCTCAATCAGCAGCCGTGTCCAGGATCACTTCATGTAAGAAGCTGTATCTGGCAATGGCAGCTTCACTGGACACGCCAAAGATGTTAACCCTTTGCCTCTAAACCCTCTCTCTCTGCCTCCTCCTCCTCAAATAGTTTCTCCTCACCAGAAGGGGCAAATCTACGAAGATGTTGACTTACATAGTAAAGGCAAGAAAATAGATTTGGTGTGTGGGGTCCTTTCTCATGTTGTCTGCCTGGCTGTGATCAGTTGTTGTTGATCTAGAGATGAGTGGTGAAGTTGAGAACAAACACTCATTTCATCACCGGGTGTATATTCTATACGTTTTTCAAAAGTTTCATTTAACATAACATTTCAAAATAAGGAAAAAATATATTTACATTGAAAACTAATAGAAGGAATCAAAGAATTAATTGAAAAAAATGTATTGAGATTTTATTAAAAATTATACTTGCATTAATTTCTAGTTGCAAAATAAGTTAACATATTTTAAAATGAAATACAAATTGTTCATTCATTTTATACATTTTTGTTAACATTATGGTGCCGATTCCGATCCTGTAAAACCCGTACGACTCGTACCCGGGAATTCCACCGTACAAACCAGCAAGTACGATTCGTACAGAAATACTATTTCAGTACGAATCGTAAAAAACACCGTACGGCTAAAAAATACATACAATTCCGATCCTGGACAGCGCGTACGTGACGTCCGCACGGAGTCAGGCAGCGTTTTACGGACCAGCAAGTACGATTCGTACCTACAGCACTCCGCACGGCTATATTTTTACGGAAGCCAAAAAGTGCCGGAAAAGCTAAGTACGCTGCGATACACGAGGAAAAGGGGGCCCGCTACGCGACGTACACGCCATCACCCACATCGTACGTGTCATCATGTACGGTGCATACCCCAACATGGCATATGTACGGCCCGTACCCCCCACCCCCCATATGTACGGCGCGTACCCCCCACCCCTGTATGTACGGCACGCACCCCCACCCGCGTATGTCCGCACCGTACCCCAGGCGTACCCCCCACCCGCGCATGTCCGCACCGTACCCCAGGCGTACCCCAATCCTCGCGTATGTACGGTCCCTACATAGCGAGGATTGGGGTACGGTGCGGACGTACGCGGGAGGGGTGGGTGGCTGGGGGGGGGGCCGTACGACTCGTACCCCAGGCACAAGTGTACTCGGGGTAGGGGCCGTACAAAGTTCGCTCCGTACGGGGCCTTTTCCATGCGCTTGTGTTTTCGGACGGGCGGTACGGATTGTTCTTGCGCGCTCGGACTTCAGTTTTACGATTTGTATGTAAAACTGTCCGGGGATGTCTCGTAGACTTTTCCCGAGGCGATTCGTATGTATTTTTCACGTACAAATCGTACTTCGCCGTTTGTACGGGACTTGTACGATTCGTACGTAAAAAAATACGGATAGGAGTCGTAAGGGGAAAAAAAAACAGGATCGTAATCGGCCCCTAAATCTCCTTATTTTTAACTATTTAAAATAATGTATTTTATTTCAACCTTTTTTCAAATGGGTTTTCATTTTACGTCCCTAGCTCCATCATTTTCTATAGGATGTGATGCAGTGCCCATGGTTGGCTATGTGTGGTGCTGGTCCTACATCACCTCTGAGCAGAGTAATTTACTACTGTTTTGGGTCTCTTTTTAGCTGTAGCAGCTTTAGTGGTGCAGTCTGTGAATAGCGATGGGCTTACTCTTTTGTGGGTTGATTCACACCCGTCCCTAAATTCTTGATTGCTCCTCCCTAATCCTCTCCTTACTTTTACTTCAACCCCTCCTATTTAGTAGTGAGTAGTCTCCATTTTTCAGCCACTCCCGCATTTACTACTAAAATATATACTTATGTGTGTGGAGACTCCTTACTCATGGCAGATTATCTGCACTCGGAAAATAACAGGCGAGGCATATATGGAAACTCCACATGTAGGTTTGTGTTACTACAATAGTATCTCTAATGGAAAAAGTCTCCCTTTTCTCTGCCAACATGCATCAACTGTTATCCAACATTCAAACTAATTACTAATTGGGACTGAAAATCTTTATCACTCACCGTTATTCAAAAGTTAACACTTTTAACCAATACCCCTAGGGTCCTAAGAGGGAGTCTATTTGTATTAGTGCCTTATATCAGACACCTTCTTGAGCTCTCGTTCACATCTGGAACTGTCCCTAAAAGATGAAAAGAAGCGATCGTCATTCCCCTAAAAAAGTAACCGAATATTAACATGAGCCAGCTGGAAAATCTACACCCCATTTCACTGCTGCCTTACTTCGCTAAATTAGCGGAGAAGGTGGTAAACATCCAACTGACAGCTCACATCAATCACCATAACCTACTCCACCGGGTTTCCGTGCCACATACTCTACCGAATCGGCACTGCTTTTATCTACTGAAACCATCCGTAGACATGTAGACGAGAGACAGACGGTTGCTCTAGTCCTTTTAGATCTCAGTGCCGCATTTGACACTGTTGCCCATCATACGTTACTTCAGCACCTGAGGGAAGGAGATATGGCTGGTAGGGCGATGGAATGGTTAAGGTCCTTCTTACATGACCGCAGTTTTCAGGTGTCGCAGAAACCCTTTTACTCCAAAAGCGTCAAGCTGGACCAAGGGGTCCCTCAGGGCTCCATACTCAGCCCCACCCTATTTAATCTCTACATTATAGGGAAGTTTGGTGTCAGTGTGGTGTCATACGCTGACGACACACAACTGGTGGTGACATTAACTCAAGATTCTGGTGAGGCAGCCACCAATTTTTCAACGTGCCTTCAAGAACTGGCGTCATGGATGGCTTATAATTGCCTTAAACTCAATGGCAATAAAACAGAGGTGCTAGAGATAGGTAAGGCTCCCTCGATCTGGTCCTCTGCATGGTGGCCTCAGACGCTGGGACCTACCCCTTCCCCTAGGGATCAGGTAAAATACCTGGGGATGTGGTTGGATACCAAACTATCTTTTGAAACTCACACCAGGCGGGTGGCAGGAAACTGTTTCGGGGTCCTGCGTAGTCTCAGGAAGACCTTAGATGTACTCCCTGTTTCAGCGAGGAAAACGATGGTCCACGCTCTGGTGACATCACGTCTGGACTACGGGAATGTTCTTTACCAAGGAGCAAATATTAAATGTGTACAGAGACTCCAATGCATTCAGAATGCTGCTGCACGTCTCGTTTTAATGCTCTCGAAGAGAGCCTGATCCAACAAAGCCCTGTCTTCCCTTCATTGGCTCCCGGTGAGGGAACGAGTTCTTTTTAAAGCTATGTGTGTCAGCCACCGCATTCTGCAGAAAAAGGGGCCCGCCTATCTGCATGACCTTCCTACCCCGCATGTTCCCATACGCCGTCTGAGATCAAGTGGGACGGGACAGGTTAGCATTCCGACCATCAGAAGAGCGAGGATGGGCGGCCGCTTCTTTCGCTTTTTAGCGGCCACACAACGGAATAAACTCCCGATAGGGCTCCAACTGGAATCCTCGGAGATTACTTTCCGAAGAAATCTTAAGACGTGGCTCTTCCCAGCTGTTAATCTTCATGTTTGATCTCTTCTGCTTCACCTCACTGCCTGGAACTGGTTCTTGTCGCAGCGCGGACACACACTTGCTAGTGTAGCCATGCGCTTTATAAGCTTGTTTATTATTAATTTTGCTGAGATCTCGCGGGACTCCCTATGATCTAAAGAAAATGGCGGCCTGGGGATGCTCGGTTTAATTAAGGGGCAGGTGCACGTGGCCCCCCCCTCCCCTAGCCATTATAGACCCTGGAGAGCTCATCTCCAGGTACGCTTTACATAAGAGGGGGTGCACTGCCCCCGAGCCCTCAAAGGCCCAGTGTACCCCATCCCAATATATAATTGAGGGGAACGGGGCCACACGGCCCGCCTCCTGAGCCATTGAAGGTACCGGGACGCCAACACCTGGGGCTGAAATGCCTGAAAATAAGAAGTGGACTGCACAGCCCCTCTCACCAAACCTCTGAAAGTCCCGGGGGTGCCAACCCCTCATGGCCAGCTCACATGCTGCACCCTGGGGAGCGCAGACCTGGGACACAATAGTTTTCCTTCCTGCTTTGGCACAATTGTGTTTGCTCCCATCGGCTGGGAGCAGGCTTATGATGTGTCCCTGCCCACACAGTTTGGTGGATTGTCAGCACTTTCTTCATGTAGTTTTTTGGGGTCCGCATGTGGGGACAATGTGGGAACGATGCCGGGACGACATGGTTTTCTAGCACCGCTCTGAATAAAGCGACTGTTGTGCTTGGCCTCTCAGTTACCGGCAACTGGATTCTGACTTGCGGTACTACGGCACTGCCGTGCTCAAACACGTTTTGTGGCGGCTGGGGGGGCTCGTAACTGAGGCAGGGCTCGCACTGATGCCAGTCCGGTGGATGCAGCCAGAAATTCTTCACAGTCTCTAGCAGATGGTTATGGCTCTCTGGTTGGACGTACGATTCTGAAATTGCTTAGATCGAGTACAACAACAGGTATACTCCAGGCACACTCTAAGGAGACCCTGGCTCCAGGCCACAAGACCTCTTTAGCAGATACGTTAATGGCTGCAGCCTTGAAGGAGGAGGCTAACCCATCAGTGGTGATTTTAGAATGCAACATTGTTGCGAGCTCCGTAAAAGAACTTACACCTGTGCAACATATGCGCAACAACCTCCCATTGTCTGGCTTAGCTGAAGTTTCTGCTCAGCCAGCTCCCTGGAGTCCTTCGAAAAAGACTGCAGCAGAAATTTCTGGCATCAGCTTACTGTTTAAATCTGTGAGTACGCAGGGGGCTATGATAGGCAATAGTATAGGGGACTTTGGTGCTGTGATGGCGGATGTCATGCTTGGGGATGCATGCAGCGGTCCATTACCACCTGCACCTGTGCTGCCTCTTGTGTATGTGAGCTCTGATTTTCTAAATCTTTCCCCCGCAACTTTAGCCTCAGACCTACTCGAAATCAGCGGCTTAAGCAGTGATACAGCAGACACAGCTGATATTCTGGAAATAAACTTGGAACGCATCATAAGAGGCTACGGCAGCTCCTCCTATAAAGCAAAACAGGCATGTGTCTATAAGTAATGAGGTCAATGTTAAGAAACCTAAATAAGCTTCAAAAAGCTTGCAGTCTGGTAAAGCAACGTCCCCTGGGATGCGGAACAACGCTGTAAGTAGTGACACTGAAGACAGCTCTCTGCTGGACTGATTCATGTCAAAAGGAGAGGTAAAAGCTTTCATTTCTTGATTGTCCTCCGTTCATACTGAACCCCAATTGTTGGCAAAGGTAGATAAGCAAGGGCCTGCCAAGCTGCCCGCCACAGTTTCCTGTAGTCCGGAAGATTTGGTTTCCTCTGTGATTAGTTTCAACTCGTCAGGTGGCGTCCACTCTGGTCATTAATCATCAGCTGCCTCATCAGATGCTCTTGTAGTGGACGGAGCGCAGGACCCATCTTTGCATACAATCCTGCAGTTGTTGCAGGCTCAACAGGTGGAGGCTCAACAGCCCTGTGCTCAAGTCCGAGCAGATAATGCTACAATTCAGTGGTCTTAGGCTGAGAGTACTAGCAAAGTGACAGCTCTTTCCACAGAAATGGTGGAACTACAACAATGTGTTGCCGATGGGATCAGCCACTGTAAAATCTACGGAGAGTCATGATTATCACTTGGAACTGATCCAGTCTAAAATCAACGATTTTGAGAATTGGCAGAGAACGGTTAACCTTTGTGTGTTTAGTATACCGGAAGGGAAAGAAGGTGATAATCCCTGGCAATTAATCTAACAGCTATTTGGGTAAGCATGTCCTGATCTTATGGACTGGTACATAGACTCACAAATTCATAGTGCACCTCAGCTCCCTATAAATCAGAATAGCAATACAGTCACCTCTAATGCCAGGTCAGCTCCTCCTTGTTCCATTTTAATATACAATGGCAACTTGTTGCTTAGGCAGGCAATCTCGCTCAAAGCTCGTTCTTCCTCACCAGTGCACGAGCGCAAGGTAAGCGGGTTTATTTATTCATTTATTTTACATTCCCTATCCCATAGTTTTTCACTTTCACACCCCCAGCCCGCCTTGCCCTGCCCCTGCTTTCACCCCCTCAGACCCCGCCCCACTGCACTTACCTGCACAGGCCGCTACTGCCCCTGACTCTGCACTTCTCACATGATGAACAATGCTAAATATATACCCAAACTGGGTGTTTGCCTGTATTTGTACAACTAGGCCTTGGAATGGACAAATACACATGTTAGGACCATATTGTGTTTGTAGCAGAGTTTTGGAGATGTCATATCTATCTTTAAACCCCTAAATACCACAAATTTGCACATCTAATGAGATGATTAAAACTACTGCATCTATTGAATGTCTACAGATGTCTAGTAACCAACTTTAACCCCACACAAATACATGGCAATGCTAATCTCTTTCTATTTTGTTCCATTCTAGGTCCCCATTTACATTGACACAAACAACATGAATGTAAATACTTCACTTTCAACATTAACAATGTTCTCTATCTCTTTACAGGTCGATCCACCACTGCACCTGCACAGAGGTTGGAAACTCAGAGGTGTGAAACTGGACAGAGTTCTTCTCCCCTACAGGACGAAGGCCTCAGTGATGACAACGTTCCTGAAGAGGTGGACGTGGATGACGGTCCTGGTCCATCTGGTCATCCTGGGAAGAATCCAACAGTGGGGCTCACTGTGCCACAACCACATCTCCCACCACAGCAACAACACCGCTAACCACGGCCCCCATCAACCTGTACACCTAGCACAGTGAGTACCATCTTGTGCCCCCAGTCCTGGTTTCTGATCCGGCTATAAACATCCCATTAACAGAGAAACCAGGACCCAGTGGGAGGCTGCAGTCTATGGCAAGGGCACAGGGCTGTGGGAGGTTGTTGACAACCACACTGAGGTGGCTGGCATCCACACCGAGGTGGCCTCTCTGGTTTGGGTGCTGCGGTATGTTAACACCACCCTCTGCAAGGTTTTTCCACCTGCATCTAGCCCTTCCTGTGGTACAAGTACATCCCCACCATCGGCATCTGCCGCAACCACAGGAAGGGAGGCCCTGGCACAGGATGACATGCCTGCAAGTGTCCCTGTCGCAGCAGCCCCAACCCCTCTCCCCCACCTGGCAAAAAGAAGAGGAGACATCCATCTAAAAACCAAGGAGCTTAGGATGACAAGACACCCACCACCGCCAGCATGAAACCACAACCCTAATGTACTCCTGTGTGCTACATATTCACATTGTTGGACTATTCCTGCCCACTTTTCCATATCTGATGGGAGGAGTATGCTGGACTCATGACCATTTGGACTCTACTACAATGGTTTCATCCACCATGACTGAAGACTTCACTTTTTGTTTGCACTATTACATTTTATGTTGATTTCTTTGGCCTTGTTCACTTCATTTAAATACGTCACCAAAGCATTGTCCCCTGTTGTAATTCCCACATATAACAATGGGAATGTACTACCAAGTGAACTTTGCAATGTCAAAACTAGGGACTTCTGGAAGCATGGATATGTTGTATGCAAACAATATTCAACTCAGTGCCACTACCATGTCACAACAAAACATATGCAGACACGTGTCTGGGCTGAGAACATCTTTATTCCATTGTTCTAATCATGTGGTTTCTGACACATAGCAAATAAGACATGACTCACATATTCACTTGCAGACTTTCACAACAGAGAAGAAGATGATACATCTGACAATACCCTATTCAATAGACAACAAATCAATGAGGTCTACATCATCAGCTGGAGCCATACTGCCTACCTCACAAAAGGAATCCTACATCAAATAAATAAATAAACAGACATATGTCAAGTACAGCAGTTTCTGACCACACAGTCATTTCAGTCCAGTGTTGATTGCCTCTTGTTGGTGGAATATCACAAATAAACGTCAGTGATGTGCTACAAACACTTTGACCTAAAATGAGGAGACACATCAACAGCTACATCCAGTTTATAGACAATGGGGAATTAGCCAAGGTGAAGGCAGGATAGCATGAATTAGGCACAACACAACATTGCGTTGGATCACATGATGGCACACCTATGGCATTGGGACCAATGCACCACAAGGAACAAGTCCAAAGGAAGCCAGGTAAGTTCTATCCTATCACTGTGCAAGCTGTCTTGGCACCGGCTTTGTACACCCAAACTCTGTAACAGACATTCCCAGGACCAAACCATGTCCACTCCGTACATCTGAACAGCATCATATACCTACTGATGTCACAACTCTGAAATGTCCAAATGAAGATGACATGGGGAAGGTACCTAAACAGACCAACACAGAGGTATTAGCTAAGAAAGCATACATATGACACACATCAAATTGTCTACTTCTAGATAACACAGTCCAATACAACATTTACTGCTGAACAAAATTACACCTACAAGATATTGCTATATCCATATATTCCCAGAATGTAGCATTAACATCCTCCATCCCAACATCACTACAAGAATTGCAAGACTAGTCAAAATCATCACATCTCCAGCATACTTACATTCAGGAGAAGTAGTTCTGGATGAGATCCTTACGCAAGTCAGCTCCTTCCTCCTCACAACTATCATCATCTTCATTTGGCATTCCAGGGTCCCCACCTGGTGGGTCTTCATGGCCTCCATCCTCTGATGTAAGAGATTTTCCATCACAGAGCAATGTTGTGGAGTATGAAGCAGGCCTCAGTGAACTTACACACCTTCCCATGTGAGTAGAGGAGGGCTCCCCCAGTCAAGTCCAGACAACTGAATCTGGTTTTAAGGAGCTCAAAAGCCTGCTCCACTGGCCGCTGTGTTCTTCCAAGGGCCTCATTGAAGAGGAATCCTTTTGGTGTTGTAGGATTCTTCAACGGGGCCAACAGCCATGGCCGGTTGGGATAAGCTGAGTCTCCTAGATGGAAGATAGACAGAGGGGCAACATTTAGTTACACACTTTGAGATCACACTACCTGACATTTCCCACACACAGTTAGGACAGACCACACTTACCTACAAGCCAGGCCCTCTCTGGCAGTAGTTGTGACATCAGCTGGGATATGGTGCTGTTCTGCAGTACGTAGGCATCATGGGCAATCTTGGGAACTGGGCACAGATGTTTGAGATGTACAAGTTTGTTAGTCAGACAACCTGCATGTTGATACAATGGTAGTGCTTCCTGTTATGGTAGGCTTGCTCCCTGATGTGTGGTAATACTAAGCCAATATGGGTGCCATCAATAGATCCAATCACATGTGGGATGTGTCCAAATCCATAGGAATCCGCCTTCACAGTGATTAAATCTTTACATCTGGAGAACTGGATGTAGATGCCCACATGTCTCAATATTGCTGTAAGCACCGCTGTGTGGACCAGATTGAACATTGGTTGTGTAATTCCACCAGAAATAGCAACAGTGAATTGAAATGAGCCTGTAGCCAAAAATTGCTAAACTGACAAGAGTTCACTGGTGGTATTGATGTAGGATTATTTAGGTGATGTAGGAGGTCAGGCTTCAACTGACAACATAGATACACGTTTGTTTGCCTATTTAAACAGAACTTTGTGATGATGTGTCGTTCTTCCATGGTGTGTAGGTCTGGAAATGGGTGGTACACAGATGGCTGGCGTCTCCTCCCTCTCCCAGGGTACCTGTGTAAGGAGTAACACAAAAATGTATTTTGGTCATAGTGTGCAGAGTAACATGTGAAGAGTAAGGCAAAAGTCATGTGTCTGTACATCAATGCTTCATGAAGCAGTACACATTTTACATTATCACTGTCAAACCTTGAACATCCACCTGTCATCCCCAAGGTGGTATTCACAGGTCTGTAACAAAACTGTGCACATCATAAAATCTAAAAATTGTAAATTTCCACTTAAGTGAGGGTAGCAGAATATGTAATGTGAAAATACCATCAACCACTGTGTACCTTGTGCAGTTCACATTTGGCCTATGTGCAGTTTTCCCAACCACTAACATGGCACCTGCCTGACCTTGCTAATTGGACATGTTGAACATTGGCTGCCGCCGGTAGTCAACTGTGCGGTAGGCGGTCGCATGCACGGCGGTCACAACCATAGGCTAACGGGGTTAGTGGCGGTCGTTGTCCTGTGTCTGTATGCGCCGACGCCGATGACTAAGTACGCGATGTAAATGTACTCGGCGGTTGGAAAATAGCTCACTTGCCTCCTGACACTGCTACTATCAAGAACTCCTCCCTTTTCGCTGCTATTCTTTCTCATCTGGGAGCTGACATGGCACGTACAACAAGGGATCGGGCCCGTCCGTTCACTCTAGAGGAGCTGGAGACCCTTGTTGATTAGGTCCTTCCCTGTATTCTCAGCTCTGTGGCTCACCAGAGGAACAGGTAACTTTTGTAAAAACCGTTATATTCACTCTGTTCAACTTCTTCCTTTCTATTCACCTAGGCTACAATGTGGCTCTGAGTACTTTAGCTACAATGAGTTCTCAAGTAACATTATAGTATATGTGAATTGTTATGTATGGGTTCACACCATGAGCCATGTCTGTAAACTGTTAAAAGCCTTTTAGGATGATGTTAGCCAAGTTTACCGTCCCACTGATCACTCAGCCCATTTCAGACGTTGTAAAACTGTTATCTGGGAGGTATCTATACCCTACAGAGTGTCAAACAACCATATTATCATATATAAAATGGCCAGAAGTTTGACTTTTCTGTATAGAATTTAATGGAAATATGATGTTCATGTGGGATAAGTAGCAATGCCTGACATTGATATGTGGGCAGTCTGGGCTATGGCCCAGACTGAGCCAGAGTTACTGTGGTAAGAGAACTGATACACAAAGTAGAGTCTCTGTAGACCTGCTGATCCACGGATGTTCACAGAAGACGTGATCTGTCACACTAGTAGCCCTAATAGCTATTACACTGATAATTTGAGGCATGGTGACTGAGGTGACCCCCTGACCTAATACTTCTTTCCATTGAAACACAGTGTCAACGTGTTTCTGTCATCAATGCCTGTCCCTTTACAAACACAGGTCTGCTGACACTTTTCCAATAGTGTTGCTTCCACTGTACAAGCCTATTGCACATCTGAGACATGAAAAGTGTAGATAGTGGGTTACTTTTGAAAAGATTTAGAATTGTGATTCATCAGCTTGGCTACAATATTCCCCATCACACAACAGATAGAATGATATGTTGCGTGTCATCATTGTTACAGTGCCTTATGTGGCAAAAGGGGTGTCCTGTGATGGCAGTACATACCACACAAACTTATGTTGACTTAACTATGAAACTCAAATAAGTAGTCCACATGTCCACACAGCCACCAGAGAGGTAGCTCTGAGTGTCGCATAAACCAGCCCTTACCTTGTGACCTTAGTCTTAGGATGTTGTGTATACTATTCTTCTTGCCAGTAAGGACCATATGCATCAATGAAATAGGGCTGACAGGAAAGGTGTACGGATAGTAATGCAGAGGTAGTTTACACTTCCGACGGTCTAAATTGTGTATTTTGTGTCTTGGTACCTCACATCACATTCCATGTAGGATGGGCCTGGCCTACATGATGTTAGTGGGGTGGCTGAGTCAGTGTAGGTCATGACCAGGGTTGATGTTCTTCATCAGATGACCACAGTAGTGTGTATCCATGCATCTGAAAGAAACACGTTAGTTAGATTCCTCACCTTAGAATATCCCCAGGCGTCAGACTGGATCCGGAAGATTTTTGTAGCAATACCCCTTGCGCGTCGCTAGGCGTCGTCAGCGGCTCCGCGTCCGTAGTTGGCGTCGTGCGCCGGAATGACGTCGTCGGAGTACTTAGACGCCGCCCTCGCGCGCTGACGTCAGTTCTTCTTTTTTCCGCGCCAGTAAGCGCCGATCCGGGAGAGCTACCCCTTTAGTCAATTTTTGACTAACTTTTTCGACTCTTTTTGGTCACTTTCTCGACTCTGGTGCCGGTAGGATGCCTGGTTTCAAGGCCTGCGACGACTGTCACCGACTGATGTCGGTGACCGATCATCACCGCCGGTGCCTGTACTGCTTGGGCTTCGACCACGACGCGGAGTCCGATTGTATGGCCCTGACCTCGAAAGCTAGGCGGGAGCGGTCCCGCAAACTTCTCGAGCTTCGCCACTCGGCTCCGTGCCCCTCTCGATCCCAGTCCAGGAGGAGGTCCAAGGATCGGTCGCGGAGCCGCACTCGACATCGTCGCTCGTCTGGCTCGAAGTCTTCGGGTAAGTCGAAGCGCTCCAAGAAGTCCAAGAGGCGACACCGCTCTTCGGACTCCCCTCGCTGGTCGCGCGACTCGGCCGAGGGTCAGGGTGGTTCCACCCCCGCGGCTCCGCCGGAGCCGCCGGAGCCGCTCACGTCCCCATACCCGCCGGTCCCTGGGACTGACGCGACGCGACGCCGGCGGAGGTCAGTGCCTTCCTCTCGGCCATGAGGAGCCTGGCTCCGCCGTCGACACCCGCTGGCGCTCCTTCGGACCCCGCGGACTCGACTGGGCGACCTTGCGAGCCGGCGGCTCCGGCCCCGGCGCCGTTGGAGGCTCCGGCCCTGACGCCGCAGGTCCCCGAGGGGCCCGAGCCTGGGCCCCCGTCGAATCTTCAGGGCTGGAAAGAATACAAAACATTTCATGCTAAAACATGTGCCACAAGCCAAACGATTGCAAAAATTATATTGCATAATCCAAACGTAGAATACCACGCCAATGCGGAGATAAAAAAGAAGAAAAACACCACTGCTCCAAGAAGGTACTGAAGTGATGATAAGACAAAGGTATAGAGTAAGCCTGCACCACCAATCGGTGAAAAGACACAAAGAGAGGGAAGGAAGGAAAAAAGAACGAAATTATCCCCAATGCACCAAAATAGAATGAAAGGTACAAAGGCTATGTTCCCTGTGAGTACAAATTCTACAAAACTAAAATAAAACGTCCATACCTGAAGCTAATGCCAAATTGACAGTAGATACTGAAAAATAGAACAGTACGAACAAATAGTAAAACAAATGTGTGTTCATAGGTGCCAAGACAATAATCCAAAAAGCAAGTCTAAAAAACAGTAAACGAGAGTATCTTACCCCTCCACCGGTGATAATTCCAACCCGGTAGGGTAACGCAAAATGTGAGCGATGGGTCAGTAGATCTGAGCAAATAAGTATAGTCTCTGTACAAATGAAAAATAACACACCCGATGTAGATTGCACGAAAAATCGTATATGATACGTAGGTCAGAAACCAAATACATAAATAATTCGTACCTCCAAAAATTCAGCAAAAACAAGGGTCTAAGATGACTTCCTGCCGCCAGTCACGTAAAAATCAGTGGTAAAGAACACGTATCCTTAAATAGTAATTCCAGCCCGTAAGTGTCAGGCAACGATTTCTGCTAGAAAACGTCTATGCAAACAAGTGTCTGAAATAAAGACAAAAGCAGGAGCCAAAGTCAGGTAACGACAATGCCTCCCACGCTGTTTAATCTAAGATAGAAAAGATACCAAGTCAGCATCTATGCCGTATTCAAAAGAAACGAACAAAATTAGAAATTAATTCGGTACTTACAAGTGGAAAGATGTATCAAAGCATCCTGGCGGCATCCATTCCGTATGCGAGTGAATTCGAGACTCGTGACCCGGAAGTGCTTATATGTCAGGAAGCGCCCAAACACTAGAACGTTGAAATAAGTAGTGCACTGTAGCCGATCGAAACCGAAGTGCCGGAAATAAAGGAAATTAAATCTACTCATAATTTATTTTTAAGGATAACCCCCACAATATTTACATAATCCAGGCACCACGCACAATGTGTCACAAGCTATTTTTTACCCACCGAATGTTTAAAAGAGAAAAACATCACAAAATACCACAGCTGCAAAACGCGAGTGGTACAAAGTAATCCCCTAAAAGAGACACGGTTCTCTAACCTCGATATAAGTCTCTAATGGTCAAACAAGGGAAAAACAAAACTCAGAGCATACGGTGTAAAACAATCCATTAAGCTCATCAGAAAAGTGTCAATCACAACCTGGAGCCAATCTAGTCTACGATAAAAATATCTGATTCAATCCCCTAGATAGAGGATAGAAAAGAGGGAGGTTAAAAGAGAGAGGCAGAAAAAAGAGAGAAGGAGGTAGGACAGTGAATACCAGTGGCATCCCCGTCCTGCATGTATCACTATTTGTATATCCTAGACTAACACAAAGGTCAACTGAAACACGAAGTGTATGACATGTAGCGCATTCAATCACACATGACTGGACAGACAGTTATCAAACATTACACCAGTCAATGAAAAATTATGAATACAGTACGAAATTATACAGGATAAAACACAAGTGCCAAATTATAGGCACTAAAAATAGTTCAACAACAAGAGAGAGTATGTACTGAAGCACAGAGCACTTAAAACGTCATCGTTCTGAATTACATAAAATGAAGTAGAAAGTTCAATCACAAGATATAGCAGAATTAAGAGAGTAAGAGAGTACATAAATTACAGCAACATTTACAAAAACTCAAACTTTCAAAGGCAATAGGCAGGCCGGAAAAAGGCAAGTATATGGAAGTGGGGACATGACAAATTTCGAATACAGTTGATGTCACGAAAACCAAATAACAGAAATAAAATAGCTAGATGGCATTTATCAACCCACATGTATATTGCATTTTGAGACCCAGCTATTATTATGTTACAAAATCAAAACTTGTACAGGGCAAGGGAGCAACACACAGTATTGCAAACTAGCAAAAGGAGCAACATCACATTACATCATTGACGGAACGGCTAGAGATCCGAGACAAAATCATTGTGTGGATGTTCGTCTCAACCCAAGAAATATTGCATTTCTGAGTCATAATTGAGCCCGTGCTCAACCGTCTGTAGGCGCATTATCCACATAGCCTCACACTGTCTTAGGCGAAGTTCTCTGTTGCCCCCTTGCACCCCTACATCAATAGTTTCTATCCCAAAGAATTGGAAACCTTTCCGGCTATTCTGTGTAGAGCAGCTAGCAGTTGGTAGAGCTACTGGGTATCTGGCATCTCCCTGGTGAATTGCCCTGGTGTGTTCACCAATTCTTTCCTTAAGCGCCCTGATGGTGCTACCCACATATTGTTTCCCGCAATTGCACTCTATAATATAGACCACAAATTTGGTAGTGCAATTGATGTTAGATTTGATAGTGTATATGTTACCATTATGTCCAGCAAAAGATAAAGTCTTATGTTTCGCCCATCTACACACTCCGCAGCAGCCACATTTGTGAAAGCCCAATGTCAGAGGTGTAAACCAAGACTGTTTCCTTTGAACTTTTGGTACAGTAGGACTAAGTCTACTACGTAGATTGTAGCCTCGTCTGTATGTAATCTGTGGGTAACTGGTCAGGAATTCACGAAGAGAGGTGTCTGTTTGGAGAATACCCCAGTGTTTGTTGAGGCTCTTCCTCATGATGTGACTTAATGCATTGTACTCAGTTATCATACGTATGTTGCGCTCTGTAGTAGCCTTATTGGTGGTTTTAGGTAGTAGGGTATTAGTGCGTTTCACCCTGGCTATTCTGTTTTCTGATTTTTTAAGAATTGAAGGTGAATAGCCCCGTTTCTGAAATCTCTGTTTCATATCTTTAATGCAATCTGCAAATTCCAACTCATCACTACAGTTGCGTCTGGCTCTTAAAAATTCTCCATAGGGAATTGCGTTCACCTGATGAAATGGGTGGTTACTGTGTGCATGTAATAAAGAATTGTAAGAGGTGCCCTTCCGGAATAATCGACTGTTTAATTTGTCATCCTTTACAATAAGTTCAACATCAAGGAATGTTACACTAGTAGTGCTATACTCCATGGTGAATTGTATTCCAAAGTTGTTGGTGTTAAGATAGGTGCAAAACCTCAACAGCTCATTCTCACTACCGGACCACACTAAAAGACAATCATCTATATAGCGGCCCCAATAGATGATGGAATTGATCCATTCTGTTCCATTAGGGCCCCAAATCCATTCCTTCTCCAAACAGCCCATAAATTAGCAAACGATGGTGAAAAACGTGAGCCCATTGCTACTCCTTTCACCTGTTTGTACCATGTGTTCTCAAATAGAAAGAAATTGTTATGAAGTATGAGCTGCATCATGGTAATCAGCATGTTATTGTGTAGCCAGAGTGTTGCTGGTCTATTTTCAAGAGTTTTGGTGACTGCTCTGAGACCTATTTCAGGATCAATACTGGTGTACAATGACACTACGTCCAAGGTGGCCAAAATCATGCCAGGTTGCCACTGAAAGTCAGACAAAATGCTAAGAATATGTTTAGTGTCTTGTATGTAAGATGCTAGATTCCGTACCAACGGGCCCAAAAATAAGTCGACATACTCAGACAGTCTTTTAGTGTGGTCCGGTAGTGAGAATGAGCTGTTGAGGTTTTGCACCTATCTTAACACCAACAACTTTGGAATACAATTCACCATGGAGTATAGCACTACTAGTGTAACATTCCTTGATGTTGAACATTTTGTAAAGGATGACAAATTAAACAGTCGATTATTCCGGAAGGGCACCTCTTGCAATTCTTTATTACATGCACACAGTAACCACCCATTTCATCAGGTGAACGCAATTCCCTATGGAGAATTTTTAAGAGCCAGACGCAACTGTAGTGATGAGTTGGAATTTGCAGATTGCATTAAAGATATGAAACAGAGATTTCAGAAACGGGGCTATTCACCTTCAATTCTTAAAAAATCAGAAAACAGAATAGCCAGGGTGAAACGCACTAATACCCTACTACCTAAAACCACCAATAAGGCTACTACAGAGCGCAACATACGTATGATAACTGAGTACAATGCATTAAGTCACATCATGAGGAAGAGCCTCAACAAACACTGGGGTATTCTCCAAACAGACACTTCTCTTTGTGAATTCCTGACCAGTTACCCACAGATTACATACAGACGAGGCTACAATCTACGTAGTAGACTTAGTCCTACTGTACCAAAAGTTCAAAGGAAACAGTCTTGGTTTACACCTCTGACATTGGGCTTTCACAAATGTGGCTGCTGCGGAGTGTGTAGATGGGCGAAACATAAGACTTTATCTTTTGCTGGACATAATGGTAACATATACACTATCATATCTAACATCAATTGCACTACCAAATTTGTGGTCTATATTATAGAGTGCAATTGCGGGAAACAATATGTGGGTAGCACCATCAGGGCGCTTAAGGAAAGAATTGGTGAACACACCAGGGCAATTCACCGGGGAGATGCCAGATACCCAGTAGCTCTACCAACTGCTAGCTGCTCTACACAGAATAGCCGGAAAGGTTTCCAATTCTTTGGGATAGAAACTATTGATGTAGGGGTGCGAGGGGGCAACAGAGAACTTCGCCTAAGACAGTGTGAGGCTATGTGGATAATGCGCCTACAGACGGTTGAGCACGGGCTCAATTATGACTCAGAAATGCAATATTTCTTGGGTTGAGACGAACATCCACACAATGATTTTGTCTCGGATCTCTAGCCGTTCCGTCAATGATGTAATGTGATGTTGCTCCTTTTGCTCCTTTTGCTAGTTTGCAATACTGTGTGTTGCTCCCTTGCCCTGTACAAGTTTTGATTTTGTAACATAATAATAGCTGGGTCTCAAAATGCAATATACATGTGGGTTGATAAATGCCATCTAGCTATTTTATTTCTGTTATTTGGTTTTCGTGACATCAACTGTATTCGAAATTTGTCATGTCCCCACTTCCATATACTTGCCTTTTTCCGGCCTGCCTATTGCCTTTGAAAGTTTGAGTTTTTGTAAATGTTGCTGTAATTTATGTACTCTCTTACTCTCTTAATTCTGCTATATCTTGTGATTGAACTTTCTACTTCATTTTATGTAATTCAGAACGATGACGTTTTAAGTGCTCTGTGCTTCAGTACATACTCTCTCTTGTTGTTGAACTATTTTTAGTGCCTATAATTTGGCACTTGTGTTTTATCCTGTATAATTTCTTACTGTATTCATAATTTTTCATTGACTAGTGTAATGTTTGATAACTGTCTGTCCAGTCATGTGTGATTGAATGCGCTACATGTCATACACTTCGTGTTTCAGTTGACCTTTGTGTTAGTCTAGGATATACAAATAGTGATACATGCAGGACGGGGATGCCACTGGTATTCACTGTCCTACCTCCTTCTCTCTTTCTTCTGCCTCTCTCTTTTAACCTCCCTCTTTTCTATCCTCTATCTAGGGGATTGAATCAGATATTTTTATCGTAGACTAGATTGGCTCCAGGTTGTGATTGACACTTTTCTGATGAGCTTAATGGATTGTTTTACACCGTATGCTCTGAGTTTTGTTTTTCCCTTGTTTGACCATTAGAGACTTATATCGAGGTTAGAGAACCGTGTCTCTTTTAGGGGATTACTTTGTACCACTCGCGTTTTGCAGCTGTGGTATTTTGTGATGTTTTTCTCTTTTAAACATTCGGTGGGTAAAAAATAGCTTGTGACACATTGTGCGTGGTGCCTGGATTATGTAAATATTGTGGGGGTTATCCTTAAAAATAAATTATGAGTAGATTTAATTTCCTTTATTTCCGGCACTTCGGTTTCGATCGGCTACAGTGCACTACTTATTTCAACGTTCTAGTGTTTGGGCGCTTCCTGACATATAAGCACTTCCGGGTCACGAGTCTCGAATTCACTCGCATACGGAATGGATGCCGCCAGGATGTTTTGATACATCTTTCCACTTGTAAGTACCAAATTAATTTCTAATTTTGTTCGTTTCTTTTGAATACGGCATAGATGCTGACTTGGTATCTTTTCTATCTTAGATTAAACAGCGTGGGAGGCATTGTCGTTATCTGACTTTGGCTCCTGCTTTTGTCTTTATTTCAGACACTTGTTTGCATAGACGTTTTCTAGCAGAAATCGTTGCCTGACACTTACGGGCTGGAATTACTATTTAAGGATACGTGTTCTTTACCACTGATTTTTACGTGACTGGCGGCAGGAAGTCATCTTAGACCCTTGTTTTTGCTGAATTTTTGGAGGTACGAATTATTTATGTATTTGGTTTCTGACCTACGTATCATATACGATTTTTCTTGCAATCTACATCGGGTGTGTTATTTTTCATTTGTACAGAGACTATACTTATTTGCTCAGATCTACTGACCCATCGCTCACATTTTGCGTTACCCTACCGGGTTGGAATTATCACCGGTGGAGGGGTAAGATACTCTCGTTTACTGTTTTTTAGACTTGCTTTTTGGATTATTGTCTTGGCACCTATGAACACACATTTGTTTTACTATTTGTTCGTACTGTTCTATTTTTCAGTATCTACTGTCAATTTGGCATTAGCTTCAGGTATGGACGTTTTATTTTAGTTTTGTAGAATTTGTACTCACAGGGAACATAGCCTTTGTACCTTTCATTCTATTTTGGTGCATTGGGGATAATTTCGTTCTTTTTTCCTTCCTTCCCTCTCTTTGTGTCTTTTCACCGATTGGTGGTGCAGGCTTACTCTATACCTTTGTCTTATCATCACTTCAGTACCTTCTTGGAGCAGTGGTGTTTTTCTTCTTTTTTATCTCCGCATTGGCGTGGTATTCTACGTTTGGATTATGCAATATAATTTTTGCAATCGTTTGGCTTGTGGCACATGTTTTAGCATGAAATGTTTTGTATTCTTTCCAGCCCTGAAGAGTCGTGGTTTACACGTCCCACGATGAAACACGTGTCGGCTGGATACGCATATTAAACAGAATTACTAATATATATACGGATGTTTCTTTTGTCAAGTTGTATTTACTCATGTCAATTTTGATTTAATTAATTGTATGTGTGCACAGGATTGTTCTTTTGCTTGGTTTTAGGTCAAATTTTATTTGTCCTATACAATTCGAGGGGTTTCAGGGGTCTCCCCTCCCTGTTTTGCACCATACAGACATTGAAGCTCACATCACCTACGTTTATCAGCAGAGCGCCATTTCTTCCTAATTTTTGAATACCCCGTTCTAACTTTTTACACTGGGCCCCCGTCGATGCCGGTCGACTTCGTCACGCCTCCTCCGCCGGCGTCGACACTCGTGCCACCTCCGACGCCGACTCCGGTCGACGTCGATCCCCGGTTCAGCCCCTGTCCGGTCCCGACGCCGATGCGGCGCCGCCCGACGCTGCATCCGACGCCACTAGAGACACATTATGTCTATCGACCGGCTCCGATCATTCCTCCTGTTTACCAGGAATCGGATGACGGGGGTGACTGGGAGGGGTCCGAGGACCCTTTGACCCTTCAGGGCCAACTTGCACAGGACTGGGCAGATGAACTGGGGGAGGCCAGTGGTTTGGATACCTCACCGGACACTGGATTCATCTCTCCTCCGACTGTGGCTTCGGAGGAGGGTGCAGCTTTTTCTGTGGTGCTGCGCAAGGCGGCCGCGGCCCTTGGGCTTGAGCTGCCTGCCGTGGCTGTGAGGACTAACCTCCTCACTGAGGTGCTTCAGTCTGCCGCATGCTCCACTGAGCCTCTGCTGCAATTCAATGAGGCCCTCATTGACGTTCTGCAGGGCACCTGGTCCAAGCCCTCCACAGTCCCTCCTGTGGATAGGAACGTTGCCAGGCACCACCGCCCTGCTCCGGGCGACCCCAGTTTTCTGTCCCAACACCCCACCCCCGAGATTCTGGTTATCCAGGCCTCTACCTCCCAATCCTCCTTCCCGTCCGCTCCACCGGACCGGGATTCCAAGAGACTGGAACAGTTCGGTAAAAAGCTGTTCTCCTCGCTCAGTTTGGGCCTGTGGTCTTTGAACACCGCCTGTCTCTTGGACCGTTATTCCCACTCTCTGTGGGATACGGTGGAGGACGTGCTGCCCCTTTGCCCGGAGGAGGCCCGGGCACGGCTTTCCTCAGCTCTAGCCGATGAGAGAGATGCAGCGCGCCATGCCATCCGATGTGAACTCGACACTACGGACTCGCTGGGTAGGGCGATTTCTACCACGGTGGCGCTTCGACGTCACGCCTGGCTGCGGTCCACGTCCTTTTCCGGGGATGTCCAGAGCACTCTCATGGACATGCCTTTTGATGGCGCTCGCCTTTTTGGTGAGAAAGCGGACAGTGCGCTGGCTCGCTTCAAGGACTCCCGGGCTACGGCCAAGTCCTTGGGCCTCTTGGCCCCGCGGCCACAAACTTCCGCTTTTCGCTCCTTTCGTGGCCAAGGAAGGGGCACCTCCTCACGTCCGCCTAGCCACCGGCCGCAGAACCAGCCTGCACGCGGTCGCGGACGTGGTTTCCGCCGAGGCGGTACTGGAGGACAACGCGGTCAGTCCACATCCACCCCGGCAGCATCCGCCTCAAAGCCTTCCTAGTCCGAGCTTTCAGGCCCATTCCTCGCCAGTGGGGGGCCGGGTTCGCCATCACCTGCTCCACTGGCGTACCATCACTTCGGACAGGTGGGTGCTGCAAATCGTCCGAAGGGGCTACTCCCTCCCCTTCGAGACGACCCCTCCAGCCATGCCACCGCAGCACCACCGTATCTCGGAGGATCATTTGAATCTTCTGCGAGAGGAAGTTTCGGCCCTCTTGGCCAAAGAGGCCGTCAAGCGCGTTCCGAGCCCAGAAGTAGGTCGTGGTTGTTATTCCCACTACTTTCTGGTTCCCAAGAAGGGCAAGGGGGGCCTACGCCCTATCTTGGACCTCCGGAACGTCGATGCCTTCCTCCGGAAGGAACGGTTCAAAATGTTGACCTTGGCTCAGGTTCTAGCTGCCCTAGACCCTGGAGACTGGATGGTAGCGTTGGACTTGCAGGACGCATATTTCCACATCCCCGTCCTGCCGGCCCACCGGCGTTACCTGCGGTTCACGGTGGGTCAGGAGCACTTTCAGTTCACCGTGCTCCCCTTCGGCCTTACCAGTGCCCCTCGGGTGTTCACGAAAGTGATGGCGGTGGTCGCAGCTCATCTGCGCAGATCAGGGGTTCCAGTCTTCCCCTATCTCGACGACTGGTTGTTGAAGGCGGGCTCGCTCCAGGCAGTCGTCTCCCACCTCCAGACTATGGCAGATCTCCTGCATTTGCTGGGGTTTTCCATCAATGTGCCGAAGTCACACCTGAGCCCCTCTCAGAAGCTCCTTTTCATCGGAGTGGTTCTCGATTCGGCGCAGTTCCGGGTTCATCCACCGGAACAGCGGGTCCGGGATATACAGGCCCTGATTCCCATCTTTCGGCCTCTATCCTGGGTTTTGGTCAGGCTAGTGTTGCGGCTTCTGGGGCTGATGGCCTCCTGCATCCTACTAGTGCATCACGCCAGGCGGCGCATGCGGGCTCTGCAGTGGGACCTGAAGTTTCAGTGGGCCCAGCATCACGGCAACCTGTCCGACTATGTCGTGATCTCGGAGGGCACTGCACGGCAGTTGCAGTGGTGGCTCACGGACCGCGATTGGGTCACGGGCAAGAGCCTTTCCCTACCGCTACCGGAGCATGTCGTAGTGACGGATGCGTCCCTCCTGGGATGGGGTGGCCATATGGGAGAGGCGGAGATCAGAGGCCTCTGGTCTCCGGCGGAGTCTTGCCTCCACATCAACTTGTTGGAGTTGCGAGCGATCCGACTTGCACTGAAAGCCTTCCTTCCCTCTGTCCGGGGAAGTGTCGTGCAGGTGTTCACGGACCACCGCCATGTGGTATTGCAACAAACAGGGCGGGGTGGGGTCGTGGACCCTTTGTCAGGAGGCTCTGCACCTCTGGACATGGCTGGAACACCAGGGCATCACCCTGGTGGTTCAACATCTGGCGGGCTCTCTGAACGCCAGAGCAGACGAACTCAGCCGCCGGTGCATGATGGATCACGAATGGCGTCTGAACTCCGAGGTGGCGCAAGGTGTCTTTCAGCAGTGGGGAGAGCCTTGGTTAGATCTATTCGCCACCGACGAGAACGCGCAATGTCAGCAGTTCTGCAAGTTGGAATTTCCAAGGCGGCACTCGCTCGGCGACGCTTTTCGTCGCGAGTGGAGTTGCGGTCTGTTGTACGCCTTTCCGCCTATACCACTTCTGCCCAGAGTGCTGAAGAAGATCAGGCGCGACCGGGCCCAAGTCATCTTGGTGGCTCCGGATTGGGCACGAAGGTACTGGTATCCCGAGCTACTCAGTATGTTGACCGATCCTCCGATACGTCTGCCCCTTCGGGAGGATCTTCTGTCGCAGCAGCAGGGGACGGTCCTCCACCCGAACCTGTCCAACCTCCACCTCCATGCGTGGAGATTGAGCGGCGGCAGTTGATGCCATTTGACTTGCCTCCTGAAGTCTGTGATATCATTCTGGCAGCCAGGCGTCCCTCCACAAAGACTGTATACGCCTGCCGGTGGAACACATTTGTGGCATGGTGCACAGCAAAGGCTGTGGATCCCCTTTCCGCCCCTCTTTCTGGGGTTCTCCTCTTTCTTCTTTCTTTGGCCCAGCAGGGCTCTGCCCTGGGCACCTTGAAAGGTTATCTTGCTGCCATCTCTGCCTTCTTACAGCTTCCTGATCAGCCCTCTCTTTTCAAGTACCCTGTAGTGTCACGTTTTCTTAAAGGCATTACTCACACGTTCCCTCCTGTCCCTTTCGTAATGCCTCAGTGGGACTTGAATCTTGTTCTAACGTTTCTGATGTGCGCTCCCTTTGAGCCTCTTCACAATTGTCCTCTTCGTCTTCTGACTCTTAAGACTGCTTTCCTGGTAGCCATCACCTCGGCTAGACGGGTGAGTGAGCTCCAGGCCCTATCGTCCAAGCCTCCTTTTCTATCTGTTCATCCGGACAAGGTTGTCCTTCGGCCTCGTCCTTCCTTTCTACCGAAAGTGGTGACCCCCTTTCACATCGGGCAATCTGTCACCTTGCCCACCTTCTTTCCGCCTCCGCATCCTTCCAAAGAGGAAGAGCGGCTCCACCGTCTGGACCCAAAACGTGCGCTCTCCTTTTGGACCGCACAAAGCAGTTCCGGGTGGACGACCAGCTTTTCGTTGGCTACGTGGGTGCTAAGAAGGGTAAAGCTGTGCACAAACGGACCATCTCCCGGTGGGTCGTTTTGTGTATATAAATCTGTTATTCCTTGTCAAAAAAGGTCCCTCCTGTTGGGCTGCGAGCCCATTCTACTCGGGCCACAGCGGCTACTACTGCTTTGGGACGGGGAGTCCCTTTGCAGGACATCTGTCAGGCGGCGACGTGGGCTTCGCTGCACACGTTTGCCAGGCACTATTGCCTAGACAGCCAAGTCCGGAGGGATGGCTTCTTTGGCCGTTCTGTCCTCCAGGACTTTCTGGTGTGATCTTGGTTCGCAGACCCACCACCGGGGTTGGTATTGCTTGGGTATCTATTCTAAGGTGAGGAATCTAACTAACGTGTTTCTTTCAGATGAACAAGTTACTTACCTTCGGTAACGATGTATCTGTAAGAAACATTAGTTAGTTAGATTCCTCACCGACCCACCCATCCTCCCCGTTCTGCGAACTGACATCTAGGGTTAAGGCTATCCTTTTCAGGGCCCTAGATTTTTTGGCACCAGTGTCGGTCTCTTGCATGGCTCTGCGTTCCTGGCGCGGAAAGCTATGTACAAGAACTGACGTCAGCGCGCGAGGGCGGCGTCTAAGTACTCCGACGTCATTCCGGCGCACGACGCCAACGACGGACGCGGAGCCGCAGACGACGCCTAGCGACGCGCAAGGGGTATTGCTACAAAAATCTTCCGGATCCAGTCTGACGCCTGGGGATATTCTAAGGTGAGGAATCTAACTAACTAATCTTTCTTACAGATACATCGTTACCGAAGGTAAGTAACTTGTTCTTTAGTTGTGCTTAGCATGTGACATGGACACATGTCATATGTTGACTCTTGATGAAGGCTTGTGCTACATGTCAACCTGATGTGTATCGAGCTGATAGTTCTCCCCAAACTTCCAGTTACAATCTGTTTCTTCTTCTATTGCATCCATACAGGTCAACACCCATCAGAAGAAGGCCACTTGGAAAGCTATCGCCCAGAAGGCACGATTCCTGAGGGGTCTAAAACGGGCGAAGTGCCCACTGCTGGAAGAGTGGAAGGGCCTGCGGCGCTGGACCCAGAAGATCACAGAGGTCCAGCTGGGATAGTCCTTCCAACATGGAAGGGGCTCGCACTGGACCTTGAACCCCTTGATGGCCCGCATACTAGCAGTGGCCTCCCCGGACCTTGATGGGCAGTTGACCGCCCAACAGCAGCAACAAGGGGGTGAGTCCTGGCCAGAGTCAGAAATGTTACTCGCCCATGTGCCACACACAAGTTGTCATTGTTAGTATTAGTGTGGTAATAGGTGCATGCTGCTGTGCTGTGGCTATTGTCTTTCTGACCTGGAAGAGCAGATTCCTGCCCATATCCAATCCTCTCCTTTTGAGCAAACACCTGGCTGAGTGAAGTGAGTAATCATCTCGTGTAAATCTGTGTGACAATTGTACCCCACTAGCAACTGCTCATGCTTGTGTACAGAGTGTTGTTCCCTCTACTGTCTCTCAATTGACGGTGGCCTTATTGCATGTGACATGACACCGATTTCTGAGTACATGCAGTGACTGTATAACAGTTTCATTGGTAAGTACTGGTTCTCATCCAGAGGATACTCATCAATAGTCATAATCTATGAATAATCCCCGCCCATGTGCGGGATCCCGGAGCATATAGACAATACATATATATACATATATATGCATATGTGAAAACATATACATGCAGCCTAAAATGTTTCAAACATGGTCAAAATGCTGAAATTACATAGGTTTGCATTGTAGTACCCCCAACCCATAAGGAAAAAAGGAAGCACTAAACAATTGTCATACAATAATGCTTTATTGCCATAAAGCAAACTTGTAATTGCAGGCATTTGCCTGTAGGCTGCAGCAGAGTACTAAGAAACAGAGAAAACTGACACCTTGCCTTTAAGGCATTAGAGTAGGGGTACCGTGCCTTTAAGACCTGCAGGAGACCCCTTGCTCCCATGAGGCACCACAGGTGGCAGTTAGGTCAGTTCTTTTTTCTGGCTCCTTCTATGAGGATCCTGGAGCTTGAGCTCTTCAGTTTTTTGACTGAAAGTGATTTATTTGATATTTTCTCAGAAAACTCGATATTTTCTGACTCTTTAAGGCTTATTCTACTGCTTTTTTGGTCTGTCGCTTATTTTTTTCAGTCAGAATGCCTGCCTTATTCAGGAAATGCCCTTCCTGTGGCAATAAGATGGCACTGGCAGATCCACACTCTGTGTGTATTGTGTGTCTTCCATCCTCACACAATCCTGACCAGTGTCCCCACTGCCAGAAATATTCCAGGCGGACTCTGCGTGACAGAGAGTGCATAAAACTTCATGCCCAGCTGGAGAAGGACAGAAGCCATCATGGAGGTGACCATGGAGTCTTCAAACCACCTTCTTCAAGCAAACAACACAGAAAGCGGCGACATACCACCTCTCCTGAGTCCGCAAAGAAGAAGGTAACAGGAGATTCGCCGTCGAAGTCGCCGTCGAAGAGACCCAGACACTCTTCAGCGTCGAGGGACGAATCACCATCCCGACGTCGAGATTCTCCGCCGCATGCAAGTAAGTCGGCGTTGAGGCACAGCACTTCGGGCTCGAAGGCTGTGGGTCCTGACAGACCTGAAAAGTCTCAGTCGCCGTCGAGGCTTCCATCGATGTCAAGACACTCTCTGCCCTCGAGGGGGTCGGCGTCGAGAGTCACGACGGCGAACATCTCGCCACAGTTGATCACCAAGTCGACGGCGCAAGTCGACGTCGAGATCGCCCCATCAGCGTAGGCGATCAACATCGAGACCACCGTCGAGAGTGGGACGGCGTTCCCATAGCAGATCCCCTCGATCAACGCCGATGGTGACGCAGACTTCATAGACGTCGAGGCATTCGACGTCGAGGAACAAAAGTGCAGGGGCCACAGAGGAGATGTCATCTGGGGGCCAGTCATCATCCCCAGGACTGCATATTGTGCAGATTTCACCTGAGAAATCTCCTAAAGCTGGAGAGAAGTACGGTCTGTCGCCTCGCTGGCTGGAAGGTGTTGGGACAGGTGACTGCAGAAGTCCGGGCTCGGACTACTCTCACACTTACTCGCCTTCTAGGATCTCTCCTCAGAGAAGCAAGTCTCCCCTCAGAAGACCAAGATCGCCTTCCACGCACTGATCACGGTCCAGGGGTCGTCAGTCTCCCTCCAGAAGACCAAGATCACCTTCTAGACACCGATCAAGGTCCAGGGGTCGTCGCAGATCTCATCACGACCGTCCCCATAAGAGACGCACGAGATCGCCCACATGGTCTTTCTCCACGAGGTCCTAGGTCCGGGACTATTCTCCAACCTTCTCCTCGACTCCTCCATCGCGGGTGTCTCCCATCGATGACATCGCAACCTTCTCAGATGTCCTGGGTAGGGTTGCGCAGAAACTGAACATCACTTTGCATACCCCTGTGGTTCCCACATCGATTATCTTCAACACCTTACACCATCGCACAGCTCCTAGACCGCTGCTTCCTTTGGTGCCAGGACTCTTGGAACCAGCTATAGCCACATTCCTCAACCCTGCTATGGTGGGCTCCGTACCATCCAGGATTGCCAAAAAGTATAAGGCCCCAGCCGAGGATCTCTTATTTCTCAGAGCTGATCCACCAGCGGACTCCGTCATTGTGGCGGCAGCCATGAGGTCTCACTCAGAGTCTGTGTCATCTTCTATCCCCGCAGAGAAGGACAGTAAGCAGAAGGACTCCTATGGCAGGAAAATGTGCAATACGTCGGCTTCTTCCATGAAAATTGCAAGTGCCTCAGCCCTTCTCGGGCGATATGACAGGTCTCTTAGGGACTCCCTCTCAAGGTTCACCGAAAAGCTTCCCAAAGAAGACCGGCAGGACTTCAGCGAAATTCTACTGGAAGGTGGGCTAGTAGCCAATCAAGTTATAAGTGCGGCAGCGGACGCTTCAGATCTCGCCGCTCATGGTTACTCCCATGGTGTTTGTTCACGGCACTCAGCCTGGCTGCACCTAACAGGCCTCAAGCCTGAGGCACAGAAGAAGATCTTAAATCTTCCATTTAACGGCTCCTCCTTGTTCGGAGCTCACAGATGAAGACAGAGCTGGATACTGCCAAGGCTGTAGATCTGGAGAAGTGCAAAGAATACCGGAAGCGCTTTCATCAGGGCGACAAACGTTCCTTCCAGCAGAGGGTTCAGACCCCTCAATGGTCCTCCCAGAACCAGCAGAGGCCCCAATTCCAGCAGAGGGGTCGTGGCAGAGGAAGAGGGAACACCAAGCAGCAACAGTCCACCACTAAGCAGCCTTCCAAACAGTGAGGGATTGCATCCTCCGCACCTGTTCGCCACTCCGGTAGGAGGGAGTATCGTTTTTCACCTGGAAGAGTGGGAAACCATAACGAGACAAATGGGTGCTGAATATTGTGCAGCATGGTTACTTGCTAAGGCTCAAGTCTCCCCCTCCGCAAGCGCCTTCCTCAACTTCAAAGTCGGCTTTTACAGGATGAAGTATCTATCCTCCCATCCAAGAGAGCCATAGAGGAGGTCCCACCTCTCCAAAGAAACCAGGGGGTATACTCCCGCTTCTTCCTAGTCCAAAAGTGAGGAGTAGCCAAAGAGTACAGACCTACCCTCGACCTGCACCTGCTGAACAGGTTTATCAGAAAGGAAAAATTCAGAATGCTAGCCCTGCATCAAATCTTTCCGCACCTTCACCAGGGAGACTGGATGTGTGCCATCGACCTGCAGGACGCCTACTTCCACATTCCTGTCTCAGTGAAACATCGCAAATTCCTCAGGTTTCAGATCTCTCGTCACCACTACCAGTATCGAGTGCTTCCGTTCGGCCTCAAATTCGCCCCACGGACATTGTCCAAGTGCATGGCGGTGGTGGCTGCCTTCCTCCGCAGGTGGAAGATCTTCGTCTATCCTTACATAGACGACTCGCTCCTGAAAAGCTCCACACCTGTGCTACTCCAGAGCCATCTCTCATACTGCCTCAACCTGCTGCATTCCTTGGGGTTGCAAGTCAACTACAAGAAGTCGGTCCTCAACCCCACTCAACAGATACACTATCTGGGCTCCTCCCTGGACTCCGCAGAGGCAAGCGTGTCCCCTTCGGAGGAGAGGTTGTCATCAATGCTTCTCAAGTGCCACACTCTTCTCGACACTGCACTTCCCACAGCCAGGCAAGTGTCTTCACTACTGGGGTCGATGGCCTCTTGCATCTATATTGTACCCAATGCACGCCTTCACATGCGGCCTCTACAACAAGCACTCGAAGATCAATGGTCTCAGAGGTCAGGTCGCTGGGAAGATCGTGTCTCTCTCCACCAAGCTGCCAGGGACTCCATCAGATGGTGGATGAAACGTTCTCACCTGCTGCAAGGGGGCCCTTTTCATCAGACGCCTCCAACACAGACAGTGGTCACAGATGCCTCAATGCAAAGCTGGGGTGCTCATATGGGCCAGCTTCAGGTACAAGGTCTCTGGTCCGACACAGAAAGAAGTTATCACATCAACTTCTTGGAGCTACGGGCGGTCCATCTGGCGCTCAAATCCCTCTATCCATCTCTTCAATCCAGCCACATTCAGATTCAGACAGACAACACAACAACTATGTTCTATCTGAACAAGCAAGGAGGCACCAGGTCACGAGTCCTGTCTCTGGAAGCCCAATCCATTTGGCAGTGGCTGCTGGCGAGAGGTCTCTCAATCGTCGCAGTCCACCTTCCAGGAACCCTGAACGTGCAGGCAGACGGCCTCGGCAGAGACTTCGTAGAAGCGCACGACTGGGTGCTCAACAAAGACGTCGCTCAGGAGGTCTTCTGGCAATGGGGAGTGCCGGACTTCGATCTGTTCGCAGACGCGGCAAACACGAAATGCCCCGTCTTCGCGTCCAGATTCCCCCTGCAGGGATCATAGGGGAATGCACTTTTGATCAGCTGATCGCAGACATTGCTGTACGCTTTTCCTCCGCTCCCCCTAATCCCGGCAGTCATATAGACGTTCTACAGGACCAACACCAGAATGATCCTGATAGCGCCGGAGTGGCCACGCCAGTGGTGATACCTGGATCTCCTCCAACTGTCAGAGGTTCCACACAGGAGGCTGCCCTTCCGCCCGGACTTACTGACCAAGAACGAGAGTGTTCCATCCCAACCTCCCCTCCCTCCGGTTGACTGCATGGCTCCTGAAGTCATCCAGTACGGACATCTAGACCTTTCGGCTGACTATATGGACATTCTTAGAGAAGCAAAGAGGCCCTCCGCTAGAAAGTCTTATGCTTTCAAGTGGAAGAGATTTTACCTTTGGTGTAGGGACAACGCTCTCTTGGTCCGACTCAAGGTCAAGAGCAAGTGATTCTTCCATACTTACTGCACTTGGCAAGGTCAGGCCTGAAGTTCCCCTCCATCAGGGTCCACTTAGCTGCTATCACAGCTTATAGAAAGTCTCCTACCCAGACCTCATTCTTTCAACTGCCTGTGGTAAAAGATTTCCTAGAGGGGCTTAAGAAAGTGTTTCTACCAGTGAGGTCCCCTTCTCCTCCCTGGGAGCTTAACATAGTCCTCACCAAATTGATGGGTGCTCCTTTCGAGCCTATTCATAAGGCATCTTTGCAGCATTTGACCTGAAAGGCTGCTTTCTTAGTAGCCAACACTTCAGCCCACAGGGTAAGTGAGATTCAGGCCCTATGCTGCAAGGAGCCTTACACTGTTTTCAACGCCAATAGAGTGGTGCTGCGAACTCATCCCAGTTTCCTGCCCAAGGTGGTCTCGGATTTTCACATCAATCAGATTATCACGTTGCCCACTTTCTTTCCTCAGCCAACCACTCCCCCGGAGAGAGCTTTACATTCTCTAGACCTCCGGAGGGTATTGAAGTTTTACCTTGATAAAACCCTTTAACTTAGGAAGTCTGACCGGCTCTTTGTCAATTATGGTTCAACAAATACCGGGCTGGCTGCTTTCAAAAGATCTATTTCTAGATGGATCGTCTCCTGTACAGCCTTGTCTTACCAACTAGCCAACAAGGTTCTGCAGGGCAGACCATGAGCACACTCTACCAGAGGGAAAGCTTCTACCACAGCTCTCCTTCGCAACGTTCCTATACCTGAGATTTGCAAGGCGGCTACATGGCGCTCGATACATACCTTTACACGCCATTACTGCCTAGATTCAGATGCACAGGCCGATGCCCAGGCGGGGCAGGCCTCTTTGAGGAATTTGTTTGCATAACTGCTGTTTGAATGTGATGTTACTTTATGTTCTATATGCTCTATTGCTCGTCTGCGAGACTTTGGGTATGGGCTTGCTACTCTATTCATAGATTATGACTATTGATGAGTATCCCCTGGATGAGAAGGATTAGTTACTTACCTGTAGTCCTAGTTCTCATCCAGGGGTATACTCATCAAAGTCATAAGCGACCCACCCACCTCCCCGGACGAGCATTCCCTTCAAGTTATTGTTTATTGATTGAAGATCTACTCAGGTGCATATGCACCGTCAAAAAGAACTGACCTAACTGCCACATGTGGTGCATCATGGGATCAAGGAGTCTCCTGCAGGTCTTAAAGGCACGGTACCCCTACTCTAATGTCTTAAAGGCAAGGTGTCAGTTTTCTTTGTTTCTTAGTACTCTCCTGCAGCCTACAGGCAAATGCCTGCAATTACAAGTTTGCTTTATGGCAATAAAGCATTATTATTTGACAATTGTTTAGTGCTTCCTTTTTTCCTTATGGGTTGGGGGTACTACAATGCAAACCTATGTAATTTCAGCATTTTGCCATGTTTGAAACATTTTAGGCTGCATATATATGTTTTCACATATGCATATATATATTATCTACTGGCGGTACCCTGAAAGTCTCGGGATGATTAGTCAAGCGGGGGGGCGAGAAAAAAGGGGGGTCCCAAAACGCGTTTTCCCCATGCATTTTTCCATAGGGACCGAAAGTCCTCAGGTCAGGGATGTGCCTTTTGAATATCTGGAGTCAATCTGTCCAGTAGTTCCTGAGAAAATTTCAGTTAAAAGAACATATATATCTATAGGCGCGCACCGTGCGCGTACGGTAAGCATACCGTACGCGCACGCTGCCGTGCGCGAGCGTAGTTCTGATTGGTGGATACATGACAGTAAACATTCCAGTCGGTTGAAATCAGGAAGTGTCGGACGCCATTTTGTCTCTCGCAGTCTGAGGCAGTGAAAAACAAAGGTGGAGAATGTGAAAAGGGGGCAGGGTGGACAGTTCCTGACCCCCTAGCCTTTGTCAGGGGGTCACTGAAGGACCCCCAAGGATGAAAAAAACGTTTTTTTTTTTTTTTTCAAAAAAGTGCGGGGTGCGCACGCCACGCACAACGTATCGTGGGTGCTCGGCGCGCGCACGGTGAAGAACCTGAAAAAAAAAATATTAATAAATACATAACTTAGTATTTAAAAAACCCCACAAATTCACTTAAAAAACCATAGGTTTCACACACGTTATAGTTAGGAATTAGCATTTAAAAAACCTTACAAATTCACTTAAAAAACCATAGGTTTCACACATGTTATAGTTAGCTGGACATTTCCCTCGTAAAAAACCAATGAAATTCCCCCGTTATAGTTAGTGCAGGCAACTATAACTCACGCGACCGCAATCCTCTGCTGATGACGTCAGATATTACATCACTGTATTTAGACACCTATTTACCCATGTCTTCTTCCATTAATCTTTAGCTATACATATATTACAAATATTTATTTTTCAGAAAGACACATATTTAATCAGTGATGTAATATCTGACGTCATCAGCAGAGGATTGCGGTTGCGTGAGTTATAGTTGCCTGTACTAACTATAACGGGGGAATTTCATTGGTTTTTACGAGGGAAATGTCCAGCTAACTATAACATGTGTGAAACCTATGGTTTTTTAAGTGAATATATTTATATATGTATTTTCTATATGCTCCTGGGATCCCGCACATGGGTGGGGATTATTCATAGATTATGACTTTGAAGAGTATACCCCTGGATGAGAACTAGGATTACTGGTAAGTAACTAATCCTTATACTATTAAATGAGTGTGCAAGCATCACTGGTGCCATCAGCATTAGTGTCTACATGTTGGCCAGTGTGCATTTGCCAGTTTATGGTTCATCTGCAGAAGTGTTTCTAAACACTCATTTACTGACTTGTGACATGCATGAGTGAGTGAGAGAGATGAAGAACTGTGGGGATCCTATGTGAGTGTCTACACTGTTCCTCACAAGGCAATCTGAGTATGCGGTACCGAAGAGTGGTGTGATGTGCCACCTATTGTGACTCTAGTGATCCCACATCTTCATGTCAGTGACACCCAAAACCTTCAAAGGTGTATTGGCTTGTGGCTGTACAATCTCTGACTGCCGTCATCACCTGTGCCAAGCAGGATTGGGGATTGTGAGAAGTTGGCCTGGTATATGATGTTCACTAGTTAAAGTGACCACCTTGTATCATGCCAAGCAACCCTTATGGTGTGGTTGTAAGTCAACCTTTTCGGACTAGCTGCCCTAGTGGTAGCGTAGGCTAAGCAGTCTTTGAGGCTAAACTCGTTAAAGCGTGTTAAGCAGGCTGTTTTACCAAATGCAACCCCCCTTTATACCAATGAAAGGACACCACACAGATATATATTCAAAATATATATGTATTTATTACTCAAAGTATCCCCTAGACTCTTTATGAGCACAGGAGCACAAATCGTTAAACAAGACAATGTTATAATATACAGAAGTTGCACTTTATATGGATGGGCCCTGGTGGCCACTCAAACCATATACTAAAATAGTGGTATAAGTACCACGAACAGGAAAGGAAAAAGGCCTAGGGCCTCTAGAATCGCTGGGCCTACAAGGAGCTAACTTCAGTTAGTGACCAGGAGGTCCACGGGTTGCGTGTGCAGTGAGGAAAGTTACACGCGGGCTCCCATAGGTTTTCAATGGGTGCGTAAAAGTTTAAGAGTTACTGCAGAGAGGGTCTTCTGGATGGACTACGATCTCAAGATTCAAAACACAGACACTAGAGAGGTTTCTCTACACTTGGGCACCGGAGTGCCAGCTTTACCTCACCCACAGGAAGCGGGTGCATAGGTCTCGAAGTGCGTCGGGTTTCTTCTATCGATACAATAGAGCCTGATGACAAAGATGCTGCAGGCGGTCGGTCCAGAAGAGATGCGTTGGATCTAAGGGTGGATCGGAGTTGTAGAAGACCTGAAAGCAGAGGGGACAGTGTTCACAGTCACTAGCCAGTGACCGGCGTGGCACCAGGTAGGTACCAGGCGATGTCGGGTGCAAACAGGTGATGAGGTGTAGCTTGTCTCCGCAGCCACGTGGTCCCTGAAGGTCGACGACGTCCAGGAGTCGAGTCACGAGCTGTCCCACGCAGGCTCTCGCTGTCGGCGGTGTCGGCGACTCGAAAGAAGCAAACAAGCCTTGGCAAAGGCAGGAGTCGTGGAAATTCAAGAAAGCTGATTGTTCTGACCAGCAAGATCAGAGGGGCTGCTCTTTTGGAGAGCAGCTGGGGCCAGTCTGGAGCAACCAGACCAGCGTCGTTGATTTCAAGTTTCGTCGCCAAAATGGCCACTAGCCAACGGGCCAGGGACCGGGCAGGCGCGTCGAGATGCAAAGTGCAGAGGGGCCCCACGCAGATCGTGGAGATGCTGGAGGGCTCACCTTTGGTGCAGATGCTGCTCGGGTGTTGGGCTTCTCAGGACCCAAAGCACAACTTGGAGGGAGCCTCTGTCGTTGCGCTTGCAGCTTGTCGTCGGTCTTCCAAGATGGCTGGCTCCACGTGTTTCGGTGCCTCCACGGGTTCCTTCTTTGCAGGGACTGTGGATCGGGCTGTGAGATGTCTGGAGGTCCAGGTCTTGTCGGGCTCTGGGCTCGGGCTCCGGCAGGAGGCGGCGGCAAAGCAGACGTTCAATAGCTGGTTGGTGCTTGCGTTAGCAAGATGGTCACTCCCTGACCATAGGGGAGATTTCCTTCTGTCCTCTGTGCAGCAGAGCGTCGAAGTTCCCGTCTTCTTCTTTGTAGTAAGTTGATTCCAGGATGTCTGAAGTCTTAGGACACAGCTCCTACCTTTAAGCGGATTCTAGGGGCCGGACTACCTGCTAGGTCCCTCCCTAAGGGTGGGACCAGGTCCGGGGCTGGTGTGCCCCAGGACCGGTTTGAACTGGCATATGCACCGAGGCTCCTTGTGAGCCTCAGGCATGTCTGGTTTCTTTCAAGCCCTACCTGACCAATACACAAAACCCTGTCTGGGGTGGTGCACGCACCTCCCCTGGCAGGAAACCCTTGGTCCACACCTCCCAAGCTGGAAGGACTCCCAGCAGCAGGAGGGCAGACTTGTGTCTGTGGTGGCAGCATCCATTTTGTGGAGCTGAGGCTATGTCTGATTTTACCCGGGTTTCAGGTACTGTACATGTCGTGTCCCTCTAGAAGGGTGGAATGCTAACCCCGTCGCCAGAATTGGCGAGGGGTTAGTATTCCAATTCGTATGACACCTTACTCGACATGTTTTGATAAAGCCAAACCAAAGATAGCATTTAACCGCGAGGTTCATAATGCACTTAAGAGTATATGGTATGGCGATATCTGGAAACGGTAGAAGGAAGTTGTTCCGACCACTGCAGACAGGCTCAGCTCATGCCAGAGCACCATCTCACATGGAACCAAGAACTCTGCCTTCAGGATTTTCAAGGCCTGCCATAGGAGTGACTTATAGGTTACCATGTGTCCCATTTAAGGTTAGGTATAGGTATACTACACCTAAGTAAGAGGTGGTTACACCAACTTACCCCAGCTGAGTGATCAGCCAGTTGTGTCAAATTGTTAGGCCAAGCCTGGGGTGGCATAATACTTGCTTCAGCCCCTGGCAGGCCTTAGATACACCAATGCCCTGGGTACCTAGTGTACACTGGTACAGGGGCTCACAGGGTGATCCAATTCCAATTGGTTATGCACCTAGGGTGCATAGTGTCAATTTAGTTAGAGAGAACAGTAGGCTGGGGGTCTGATTAGCAGGCCCACAGCCTCAATATGTCAAAAACCGGTGAAGCAAAAAGCAAAAATTTGGGGTGACCATAGGATAGCAGACCCTTCTCTTCCAGGGGATCCTCATCAATAGTCATAAGCATTAGAATATTCCCGCCCATGTGCGGGATCCCGGAAACAGTATATTATATCTGCCCCACATATATATATCCATACATATATACCTATATGTATACACAAGCAATTGCAGCCCATAAACCCTAGAGCTGAACCATGCTGTAAGTAATTTCCACTACACATAAGAAAATAGCATTATAAACATGAGAAACAACATTATAACTTGTTTGGAAACTGTTTTAATGCTTAGAAAACAGCAGAAATTCTTAGAAAACACTGAAAGCATAGGAAGCTCCCAGGCTGCATTGCAAATACCCAGTCTAAAAAGACTGAAAAGCTAACTCATAGCTGCATAGCAAAAAACTGACACCGTGCCTTTAAGGCACACCTGACCCCCACCTTCCCATCATGCCTCAGGGGTGGCAGTTAGGTCAGTTGTTCTTTCCGGCTCCTTCTGGAAGGATCCTGGCAACAGAGCTCCACTTTTTTCTGAGTTTGTCAGAAAATATTGTCTATTTTTCAACTGTTTTTTCCCTTACTTCGACGTTTTACATCTAAGTCAGTAAGAGGCTGTCTTTTTTAGACATTTTTGGGAATTTTTTCCAACTTAAAATGCCTTCTCTTTTCGATCCTTGCCCTGCTTGTGGCAAGAAGAAGGCCAGGACTGACTCTCATAGGGTCTGTATCCTGTGTCTACCGGAGGATCATGATTCCAAGACATGTACTCACTGCCAGAGCCTGTCCAAAAGAACTTTGAAGGACAGAGAGCGAATTCGCATTTATGGCCTGGCACAACCATCCAGAGGCCGATCTCCGATGAGGAAGGGCTCCAAGAGGCCTAGAGATTCATCTAGGAGCAAGTCCTCTCGTCCTTCCGCCTCAGCGTCGGGCTCGGCGCTGAGAAAAGATGTTCCGGTAGGTCGTGTTTCCAAGAAGAGACTTTCGACAGCGGGCTCGCCGTCAAGAGCAGGTACGTCGTCGACGTCGAAGTCCAGACCGCCATCGTCAACTCTGCGACGATCGGCATCGAGATCTAGAGCCTCTCCGCCGTCGTCAACCCGGCGACGTTCGGCGTCGAGAGACACCACCCCTCCGCCGTCGTCAACCCGGCGACGATCGGCGTCGAGGAGCAGGGAACCTCCGCCGTCGTCAACCAGGCGACGATCGGCGTCGAGGAGCAGAGAACCTCCGCCGTCGCCAACCCATCGGCGATCGGCGTCGAGGAGCAGGGAACCTCCGCCGTCGTCATCTCGACGACGATCAGCGTCGAGAAGCATGGACCCTCCGCCGTCGTCAACCAGGCGACGACCGGCGTCGAGGAGTGTCACCCCTCGTCGTCGAGGGCACGATCCCCTCCGTCGTCGAGGCTCCATCAGCGTTCGACGTCGAGACAGCAGGATCCTCCGCCGTCGTCATCCAAGCGGCGTTCGGCGTCGAGGTTGGCATCCGCGTCGACGTCGAGAGTGGCAGCATCTCCGCCGGCGTCCCCGCGGCGTTCGGCGTCGAGGGAGAGAGGGCCTCCGTCGTCGGCTTCACATCGCCGTTCGACGTCGAGGCGGCATTCTTCGCCCACTGAACATGGCCGCCGGTCCGCATCGAGGCGTCGTTCGACGTCGAGAGAAGAGTCCCGGCGAGAAAGGAGACGACGCCACGGATCGACGTCAAGACCACGCTCGACGTCGAGACAGGCCTCGGACAGGTCGGTGGTCCTGGTGACAGAGTCGGCGTCGCGCCATTCCTCCTCTCACTCAGGGGCATCTCCACGACCGGCAATTCCACGAGAACCTGCAGGCCAACCCCGTAGGTCCTCTCCTCAGACTCAAATTAATCTGTCGCCCAGATGGCTGCTGCCAGCACGTCATTGGCAGGACTCAGGGGCTACAAGGAGGCTGCGGGAATACGTCAGTCCAGTGCATGACTCTCCGCTGCAACGGCTGGTGGCGGCTGTGGACAGAGCTAGTCCCCCCAGGCCAACACGTCAGAAGTCTCCAGACGACAGGTGACGCAGATCGCGCTCCCCCAGACGGGAGGGGCGTTCATCTGGATCACGGGCTCGTGATCATCGCCGGACACGGAGGCCTCCATCATCGTCCTCGTCCACCAGGTCCTCCATCAGGGACTATTCACCCACGCTATCGGGCAGCCCAGTGTCCAGGGTCTCGCCCATTGACGACATCAACACCTACCAGGAGGTGTTGCAGCGGGGAGCGCAGAAGCTGGGGATTGAGATGTCTGTCCCCCAAGTCACCACGTCGGTGATTTTTGAAACACTTCACCAGAAGTCTGCCTCTCGTCCACTGCTGCCTTTGGTCCCAGGAATCATGGAACCAGTCATGGACACCTTTCTCACCCCGGCAACCGTCAAAGCGGTTCCGGCTCGTATCCTCAAAAAATACAAGCCAGCTACCTCTGACCCCGTCTTTGTGAAGATGGACCCGCCTGCGGACTCCGTCATAGTGGCAGCTGCAAGAAAGGGTCAGACGGCGTCGGCCTCCTCTTCCGTTCCTCCAGATAAGGAGAGCAGAACCCAGGACTCCTGGGGACGCAGGGCCTGTTCTTCCGCGGCGGCGTCCCTCAAAATCTCCAGCACGGCGGCGCTTCTGGGCAGATACGATAGGGCTCTCTGGGACTCGATGGAGCGATTCAAGTCCAAGCTCCCCAAGGAGGACCAAAAGGACTTTGAGGAGATTGTTACTGAAGGGGCTCTGGTGGCTAATCAGTCGATTAGCACAGCGGCGGATGGTGCGCTACTCTCAGCCCACTCTTACACACACGGCGTGTGCGCCAGGAGGTCGTCCTGGTTGCGGCTGACAGGGCTCAAGCCAGACGCACAGCAACGGATTTTAAACCTCCTGTTCTCTGGCAACTCCCTCTTCGACACTCACACGGATGAGGAGATGGGGCGCATGAAAACTGAGCTAGACACCCTCAAAGCTGTGGGCTTGGAGAAGAAAAAGGAATTCAAGCGCCGCTTTCGACCCACCCAACGCAAGGGGCCTCAACAGAGGGTTCAAACCCCTCAGTGGTCTTAGAGCAAACCCCAAGGAAAATCGCAGTTTCGAGGCGGAAAGTCCGGCAGGGGCAGAGGTGGACACCAGCAACAGTCCTCCACTACCACAAGAGGAGGAAAGTCATGAGCTGTGGCTTCCTCTTCAGCCGTTGCCCACTCCAGTGGGAGGAAGTGCGTCACAACATCTAGCAGAGTGGGACAGCATCATAAAAGATTGCTGGGTGCTGAATATACTGCGTCATGGATATGCGCTACGTTTTCGAGCTCGTCCCAGAGACATCCCGCCAAAGAGGTCCCGTCCTCACCACTTAAAACTACTCCAACAGGAGGTGAGGACCCTTCTGCAAAAACAGGCCATAGAAAGAGTTCCTCCTTCGCAGGTCGGAAAAGGAGTGTACTCCCGGTACTTCCTTGTGCCCAAAAAAGATCAAGAGCACAAGTTTCGGCCGATTCTGGACCTTCGTCTCCTAAACAAAGTCATCGTCAAGGAGAAGTTCCGTATGTTGGCGCTTCACCAAATATGTCCACATCTGCAAATCGGGGATTGGATGTGTTCGGTGGACCTCCAAGATGCGTACTTTCACATTGCAATAGCGAAACATCACCGCAGGTACCTGCGGTTTGTGGTTGGCAGCAAGCATTACCAGTACAAAGTCCTTCCATTCGGACTCAAGTCGGCTCCGCGAGTCTTCACCAAATGTATGGCAGTGGTGGCGGCCTGCCTACACAAGCAGGGTCTCTTCGTCTACCCGTACCTAGACGACTGGTTGCTGAAGGCTCCATCCCAGCAGCAGGTGAAGAAAGACTTCCAAATCTGTCTGAGACAGTTGCACGCTCTCGGCCTTCACGTCAACATGGCAAAGTCCGTGCAGCAGCCCACTCAGTCCATCCACTACCTTGGCTCCGTTCTGGATACAAGCGTGGGAAGAGCGTATCCTTCGGGGGAGAGACTGTCTTCAATGAAGAGGAAATGCAGGCTTATGCAGCAGATGCGGAGGCCGTCAGCCCGGCAGGTAGCATCTCTGCTGGGATCCATGGCGTCCTGCATTTTTCTCATTCCCAACGCCAGACTGCGAATGAGACCTTTGCAGCAAGCCCTGGAGGACCAATGGGATCAGTCCACAGGCCGTTGGGGAGATCGAATCTCTCTCTCCCAGGTGGCGAAATCTTCCCTAGCATGGTGGTCTCGTCAGGACAATCTGTTGGTGGGAGTCCCATTTCACCAGCCACTTCCGGTGCAATCGGTGGTGACAGACGCATCGCTTCAAGGTTGGGGGCCCCACATGGGGTGCCTCCAAATACAAGGTCGGTGGTCTGCAAAAGAACAGGGCTACCACATAAATATGCTAGAGCTTCGGGCAGCAGATGCGGAGGCCGTCAGCCCGGCAGGTAGCATCTCTGCTGGGATCCATGGCGTCCTGCATTTTTCTCATTCCCAACGCCAGACTGCGAATGAGACCTTTGCAGCAAGCCCTGGAGGACCAATGGGATCAGTCCACAGGCCGTTGGGGAGATCGAATCTCTCTCTCCCAGGTGGCGAAATCTTCCCTAGCATGGTGGTCTCGTCAGGACAATCTGTTGGTGGGAGTCCCGTTTCACCAGCCACTTCCGGTGCAATCGGTGGTGACAGACGCATCGCTTCAAGGTTGGGGGGCCCACATGGGGTGCCTCCAAATACAAGGTCGGTGGTCTGCAAAAGAACAGGGCTACCACATAAATATGCTAGAGCTTCGGGCAGTCCATCTTGCTCTAAAGGCGTTCCTCCCAGCAATCAAGACCGACTCAGTCCTGGTGCAGACCGACAACACCACGACCATGTTTTACCTGAACAAACAGGGCGGGACTCGGTCACGCCCCCTCTCCCTGGAGGCGCAGGCGATCTGGCACTGGCTGCTCGCCCGGAATCTCTCGGTAGTGGCAGTGCACCTTCCAGGGGAGTTGAATATTAAAGCAGACGCACTCAGCAGGCACTTCGAAGATCAGCCCGACTGGGTGCTGCACGACGACGTGGTGGCAGACCTGTTCCGTTGTTGGGGTCGTCCAGACATCGATCTGTTTGCAGACGACGAAAATTCAAAATGCCACGCCTTCGCGTCCAGATTCCACCGTCCAGGGACCAGGGGGAATGCTCTTTTGATGAATTGGTCCGGGACATTTGCCTACGCCTTTCCGCCCCTGCCTCTGATTCCGAAGGTGGTATCCAAGCTGCTCAGATCCGACATGACGATGATCCTCATAGCTCCGGACTGGCCGCGCCAGTGGTGGTACCCGGACCTTCTTCATCTCTCAGTTCGACCTCACAGGCGACTGCCTTGCAGGCCGGACCTGCTGTCCAAGATGGGCGGGAGGATTCTGCATCCCAACCTTCCCTCACTGAACTTAACGGCATGGCTCCTGAGGTCCTGCAATACGGACATTTAGGTCTACCACCTGACTGCATTCATATTCTCAAGGAAGCGAAGCGACCCTCCACGAGAGCGTCTTATGCGTTTAAGTGGAAGAGGTTCTTCATTTGGTGTAGGGAGAATCACCTTGATCCTACAAAGGGGCAGGAGGACGTCATCCTTCCGTACCTCCTTCACTTAGCTAGATCAGGCTTGAAGTATGCATCCATCAGGGTCCATTTGTCTGCCATTACAGCTTACAGGAGGTCTCCCAGTCAACCTTCTTTTTTCCAGATGCAGGTGGTCAAGGACTTCTTGCAGGGGTTGAAAAAAGTTTACCCCCCTGTTCGAAACCCTTCTCCTCCGTGGGAGTTGAACTTAGTGTTATCCAAGTTGATGGGCCCTCCTTTTGAGCCGATCCACAAAGCTTCTTTACAGCATCTGTCGTGGAAGGCCGCTTTTCTGGTAGCCATTACATCGGCACGCAGAGTAAGCGAAATCCAGGCTCTGTGTACTAAAGAGCCGTACACAGTTTTTCACCAGCACAAAGTGGTCTTAAGGGCACATCCATCTTTTCTCCCTAAGGTAGTGTCTGATTTTCATATTAATCAGTCCATTTCTCTGCCATCCTTCTTCCCGAATCCAGCGACCCCGGCTGAGCGGTCGCTCCACTCCTTAGACCTCAAGAGGGTACTTAAATTCTACCTGGCAAGTACCAGAGGCATTAGGAAGACGGATCAGCTGTTTGTCAACTATGGCGCCAAGAGAACAGGCTTCCCAGCAGCTAAACGATCCATTTCCAGATGGATTGTTTCCTGCATTACCCTAGCCTACCAGCTGGCGAAAAGGCCCTTACCTTTGGCCCCTAAGGCTCATTCTACTAGGGGGAAAGCGGCCACAGTAGCTTTCTTGCATGACGTTCCAATGGCAGAGATCTGCAAGGCGGCCACTTGGAAATCGGTTCACACCTTTTCCAGGCACTACTGCCTCGAATCCGATTCCAGGGCGGATGCCCAAGTAGGCCAAGCTTCCTTGAGGAACCTGTTTGGGTAGCCGGGTCTATCTAAGCATACTGTTCCTTCTCTGTTTTTTTCTTTCCTTTGCCCGCAGGGGGATGAGGTGAGGCTCGCTATTCTATTCTAATGCTTATGACTATTGATGAGGATCCCCTGGAAGAGAAGGATTAGTTACTTACCTGTAATCCTAGTTCTCTTCCAGGGGTATCCTCATCAAAGTCATAAGCAACCCTCCCGCCTCCCCGGGCAAAGGTGTGATAGGTTTCTAAGGTTATTATTTCTTTGTGCCATGACTTTTCAGTCTCCGCAAAGAACAACTGACCTAACTGCCACCCCTGAGGCATGATGGGAAGGTGGGGGTCAGGTGTGCCTTAAAGGCGCGGTGTCAGTTTTTTGCTATGCAGCTATGAGTTAGCTTTTCAGTCTTTTTAGACTGGGTATTTGCAATGCAGCCTGGGAGCTTCCTATGCTTTCAGTGTTTTCTAAGAATTTCTGCTGTTTTCTAAGCATTAAAACAGTTTCCAAACAAGTTATAATGTTGTTTCTCATGTTTATAATGCTATTTTCTTATGTGTAGTGGAAATTACTTACAGCATGGTTCAGCTCTAGGGTTTATGGGCTGCAATTGCTTGTGTATACATATAGGTATATATGTATGGATATATATATGTGGGCCACATATAATATACTGTTTCCGGGATCCCGCACATGGGCGGGAATATTCTAATGCTTATGACTTTGATGAGGATACCCCTGGAAGAGAACTAGGATTACAGGTAAGTAACTAATCCATCTCTCCTACACAACCCACCCCCCCAAACGCAGGGACATTAAACTAGCCTTGACCAGTCTCGTCTTCATGTCCTAAGTGGAAGTACCTGGAGAGACCATCTGCATTCCCATGGTCTGTACCTGGCCGGTGCTCCACTGTAAAGTCCATCCCCTGTAGGGAAATGGACCACCTAAGCAGTTTGGGGTTTTCACCCTTCATCTGATTTAGCCACAAGAGGGGCTTATGGTCGGTCTGAATCTTGAAGTGAGTGCCAAACAAGTATGGCCTCAGCTTCTTCAGGGCCCACACCACAGCAAAGGCCTCCCTCTCAATAGCTGACCAATTCTTCTCTCTGGGGGTCAACCTTCTGCTAATAAAAGCAATGGGTTGGTCTTGACCATCTACATTAAGTTGTGACAGCACAGCTCCCACACCCAACTCAGAAGCATCTGTTTGGACAATAAACTCTTTGGAGTAGTCAGGACTTTTCAGGATAGGTGCAGAGCACATGGCCTTCTTCAGGTCATCAAATGCCTTTTGACAGCTTAATGTCCACTGAACCTTTTTGGGCATCTTCTTGGATGTCAGATCATTAAGAGGAGTCACAATGGACCCATAGTTCTTAACAAACTTCCTGTAGTACCCAGTCAAGCCCAAGAAAGCTCGAACTTGAGTCTGGGTGGTTGGAGGAGACCAGTCCTTGATGGATTGTATCTTGCTCTCCAGTGGTTGAACTTGGCCTCCACCTACAAGGTGGCCCAAATACACAACCTCACTCTGCCCTATCTGGCACTTAGTAGCCTTGATAGTGAGGCCTGCCTTTTGCATAGCCTCAAGTACCTTCTTCAGGTGGATCAGGTGATCCTCCCAGGTGGAGCTAAAGACAGCAATGTCATCAAGATATGCTGCACAAAAGTCATCCAACCCAGTAAGGACTTGATTCACCAACCTTTGGAAGGTGGCAGGTGCATTCTTCAGACCAAAGGGCATCACCAAAAATTGATAATGCCCACCTGGGGTTGAGAATGCTGTTTTGGCCTTAGACTCCTCAGCTAATCTGATTTGCCAATAGCCAGCTGTCAAGTCAAATGTGCTCAAAAACTTAGCAGAAGCTAGTTTGTCTATGAGCTCATCTGCCCTTGGAATAGGATGTGCATCTGTCCTAGTGACAGCATTGAGTCCTCTGTAATCCACACAGAACCTCATCTCTCTCTTGCCATCTTTGGTGTGAGGTTTGGGGACCAGAACCACTGGGCTAGCCCAGGGGCTCTCTGAGGGTTCAATGACACCCAATTCCAGCATTTTGTGTACCTCAGCCTTTATACAGTCCCTGACGTGGTCAGGTTGTCTGTAAAGTTTGTTCTTTACAGGGAGACTGTCACCAGTGTCCACCACATGGGTACACCAGTCAGTTTGACTAGGTATCAAGGAAAACATGTTGAAATGATTGTAGAACCTGTCTACATTCAATCTGCTGATGCTCAGTGAGGTTGCCTCCAAGGGTCACTCCTTCAACTGAACCATCTTCAGGGTTCTGAGACAACAGGTCTGGGAGAGGGTCACTCTCTTCCTCCTGTCCCTCATCTGTAGCCTTGAGCAAGCCCATGTCTGCCCTGTCAACCTATGCTTTTAACCTGTTAACATGGAGTACCCTGTGGGGACTCCTGGGAGTTCCTAGGTCTACCAAGTAGGTAACCTCTCCCTTCTTTTCCAGGATTGTATGGGGTCCAGACCATTTGTCTTGGAGTGCTGCTGGGGCCACTGGCTCCAACACCCATACCTTCTGTCCTGGCTGAAACTCAACCAAGACAGCCTTTTGGTCATGCCAAGCTTTCTGTAAGGCCTGGCTTGCCTCAAGGTTTTTGGATGCCTTCTCCATATACTCAGCCATCCTGGAGCGGAGACCAAGTACATAGTCCACTATGTCTTGTTTAGGCTTTTTGAGAGGTAACTCCTATCCTTCCTTCACTAAACACAGTGGGCCTCTTACAGGGTGCCCAAACAACAATTCAAAGGGGCTGTAGCCAACTCCTTTTTGTGGGACCTCTCTGTAAGCAAACAGAAGGCAGGGTAGAAGGATGTCCCATCTTCGCCTGAGCTTTTCAGGTAATCCTTTGATTATACCCTTTAGGGTCTTGTTGAATCTCTCAACAAGCCCATTGCATTGTGGGTGATAAGGAGTGGTGAACTTGTAGTTGACACCACATTCCTTACACATAGCTGTCAAGTATCCTGACATGAAGTTGGTACCTCTGTCAGAAACCACCTCCTTAGGAAACCCCACTCTGGAGAATACTCCCAGCAGGGCCCTGGCCACAACATGAGCTGTAGTGGTCCTAAGGGGAATTGCCTCTGGATACCTGGTGGCATGATCCACTACCACCAGTATAAATCTGTGCCCAGATGCAGTGGGAGGATCCATGGGACCCACTATATCTATTCCCACTCTTTCAAAGGGAACCCCCACCACAGGTAGTGGTATTAGGGGGGCCTTTGTAGTGCCACCTGATTTGCCACTGGCTTGGCAGGTCACACAGGAGCGACAAAACTCCTTGGTATCTTCATTCATGTGAGGCCAGTGAAAGTGAGGGACAAGCCTGTCCCAAGTCTTGTTCTGGCCTAAGTGTCCTGCTAGAGGAATATCCTGGGCCAAGGTAAGAAGGAAGCCCCTAAATTGCAGAGGTATAACCAACCTCCTGGTTGCACCAGGTTTTGGGTCTCTAGCCTCTGAATAAAGGAGCCCATCATCCCAATACACTTCATGGGTACCTTGAGCATTCCCAGCAGCCTCAGCAGCAGCCAGCTGTCTGAGGGGTTCAAGAGATGGACAGGTTAACTGAGCCTGCCCCAAGTCAGCCCTGGAAGGTCCCCCTGTCCCCAGAAACTCAACCTGATCAGGTTCAAGCTCTTCAGGGACAGTTCCTTCAGGGTTCTCTAGATCATCTTCCTGGGAAGGCTGATCATCACTTGGAGGCAGGGGGGAAGGCACAGCCTTAACCCTCCTGTTCTTCTTCTTGGTAGGTGCTTGGTCCATTGTTCCAGGATCCAAGACCTGTGGTTCAGTAGGGTACTTTTTGGCCTGTGACCTGGTCACAGCAAGGACATATGGTGATATACCTAACATCTCTGCATGTGTCCTGTACTCCACTTCTGACCATAGAGAACTCTCTAGGTCATTGCCCAACAAACATTCTACTGGGAGGTCTGCACTAACCACAACCCTTTTGAGGCCAGTTACCCCTCCCCATGAGAAGTTAACAACTGCCACACTATGTGAAGTAGTGGCATTGCTGGCATTGGTCACCAGGTAGTTCTCACCTGGTATGTACTGTCCAGGGTCCACAAAGCCTGGTGTCACCATAGTGACACTGGCACATGTGTCCCTGTAGGCTTGAGCCACTTTTTCATTTATTAAAGGAGTCTGTCTGTACTTGCCCAGGTTACTGGGGCTCACAGTCAGGGACACATCCATGTCCCCATCACAGATCAAGACTGCCTGTGTCAGGGTTCTGTCTAAGTCAGAATCTCCTTCAGTTCCCATAGTGATTCCCACTACACCATTTGTCTGGGGACCAACACTGCTAACAGTAGTATTGGGAGCAGGTGCATTAGGGGCAACAGTGTTGGGGGCTCCACCCTTCTTACAATCACTAGTCCAGTGAGTTGTATTCTTGCAAGATTTGCACCAGGGTTTCTTTGGACCTTCTTTCTTCTTCCCTTTAGGCTGGGACCCACCCTCGTTAGTACTAGTTTGGGGCCCTGTTGAAGACTTCTGGTCTTTAGATTTCTGATCTCCAACCTTTTGGTCTGTTTTCTTCTGATCACCCCCTTGGCCCTGGTTCTGGTTCTTTTGCTTAACCCTGGTTCTGACCTATTTGTCTGCCTTCTTTCCCAATTCTTGGGGAGAGGTCAGATCTGAGTCAACCAAGTGTTGATGCAGTTGCTGGTTCTGACAGTTATTTAAAATCTGTTCTCTCATCATCAAATTGTACAATCCTGTATAATCAGATACCTTACTTCCCAGCAACCAACCCTCCAAAGCCTTAGTGGCACATTCAATGTATTCAGACCAGTCCTGAGTCTGTGTCTTCTGGGTGTCTCTGAACATTAACCTGTACTGTTCAGTGGTTAAGCCTAACCCATCAACTAGGACACTCTTCAGGGCTCTGTAGTTTCTGACATCCTCCTCCCTAACAGTGAGGAGTCTATCTCTGCCTCTTCCTTCAAAGGAGAGCCATAAGATTGCTGCCCACTGGTCTTCAGGAACCTGCTGCACTTTGCAGGCTCTCTCAAGAGCAGTCATCCATTTGTGGATGTCATCCCCACTTTTGTAGGGGGCACAACCTTGGACAGGTTCCTATTGTCAAAGACCCTATCTTTGTCCTTAGGGACAATGCTGCCACCAGTGGGTATAGACCCACTCTCTCTAGGTTGCCTAGCCTTGTTCAGTTTCTCTTCCATCAGGGCTACCTCTAGCTCCTGCTTCCTGATCCTCAGCTGGGCTTCCTGCATTCTGGCCTCATGCTCCCTCCTCTGAGGGGTGGTCATCCTTCTTCTGGAGTGACCTTGAGAGCCTCTAGAGGCATGAGAAGCATTAGATTCACCTGAGTGATTCCTTTGCCTCCCAAGCCCCGGGTTAAGTCCACTGGGGAGATCCAATGGGATGATCCCATTGTCAGTCCCCAATAGCCTTAGGTTAGCTGGGCCACGTATAACACTTGGCACTGGGCTAGTTCTCCCTTTATCCCCACTAGCATCTGTATCCCTATCACTTTCATCCTCTGTAGTATGAACCTCATCTAAGGGGTGACTATTGGAAAGGGGTACCTCAGTGGCATCTTCAGAAGGGGGGCCTCCTGTTCCAGTCCCTAAGGGGCCTAACTGGGAGGCTTTCTTGAGAGCTCTCTGATCTTCATCAGCTTGTAAGAGTTCTCTGAGCTCTGCAGAGGTAGGGTTCTTGGGCTGTTTAAGGCCCCTGACATTTGCCAACTGCCTGAGCTCATTTTGATTTAGGGTAGCAAAGAGAGTTGGTGCCCTCTGGGGGTCACTCTCGACAGAGATGGGTACCTTGGACCCCTCTGCCCCCTCCATTGCTCTTAAGTGTGGGTGGATGTGTTGCAATCTACCTACACTTGGGTTTTCCTACTAAACCTATCTAGTAGTTGTAGTCAGGGTGTGCTACTCCCTTTTCTCTACAACAACTAAGTTCAGTAGAACTTAAGTATATCTATCTCGTTTTATATGTACCTACAGGTACCTATGTGATCTTTCAATTGGTAACCAAGAGATTACAATGGTAAAACACAGCAAGCTCAAATCCAACCACTGCTCACCAATGTGAGAAGTTGGCCTGGTATATGATGTTCACTAGTTAAAGTGACCACCTTGTACCATGCCAAGCAACCCTTATGGTTTGGTTGTAAGTCAACCTTTTCGGACTAGCTGCCCTAGTGGTAGCGTAGGCTAAGCAGTCTTTGAGGCTAAACTCGTTAAAGCGTGTTAAGCAGGCTGTTTTACCAAATGCAACCCCCCTTTATACCAATGAAAGGACACCACACAGATATATATTCAAAATATATATGTATTTATTACTCAAAGTATCCCCTAGACTCTTTATGAGCACAGGAGCACAAATCGTTAAACAAGACAATGTTATAATATACAGAAGTTGCACTTTATATGTATGGGCCCTGGTGGCCACTCAAACCATATACTAAAATAGTGGTATAAGTACCACGAACAGGAAAGGAAAAAGGCCTAGGGCCTCTAGAATCGCTGGGCCTACAAGGAGCTAACTTCAGTTAGTGACCAGGAGGTCCACGGGTTGCGTGTGCAGTGAGGAAAGTTACACGCGGGCTCCCATAGGTTTTCAATGGGTGCGTAAAAGTTTAAGAGTTACTGCAGAGAGGGTCTTCTGGATGGACTACGATCTCAAGATTCAAAACACAGACACTAGAGAGGTTTCTCTACACTTGGGCACCGGAGTGCCAGCTTTACCTCACCCACAGGAAGCGGGTGCATAGGTCTCGAAGTGCGTCGGGTTTCTTCTATCGATACAATGGAGCCTGATGACAAAGATGCTGCAGGCGGTCGGTCCAGAAGAGATGCGTTGGATCCAAGGGTGGATCGGAGTTGTAGAAGACCTGAAAGCAGAGGGGACAGTGTTCACAGTCACTAGCCAGTGACCGGCGTGGCACCAGGTAGGTACCAGGCGATGTCGGGTGCAAACAGGTGATGAGGTGTAGCTTGTCTCCGCAGCCACGTGGTCCCTGAAGGTCGACGACGTCCAGGATTCGAGTCACGAGCTGTCCCACGCAGGCTCTCGCTGTCGGCGGTGTCGGCGACTCGAAAGAAGCAAACAAGCCTTGGCAAAGGCAGGAGTCGTGGAAATTCAAGAAAGCTGATTGTTCTGACCAGCAAGATCAGAGGGGCTGCTCTTTTGGAGAGCAGCTGGGGCCAGTCTGGAGCAACCAGACCAGCGTCGTTGATTTCAAGTTTCGTCGCCAAAATGGCCACTAGCCAACGGGCCAGGGACCGGGCAGGCGCGTCGAGATGCAAAGTGCAGAGGGGCCCCACGCAGATCGTGGAGATGCTGGAGGGCTCACCTTTGGTGCAGATGCTGCTCGGGTGTTGGGCTTCTCAGGACCCAAAGCACAACTTGGAGGGAGCCTCTGTCGTTGCGCTTGCAGCTTGTCGTCGGTCTTCCAAGATGGCTGGCTCCACGTGTCTCGGTGCCTCCACGGGTTCCTTCTTTGCAGGGACTGTGGATCGGGCTGTGAGAGGTCTGGAGGTCCAGGTCTTGTCGGGCTCTGGGCTCGGGCTCCGGCAGGAGGCGGCGGCAAAGCAGACGTTCAATAGCTGGTTGGTGCTTGCGTTAGCAAGATGGTCACTCCCTGACCATAGGGGAAATTTCCTTCTGTCCTCTGTGCAGCAGAGCGTCGAAGTTCCCGTCTTCTTCTTTGTAGTAAGTTGATTCCAGGATGTCTGAAGTCTTAAGACACAGCTCCTACCTTTAAGCGGATTCTAGGGGCCGTACTACCTGCTAGGTCCCTCCCTAAGGGTGGGACCAGGAAGGGGGGTTTGAACTGGCATATGCACCGAGGCTCCTTGTGAGCCTCAGGCATGTCTGGTTTCTTTCAAGCCCTACCTGACCAATACACAAAACCCTGTCTGGGATGGTGCACGCACCTCCCCTGGCAGGAAACCCTTTGTCCACACCTCCCAAGCTGGAAGGACTCCCAGCAGCAGGAGGGCAGACTTGTGTCTGTGGTGGCAGCATCCATTTTGTGGAGCTGAGGCTATGTCTGATTTTACCCGGGTTTCAGGTACTGTACATGTCGTGTCCCTCTAGAAGGGTGGAATGCTAACCCCGTCGCCAGAATTGGCGAGGGGTTAGTATTCCAATTCGTATGACACCTTACTCGACATGTTTTGATAAAGCCAAACCAAAGATAGCATTTAACCGCGAGGTTCATAATGCACTTAAGAGTATATGGTATGGCGATATCTGGAAACGGTAGAAGGAAGTTGTTCCGACCACTGCAGACAGGCTCAGCTCATGCCAGAGCACCATCTCACATGGAACCAAGCACTCTGCCTTCAGGATTGTCAAGGCCTGCCATAGGAGTGACTTATAGGTTACCATGTGTCCCATTTAAGGTTAGGTATAGGTATACTACACCTAAGTAAGAGGTGGTTACACCAACTTACCCCAGCTGAGTGATCAGCCAGTTGTGTCAAATTGTTAGGCCAAGCCTGGGGTGGCATAATACATGCTTCAGCCCCTGGCAGGCCTTAGATACACCAATGCCCTGGGTACCTAGTGTACACTGGTACAGGGGCTCACAGGGTGATCCAATTCCAATTGGTTATGCACCTAGGGTGCATAGTGTCAATTTAGTTAGAGAGAACAGTAGGCTGGGGGTCTGATTAGCAGGCCCACAGCCTCAATATGTCAAAAACCGGTGAAGCAAAAAGCAAAAATTTGGGGTGACCATAGGATAGCAGACCCTACTCTCCTACAGGGATGTTCACATAGGTATATGGAGTGTTGTGCTGTGTGAATTCAGAGTATCAATACCCCAAACATTAGGACCTCACTGGGAACTGCATGTGCTAAATGTGATACATAGCTTAACTTCATGTTTCGAAATTTAGTTTTACTTTTCAGTTAGTGGTCAAATAATGTAATTTTGAGTCCAAAGTGTCATCAGTGTGCAATGAGCATTTGCATGTGACATGATGTCTGCTACCACAGTAATTGATGGTACATTGGTGTTCAGCTTGACCTTCATGGCGTCATGATTTATTTTGAGGAATAGGTATATCTGTTGGACTTGTCTGACCATTTTGTGATCCAATCCTATTTGGTTGCATCTCTCCACAATGGTATACTACAAGTGCCAAAGCATGCAAGGTGATCAACAATCCGAGTACGGACATAAGGATGGAGTGTAGAGAGTTCCATCCATGCATTTGGCCAAGTCTGGGGTTCTGACTTAAGTGGACCCAGCTGTTGCAGGTTATGTTGCATGCATGCATGTACTCATGCTAACCTGAAAGCCCATGGAGTGAACCAGGAAGGTGGTGTGATCTGTGTACCTCTTTAATGCTTTCTGTTGATTTGTGATGATCAGGTGTGGAAATGCATTTGCAGTCAACCCATGCTGCTTGTCATTTCAGATACATCCAGGAGATGCAGAGGAGATGGGGCCAACGTCAGTGGGGACACAGCTGGACACAGTGGTTCTGGACGCAATACGTCAGAAATAAGAGGGACCCAATGACCAGGAAGGTGTGGAGAGCCCCAGAGGACAACATCTTATCATCATCTATGTCTTCCTCCGGTGGACACTCCAAAGTGCTGGTGGACCCAACAGGATCAGTTCCACCTTTATCCTTGTCCTCCACCTCCAGTTCCATCAGCACCCTCCCTGAAGTCCCCCCACTAGTTGGCCATTCCAGAGTCCCTAAGAGGGGAGGTCTCTCCTTCGCTCCAGCACCTAAACCCCTGCCCCCATTAGCCCCACTTTCCTGAGTGAGGAGGCTACTGACCTCCTGAGGATCATCTCTGTAGGTCAGACTGCAGTGCTGAATGCCATCCAGGGGCTAAGCACCCAGATGACCCAGGAGGTTGCTTTCCTGGAAGGTATTCGCACTGGCATATCTGTCCTATAGAGATCTTTTCAGGCTCTGGCCTCCTCCCTCACGGCAGCCCTCCACCCATCCCAAACTTCCACCCCCCCTCCTTGCCCTTCCCCATCCACATTCCCTCTTCCCAATCCTATCCTAGGCACACACACACCTAGAAATGCACACACTTCAACAGACCTAAGCACCAAGAAACTCACGACATGCAGGCACACAGCAGACACTCAACTCTCTCACTACCCCCACCACCCTCAGCATACTCCCAGGCACCACAACAACACACACTGACTGGGACCGGTACGCCGAGACATGGGTCCCGTGCTCTCCATGCCACTGGTTTTAGGCTGGCCTGGCTAATGAGGGGTGATGCTCTGAAACCGGTCCCAGGATGCTTGTTTCTGATCCAGGGAGGACCTGGCCTGGCAGTTCGGGCTGAACTGTTCCCATAGGAAACAGGGTCAAGACTGATTTGCATATGGCTGGGTTTAAACTGGAATGTCATGGTGGGCAAATTAACAATAGATTCATTCCATCAATTTCTCTTTTTGCATTTCCCCTTTACAGACACACCCATACCCCCAGACATCACAGCAACAGCCACACAACCCTCCACAGTCTCCCCATACCCACAGATATCACAGCAACACACATACTCCTCCACAACAACCAGCACATCCTCAACACTCCCACCCAAAAATGCATATGCACAGTCACCCACACAACAGCCACCATCACAGCACATAGTGCAAACAATAAACCCCCCACACTCTTCCTCCCAATCCGTATTCCATCCCGCACACACTACCCGTTTTCCCTGGGAATCTCTCTAGTTTGCCCCTGTCCTTGACCCCCTAACATCGGGCTCCCCCTCCCAAAGTACCAAAAAGTACCAAAAACCTCTTCCACACCCAATCCTATCCCTTCACTTCCCAGTCCACCCATGAAAAATAGCCTCCCCACACCACCTAAACCCTTCCCTAAAAAGAAAAAACTCCTAATTCCACCCCAAAATGCCCTCCACCCAAGAAGCCCCCTCCCAAAGGAGACACCCCCCCCCCCTTCCCAGGTACCATTTTCAAGGTGCCTGCTGTGCCCAGTGGATGCCCCTTTGTGACTAGGTTCCCTGGCAGTGTCAGATAGCCTTAGTGTTTTGGCTCAGTTTTGTGCTGTGGTACATTTTGGACAGTATGATCTAGCCATTTAGCTATGTTTCATTTGATGAATAATTTCATCTATTCATTAAAAAAGTTCAGAGTTTTGTAGATATTGGTACTGTCATTACTTTTCTGTTAGATATTGTTGTATAGTTAATGATGTGTAAGTGCAGTCGTGTTTTTTTTTTTTTTTTTTTGGAAAACCTTTATTGACATTGCAAATAAAGACAAGTATGGGCCTACAACCCTCGGGGCCGGCCGCTAAGCAGTGAAAATAACAGCAAACAGATTTTAATCACATGTAGCACCTCGGGAAGCAGATTTTCCATGCTAGTATTCTCTTGTCCACCGAATAGCCCAAGAAGGGAACCAGGATATAAAAGGTTTTCATTTTACAATAAGGGATAGAAGGATCAGGTGCCAATCAAGTTCTCAGCAGCGAAAAAAGGCAAGCAGAATATTGAACGTCAACAATAAATGGCAAGCTATCAAGTCAATGGCGCAGAAACATAAGGTTCAGGATGTGGAGGAATATCACGAGCCGTTTGCGCCTGCAGTCTCCTGCCCTAGGACCCAGAAAACCCCACTGAAATGAGGCACAACTGAAAAAACAATGATTGGCCACGAAGGACACCTACCGCACTGACCCCAGAAAAAGACAAAGAAGAATAAGAAAAGAAAAAGGAGGCCATAGAAACAAAGTAAAGGACTAAAGAAGCCCCTCCCCCACCCCCCCACCCTGCACCTCTGCAGATGACTACGGCCCCCCTCCGCAGCGTGCCTGTCGCCCCAGAACCAGACCCGAAATATAGAAGAAACAGAGAAAAAGGGGAAAGAGAGGAAACCCCCCCTAACAGAAAAGGGGAGAGAGTAATAATAGACTGGAGGAGGGCCTTCAACCATGCCCCCGGCTTCTCCCTCCCGCACAATATATTCCTCCCCAGCGCAAACAGTAAACAGCAAAAAGTCGGCCATATCTAAGAGAAATGGGGAGCATTATGCACTGGCTACACTATTAGTTACGTCGTGAAAGCACACAACCCCCCAGCCCGCCCGCCTATTAATTGACCACCTCGGAAGGATCAGCCTTATCCTTGGCCACTCTTTGCGAATCCACCAGTGCATACCCATCGACCCACCATCATGTCCAAAGTTACAAGGAAGAGGAGCGTCCAGAGAAGACTAGGAAGGGACACACACATGTGGGGAGGACGTTTCGAAACATCAGCACAGTCATCGTCATGGAAGATCACCTTTCCCAGTACTGCCCCAGGGCCCGCGCCGCACACAAGGTCCAGGAAGGAGAAATCGGCCAGAGCAGGCGATCGTTGCGTGAAGATTGCCTGGGTCGCCGGAGGCCGCGCATGGGACAAAGTCACCACCGTCTGCTCAAGTCCAAAACCTCCGGAACAGACCGACCCCACAGCCAGCCGACCACACGCTGCCACAGTGTCCAAAGTTTCCATCCGTCCCTTATCCACAGAGGCGGTCACGGTACTTTCCTCCTGTGGCAGGTGAGACAGAGCCTTATGTACCTGGGGACAGGCAGACCGCAACTTTTCCGACGCTGACGCAATACCATCCAGCTTCCTCCCCAATACCAGGACGCCGTGGACCAGGGTGGAATGAAGGGCTCCGAGAGCATCTAGAAGGTCACCGTACCCCAGCACGGTCCCCCGCGCTCGCTCCGCCACGCTCCTTTGCGCCACACACTCCCAATCTTGCTGTGACCCAGTGTACAGGATGACAGAGTCCATCCCATTAAGATGGCCGCAGGGCAGGGCCATCCCAGATGGGGACCGGGTCTCGGGCACGGGCGCAGCAAGTTCCATATCCCTGCAAACAAAGGTCCGGAGGCAGGCAAAATGTGTATACAGTGTGCGGCCACAGGTAACAGTCGTTCTCCCCCTGGGCCAGTGTCCGCGAAAACCGGGAGCAGCCCGCGCAAAGCGGGATGAGCCACAGGCCGCGTCCGATCAGTTCACTGGCGAGGGTCCAGGCGATCGCCGATAAACCCCTGGAATCGTCACCCCGGGTATGCACCCGTCACGCTACTCTCGGTGATAGGAGCGACTACTGCGAGATTCAGGCCAATATTCGCGCCGCTTCGGCAGTCCGACTCCACCCGGTCACCAATGGCCGCTGTTGTTAAACTGCCGCCCGGCCATGTTGTCCACCCGAGGTCCCGGTTCCAGGGCTGCACAGGCCGCAAACTTCAAATGAGCATTTCTCGGGCGGTACCGCCGCTGGAAGCTTCAGGATCACACGATCGGTTGCCGCTCTCGATCACCAACACGGGCATGTAGCGCAGGCTGAGGATCACATGCAGGATATCTGTGCGGGATGTGGAGGTTCACGGAGCCGGGAGCCTACGCTGCCGTCCCGGTCGCCATCTTGGCTCCTCCAGTCGTGTTTTTTTTAATCCCTGATTGCTGATCCAGTTGAAGTGGTTTGTATGATTTGCCCTTGGAGCCAGTGTTGGAGTTAGACAGGACAAGGGAAAATGTTGGATGGATGTCTATTTGGATTCGGTACTCACAACATTCGAATGGACTGACATTGCATTGGGTGACCTGTTATGTGGTAAGTATGTCCTCTTGGCCTAGCCACTGTCAACATCTTTTAGCTTGCCCTTCGTGCTGTGATGTGGGTTGGGTATGTCTTACATGTGTTGAAGTTAGATATTTATGTATCCACACATGGATGGTGTCAACTTGTCATACTTTTGTGTTCTGCATGGACATGTGTCCATTTTGCAGTGTGTTCCTTAATGCTACTTTATCTAAATGTGTGCCACATGCTATAAGTGCTGTTTGCTTTCCTAAGTTTCACTTATCCATTGCCTACACATTCATGGAACTTGGTTATGCAATTGGTTGTCCCTGATATGCTTCAGTTCCCATGTCCAGTGCACACAGAGTTTGTCAGGCATGTACAAAGTGTACTGTGCCCCAGGGGCCCAGACTTTCAGGATTCCCCGTTATAGAGGCACAGCTATCCTGAAGAGAGTGTTTCCATTGTGCCCTTCAAATGGTTCTCACACTGATTCTATGTACTCCCAATGACTGACATTGCCTTTTCATGTGGGTGATGTGAGTCTAGTACAGAGTTGTATCAGGGAAGGGGCGTGTGATTTTACTGACACATCCATACAGATCTTTAACATCAAAACAGAACCTGGGATGTGTGCAGTCATGTGAGTGGGCCACATTCACTATAGCATTTTGGTTAGAGTTACAATCACAAGGCCTCATGACGGTTTTAATCAGTTCAATGTCACTTTACCAGCACTTGACAAATGATAAACTGCATTATAAGTAAAGATCAGTAGTGACATGGGAGCCAAGAGAGAAGGGGCACAAGTTGTGTGTCAAGAGATTTAAAGGTGTGATCTTGTTGAGATGGTGTTGTGGAACACAAAACAATGGACACATCACTATCACTGTATATAATTTGCAAACACATGTCGATTTATGAACAGTGTGCCTGTTCAATACCAGTGTTCTGGCCTAGGAGGCCATCCTACAAATGTATTTTGGATGATTGATAAGAAACATTCCCAGACAGGGTCCCTGTATATGCGTAAATAACAACGTACAGGGCTCGAAACATTTTGAAAATTTCACAAGACCTGCAGGTCTAGAAAGGTGAAACATCTACTCGACCTAATTGAAATGCACTTGACCCTTGTCTCTGAAAGCCGAGCAAACGTGACAAATGTGAGCAATAAAGATGCCATTAAATCTTGCTATCTTGTCACATTTGCTCTGCTTTCAGAGGCAGAGGTCAAGTGTCAGTTTGTCTTCCTACACGCCAGAAAGGGCGAGTAAGATCTAAAAATAGCTCGTCCATATTGAATCAGACTCGCAAATGCGAGCGGGCGAGTGGATTTTTCGAGCCCTGACGTAGTGATCTCACCTCCCTTGCCTGGTCCATGGCAGTGCATTGTTTTGCTGAGGTGTGTATTTCAACAGGTAGTTGAATGACTTGCTGCCGATTTCGTCTGCGGCGGACTGGGTTTTGAAGGTGGTCGGGGAGGTAGAGCAGTGACAGGATGTGCAGGATGGGCTCCATGATGCTAGAAGACGAGTGTGAGTCTTGTCCTTATATCCCTCCCTTACCACTGTATCAGATGTGGTGGTTGGACCTCCACGGTCACAACAGCTGTGAAGCAGCTCGTAATTTGGCAGGCGGTTTCACTGGTCGTTCGAGCCTCCCACATCCTCATGGGGCCGCCGCACTTGGTGTGGCTGGTGGTGCCAGTGGTTCGGCAGCAGTCTTGGGAAAGCCTATCTGCCAAACTCGTAATGCAGCAGTCAGACCGCCCGAGCTCACCGTGCTAGGATTTCCACCGCAGATACGGCGGTCCATGAGACCGCCACATACGTAGTAAAGCCCATAGAATGGAATGTCATCTTGGGTTAAGATGGCTGCTGTCCATAATCATTGTTTCTGCCAGGGTCTGCATTGCCAGAGTGTGGTAAATAATTTAATTACCGGGACTTAATTTGATACAGAAACATAATAGAAATAGCTCAGTAAATAAGAGGCAGAATCCGTGGTATTAGAGGTTCGGAATGGGCTTTATTCCAATGGACGATTCGAATCGGTGACTCCAAGTTCCATCACCACGGAGGTTCAGGAAGTGAAGTACATACTTTATTGATAAGTAATCACTTTTATACAATAGGCATTACATTGAAGCTAATGCAAGAGGCGTAACAATTGATAGTGTAGATAAAACATACATACGTAGCAAAAGTGGGCGTAACTGGGTGTAACTAAAGAACGTCATCAGGTGTGATGTCATAATAGGGTGGTTCCATGAAAGAATTTCGCAATGTCAGCAGAAATACTTGGCAGAAATGCGCGCGCAGCAGCATGACGTGTGATTGACGTGCAGCTAGGGGGTGAAGGGGACTTGACATTTAGCTCTACATGTGGCGACAGATGTCTGGAGGGTCAAGTCAACCTAATCCCAAATCATATCTAACATCCTATGTTTAAAGAACTATGTTATCCAAAAGAGAGGTCTCTTAGAGTAGAATCTTATTCTATACTGACTATACTGACTGTTAGTGCGTGTACAAGCGTCTAAGTGTCTACACTAGATGCGAGGGCAGAAGTCTTCCATAATAATAAGGCTATGAATTACTTGCATAAAGACAGAGAAGCCGGGCCTTTGCTCGGTAGCTGGAAGAATGTTTACTTAAACTACTAGACAGGAATGCATTGGGCAGGGAGCGGAGCAGATAATTTCGAAGGTGAAATACAGTTTTTGGCAGGCAACAGGCTGATGTCAGGCATCGTGAGCCGCGCAGGGAATGAGACAAAGTTCATGGTCACAGATGCAGGCTCAGACTGGAGCTTTCAGAGGCAGAAGGCAAGAGAAGCTTGATGACAGAATCAGGGCCTACTTGCCTGGACTGTAAAATGGAATAAGTGAACCATATAAAGCCGGTGGCCTTTCATACTTAGGAATGGAATATCCGGCCTATTCATGGTGGATCTGAAAGAGGACATGTTGACGGTGGACGCACATGTGTTTGCGTCTTCATAACTGGAACTGGAGGGAACATACATGTACTTGTGATTCATACATGAAACCGTTGGGGTCCAAGATAGGGGACATAACTGATCAGAAAAATCCATATTTCCACATTCCCTCCTTGTCCCCTACTTGCCCGTTAAGAGATATCAATCTTCATCAATCCGTTGATCTGTTCATATAGCATCATTTGTTCTTCTTTTTTCTTCTGGGATGAATGAAATCTTGGTGTTGGAATACACGATGTGGCACACAGACCACAGATCGCTGGTCCACATTGTAGACATAGACAGCAACTGAATAGTATGAGAAGGCCAATACCTAGGAAGGATAGGACCTTCCATCCAAAGGTAGATAATACACTCCAAAACCAACCGGACCAAGTCCAGGTGCCTGGATTCTGGTGTATCTGGCTTACAATCTTATGAAGGCGAGTTATGGCTTTATATACAGATGGCGAATTTTCTGGTATGAAAATGCAACAACTTGATCCGATGACCCTACAAGCTCCGCCCCTATCGGCCAGGATGACGTCAAGGACAAGACGATTTTGAAGCACAACAATCCGCATAGCAGACTGCTCTTCTGTTAAATTGCCTAAGGCGGAAATAGTTTCGTTCACTACTGCTTCAAGGGTTCTAGTTAATCTACGTATCAGCTTGCTATTAGTAACGGTACCTATATAGGGAAAGAGACCTTTATTGAAATCTGTGTATTTTTCCCATGCTGTTTCAGTGTAATCGACTATTGGGAGATCTCTCCTTTCTCTATTGTGTACTAAATGAGTATTTCTGTGATAATCAGGAGGAGCTAGAAAAACAGGTGGCAAAAGGAATCCAATGTAGCAGGTACCATCCCAATCTAGAGGCAAACGTACATATGCCATCTGACCACATATGAAATAGGAATGGCGGGAAGCTCTAAATGTAGACTTGCCCTGATCACTAAATTCTATTACAGTGGTGCATCTACTATGGCCCATATGTATGGAACCATTCTTTCTTACACATAATTCACCTTTTACTGGGAATATTGACATAGCGGGCAAAATTGGAGTAGCTTCGGATTCGACATTTAGGATCATAAGATTGAGTGTAAAATTACCTAATCCATACACTTCATTTTCTAGATCAGTTCCTGTTCTTTTGGGAAGTCCCTCCTTGTTAGGGTAGCAGACTTTAAGTAAAACTAAGTTCAAATTTCCCCATACCCAGTTGTCTTGATAAACTGCAGAATTTGAATCTAGGGAATTAATTAAACTAAACCATGCTCCACAGGAGCCGTTGTGTGTGAACGGGTATGGAAAAAGAGGTAGAATTCCTTTATAATTCTGATAGGGAGGGAGTCGGCCACATATCCAACAGTTTGTAGCATTGCTAACCTGATGGGAATGATGTAACATACTAATAAACGTATTATTGCGCAGCGCAAATCTATAAGACAACTCGTGCGGAGGTAATTCACTAAAAGAATGTTCAGCAGTAACATTATAAACATGTCTAGAAATAGGATAATATATGTGCAACAATATACTTGCAGTAATTATTAAAAGACTTAAGAAAAACAAAATTAATAACGTCACTGTGCAATGACTACGCAGTGATTTACAGTATGCATGTCGTTTCAACATTTTTCGGGTTTTTTCTCTATTCAGGTCTAAGGGATACATGTCAGAGACAAATTCAACCGCTTCACCTTGGAGAGGACTTAAACAATCAAATTGCCTGACTGGTTAGACCTGAGTTTTAGTTTGTATTGTTCGTGATTACTCATTTCAACCAAAGGAAGCTTTGAGTCAATGGGTGAAGACACACGAGGTGTGGTATTTACATCCGATGGTAGTCCATGAAATTTCTTGATATGACTTGAATGTACCCAGCCTTTCCTGCCTTCGATCTTCACGGCTGTCCTTGTGGTAAGCAATACGAGCTGAGGCGACCTCCACCTAGGATCCAGCTGAGACTTCCGATCAAAGTTCCTCACTAAGACCAGGTCTCCTGGAATTACGTCATGGGGTTTCACCTCAGTGTTGTCAGGAAAAGCTGCAGCTACCTGTGAACGACAAGATTGTAGTGCAGACATCAAGGAAGCCAAGTAATCTGTCAGCATTTTACAGTCAATATCAGTTATTTTGCGTGGTATAGGCGTCCCCCACATATTTGGTGGTCTGCCAAAGATCACCTCATACGGGGATAGCCCTGTTCGAGAGTGTGCTACCATTCTCATGTAAAAGAGTGCAACTGGTAACGCTACTACCCAGTCGACACCTTTCTCCCTGCATATTTTGGACAATCTAATTTTCAGAGTTTGATTATGTCTTTCCACGAGACCTGCTGCCTCGGGGTGTCGGACACAGTGGAATTTCCACTGATAGCCTAACAAAAGTGAAACGTGTTTCATTAGTTCGGATGAAAACGGCTGGCCGTTATCTGAGTAGACAACACGTGGTAAACCGTATCGTGGGAAGAATTCTCGAACCAACTGTTTGGCAGTAGTCGGGGCAGTGTAATCTGAAACCGGGTATGCCTCTGTCCAACGGGAAAGAGCACAGACAACTACGAGAACATATTTGAATCCTCGACATCGTTCCATCTGGATATAATCCATCTGCAGAACTTCAAAAGGGTGATCAGGAGGCTGAAATCCACCCTGTTCTACGGGAATGCTTTTACCTGGGTTAAACTGACAACAGATCATACAGGTACGGACTTTTTGTTTAGCTGCCGCTCGTAAATGTTTGTTGAACCAAATGTGTTGAATGCTGTCTAGCATAGCTTTTTCTCCTAGATGCGCTGGACTATGTACAGTGTTAATAATGACTTGGACCATTGAATCAGGAAGGAACCACACAGATTTTTCCTTCGTCATCCATCCTTGATCCGTTTGGATCCCCCCTAATTCAGTCCATTTCTTTATTTCGTCTGGTGTAGCATGTGTCTGTATGTCAATTACGTCAAGAGCGGGATCTTTAATCGTCATACAATGTGTTGGCGTCGGGACTATTGTTTTTGTCATGTCGGATGTTTGAGTTTGAGCAGTCTGTTTAGCTGTTCTGTCAGCTAGATCATTGCCTTGAGAAATGATATCAGTAACTTTCGTATGAGCTTTACATTTCATAATTGATATTGCAGTGGGTAGATGTATTGCATCTAATAAGGCATGAATGAGGGGTCCGTGCTGAATGTGGGTACCGTGAGAAGTTAAATAACCTCTCTCTCGCCACAGCACGCCGAAGTCATGTACAACTCCGAATGCATAACGTGAATCAATATATATGTTGACTTTTTTATTTGTGGCTTGAATACAGGCTTGTGTCAGAGCGACGAGCTCTGCTGCTTGAGCGGACAAGGTATTTATGCAATTTGTTTCGATGACTTCAGTGTCTGTTGTGACTGCGTAAGCGGCCACTAACTCTCCTGTACTTGTTCTCATACATGAACCATCTACATAGAACGTTAGGTCTGGGTCTGACAATGGGACGTCTGTCAAGTCTTGTCTGGGTTTCGTTGTGATTGTAATAACATCAATACAATCATGAGCTAGTGGGTCTGTTCCGATTACAGGTAAAAGTGTGGCAGGATTCAATGTGTTACAACGTCTAATTTCTATATGTGGCTGAAACAATGTTAATTCATACCCTGTAAGTCGCGCTATAGTCAAATGTTGTGTTTGCGTTCGATTCACAAGAACCTCTACTGCATGTGGTACTTGAACTGTCAATGGATGTCCTAACACTATGGCATCGCTTTGTCTGATTGCTAAAGCTGTTGCTGCCACTGATTTTAGGCATGCAGGCAAAGCCTGAGCTACGGGATCTAATGTACTAGAAAAATAAGCACATGGTTTGTATGATCCTGCTTGTTCCTGTGTGAGTACTGACAAGGCAGTACCTTCGCGCTCTGTAACAAAGAGTATAAACTGTTTATTGTAACATGGTGTTGCTAAAACCGGTGCTTGGCATAAGGCTTTCTTTAGGCTTTCAAAAGCTTGTGCATGTTCCGGAGTCCAAGGGAGAACAGTCGATGTGGCTGCCTCCTGTGTTGTCAATTGAATGAGTGGTTTTGCTAGAAATGCATACTGAGGGATCCACTGCCTACAATATGAAGTGAGGCCTATAAAAGCCCGCACCTCCTTTTGTGTCTTGGGTATTGGCATGTTAGCTATTAACTGAATGCGGTCGGGTGTAAGCTGCCTTCCCTCCTTGGACAGCGAGTGTCCAAGATAAACAACTCGCTGGACACAGAATTGCAGCTTAGAAGGGGACACCTTGTGCCCCTTTTCGGCTAGAAATTGTAAAACAGTCAGTGATGCTTTCTCACTTTCAGGTTCGCTTCTAGCGGTGATCAGCAGATCATCGACATATTGAAGCAGGGCAGTGTTTACTGGCATGTGGATACTGTCGAGTTCTCGTTTCAGTGCTTGGCTATAGATGCTGGGGCTTTCTGTAAATCCTTGAGGTGCGCGTGTGAATTTAAAGCTACGTCCATTTAAACTAAATCCGAACAAGTATTGGCTTTCCGGATCTATTGGGACGCTGAAAAAGGCATTCTTGAGATCAATTACAGTAAAGAATGTTGCTTCGGAATCAATAGCTGTCAGTAATGACGAGATATCTGGGACCACAGGGAATTGTGGCACAATGCACTTGTTCAATTCGCGCAGATCAATAACCAATCGATATACTGGCGGGGCCTTTGGATCTGTTCGTTTAAGAATCGGAATTATCGGGGAATTACATACATTGGAGTCTGTCTCCACAACCACTCCTTGGGCAATGAGCTCGTCAATGATTTGCAGTAAAGCCACTACAGCATCTGGTGGTAACTTGTATTGTCGCATTCGTGGTAATACCACTCCTGCCTTTAGTGTAACTCGATATGGTGTAATATTCATGCAACCAACATCAGTAGGGCCTTGTGCCCATAAATGTGTAGGTAAAGTCTGCAGTCGGGGATCCATGTCTCGAGACACATAGTGACCTTTGAAATCACGTAAAAACAATCTTACTCCTTCCGGAGAACAACATATTATAGCTCCTAGAGCTTTCAGTGTTTTTATACCTAACAAGTTTTCTGGACATGATTTAGTAAGCAATAAATCTGTAGTTCGAGTTAAGGGTCCTATCGTAAGTGGAAGAGGCAGTGATACTTCATTAACAATAGGTTTTCCTGAAAAACCAAGGGAAATATTCTGTGAGCCTGAGAGGGGTGCCCCTGGAACTTCACTATGTTTTATAGTTGTTCGACTTGCCCCTGTATCAAGTAAAAATTTTCTATCTTGGCCTAATAGTTCACTATGTACATAAGGTCCTTCTTGGTCTACAGGGACCTCGATAAGGGGTAAGTCAACTTCCCTCTCTAGGCTGGTTCATGCGTATCGTTGATAATCAGGATAGTCGTACTGTGCGGTCTGGTACAGCTGTCGTGTCGTGGTTTGTGTGGCAGCAACAGGCAGCGCTGGTGCAGCTGGCACAAACTGTATAGACTGTTGTGGAGCTGGCATGGACTGTGCATGCTGCGGGGCTCCTTGTTCATTCTGATCCTGTCTAGGTGGCCGTGGTCTTTCCTGTGTTTTACCTGTGGCGATATTACGCTTCAGGACTGGGCAATCGTGTATGTAATGTCCTGGCTGTTTACAATAGTTGCATGTCCCTTTTACAGGTCCTGCTGAATCACCGGACTGTGTCGTACCCTTTTTATGACCTCCAGCTGGAACTGTCTGGGAGACTAGCATTTTCATGTCTTTCATGCGTCTTTGTTCATGTTCTTGTTCCTCTCTAATTCTATTGTGATGATACTGTAACATTTGTAACATTTGTGATGGGGTGTTACCTTGCCAGGTACTCTCGAATTTTAATACTCTATTCTTCACTTGGGGCAAGGAATTTTCAACTAATTTTGTCACAAACAGATGTGGGTATGATTCGCTACTTGCTTTTATGCCACTATTTATACCAAAACATTTTTCAAATCGGGCATAGAAATCGCTAGTGTCTTCATCTTGCTTTTGTTTACAGGCTGAGATTGCACCCCAGTCTTCCTTTTTCGTAGTTAATAAACGTGGCAGTACCTGTACTAGTAAACCTGGTAGTGCTTTAGTTTTATCCCCAAGCCCTGCTCCTGCAGTTCGGGCCTTTTCTTCTGCTTCTAATGCTGTCCAGTCTATCTTTTGGTCTCCCACCTCCCACTCTTTTTCCTTAAGTTTTTCATAAATGCCAGCAGGCATTAATACCTTTAATATTGTCATAATGTCGGGATAGGTATACTCTCCCATGAGTAACATGTCTTTAATTTCTCGGTGGAAACCCGCTGGGTCTTTGTCATGACTGGGTACCACTTTCTTCATTTCTAACAATTCTATTTTCGATATGGGCGTATATACAAATACACGTTTAAACTGATTGTCCTCGCCCTTTATTGGGTGTACTTCTCGTAAGGGATTCTGTCTGTCCATATAATACGTCGTTCTTTCCTTGATGGGCAGTGAGACACGTTCTGGGCATACAAAAAGAATGTACTGCTTTCTTGATTCTAGTATTTCCTTAATTAACTTAGTACCTGAACCTCTCCATCTACTCGTGAGTAATTCAGTCAATATATCAGGTAAGGGACCAGGATCTGAATGTTGACTTTTATATAGTATAAGGAGTTGTTGAATCATATAAATCCCAGCTAAACGCTGTTCATCTGGGGTGAGGTTCAAAAATGTGTGTGCTACTGTATCATCACCATATTTTCCGGGACTGTCAACCCAATGAACGGCTGACCTGGCTAATTCTTGTTCATCCATAGAATCGAGTAAATGGTAACCCCTTCGTTCTCGGAGTAATTTGTCAGCGGCTTGGAACGAATGCTCGGGGGACCTTATATTTATTATAGGTGTTTGGAAATTCCTGTTATTTTCTGGACATATCGGACGTATCGGGTCAGTAAAACATCTAGTACTATTACAAGATCTTCCTCTACCTACATAGGCTATGGTTTCTGACTGTCCTGTGGGCAGTCCTGATCCTTCCTCCTCGCTTTGTTCGAACTGATCTACCGTTAATCTCTCTTCGTGTAGGCGTTCTATTTCTTTACGGATCTTTCGGCACATGGCTATTATACATTTTTGCTTATCATGTCTCCCTTCTGATATATTCTGGCTCCATCTGGTAAGAATTTGCATTGCTTCCGGGTCTACCCCCGGTCGGTCTTGATTCCTGATCACACAATTTATGAGGAAACGTAACAGTCCCCCTGTATCTCCACTTTCTGGTATTCCATAGCTCTGTTAATACATTCAGAATCTCGCCCTGTTTGGACAAAATGGTATATATTATCTAGATGCACAGTCATTCCTGGTAACTTCCCTAAATACACCGCGGCTCGTCTGATACGTAATGATGCCATGATCATTTCGTCATCTTTACCGGGCACAGGGTCATATCTACAATCTACAAGAAGTTCCTTAAGCGTGCGGGAATTTATGAGTTTGGGGGTACGTGGATGTGCTGACTCTTGAAAAGTAAGTTTATTTATTCTGGGTGGCGTAGAAAAAATGTTGGTAGCACCTCCGGTAGCCCCATCTGGGGTATCGGGCGTGAAAGGATTCGTAGAACGCGATACAGCAACTATAGGTGTGGACACAGCTATAGAAGTAGCTGTAGGAACAGATGTGGAAACAGATGTGCTTGCCGGAACTTGTGTCAGGATTTGTTGCTGTAGAGATACAGATACAGGATCTTGGCGTTGAACCTCCCCGGCCGACGGTCTATGTGGGGCGGGGTTAGCATACTCGGGAGCTGCGTCATCTAAATATGAGGAAAGAAAAACATCTTCTGCGGTTCTAGGATGCCCCTTAGGATGCATTTTTATTGGGAACAATGGGGGTGGCAAGTCTTTTGGTATCTCCGGAGTAGCCTTAGGTAATCCCTCGGCCAGGAGGGGATACATACCATTCATAAGGGCATTTCTTTGTCTGTCTGCTTGTTCTGATTTCACTCGTGTACCTTCTTCAATTAATAGACTTTCTCGGACTTTATTTGAACTCTCCTTATTTTTCTCCTCCTGTCGGAGTGCTTTTTCTATACGTCTATGAGATTCTTTACGCCATAACTCAACGGCGTCTTTCTGTGACTGTCTGGCTTTCCTTTTCCATAACTCTTCCTCTACTTTCATGATGCACTCTGCATCCCAGGTCCCAGCTGCGGGCCACCTCTGACTTTCTGGTAATTCCTTGGTGTAGTCTACCCACAAATCAAGAAATAATATAGCGTCTAAGCCGTGCTTATGATACATGAAGTACCCTGGAGTGTCCCTAGGAGGAATAGGAACAGCTTCTTCGAGTACCCCTTTTCTAGTTGTGATCTGTCTCAATTTCGAAAAGAGCGGCATATTGAGAACTGGTCTGATACTTGATCTTGAACAAACTTAATACAATAAACACAATGATGAACAGTCATTCACACCACAATATGCAGGACGTATTAACACATTTAACATTTAACATTTAAATGAGCAACAATGATGATGACGATCTAAGGAAACTTAATCACTAAACATAATACTCGGCATTAACTGAATTATTCTGAATTTATATACTTGATATACTAGATATACTGCTAAACAGTACAGATACACTGCTAAAACAGTGCAGACCGGATTTGTGTACCCAAACCCGTCTTGACCGGCACAACCTATGTGCACGTCAGAACGCCTCCCCAGTAATGGTACTCACCGGGTAGCTCGGAACGGAAGGCCTCGGAACGGAACTGAACTGGACTGGACTGGACTCGACTCGAAAACTTCGGACACTTCGGGACATCGGAAACCTCGGAACTTCGGAACTTGGTGGGCCTCTGTATACGTCGGATCTTGCTCTCTCAGCTAGGCTCTGGTCGGGATACTTCGCACTTCTCACCGCCTCGTCTGGGTGTTGATCGCAGCCTCAGTCGCCCCCGCTTGACCGGAGGGAGATACAGGAAATCCTGCTGGTACGCGTTTTTGTCCGTCCAGCTGTGGCAGGAGACCGGGCCTGCAACGCACCGCCGGCGCGTGAGATGAGAAAGTGTCCCTATTCGGGCGCCATTCATGTGGTAAATAATTTAATTACCGGGACTTAATTTGATACAGAAACATAATAGAAATAGCTCAGTAAATAAGAGGCAGAATCCGTGGTATTAGAGGTTCGGAATGGGCTTTATTCCAATGGACGATTCGAATCGGTGACTCCAAGTTCCATCACCACGGAGGTTCAGGAAGTGAAGTACATACTTTATTGATAAGTAATCACTTTTATACAATAGGCATTACATTGAAGCAAATGCAAGAGGCGTAACAATTGATAGTGTAGATAAAACATACATACGTAGCAAAAGTGGGCGTAACTGGGTGTAACTAAAGAACGTCATCAGGTGTGATGTCATAATAGGGTGGTTCCATGAAAGAATTTCGCAATGTCAGCAGAAATACTTGGCAGAAATGCGCGCGCAGCAGCATGACGTGTGATTGACGTGCAGCTAGGGGGTGAAGGGGACTTGACATTTAGCTCTACATGTGGCGACAGATGTCTGGAGGGTCAAGTCAACCTAATCCCAAATCATATCTAACATCCTATGTTTAAAGAACTATGTTATCCAAAAGAGAGGTCTCTTAGAGTAGAATCTTATTCTATACTGACTATACTGACTGTTAGTGCGTGTACAAGCGTCTAAGTGTCTACACTAGATGCGAGGGCAGAAGTCTTCCATAATAATAAGGCTATGAATTACTTGCATAAAGACAGAGAAGCCGGGCCTTTGCTCGGTAGCTGGAAGAATGTTTACTTAAACTACTAGACAGGAATGCATTGGGCAGGGAGCGGAGCAGATAATTTCGAAGGTGAAATACAGTTTTTGGCAGGCAACAGGCTGATGTCAGGCATCGTGAGCCGCGCAGGGAATGAGACAAAGTTCATGGTCACAGATGCAGGCTCAGACTGGAGCTTTCAGAGGCAGAAGGCAAGAGAAGCTTGATGACAGAATCAGGGCCTACTTGCCTGGACTGTAAAATGGAATAAGTGAACCATATAAAGCCGGTGGCCTTTCATACTTAGGAATGGAATATCCGGCCTATTCATGGTGGATCTGAAAGAGGACATGTTGACGGTGGACACACATGTGTTTGCGTCTTCATAACTGGAACTGGAGGGAACATACATGTACTTGTGATTCATACATGAAACCGTTGGGGTCCAAGATAGGGGACATAACTGATCAGAAAAATCCATATTTCCACAAGAGCATGGGTGTCTCCGACCCCGCCATGGGTCACTGAGTGATGGGCGGTTATATGGCAAATATTTGAGTCTAAATCTGTACTGGCCAAAACCAGGGGCACTTGTTTGCTTAAGAAATTCGACAGAATATGGGCGGGCATCAATTGAGATTCACAGATTAATGTTTAAAGCTACCTATAACTATTGTTAGTTCATTGCTGCTATGCTTAGTTTCAGGGTAACGTCTGTTGTTTTGTATTTTTTTACCTTTTTAGTTAATGTCTAATTTCAAATTTGGTACTCTCTGTCCGAACATACTCTGTTTCATCCCAGTTGGATTTGAGATTGTATTGTATTGAAGTATAGCCTTGTGTACGAAATGGGAGTTATTCCTCAATTTTACCTTCTGTGTTTGTTATACCAGTGCTGTTCTTTTCTGACTTCATTAAAAAAAAAGGACAATATATATGTAAACTATATTCAGGGCACAATTTATCTCTGTCAAAAATATTTCAACTATAGCATTCTGTAACAACACAGTCTAGAGCACTGATTTAAAGCCAGACCCTCACAAAGGTAACTGTGCTTTGCCCTTCCCATTAGTGTTAGTGGCAGAGGTATACAGACGTCTCCTGATTTCTTCAAAATATGAGTTATGCGCCACAAGTTAAGCTTGTGCCTCCATGTGTCAGTAATGCATACCATGGTGCTCACATTTCTGAATGCCACAGTGTTACACTGACACAATGGTTGAGGAGTTTCACATATACCCTAGCCAGAAACTGAATAGAAACAGTTGTAGTTTTGTCCTGGTTATTTTTATATTCACTGAATTAATAAACAGCTCCTCCTTGGAAAACACAAACAATTGACATTGTTGAACCACTGTCGTTAAGCTCTTAATGTCTCACTCTATCTTCAAAATGAGCTGCCAGTCAGTTGCCAAAGCTGTGCCCCTTTGGGATTGCAGGGTCTGCTTCTGACTTAAAGGTACATTGCCCCTTTTCTCTCTGTAAGGCTTTGCTCTGTGTGCCCACTTTCTTCCTTTGGAGTTTTCACAGGAAGTCTTGGAAATGTTTAGGTCAATCATGTATGTTTTAACCCCTTCGACGCTCATGACGGAGCGGTTCCGTCATGATCGTCGGTTGCGCTGTGCGCATGACGGAACCGCTCCGTCATGGCCCCGCCCGCGCTCAGAACCTTCAGCACCGCGCGGAAATCCGCGCAGCGCTGAAGGGGTTGAAAAAGAAATGTTTATATTGTAAAATGTTCTGGGACCTTATACATTGGCAGAGCTGTTTAGTTTCCATATGTTCAGTGATGATTCCCATGACGGAGGACCAAAATTACTCGTACTTTAACATTCCTTACTCTCAGACTGGATGACAGTTTGTTAAAGTGCCAGTAGTCATATATGGAAGGGTGTGCTGTCTGGTAATTTATTCTTGGAGGTGTGCTTTTGGTGTCATTGAGGCATATCCACTGGAATGTGTCTGTGTTTGTGTTATTTTCTTGTTGTATTTCCATGTTTTTTGTGATCTGGCCGAGTGATGCATGTCTGCTTTCAAATGCCCTGGAATCTATTTTGTGCCTTTCTTGATTAAGTCCATGGTATTTTAAAATTCAGATTCTAAAGCATGATAATATTGGTAGATGTTCATGCCGGAGCACTGTTGTACAATATGTAATCTTTCCTTTTTGTTTGTGAACTGTATTCAACTTTTTTTTATTTTCTGTATTTTATCTTGTATAGTTCTCATGCAGCTGATTGTGGAACTGAAGTCTGAGCAGTTTGTGCACTGCATACTGGATGAGTGTCATAAAGAGGTCAGTGAAGATATTATTCAAACACATTTGTTTCTTGTTACTTCAACAGTGGCACCCAGTGTGTAGCCTGTGTGCAACATGTTGCTCACAGTAACCTAAAATGTTGCCCCCCCCCCCCCAGATGACTCAATCACAATGGTATTTTATGTAGGTTTTACACTATCGAAGCATCTGTTTTCTTTTGAAGGGGAAAATTAGGAAGCTTTCCTGAAATCTTCTCTCAAGGGCACTGTAGGACTTGGCCCTTTTTGGCTAAAGTCCCTAAACTTTTTGCTTTCCTCCTAGACCTTTTTTCTGACATGGTGTTGCCAACTTAGATGCTTTGGACACTTTGCCACTGCTAAACAGTGTCAAAGTGCAAGTGCTCCCTGTATAAAGTAATGGTAATGGGTTGTCCATAGTAAAGTGCACCATGTGTGCCAGGGCTGGTAATGTAAATGCTACTAGTGGGCCTGCAGCACTATTTGTGCCACCCACTCACATAGCCTTAAAAAGGGAACTCAGGCCTGCCATTGCAGGGCCTGCGCGCAGTTTGTTAAACTGCCATGTTGTTCTGTCAAGTGTACTCACTTGCCAGACCTTACCCTTCCCTATCTATGCACATCAGACACCCCTATGGTAGGTCTAGGGTACCCCCTGGACAGGGTGTAGTGCATGTGAAAGGTAGGACATGTACTAAGGTGTGTGTCATGTCCTGACAGTGAAATAATCTCCATTTCGTTTTTCACTGTTGAAAGGCCATCTTGCCCATAGGACAGCATGGGAAGACTGTGTAATATGTTTTCCAGCCTATCTTCCTAAAAGCTTAAGATGGAAAGGTGAAGTTTAGTATGCCTGAACTCACAGTGTAATAACACATCTTTTTATGTAGGTGGTTTTCGCATTGTGTGTTTAGAAACCACTCTTTTAGAAGTGGCTGAGTTTTTGTTCTCTGACATTTCTGTGTGTCTCTGCCTGGCTGTGGATTGACTGTTTAGATTTGAAAGCGATAGGATCGGGGGAATGTCTTTACCCAGGGGAGGAGGTGAGACAGCAACAGACTGACCTGCATCTGGAGTGTAGGGGGAGGAGAAGCCCCAAGAGGTGAAGAGGCCTGGGTTGCTGCTATAAAACAATTGTCCCATCTCCTGCTGAGTGATCCAGACCCCTGCTAATCAAAGGAAGAAAGGTGCCACTGGCAGGAAGGGCACCCAGAAATGGTTTGAACAGGGGTCAGTGCCCCCTGAAACACAAAAACTTCAAAGCCATTGAGGGGTATAACTATGAGAGCTGTAGCCTCTGAACTTTGGAGAATGGCTTGATTAAGTGTGAACATGACTAGAGCTACTTCGTGGTCAAGAGGTCCTTTGCCAAGGAAGAAACAACTGAAGAGACTGAAGGATAGGACTGACCCTTGCTGTGTGTTCTGGGGCTGGCCTGCAGTTTGCAGATTTAACCAAGGAAAGGCTAAAGGGACTTTGCTGTGTGCTGTGTCCCCCTGCTTGAAGGACTTTGCTGTGTCCTGAAGCAACTTATCCCCAAGGGCCCGAGGTGAGCTGGCTCCCTGTTCGGAAACACAGGAACATAAAAGTTTCCATGAGAGTCTCAGCTGCACTGTATGCGTGCTTGTTGCAGCCTGAGACCCTCGTAAGGTGTGCCCTGTGATCGTGGGCACCTGGAGTCCAAGCAAGGATCAGCGACACAGTGTGCATGTGCTTTGTACAGCCTGTACCCTTTTGTGAGGATTGTCCAGTGATCGTGTGCACCGGAATCCAAGTGAGTCTCATCGACGCTGTGTGCGATTGCGTTATGCACCGTGAGACCTTCGTGAGGATTTGCCTTGTTGTGTGCACCGGAATCCAAGTGAGTCTCATCGACGCTGTGTTCGGTTACTTTCTGCACCGTGAGACCTTCGTGAGGATTTGCCTTGTTGTCGTATGCACCGTAATCCAAATGAGTCTCATCGACACTGTGTGCGGGTGCGTTGGGCACCGTGAGACCTTCGTGTGGATTCGCCTTGTTATCGTGTGCATCGGAGTAAAGTGAATCTCAGCGGCGCTGTGGGCGTGATCTTAGTGCAGCCTGAGACCTGTGTGTGGAGTGCCCAGGGATCGTGCACCCGAAGCGTAAGGAAGACTCGGCGACTCTGTGTGCGTGTGCTTTGTGGCTAACTGAGATCTTCGTAACTGAAGCGGCCCAGACCGGCAGTCCCAGAGGAGCTGTGGTGCCGGCCCGAGCTGCCGTTGCCAATTCACAAAGCTGCATTGGAGGCCCAGCCGCTGGACGAAGAGAGGAGAGTGGGTTCACGCCCCCCAGGTAACGTGTGTTGAATCCTGGGGTGGGGCGCGGAGGGAGATGCTCTCGGCCTCTCGTGTTGGCAGCGCGAGTCTCTGCTTCGGCTCGTATCACAGCCCGTATTGCCAAGGGATTGGCAGTACAGGGGCCAGAGTGCACTTTTGGATTACATCTTACAGTGTTTGGGGCAACTGTTGAGAGGCTGACTGCAAGTCAGGAGGAGAGGTGGAGAGACCGCCTAAGGCCCGGTGATCGGGGCCTGAGTGTATTACGCATTATTCCCTTTCTGAGAACGGAGTACCTAACTGTCGTATTACGCATTGCATTATTCCTGCATAACGAACTACCTGATTGTCGTATGACTCATTGCATTGTTTCTGCATAATGAACTACCTGATTAGCGTATTGCGCATTGCATTGTTCCTGCATAACGAATTACCTAATTAGTGTATTACCCATTGCCTTATTTTTGCACAACATACCTGGTGGTTGTATTATGCATTGCATTATTTTACCTTGCAAAGTGCTTGATTTATGCGTTACAAATTGCATTCTTTTCATTGCAGAGTGTCTGAGTGCTTAGTTATGCATTACAGTATTTTTACATTGCAAAAGTGCCTGATTCTAACATTACGAACTGTATGATATGATAATAGGAGTACATTAGAATGTTTAGAAGTGCTCAGTGATACCGCCAGAACTTACAAGGGCAGGCTGGCCTAACAACCGGCCAGGAGAAATATTACACAACCTCATATGTTGGATTTATATCGTGTGGTCTTATTGTATATCTTTTTACATAAAGTTTATACTCGTTTTTATAAAACTCGTGTGGAGTCTATTTGTGTGTCATCATTGGATGATTGTGAATGCGGTTGCAAATACTTTACACATTTACCTTGAAAATAAGCCTGGCTGCTCGTGACATGCTACCGAGGGGGTGAGCGGGGCTATATAAAAAGGTGACCTTCCTTTCCCTGATGTTGGAACGCGAATCACCACTTGGCCTAAGGTACCTCCCTCAGCCAACCAGGGATCCTGGGTCTAACAGGCACTGTCTGGCAGAATGTTCAATCTTGAATCCATTTTAAACATCAATGTGTAAGTGTACCATGTACTATCATTACATATTAACTGAAACAAAGACAAAAGCAGTTTGCAGACATGTCAAAAACAATAACACTTTAGTAAAATTAGAACATAGAGTAAAGAGGCCTAGAATGTGGCATCATGGCATGTTATGGAACCAATATAGCAACTGTCTGGCAGAATGTTCTGAGCATTGCCCAGTGCCAGAAATGCAGGCTCACATCTGGTAAGGGGAACAGGTAAGTTTAGTAAATAGCAAGTAGTAAACAATTGCCCACAAGTTGACATCCTGTAAGTCCTGAATCCAACTGCAAAGTAGCGGTGATCCGTTTTGGAAAATACCGGCATGTCGTCCTGAAAGGTCTGGATTGCAGGAACATCCTTAAAAAGATGATACATAAGCTGTTGAAAAACAGTAGCTGCTAAAGCTAGGCCGAAAGTAAGTCTCATATACTTAAAAACACTGAAATGAGTAATGAATGTGGCAAAAAGTTGCAACAGTTTTTCTAATGCAATTTCCACCTTCAGATCAATATTACTTAAGATTTTAGCTCCACCCAAGGTAGTAAGTAGTTCCTGAATTTTTGGTAAAGGTTGACAATTAACTACAATGTTCTTATTAAGTGAGCACAAATTGGTACACAATCTGAGTTGACCATTTTTCATATTAGCTAACACAACAGCACTGACACATTCAGCAGCATTAACAGGTTCAGTAATATTATCTTTACAGTGTTTGAACAAAATATTAAATAAACAATATTATGAAACAAAAATATTGTTGCATAAATATTGTGATGTACAAAATATGGTTTCAAGTGATGTTTTTAATATAATTGTAAAAAATATTGTTAGCAGAAATGTACAAAATATTGTTAAGATGAATTTGTTATTTTGGTATTTTGTTTATTGTTTTATGTCAATTATTAATCTAACATTTTTGTGTTTTGTTTTATTGTAAAAAGACATGTTTGTAGTTTTAAAACATTTGTTTGAATATTGTATTGACATTTTTGTTTTCCATTTTAGCAGCGGGAATTTGGATTAATAGGAGGAAAAGGTGGGAAGGTTTTCAGAATATATTTGTTGTCATTTTATTTTTATGTGAATATTTTAAGACAAAAAATAATATTTGTTATAATATTTGTTTCATTTATAATCTAAAAGTTTATATTTTGAATTGTATGAGAATGAATTTTCAGAATTAGTTTTTAAATATTGTTTTCATTGATTTGGTTATAAATTATTGAAATAATTATGTTAATTTTGTTATATTAATGTTTAATATATTTTGTGCTAAATTGTAAATATAAATTATTTGTAAAATGTTAATAATTTGTATTGTAAATATTTAATTTCTTTTGATTCTACTGTAGCTTTTGTTTTGTGGTTGATTTGTATTACATTTATTAAACTGTATGTTTTTTGTGTTTATATGGTTTAAGGATTGCATTGATGTTAATTAATTATGTCAAATACATTAATTGTAATTTCTGGTTCATTCATTTTTAAGAAAATTGTCATTTTGTTTGTTATTGTAGAACTAGAATTCATTTGATTATCCTTTTAAATCATTTATAAAATTAGTATGTTTCATTTTAGAAAAATGGTTACATGTGTTTTAAAATAATTAAAATATTGTTTTGTTTTATCATAATGTTTTGTTTTGAAAACATATTTCTGGTATTTATGTGCTATTGATAATACATTGTATTTTTATTTTAAAATCTTTTTAAAATTGAGTTTTCTGTTAAGGTATATTATTCGCTTTTATTAAACAACAAAATATTGTTTTTACTATAATTTTTTATGTTGGAAATAGTTTAGTATATATTTAGTTTGATATGTTCCTGTTTTTTTTAATGTGTGTTAATTTAGATGATTTAATAATTTCATTATTATAATATAATCTATAAGTATATATATGTAGTGATGTATTTTTTTTTTGTTTCATGCAAAATGTGACTATAAAATTAGTTTAATATGTTTTTGATAATATGATATTTGTTATAAGTGATAGTTATATATGAAAATATAATATCTTTAGTGTCTAACCTCTCCAAATTAATTTAGGTTGGAGTGAGAATAGTTAATCTGACCCCTTTAGTGTCTAATATGTTCCCCAAAATGGTTCCGACTAGAGTGGGAATAGTAAATTTGATCCTTTTAGTGTTCTACATCTTCCCCAGAAAGATTTTGAATGGAGTGGGAATGTTAAATGAGATCCCTTTAGTGTCCAGCACCTTTCCGTAATTGATTGAGATTGGAGTTGGAATAGTTAACGTGACCCCTTTAGTGTCCAACACCTTACCCTGATATGTTAGGGTGTGAATATTAGATGTACATTTTTTAGCATTCAACATTTTACCCTAAAACATTATTATTTTCTTTATTTTTTTTTTACTGTGAATGCCGTCATGTTGTTTATATGATTAAATGCTTTCATATTTCATTTAATCTATATGTTTTTTTTTTTTAACCGTTTTTATTGGATTTTTTAGGTACCTCGCAGGCAGTAGCCCGACATGAGCCATTTGTATATGGGTACATTTTGTATATACAACAAACGTAAAAAACAAAACTTTACACAGACTGTTCCACTCCACCCACATTGGCAAGCATTTTTAGATACGCATACATGTTGAAAAAAGGAAGACACAATATCATATAATATGGCCATTAACATCCCGTAGAAACCGTTGCTTCAGGGGTTTGCGAGGGAAGAAGGGGAAGATCTATGCCCCTGTAGTTGGCTCATCGTGGCCAAATTTTCATATGCTTTTGTGGGCAACCCTGTGCTTGGAAGACTGCTATTTCTGCTCCCATGCAGGTGTAATGTATATGTTTACATTTATTTAAACACATATATACTTTTTAAAATGTAAAATTTTATAGTTTTCTTTATTATTGTGACCCTAAATTCGTTACACCTTTTTTCACAAATAACAATTGTATTTTTTAAACATTTTAACAAACTTATATTGTAAAATGTTTTTGAAAAATGGTACATAAATATTTTCGTTCACACCAATAAAGAACAAGAGAGATTTCTTTCAGCCTTCTCACGTTCTCCTCATCACAAACAAATCTTCTATTTGAGGTCTAACGGAACCTCCTACAGGAGTGTCTTTGGATACTAGAGAAGGTACCTCTTTCATCATATGACGGCATGCGTCATCATAGGTATGTCCTCTCATGAAGTAGGTGAATACCACCTGAATGGGCTCATCCAAAACAAAAACTGGGAGCTCGTGCTGAGATTTTCCTCTGGATAAGTGCAGAGTTCTAGTTAAAAATGACTAACTATGGTTAAACATGTATGTTTCTTTATTTAACGGTTCCCCATGTTACTGTTAAAAAAATTAAGTATGGATGTGTCATGAAATACAATGGTTTCGCCATCTATATATTATGTTGCCTACGTGTTTCAACTGAAAACAATCTGTCCATATGGGTCACTTCACTTTCTTCAGGGCTAAAGACACCCTGCCTACTTACTTGTTATCTTAAAGGTGTTTATCTAACAAGGAGGCATGATGCTTTCCTACCTGTCACCGCAACTTTACAGAGCCCTATTTAGTTCTTGAGCCAACCTCATTGGCTAAGAGGGAGTTGGTATTTCCCTGTAGTTACACTTGAGTCAAGGCTACAGTGCCTTCTTTCCACACCTATGTAGTCTCTCCTCTGGTGTGCTGGATTGAGCTGATTTTCTTCTGGTTGAGCCCATTCAGGTGGTATCTACCTACCCGAATGAGAGGGAGCACCTATGATGGAACACACCATAATTTGATTAGTCAGCAAATATCTGAAGATACTCCTGTAGGATGTTATGTTAGGCCTGACTGACTGACTGACTGAATTTCCTGCCATACCTTTCTTGTGTGGTGAATTGACAATTATTTTTCACATTTTACAGGATTTATGTACTTTTTTTTAGTTTATTATAAATAATACTATATTTTAATATTTAATATTTTTATAGTGCTATTTACATTATACTTTACGTAATCATTTATATTTTGTTAATGCGTTTTAATATATTTTAGAATGTTTTTACAACATTTTAAGATATTTTTTATACATTTCTAAACAATTGTTAGGTTTAAGTTTGAATGTTTTGTATAGAAAGATTGTTTTTTTTGTTTCCATTCAGTGGCCATTTGTTTATCGGCTAATCGTATTTTATAGACTATTCCTGTTGTTTTTAGTCCGATTTTGTGGCGCGAGTCGCAGTTACCTGCTGCTAGTCAACAGATATAAGACCTTTGTTATGTTTTTTCTTTATGGTTTTGGGGGTCGGGGTTGTGAGTAGATATAGTTAGTATGACGTATAGTTGCAGTTTTGTTTTCGAAGCTTATTTTGTTGTAGTTTGTGTCAAGTTATGTATTAGTGTTGTGCTTTATCCTCCTGGACCTCTCAGCTGCCTTCGACACCGTCTCCCATCGCACCCTAGCCACCAGACTTCACAACGCCGGCATCCGAGAAAAGGCCTTTGACTGAATACAATCATTTCTGATGGGCAGAACTTAGAGAGTCAGACTCCCGCCCTACCTCTCAGAACCAACAAAGACAAGATATGGAGTACCCCAGGCACCCTCCCTCCGACCCACCCTCTTCAACATCCACATCGCCCCGATCGCTTCCATCGTCAGAAACCGCGGGCTCAACATTGTCTCCTATGCTGATGACACCCAGCTCATCCTCTCCCTCGACAAAGGAACCCAACATCACCAGGCACACCTTCCAAGAAGGTATTAAAGCCGTCACCACCTGGATGAAGGACAGCTGCCTGAAACTGAACTCTGAGAAAATAGAAGTACTCATCCTTGGCTACCCCCTCTGCATGGGATGACTCGTGGTGGCCCCCGCCCTCGGAAACCCCCCACCCCGACAGACCATGCAGGAAACCTCAGACTCATAGTCGACTCATCGCTCACTATGAACCACCAGATCAACGCGGTATCCTCGGCCTACTTCACTCCCTCTGCATACTCAGCAAAACATTCAGGTGCATCCCCTCCGAATGCAGAAAAACAGTCACACATGCTCTCATCACTAGCAGACTAGTCTACAGCAACGTCCTCTATGACGGAATGAACAAAAACTCCTTTGCAAGCTCCAGACCGTCCAGAACGCCGCAGCCAGACTGATCCTCCGCGAACTCCACTGGCTCCCCGTCAAAAGAAGAATAACTTTCAAGCTCCTCATGCATGCATTCAAGGCCCTGCACAACATCGGACCAGCACACCTAAACAACCAATAGAAACCTCCGATCAGCCGACCTCTCTCTGGCCACCTTGCCACGCATCTACAAGACAAGAACGGGTGGAAAGTTCTTCTCCTACCTCGCAGCCAAGACCTGGAACGACCTCCTCCACTTCCAGAAAAGCTCCAGAACGACCTTCCCCCTCCACCTCCAGAATACTCCACACTGCTCCAATTCAGCAGGGACCTCAAGACTTGGCTCTTCAGATGACCTCAGCACCCTAAGGAGCTACCCCCAGCGCCTTGAGACCGTCACGGGGAGTAGCTGTACTATACAAGCCCCTGAATGATTGATTGACTAATTGATATTTTTCATATTTTTTTATGGCTCCTAATGACTTTGGATTACTTCTGTCACGTGGCCTATAGGGACATTGTCGTTTTTCACTAACTTAGCATGAGCACGTTGCAGCTTACCTGCTGCTTTGCACACGTTACTACACGTCTTTATTTTTTGCAATAATTTGAAAGACTGCTTTCGCATGCGAACTCATCGCTGTGTTCACTCTGTGCATTTCCAGGTATTTTGACTGAACATTATGTACGAGGTCGAACAACAATGCCCATTGTTATTTTCTTCTGGCCAATCCTTAGCCCTTAGACAAAACATACGATGCAGCTGTTTGGACAACGTACTTGGGTTTTAGTAGGGTGCAAGAATAGATGACACACACTTGGAGAGGGACCTTTCCAGGGAGAAGAGCACCTATGAAGTAGATCTACCATCTATAGGCTAAGGTATGGGGTCTGCTGACAAAGCCCAGAGATCTGTTATATAATAACACTTCTTAGTGAGGGGAGGGAGGTTAGGCACTATAGTCTTTTCTCCATTGTCCTTCTATGATGAAATTGCCCTTCATGATTTATGAACTGACTGCTATGCTGACAATATTTGTACTATGCATTTTCTGTTTGTTGTGGCACGTATAATGCATGTTAGGGCACATTAGTTAAAATAAATATTTTAAACTGTTTTGTGTCTCTGTCAAATCTTATTGTGGACAAGTACAAGAGAGTGAGCGAAAGGGTGTGTCTTGTTACTGCGATTCCTGAGAGATCTGGGAGTGTTGTGTTCTGGGGTTTTTAATCATTTGCTTCTCTGTGAGTGAGTAGGAGAGCAAGTGAGACACTATAGATAGTCAGTCTTGGGTTCGTGGGTACTAAGGTGGTTGGAAGACTCAGTCCCTATACACCTAGGTACCAATCCCTGCAACAGTTCGATGTACTTACTTTAAACTTTTTCATTGTTGTTTTTTTTCAGAACATGGATGTGGATGAACATGTACAGCTACAGAGTCTTATTTATGTTTTTTTTTATAACCCCTTAACTGCTAAGGATTCCCCCATGTGATGACCCTACTAACCCCTTAACTTCTAATGCTTCCTCCATGTGATGAGCCTATTTGAGGTAGTTGGCGTTTAGGCCTCCATAACTTTTTCCCACAATTCAGGAAAGCTATAGCCTTCTGAAAAGTAGACAGACTTATAAATTCAGCAAGGGGTCGTATGTGTAGATCCATCAAGGTTTTCCCAAAGAAACTAAGGGCTTCATTACGATGTCGGGAGGTCAGACCGCCCACAGCCATTGCGTCAGTCAGTAGACCACCCGACTAGCATGCGGCAGTCCGATTGCCGAATTTCAGTTGCACCGCTGGTCTGGCTGTTGGAACTGGATGGTACAACGTCGGGGGCATGCTAGGGCCATAGGAAAGTGCTGCAGCAGAAGCTGCCACCGTGCAGCGCTTTCAGCACATCAGTTTACGTGTGCCATGCACTGTGTTGTGCATGGCACACTGTGCACACATGACAGTGCGAATGTAGGGGAGGCACTACATGTGCCCCCCTGCACATTTTACTCCAGGCTCCGATACCCAGGGGCCCTGTTTCGGGGTCCCCTCGATCCCTTTCCGACAACCTTTACATGGCAGGATGCCCACCATGTAAAGGTTGTCAGAAAGGGATATAGTAATACTGGCGGCGATGCCTGCCTTGGCACCGCCACCATTCTGGTATGCTTTTCCCGCCGCCACACGTCAGGATTCATGATCCTGGCGGAGGCGTCCGTCAGTTGTGGTCCGATTGCCAGTATCGCAATACGATGGTCGGACCGAAGAGCTGTCAGTGGTCAGACCGCCAACAATGGGCTTTCAGCAGCCTGATCGACATTGTACTGAAGCCCTAACTGTTGAAATAAAGAAATATTGAAAATGGGTAGGAATAAACAGCCACTTATGATAACCTTTTTATCTATAACATTTTGTCAAGGTGGGCGAATTACAAAAGCCATATACCATTACATCCGCCAGACCCTTCTGGTTGCGAAGATATATAGGGTTTGTAGGTTGTCCAAGAACCTGAGATGTCCAGAGCAAGCAACTGAGCTGCACCTTACAATGTTTTTTCATTGTGTACAGAGTATATAGCAATGTATGTGGTAAAATATGTACAGTGAAAAAAGGCTATCAAGGAAAGCTATGTATTTCTGAAGTGGGCACCAGATACAGAGGTTAGATGCAGTGGTTATTTTTACATCTAGGAATTTGTAGGTATTTATGCTAGCAGGTGATTTAGAAGGCACTTTTCAAAGTTTCTTCTTTCTTACACATTGGCTTACATTGGGAAGGTACAAATGTGGAGAAATCCAATTGGTAATGACAAATGTTTGTTTCCACATGTATTCCCACGAATATGGTACATCGCTTGTGTGGGTAGGTATAGTGCATGCGAGAGGAAAGGGCTCAAAACACAACATGGACAATCCTATTTTTCTACTGAAAATTTACCCTTTTTTGCAATGGCGGTAGCTGTGGATTTTGGGCCGTAGCTCAGCCAGCAACTAGGGAAACCTATGAAACCTGTACATTTTTTAAAATACGACACCTAAGGAATCCAGGATGAGGTGACTTGCTTGGCTCTCATCAGGTTTTCTAACCCAGAAGCCCTTGCAAACCTCAAACTTTGTCTACAAGTACACATTCTACTTGCATATTTGTTCAAGAAAGTTCTGGAATCTTTGGGGATCCACAAATTTCATACCACCCAGAGTTCCCAAACGTCTCCTGAAAACAGTGGATACATGCATTAGAAGATAGGGCGGAGGATGCGGAAGGGCGCTCGCGCTGCCACAACATGTGGTGGGGCTGCCGGAAGGCGAAGAGGGTAGGCGCCCTGAACAGTATATAGAGAACTGGCTGCGAGACTTACTCCCGAAGGGGACACTGTCCAATCAGTTCGCGATGGAAAGGGCCCACCGAGTGCCAGCCCAGAAGCCTCAGCCAGGAGCCAGTCCGCGTCCGTTCCTTTTCAAACTCCTCAACTACCAGGACAGGGACGCGGTACTGTGAGAGACTCGGAAAATTGAAGAACTATCAGTAGGTGGCAGCCGCATCATGCTATTCCCTGATTACACTGCCCTGGTACAACGCCGTAGAAGCAATTATACGATAGTGAAGCGTCAACTTAGAGAGCTGGAGCCCTACTCCCTGCTGTTTCCCTCACGGCTACGAGTGGTAGCAAAGGGTAAAGCGCACTTTTTCGACACACCTGCAGAGGCATGGGACTGGCTGGAAGAGTCCGGTCTTTGGACGGGGAAGAGACCATCAGAACCGGATAATGGAGAGGCAGCTGGCAGGAGAAGCAGGCGTCGCCCCGCCGCAGGGCAGCGGCCAGAACGGTGGCCCCAAGTCCAAAGATGATGAGAAAGGAGCGGCAAGAGGTACTGGAAGCGGTCACAACTCTTGGTACTCCGAGCAGTCGGACCTATCGGGAGCCTTCTGCGCAACGTACGGAGGTGTCCAGTGGAGCGTCGACGCCCTCAATCGAATTTTCTGAAGACCTTTGTATGCCGGTGGTCACTCCACAGACGGCGGATGATATCATTGGATGAGAAGCCCGATAATGCGAACATTGGAGATGTCTGCCTTACGCAAGTAGTGTACTGAGGGCTGGATTGGATTGTGTGGGATGTGGAGGGGGTGGGAGGGGGACTGGCGGGATTTTGTGTGGGTTCCCTGGTGGGCTGCGGTTCGGGCTTTGTCCCGCTTAGGTCAAATCAACTGGGGTGTCTTCAGGGGATGGCTCTTACCCACATGTAACTGCTCCACGTGGGCGTTTAGGGGCTGTAGCCTCTGCAAGAGGGGGTACCGGGTTCCTGAGTGGCGCACCGTATGCCTGGGAAATGAGGGGGTTGGTCATGACGGATTGCTCACTGAACACACGCCCCACAAGGCCACACACTGACCTAGTTCCCTATTTTGCCACATGCATAGGCACATAGTTTGGACGGATAGCTTTGAGATGTCCGCCCTGTACGTTCTGTTTTTTCTATTTCTTCAGTTGTTCTGGTTACTGCAGTCCGGCTTACATATATCCGGGCGCGCCCGGTACTTGTGAAACGGCGCCCCATCCCTGGCATCGCAGCAGATTACACACCCTAGCGATGACAAGCGTTAATGTAATCACATGGAACATACGCGGTATGCACACACCCACACGGAGGTACTCCATATTTGCTTATCTTCAAAGACATTCAGTTGGTATAGCCTTATTGCAGGAGACACACTTAACACAGTTGGAGCTAGACCGACTACGCAGGCGTTGGAGGGGCCAGGTGTACGGCACTGCGTACTCTGCACACGCTAGGGGCACACTCGTATGGGTGAGGGCAGGCATCCCATTCGTTAGCATGGACACGGTAGTGGAACTAGAAGGTAGATATATCCTGGTGCATACTCCGATCATAACCCCTTGCAGATCCGCATCAGCTGGGAAGCTGATAGGCCCCCTATCCCCACATGGCGCCTACAGCCTAACGCGTTGGAAGATCCCGAGTTCCGCTCGTCACTAGGGACGGCAATCCTGACATACTTCGAACTTAACGAAGGCACGGCCAGTAGCGTGCTGGTGGAATGGGACGCCCTCAAAACAACAATCAGAGGTCATTGCTTAGGTGCCTCCTGGAATGTGCGCAGGCAACTGTCGGCTGCTATTACTCGAATCGAATCCCAACTACTGCAATTTGAAAGGAGGGGGAGAAGAGGAAGGTAGACAGACGAGCCGCCTGGAGGACCTTCGGACGCAACTAGCGGAGCTGTTAGAGCGGCTGCTCTGCCATAACTATGCAGCACACACAGTCCACACGCACGCTACAGCGGACAGGACGGGCCACTTACTCCCGTGGCTGATGAGGCCAGATACTAACCGTGCCCCGATTGCGGCGATACGCACAAGGCAGGGAGATCTGGTGTATACGCAAAAAGAGATTCACAAGGTCATGGTGGACCATTATGCACAGCTGTACCGGTCCAAGGTCCGTTGTTCGGATCTCGAGCTGGGGAGGTTCTTGGAGAGGATCCTGTTACCTGCAACTTCGGCTGAGCACCAGGAGGCGCTTAATAGCCCCCTCACCTTAGAAGAGATAGGAGAGGCAGTTGCATCCCTGGCATCTGGGAGAACACCAGGGCCGGAGGGCCTACCGGCCGAATTCTATAAAACCTATCGGGAGTCCTTGGTGCTGCAATTACACGCGGTGTATTCAAAAGCACTAGAGGAAGGCACGTTCCCCCCTTTGATGCGTGAGGCGTACTTGGTGTCCCTGCTGAAGCCAGACCAAGATCCGACAGCTTTGGGGTCTTATAGACCGCTGGCGCTTCTTAATGGCGATTATAAAACATTCGCCAAAGTCGCGGCAGAGCGTTGGGCGCCGGTGGTCTCAGCCCTCATTCACAGTGACCAAAACAGGTTTGTGCCTAAGCGGAGTACGTCCCTGAACCTACGGAGATTCTTTAGAGTCGCGGAGGAAAGCGTTAAAGAATGGCCAATAGCGGGTTGCCTAATGCTAGACCTAGAAAAGGCCTTCGATTGTCTGGAATGGAGGTACTTATCGACGCTACTGCAGCGTTATGATCTGGGAGCAGAATTTTTACAAATGATAGGCCTCTTATATAGAAACCCCACGGTACGGGTCAAGTTGGGTCTGTACATATCGGAAGCAGTACCGGTGTGCAGGGGCACTAGGCAGGGGTGCCCGCGGTCGCCATTGCTGTTCGCATTGGCGATTGAACCTCTGGCGGCGGCACTTCGCACACTGGTGGGAGAGGGTATACCGCTGGGAGACGCAACACATCAGGTGTCATTATATGCGGATGACCTGCTGGTGTACGTGAGGGATATAGAGAATATCCCAGCCCAGCTGGCCCTTATACTGCGAGACTTTGCGGCTGTCTCGGGGCTTCGGGTATGCTAGCAAATCCTGCCTGTATGCGTTTGAAGGGGGCAGGCAAGATCCGGGATACACTCTCAATGGAACACAAGTGGTGTGGAAAGAGGATACCTTCCGATACTTAGGTGTACAGATATACCGTCAACCACAGGATATCTTTGACGGGAATGTGGGTAGAGCTGTTGCGGCTATCAAGTCGCAGATGCGCTTCTGGGGCACATTGCCGTTGACAGTCAAGGGTAGGGTGGCATTGGCCAAAATGGTGATCCTTCCCAGGCTACTGTACTATTTTGCCAATCTGCCAATATATATACCAGCGGCCTTTTTCACTGCGTTCTCTAAGCTGCTCCGCGATTTCATCTGGGGGAGTAACTGTCACAGGATGTCACTGGTGAAATTATACCTGCCCACGGATCAAGGGGGGCTGGCGGCGCCCTGCTTCGAGCATTACTACTTGGCAGCGCAGCTGCAGTGGATAGCCCGCTGGTTTTCAGACAAGGGTCGGGACGACACGCGACTGTGCTGCCCCCATACTCTCTGGAGCGGTTTCTCACGCTTTTTCATCCAGCGGTCAAACACGGGACACCGACACCACTCCTCCTAAAGGTGGCGTACAAATGTTATCGCAGAAGTCTATTTATTACTAGAACTCTGATACCTTACGCACCGGCGTAACCATTAGAGGGCTCTCCCAGCGGGGTACGGACACTTACTCCTTTAGCCTTGGCGTGTTGGAGGGATGCGGACATACAGACTTTAGGAGATCTGTACCGGGAAGGCTCGTTGGCATCGTACGACTCGTTGGTGGAGGGGGGGCTGCCGCCAGGACAATTCCTTGTGCACCGCTCATTAGTTGCAACGCTGACGGCTATATGGGGGGGACATGTCCACAGAGCCAAAGCAACATCTCACCATACAGTACCTCCACGTTATGGGACGAGGTAGGCACCTGGTACGCTGGTTTGCAGTGTCTTTACGCACACATGCATCGGTCACATTAGAACCACTCCGACGCAAGTGGGAGACTGATCTAGGGAGGCCATTAGAAGATAGGGAATAGGAAAGGGTATTGAAGGGACCTGTGCGCATCCCCAGGAATTTGAGGCTCCGACAGATCCAGTTGTTTTATCATACACAGGGCATACCTCACACCGGAGGCCATCAACAGGTACTTTCACCGTATAGATGCAGTGTGCCCCAGATGCATGGAACCTGGGGTGGGGCTGATCCACATGCTATGGAACTGCCATAGGATATACGCTTATTGGAGCAGGATAAGTGAGCTCCTACATATAAGTACTGGTCGTAGCTTGCCCTTTGAATGGGAGGTATACCTACTACACCAATTTCGTAGAACCCCGTCCATGAAGGTGACATCCCGGGTCCTAGATCTGGGAATAGCGGTTGCCAAACGGTTGCTCACCAAAAGATGGAACGCGCAGGACCCCCCTACGTGCAGGCGTGGAGACACTCGCTCTATGCCTGGGCTAGGGCAGAAGGGACTGCCATTAGAAGGGAGGAAACGTTGGGCCTAAGGAAGGAGCCAATAGCCGCTCAATGGGAAGGTCTACCTCAGGCACTCCAGAGGGTTGAGGAGGAGCATACGTGGAGACAATAACAGGGGAGAAGCGTGGGTCCAGGGTAAGCACTGGAGTCTGCAGTCGGGTGTGCCCGTGTTGTTTCATGTGTTTTATATTTTATGTTTCATGTCCCATGCATGTATTGATTCGCATCACTAGCAATGGGGAAAAAGATGTGTATCGCTATAGGGGGATAATAATCTATCTATCATGCTGGACGAGGTTAATGGAGAAGGCAAGATGAGGGGCGGAAAGGGGACGCCATCACTAGCGCCGGGCTGAGTTGGGATCGTTGAGATTGTTGGGGGTTAACTGTCTTTATTCTATTATGTCTGTTTGACAGTCCATATGGTACCAACGGAAGGACTTAAACACTGGACTCTCGGCACTAAGCAGTTCCCGAATAGGGATACATTCTAGACACTGCCAGAACTGAATGCTATTTTGATGTTTAATCAGGTGCCGCGGCTGTCTCTAGGACGGACATAGGGCCCAACATGCATGGGGTGAGAACTTGTCCTTAGTGTGTATAGATGCAACCATGTATGGAGAGTAAACAAGTAATGATGAGTTTCAAGCATCTGTAAATCTTCGAAAGCTCAATAAATAAAAACAGATTTAAAACATTTTTTTTTTTTTAAATGAGTGTTTTGTAGTCCGTCTCGCAACTGAACTACTTGTTCCCAATGCGTTGTATGCATGATTGTACCACCTTTTGCATCTTTGAAACCATTTTGAAGCCAATTCTGTAAATATTCATTATATGGTTGAACATAGTAAAAAGAATCGCACACTATAAGTGTGGGGAATTCGCGATCCGTATTTTCAAGTGCTAGTTTGAATGCTTGTAGTTCAGCTCGCTGAGCTGTACAATCTCTTAGAGATTGTGTTTTAGTGACCATCGGTCGAAATTTACCATTACGCATACGACCTTCAACGATCGCGCATGCTGCACTGTAAGCTTGCTTACTGGCCGTAGCGGGTTGTGCTGATCCGTCAGTATAAATTATAAATTCATACTGGTCAAGAGGGAGAATCTCAATAGGTAGAGGACATTCGTGTTCGTATTGCAGGAATGCTTGTGTTTTAAAATTAGGATCAAAAACATATTCAACATCTGTTGCAGCGAGAGAATTAACCCATTGTATCCATCTTGGATGTAAAGCTTTTGCATTTGGAATGCTCGCTTTCGTAACTGCCTCCAAGGCCTGAGTTAGAGCTCTTTCTTTTGCTACAGCGGTTTGAAATGTCAGAATATTTTCTGTCAAAGTGAAGCGCATTTCCGCTTGTGTATACAAATGTGATTTGTATGCAATTGGTACTTTTTCACCTTCATTAAAAGTTAAGTAGGTGAATCCGGATTGACGCAAAATTATTCAGATCACTTAATTGCGTGTATTTACGCGTGTTTGTAAGTGATATGTTGCTAACATGTCAGCTTGTAGTGAACGCAGGATTTCTGTGTGTTCCTGTGTCCAATCTTTGTTTTTGAAATCAGGTTTGATTAATTTGTAGAGAAGTTTAACCCTTTCTGCGTAATTTGAATGTAAGTTCTTCCAAAATTCAGGAAACCTAGAATCGACTGTAACATTTTCAGCGTTTTTGAAGGTTGGAGCAGCGCACACTTTTCTAAAACGTTAGCTGCCAGGCTTTTGCCTTCACTTGAAAGCTCATATCCTAGGAAAAGGACATTGAGATGGGCAATTCTTGATTTTTTTAATTGAATTTGTAGCCCTCAGAGCCAAAGCCCAGTATAATGGTATTTACCCTGTTCAAGTGCCTATCCAGGTCATCCTCTGTCAGATAGATATCATCGACATATGACAATGCCTCGTCATCATAAATTTGTAGTAACTCTATTACTCTTGCTGAGAATAACCCCGGGCTGTTCTTGAACCCTTGTGGGAGTCGACAAAAGTGACCCTGAGTCCCCATTATTGAGAAAGCTGTCAAGTACCTACTTTCAGGTGCTATATTTTGACAAAACAAACCATTCGAAATATCCAATGTGGTTTTATATTTTTTACCCTCAAAGTTGTTCATTAGTGCTGTACTGTGTGCATTTTGTACTGCAAAAGTTTTTTTTTGAAAACCTATTTTATTTATCGATTGCACAGGTATTACAGGACCCTGAATATCAGAGTCGGCAACAGATTCACATTGCAGCATATCTCTATAGCAATCTATTTGTACATGTGCCATACATATATCTTGAACAATAACAACCCCCCCCCCAAACTCCCCCCACCCCATCCCCTGCGTCGCACCCTAGCCATGGATTCCCGACCACAGCCCGAAGGCCCCACAGCCTCATCGTGTCGTGGTAATGTGACACCCCCGGTCTTCCCCTCTTGCCTGGCGCACCCCCTTCTCGACCAGTCTCCCTAGACATCACCATAATTAATCCTCTTCTTCCACTGGTGGCTCCAGCCACAGCCCCCGGTAATCCGCCCACCGTTTCCATATTTTATAATGCTTGCGTGGACAACCTCGGGCTACATATATGGGTTGTTCCAGCCCCATACAAAAATCTAGGCCGTTTTTCCATGCCGTGATCGATGGAGCTCTAGGCGCCTTCCATGCCCTGGCGATATCCCGCTTTGCCAGCGTAAGGCCTAGCCGTAGCAAGTGTCGCTTATATATGTTACCCCCAATGCCCTCCATAACATGTAGTAATGCAAATCGTGGCGTGCGTGGGATCACCCACCCCAGCACCTCGGCCAGACAGGTAGTTACTCCCCTCCAGAATCGGTCCAGCGCTGGGCAGTGCCAAGCAGTGTGTATAAATGTCCCTTCCTCCTGACCACACCTAAGACAGTCCGGAGCAGCAATCAAGCCCGCTCGGAACAGTCTGGCCCGGGTAAAGTACACCCTGTGCAGGTATTTAAATTGTATGAGGCGCAGTCGCATCGCTATAGCCGCTTCCCTTAGGGCTGCCAGGGCCTCCCTCCAATCGTCCTCATCTAAGGCACCCACGTCAGTTTCCCAATCTCCCCGCAACTTTTCAAGCTTCGTTGAGCAATGGATCACCAGGGCCTGATAGATCCTGGAGATTTTTTTGGTTTCCAGATCCCCCATAAAAAGTCTCGCTTCTATTGGGCTAAACTCTGGGAGCGACGTCAGACCCTCCAGGCTGGGGGACAGTGCATGCCGCAGTTGCAGATATCTGTAGAACTGTGATTTCAAAATGAAATGATTTAAGTGTCATACCGCTCATGACATTTCCCAATGTGGAGATGCCTATGTCATCCCATCCGCGGAAACCTCTCAGCATCATCAATTCGGGGAAGCGCCCATTGCTCCAGAGGGGAGTCTCTTCAGTTAAAACATTTCACCAGCCCATCCGACGCAATGTCTGCCGCCAGATCAGGAAAACCACTCGCGTGGCCGACGGTAGGCTGCTGCGCACCGACGCCGAGTACAGGATAGTGTGTAATGTATTAGTTCCCATAAGCATCCTCTCCAGCGCATACGCCGGGTCTCCTCTATCCCCATACCACCACTCGTTGAGAACAAGGAGATGCGAGGCCTGATAGTAGGATAAGACATCCGAAGACGCAAGTCCTCCGCAATACGAGGATAGAAAACACGTTCTAAGGGCCACTCGCACTTTGCCCCCCTCCCACAGAAACTGCCCCAATACTGAGTTCACCTGTCGGAACCATCGAGGCGGGATCGGATATGGATAGTTTTGCAGTTGATATAGCAGCTTAGGTAGTGCCACCATCTTAAATATTGCGGACCTGCCATATAGTGTCAACGACATTCGAGACCAGGTCTTGAGATCTGTGCGGATCCTTTCCCATACTGGCGCCACATTGCGGTCCCAAGAAAGCTCCAGAGCCTCCGAAAGGAACACCCCCAAGTATTTCAATCCCCCCACCACCAGCTGAATATCCCGTGCCCCCGCCCCGGGCCCCGGACAGTCCCCCAGCATCCACAGTGTGGATTTGCAAGGATTCATATATAATCCCGATGTCTCTCCAAAGATGTGCATGATCCGTAGGAGTCGCGGCCCCGATGCATCTAACTCCGTAAGAAAGAACAGGACGTCATCTGCATATACTGCGATTCTGTCCGACACCGCCGGAGACCACTCGAAACCCCGGATCTGCGCATCCATACGCACCCACGCCGCCATCGGCTCCATGGCCAACGCGAACAGGTACGGGGACAGGGGGCATCCCTGTCGCATGCCCCGTTGTATGGGAAAGACAGGGGATGTCACCCCCGCCACCCGCAACGCCGCCGTCAAGTCTGTATAGCGGACCTGGAGATAGGAAAGAAAGCTCGGACCCAGATTGAGTCGGCGCAATAAGGCAAACAGATATACCCAGCTCAAGGAATCAAAGGCCCTATCCATATCCGCCAACAGTAATGCCGCCCTCTCCCCAGTCTGCCGAACCGCCGCCACCGCCACGTGTGCCCGCCTTATATTGTGCTACTGCAAAAGTTTTTGAACAAGTGTTCAGGTGTCTGTAATCCAAAACTAGATAATATGCGTTGTCTGGTTTGGAAACAGGAAACAAAGGATTGTTCATTGATGAGATGCATGTTTCAATCACCCCTTGGTATTCAAGTTGATCTAAGATCTCCCTGAACTGTTTCTTAGCTTCTTGCTTAATAGGGTACTGTCTTTGTGCAGTAGGTTGACATTTTAATTGGATTTTATGGTGAGGTGAGTCCTCATCCCATCCTACATGATTTTTGTATAATGCTGGGGCCTGGGCAACTGCCCATTTCCTAGCATAAGTAAATTATAAATTTATAGGAACATGGTTGGAGAAGGCAGGCATAATGATGTCTTCGCCATGTGGGCACTCCCTGACTAATTTTGGTGGCCAGTGTTGTTCTGCTAGAAGTATGTCATAACCCCTTGAAAGTTTTTCCCAAAATAGTGCTTTCACTTTTCTTGGTATGGCTCCCTCCATCTGGAGTGTTATTTCATATAACTTTTGTGGAGAACTAACCCTGGTGTCTACAGTCTCAACTGTGATGTACTCATTCAAGTCCACTATCTCCAGAAGTTCCTTCAGGTTCTGGCGAACTATTGCTACTTCTGCTGCATTGTCCAGCATTGTCTGAGCCCATTCTCCGTTCTTGAGTTGTGTTCTCAGAATTCGCGGCATGTCTGATCTGCAGACCTGCTACCTTTTTCTTAGTGAATTGAGGTGTTGGTTTGTTTATCTGAACGTGTTGATCGTCTCTGGAAGTCATGCGTTCTTCTTTGTGATCTGACTGTCCTCTTCTTTCGGATGTCTGTGAAGATGTCTGAAAGGTACGAGAGGAACGTGTATCAGTACCTTGATACCTGTTAGTTTTTTTCAAATTATCCTTATTCCTGAGGTTATACCTCCTGTCAGAGGGCTCCTTTTGAGAAGACCTACTTCGGGATTGAGTGAGTGGAATTTCAATATCCTCGAAGGGAATGTATTCCTCAGGTGGTTCATCTTCTGTGAAACATTTTTGTTACTGGATTTGATTCTGGGAATGTAATCCACGAATAGAATACCTCTGTCTGAAAAGATTCATGTGCCTCTATCACAAAAACAGCTCTACCACCTCTTGGTGTTAGGCCATGTTTTATAAGTTTTAGAGTGATGGCTCTCCTTAAATTTGGTGGGATGTGTATAATACCCACATTGGTTTCATTTAACCCTGTAAGATTAAAACCTGTTGCGACTTGATCAGCCGCGTCTACAACAACCCCGTTACTGGACATGGTTTTTTTGAAAATATGCAGAACAAGTTTCAAGGAAACAAAGATAAGGTGCACAATATTTTGGGACACTGTATACTTCAACGTTGAACAAACCAAACAGCTAATACATAGGAATCTCGTCCTATTCAGCTGTGGCGGATTTCATCCCTACCCACTCCAAACGTCTTATGGAGTATTATGAGTAGGGGTCTCTGAGGAAAGCACGACTGAGTTACTTCAGTATCTAGCGTTAAATTAGAGCCTTACCAAACGTTGGGCGCCATGTAGTGTAGTTCCTATTTCCCTATAGGCTCTGCGCATTGGAATAACATACACTATAGTTTTTGCATAGGACTAAGGTCAGTATGCTCCTTTCGAGTACATTAAACTAAATTACTTTATGTGCCATCTAACTCAAAGGTCACTAGAAACTTCTCGAATAAACAAGAAGGGGTTAGTTATTTATTTATTTTTTTTTTTGAAAAACCTTTATTGACATTTCGATCATTAACAAGTATGGGCCTACAACCCCCCAGGGCCGGCCGCTAAGCAATCAGAGCAATAAGGTCAAATATAAGCACATGCGGCACCTCGGTAGCAAAATCTTCATACTAAGATAGTTCGGCCCGGGAGCCGCGCAGGTAGGACACCAGGAGAAAAGGGGTTTTTCATTTTATAATGAAACAAAACAGTAGGATCAGGTGCCAAACAATTTCCCAACAGCGATAAAGGGCAGGCCGCATGATAGACGTTAGCAATAAACAGCAATTAATTGAATCCATGGCGCAAACACAGGAAATGATAGGGAAGAATATCAAAAACAGTTGCGCCTGCAGGCCCCCATACCTAACGCCCAGAGAACCCCCGGAAACTGTGGCACACACGGAGAGGCAACGGTTCACAGCAAAAGAGGCGTACCACGCTGATCCCAGAAAAGAAACAAAAAGAAACGGAGAAGAAAAAGGAGGCCATGGAAAAAGAGAGGAAGACTGAGAAAGAAAAGAGTCCCCCCCCCAACCCCTCCCCCTGCACCTCTGCAAATGAGTATGGCCCCTCCCCCCAGCAGTGTGCCTGTCGCCCTGGAACTAGACCCGAAATATAGAAGAAGCAGGGAAAAAGGAATAAGAAAGAACCCCACCAGGCGGGGGGGTGGAGAAAATATAATAGACTGGAGGAGGGCCTTCAGAACATACCCCCGGCTTCTCCCTCCCGCACCGTAAGGTATCCCAGCAGCAAACAATAAGTAGCACCAAATCGACCATAACAAAAGGGGGAATAGGGAGCATTGCGCACCGAATATGCTAGTAGCTATGTCCTGGGAGTACACAACCATGAGTCCGCCCGTCTACCAGATGACCACCCCGAGGGATCAGCCTCATCCCTGACCACTCCTGGCGATGCTGCCCATGCCTACCCCTCGACCCAGCGCCATGTCCGATGTTCCAAGGTGAAGGGATGTCCCAAAACAACCGGGAAGCGACGCACACAAGTGGGGTGGAGGTCTCAGAATGCCAACACAGTCCGCATCTCGGAGGGACGTCTTTCCCAGTGCTGCCCCAGGATCTGTACTGCACACAAGGACCGGGAGGGCTGAATCATCCAAAGTAGACAGACATTGCTGGTAAAGTCCCTGGGTCACCGGAGGTCGTACACGGGACGAGGCCACCACCTTCCACTCGGAACCACTACCTCCGGAACAGATCAAACCCTCAGTCAGCCGATCATACGGTAGCATACTGTCCGGAGTGTCCGGCTGCGCACTAATCGCAGGGATGGCCGCGACATTATCCTCCTGTGTGCAGTGTAAGAAGTCCCTGTGCAACTGTGGACTAGCATGCCGCCATTGTCCCAACGCTGATGCCACACCGTCGATCTTACTCCCCAAGACCTCGAGGCCACGAGCCAAGGAGAAATGAAGGGCACCAAGGGCCTCAAGGAGGTCGCCGTACCCCAGCACTGCTCCCCGCGGTCGCTCTGCCACACTCCCAAAAGTCACACACTCCCAATCCTGCTGCGACCCGGTGGACAGGATAGTAGGCTGCATCGCAACAAGATGGCCGCCGGGAGAGGCCCGGCTCGTATGGTGGCCGGGACCCAGGGACAAGCACCTCGGGGTCCACGCCGCTGGAGACAGGGGTACGGGGGCAGGTACAAATTCAGCCGTTGCGTGGACTCGGGCAACAGTCGTCTCCACCAAGGACCAGCGGCCGCGAAAATCCGGGAGCAGTCTGCAAGGATCAGGGCGAGCTAGGGGCGGTGTCCGGGCAGCTCACCGTCAAAGGCAGGGGCAAACACCGAAGAGTCTGAGAACTGCACCCCCGGGCATGCCCTCGATCCACTACGCCTCGGCAACGGGAGCGGCCGTGGCGAAATGCAGGCCGGGGGCAGCACCGCTCCGGTGGACCGACTCCACCCAGTCACCACAGGCCGTTGTTGTTAAACTGCCACCCGGCCAAGGCGTCCACTCGAGGTCCCGGCTCCGGGGCCGCACGGGCCGCAAAGTTCATCCGCAAATTTCTCAGGCGGTACAGTAGCCAGAAACCCCGGAGTCACACGATCGGTTGCCACTCTCCTTCACAAACACGATCCCATGGCGCAAGCTGAGGATCTAGTACAGGATATCCGTGCGGGATGCGGAGGTTCACGGAGCCGGGAATCTACGCTGCCGTCTCGATCGCCATCTTGGCTCCTCCGAAGAAGGGGTTAGTTTTTGACAACCGCATAAACATGACAACTTTGTTTCCCTTAGAATCGGAACGCGTCTCAGAATCGTGGAAACAATAGATAAGTTTCACTCAGTCAATTGTGCATGCTTAGTTTCTTCAGAGTTACACAGAAATAGATAGATGGGCGTTTCAATAAAAGGAATTTATTGAACAGTCTTGTTTCTCGTGTAAGAGATATGAGCTGTTATAATCATTAGACAGTAAGCAAGATATAATACGCACAGCGTAAGCAGTAAGAAGAAATAATACAGCAATAGCATTGTTTTTTAGCTATGACATATATTCATATATACATACATAAATAACACAGGCTAAAAAGTGAATACTCGTCTGGTGCCTCTAAATAGTTCTACCCCGGTGTACCTAACCTAAGTGTAATACAAGGTAAGAGTAGGTGCTGTTTTCTATAGTATGGTATATACTAAGTTTGTATGCCAAGAGTCCCTCTAGGTTCTAGTCCGCTCCATACCTTTAGAATGAGAGAGGTGGGAATCTCTTTCTGGGTGTCAAATTCTTACACCCCATGAAGGGAGTAAGAACACTGGAAGCTGGATTCTCTGCGAGCAGGGATGACAGTGTCTGGTCAGTGCGTCAGGCAGGGATATGGTCTCTTCTGAACTTGCCGTGGCGAACCGTGCAGCCAATTTGTGCCGAGCCGTGCCGTGGTTTGCAATGGTAAGGGAAGGTATATTTATATCTGGAGGGTGTTTAGGAATGCTAGCACTAATGTAAAGTCGGGCAGAGGAAGACGTCATGGATGGACCCCTAAGGAATAGTAGTTCATGCATAATAGATGAGTTCTTGGAGAAATCAATATTCCTAGCTAGGGAAAGTCCCGATGGCTTAAGGGTCTGGTTTCTGAGAACTCGTTGGGATGTGGGATGGACGGACGGATGTAGGTGACCATGCCTGTATTTTGATAGCATAGCTAATGCCTAAATAAGGACTGGTATTCTATGCCTAAATAAGGGCAATGCGAATTGTGCCTATATAAGGACATGATTCAGGGGAACCTATGTACAGTCATCTAAATTGAAACAAGAGATTCTCCTCATGGTGTTCATCCAAGAACAAGGACCCTACCACTTGCCAGGAAGATATTCTTCCATACTTACTCCATTTTGCAAACTCTAGTTTACAAGTTTCTTTTATAAAAGTTCACCTGGCAGCTCTGACTCCATACTGGAAATGTCCTTCACAAACCTCTTTTTCAGAATCCCCATCATCAAGGATTTCCTAAAAGGCCATCAGATGTCCTTCCCCTCCATGGGAGCTTAATAAAGTCCTTTCGCTCCTTATGCAGGATCCATTTGAACCCATTCACAAGGTATCTCTCCAGCATTTGTCTTGCAAAACTTTTACGTATGGTGATAACATCAGCCTACAGGGTTAGTGAGATCCAAGCTCTCTGTTCACAAGAAACATATACTCTGTTCCATTCTAGCTAAGTGGTTATGAGAACTCACGCAAAGTTCCTACCTAAAGTGGTATTGGACTTCCATGTCAACCAGACAATCTCTCAACCTACATTCTTTCAGAATCCCTCTACTCCAGCGGAAAGAACCCTTCATTCCCTGGAAGTAAGAAGAGTTCTGAAATTTGAATCGGATAAAACAAAGGCCATCCGCCAATCAGACCAATTTTTTATCAACTATGGTCCCGTCCGTAAAGGGCTAGCTACTTCCAAAAAATCAAATTTGTGATGGATAGTATCTTGCATTTTATTATGCTACCAAAAAGCTTATACGAGTCTTCCAGCTAAACCTAAGGCACACTCCACTAAGGGGAAGGCAGCTAAGGCTGCTTTAATGTGCAATATTTCCATTCCAAAGATCTGTAAAGCAGCTACCTGGAAATCAGTACATACATTCACCAAACACTACGGCCAAGAGTATGACGCTAGAGAAGACAGTCAAGTTGGGTAGGCTTCCCTCAGAAATCTCTTTGCTTGACTTACCCCTATTTTTCTCTGTCTACTCCATTGCGTTATCTGGGGATGGGCTTGCTACTCTATTCAGTGTTTATAACTATAAATGGAAATCCCCTTTGAGAGAAGGAATTGTTTCTTACATGTAACTCCTTTTCTCTCATAGGGGTATTTCCATTATAGCCATATGCGACCCTCCCTCCTCCCCAGTAGACTGAACAGAGGAATTTCCTTGTTCCATATCTCTTCAATTAAGCCTTCAAAAAGAACTAAAGTAACTTTCACCTGCTGTGCATGACATAATGGCAGCCTATGAGGCTACACTGTCCTGTTCCCTTCATCTCTATCATAATAAAGGGTTTGTGAGGGATATTTATACTGTTTTGCACTAGAATTATTCTGACCCCTTTTTTCTCTTTAAGATGAAGAATCTGGCCATTGTAGCCTAGGTAAATAGGCTGCATAATCTGTCTCTCTCTCTCGCAAGTGTCTTTGCAGCCTTCCTGAAGAAAGGTGTAAATTCTACACTTAAGAATACGTTTCCCAGCACGCAATTCACTGGAGAGTGCCTGCTGGTAATGTACTGTTTTTTAATGTAATGCAGCCCGTGTTTTTGTTCTCCCCTTCCATATGATTAAGGTGCAGCGGCACCTAAACACGTCAGGGACATTGAAATAATTGGACATGTTGGCACGGTTTCAAAAATAAAGGCTCTGTCGAACCACCTCGGGGGCTTTCTTTGGGAGATATGTATTATCTACTGGCGACTGCTAGTTAGGACCTAGTTTCCATAGGAAAAGCGTTTTTTCTTTTCCCAATAACTTTGACGCCGGATGACAAATCTTCGCGAAATTTTCAAAACTCGTGGGGTGCTCCTGTCTTGAATATTTCGGGGTGATTCGGCAAGCGGGGGCTGAGAAAAAAGGGGGGTCCCAAAACGTGTTTTCTCCATGTTATTTTCCATAGGAAACTTTAGACACATCTACAGCTCGAACTGCTGAACGGAATTACACCAAATTTGGCAAAAAGGTAGCCCTTGGTTCAGAAAGAGTTCGGTTTGTTAAATGGTGTAAATCCGTTCAGTAGTTCCTGAGAAATAAAAAAAAAAAGAGGTCGGGAAATCAATTTCCCATAGGAAACTTTAGACATGGCTACCGCTCGAACTGCTGAATAGAATTACACCAAATTTGGCAAAAAGGTAGCCCTTGGTTCAGCAAGAGACTTTTTTTTAAATGGTGTAAATCCGTTCAGTAGTTGCTGAGAAAATCAAAAAATAAAAGTTTCGATTTCTAGAGGCGCGGTGGATCCCCGGACACTCCCGACCACGAGCTTTATTCTAATTGGCTGTCAACACTCCAAACCAGGAAGTGTTGGCAGCCATCTGGTGACTCGGTAGAACCGAGTCACAAGAAAACAGGGAAACAAAGGCGAAAAGAAGAAAAGGGGGCAGGGTAGAAACACCCTGACCCCGTAGACCTGCTCAGGGGGTCCCACAAGGACCCCCAGGTCCCAAAAAAGCATTTATTTTAAAAACAAATTGGCGAGATTGGCGCACCCAGTGCGAATTTCGGCCGGAAAAAAACCAAAGCGTGGGCTCCCGCGCTTCGTTATTATTTAGCCCCCAGGTGGGTCAAGTCGCGGGGGCATGCAATATTGTAATTACGGGGGCCCAGGGAGGCCCCCACAGCCCCGGGGACCGCCACCCCCCGGGTCTTGTTATTTTGAATGTGTGGGGGGGGGGGGGGGCTCCAAGGCCCCCCCAAGCCCCGGGGACTTGCCAACCCTCGGGGCTTTTTAAAAAAAATATTTGCGGGGGGCACATGGCCTCCCCGGGAACTGCCACCCCCCAGTGCTTGTTTTTTAGAATGTGTTGGGGGGCCTCCATGGCCCCACCAAGTCCCAGGGACTGCCACCCCCTGGGCTTTTTAAAAATATTTCTGGGGGGTGGGCACATGGCCCCCCCCCCCGCAGCCCCGGGGATTGCCACCGGGGCTTTTTTTCTTTTTTGAAAAGAACCTGTGTGGGGGGCTTGAGCCCCCCCACACGCCCCGGGGACGCCACCTCCCCCGGGCAATAAGTATGTAAATACGGGGGTCCGTAACGGAGCCCCAGGGACCACCACCTCCCCGGGGCTGTGTACACATTGGGAGCCCTTGATGGTCCTGGGGACCGCAACCCCCAGGGCCGGCTCCTGCAGTGTCCTGGGGTGCCCACCCCCGGGACACTGCTGTTTGCAATGACAGGGCGGTCGCTGCGCGGCTCCTGCCCTGTCATTGCAAACTGCTTTGCTTCATTGAAGCGAGAGCAGGTTTCCCTGTTCTCACTTCAATGAAGCAAAGCAGAATTGCTTTTCCACAAGGGGAGCTGCATGTCAGCAGCTCCCCATGTGGAAAACCAAAGCCGGCTCCTCAACGGACAGGGCCTGCCCGGGGGATGGGGTCCCCGGGGCTAGAAGTGGCCCGGGAGGGGGCCACGCAGCCCCCCTCCCCAAAAATAAAGAATAAAATTTAAAAAATAAAGGCCGACCCCGGGGGATTGGGTCCCTGGGGCCAATAGAGGCCTCGGGAGGGGGGCCACGCAAACCACCTCCAAAAAAAAAAAATATATATATATATGTGACCATGCCCCGGGGGATGGGGTCCCCGGGGCCGGAATTGGCCATGGGAGGGACCCCACACTGCCCCCTTCCCGTTCATATATATATTCCCGTTCATATATATATATATTTTTAAATGGGAGGACGGGGTCCCCAGGGCCCAAAAAAAGTAAAAAGAAGGGGGGCCACACAGCCCCCCTTCTAAAATGTCTTTTTTTTTTTTTAACACCGCGATCGTGCCAGAGGCCCCGCCCCCACCCAGCAACACTCTGCAAATGCGCCGTGTGGCGCATTTTAAGTTGGGGAATTGATTCCTTTTCAATCCGAGGGTCCCTGGGGGCCAACTAGCCCACCAGGTACCTCCAGTAAGCGCCACTGCACCGCCTTGCAGAGAGGTGGCCCAGGCCACGCCCCTTTTTACACCTCTGCAATGCAGCTCTGTGACGCTTACTAGAGGTACCTGGTGGGCTAGTTGGACTCCAGGGACCGTCAGGATTCAAGGGTACTTAATCCCCCAACTCAAAACGCGCCACAGGGCGTGTTTGCACAGTGGTAAAGGGAGGGGGCAGGGCCGGAGGTAACGTGTGTGCAAACACGCCTTGTGGCACGTTTTAAGTTGGGGAATTAATTCCCCTTCAATCCTGAGGACCCCTGGGAGCCAACTAGCCCACCAGGTACCTCCAGTAAGCGCCACAGACCTGCGTTGCAGAGATGTGGTCCAGGCCATGCCCCTTTTTACACCTCTCTGCAATGCAGCTCTGTGGCGCTTACTGGAGGTATCTGGTAGGCTAGTTGGACCCCAGGGACCCTCAGTATTCAAGGGGACTTAATCCCCCAACTTAAAACGTGCCACGGGCGTGTTTGCACAGTGGTGAAGGGAGGGGGCGGGGCCTTAGGTGACGTGTGCAAACACGCCCTGTGGCGCGTTTTAAGTTGGGGGAATTAATTCCCCTTCAATCCTGAGGGTCCCTGGGGGACAACTACCCCTCTTGTTACCTATAGTAAGTCCCACACAGTGGGATTGCTAAGACGTCTTCTGAGGCCATGGCCCCCTTTCTCTACCACTCTGCAAACGTGCCTCGTGGCAGACTACAGGATGGGAGATGAAGTCCAATTTAGTCCTGAGGGAGTTTGGGGGCTAAGAATCCCTCCTGGTACCTCCTGCAAGTCCTACGCAGCGAAATTCCTGAGCGTTGTTTGGACGCACAGCACCCTTTCTCCACCACTCTGCAAACGCGACTACTAGTTAAAGTAGCATATTTCTGCACCTCTGACTTAGAGGTAGTTTTAATCCCCCTGCCCTATTATGTACTAGTTATATATGAAGAAACAGTGGTTCCAGAGGATAATAAGATTATGTACTAGGGCCTTACAGAGGAGGTCATGCTTATCACAGGGTTACCCCAACGCATAATGTTCCCTAGTGTATGTAGGTGTTTTCACTGTATTCTAAGTGTCTTTTAGCATAGCACTGGCTCTAGGCCTGGTTAGCCAGAGTCAGTTACCACCAGTACCCGTCTTAAAAAGTTGTGGGCACAGGATGATTTTGCAACAAGGCCTCTTTCTGCTCCTCTGTTGGTTCTTTATGCACATGTCTTGCTTCTTCCTGCACTTTTCTTTGTCTTTGTGGACTTATGTTGCTTCTTTCTGCATTTCTTTTGCTTCTTTCTGTGCGTTTTTTCTTCTTTCTTCACATGTCCTACCTCTGTAGGCATAGTTAGAAACTAGCCTTTAAAAATCCTTAGAAATTCACTTAAAAAACCATAGGTTTCAGGCACGTTAGAGTTAGAAATTAGCATTTAAAAAACCTTTGAAATTCACTGAAAAAACCATAGGTTTCAGGCATGTTATAGCTAGAAATTAGCATTTAAGAAACCTTTGAAATTCACTGAAAAAACCATAGGTTTCAGGCATGTTATAGTTAGAAATTAGCATTTAAAAAACCTTTGAAATTCACTGAAAAAAACATAGGTTTCAGGGGCATTATAGTTAGTTGGACATTTCACTCGTATAAAACCATAGAAATTCCCCCGTTATAGTTAGTTCAGCTAACTATAACTCGCGCCCCCGCAATGCACTGCTGATGACGTCACATATTACATCACTCATGACATGGTGGGTGACATCACTGATGACATCACTGATGACATCTCAAATGACATCACTGATGAGGTATGCAGCGTGCAAGTAGTAGAGCTGAATCAGCTTGAGTTTAGCGGAAACGGTGACTGTTCTGGGGGCCATAAGGGCATCACGCCAATCCACCTCGTCAAGGAGGCCTACCCACTCCACCCATTGACCCCTCAATCTATCCAGGGATGTGAGGGTATTGTTAACTAGGGTGCGATAAATGCGGGAGACCCGCCCCTCTACCCAAGTCTCCCAGCAACGTCTTCAGGTTTGTTTTTAGAGGAGATATTGATGTCTCCATATTACATTTTGTGTTTTTTCAAAATCACACTACCAGTACATAGTGCTTCCTTTTGGCCTGAAATCTGCTACTTGAACTTTTTCCAAATGCAGGGCGGTAGTAGCAGCTCACCGTTAACAGCAAGGAATATTTATTTACCCATACCTACATCATTGGCTGATAAAGATGCGCAACACACAAAAAGTGAAACAGCACCTCTGAACAACAAAATCCGTATCTTAGTTTTAGTCTACAAATAAACGTTCAGAAGCCGATCACATCTCCTATTAAAATTCTAACCTACCTGGGAGAAATACTAACCACAGTGCAAGGAAATGTGTTACCTTCTGTGAAGAAAGTGGTGTTTCAGGAGAAATGCAATCTTCTACTGAAGACTTTCAGTTCAAAAGCACATCAAATCTCCTCGCTTAGTGGGGTCCATACCTTCCAGCATTTCCATTGTCTTGAATGCGAGAGTGCATAGGAAACTTCTCCAGCAATGTCCGGAAAGATCAGTGATCTCAGACGAACCATAATGACAGACTCCAAATGTTGATATCTGCAATATCTCATGGTAGTGCAAAAGAACAAACTTACTTCAAGGAGTCCCTTTCCAACTGGAACCTACAGCTTAAAACTATTGTGACAGATGGCTCTCTCAGGATGTGGAGCTCTCCTACAAGCACTGTCCATACAAAGCTGTTGGTCAAAGAAGATTTCTCAGGACCACAGTTACCTCGAACTAAGTCCAATCCATCTAGCTCTCAAGGCCTTCCTATATGCTCTGTCAACAAACGGGGTTAACAACATCACAAAATAAAATGATGGATGGAGAGGTGCGTGGCCAAGATGGCGGACGGCTAAGACGTGTTTTTGTTTCTCTCTGCCCCCGCTGCTGGGCCCGGCTGTTTAATGCAGCATTGCACGGGGTTTCGTACACTGAGCCAGTGTCCTGTGCAGCCTGATTGGAAGAGAGGCTGTGGGCGCCGTGGAGTGTTCAGGTGTGGCCTCCCCTGTTTGGCACACCGATCAGGCTGAGTCCCGTCACTGCGGGGCCTAGTTGCCTGACCTAGCTGCCTGACCTACTGCGAAAGGGCGCTGCACCATAGGCCGCGAAGTTCTGGGGCTGGACCGCCGTGGTTCCCGTTCCTGAGTACGGCTGGTAAAGAGGTGGGTCCCCCAGCGGAGCCTAGACAGCAGATGGCCTTAGTAGCTGAGGGAGGAATTCCTGCCTGGAAGATGGCGTGTTCTGGGCCCGACTGACCGTGTGGCGTAGAGGAGCGGTTGTAGAGGGAGCCCCTTGATCGAAGCTCCGCGTGGAGCCTGGTTCCAGCGGCTGGGACCCTGGTGAGGTGGACGCGGCTCCGGTAGATCCAGGCAGACTGCTCCAGTAGGAGGAAGGGGTCTATGCTGCTGGGTCTTCTTGGGGCGGCCTTTCTGCCCGGGGTGCAGGGGACACCGGCGGAGGGGGCGGCTGCACATGGGGTCTGGTGCCCCTCTGTCTCACCCCTTCCCCATAAGCTCTGTTGGACGGTCACCTGGGGCCCTGACTGCCACCCTGTTCTGGGACCTGAAAGCGATGTTGCAGAGACTGGAGCCCGCAGTTGCTGCAACCGGAGTGTGGGCCTGAGCTGCGTTGGGCCTTGTTGAGCTGCGGCAATAAGAAGTTTCTGGAGGCGTCCCTTCGGGCCCACTGGGCGTCTGCTGACTGGTGGTGTATGCCGGTGCTCCCCCGGTGCCTTTTGAGTTAATCGCTGCCCACACCGGAGGATCTGAGGATCCTAAAGCTGTTGGGGCTCTGGCCCGACCCTGATCAGCAGGTGCTGGGCCTACACTGACGGCGGCTTCCCCGAGGAAACACTGCTGGGTGCCTGGCTTCGGTGGCCTTCGGGGGCCTGTTGATAGAGCGGAGGGGGCAGCAATAGTCAGGCCCTCTTGGCTTCAGCACGGCCCGCGCACAGAGACTCCGGCACTGAGATGGGAATCTTTTGACCTCTCGAGATACCCACGCTGCTTGTCCTGCTACTTGCCTGAATAAGGACATGTGTGCCCTATCACAGTGTGCCTGATAGCTCCTAATAGCCCTGCTCGGGTCGCAGAGATACCCAGATATCACTGCCAGCGTGGGAGTTTGTGTGACTGGGACCTGGTTCGACAGTGGTTCTGGCCTGTACTCTTTGAATGGTGCGTCCTAACAGCGGTGAGCACCCGGCTGGATGACCTCGGGAGGGCTGCGATTAATGGACTCTGTGACTTAGAGGTGCCCGCTGAGACACTTGGCAATCTCTCGTGCTAACTTTGCGACTGGCACCTGACCTCCCCGCTGGCCCTAAATCGCTACAGCAAGAGTGATAAAAGATCGCAACCTCAGGGACATGTTGGTAAAACCCACTGGGGAGCCGGAGGAGACACACCTGCACGGATGCCGGCGGGCCTTCTGATTCCGTGGCCATTGATGAGTCGATCACCCGCCCAACCGTGGAATCGCTGTTTGCTTCCCGACGGAAGGACCTTCATTCTTTCAGGAAGGAAGTCACTCAGGAGTTGAAAGAGACGTGGCGAGATCTGGACGGATTGGGCGAGAGGGCATCCACCCTTGAAGATCATGAAACGATCAGAGAGGAGGAGATTGAACAACTCCAACAGGGGATTTTACACCATAGGGACCAGAACTTGGATCTTCAAGCTCACACAGAAGATTTGGAGAACCGGTCTTGCCAGAATAATATTCGGTTTCGGGGTGTTCCATCTGGGTCCGAGGGATCGAACATCAACACCTACGTCCAGGACCTGATCTGAACCATCCTGGAAGCAGGCCCAAGCTAAATATTTGACTGGATAGAAAACACAGAGCGGGACCCAGATGGCCGCCTAAAGCCCCTCCACCGGATATTCTCACTTGTGCCCACGACTTCCCCTTAAAGGAGCAGATTCTCCAGAAGTCCAGAGATAAACACCCTCTGCAATAAAAAGGCTTCCATCTGGTCCTCTACCAGGACCTAGCGGCATCCACTCTCCAGAAACGCAAAGACTTTCGCCCCATCACCTCACACCTTCGCGCAACTGGGGTAAGCTATTCCTGGGGTTATCCCTTTCGTATTATCTTTAAACACATAGGGAAACAGCACCAAATCAGGTCCCTGGGGGAGGTACGTCGCATACTCAACTTGGGGGATGACCCTCCTACAGCCACCCAAGACGGCAGAGAAGGAACGGAGGGGTCGACGAACCGTCCTAGGGTGGGCCCGTGACCCCCTCTGGCCGGATTCCGTCCAGATCCGGACACTATAGCCAGAGAGAAACGGGCAGTCATTGACACCCTGGCTGGAGCTTCTTCAAGACCAGCATCACTCTAGTGGGGGGGTCCCTCTTCCTGATGTTCTGTTCCCGCTCGGCAGCTCGTGGCTACTTCCCTCTCTCTCCGGCTCCGCTTGGACATTGCTCAGGAACAGTTGACTGCTGGGTCCGGGAGGGAAGTGGGAGCCGCACCCAAGGCTCCTCTAGCGACAACATGGACACTCCAGAAATGGACTCAAACTCTCTTTGCTCCAGTTCTACTTTTTTTTTGGGAATTGTTTGTTAGGATTCTGGGTTGTTTAGAATTTTCATGGTTATATGGACCTGGTAACTTCTGTAGTGAGCCCTTGGTCATAGTCAGCTTCGTGTACATTTCACAAATAACCCTCTGCATACACACGAATATCCTGGGCGTTGCAACTCCCAATAGTACCTAATGTCAGACCGAGTAAGAATCCTCACTTTAAACGTCAAAGGCCTCGATCCCCCCCGAAGAGGAATTCTATCTTGTCCTACCTGGAACACTCTGGGGCATACGTATGCCTATTACAAGAGACCCACCTTCTTCCCTAGGATGAACAGAGGCTTCGTTCAAAACACTTTCCACGCCAACTCTTTTCCTCCCTTCCGAATAAGTCAGCGGGGGTGGCCATTCTAGTTTCCCGACACTTCAAAGGCAGGATAATAGCCAAAACTGCAGAAATTAGGGGCAGACTTTTGGCGTACTTACTACAAATTGGCATGGACACAATCACAATAACCTCTATATACTCGCCCAATGAAAGTCAAGAGGCCTTTCCGAACAAGCAGTATGGGAACTTCAGACTGTCTAGTCTTAACATGAAGCGACTTAAATCTTGTCCTTGACAATAAAATGGACCGATCAGCACAAAGACAGGGGCAGACGGGCGCCCTCTCTGGGGATGGCCTGTCTTGACTTGATAATAAGGGGTTCACTGATCTATGGAGGACCACACACCCGCAGACCCGAGACTATACATACTACTCATATGCTAAGAAAACATATGCCAGGTTAGACTATTTCCTAGGGAGCCGCAACCTGGTCCCCTGGGTGTACGAGGTCGCTATCGAACCCAGATCCCTGTCGGACTATGCTGCGGTTTCAATCCAAGTAAACATTCTCAAACACCTCCCAATCCCTATAATATGGCGCATGTGAGACAGCTTTCTGCAACGTGCCGGAAACGTAGATCAAATCACCCGACCAATCAGGGATTATTTGGCTATCAATGATACCCCAGAAACAGCAGTCTCCATTGTGTGGGACACATTGAAGGCTGTGGTCAGGGGCGAGTTTATTTCCATATCAGCGGCTGAAAACAAAGAACATAGAGATAAAAGGGATACTATTTCTAAACAAGTTGAGGGACTTGAGTGAATACATAAACACACTGGAGCTCCCCGGGTGTGAAGGCAGTTGGAAGCAGCCAAAACTCGACTCGCTGGAATTGATACAGATAGGGCAGAATATGCAGCACTCCGCTTAAAACATCAATTTTATGTAGGGGGCAACCGGGCAGGCAACCTTTGTCAACAGGCTGAGGATTCAGCGGCAAGAGGAACGGGCCCAGGTGATCCTAGACTCTGAGAAACGGGCGCAAACCGACGACTTCCACATAGCCGAAGAATTTCCAGACTATTAGCAGAGCCGGAGGACATTTTGTCGTACCTCCAGGCAGCTCAAACATCTACTCTCACCTTGAAACAAAGAGAAGAGCTTGACTGTCCAATCACGACCGCGGAAGTCATTGCATGTATAGCCCGATTAAAGACAGCACAGCCCCCTGGGCCCGATGGCTTTCCAGCCATCTTTTATAAAACCCTTTGTCCGATCCTGGCACCCCTCCTCACCAACTCTTTAATGCCCTCGGGTCCTCGGCTACCCTATCAGGTCGATGAAACTGGCCTCTATTGCTGTGATACCCAAACCAGTGAAAGATAAGACCTAATGCTCTTCATCTAAGCTGATCTCCCTCTTAAATATAGACTTTAAAATATTCTCTGGTATTTTAGCGGCACAACTCAATCCCTTACTCCCTGGTCTCATTGATCCGGACCACGCCGGGTTTGCTCCACAACGCCAATTCGGGGTTAATACTGACAGGGTCCTCCACCTTATCGATAAGGCCCAGAGATATGGCTAAGAACGTATGATTCTGTCTGTTGATCCTGAAAAAGCATTTGACAGAGTTCATTGGCCCTACCTCATGGCCACTTTAGTACACTTTGGCATGGGTGACCGATTTAGGAGTTGGGTAGCTAGCATCTATGACGGCCCCACTGCAGTAATTCGGAAAAAATGCTATTCCTCCTCTCCATTCTCTATTCATAGAGATACCAGGCAGGGATGCTCGGCATCCCTGTTGCTCTTTGCCCTATATATGGAGACAATGGCCCTCAGAGTCTGATCCTACCCCGTAATCAAAGGTATCAAGTTTGGCAATGACTCCCACATGATCAGCCTGTACGCTGACGACGTTCTAGCGACACTCGAAGACCCAATCTCATTCCGGCCGGCCTTTCTTGAAGAACTCGCCGCTTTTGGCCAAGTCGCAGGGTTTAAAATAAATATCCATAAGTCACAAGCGTTAAATTTAACCATGTCACAAAGGTCATTGTCTACCCTTCAACAAAACTTTCCTGCCCAGTGGGCCACTTCATCCATCAAATATCTGGGACTCCAGATAGACCCCCCACGACGTCCGAAACAGCGAATCTCAATTACCACACATTGATCCAGCAGACACTCGCCGACATGCGTTGCTGGCGGCAACGCTCCCTCTCCTGGCTCGGGAGGACGGCCGCTGTGAAGATGGCAGTCATACCCAGGATCTTATATCTCTTCCAAGTATTACTGTTAGACCCACCCCCAGGCTCCTTTCGATCACTTCAGGGCGAGATAAACCACTTCATTTGGGCGGATAAGCTTCCTCGACTACAAAGAGACCTAACCTACAGACCTCCGTCGCAGGGCAGCCTGGGGATCCTGGATGTCCTCTGCTATTTCCAAGCAACACAGATCAGAATCTTTGTCGAATGGTCCCGTGTGGAGTCCGAAAAACACTGGCTCTTTATGGAAAAAGCGCTTGGAGGACTGCCCCTAGCAAAGTTTACCTTTCTCCCCAAAAGCGCCCGCCCCCCTAACCAATACCTTTCCTCCATTAAAAAATAATCAGTGGTGGCCTAGGACAAGGTAGCGACATGCAGGCATCTCACCTCTTTTCCCTTTCCCTTAACACCTAATATAGGGAACCTGACTTTACCCCGGCTCTGTCGGACCCCGGGTTCCACTGTTGGAACCAGGCAGGTTGTAGATCGGTGGGACATCTGTTTTACGCCGAAGGTCCCATTCCGGTTGATTCTCTCTGCGGGATCATGACCTCCCCGAAGGAGAATGTTGGCACTATACCCAAATACGCCATTGGGTGCTACAGACCTCGGTCCGGCCAAGGGCGCAATATCACCTCACCCCTTATGAATATTGGCTCCTTTCCAGCACACCAGTCACACGCCTCATTACCCATCTATATAAGTTTCTGGCTCCTGAACGTCCAGCTGCGAAGTTCCCGGGTCAACGAAGGTGGGAGGCGGAGATTGGCAGGGAACTGTCGCTGAAAGAATGGAAGGACATCTACTACCGCGCCTGACACACAGATTGCAATACCCAAGGTGTTGAAACAGCCACAAAAATCATTACGTACTGGTACCTTACCCCGAGTAGACTACACAAATATAGACCAACCACGCCGCCGGACTGCTGGCGCCAATGCGGTTCCACAGGGACTCTAATTCACATATTATGGGAATGCCTGAAAATAGCTACATACTGGAAGCAAGCCTTAAGGACATAGACACGCACCTCGAGACAGAAATTCCTAGATTCCCGGCATACATTCTCCTTGGCCTCCCCAATGCACTCACCATCCCATTAAAGTCCAACAGAGGGAGGTAGATTGGCCTAGCATTGCTAGCAGCTCTTCAGAATATATTAGCACATTGGGGAACTTGAAACACTCCCACCTACGTAGGCTGGCTACACAGACACTGGCACATAATGGGGATGGAGCGGTTTACTCTTACTCTAACGAATCAAAGCTCATCCTTCCCCAAACTTTGGAAGCCTTTTATAGCCCTTCTTATAACGGAATTCTAAGAACTTACCTGCCCTAAGTACCTATGCCTACTCCACCTGGCAGAGTCTGACATTGCTCTAACTCACAACCATTGATCTGTGGTGGTGGTCGGGAGGTTTGGCTCTTTCTTTTCATTGCTTTGTTTATAACACCAGGTCCGGGTCGGGTCAGGGTGGGGGTGGAGGAAGTTATGCAATCAACAACTGTTGTTATCACTACCAGCGGTTACAACTCCTGCTTTCTTTTTTGTTTTTGGATTGCCGTTATTAACATGCAATAAAGACATTTTAAACCATAAGATAATGGATGGAGTGTTGAAACTTTTTAAACACTCACCCCCAGTCACAGATATGGGGTTTAATCCATCATTATTTTCCTTGCCACGTCACCCAGTTTGGAACTAGCCATATGCAAATCAAACTTGACCCTGCTCCCTGTGGGAGCAGACCAGCCTGAACTGCCAAGCCAGGTCCTCCCTGGACCAGAAAAAAACATCCTTGGGTTTTGGGGTATCAGCCCTCATCAGCCAGGCTAGCTTGAATCCAGTGGCACAGCGAGCAAGGGACCCACGTCTGGGCATCCCACTGGACACTTAAGGTGCACATAGCAACATCACAACATAAATTGATGGATGGAGTGTTGAAACTTTTCAAACACTCACCCACAGTCCTATTCAAATGGACAATACAAACACAATGCATTACTTAAACTTTCAAGGGGGAATGAGATCAAGACCTATCTCATTGGAGTCGCAGAAGATCTGGTTGTGGCCCTCGGTCAGGGGCATATCAATAAAAGCAGTGCACTTACCATGGAACCTAAACCATCAAGTGAATTTCCTTCGGCAATTCTATGAGAAAAATCACAAATGGGTCCTGGATGATGATGTCCTTGATCACATCTTTAAGGATTGGGGTTATGCAAAGATACATATCTTTGCAACATCTCAAAACAAATAAATCCAAGACTATTAGAAATTGGATTTTTGGTTGGCTAGGGCATGTGCCAAAGTTGGGCAGAAACCACCACTCTAGTCAGGACAATGGAGTTACACTCCTAAAATAATCCCTGCTCACCCCCTTGGTAGCTTGGCACGAGCAGTCAGGCTTATCTTAAAGGCAGTGTGTAAAGCAAGTGCACATAGCCAACAGTAATACAGTGTAAGCACTACAAAAGGACACCACACCAGTTTTGAAAAATATCCAATATTTTTATAAATTTAAGACCAGACCAAAAACGATAAAAATCCACAATTATTAAAATATGCTTGAAAAATAGTTCCTTGATGTCGATAGCTCCGTCCGGGGCTATCACGGCGTCGTAAGCAAACAAATCCAAACAGTTCTGGCTGACCGCGGCGTCGCGGGCCAGCTATGGTGTCGGGAAGACCCGCAAACAGTAGCTTTTAGAAATGCAGGGCGTCGGCGACCTCTCGTTGAGCTTCCGTAAGCACGGCGTCGGTTTCAGAGGTCGGTGCAGGAGTCGTCGGGCCCTTGAAATCACACGTGTTGCAGGTCGAACTCCCCTCTGATGAAGTCAGGAGCGCTGGAGTCTGCAGGTGTCGGATGCTGCGGTGTGAAGTGCAGCAGTGCGGTGTGCGGTGCTCTCAAGTCGTGGTGCGAGCAGCAGCTCTGTGGCGGTGTCAGATGGCATCGTCGGTGAGACCAGGTGCGAGGTGAAGGCGGTGCTCGTCGCGGTGCTGGCAGGTCACGGTGCAAGCAGGTCACGGTGCAAGCAGCGGGGTCATCGTGGCTGAAGCGCTGTCGTCGGCTGACAAACTGGAGTCGATGGTGCCGGCGTCGGTAGGCCAAGGCTGCGGTGCGGGATAAGGGTGGTGCGTTGTGTAACTTTACAAGCGGTACCCTCAAACCATGGTGCAAGCAGCAGCGTAGATTTCAGCGTGGAGCGTCGTCATGAAGCGAGGAGGTGCGGTGCCCACAGGTCACGGTGGGAGCAGCGGCTCGGTGGCGGCATCAGCAGCTGTCATCGGTGAGACCAGGGTCGCGTTGCGGCTGTGCCCTCTGCAGTGCCTTCAGGACACGGAGTCAGCAGCGATGTTGTAGACGGCGTCGGGTTGCTTTTTCCTCTGTTGTAGCACAAAACACACAGTCCCCAGTGCTGAGGACAGAAGAGCTTGAAGTCTTTGCTGTTCCTGAGACTTCTTGAACAGGGGGCAAGCTCTACCTCACGCCCTTGGAGAAACTCACAAAAGGAGATTGCAGAGAGTTCAGTCCAGTCCTTTCACTGCCCAAGACAGAAGCAGCCACTGCAGGCCAACACAGCAAACTACCACAGTAAAGTGGTAGTTCCTCCTCACAGCTTCTCCAGCTCTTCTTCTTGGCAGTCTTCTTGATACAAAAGAGTTCTAAAGGTCAGGGATCTGGGCCCCAATATTTATATCCCAACATCATGTGATCTCTTGGGCAGAGAGAGTCTGTGCCCAGCCAGAACCAGTTCTGCATTCTCTGGTATAACTTCCTGGCAGGAGGTGGAGATGGCATGGCCAGAGGCAAACCAGGCCCTTTGAGGTGCAAGGAAGTCTCCTCCCCCTTCATCTATTCAGCCCTTTCCTGACCCACCTAGACTATCTGGAGCCACTTCGGCTCCCCAGCCTTCTGTAATCCAAAACCCAGACAGGCAACCCACATTCCAGCAGAGGCACACGGGATGACTGAGCAAGAAAAAAACCTACTTTCTAAAAGTGGTGTTTTCAAACACAGAATGTAAGAATTCCCTTCACTAAAAGCTGCATCTTTAGATTCTGAGCTCAGGCATACTAAACCTTATTTTCCTATCTATTTCCCTGGGCCAGTTATGTTTATAAGATGTTATAAACAAACTACCCATTCTGTCCTATGGGGAATAGGTAACCTTGCAATAGCGAAAATCGAAATTGGCAGTAGTTCACTATCAGGACATGCCACACACACCAGGGCATGTCCTACCTTTCACATACATTGCACCTGGCCCACAGGGGTACCTTGGGCCTACCTTAGGGGTGGCTGACATGTAAGAAAAGGGGAGGTGAGGGACTGGCAAGTGTGTGCACTGGCCAAGTCGACATGGCAGTTACAAACTGCGCGCAGACTCTGCAATGGCGGGTCTGAATTACCTTTTATGGGCCGTTCATGTGGGTGGCACAATTCCGTGCTGCAGCCCACCAACAACATTCGATTTACAGGCCCTGGTGAACGCAGATTACTTTACTAGGGACTGACACATAAATCAAGCAGGCCAATCATGGAAACACCAATCCATAACAGATTGTACCACAGGAGCACTTGCACTTTACCACTGATTAGCAGTGAGAAATGTGCGGAGAAACACTAAGCCAGCACAGAGTCAGAACCGGGAGGTCAGAAAGCAAAAAAACTCGCCATAAGATGCCAAGTCTAACAAAGACTATATATCCAGAATGCCCAAACAAGGTTTATTGGGAAATGCTTTCTTGATGAACTAGTCAAAGACATCACTTTACTTCTTTTTCTTTGCCATTTACAGTCATATTGAAACTCTGGAATTGTAAAGCAAGTGCTCCTCATCGCTCTAGACTGGCGATGGGAGTCAGGGTATCTAGATCTTTAGCAGATATCTGTCAAACCATGAGAGAGGCTGCCATATAGACTAAATCTTTGACCAGGTCTGAGGGTTAAATAATCAACCCAAACCTGACATCCTTGAATTTTGCAACAAGCTCCTGAGATCAGACAATGCGGACATCTGAACTTCCCACAACCAGGCAAGAATATCTTAAAGGAAGTAAAACTTCCTTCGACTATGGCTTGCTAGCCCTTCAAAGGGCAGAGGTTTTGCTTTTGGTGCCAACAGAGCAGCGCAAACACAAGGAGAAGATGTAAGGAGCGCTGAAACTTTTCATACGCTCACCCCCAGTCACAGATCTGGGTTAAATTAATCATCGTTCTTTACATAACTTCGCCACCCCAGTTCAGACCCAGCTATATGCAAATCAGTCTTCAGACCCAGCTATATGCAAATCAGTCTTGCCTTGTGCCTCTTGGGAACAGTCCAACCTGAACTGCCTAGCCATGTCTTCCCGGGACCAGAAACAAGTATCCTGGCACTGGCTCCGGGGTACCACCCCTCATCAGCCAGGCTAGCTTGAATCCAGTGGCAAAGTGAGCAAGGGACCCACATCTGGGCATACCCTACCAACTTAGGGCGTTAAAAGCAAACACAAGGAGATGATGGATGAAGCACTGAAACTTTTGAGACACCCACCCTTAGTAACAGATCTGGGTTGAATCCATCATTGTTCTTTAGCTCACTTCGCCACACCAGTTCAGACCAAGCTATATGGAATTCTTTCTTTACCCTATGCCTCATGGGAACAGTCCAGCCTGAACTGCCAAGCCAGATTTTCCCTGAACCAAAAATAAGCATCCTGGGACCGGTTTCGGGGTAACACCCTTCATCAGCCAGGCTATCTTGAATCCAGTGGCAAAGGGAGCAAATGATCCACATCTGGGCATACCCTGCCAACTTAGGGCGAACAAAGCCAACAGAGCAGCTACAATACTTTCACCTCCCAGAACAATGTCATTCTGCCTTACCTGTTATAGCTGGCTCAATCAAAGTCATCAAGCAGCCATCAGCAGCGGTAACTCTACCCATCTTTCGACTTGTGACTCAAATTTTCCCTTGACCAAACCGTAGTTTGCCTTCAAAAATAACGTCTGTTTCTCGATGTATAAAGATTTCTAGATATCTCGCAGTCTCATTGTACCATTATAAAGGATATTATGACACTTAGGCCTGATTTGAGTGCAGAGTACATCTTGTGCTGTGTCAGGGTGATGGGCTAAAATACTCTTTCACCTTGACATAGTATTTAGAGATATCCGCCAGCCCTGCAAACATCGTTATTCATTGGCAGGAACCGCCATCACAACGGTTTATGTGTTAAAAGTTTGAGGGACAGTACCGTGAAACTGACAGACATTTGTCAAACTTTTTTGCATGTTTTGGGGATTTCAAAATCCAAAGCGGACGGTTATTTTTGAAAGATCAAAACCTGATTATGCCCCACACCATGGGAATCTCTCCCTTAGTGGGGGAGTTTTTAAACATTATGGCTGTCTCTTACAGCCAGATTTTACCTGGTGATAATAAACTGTAAAAACTCGAATAGGCAATCAAATCACCAAAACTCAGAAGAACTGTACTCAGTAAGGCCAGTAGAGCACTAACTATCTAGGTGACTGAGCGAGAGCTAGCTCCTTTGTCGAGATACATAAGGTCTGCCTGCGTGTAAAACAAGCAGGCAGACCAAGACTTTGGTGGCAATTACTCCTCTCAGTTGTGATGAAGTTCCCTCACTATCAAACTATAAATCAGGCCCTATGTTGTTAGTCACTGAAATGAGATTTATGCCAGTTTATTTACAGCATGAGAAAACGCCAGATTTGATGATCCTCCTAATGATAAACAGGAAGTTTATTTATGTGCTTTTATATATTTTCTGCATATAAATAAGTAGCATTTTTCTGGTTGGGAGCTATATCCCCCTTGCAAGTGTAAGTCACCTAACTGGCATGAGTGGCTCAATGGCCAACGCAAAAAACAGAGATGATTGTGGACAACCTTGTAATGTACCCAAGCATATAGCAAGAGATTCATAGAGGTAATTATTAACCTGTATCTTACCACTTGGGGTGGGATACAGCAATTTAATGAGACATATCTACCCAGGCCCAACCTGTCCAGCACTGTTACGAGGAAAAACATTTCAGTGATTCGAATGCCTTCTTGGCATGTAAAAATACAGATAGTGCCTGCAACTCCTTTTGTATTTGGTGCATGAGAGCAGAGAGTTGTGTGGTATGGACTTGCCAAGGATAAAACTTGCCTGATCTGGCAATAATAACATTTTCATAAGAGTTATTGGCCTCTTAGCGATTCACCATGGCCAGGATCTTGTTGTCTAGGTTTAGTACCTATAATGAGCTATACGATTAGTACAACTTCTCATCCTTGCTTGGTTTTAATAATGCTGTGATAATTGCCTCCCTTGTTGTTACTGGTAGGTAGCCCACCTCAAAGGCCTCCTTGTAGGTATCCAGTAACTGTGAAGCTAGTAGATCCTTGTACTCATTTTATATAAATATATCTTTAGAACAATTGCTTTGACGTATTTTACGATGTTTGACATACAGGGTGGCACAGCTCTGGTCATGTTTCTGGAAAGTTTAATCTATATATTTAGTTCTACTTTGATCATACTGTCTATCTTCATAATCTCAGTTTGAGTTACACATATTTAAAGCAGGTCCTAGAGGTCTTTCATGAGGTGGGGGCTTCAGATGTTTAGACATTTCTTGCAACAGTTCCCATTGTTCTGGCAGTTTATCGTCCCATCTTGAAATGTGCATTTTTACTTCTTCAGTTAGGGGCCAGTCTCCCACGTCTGTTCTTGTGCACTTTATAATATTTGACCAATAAATCATCCACGCATGAGGTTTTATCTACGATAAAACGGTTGATAGACACCTTAATTTCATCTTGCTTTAACCAGTCAGACAAAAAAGCTCCATGCCCACCGACTACAATGACAGTGCAGTGTTATTGAGATGCTTTGTTAAGCAGTCATTGGGTTGTTGCTCACTCTTCGACTTATAGGTCTTATAAAAACCCACAAATTCACTCAGGATGGCCCATCCAGTGGATAATCTGTCACCACTTCTAGTACATGTTAATGCAATATGGAAAGATCCATCCTGGGAGGGCGCAGCAACCAGGCTAGTGTCCAGATTGTACTCTCATGTTCTCCATTTCTTCCCACCAAAGTCCATTTCCCTACTTGTTAATCTCTGTCAAAACCTTTTAATCTGAGTTCACGGCATGGCGTGTCTCCAGTGTTACTAACTTGGTTTCTAGCGTCTGTATTTGTGTTCTGTTGGATTTGAGAACACCAGACTGCTTCGATATGACCACAAAGGTCTCCCAGATAGTATTGTGGCTACAGACTGGTCCTATATTGGTGACAAAGAATTCCTTGGTGTTGGAGCGCAGCTCCTCCCAAACCAGAAGCAGGGTTGGATTGGCTTCAAAAATTGGTCAGGGAACACCAAAAAAAGTGGCCCACATTTGTGTATTGCCTTTCTGCAAAACATTGCTTCAGCGAAGTTTTATGTAAAGAAAGGGGGGGGGTCATGTTTTATTAACTTCACTTAGATTAAAAAAAAAAATGCACAGATTAGTTCACACTGCTGAGCCACACATGAATGCAAGTGATACCACTTCTGCTCAGGCCCCCTGCCCGCTCTCTATCAGCATACATTAATGGGCCGGCCCAGCGAGAGAAAGGGAGTGATACCTCCGCCCATCTGCCTCTAGAAAAGCCATTCAGGCACCCACTGGGCCGCTGGCGGCATCTTAACAGCACAGACAGTCCTCAAGCTGCCCAAAAAAGCAGCCCACAGCTGTAACTCGGACACCAGCCCCTCGGGCCAAATCCGACACTGACAGACTGTGATGTCGGACATTGGTTGGGACCAAAGCAAAATGGAATTGGCAGCTGCCGTCTCTGCCGCCGGCCTGTGCCTTCCATCGAAGCTGCGGGTCTCAGGCCAGGAGACGGAAGTCGAGGGGTCAGGGGTGGAAAGAAGACAGCGGGGACGAGGATGAGTGGCTCCAACGTGAAAGTGGAGGTGCGGCTCCTTCCCATGAACAAGCGAGGTGAGCGGAGGTCTTTCGGGGAGGCAGGCTGCAGTAAGCTGCTTGTCAGAAACGAGTGGGAGGAAAGCGAAAATCCCATTGGCGCTTTTGTATGATGACGAATTGCCCGTGTTGAAGTTTGGCTTAAAACTTTTGTGCGTGGCTGTCTTTTGATGAAAGAGCCTTACACAACTATTCTGTTAAAAGCAATCCGGACACTCATAAATGCCCGATTTGCATTTCAAGAGGTTTAAATTCCCCAAAATGATTGTGGCTTTCATCACGCATTTTATTTACTTTTTATGTGTGAAAAAGAACTCTTTTGATTCAGTGGCAACCAAGCTAGTAGCCTCGAGGTGAATGATAAGCAATATGGAAAGAAAATGCAAAGCCAGTTGAGATGGCTCAAAACGCACCTTCTTTGATATTGCTTGTGTGCTAGTTTCAGCCTGCAACCCGCACCCCTGGTTGAAAACTCTTGGGTGCTCCCTGGGTGGCAGGGCAAGGTGCTGCCCGGCACTGACAACCCAGACTCACTGCAGGTGGGGGAGCTGGGAGTGAGCTCGCTGTACCTGCCTGCACCTGTGCGTGCAGACCAGGGAGAACTGGCTGCGAGTCCTGGAGAAGGCGGGGTGACCAGACTGGACATTTCTGCAGCTGGGACATACTTGGCAGCTAGTTTAGATTGAGAGTAAACAAACATTGACAGTAACTTTTAACACTCCGCAACTCTTTTTTAAGGAAGCACCCCTTCCTCCCTGGGCCACGCATTGTCTCATTTAATGCGAACGGCACTCCTCGCCGTATTTTTTGGGGAAGTAAAACTTTACTGTTTCTTCCCAAAAACGTTCCCAGACAAACGCGAACTTACCACTTATCGCAATGAAGAAGACATTACTCTCTTCCTCCTTCAGTATAAGGCACACCTCTCCCCTCCTTCAACATCACACCGCCCCTTTTTCTTCAGGGGGGGAAGACATCCTTCTTCAACTACGATTCTATCTTCCACGAAGACGTACACACCACCACCCACCCCACTATCCAACAGAACGTGCAAATGAATATGTTCTTGTGTAACGTAACGTAACGTAACTGGTGCTCATGTAAAGCACTCCAATACCTTTGGGTCGAGTTTGCGCTATATAAATCTGCAACAACAAAAAAATACCACCTCAATTATACAATATAAACCACTTTGCTGGTACAAGTTAAACAAGTTTTGACCAAGTAACAGCGTAAAATTCTTTAAACCTCACTGTCTTGCCAGCAGTGGTAGTTTCAGTTTCCATGTTTTATACACTCTGTCTTTTTGATAATGTGTGTAGATTTGTTTTTTGGGGTCTTTTAGGGTGACAGAGTTTTCCTACTTCTCTTGTAACTGCAAATACTTGATTTTCTTTTCGGAATATGGGGAAATAGATGGCCCAAATGTACGTTGAACAGTGCAGAAGAAAGTGTTTGTTTCTCCAAAGTCTACCTATTGACAACTTGTATCCTCTATGCATTTGTGGTCTGATCTGTGCCGGTATTTGGTGTTTATGCTGTCAGTTTTTGACCAGTGAAGTATTCTTCAAGCTAATGGTTCTTGCAAGTGATCTGTTGAATTTCAGCTTGTTGTCTCCAACTAAAATTTGTAGTGCTTCTTTTGGGCTGGTTGTATGCCTGAGGGAAGGCTCAACTCCTGCTTGTGGTCTCCTATTTTAGGATTCTCTGTGTCTACTACAGAGGGAGTTTGCAGCTGCGAGGGCGTGTTTGTTTTCTTTCAACACTTGGTCGTGGAGGACGTTCAGCTGCTTTCTTGATGTAGCACCAGAATTTTTAAAACCTTTATTTATAAGATGTTTAATTATACGAGCAAAAAGCGCCCCACAGAAGAACGCAAACAGTACCAGAATGTTAACACGCACTTGTGGATAGTTAGCAGCGTAGCTTATATGTTAAGAGGGTTTCCCACTTTATCATTAGAAATTTGAGAAAGACAATATAGAGGCATTTCATTTAAATGTTGGAGGTTTCAAATCAAAATATGCCAGAGTTTTGGGCTGTGGGGCAAAGTGGTAGGTGGTAGGCCGGGCTGCTGGGGGGGGGGGGGGCCTCCATGTGTTTTGCAGGGGGCCCCCTCAAGTTTTGTTACGCCACTGGACAGAAGTGCATAGATGCTAATTTCCAGCCTCGATCTTGTACACCTAAATTGCGTGACGAGTAGCGATGAGTGAGTGGTTGGAGAGGGTCCTTGCAAAATTGAGATAGAATGTTCCCAGTGGACAATAGTCTTTAGGCATCAACCAACACAAATTTGAGCTGTGAACGGAAGAATAGAAAAAGTATACTTTTCGCCTCAGCTCTATGTGTTCTCCAAACATTCACAAGGTCATCACTTCCATGTTCTGCTTCAAGGCCCCTACCGCTCTTGGAGATTGCTGTGTGTGGAGTTTTGATGATTTATTCTGTCCATTTTATTGTTCCAAGAAAAGGATTTTTATTTCCGATGTTAAAGGTTTTAAAATTTTAAACAGGTGAGGCCTGCACTGCAGTACCTTCTAAGGCTTAATGATGTAAAGTAGCACAATTAAGCTTCGGACGGCCTGGCCCTAATTCGGCTCATGGACTACGTGCTTAATTACATGGCAACCCTGACATTTCTTTTACCAGCAATAGCACTCTTTTTTGTGTTCTTTGTCTATATACTCCTTTTACACATGTCCCCTGTGACTGTATCTGATTCATGATTTCTGTTCCAATTACATCAATATACCATAGTTTTCCAAAATAACATACCGAACCCTTGATAGAGGTTTTTGTTGCTTGGTGCTCAGAGGTAATTACGTCTGCTTTGTAATCTTTCGAGTTTGCCTTTCCTGAACCTCGTATCCCTCATTCTTTCATACCCCTTTTACTGTCTCGACCTAGTATGACAAGTGAATCAATTGACCCTGTGCCTCACTGGGTTTGTTCTTTTGATGTTTTAGACTTTTAGCAGCACTTTATTATTAAGCTGTAGAGAAAAAACTTCATCACTTCAAACATCGCATTGCCTTCGTTATGCACTTTACTCTCTTGATGTACTTACTCCATAATGCTTTTTTTCAGATTATATTTGATGCACTTTTTAACCTATTGTTAATATTTTAGTAAGCCTGCCAGGATGTTGTCCAGATGATTTATTTTCAAATATTCTGTTTCTTCAACTTTTGCAGGGCCGTTTCTAGGTGTTTTGCCTAGAATTGAAAAATTCCGCCCCCTCCCTTTTACTACCATCACTCTCTCCCCCTGTCACCCAGGCTAACTGTCCTCTGCAGTTTCTCACTCTCTACACACTTTCATTCTTTCTCTTCCAACATCTCTCTGAAATGGCCCATAAGCATGCCGTGTCGGTGCATTGTTAAAATCTACAAAACATCACAGTCTTCAGGAATACAATATAGAGTAAAACGTGTGAAATGTAAACAGGCGCTGTGTCGGTGTCATGGAGTGCCTTTAGGGTGTTAGTTATTCTTCAGCAATCGTTTAGCACTCTTTGAGACCTTCAACTGCCAGTTACAGTGGCCGCTCTGCTCGTTTTGCTGCGGAGTAGACTGGCCTTGGTGTACCACGATCTGCTTTCGGAGCCAGAGCAGCTGCTTGGGACCGAAATTATGTTTGGGACGGGGGAAGGGGGCGTGGGGGGGAAGAACGCTCCACTGACTGCCAGGAGGCCCTTCGTTTTTTTGTGATGCAGGGCTCGGGGGGATAAAAAAAGCATTTTGCCAACACCACAGCCTAGGGCAGCTCAGTAAAAAGAACCAAACAGCCCGTTGCAGTGCAGAGATTCCAGGTTGAATGTGCATAGTAGTGACTGTCTGGGGTGCCTTGTCAGCACTTAAAATGGAAGGCGAGGCACCACCAGATCTGCGTGGGTGCTGCAGCCAGTGCCTGTGTTCGGATTGTGATCCGGATCAAGTTGTTCTCCTCCATATGTTGAACAGCATACGAGGAAAGCCTGTGGGGCAGCTCCGACGGGGTAGCTTAATTGATCACAGGTTTTGGTTTGGCTTATTGTGATGCTAAAATAATTATGTGATAAACATACCAGAGCTCACCTCTCTGAGCCGGGGCTGGCTCAAATCTATGTCACACACCATTGATTTAGTCACAGTCAAGAATATGCCATGGGATGTTTTAGTTAGGCAGCAGCCGAAAGCCAGCAGCAAGCAGCTCCCTCTGCTACAGGCCGACAGGCAGCAGGCTCTTGCTCTCGACGGGGAGTCTGAGTTAGCCAGTGCCGATGGTGGTCGGGTGAGCCTGAGAGAGTCGAGGGATCCAATACACCGCCCCTGCGGTTGTGCAAACAGCATACACACTGCAGCTAAACTTCAAGATCCGCCAGCTTGTGGCCCGTGTCTCACCATTGGGCACTGAAAGTTACAGATATGCTGGCCGCGTGTTTCGGGTAATATTCACTGTAGTATGGTACTCTAGCGCGCACATGAACCACCAGTCCTCAAGCCTGCTGGGACATGCGCGCATCGCGAGCTTACAGTGCAGCTATCATTTTGGTGCATATGGAGACGGGGGCTGGCGGCAGGGGCCGATGCCAGTGGCAGCGGAAAGTGGCCAGTCGCTAAATAAAAAAGCTATGAAACACTTGAGTTATTACGAGAGTGCAGTGCTAAACTCACAGGGATTGGTAAAAGATAACAGGCTCCCTGGAGTCTGAGGTATTCTGTGGTAAGTCGGTGGTCTTGTAGAGGTCACGCATGCATCACATTAGCAGTTCGCTGTGACGTCATGCATACTAATACCTCAGCCGGGTGACGTTAGGCGTGGCTGTAGTCAGCGAGTGACGCAGCCGCGTCGCGGGTGGAAATTTTGCAGCAGCCTATTAGCGGCGCGCAAGGCCTCCGCCGGTGGGGCCGAACGTGACGTCACTTCGAATTGTAGAAGGCGCTACCAAATGCGCTTTCGAGGTCGAAGGCCTTTCAAGGGGATTCCCAAACTCATGTTTTTTGCCCCCCTCCCCCTTTTGCCGCCCTAGGCGGCAGCCTAGTTTTGCCTAATGGTAGAAACGGCCCTGAACTTTTGCTCAAGTACAGTACACATATTCACCAATACATCATTTGATACAGGCTTAGACTTTCTGACTTTTTTTTAGATTTTTCATTACGGGTCACCAATGGTGGATACAAGCACTGGGTTACCCCTTTAGGGCATGTGTGTGATATCTTATCAGTAAATGAGGAGGTCTCCTTTCTCTCACTTCCCTCCATCCAGGGCGAACCGTTAATACCCTCTGTATGCCTCCCACAAGCCCCACACTTTAACTACAATTTGGGACAGCCTCATCTCTATACAACTTTCTCAGCTTGACCACACTAATACAAGTCCTGTTGCCAGGCTGACACTGTCGGTGGGTGGCTCGCCCCACAGGCCCTGGCTATGTTTCTCTTTGCCACCATCGCAGACAACATGAGCCACATCTTCTGATATTTGGGGTAGGCCTCCTCTTCCGTTACATACAAAATAAGCCATCACGCCTCTAGTGGAATCTCTAGGTCTCTGACCTCAGGCTTAACCCTTGTTACCCCGTCCCAATACTTCTGAAAAATCTGGCAGTCCCACAGTATATGAAAGAACAATCCCACAACCCCGCAGCCTCTAGCACATTTGCGGGTGTCACACCGTCCCAGTTTGTGCATAAGCGACCTAGAGGAGTAGGACATGTGCAGTATCCAGCAGGAGCTTATCCTCCGATGTGTTTTTTTTTTGATTGCTGTAGTCTTTTATGGTTTTATTTTTAGAACCAAATAAAGATATTACTACTACTATCTTGCCTGGGGTCCAATGCTTAATTGAAATCTCCTCCCCAAATCAAATTTAGTGCCCTAGGTTTACCACATTACTTGATCTTGTCAAAGAACCCAAAATATTTAATATTTGGGGTTTTGTACATTAGTAAGTGTGATTGGAATGTTAGAGAGAGTGCCCAGAATCATCAGTAATCTACCATGCAGGTCCATGTACTTATTTTGAGGGGTGAAATATACAGATGTTCAGGTATCGTAGTCCTCTAGCGTAGGTGCTATAAGAGGCGAAATGGCAGTGTGATCCCCTCTTGGCAGCAATGTTTGAATTATGGCTGGGGTAAAGGTTTGTTTTCTGCAGAAACACTGTATCAGTATTGTGGCAGTCTAGGTGGGGTAGTTAATTAGCACTCTGACATTCCAAATGACAAGCCAGAGTGCCCGCTTTAGGTTTGTCTTGGGATTAGGAACAGATCTGTTTTGACATATCCTGACATCAATCCCAGAGGAAGCATATGCAAATTGTGCTGTCTAGCCACTCAATCTGTAACATACCTAACCATTAATAAGCAAACATCCCAGTTGACTGATTGTTCCTACACTTACCCCTCAAAATCCTACTCCCCCACCGGAACTCTCAGAAAGTCCCAACAACCCTTAAACATGAAGTAAATATCAAGTGTGATAAACATAGTGGTACACACAGGTGATGGCGGTGAACTGCCAACCACCTACATTTCATATCTATGAGCAGCATTTGGAGTTGACCTAGCAAAATACGATAATTGCATAGACCGAGGTTTGACATAGCAGGCCACAGGATGGTGGTGTCATGAAACAAGAATTAAAAGCATGCTGCCATACTGCACGGCTGCTGGTAACCTGCCTTCTTCCCCTACCAGCGGCATCCCCCAGTCTCCGCCTCCCAGAAGTCGTCCCCTAAAGCAGCCAACAGCTTCTTGCGTCCAGGAATGGGAGGATCAATGGGCACATGGGGCTGTGAGCTGGAGCTCCCTGCCCAGGCGGCTATCGTGTTCGGCGCATGGCCATGCCCTGCATGCTGCCTACATGGTGATCGAAATCTGTGCTATAGCAACCTGTAATGAAATCCGTATAATTGTACCATAACAGTTGCAATAAGTCATTTGTTAATAATCAGTCTCACTCATTACTTCTAGGGCATGAGGGCCGGTAGCAGTTCTCTTTCAAGGTTATTTTCATTAATAATCAAAAGCACTGAATTGTCCCACCTACAGTGAGATCCCCCCCAAGCACTTTACCAAAAGTTTATTTAAAAATGTACATTAGTACACCTGCACTACGCTTTTCATTAGAAGATAGCGCTCCAGTGATACAAACCATTATGTTTGCAGCCTATTAAAGACTAAAAAACAGCCCAACTTCATTTTTATGTTTTTTTAAAAGGCTTCCAGTCAAACCAATAGTCATTACATTAAGAAAATTCACCAGAAAGCACCTTTCACAAATGTTTTGTAAAAGGCAAAAGAAAAGGAATAAAGGGCAATGTGTGCAGCACACCTCCACTATACATGAAAGAAAAAACTGGTACCATGTATTTGAGGGCCTCACCCATCCTCCTATGTCCTATCATGTCGCACAGGTGACAGTTAGGTCATTTTTGCCACAGTTCCTGGCGACCGGATCCTGGGGCCTTTAGCTCTGCCTTTTTGTCTTTTTCTCTGTAGAAATATTTTCCAAACCTTTTCAGAAGCTCTTTGAAGTTCTTTAGAACTTTAACTATTTTTCAGCAGTTTTATGACAGGAATTTTCTTATTTTCCTGGCTGAATGCCTTCAAGGTTTGTGAAGTTACCTGCCTGTGGCAAGAAAAAGGCTCAGTTGGATCCACACAACCTCTGTATTGTATGCCTTCCAGAAGACTATCTTCTGATACTTGCGCAGACAGCCAAAAAATGCCCAAGAGGACCTTAAAGGACATGTAGAGGATCAGGCACCATGGCCTGCAGGTGAGACTTCAGGACGCTGCTTCTGAAAAGCATGAGGTACGAAGAGAAGGTGCCTCATCCACCTCTTCCCCCGCTTCACTCAATAAGAAGACTGGGAGAAGTAGATCTGCAGAGAGGGATGGTCACAGAAAAATGGCAATCCTGGTTGATATCGAAAGCTACAATGTTGAGAAAAGGTACCGTCCCAACCTGCTTGTCGTTGAAGATTATTGGCACTGAAGAATCAGAACCACTTGACATGAATACCTACGTTGACGTCAGTACCTCCTTCTACATTGTCACCCAAAGGTATCATGAAGCTAGCACCACCTTCACTGTCGTACTAGAGAGAGAGAGAGAGACCATTCTCTCAACCTCTGGCTCCTAAAAGACCGGGAGACCAGCTATCTTTGACACTTTCTGGATTAATGCCTTTAGTTTTACAACTTTCTACTGAATGGCTCTGGCTAGGAGAATGGTTCCAAGGTCTTCCGATTCAGAATATTCCAGGACATACTCTAAATTACGCCTATACTGGCTCTCTCTCCTACACCATGCTTCACAGATCAGTTTTGTTAAGGTTTTCACCAACACCACCTGCTTCTCTGGTTCTTTTGGCTTCTCCACACCTCCCACAGTAACCAGTGATACCTCAGCATCCATCCAGAACTACTGTCCCAAAGACTTCTAGGGGAGGATCTTGCTCCATACCAAAATCTCGCAGATCATGGTCAAGATCTAGGCCTTCAAAGAGATCCAGCAAGAGGCCAAGATTGCATAAAAGCCATAGAAGACACAGATACTCTACTTCCTGGTCTTCTTACTCCACCGGCATTTCCTCCATTAGTGATTATTTAGGGACTCTGGATGACTCTTTTTCAGCACGAGTCTCTTCTTTGTTGAACATAAATACATTTAATGAAATCCTAGCCAGGGATGCAGCCTAGTTGAATATCCTAATCCCAACTTATCTTCTCAGTCAGCCATACTTGAGACTTTGCACCAAAGAGAACTATTCAGTCCTTTAGTGCCCATGGTACCTGGTCTGTGAGCACTTGCAATGCAACTGTGTGTGACCCCGGCTTCTGTAAAGTCAGCTCCATCACAACCTGCAAAATAAATATAAAGCTTCTGACCAGGACCCACTTCTTTCCTAAGGTCCGACCCTCCACCTGATTCTATCATACCTTAATGGCAAGAATGTCACATGCGGGTGCACCTTCCTTCACTTTTCTTCCTGACAAGGAGAATAAATGCATGAACTGGCCAGGACGATGTGTGACAACTGGCATGAACAGACCATGTGCTGCAACACTCTTTGGCCAATATGATAGATCTCTCTGGGACTTTTTGCAGCGATTTTTTGTTTTTTGTTTTTTTTTGTTGTTGTCTAAAACCAAGGAAGGCAGACCAGATTTCCAAGAGGTTCTGCAAGAAGCAATGCTATGAACCTTTTTCATGGTTTTTGCAATAGTATCTGTCTGAGACATAGTTCATGGCTCAGGCGGACAGTGCCTAAACCTAGAGGTCCAGGAAAGGATTTTAAATCTTCATTTCTCTGCCACGTTTTTTTTATTTATTGCACACTGATGATGAGATGGCTAGTATAAAAATGGAAATTGATGTCTTGAAGGCCGTGGAATTGGAAAAGAAGAAAGAATACCCAAAGACGCTATAGTCTTATAAAAGGCGTCCTTTCCAACGGGTGGTTCAGACCATTTAGTGGCCTCAGCAGCAATACCTCCAACAACAGAACCAATCTAACCAACACGAATGACCTGCTAAAGAAGGGCAGCAAACACCTGTGGCTGCAGGAAAGCCACCTCAAAAAAGTGACATCTTCCATCTTTCCTCTTGGTCACTCTAGTGGAGGGAAGCATTGTAAATTATCTATATGTATAGCAACATATAACAAAATATAAATGTGTTCCAAACGTCGATTAGAATGGATATGCTCTCAAATTCAAGTCACCTCCACATGTTGTACCACCAAATAAATCTAACCAAAAGAAGTTCTCCCTTTCGCCTTGAAGTCAGCCCCTTTCACTTTTTTCCAAAATACATAGCAGTTGTGACGACTCATCTGAGAAAACAGAAAACCTTTGTCTACCCATATTTAGACTAATAAAAGTAGTATCTCAAGAGGCAGCAATGAAGCATTTCTGTCAGCCTTCAGACTCTTGGCAATTACTAGCACTACTTATCAGTATGCATAAGTCAACAGTTACTCTAACTCAAATAATTCACTACTTCAGAGCGACTTTAGACCACTACTGGGCTATTCCCAAAGGTAATTTACACTTGTTAGGAACTTACACGTGTATTTACTCCTACATTTTTGGGTAACTTTACTACTTTTGGATATTCACAATATCAGAGTGTAAAGTTACTCAAAAGTGTAGGCGTACACCTCTCCTCTTCTTAAAAAGGGGTTTGAGCCGAATTACGAGTGTAAGTTACTACTGGAAAAAAACAATACAGTAGTAAGTCCAGCACCAAACTGGGCCAGCCATTGATACTGCAGCACCCTGCCATAGCATAGAAAATAATGGAGGTAGGCCCAGAATTAAAGTAAAACCCCCATAGGAAATAATGTTAATTATTTAAAATAATTTAATGTTAAAAAATCTAAAAATAAAACATTTATTATTTAATTACAAAATATTTTTATAACCTTTTTTAATTAAAAATTAACGTAACAGTAATTTAATAAAAATATAATGAAATTACTTTTAATTAATTATATCAGCAGTTCTTAACGTTTTGACTTCTGTATTATTGGAAGCTGGCGACTCCCGGCCTAAGCAATTTCTGATTTGAACATCAAAACAATACACAAAAATACAAGTATGCACCAAACAAAGGCTCAAATATTGAAATATTTTGCTGAATTCACAGTCAAATAGAGAAATTTTTTTCACATTTTCAGTTCCGCTTCTTTTTTGTATATACTTTATTAATTTGAATGTATGAATTTTAATATTATATATTTTTGGTAACACAGTCGCAGCCCCCCTGAGTAGGCCTCATGGACCCCAAGGGATCCTTGTACCACAGGGTAAGAGCCACTCATATACATCACTTTTAATAATTATAAATGCATAACATTTTAGTTTTCATTTTATGTAGGAAAAATTAATTTTAATTTAATATATTTAAATTAATTAAAGATTTAATACAAAATGTAGTAATAATTCTGTAGCATTTTTTGTTCTACATTTAAAAGAAATTAATAAAATTAATTCATATTAATACTTAACAAACATTTAAACTAATTTATTATAAAGTTTGATAAACTTTTTTTTTTTTCCCAGATACTTTGCCATAGATCTCTACCCAGTGGTCTCTATTGTAAAGTATAGGGGAAAAAGTCAAAACGTTTATTTAACACAAAATAAATGGTAAAAATGTTAGTATTTGGAGTCTTGAGCATTTTTCCTTTCTCTGCTGTGATCCTTCACAGTTCCATCCCACCAAAGATTTGAACCACCTGAAAGCTGTCAGCAGTTGCTGTTTATAACCTCTTGTAAAATAAGAGTGACATGAATCCTTAATTCCTACTTGCGTTACTATTTTCTCTTTCTTCCCTGCCCCCCACTTCCTCAAGTGGAAAATATGCATTTGATGTCTTTCCTATTTTCAGTACTGAAACCAGGAGAGGTCCTAGTTTGTCTCCGTCTCTGTGCAATCAGTGCGTGTAAAATGTGTGTATGAATTTAACCAAACATTTGTCATTTATGTCATTTAACCTCAGCTATCGCAGCTACTTTCATCGGTTTGAGATTACTTCTTCCTCTTGTTGCAGCATTGTTTTATCCTGACCCATCATTATGTATCCCTGCTGCAGCTTAGTGCCATAAATTTCAACCTTGCACCCCTCCTCTACCAACCTTCCCCCCCCCCCCCCCCCCCCCCCCCGCTGAATGACTATACATGGTTCCTGCTCATTAGCCATACTCTCAGTTTATTTCCAAATAACTTCAAAATACTGCTGAGCTACATTTTTCTAATACTCTCCTCAAAGGTGTCATCCACTAGTGCCTCTAATTGAATATGCCATGTGGGGATCCTAGCTCTGTTTTGTGTGTCTATGTGCTGCCAACACAACAGGGAGTGGTTAGGAAGAAACCTACTTAGGTACACTGTGTTATCTAGGCAAACCTGATCTGCTGTCCTAACCAATATGTAATCAAAACTGCTGTGGATAATGATTCGGATAATAACAAAAGACCCTCCAATCTTTAGAGGTCTGAAGCCCCTTTATAGATGTTTTGCTTCGTGACCAGTTCCGTGTTTTCACGCTGATCGTGTGATCGTGTGAGCGCGAGGGAGACGTGAGGACACCGGCGATTCCGGACTCAAGCCCTGCTCCCAGCTTACGGCTCCTAGCTCACCCCCCCCCCCCCCCCCCCGTTTCTCACATACGGCGGGGGCAGCGGGGGGCACGTTATTGACCCGCCAACTCGCGGGCAAGCAGGCAGAAGCAGGTGGCAGCGATGCGGGTGTTTGGTGTCAGCCTAGAGTCTCAGTCCCTGTACAGTGCACGGATTTTGATTTTGCTTCATTCCACGTGGTGCACTAAAACAACAGCCGCAGCCTCAGCAACTTCAGTGGGACTAGAATTGCCCTAGGAGCAAGCCCCCACTCCCCGCAACAGGCAGGCATCATCGTGGCAGCAATCTGCTGATTTGATTTGACTTGCTGATCTGCAGTTTCGCCTCCCGGGGGGCTCCCAGCTCAAGCCCCGGTCTGAAGTATAGTGCTGTGTTGTGCTGTGCTTGGGGAGTTTTTCGGCCGTGTGGCAGGCTAAGGGGAGCGAGGCAGCAAACCAGCAGGGGGAGCAGCAGCAAAGGTAGAGCTGGCGGAGCAGAGCAGTGCAGAGGCTGCATGACGGGCACAGAGTTTTGGATTACAGCGGCGTGAGTTGGTGAGTTGCTGCCGCACTGCATTTCGCTGTGACCTCTGTGCCTCTCGCCTTAGCGCACTTTGCCCTCCTTCTCCCTCATACCTTATACCTTATACATTGAGATTACAACTACCTAATAAAAATTAACGCGCATCATACTGACTATCACAGCAAGATATGGCATCGTGATCTGTCTGAGATTGCTGACTGCTTGCTGACTGCCCTTATTATCTGAATCACTCCTCTTCAAGGCAGTAGTGACCACCTTAACGAGCCAGGAGTTAGGAGTGCTTTGTTTTAAAGGGGCAGGAGACGCCAGCGATTACCTAAAACGTGGAAGGAGCCGCAGGAGCCATCAGCGAGCCACCAGCGATCACCCCAACGAGGCTGGGGCTATGAGCGCTTTCCAGTTACTGATTACGAGCCTAGCTGCCTGACAATTGACAATTGAGAGACATCACAGGAGTTAACCGCCATCTGGACCGAGGGAAGCACGGCATCTCTGCAACCTGGTAAGCCCTGTGGGCACTGTGAGCTGTGAATCGCGAATTGTGACAGGACTTATTGCACTGAACCGCAAGCTCTCATAGGGCCTGCACAAAAGACTGTGCCCGAGGGGAGAGCATCGCAAGAGGGACTGCAAGAGGGAGCGGCGTCAGCCCCCACCAACGGAGCCTCCGTCACACCCTACTGAGTGCGGTGCAGTGTTGTGTTGTGTGGTGTAGGAGCAGGAGTAAGAAGCACCACTGTTAAATCGCTAATAAGTCAACCCCCAGTGCTGGCACGAGACTTGCGCGGTTAATAAGCAAATAAAATAAAACAAAATAAAATCGCAGTAACCCAGGGCGAGAAGGAATAAAGGCATAAGGAATAAAGCCAAGAAATGAGGTCAGGGAAGTCAAGGAACTATATGGCTCCCGCGAACCCCCCTAAAAGATCAAGGAGAATAAAGAAAAACTTCAAGAAAGATTTAATGAATGTCAGCAAAGAAGACAAGGGGACAGACGAGGGGAGGAATGGAGCTGAGGAGGGAGAACTTCCTTTGATTTCCCCCCTGCTCCCTAGCCCCAAATGTCCACCAGACACAAAGGCGAGAGGGATCGCAAACGTTTTCTCAGTGAATAAATCTAGCTTTCAACCTAAAATCTATTCAAAATTTTCATTCATCAAAGACGCCGGCTCTGTCCTCTGCCTAAATAGTAGCAATATAAGTGATCTGCCAATCCCGCTACAGCCAAGCAAGGCAAGTAAGGCAACCCCCCTGATGCAAGAAGTACAGATTCGGTCGGAAGGGGATCAAGCCGACCTTAGAAAAGGGAAGAACAGCGCAGAAGAGGTTGCACCTGTAAGTAAAGAAGAGCTGACCAAGGGGCCAGAAAGAAGGGCCTCTTGGAATCAAATGGCGCAGGAGCAGGGACGAAGGCAGGAGCTAGCAGGCTCAAGCCCAAAAACAGACCCAAATGGCTGTGGGAACAAAGGCATAAAGGCGAATAAAAAAGAGAGCCAAAATGTGACCCCAAGTCATAACTTTGCTCTAATAGAAAACAGGAAGAGGAGCCCCACAAGCCTCACAAGGCTCCACAACAATACAGATGATGAATTCTCCGAATCCTCAGAATTTGCAAAAGGCAGACAAAGACCACTTGGAAACCCTGAGAGACCAGATGGACCGGAGGATTCAGCAAACTGGTGGCCTAGGAACTACACCCTGCAGGACAAGGGTGATACGCAAAACAGCAAACACACTCAACATGGAGACTTAACAGCGCAAATAGAACCGGCATTGTGCAAACACACACCGACAAGGCTAGAGGAAAGGCCGGTAAGGCAAGAACCCAGGAACACAAGAGAACCAACAATAAGGATAGACACTAAAGAAGTGCGGCAATTAAACTCCACAATCACACAGGAAGTTAGAGCACAGGGGCAGCATCCATCTCAAACAAATGATCAACAATCTGAAAAACTTGAGAAACAACAGGAGCAAGTTAAGCCAGGAGGTTTCCCTACACAATCAGATATTGATCCCCCTAGTCCATCCACTTCATCCAAAGCATGCTCTATATCACCTTCGATCAATGACTTTGAAACCTCGTATCTCACCCCAGAGGAGTGAGAAGAATTGGTGGTATCTTACCCGGCGGCCATCAAGGGGGAACTGCCAGGAGGGCCCAACAGCGTAATCAACGCAAATCTGGGTAAGGAAACACCGAAAGCATACAATGCAATTATCGGTAAACGCTATCCAATATCAGTCTGATAAGATGGACTTACAACTTTCTGTCCTCACCTCGCTGTCAATATTTGTTGCCAATATTGACGGAAAGTTAGCAGAGTTGAACAACTTGGTCAAAAGGGCGCAAGAAGAAACCCAATTTACACAAACTAATTGCTCCTGCATAACAATCGTGGACAAACTGGAAACACACTCCCAACGGCAATGGACAATCTCCTCTCTGACAATAGGGAGGTCGTAAAAAGTAATCGATCAACCATCCCCGTCAAGAGGAGATGCAAAATAAGCACGCCACAGCTAGAAGGAACGCAGTCACCAACGCAGAAGAGCTTAAAGACGACCCAAGATCCAAATTCTACCAGGGAAACCACAGAAGTAAAGAAGAGAACAGTCAGCAATACACACCAAAATGAAGGAACCAAACAACAACTCTAATTGCAAATATAGTACCACCGGGTGAAAACTCACAAATTGAAGCTGCGCCGAAACACTTTCAACCAGGAAAACAGGGAAGAAAACAGAAAAGGAAGGGCAGAAATCAAAAGAAAAAAACAGCGGTATTACCCTGGGGTAAGGGCACTCCTAGTGAGAAAGTGATATCTGGCCTACCACAAGACAGGCTGATTGAGATGAGAGATGACACAGAAACAGAACACAACCAAGAAGAAACCAGAAATCAGGAAGGGAGAAAATAAACCGAAAGAAAATCGTCACAAGAAAGAAGGCTTATTACCAGCTCCCCTCATAAAAGCGGGAAAGCGATATCTGCAAGACAGACGGATCGAGATGAGAGACGACAAAAAAACGGAACACAACCTACAAGAAATTGGAAACCTGGACGAAATGAAAAAATCCGAACGAGAACCATCCCAAGAAAGAAAGTTCATCATCAGTCCCCCCCACAAAAAAGAGAAAAGATACCCTCGAGCAGGCCCTCAATGGGCAGCAATTACAGTAAGCCCTATTGAACCAAAGCTAACAAAGAAAAATGAAACGAGTATTAAAAGATGGGCAGAAGCAAATGAGGAACATCAAGGCTCAGAGGAGGACCCTAATATTGTGAACAACAGCCAGACACAAGACAAGGGGCAAATAGGCACTACCATACTAGTTTTCCACCCGGACTACAAATCAAGTGGCACAATAGATACTCTAAATAGGGGGAATATACTACGCCTATTGAAAACAATCGATAGTCTTAAAAATATATCCTCTAGTGATCTAGAATCAGTAGAATTAATAGAAATGCCGGGACACTCAGGGGTAGAAGCAACAAAAACAGTTTGGGCCACAGTAGAATTCCCGGAGAGACTGCTAAAAGAACAAGCAAAATTTGACTCATGGGTAATAAAACTTCAACCATTTCTTAAACCAAGATATCCAGATCCTCTAGCCCTGGATAGCCAGCAAAAGAAAGAGAACGGGCAGCCTAATTCGAACTCAGTCCTAAGAGGGGCACGGAGTAAAACCCCTGAGAACCTAGTCCATCAAGAACAGGCCAATAAGAGACTATCTGACAAACACAGTCCAACTTCGCAAAACTGGAGTTGGCTATCCAGGACTCTAAATGTCAAAGTCAAAAATCAATGACAAAATAATCCAAAAATAGGGAACATGCCTAATGTCCTCAACCTGTACTCCTGGAACATCAATGGCTTAGGAGACAAATTCTCGGACCCAGAACTAAACACCTACTTGCAAAGATTCGACATCATCATACTGCAAGAAACCTGGACCGACATCCCACCAGCACTGTCGGGATACAATTTAAACTCCCTGCCACCTACACAGAGCTCACTGTTTGGCCATAAGAAGGGAGGCCTGGCTATATATAGCTCACTAAAATCCATTGTTGAAGTAGTGCCCCTGGCTTACAAGCTACTTCCCCTAAATGCAATGCAAGTACTGCGAGTGACTCCTCGAGAGCAGAACAAAAAAGAGGACATAGTCCTAATAAACCTTTACTTACACCCTAAGGAAAAAACTAAGGGAGCTCAAAAGCTGAAGGAAGAACTCACAAAATTAATAACAACTGAGAAATCCAACAGCCTGATCATCACCGGGGATTTTAACTTAAACATGCTCAGCAATCTAGCCTCAGAGATTAACGAAGATGAGGATCCCTTTGCCTGGGAACCAAGCCACCAAGATAACACCTCAGGAGGCAGAAGCTCGAAAACATCTAGGAGCCTACTCTCAAAATTAGAAGAACTGGGCCTACGAGCACTCAATGGTAGATTCTCAGGGGACCGTCCTCAATCCGCCACATTTCACAGCACAAAGGCCAGCTCCACAATCGATTTCACCTTTCTCTCCCGAGGCCTATATCAAAGGACAAGAGATTTACACATTGGCTCGATGGACTACAGTGACCACCTTTCCCAGGAAATCATGATTGAAGCTCCAAAAACATCAAGCCCTCCTGCCGCCAACAGACTAGGCTTAGAGTTTTCAACAAATGAAAGGCGGATAAAGTGCAAAACTAATGACCTACAAAGCTTTTTATCTCAAGCGAAACAAGCACTAGGAGAGGCAAAATCAGCAACCACAGACTCAATCAAAAGTTGGGAGATGTTCACCAAAACTTAACGAGACAAATTCAATACAAATAAAAACGTAAGGACCGACCGAACGGTTAAAGCCCCGAAACACAAGAACCATCACCATCACAATTTTAGAAAAAACATCCAGCTAAAAAAGCTAAAGACCCAGATTAACAACACTCTCCGAAGAGCAAGGACAGATCCCGCCGCATGACAAGCGCTTAGACAGCTAAAAGCTACTCGCAGGAAATTGATATGGCGACTTAAAAAAGAAGCTGATGAGGCCTTTTGGAGAAAACTCCTACATGACGCAAAAACAAATAGCGCGCGGTTTTACCAAAACATTAACAGTCTGATCAGCGAGCAAAGTCAGGGGATTGAATCCTATGCCACTGAAGAGGCCTGGACAACTTTCCTTGGTGCACATCTAAATGATGCCCAAGAACCACGGAAAGATTCATACAAACCCAATAATGTCTCCGAAGTGTGGAACTCACAATACAAAGAAGTTCTCGTACACAATGAGGAATTTTCAATCACGAATGTACAGATATGTAAAAGAATCTCGAAAGGGAGACGCGAGGGAGCACCAGGCCCAAATGGCATTCCCCCAGTCGTGTTTAAACAAGAGCCGGAATATTGGGCTGCCGTTCTTAAACCAATGTTTGAAAAAATCTTGCAGACCTCAACAATCCCACGATCTTGGAGGGGAGCAGTTATCTCGCCAATCTTCAAAAAAGGAGACAAGAACAATCCAAGAAGTTATCGCCTTATAGCCTTACTTGATAATGAGGCAAAATACTACGCGGGCCTCTTGCTCCAGGAGTTAACATCCTGGGCGGAAGATACAACAGCAAACCCTTATAATTAAACTGGATTCCGCAAAAACATGGGGACGACTACTAATATTCTAGCCCTATCGCTTTTGATTGACTCAGCTCTTGCGGCAAAACAACCTTTATACCTGTGCTATATTGATTACAGCTCCGCCTTTGACCATGTTAACAGAAACATGTTGTGGTAAAAATGAAAGAAAATGAAAATTCCATCATTGCTGTTGAATCAACTAATTCTCCTGCACAGCAATACCTGGGTTCAGGTCAAACTAGGTGCAGGGGAATTCTTATCCAAGAAGATCCCCACAAGCACAGGGGTAAAACAAGGATGTGTGCTCGCACCAACACTATTCAATCTCTTTATGGCTGAACTGGCAATCCTGCTGAATGAAAGCAACTCTCATGCACCCAAGTTAGGCGGCACTCAGTTGTCTAATTTATTCTACGCGGATGACTTCGTGCTGATTAGCCGGACCCCGATAGGCTTACAGCGACTGTTAGACATCACCTCGCAATACTCCAAAACAAACAAACTCAGTATCAATCAAGAAAAAACTAAAGCCATGTGCATAACTAACAGCAAAAAGAAATTATCAACTAGTTGGTTCCTGGACTCAAGGAAGCTGGACGTTACAAGAAAATATAGATACCTGGGGGTCATCCTAGACCCCAGCGGCAGCTTCAAGCCACAATGCGAGGAGATAAAAAAGAGAGGACTAATGACAGCGGTATCCCTAAGAAATTTAAGAAAAAAGATCACGGGACCAAATCTCGTTCCTTTAATAAAGGTGATACAGGCAAAACTGAATCCATCTATCACCTATGAAAGCGAAGCGATGAGAGGAAGGGACGCCAAAACGGTAGATGGAACAGTAACAAGATCCATGCGCATGTTCTTTGGCTTGCCAAGGTACACTTCACCCGCGCAGATTAGACTTGAACTTGGGCTGGTAAAGGAAGAGCTGCCACGTAAAGGTGTATACTTAAAAAGCTGGTACAAAATAAGCAGGGGGGAAGCAAACACACTCAACGCTTTCCTCTGGAAGGAACTGCAAACCAAAGAAAATTGTCCCGCAAGGCTTTTCTTGGAGGACGCAATAAAACATCTGGGGGTGCGTCAACTGTGGGATCTACAAGGGCCTCTGGCGGGTTTTAAAAAAGCAGTAAACAACAGTGTTAGAAAAGAATCTCTCCTGCAGGATAAAGCTTTATTGACGGAGCGAGCTCATGGGTGGCTAACAATATAATCTTACTCCAAGCTCAGGCCACAATTATATCTTCAGACTAGCTTTACCAAAAAAACAAAGGAGAAATTTCTGAAATATCGCCTAGGACTATTGCCTTCTGCAGACCATATGGCCCCTTGGCTACGTCCCTCAATGCCAGCAAAGTGCCGCCTTTGTGGGAATTACGAAGATAACATCATACACCTTATTACCATCTGTAAGGAGCTGTTGCAAGACCGCCGGAACCTTCTGAGACCACTATTTAACAAAAAACGAATTAGGTCATGCAGGCAAGCTGTCCTGGCATGCTTTTCAGGTGACGAAGTTCAACTGAGCTGCCGATTAGTAAAATATATTGAAGCTGCAGAAGTCCGCCTTAATAAAAAGAAAGAATAAACCGAAACATCTAAATTGATGGAACCCAGTGCATCACTTGCATCCTCAGGGCTAAAAAAACTCGGATAATAATGGGGGCCCATCTGGCATCTAGGAGCCCACTGGAACTTAACGCTACAAAGAATAAGCATATGGGGATGAGAATGTCTTGCTACCCATCCGGATTATGAACTGCAACAACTAAATGCATCTTGAAGAGGAAAGCAGGTCAGCTCAATTACTTAAACCTCCTCAATGGTAAAGATAGAACTTTCTTAGCAGCGGGCCAATCTCCCTTCTCGCTATAGTTTTATAGTTTTAGACTTAGCAATTTTTTTTTTTTCTTAATTGTAGCTTTTTATATCTTACCACACTATTAATATATTCTTCTATGTTGCTACAGACACACGAAACCGTTTTTATTGATGTTGGTTTGTAATGGTTTTTATTAACTGTACAATAAAGTATTACCCTTACCTTTATAGATATGTCAGTTCTACCTCGTCCATGACTCTTAAGTGTTTCAGACATTCTGGATTTAATTTTATTTTTGGGTGAGTTTCTATCTATCTGTTCATCAGTGAAGCAGTTACAGGTTGTAAGAGAGTGGCATCGACTGCATAGTTGCCCCCAACTTTTTTCTGATGTTTTGACTGTTTTTGGACTCTAGCCAGGCTGTGGCCCTGCTATCCAGGACCCCAACCTATCTGCTTCCTCTCTAAACTCATGTGAGTACTATAGGTACATACCCATTGGATACTGAGGACACCCTGTAAACCCCTTGTAGATGGTACCCTAGGTACCCAGGGCATGGGTCCCTCAGAGGCCTACCAGGGGCTGCAGCACTTATTGTGCCACCCCTGGGACAGCCATACAAACTGACACCACCAGACCACTACTGTAGCCTGGGTAAGGTGGTGCTTGCACCCCTTACAGGGATATAGGTATCCTGTATCCCACTTAAATACAACACATATACCCTCATAGGCCACCCCTAAGGCAGGCCTTGCTAATCCTACAAGGCAGGGTGCTGAGATATGTGTGAGGGGGAACCCCTACCTGAGTAGGGCCTCTCTGCAACCTTCGTTAAAACTATTGCGAGGTTGTTTGTAGTGCAGCCATACCATATACTCTTAACCGCATTATAAGTAATCGCGATAGCGTGATAACTTGAGAGTGGCTGCACAGAACCATGTCATGTTTGGTGTCAAACATCGTGGAATCATACCCCCATTCCAGACATGGGAGTGAGGGCATGATTCCCCCCTGCTAGAGGAGTGATATGGTAAAAGCGGCAGATTTTAGACACCAATTTAAAAGAGCACACGTAGTACAAAATGGATGCTACCCGCCACCCACACGATTCTGGCTGCCTGTTGCTGGGCAGAACTCCAGCCACGGCAGCTGGACAATTGGGATCTTGTTGCAGGGAGGTGTCCCCACCTCCCCAGACAGACTATGTGGATTGGAACTGGGTGGGTGCACCTTAGGATGTCTTTCAAACTTGCACGTAGACTTCTCCAGTGCCTACTTCTGCATACACCGGCTCAGACCGGTTCAGGGGCATCCTGCCCCCTGCCCCGGCGGGAAACACACAAAGGGAAGAGGGTGTAGCCACCCTTTCCCGCCTGAACACCCATTGGTGGGCTCTGATTCAGACACTCCCCTAATCCCTGGATAAAGATGGGTGCAGGGTCTCCAGAGCCTCAGATTAATCTTGGACGAGAACTTTGCTTCAAAGACTTGAAACTTCGACGAGCTGCCGCTCAGCTGAATGAAGAAATCTCCCTTGGGGTAAAGGAGTTACCCCCCTGCTTGGCAGGCACCTGAAACACTGCAACTGACCCGGTTGGAACTCCGCTGCTCCTACGGACAACGAAGACTTCTGCCTACCCTGAGTTGGGTTCCCAAGCATCCCAGAGGCCAGTGAGTGTGCACAGCAATGCTTAGCACCGTGGACCCCGTGGGTACCGAGATACCCAATACCCCAGGACACCGGCCACCTCTTGCAAAGCACACAAACCCGACCAGTGGGGAAGTTGTGCTTTGGCCCATCATTGAGCCAACCTCTCAGCATCACCTGTGCCAAAGGACGACGCCCCAGCCCGCTCCGGCGACCCGAGGGGACATCTTTATGCACTCCAAATTGCTGCCTCCCGCGGTCCCTTGTCTCTCGACTGGCGGGCCCTAGCAGAGGTCAAACTTTACTTTAAAGGCCTTCCCTGGTTGCTCTAGGCCTGCTCTACAGTCTCCCCGCTGGAGACCTCGCTCAGACCTCGTGGGTCTGCACCGTAGCTGTTTCTTGATTCTTGCGTGGGTTGCGGTTGCCAAGGCTTAGTGGATCCAATCCGGACACTCGCACCGCAGCGGCCTTCATCCTCTGTGGGACAGTCGTCCTCCAGCAGCTGGCCTTCCTTGAAGCCTCCTGGACCCCGTGGCTGCTGATCCAAGCTACCCATCCTCAACCTGAAAACACCCGACATTGCAGGGCCCTTTCTCCAAAGGCCCCTGGTCACTGGCTAGTGACCCAGACTCTGTCCCCTCTGCTTTCAGGCCCTTACCTTCAAGATCTACATCTTCAATCTGCACGACATCGACGACGCTTCACGCCAGCAGCAGTTCTTCACGTTTTTCCATTGAAAACGAGACATTGACCCTTCCCCAGGGCAGGTAACAGTGGTACCTCGGTACTAACGTGGGTGTGGGCACTCCAAGAGCTTAACTCTAAACTCCTGAACTTGAACTCCTGCTAGAAGTGTCCAGATTCTTGCAATTTCCAACTGCGACCTTTCCCATAGGGTTTAATAGGGATCCCGACTGTAGTTTAAACACTGCACACGCTTCCCGTGGGTCCCCTTCCTCACTACCTTGGGTGGTTTCTTAAGGGGCCAGCGATCCTAAGTGCCCTAGGCACTGTCTGCAGAACTGTCGTGGTTCCTTTACCACTTTTTTAATATATGGTTTGGTCCCCCCCCGGGGCCCTGTGATTCCAGTGCTATTTATTATTGTTATAAATGCTTTATTGCATTGTATCTTTACCTCCAGCCTCACAAGAGACTAGTGGGATTTGTTCTTAGAATAAATACATATATTTTGAATATATACCTGTGTAGACTACTCTGTCATTTGGTCATTCAAGAGGTTATCCATGGTAAAACAATAAGCTTAACACTCCTTCAATACTTAGCCTGAAGGCTGCTCTCCACAGCTACCACTAGGATAGCTTTCTTTAAAGGTTGTCTTTTAACCTATCACCTTAAGAGTCGAATTGGACTGGTGCAAGGTGTCCCCTATAACTAGTGGACAGCATATGCCAGGCCAACTTCTCACACAGGTTCCCTGACAAGGATTACATCTGTATAGCAGAGACGTTTTAATGCAGGGGCAAAGTGGGCTCTGGCCCAGGGCCCCAGCCTTTCAGGGGGCCCCCTGACAGAGTCAGCTCTGTTCTCCAGAGTTTTGCCCCAATGACCTTGAATATTCCTTAAACAAATTGTTTTAAATACTATTTTCCTTTAATTTATTTTTATGTACCTGATGTGTGAGAGTCTAGTACAGCCATTTTGCAGAGAAATGTTGTGTTTATGTTTCATGCAATATACATAAAATAATTTTCTTTAAGATCCAAACAAGGGCGTCACAGAGATTATTTGCAGTAATATTGGTGAGCTGCTGCTGTGTTACAATATTGAAAACACACATAACTATCCCTGAGTATTAAATGTAAACACATTTAGGGCCTTATTTATGAGAAGTGATGCATCGCTGTGTGAAAACAGGGATGCGTCACTTCTTAGTGCGTCCTCCTTGCGACATGATGGAGGTGTCATATTTACTGTATGACGCATCATGTCGCAAGGAGTTACAGATACAGCAGTATTTCTGATGTATTTGTAGGCGCACAAGTGATGCATTGCTGGGGTGTGTCTTAAAATAGACGCAGCTTTAGTAATGTGTCCTTTCACATGGGGCAAGCCCCATGCCCTGCATCAGTCTTACACCTGCTGTGAGGCAGGTGTAAGATATTGACACAATGGCGTCCTAGAAGTGGCGCACTGAGTTCTCATAGATTTCAATGCGCCACTTCTACAAAGCTTACATTATACCTGGCGCAGGTATAATGTGGTGCAGGGGTTTACAAAGTGAAGCATCTGCCTAGATGCGTTACTTTGTAAATAGGGCGCAACATGGCACATTTTTTTACGCTGCCGGTGCGTCACAAAACATGACGCACCGGCGGCATAAAAGGCCCTTAGAATTTGAACGAGTGTTCCTTTGCTCTGTCAGGGACCTAATGAAATGAAATAGTGTATTTATCAAAGAGCGCAGCTACTCAGATTAGAGTGTCCTGGCACGTGACAGCGGGAGGAAAACGTGTGTAAATGTTCTTCCTAAAAGAGAGTAGGTCTGTGGTTAGGCTCAGAGAGGCTATTCCACAATTTTGCGCCTAGAAAGCAGAGGGATCTGCCTCAAGTGCGGGCAGGGCATATTTTAGGCACGATGGCCAGGTTGGCAGTGGAAGATCTTAGGGGTCTAGATGTTGTGTAGCGATTAACTCGCTTATTTAGGTAGCCGGCTTCTAAGCCGTGGAAAGCTTTAAAGAAGATGGTCATCGCTTTGAAGTCGATCCGTTCTTTTATGCGGAGCCAGTGAAGAGACTTAAGAATAGGTGTCATACTAGATCTGGGTTTAGGTCTCAGGATGGGTCTGGCTGCCGCGTTTTTACTACTTGTAGGCGCTGTAGGGATTTGGGAAGACCTAAGTACAAGCTGTTGACATAGTCAAGCCTGCACCGCGATCTTTCTGCTCTCAAGCGGTAACAGTGGCAGTAATTTTTTTAGCATCCAGAGTATGCCAAAGCAAGCGCCAGTTAGATTTTGGATTTGAAAGCGTATGGAGAGTGTCTTGTCCATGACAATTCGTACGTTTTTGACTTTCTCCTTTTCCGCGGGTGGGGGCAGCAGATCTTTTGGCCACCAAGTGCTCCTGTCAGGTGTTTCTGGATTACCAAAGAAAACAATTTCAGTTTTGTCCGGATTACACTTCAGCTGATAGATCTTAAGCCAGTTAAAAACCTTTGTGAGGCAAGACCTAATCATTGCCCCGTCAAAGTCGATTCCATTTTCACACGTAAAAATCAGCTGAGTGTCATCAGCATAGGAAACAATTTTGGTACCCTCTTCCTCTACCGAAATACAAGGGGGATAGATATATAATAAAAAGGGTAGGACTGAGAATGGAGCCCTGAGGGACACCTACATTCTTGGACGGAACTGGGGATGAGAAAGGGGGGAGCCAGATGTCCTGAGATCTATTTGCCAAGAAGTATGACATCCATGTTCAGGCAGTCCCCCAGGCCGATGTTAGAAAGTCTCTCCAGGAGCCTCTCATGTGGGACTGTATCGAAGGCAGCCGACAGATCGAGCAGTATCAATACATCCTTGCCTCCCTGGTCCAGCTTACCCTTGAGAAATTCAGTCACTTCCAGCAGAGATGATTCCGTACTGTAGTTAGCCCTAAAACCGGATTGGGACTCATGAAGGAGCTTCCCATTTTCAATGTGTTTTTGGAGGGCCTTGTTTACATGCTTCTCTAATACTTTGGAGAGGGCAGGAAAAAGAGAGATTGGCCTGTAGTTGGCAGGGTCCTTCGGTTTGGCGTTTGCCTTTTTTTATCAGTGGAAGAATCTTAGCATTCTTCCATAATTTCAGCATGTTGCCTGAGGAGAGGGAAGCATTAAAGAGCTGGTTTACCATGGGGTTTATGGTGGAAGCTAATAGGTTCAGGATATTCGCTGGACATGGGACGGTAGGAGAGCCAAACTTAAAGCTTTGGAGAAGGGTCAGTGACTCTTCAAGCTGAAACTCAGCGAAAGCTAGTAAAGATGGAGGATCCAAGAGGTGAAATTTGCTATTAGAACTAAGGTAGAAGGTCAGTTCTTCCTCTGAGATGTTAGTGAAGGCTTGTCGGATCACGGACATCTTTTTGTGGAAGATTTGAGCTATTTGCTTAGACCATTCTTCCTTGCATGGCCCTTCCTTTGTACATACATTCGGGGCGGTAAAGGATTTGACTATGCTAAAGATTTCCTTACTCTTATTTTGGGCATTTTTTATCTTGGTTTGAAAGAAGTTTTTCTTGGCTGCCTTCACGAGAATGTAATTAGCTTTTAAGTTATCTTTATACACCTTCCTGTCCTCGGGTAGATAGGATTTACGCTATTTCCGTTCCACTTTTCTACAATTTCTTTTTCTGGATCTGAGGGAATCGTTAAATCATGGAGCTGGTGGGGCCAAACTCTTTGAGGAGCGCAAAACAATCAGTACCGCTGCATCAATCTTGGTTCGGAGCCATGAATCTATTGAGAGGGCATCCGAGTCGGGGCAGCCAGACAGCTCCGGTGAGTAATGACTGAGGGCGTCTGCGAACATCGGGATGCATTTTTTATGGAACGTCCTGTAATTAGGGACCCTCTGCCCTGCGTTAGCCCGAGGGGCTGTGGCAGAGTTGGGAATGACGAATTTTAATAGGAGGTGGTCAGAACAGATAATGGGAAGAGGTAGGCTTACTGATATGTCAAAGTTGTGAAAGATTTGATCTAGGGTTTGGCCCTTCTCATGGGTGGCCGAAGAAATAGATGGAAACATGTTGCAGGCCTGCAGAGTCTCCAACAAGGAAATTGTTTGAGGGTCTTTTCCATTGTCCATATGTATATTGAAATCTCCCAGAATAAGGCAGTTGTTGTATTTTAAGGCTAGGAAGGTGGTGGCTGTATTAAGCGTACTAATAAAATTTCCAATGGCACTGGGAGGTCTGTAAATCAGAAAACCAGCTAAGCTATGATGGGGGGATAAAGTACAGCGGAAGCCTAAGGACTCTGCGCCCTCGATGTTTTCCATCAGGATGGGAGAGCAGTCTAGTTTTTTATTGTAAATTATGGTGACACCACACCCTTCCCACTCGGCCGGTCCCTCCTAAGGATTTTTTAACCCGTAGGGATGGCCGAGGTGATAGTAGGGTTGGAGGCTTCAGACGGCCAGGTCTCAGTGAGAAATAAAAGATCAGGCTGTTCGTCTAAAAGTAGGCAATAAATGTGTGGTTCATGCTTTTTCATAGAGCGACAATTTAAAGGGTGGCCTTTAAGTCCTCTGTTTTCATATTGTTTTTACACTTATTGTTGCGTGGGAGGATCTTGGGTGTGAGTTTCCTGGGCTGGAGGAGAGACAAGTTGCACTTATTGCATCAAAAGTCTACCTCCAAGCGCGGATCAGCCACTGTACACTGACATAATGGTAGCCGCCTAAGGCTAAGCAGTTTTTCCCTATTGTAATATAGTGGAAGAAACTCACCGGAGGGGAACTGGGCAGCATGGCCGGCGCTGGACGCCTCTGGAACGCCTCGAGGCGCAGACGGGTTTGCCTTTGGTGCGCATTCGGCGCGCCCGCTGCGCGCGTCCGTTTGCATCGGGAATATATAGGCTAATACCAATGATGCAAACTGGATCGGTAACGCAGCTGTGGAAGTGAAAACTGAGTGGGCAGTAGTGTGGAGCGTGATAGTAGCCCCAGCCCTCCGCACAATCGGCTTATCAGCTGCGGCGGACCAGGACTGGAGGAAAAGCAAGATGTGAATCGAAGCAGCTAAGGAGGTGTAGGCAAGCAGAATCAAGTAAAGTGCAAGTGCGAGTAGGTAGGAGAAATTGTTAAAAAGCACAGAGTAATTAAGCCACACATATACAATTTAAAAAGTATTAAAAACATCTTAGCATGGCAAGAAACACTAAATCCTACCACTGTCAGCTGCGCACGTCTGTTTGCATCGGGAATATATAGGCTAATGCCTATGATGAAAACTGGATTACTAACACAGCTGAGGAAGCGGAAACTGCGTGGGAAACAGGGGCTCAAATTGGAACATAAATTCAAAGTTATTCTGAACAGGGGCCCCCAAAATAAGTTTGGCCCAGGGCCCCCAAAATCCTTAAGATGTCCCTGTCTATACCCCAGCCTGCGTCGAAATCGAGTAGAACGGCAGGGGAACTGCGTCGGAGTAGTTCTCCACGGGTTTGGATGAACCCCAATGCCAAGATTTAAGCACGACGGGCACAAACCGGCTGCGGGAGGCTGAGGACAGAATGGCGACTGCACTTCCCAGTGGCCGCTGAGGTGGTGAGAGAGAGGCGGAGAGCGGAGGAAAACAGGAATGCTGTCTGCGACTTCGTTTTGAGAAGAATTTGACCATCATAGGAGCAGATCGCGCCCGACGGAGCAGACTGGTAATGGCGGAAAGGCAGGTCAGCGGCCCGGTTAGAAGGGGAGTGCGCGGTATTCCAAGTAGGCGACTCAGCACTGAGAGAGCAGGTAGACCGCGGGGAGCGTCCAGCGCAGCTGAGCTCTTGAGGAGTGCGGACTGAGGGGCCCCTGGGGGGTCACCGGTGGCGGCGGCAAGCAAGAGGGTCCGAGAGACTTGCGGAGGCAATGCCTTATTGGGAACGGCCCATGAGGAGAGGCCCCACAGAAAGGGGCTGGAGACCCTGATGGTGCACGGGCGGCGGCCCACTGGAAAGAGCGCAACTATGGCCCGGGGCAGAGACACACACTGGATGAAAGGAGCAGCGGGGATTGAACTGTAGGAATAAAAGACACGCAGCTGTGATATGGGGACTTCGGGTCTTGCAGAAGCAGAGGTTGAGAGAGGCCTGCAGGAACTAAGTGTGGGGAGCCCAGGAAGATCGCCGGATCACAGAAAAGAGGGGTGCAGAGGAGAGTGAACTGAAGAGACACCCAAGGTGGGACAGAGACACCAGGAGGAGGGTGCCCGTGGGGCTGCCCCTTTACGCCATCAAGCCTGGAAAATAGCACCGGAGTATAGATCCTGAGGAGTTCCTGTGCCTGCTACACCAACCTGCTAGTATGGGTAGGCCAAAGAGACAGAGCCAGATAGACTAATTGAGGGGGACCCGCGGGAGGCACAAAGCGCTACCCTCGACAGGCACCAGCAAGACCTGGGGGTACACGGGCCCCATTAAAGGAGGGAGAGACCAGGCGCAGTTGAAACTGATGTTGCTGCAATATACTACTGAACGGACTATGAGAACCCCAGTTCTTGAGGGGGATACCAATACACAAGCTAGAGGTTGGAGGCAACCGGAGCCTCTATAGGAAAGTTGGCAACCACAGACAACCAGAGGGGGGCCAGAAGAGCTGCCCACCAGCAAGATAAGAGTACACGGAGGTCGGCAAGGAGTTACTGGCCCCCTGGCTGGTACCCAGCCTGAAGAGAAGAGCGGCCGGTTGGTTAGATGGGGAAAGTGCCGAAACACAGTGGACACAGTGCCCTCAGCATGGTGTTGGGGGGGGTGGCAGCACCCAGACAGATGATGACGACGAGGGCCCAGAATTGGGGAAGAAACCTCTACTGCGCGACCCGCAACCTACCCTGATAGACATTATGCAAGCCATCACGGCCTCCCGAGAGGCCCTAGAAACGGAAATTGATGCCATTGGTACGGACTTAAACCTATTGAAGGATGACCACCGCTGATTAAAAGAGAGTACCAACCATAAAAAAGACTCTCCGATCTCCCCACAGAAGTGACGGAACTGCAGAAATCCCTCAGGGACATTGAAGCCAAGGTGTGAGTCCTAGATGTGAGAGCAGAAGACATTGAGGGGAGGTCTCGTAGGAACAACCTACGCATAGTGACAAGGCCCTTGACTGGGTCCACTCTTTCCTCACCGGCAGAACGCAGCGGGTCAGACTCCCTTCTTTCCTCTCGGACCCTACACCAACCACCTGCGGAGTCCCCCAGGGATCCTCCCTCAGCCGCACACTCTTCAACGTCTACATGGCTCCACTCGCCCCATCGTCAGAACCCACGGACTCATCATTGTTTCATACGCAGACAACACCCAACTCATCCTCTCCCTATACAACGAACCCAACGCAACCAAACACAACTGTCAAGAAGGCATGGAAGCTGTCGCCAAATGGATGAAAAGCAGCTGCCTACAACTCTACAGTGACAAAACAGAAGTACTCATCATGGGCCCACACCCCGATGCCTGGAACAACACCTGGTGGCCCCCCGCCCTCGGTAACCCGCCCACTCCCACGAACCATGCACGCAACCTCTGTATCATCCTGGACTCTGAGCTCAAAATGGACTGCCAGATCAACTCAGTCGCATCCTCCTGCTTCCACACCCTCCGCCTCCTACGTAAGACCCTCAAATGGATCCCCCTCTAGCACAGAAAGACCGTCACTCACACCCTCGTCACCAGCAAACTTGACTACGGCAGCACACTCTACGCCGGTATAAACAAAAACCTCGCCCGCAAGCTACACAAAATCCAGAACGCCACCGCAAGACTGGTCCTCAATCTGCCAAGACACTGCCATATCTCCCAGCACCTGTGCACACTCCACTGGCTCCCCATCGAGGCTAGAATAACCTTCAAGATTCTCACCCACACGCACAAAGCCCTCCACAACACCGGACCAGCATACCTGAACAGCCGACTTGAATTCCACGCATCCCAAAGGACCCTACGATCAGCCCATCTCTCCTACGCTGTGGTCCCCCGTGCCAGAAAGACCAGATCGGGAGGCCGATCCTTCTCTTTCCTCACGGCCAGAGCCTGGAACACCCTACCGCTCCACCTCAGACAGACAACATCACTCCCCATCTTCACGAGAAACCTCAAAACTTGGCTCTTCGATAGACCTCCTCCTTGATGGACTGGAACCTGCACCTACCTTCCTCCCCAGTGCCTTAAAACCCTCACGGGTGAGTTGTCGCGCTTAACAAGTACATGATTGATTTGATTGATTGATAGTGGGGATGCCAGAGAGAAAAGAAGGAACGGACATGGTACAGTTCCTGGAAGACTGGATCAAGACAGAAGTAGCACTAGAGGGACTCTCACCATTTTATGCCCTGGAGAGGGCACACATAGTCTCAGACAGGATCCCCAAGCCGGGAGCTCCCCCACTACCCATACTGGCGCAGCTTCTGCACTTCAGAGATCGAGACCATATTCTCAAGCAAGCTTACCAGAAAAAGGATCTGCAAGTGGGCAATAGTTAGGTGATGGTGTTCCCCGACTTTACTAGAGAGGTGCAAAGGCCGAGGGCTTCATTCTTAGCGGTCAAAAAGAAACTGAGGCAGCTGCAAGTCCCATATTCAATGCTGTTCCCAGCATGACTAAGAGTGGTTGGCCAGGCGGGACTGCAGTTTTTTCACACACCACAGGAAACCTGGGAATGGCTGGACTCTGGCTCAGAAGGTGACAGGCGGGGAACCTCCCCTGGATCAGTGCCAAAGAAGAAAGACAGGGGCCCAGGCACAACGGGGACGCGCTCCTCAACAGAAGCCAGAGCAGAATAGCACAAAGCCCTCAAAGCGGTGGCAGAACTCAGCCAAGTGGGGTCTAGCCCCAGATCGAGTAGAAGTGTCCGAAAGACGGACTGCTCAGATGGCTCGCAGGCTACAAGCACGACTGAGGACTCGGATACAGATACTCTGAAGATAACGCCCAAATCTGTGGACGAAATCATCTAAGGGGGGAAGGAGGACGCAGAGAGGACATGAACCCTGCTGGAACATAGCCTTTTGGAGGCAGAGTCGAGGACGGGTGCCGGAGGATTATCCTGACGGAAAAGATGATAGACGGAGCGCAAGCTGGGGCCGAAGATCCGGATATGAAAGAGGGGCGGATCCGGCCAGCGGGGCTCCTGGACCTGGTTGGTAAGCTTCACAACCTCAAAGTTACGAGGAACTTGATCTTTATTTCTTCTTGTTTGGAGGGGATCTGGACTACCTTTACCTGTCCTGGGGAGGGGGAGTTGAGGGGTTTGTTTGTATTGGGAGTTACTTTTGGGGGCCAGGTGTGTCAGGGGTAGGAAAGTAGATCGAGAACGGTTAAGACCAATCCAGTGGTATCCCCCATTGACCTTAAGTGCATCTCGTAGAACTTGCGAGGGATGCACACCATGACAAAGCGCCACAGGATACATGCATACTTAGTGAGGAGAGGGGACAAATTGCAATGTTGCATGAGACTGATATAACTGCGAAAGAAGGAGCTGTGCTACAATGTAGATGGCGGGGGCAAATGTATTAAACAAACTATTCAGCATTTGCTAGGGAGTCCTGGTATGGGTAAGAGCAGTAGTACCGTTCCAATGCCCTAAGCAAATACTAGACCCCGAACGGAGATATATAGTCCTGTTAAGCAAACTGGATGGGAAGGACGTGACGATTGGTAGCATCTATAGGCCAAGCACTGATCAAATTCTGTTTCTAGCACACCTTTCTAGGACTCTGGCACCAGCACTTATGGGATCGGTGATAATGGGGGGGACTACAACTGTATTGAAGATGTGGTGCTGGACCAATCCCACCCGCCCCTGCCAGATTCACCCATATGTAGAGCAGCTGAAGCGCACAGAAACTGGCAGCAGCAATGGGGGCTAATAGACACTTGGAGGGCACAACAAGGACAGAGACTATTAATGTTTCTCGCCCCTACATGAGTTACATGTTAGGTTAGACTCCATGTTATAGTCCCCGGATGTGTATGAATGTGTGCAGATGAGTGAGTACCTGGCGAGGACGATCTCGGATCATAACCCTTTACTGGTGGGGCTGGTCTGGACTAGGAGTAGGCCGAAAATTCCAACCTAGCGCCTTAGACCAGAGGCGTTTTAGGACCAAGTATTTCAAGCAACAATACGTACAGCAATTGGGCAATACTTGGATGAGAATGCCAGGACGGCACAAACCATTTGGTTGAATGGGAAGCCTTCAAGGCTATGATATGGGGCAGGTGCATCTCCGAGGCGGTAGGGGTGAGAAAGATGCTTCTGAGGGACACCACAGCAGCAGAGCAACACCTCCGAGAGCTAGAGAGGGAGAGACCGGAAAGGATTGACAAACAAGAGGAACTGCTAGCTGCTAAGGAAATAGTATCTGAATATGTAGAGCGGTTGCACTGCTTTGATTACAAAAACGAAATGGTGCGTGCTCACATAGAAAGGGATGAGTCTGGGGCACTGTTGGCCTGGCTGGCTAGCCCGGCTAAGAGAGGGTCGGTTATCCTGGAAATGAGGGAAGAGCAGGGTGAGGTCTGACATCAGCAACAGGATATCAACGACATATTCCTGAGGTATTATACTGGGCTATATGAAAGTAGGGTATCCCCCACAACCGATGAGATAGACTATATCATGGGAGATATTGAGCTGCCAGCAATATTGGAGGAAGAGGCGGTGTCAGTAGAGAGGGAAATAGAGCTGGGAGAGGTGAGGAGCGCTATCAAGGCCATGGCCAGAAACAAAACACCTGGGACAGACGGACTCCCAGTTGTTTTATTTCACATACGTCGACCTCTTGGGCCCTCGGTTAGTGGAAATATATAATCATGCAAAGCAGATTGGGAAGCTCCCAGAGTCAACAAGGGAAACAGTGATTATCCCGCTGTTGAAACCAGGGAAACCTCCATCTGATAAAACGGCGTACAGGCCACTCTCTATGCTCAATTTGAATTAGCAAATTTTGAGCAAGATCCGTGCCACCCGTCTCCTGCCACACATGGTAGATCTCATACACCAAGACCAAGCAGGATTTATACCCTCCAGGAACACAGCGATGAATGTTTGGAGACTATTGCTTCTACTCGAAGCCGACTCCTACTGTAGGGTGAAGGCTGTGATCTTTTCAGTAGACGTAGAGAAGGCCTTTGATAGCCTTGAATGGCCTTACCTATTTTGGGTGATGAGAAGGTTTGGGTTTGGGTCTGAATTTGTATCATGGACTGCCTTACTATATACAGAATCTACGGCTAGAGTTAGGATGGGCAAGCTCATATCAGACTGTTACAGAGTGGGGCGAGGAACGCGGCAGGGGTGTCGTTTATCGCCCTTGCTGTTTGCCTTGGCCATGGAGCCTCTGACAGCCAAAGCTAGGAGAGGATGCTTCTACCGTGGCCTGGAGGTAGCCGGTCAAACACACCACATAGCACTGTACGCCGATGACTTACTATTATTCCTTAGCAATGTGAGGGAGGACCTTCAGGGAGGCAAAGAACTGCTAGCGGCACTAGAGAGAGTGGCAGGCCTTAGGGTAAATTGGACAAAGTCATGCCTCTTCCCTGCCATGGAAGGTAGGGAAAGACCACAGAAGATGGAGGGAGTCTAGAGGGAAAAACCTTGCTTGCTGTCCCTAGGAGTCCAAATATATCAGTGCCATTCAAACCTGCTAGAGGGTAATGTGGGGAGGGCATTAAGGGGAGTGAAAGCAAGTTTTTGTTTCTGGGGGACCCTTCCCCCTATCAGTAGCAGGCAGATTAGCCTTACTAAAGATGGTGACCTTACAGAGACTATTATATTATTTCCGGGTACTCCCGGTTTGGATCCCGGCACGGATGTTTCGACCTCTCCAGGCATTGATGACGGCATTTTGATGGGAAACGGGGAGACACAGAGTAGAACTCACAACACTAATGAGGCCAAAAGCAGCAGGGGGACTGGCGGTGCCAGACTTTGAGTATTATTATATAGCAGCCCAGCTGCAATGGCTCACGAAATGGGTAGCGAGCCGGGTGAGAGGGACAGCGCCTACAAGGTGATGCGGCACCAAGTCTTCATTTCCTGTTGCATGTGGTGCTGAGGCTCCCCATTCAGGAGGGAGAGATGACCACCGAACTAAAAATAATTCGCAAATGCTGGAACAGAAACCTGCAGAGGTCCAAGACCCATATGCCCATATGCCCCAGATATTCCACTATCTATATGTGAATCACTTTCACATGGGGTAGACTTGCGAGGACTGGAGAGAAGCAGGGGTGACCACTGTAGAGATGCTATACAAAGGCGGAACCTTGCTACCCTTTAATGACTTCAGGGAGAGGTACGACATACCTGGGGAGACTTCCTACTACATACCGGCCTCACAGCGGTGATACACAAACATTGGGGAGGGGGCCCCTCGGAGCCACCTACGTCAGAGGGGTGTCAATATGTGGTATCCGCGGCAGGGACATACAAAGTGGTCACCTGCTTATACAGGCAGCTTAGTCATGCGACCCTCCCCGCCCTCAGTAAATTACACCAGAAATGGGAGGAGGATCTAGGGGAGCCAATCGCCGAAAAAAACATGGGGAGAATTGGTAGAACGAGCAAACAAGGGTACTGGAAACACCAGATTTCAGCTTGTTCACTTCTATGTCCTGCACTAAGCATACCTCACTCCAGGTCACATTAATAGATACTTCAATATAAGAACAGCGGGGAAACGGCCACTACAACGCGGCCGTTTCCACGCATAACTTAACCACGCATGCATTACAACGCATGCGTGGTTATCACACATAGCCTTTACCCCGCATGCCTTTACTACGAGACACGTAGAAAAGGCATGTGTGTTAAAGGCTAAAATTAACAAGCATTGGCATAGCCAATAGGTCTCGCCTTTGGAACCTTATACGTGTTTAGCCATGCAACAGTTGATGTTGTTGCACCAAGGACATTGTGCTGCATAACTAAATACTTATAAAGTCACAAAAGCGAGACCTATTGGCTATGCCAATGCTTGTTTAATACATCTTTGGGTTTCCGACAATCCTATTGTGGTGATAAAGTCCTTCACCCAACTCTCCGCCAAAATATAACACCATTCATAGCATATTGCTTTCCACTTACATTCTGGATTAAAGACAATCCTTCTTGCATGGAATTTTAAAGATGCAGTATAGGGTTAAATAATAAGTTAGTAATGCATTTGCTCGTTCTAGGTTGCCGTTTCTTCCATCTCCCCAGCTTATAATTACATGCACAGGCATGCACTTATCGCACTTTTACTTTTGTCTGCTCATGATGAACAATATCGTCAAAAAACAATGGCAAATCTAGTAGGTCTGCATTAGCATCCAATAGGCGAGACCTATTGGCTATGCCAACGCTTGTTCTCAGTTGAGCAGCCTTAGTTGAGTCTCCTTAATGCAAGTAGATGAACATGCCCACTTTCCTCGTTTAATTCATTTCAGGTAACCCGAAAGTGCTGTAAAGTAGTAGATTTCATCCTAGAATACTAACTATGCTGCTTTGCTTAGTCAGCGACCCAGACCGTGTTCTAACTGCTAATATGGGTTAAAGCGATGTGTAATCAAATGTTGTTATTGACTTAAAGTTTGGGCTTCTGCGTGCTCGCTTGGCTGGTAGTTTTTATAGTCTGCGTAGTTCTTTTATAAAGTATGAACAGTTGCCCGCTCATATTACGGTAAAAGGGGCTTGGCACTCTTTTTTGAACACGTGTATTTAGTGTTGTTTGAAGTTTTCCTCAATAGAAATGTTTGATTGTCTGCTGCCCTCCTATGGCTCAATGTGGAATTTTCCGCAGAAAAACACATTTTAGTGGTTTCTGTACTCTCAGCAACTTTAAACAAGCACGCGAAAAAAAAAGTGAAAGTGATCGCACACGGAAAAAAAAAAGTTAAAGTGATCGCGATCAAAGACAGATGGCGGCTGCACGCGTGCACGCTCGCGTGAATGCAAGCGCTAGGCCACCAAAAGCCTGTGGCAGCCCTTTGAAAACCCACACACTAAATTTCTCGCAGAGCAGTGCATGCGCTGACTCAGCGAGACCTAAAAAAGGGGGGCTTGGGGCCCCCCCCCCCAAAAAAAATGCGTGCAAAAAAAGGGGACTTGCGGGGGCCCCCCCCCCCAAAAAACGCACCTGTTTAAGTAGCGATGTGGAGGCAATCGGCGTCGTTAGAGGATACGGAAAGACACTTCCGTTTCCTCTTTACTACGTGCAACGTCAACTCAGAAGATCATGGAGAAGAGTGCAACGTCAACTCAGAAGATCATGGAGAAGAGACAACGTGGAGAGGTAAGGGGAATTTTAGATTTTAAAAACTAACGCAGGGGTCCGATTTAAATGTTAAGGGCAGGGGAGGGGTATTTGTAAGAAGAGTTTAGGGGTAGGGGAATAACCTTTACCAAGTGTATGCGCTTACCATGCATGAATTTACAACGAAAACTGTTGTAAAAGTATCCGTGGTAAAGGAATATTCGTGGTAAAGGTTATGTGTCGGAATGGCATTCTCGTTGTAACGCATGCATGGTAAAGGCATATGTTGCAACGGAATGCGTTGTAACGACATACAACCCTTCTGGGGTGAAGTGACCACAGTGCTGGTGGAGGTGACGGAAAAGGAAGTAGCCACAACACTGGGGCACTGTCTTTCGTATTGGTTTCCCCGCACTGCTAAAAATAAGGTGACAAGTAAGTTCCAGGACTTGGGCCTTTTTATTAGCAAAGAGATATCACAAGCCACTAGAAAGCTTGGGGGGTCCCAATGTACATAGGTGGAAGAGGGAGTTTATAAAGTGGGCGAACTGTGAGGGAGCAGTATGGTTAAGCATAGCCAAGAAAACTGGCAGCGAAAAAGTCGCTAGAGTCAGCTAGAACGTGGGCAGCACTGGTGTAACTTTTAAAGAATCCAGAGACAGAGGCAGAGGAAATGCGTCAGGGAGAAGCCCAGGAGAGGGAAGCAGGGAATCATAACCTATGAATCGGTATGGTTAGAAGTGGGAAGAAAAGGGAGGGACAGACAGAGGTCCCCCCCACTTATAAAGACATGAGGGCTAGAGGACATCATGATAGACCATGGACCTAGGACACGTAACACTCCTCGAGTAAGGTTCGACTGCTACTACATACGACACGCCAGGCGAGGGGAGGGGGGGGTAGGTTTTCTTTTTCTTTGTTTTTCTCTTTTCTTCGACCTCTTGCAGGAGGCAGGCAAAATGATGCTGTAGGCTTTAACCCATATCTCATTGAGGATCACTGATGTAACCAGGCGGTTTTCAGAGAGGTAGGGTGCACCAATAGGAACAAGAACTATGCAAGTAATGATGCCAGGACATGAGATCTGTCAACAGAGGGGACAATGGGAGCGAGCGAACCTTAATAACGCTTGAATATAACAGAATCTGCATTGTGGAATGTAAGACACCAAGAGTAAATGTTCAATAAAATTTGTTTAAAAAAATATGTGTGAGAGACTAATTTGTAGTTACAAGTAAGTGATTTTTCCTAATTGTATGAAGAAGGGTTTTCCGTCATCGGTAATTTTTTATAGATTCACAAGTACCTACCTCCCAGTAGATCTGACGTGTTACATGTAGCAAAACATCTAGCTGAGGAACTTTGTGGGTTGAGTCAATTGCCTGTAGGAAGAGGGGATTGTTTGTAGGAAGAAACAAGTTCAAGATTTGTAGAAAGCGGCACTATTGTAGGGTTTAAACAGACATTTATTTTCTAAATGTTGTTCACCAGATGACCAGTTTGACATGGCATAATTTTCAGCGCAGTCTAACCTTTAAAATATACCAAATGGTGGGATTAAATTGACTTGTAAGATATCCCCAGCGCTGGGTATTCTTATTGTTCTTGATCCCCTTACGACCTACCTTACCTTTCAAAACAAGTTGACAATTACTTGATGGACCTACGAAATTAGCAGTGTAATGGTAGGTCATGTAAACAAGTTTCACCTACTTTTAACAAACAACCCCAATGTAAGGCTTTGAAAAATTATGCTTTAATATGTGCATATTGCTTTTTTCTGTAGAATAATCCCAGTCTTGCATTGAGGACTATTTAAAACGTTTGTGAATCTATAAAAGATAAGAGTTCTGAAAACTTTATGTACACGGACCTTATTTGTACTCAATGTAGTTAACGAGTGTCAGCCCCAGTCTCTTAAATCGTACAAACCTCCTTCAAGCCTTTTGACATGATCATTGGCACATCTTTTTCCACATGCATGTAGAGAGAAAAAGGAGCTGTGTACGAATTGTGGGAATGGAGCCTGTGAGCCTACTGGCCCACCAACTCCGAAGCTTCAAATATTCGGCTTCAAAGCCCTCTAAGAGCTATACATCTGCTCTGAAAATGGCCATTCTTTGCATATCAGCAAAGGGATTGAAGAACTAAGAGTACAGATTTTAGCTTGAGGATTATTGCATATGCTTTATTGTGGTTCTTGAACAAGCATTTCTTGTCTGTTTTTGTTGTCTTTTGGAAACTAGCTAACTAAGGTGTCCAGTATGCGGTGCAGCCTTCCAGTCTTCACTTTCCTGGGGAAGTTGGTGGATGCGATACCATCCCTTGCAGAGATGTTTGTGGTTGAACATGGTAAGTGTACAGTGGTGAATGAAAGCATCACACAACCGTAGAATAAACAGAGGTTTGTTCGAGTAGCAAGACACACAAGAGCAACATGAAAAGCTGTACACATGCATTCCACTGTATGCTTAATTCACCCACATGTGTACATTTTCATTTCATTTTAATCACAGCAGCACTCTCTCAACAAGACACATAACCCGGTAAGATCTCATTAAGCACTTGAACATGGTTCCCTTTCTTTGTTTTGTTTGTTCAGTGAGAACAGTTGACGAGAGGTGTAGTGGCCCTTGTGAGGTTTTACACCTATACCGGTTTTCCTCATAAATGTGTCTGCGTTTCTAATTGATCTGTTCACTCTTCAGGTCACGTTTCTTTGACTGTTCTCTCAGTGGCTAATTATGCCATTCCCTATCGTGGGTCTTCCTCCCCAGTAAAGATAGGAGACCTTGTGGTGTATTTAGTGACTCTCAAGCATTCTAATTATTGCTGCATTCCATTGCAACATAGTCTGCAGTCCTAGGGTGAAAATACTAATTAGTGGGGTTTCTGCCCATCTGACTCAATTTTCCTTATTTTCCCTTCAAAATTAGTTAATTGAGGAGGACTTTACTATGGCATATTGCTTATTGTAAGTTTTAATTGTATGTACCAATGTATAGACAAAAATGTTGAGTTTAGATAGGCATCTTAATTTTAAGTATTTTAGAGATGCAGTGAAATGGCTTTGGTGTTCAATGCTTATGAATTTTATTCTAGTTATCCATGATTGAAAAGGAAAAGCTACTTTTACTATATGTGCTACCTTAGTCATAGAAAAGCAGTCCCATGTTAAACTTAGCTGGAGTTCTTCAAACGTGCACATTAGTAGCCCATCCTCATCTTTTCAAAAGACCCAAGTTTCAGCCGTTGTCAGGAGAAAGCACCATGAACACCAGTCCCTCTAGAGACCACCATATCTCAGATTTTGCAGCACAAGGGTGAGAGGATTTTTTTGATAGGTGAGTCGGATGCAGAGAGGAGGGTAGATTGCATGCAAATCTATGAAAGATGCCAACCCTGGAGAACTATTGGCATTTTCGTTTGCCAGCATTGTATCTTTTATAGATGTACATGCTTTAATCAGAATAGCGAGCATTCTACAATACATTTATACAAGTATACAGTATATTTTGGATGTTTGGAATAAATAGACTCACCTTATTGAAAAAATTGCAGAAGAGCCACCTACAACAATGCTATTCCTCTCCATTGCTGTATCTAGGCTTGTTGGGTACAGATTTCTGTTTTTTTACAGGTTTCTGCCCTGCCAATGTCTGTTATAGGTATTACATTGAACAGGGCTTTCCATGTTGACACACTCCTTGGTGAGTGCATCCTCACAGAATTTTAGAGTGGGCACCCTGATTTAGAATGATAGAATGTTATGACTGTAGCCACACAAAGGGCTATCCATTGTTTTGAAGGGGTTGTCTTTTTATTTTTATTTTTTAGGTGGGCACGAATTCCACCAACCATTGGTCAGATTTATGGAAATCTTTGGTTTGGTTAATATAGTATTATAGCTCCTGTTGTCCAAAGTGTGTTGCACCCGCTCAGCTACACCAGTCTGATTTGGGAAAAAAAGTCACTGCTGGGTCATTTAGATGGAAATTGGTTGCCACTATTGAAATACACCAGTGATGTATTCTCAATGTAACTCTATCCTTATGAAACTGGAGATCAGGTTCTTTATTTGTGAATTTTTTTGTAGTTGAGTGGCTCTCTTCATTACTGTTATCATTTAATGAAGTGCCATCTTCAAAGAGAGACATTTTGATACTGCTTTGTGGACAGATTCTAAGGGACTTGTCATTAACTATAAGAAAACGGTATTTTTTACTGCCACAAGACTGATGGTTGTCTTACTAGAGGGGAACCCTGAAGAGTCCTTATAGAAATTCCTTAATGACTTAGTTAGTCTAAAGTGCCTATTGATCAGCAGCTAGCAAAAAGCAGGATATGGTTGCCAGATATACCTCGATTGTTGCATGCCTCAGACTTAAAAAAGCAATCTAATGCGGTAAAGTAGAAAGTAGATGGAGACTTTAGTTATTGCACCATACCAGAATTGTTTCCACTTGCTCGTAAGACTTAAAGATTGATGAGGTTCTGCCTTTAGACAGAATTTATCTGCATTCCTTTAAAATATCTAGGAAATGGTATTCATTTTTCTCAGGAGCCATGTTGCCAAGTTCAGCGATACTGATTTTGGGTGCAGGACTTGGCCTTCCCAGAAAGAGAGAAGATTGAGCAGTAGTTTTAACTGCATCAAAGGTTCCTCTGGGAGAAATAAGAGATCTACGAACCAGAGTTGTCTGGGCCATGACATGGCTATAAGCATTAGATGGCACAGCTTTTGTGTCATTTTGCTGAGTATCCTCCGGATGGAAGGAAGTGTAGGAAAACATATGTAAAGGTCCCTGAAGGAGAACTCTTCCTGCACCAATACTATCCTGAGTACAACATAGATACCCTTGCACTATAATGCAAGGATACCTATGTTGACGGAAGACTGTAAAAAGTGTGACAGTGAATTGAGAGAGAAGAACTGTTCAATTGTTTTGCAGATATAGCACAATTCTACTTTCTCAAGTTGATACAATTCACCTCAGCAAATTGGTTTGCCGTGCTGTATTGTGCCAATTGTTAGTAAATCTATTTCTCTGTTCCAAAGTTATAGGTGTGTGCTGCACCTGAGAGCCTATAATGAAAAACGGTTTTAACAACCATTATAGCCTGTGGCAATTGTCTGGAGGCACTGACCTCATCGTGAAGTGCTGTGCACAAGGCAAATTATGTGCATACTAAGGGCTTGGCCACATAATGGGGCTTAGTTGTGAGAAGGAACTGATTGACCTTTCCGTGAAAAGCTGTGGAATAGGGAAGGCTTTGCACAGTGGGGGCTTGGCTACTTGGGAGGGAGGCCACCAAACGCTATGGCTAAGGCTACACGTCCTGCAAAGGGGGGCAAATCTCATAGAGGACAGAGTGAGTGTGTGAATATGGTAGGCTCACTGTTAACATGTGTGCACAGACTGAAGACTGTGTGTAGTAGGGGCTTGGCCATCTCATGGTCTTGAGTGTCTGAAGGGACTGGCTTCTCTGTATAGAGCTGTACATAGGGCAAAGACTATGTGTAGTTGTGCCGTGGATGTCTGGAAGGACAGGCTTCTCTGTAAGAGCTGTGCCAAGGATAAGTGTGTGTGTGTGTGTATTGGGTGAATGTTTTTTAGGTTTCAGTGGTGTGCTTTTTATTTTTTATTTTTAAAGGGGTTATAGTTTTTACTCAATAAATCCAAATAGATCTAGCCAGATATATAACATGTATTTCCTAATACATTTTCAGTTTGCTGAATCTGCAGGAAAGTTTCCAAAGAGACAGTACCTTCACTTTGGTTCCTTCTTGGAAGGTTGTGTGCCGATCTGTCAAGCTAAGGGCAATGACAAGGGAGGCGGGATATGGGGTGTCTAAAAGTGCTATTTTCAATTTTATTTCTGTTAGGAAGTTTTGGTCCCTGGTACAGAAAAAGCGCCTTAACGGAATTACACCAAATACGGCACAAAGTTAGAGCATGATTCACGGATTGGGTTTTTGGTGTAAATTCCTTTCGCAGTTTTTGATAAATTTGCATTTACAGAGAAGCTCTCATTTGGCGTGAAGGGATTAACTCTCAGAAAAAGTTACAGATATATGGACAGTTGAGGATACGGGGTTATCCTTGTTTTGCAAATTAAAAAAAATAAAAAAAACCCTTGGCCTGGGAAGCTTTTTTCCTGTCGTACTGTTCGGATCTGCTGATCCAAACAAGAATCTGCAGGTTCACCAAGATCTGATTGCTGATTCAAGATTAAAAGAAAATGGTCCCCAACTCCTGACCAAAAAAAAAATCCTGAAAAAAGTGAATATAGGGAGACCGGGTGGCACAAACTGACCCCATGATCCATGGTTTAAATTTTTCATTAAATGTGTTTCCCACTGTTGACCATGTGCACTATGAGTTAGACACTATGCCAGTTCTGTGTCCAGTCTTCTGTGAGCAACCAGCGCACAGTGCACATAACCTTTGTCAATGTTCAGAAAAGATTAGCCACTGAGTTTGCACTTTCTGCCAGGCCCTAGGAACAGTCCTTCACAGTTGATTAATACACACTCCACACAGTTCTCAGTTGTGTACAACAGTGTTTAGCCTTTGGCCATGCTTACAACTACACCTTGAGCTAAATCGCCTGTGAGTGGACGTTTACAGTGTACATCCTTGAGCTGTAAGCAGTCAAGCACAATCTCCAGGCCTGCACCCAACCGTTCACAACTAATAAATCCCCACTTTACACAGTCTTTGTCTATAGCACTGGGTTTTGACTATTTAACAAGGCTTTGTGCAAGAAAAGAGGCTTTTTACAGTTTTAACCCCATTTTATGCCCCTCTTGACTATGAGGTACTGGTGTAATAACTCTGAAATGCTCGAGCCATGCCATAAAAATACTCCTTGCATGTGCTATGACCCTTAAAAAGGTGACTGTTTGGGGGCGTGGCCAAGATGGCAGAGTGAGCGGACGTGTTCTCTCCGAGCTCCGCTCCCGCTGGGCCTATAGCACTTACAACAGTACTCACAGCTTTCAATTCCCCTGTCGGAGGCTTCGTTTCTGCAAAGTGCACACAGGAGGAAGCAACGACCCATTCTGCTTGCCAGTACCTGCTCGTTTGAGCGTCCCTGGAACGGCTTGGATCTCTGGCGCCCGTGGACAGGTGAGGCCGGGCCTGTTGCGTGGCCTGCTGGTTAGGGTGACCAACTGGCATGGGTCCAAATTCAGGACGGTGAGTGTAAAAATACAGGACAAAGGGTCAAAATTTAGGACAAAAATTCAGGACAGGAGGTCAAAATTCAGGACAAAACTTCGGGACAAAAGGTACATTTTACAGACACATAAGAGGAGGTCGCGCAATAGTATATAATTAAGCCCATCCATATCCAAACATATTCAACCATTTGCAAACCTATCCATCATGTATCCTTCCATCCACCCTTTCACCCTATCCATCCCTCCATCCATCCTTTCACTCATCCATTCATTATCCATCCATCCACCCTTTCACCCTATCCATCGGTACACTCATCAATCCACTCTTCCACCCATTCACTCATCCATCCAGCCTTTTAGCCTTTCACCCATCCAGCCATCCTTTCACTTACTCATCTATCTACCCAGTCACTCATCCTTCCACCCATTCACCCTTTCAATCATCCATACATCCTCCCTTTCTCTCTCCATCGACCCCTTCACTTAGCCATCCTTCTTTCCACCCATCCATCTACTCATCCACTCATGAATCCATCCATTGACACTATCGGTCATCCATCCACCCTTTCACTCATCTACCCATCCTTTTGTCCATCTACCCTCCTTTTCACTCACTCATCCATCCTTACATCCACCCTTTCACTCATCAGTTCATCCATTCACCCTTTCACTTATCAATTCATCAATTCATCCATCATTTTACTCATCCATCCACCCATTCACTCACACATCATCCACCCTTTAACTCATCCCTCCATCCTTTCACTCATTCATCCACCCTTTTACTCATCCTTCTACCCTTCCACCCATACATCTCTTTTTACATTTTGTCTTATCCATCCTTCCACTCACTCACTCACTCATCCATCCATCCTTTCTCTCATTATCCATCCATTCACCTCTCATTCATTAATTCAGCCTTTCACTAATCTATCCAGCCATCCACCCATCCCTTCACATACTCACTCACTCACCTTTTCATTTTAATTATGAACTGAGCCTTTGTCTGCAGAGTTGCAGACAGAAGAGACCCATCAAGAACGTCACTCTTGCACTAGTTCCTAAAGCAAGGGGTGGGGCGGGGAAGGGTTCAACTATGCCCTTGCACATAGGCAATCTGAGTCATGAGTCATGCATGATGCACAGCGCCAGGCCATGAGGTGACTGTGACATGGTGTTGTTTCCAGGGCTTTAAGTGGGATGAAAAAACTGGGGGGTTTCTCCAAAGTGGATGTTTGATGTGATTAAGGGCGCGGCTTTAAACACCTAAGCTAAAAATCTGTGCTTAGTATTGTGTACCGCCTGACTGGTATTTTGCATCTTCTGTCATTGTATCCATATAACACAACAAGTAACGTTACACCTGCACAAAGTCAGAATTATTGGCTTTGTCAATGGTTGTTAGTTTCATAAAATAAAAAATCAGCAATCATGGCTTCCTTTGATAATGAAAATGCATGAGGTCTAAAATGGCGAGACTGTCACCCTAATAGCCTTTGACCCCAGTGGAATGAAATGAACGTATCCTTTGCCACGTGCAACCATGCACACAGTGCACCATAAAGCCCCCGTCTCACCTTTTATTTTTCACGCTAACCAATATAAAAAATTATTTCACAAGGGACTGGACAAACAAAGCTTTACTAACACAACGCATCGGACAAAATTCCACAACTGTATGGAAAGAATAGTGCGATCCTAAAGAAGTACAGTGCACCACAAATGGTAGAAGGGCGCAAATGCTGGGAACAGAACTGGTCAATACATGGACTAATGTTCCAGGGCGCTAGACGATTTCCAGAGCAACCTAAATACACCGTAAAAACCTCATCACTGCTTGACCTGGCTCCATTCTAAACTTGTAAACAGTCAAACCTGGATGGCTCAAAATCAAATATTCTAGTGGGGTGGCATACTCAAAACTTCACAATGTATTATAAGTCCTCTGCATTCAGTGAAATGTTAAGAGAGAAGAGATAATCAATAACTCTCCTTGGATTCACAAATTATGGCGAAATCAATCTTCATTCAATAGTATAATGCTTTATTCAATAGAGTGAATATATTTAAAAAAAAGAAAAAAAAACAGGAATCAGCCTTGCGAACACATTTTGTTCCTTACAGAAACTTTGTCATGGTAAAAGCTATCGTCGAAGGGCCAAAAACACATATCACATGGCAGTTCCTAGACATTTGAACTAACTCTCCGCGTTACCTCTCTAATCTTCTCAAACTAGCTGGCAGCCGGAGAGGCTTCCTGAGTGAAAACTAAATTGTTCTAGAAACGCCCAGAAACAACGCCCCCCACACACACACACCCCCCCAGGCAGTCTTCTGTCTGACAGAATGCCCTGCCCCGCACAGAGGTTGTAGGAGGCCGGCAATATGCTTTGCTGCCCAGACTGCCCCATTGTCATTCTGTATGTGGCAATCAGCCGCATACAGAATGACAAAGGGCGGGTGGGGCTGCTCTTGTGCTCGAGGAGGAGTGCGAGGCATCCCCATCAGGGGCTGAGGCTTCATGCAGGGAACAATGCTGTTCCCTGCAATACCCAAAATTACGGACAAAAGGCGTCCGTAAAAAGGATTTTACAGAGTTAGCAGTTTTATCTATTTTTCATGGATTTGTATTAGCATGCTGTAGGAAGGTGAGATTGTCTCAACGAATCACTTGCCAATAATGCTGTCACTAGCTAAGGTTGTGGCATTAACCATTCAGAGACAGTGACATGAAGCAGCCAGGGACAGTGAGCATATGTTTCCCGTGTGCTGGGTGAGAGTTTACAAAGACAGAGGCTGTTGCCCCCATACTGTCTGATGTTCACAGCTTTTAAGTGCCCATCCCATCATTAGATACCCGTGATGTCAGCTTGTGTGGATAAACGTAGGGAAGGCAGTTAACTCACACGTTACCTTCGTCTTGCTTTATTATGCTTAGCTGTTGGAAACACACTTCTAAGCCAGAAAGGACCCTAGTTTGGCCCAATTGAAAATCACAATAGGATTTCATGTCCATAAACGCCAATTTCAATGCCTTGTTACCCATGCCATATTTTCCAGCCTGAGAAACAGATTTAGGTGTTGCTCTTCTTCGCTCAGTCTTTCCTTGTAGCCTAGGGGGTTTGAAATGTTCGCAAATTTTGGTCCTCGAGCTGAAAGATATGTATCCTTCAGAAGCAAATTCTCATCTGTTAGCAGTCAGCTTTAAATATTTTGCCCTGCCTAGAAATCATGCAAACCTCGAAGCAGCAGCAATTTGGGAACCATAAACACTATCAATACATCACCTTTCTTTGGACAAAGTGGAAAATGAAACCTTCTTCGTGCTAGGAAAGACACTCTGTTTTCCGAAAATACATCCACCTTTACCTGCAGAGAACATATTCTTCCATTGTTTATAAAATTATGTTCAAGGAATGAAGGGTATAGATGGATTGAAGAATTAAAAAAAAAAAAAATGCTATGGTTCAGTTCTGGCTCTACAATGTAGGTTTTAGATCTTCACACAATTACGTTAGGATGATCTGCAGTTGCATCGCAAAGAAAGTTAGGAACATCATTCACGTATAAGCTGAACAGCAATGGGGCCAAAAGACATCCTTGCGTCAATTCGCTTTTGGTAGAAATCTCCTTTGTTAGTCTGCTCTGGTTTTCTGAGTAAAGTTGCAAAATTATTGCTGTTATTTACGGGTTACAGAACAGGATCCATAATTTAGCCCACTAAAGCTAGCTCGCAGGGGCAGGGCACCTATAACAGCGAAGGGAGGAAGGGGGGGCTCTGGCAGCGACGGGAGCCTCCCCAGAGCTGTGGCGGAGTTACAGGGCGATCTGGAGGCAGAAGGGTACAGTAAGGGTACCTCTGCGTCAGTCGGTACAGTAAGGGTACCCCTGTCCGGCACAGTAAGGGTGCCCGAGCCAAGGTCCGGGAGCCGAAGGAGGTTCTGGGAAGACCGCGACGGCGCCCCGTTAGTCCTTCGGGCGGTTGGGGGGCCTGACCAACCGGGGGTGTGCCATAACACGCTCCGCCCCCGTTAAAAGGGGCGGGAGTATTAGACAGATCACGTGATCCAAAGGAGGATCTGAAAAAATGTGCCGCACTGCCGGGCATCGACCCACCGTGCGTGCTGGCTCGCAAGGCGGGCGGAGCAGCGAGGGGCTGCTTGCCCTGGATCGCCCGTAAGATAACCCACTCTATCGTCATACTTATGTTGTATGAAATAAACCTGCAGCAGTTCTTCACCCATAACGAATGTGTCAGTGTAATCTTTGGGTGACGTCTGTGCATACGTGTTGAGTGGAGCGGATGACGGTGTGGTCACTATGACAAAGGGCGGGTGGGGCTGCTCTTGTGCTCGAGGAGGAGTGCGAGGCATCCCCATCAGGGGCTGAGGCTTCATGCAGGGAACAATGCTGTTCCCTGCAATACCCAAAATTACGGACAAAAGGTGTCCGTAAAAAGGATCCTCACGGACAACGGACGTGAGGTCCCAATTACGGACGGTCCTGCGGCTCTGCAGCTGCTGTCGGGCCCCTGGAGGGTGTCTGGTCGTTGGCGCTGCACGGACAGGCCCGGGGCGATTTCTCACATCTGCACCCTGCCCCCGACAGTACTTAAGAGGCGGGCACAGAGACACAGCTCCGGGCCGGAGGCGCGCCCGCGACGGCCTAGCAGTCACGTGGGCCCTCTAGAAGTTGATGGGAGGCGCAGCTTGAAACACCTGAGCGCCCTACAGTTCGCCGGCGACCCCCGACCCCGCACACAGCTTGCCGGGACCCCTGCACTACCCGACGGCAGGTTACGGCCTACTCGAGGCCGGTGGAATACAGGAGGACCCCAGGTCACCTGCCTCCTCTGTGGGTGCTGAAGCATCCGACGTGTGGCGGCATCTTCTGGAGACGACTTGGAGGATCTCCTGACAAAAAGAATGCTGGGGCTGTGAGCGTAGCCACCTGGTCAGGCATGCTCTTGTGGAGCCGTGTGGGCCCAGTCGCAGATAGGGCCTATTGCAGCGGGGAGCTACCGCTTTTCCTGTCCTTGACTGGCCCCCCTCTGTGCGCTCCCTGTCCGGCTTGGTGTGGCCCCTTGATACAGGTTGAACACTATTGGGAGTAGGGGCCATCTTGATAGCACCATTCCCGCGCAGTGTCGATGGAAGACAGGGGGACAGACTGAGCAACAACGCCAGTGCCCCACGAAGTTCAGTCTCTGCTGTCACTAGTGCACGGGCCGCCCCTGGGAGGGAGTTGGTCGTTCTCCGTTGCCACCTGCAGTGAAAATTGCGGAGCGGAACCTCCCCTGTGGCGAGGACGAGGCGCGGCCATTCCTCTGAGAGTGGTTGATACTGGTTGTACACTAGTTGGAGCAGGGGCCATTTGGATAGCACTACTCTCGCGCATGGGCGATGGATGACAGGGAGACAGGTTTAAAGCTGCGCCAGTGCCCCGCAAAGTCTACTCTTTGCCATCATTAGTACACGGGCCCCCAATGGGGGGCGTGTGGGACTGACCGGTTTCCGTTGACACCTCTAGTGACAATCTCTGAGCGAGAACGAAGCACAACCCGCGCAGCACGGAGGCACAGCATTCATTCTTTTGAGAGTCGAGGTCCCCCCCCCCACTTCACCGGCAGTCTCCCCTCTCTGGTGGCCCTATACATTGCTTGGACAGCCTGACCTGCTTACTCCACGATGACTACGGCCAAAAACAACAAGCATTTGCAATGCAATAGGTCTCGCATTTACAAGAGTTTGAGCTATTGACATTATTTATGTGTTTTGAAAACCTGCATGCAGTGTGTAAACGCGCACTTTGTACTTATAGTCCTTGCTTACGAGAAGCAAGGCTGGCAGTAAAACAGGCACAAATGCGAGATCTATTGCATTGCAAATGCTTGTCCTTATTGCATGTGAGAGCACTTTGAAATATGTGAGGTCTGGTGTGTACTATAGAAGCGCGTTTCTTGTGTCTGACTTAGACTATAATGTTGCTCCATGTAAGAATCTAGGCCACATACAGGGTGCACAATGACAACTGACTTGTCTCTTAACTCACTGATGGCATTGTGATCATGTTGAAGTAAGGGGGGGCATGAATATTTTTTGGTTCATGCTTAAAAACTTTTAATACTTGTCTCCCAATGCAGTGATATGATCTGATGTACTAAGATAAAAATACTCACTTTTTAAAATTCGAGTCTTCATCATACTTTTATATGGTGTTGGCTAAACAGTTTATGTGCAAACATTTTCATGGCTCGGCTTGTGCACAGACTATTAGAGCCAAGCCAGTCCCTTAGCTCAGCTCTCCTTAATTTGTTGGCTCGCCCACCTCTTGAATCCAAAGCACCCTATGCTTGACATGTGCATAGAATGGTGGATGCTGTGGTTGCATGTAAGTGTACATGCCGACTGCTAGCATTACCCCAGTCCCACCCCCCTCCTTACCTTAGAATTACCCCCAGGCGTCAGACTGGATCCGGAGAATTTTTCATCAGCAGTACCCCTGCGTGTCGAAAAGTGGCGTTGGTCAGCTCCGTGTTCGTCGTCGGCATCGTGGTCGCCGGGATGACATCCTGTTGGTAAATCATGCCAGGTGGCATATGCGGGCTCTGCAGTGGGACCTGAAGTTCCAGTGGGCACAGCATCAAGGGAATCTATCCGATATCATCCAGATCTCGGAGGGCACTGCACATCTGTTGCAGTGGTGGCTAACAAACCAGGATTGGGTCAACAGCAGATCCCTCTCCCTCCCCTTTACAGCAGTTACAGATGCATCACTTCTGGGAGAGGCGGAGATCAGAGGCCTCTGGTCTGGTCTCTGGCGGGGTCCGGGCCCCACATTAATATTCTGGAGCTCCTGGCAATTCGTCTGTCTCTAAAGGCATTCCTTCCCTCTGTCAAGTGAAGAGTAGTGCAGGTGTTCACAGACAACACAGACAACACTTCAGCCATGTGGTATTGCAACAAACAGGGCGGAGTGGGGTTGTGGACCCTATCTCAGAAGGCTCTTCGCCTCTGGAAGTGGCTGGAACATCAGGACATGTCCCTAGTGGTTCAACGCATGGCAGGTTCTCTGAACGCCAGGGCGGATGAACTCAGCCGCCGGTGCTTGATGGATCACGAGTGGCGTCTTCACTCTGAGGTGGTGCAAGGTCTCTTTCAGCAGTGGGGAGAGCCTTGGTTAGATCTATTCGCCACCGAAGACAACGTGCAATGTCTGCAGTTCTGCGCGTTGGAATTTAAGGCAGCACTCGCTCGGCGACGCTTTTCGTCTTGAGTGGAATTGCAGTCTTCTATACGCCTTTCCGCCCATACCACTTCTGCCCAGAGTGCTGAAGAAGATCAAGCGCTACCGGGCCCAAGTCATTCTTGTGGCTCCGGACTGGGCACGAAGAGTCTGGTATCCCGAGCTCTTAAACATGGCCATCGATCCTGCCACTTCGGGTGGTTCTTCTGTTTCAACAGCAGGGGACGGTCCTTCACCCAAACCTGTCCAGCCTCCACCCCCTTGCATTGAGATTGAGCGGCGACAGTTGACAGCTTTCGACCTTCCTCCTGTCTGTCTGTAATGTACTCTGTAATGTAATCTTGGCAGTCAGGCATCCCTCCACCAAAATAGTATCTGCCTGTAGATGGAACAAATGTGTGGCATGGTGCGCAGCAAAGGCTGTGGATCCCCTTTCTGCCCCTCTTTCAGAGGTTCTCCTCTTCCTGCTTTCTTTGGCCCAACAGTGCTCTGGTCTGGGCACTCTCAAAGGCTATCTTTTGGCCATTTCGGCCTTCCTGATCAGTCTTCTCTTTTCAAGTCCTCTATTGTAAATCGCTTCCTTAAGGGCATTACTCATCATTTTCCTCCTATTCCTTTTGTAATGCCCCAGTGAGACCTGAACCTTGTTCTGACGTATTTGATGTGTGCGCCCTTTGAGCCACTGCATAATTGCCCTCTGAGACTCTGACTCTGAAGACTGCCTTTCTGGTTGCCATCACCTCTGCTCGCAGGGTGAGTGAGCTCCAGGCTCTTTCTTTAAGCCTCCTTTCCTTGCTGTTTATCCGGACAAGGTTGTCCTTAGAACGCGACCTTCTTTTCTTCCCCACCTTCTTTCCGCCTCTGCATCCTTCTAAAGAGGAAGAACGGTTCCACCGTATGGATCCAAAACGTGCGCTTTCATTTTATTAGGATTGCACAAGACAATTCCGGGTGGATGATCAGCTCTTTTGTTTGATATGTGGGCGCCAAGAAAGGTCGGGCAGTGCAAAAGCGCACCATCTCTCGATGGGTCGTTCTTTGCATAAAGATCTGCTATTCCTCAACGAAACCTCCAGTAGGGTTGCGCTCCCATTCCACCTGGGCGGCGGCGGCCACTTCTTCTTTGGGACTTGGAGTCCCCCTTCATGATATCTGCCAGGCGGCCATGTGAGCTACATTGCACACGTTCACTAAACACTACTGCCTGGACAGCCAAGTCCGAAGAGACTGCTTCTTTGGCTGCTCTGTTCTTCAGGACTTCCTGGTGTGAACTTGGTTCGCAGACCCACCTCCGGGATTGGTATTGCTGGGGTAAGGAATCCATAGCTAATAGTATCTTTCAGATGAACAAGTTACTTACCTTTGGTAACGATATATCTGTAAGAGACATATATTAGTTATGGATTCCTTACTGTTGCATTGTGCATTGTTCACTACTTTGTCCTCTCCCCTCCCTGTCATCAGCTCTGCGTTCTGGAATGTTGACAGACGACAGAGTGATGACTGCAGAGACCGGACACTCCTCCCGGATCTCCTCGCTGACCTTCATTTATGTGTTGGAATTGTTACAATAAACCTTCAGCTTAAATCTACTTCAAGTGGAACTCCTCTTTACAATTTGGCAACAGGTTTCCAACACATCTGAACCAGCATGCCAAAAAGTTCTAAATTGCTACGTTTTATGAGCTACATTCCTCACACCCACCAACCACTACTGTTCTGGTGGGCCATTTCGTCGTCACTCTGCCGAAGGTCAGCAAGTTCAAAAGAGTCTACGCTACGAAGACTTGTGAATATTTGGGCTGGTTTCCAGCGTTCATCATTCTTAAGTGACAGCCCCTGCCATTACCACCATGTTTCTCCCACCACCATCATCCTTTGAACTTTCACCATCATATGGATTTTGAGGACTTGTTATACCATCCATCCTCATCTGCGGCACCCCTTCTCCACCTGGCTCGCTATGTGGTTTTCCCACCTGCCCTCATCACGCTAGTTCTAATGCATAGTTTGGTGCAACCATGAGTGTTTCTTTTTGTTGTTTCTTTGTGCGCTCAACACTAGGACCCGCAACGTTGTCACGCTTGGCATGCCGCAACGCACCTTTGCCTTCCATTCGACTGGCCAGTGCCAACCGCCGCACAGCTCCAACTGACCTCCAACGGCCACTCTGCAACTGCCACCCTGCAACCTTCGCAACTGCCTCAGCTGTAACTAGCATAAGTTATCAGCTGCCGACGGTTGCTCGGCGACGCATCTCATCACTTCAACTACGTCATCAGCGGCGGCCATCTTTAGAAGAATTCTCAGCTTACAGTCTGGCTCCTGTGACGTGCACACGTTGCGCATCAACATCAGCGGCGGCAAGAAGTACGCACCCCGTGCACCAATATAGCTGTTTGTTTAGCATAGCCATTCTGCGAAGGCGATCAAGGAGCCACACCCTAATGCCAGACGTTCTTCTCACATGTGTTCCTGGAGCCAGTCGCTTCCTCACAGTAAGTCTACCTACTGCATGATTTCCTCACTGGTGCCATCTACGCTGATTGGCACAGCACTTCTTCATTACTTCTTATCAGTGCCCCAGCTGTTAAAATTCGGTAACGCTGCACTCTGCATCTGCATCACGTGTTCCTCTACTCCATAGCTATTCATGCGCAATTCCTCTCCTTGTTGCTCTGCTCACTTCAACCTTTTTATTATCTCCTCATAACATTTCTGGTCAGCCGTATTTGCTTCTGCAAACACCTACATGGTCTCTGGGTACTTGTTGAATCTCACCCCTCCGCAAACCTTCCTACCAGGGGGTGGTGAACCCCTTCTCCAATGGGAAGAATGGAGAGAGCATTTCCTCAATTTTGGTTCGACATTTGATGATGAGGAAGAGTTCATTGCTGATAATCAATATAAAATTCTACTACATTGTCTAGGCGCAGGGGATATCAAAGTTTTCAAAAGCATAAACAAAGAACCCATTGCAGCTGATGAGGGTGACGTTTACAGCAGTGGCATCGATGATTTAAACAATTACTACAACAAACCCACAGTTTGCGTAGCGGTGGACAGGTACAAGTTATTCCATAGGAAACAGGGTAAAGAGGGATCCATTGAAGATTACGTTGCAGAGTTAAAAAATCTAGCCAGTAATTGTCGCTTTGCAGGGCTTCATGATGAATTTATTAGGGATCAAATAGTGATGCAGGGGTCCAATGCAAATATCCAAGACAACCTATGGGCAAAAGGGGAAAGCCCTTTGCAAAGTGTTATTGACATTGCTAGAAGAGCAGAACTTACAGGCTGTTGTGCCAAAGCAGTCATCGCGGAGAACAGAGAAGGGAAGTTCGACGCCACCGTAGCCAAAGTAGGTGATGTCAAATTCAAACAAGGCAAGAAACGGACCAGTAGAAGGTTTGGCCGAGACAAAACTTTCAGTGACTCCAGTAATTCAAAAAGATGCTGTTATAGATGTGGTAATTCGAACCACCTTGCCAAAGATATAAATTGTCCCGCCAAAAAACAAAAATGTACATTCTGCGGTGTCATGGGTCATTTCCAAAAAGTATGCCAAAAGAAACACTCTAAGTCAGTCAAGTTTGTTGATGTTGAGCAGGACCCCACGTCTAACTCATCTGATGAGGATGATATCAACATGTTTGTACGTAATGTTGAAGATGATTGCATTTTACAAGTTGATGATACCCAAACAGACCAGCACAGATAAAAACCTGTATGCGAAATGTCCATAGGGGGGGTAAATGTTTCCATTGTTGTGGATTCAGGTTCGCCCTACACCATTGTCAATCATACTGTATGGAAGAATACATTTTCTCCCCTCCTAGGTGATCAGTTAGAAGTATCTGATATTTCCATCAAAACTTTCACAGGGGATGCCATTGAAGTTAAAGGTTACAAGAGACTCAATTTGATTTCAAAGGCAGAACATCCGTATGTAAGCTTTATGTTTCAAAGACAGGGCCTCCGTCCTGGGGTGGTTGGACCAAGGTAAACTAGGGATAGTCCTAGATCCCAACAGTGCACAACCCATCCTCTTAGTTCAAGCCGATAAGAAACTGGGCAACACCATTCTCCAGAAGTTTTCTAAAGTATTTTCCGATACCATTGGCCTTTTGAAAGGTTTCAAGCATAAGATTTGTGTTAAAGATGGAGCCATACCCAAAATTCACAAAGTCAGGAACATTCCATTTGCTGTCAAAGAAGGAGTCACAGTTGGACAGGCTATTAAATGATGACATAATTGAAAGGGTTGAGTCATCTGAGTGGGTTGCTCCCTTGGTGGTGGTCAGGAGACCCAATGGAAAATTGAGATTGTGCATCAGTTTGCGCAACCTCAATGATAATATCATTATTGATCAGTTTCCACTACTACGCATTAACGAGATGTTAGCCCTCACCGAGGGTGTCAAGTGTTTTTCCACCATAGACCTTAAGGCAGCATACCACCAGATTCCCTTACATTCTGACAGCAGATGTTTGACCACATTCAAAACTCCCTTTGGCTGTTACCGGTTCAAGAGGGTTCCCTTTGGCTTGCGTTCACTGCCGCTATGTTCCAGAGACTCATGCATGAAATTTTTAGAGATGTAGATAATATTCTTCTAATTCAAGATGATGTTCTAGTCATGGGAAAAAACAAGGAGGAAAATGATGAAAAATTGGTGCAGGTACTAGGCATACTAGAGACCAAGGGACTCAATGCTGAGCATAAGTGTAAATTTGCTTGTTCTGAGGTAACCTATCTTGGACATGTGATGCTGCAGACAGCATCAATCCTAAGAAGGAACTGTTGGATGCCTTTCAAAATGCACCAGAAACCTAAATGCAAAGACAAGCTACGTTCCTTCCTGGGTCTGGTCGAGTTTTACTCGAAATTGTTTGAGAAATTTTCTGTTAAAACATATGTCATGAGACAACTACTAAAAAACAAAAACTAATTTGTATGGTCTGACGTGTGCAAAAAAAGCATTTCGTGAGTTAAAAAAACAAACGTGTTCCGCATCGCCCCTCCAAGGTTTCGATCCCTCCTTATGCAATATTGTCACCACTGACGCCAATGGTAAAAGTTTGGGAGCAGTACTCACACAGAAAGATTCCAAAGGCAATGAGTGCACGATTGATTTTGCCTCTCGCTCTTTGACGCCCACAGAGGAAAGGTTTTCTGTCATCGAGCGGGAGGCCTTGGCCTGCGTGTGGGGGTTGGAACATTTCAGGCAGTTCATATGGGATAACAAAGTAATTTTACAAAGCGACCACAAACCCCTCACCAAATTCTTAACCACTAAAGGGCTGTACAATGCATCCCCCAAACGTGCAAGGATATGTGTAATATTATTTGACTTCAATTACGAAGTACAATACATGCCCGGTACAAAGAATGTGGTGGCAGACTTTCAAAGCTGCATGCCTATTCTTGTGCAAGAATCTACGTACATATCCTGGACATTTTTGCAGCATTTGGGTGGCACTCAGGTTTTTTGATTAACTGGAATAAATCCACAATGTATGTGCTCAAGGGTGCCTCCCCCCATCTATTTGACGATTGTCCCATTCAGACCACGGAAGGTGGATTTCGCTATTTGGGAATATTCGTTACTACTGACCCCAAATTGCTAGAAACCTGCGCCCACCTTTGCAGAGGCTGCGGCGAGATGTAGCCGCCTGGAGGGCGCTGCCTCTCTCACTCCTCGGACAGGCAGCCCTATTTAAAATGTTGGCCCTTCCCCGTTTACTATATGCCTTGCAAAATGCGTCCAATCCTGTACTAGCCAGTTATTTTAGGGAAATTGAGGGTCTCCAGAGGGAATTGATCTGGAACAGGAGACCTCTTATAGCACATAAGAAATGAGTCCTCAATTGGTATGACGGAGGCATAAGCCTCCCAGACATCAAAACATACTATTGGGCGGCTCATCTTATAGCTGTCAACCAAGCGACTTATCGCAGCCCCCACGATCCAGATTATGCCATGGACAGATGGCTCCTGCCGGGCGGGAACTATAATGTAGCACTGTACTCCCCCCACAAAAAATTATCGCTCACTGGCCCCTCCAAACATACGGTAAAGATTTGGCATGATGCCCAGAAAAGTCTGGGTTGGAGTGGTAGACTGACTCTCGCCCCTCCCCTGTGGGACTCGGAACAACTGGGTCAATTGAGGACCTCCAAGGGTTTTGATAGATGGGATCTAATTGGCATATCAAGCATAGGTGATCTCTGGTCCAGGGGAGAGGTGATACCGTTCTCTACCCTACAACAAAAATATGATATGGCAGGTACATAACTCTTCCGCTACTTACAGATTCGCCATGCCCTTTGTGCGGCTGTACCGAAGGACACTTCACTCCCAGACTCCTCCCCACTGGAGGATAGACTCTTGAATGGATACTTACCACAGAAGGCGATTTCTCTTACGTATAAAAAGCTGCTACATAATGCCCCTGACCCCCTTGGGAAACTTAGGGAACACTGGGTGTCAGACGGCCTTGAAATAGACGATGATGAGTGAGGGGAGGCAGTGGCATCCCCACGGGAGGCGAGTATCTCTGCACGACTGCGACTGGTCCAACTCAAGATCCTACAGGAGATGGGGGTGAATGCCGTCGAGGTTGTGGGCAGATAGGCACGTTTATACACATCATTTGGGAATGCAATCATATTCAGCGGTTTTGGCAGGCTATACATCGGCCCCTGAGAACAGTCCTGAACAAAAACATACACCCCAAAGCAAAGCGCTGCCTCTTAAACATATGGGAGCCTACTGACCTTAATACCTCTGAGAAAACCTGGGTGACATTGAGTATAACGGCGGCGAAAAGGGACATTGCACAAAAATGGGGGTCCGACACGCCATCTACATTGTTGAAATGGAAGCAGAACATTGACTGGTGCATGTTTAGAGAAAAGACTGTATACATTGCACGGGGGTGTCCAAAAAATGGTCCTCAATTTGGGGCAAATGGAACGCTTACAGAGGAGAGATAAGTGAGGCACCATTAATTCCAAAGAGATGACGAGGATCTGTCTTCTTGAGTCCATGTTATGAAACTGTTTTGCGCTGTAATACTGACATTTATTGTGTATATATTACATGTGATAGATGCGTTGTACTTCTCTAATGCGATGCTGCTCTCATTGTTATTTGTTTCTTCTTTTTATTAATAAAAAGGACTATAAAAAAAAAAAAAGAATATGCGTACGATTCTGAGGAAAATTCTGTGTGGCCAGTATACATGAAGAGGTGCACAGCATTTCCTTAGAAGAGTGGACCACCAAGCAGAATAGTGATACAACTCTAGTAAAAGTCCTTAGCATGCTTTCAGAGGGTTGGCCTGAGAAAAGATTCATCGCCAAAGACATTCATCCCTTCTGGGAAGTCAGACGTGAACTTTCGCATGAGAAAGGCTTCCTCATGAGGAGTGGCAAGATTATTCCCACCTCCAAACTCAGACAGAAAATCCTCGATATCTACCATGAAGGACACTTGGGGATCAATAAAACCAAGTGCAGGGTTAGGAACCTGTATTGGTGACACAGTGTCAACCTTGCCATTGAAAGAGTTGTCAGAGATTGTCTTAAATGCTGCAACTCAGACAAATCCCAGGTCACGTTTATGCCCCCCTCCATCCCACCACCTGCCCCACCATGACCTAGGAGAGGGTGGGCATAGACATCATTTGGCCTGTCATGGATCAAGGGGAACCTACCTACGCCATTGTCCTCATTGACCGTTTTTTCCAAGTGGTCAGGGATAGGACTTGTCAGTAAAGCTGATGCCCCCAGTGTGGTAAAATTTCTGGATGAAATATTCATCAGGGAAGGGCTGCCCAAATGTATCCTCAGTGATTCCGGCCCACAATTGACCTCTGATGTGTTCATGGGCTATCTTCACAGAAACAAAATCACCCACAAAACAACACAGGCAATGGGGCCGTGGAACGATTTAACAGGGTGATCAAAAGTATTGTACAACTGGCCAACAACAGTAATCTGGTGTGGAAGAGTGATGTTTTTAAAACCCTATGTTCGTACAGCATTACATCATGCAACAGCACGGGACACAGCCCATTTGAGTTGATGAGGGGTAGGACTCCCATGTCCAAAGACAACGTGGGTTGGTTATCCGCATCCAAAAGGGTAGAATGGTCATCCGAGCAAGTTATAGACAAACTGGAAAAAGCTCCAGCTCAAAGCAAGAAACATTACGACACAAAACATGGGTGCAAACCTGTTCATTTGCGAGCGAGTGATGTTGTGCGTGTAAAGAAATGTGGGTTCACCGCCAAGGGGCAGAGTAGGTTTTCCCAACCCCTCACTGTAAGGAAGCTATTTTGCAATTCCGCCCTCTTCAGTGATGGGAGAGTGTGGCACCTCTCCATGTTCTCTGCATGCAAACCCACATTATCCCCTACACCTGCCTCTCTTGTCAACCAAGAAATGCATGAATCTGTCTTTGCTCACACATGTGATGCACCCTTGCCTGCAGGTTCCAGGGGAAGATGGTGGGACTATAGGGAGGAGGAAGATAATGTGGTTCCCTCCCGTGCCATTCACCAGAACACCCCCATTCGCTCTGAGGGGTGTGCTGCTGCAGCAGGTAATGTCTGCTCCCTTCACCAGAGAACCAGAGCGGGTCAGTATGTGATCCTTCCCAAGAAATTAGATGATTATGTACGTGAATTAACCTTTTGTTTGCCTCTGTAAAGAGGAAGATGTGTTGCATTGTGCATTGTTCACTACTTTGTCCTCTCACCCCTCCCATACCCTCTCCCCTCCCTGTCATCAGCTGTGCATTCTGAAATGTTGACAGACGACAGCTGATGACTGCAGAGACCGGACGGTCCTCCAGGATCTCCTCGCTGACCTTCATTTATGTTTTGGAATTGGTACAATAAACCTTCAGCTTAAATCTACTTTGAGTGGAACTCATCTTTACACTTACCGCCCCACCCATCCTCCCCTTTCTGCGAACTGTCTTCTTGTGTTAGGGACTCCCTTGCAGGGCCCTAGTTTTGTGCACCAGTGGTCAGTGTCTTGCATGGCTCTCTGCTGCTGGAGTGGAATGTCGTGTAAAGAACTGCGTCAGCGTGCAGGGGCGGCATCTAAGTAGATACTGCAAAGTCATTACAGCGACCACAACGCCATTGGCGAACGCGGAGTCGAATCACGCCACCTACGGATGTGCAGGGGTACTGCTGAGAAAAAATTCTCCAGATCCAGTCTGACGCCTGGGGGTAATTCTAAGGTAAGGAATCCAAAACTAATATATGTCTCTCACTGATATATCGTTAACAAAGTTAAGTAACTTGTTCCTTACGGACGATAAATTAAACGCACATTTAGCCAGAGTAGATCACATTGTCGTGGGATTTGCTGAAAATGGCTACAAATTCAACTTCAAGAAAAGAGAACTTGCCCCACTCAGTGTCCTGTTCCTGGAATATGAGCTATCAAATAAAGACAAAAGCTTAGCTCGTATTTCTTAGAGATATTTGTACTCTTGCAACCACCAAACACAAAAAAGCCCCAATTGCTTTTGGGATTTCTTAATTTTGGTAGAACATACCAGACTACGCCCAACGGGTAAAACCTTCTTATGATCTAATACATCCAGACTTCTCAAGCACACGTTGGACTACAGAACATACACAGATTCTCAGATCACTGTAAACAGACATGCTTGCATCAAATAATTTACACACACGTTAACACCACAAGCTTGGTGATCCACATAATCGCGGGGACCGCAGGCTACACATATATCACTTTCAATGAAGGTGACACATTACCAATTGCATATAAATTGCATTTATATTCCAATGCAGAAATGTGTTTTGCCCATACTGAAAAAATACTGACTGCAGTTCAAATGGCTGTTATCAAGGAAAAGTCATTGGCTCAGGGAAAGCGCATAATTGTCATGACTCCCATCCGAGCCTTAGACATTATTACAAAGGCCAATGTTCCTAACGCGAAAGCCTTACATCCAGATTAACAGCTACTGATGTTGACTATTTCTTTGACCCTACACTATCAATCAATCAATCATAGGCATTTGTATAGCGCACTGCTCACCCGGAGGGTCTCAAGGCGCTGGGGGGGGGGGGGACGCTACTGCTCGAACAGCCAGGTCTTGAGTTGCTTCCTGAAGGCGAGATGGTCTTGCGTTGTCCGGAGGTGGATGGGGAGGGAGTTCCATGTCTTGGCTGCCAGGTAGGAGAAGGATCTTCCTCCGGCGGTGGCTCTGCGGATGCGGGGGACGGTGGCAAGAGCGAGGCTGGCGGAGCGGAGCTGGCGGGTGGGCTTGTGGAAGGTCATTCGGCTGTTGAGGAACTTGGGGCCCAGGTCGTGGAGTGCCTTGTGTGCGTGGGTGAGGAGTCGGAACGTGATTCTTTTGTTGACGGAGAGCCAGTGCAGGTCTCTCAGGTGTCCGGAGATGTGGCTGTGTCGGGGGATGTCCAGGATGAGTCGTGCTGAGGCGTTCTGGATCCGTTGGAGTTTCTTTTGGAGTTTGGCGGCGGTGCCGGCGTAGAGGGCGTTCCCGTAGTCCAGCCGACTGGTGACGAGGGCCTGGGTGACCGTCTTCCTGGTCTCGGTGGGGATCCACAGGAAGATCTTTCGAAGCATGCGCAGGGTGTTGAAGCATGAAGACGAGACGGTGTTGACTTGTCTGGTCATCGAGAGGGAGGAGTCCAGGATGAAGCCTAGTTTGCGTGCGTGGTCCGTTGGCTTGGGGGTGGCTCCCAGGGCGGGGGGCCACCAGGAGTCGTCCCAGGCAGAGGGTGATGATCCCAGGATGAGGACCTCCGTCTTGTCTGAGTTCAGTTTCAGGCGGCTGTTCTTCATCCATTCGGCGACGTCTTTCATCCCTTCGTGTAGGCTGGCTCTGGCGGCGTCCGGGTCGCTGGTGAGGGAGAGGATCAGCTGGGTGTCGTCGGCGTAGGTGATGATCTTGAGGTTGTGTTGACGTGCGATGGTTGCGAGGGAGCTCATGTAGACGTTGAAGAGGGTGGGGCTGAGCGATGACCCTTGTGGAACACCGCAGATGACTTTGGTGGCCGCTGACCGGAACAGGGGGAGGCGGACTCTCTGGGTTCTTCCGGCGAGGAATGAGGTCATCCACTCCAGGGCCTTCTCCTGGATGCCGGTGTTGTTCAGGCGCTGTACCAGGGTGCGGTGGCAGACAGTGTCGAACGCTGCGGAGAGGTCCAGGAGGATGAGGGCCGCAGTTTCCCCGTTGTCCATTAGGGATCTGATGTCGTCTGTGGCTGCGATGAGGGCGGTCTCCGTGCTGTGGTTGGCTCGGAAGCCGGATTGCGAGTGGTCGAGGGATCCGTTGGTCTCGAGGAAGGCGGCTAGCTGTCTGTTGACGGTCTTCTCGATGACTTTGGCAGGAAACGGGAGGAGCGAGATGGGGCGGTAGTTCTTGAGGTCGGAGGGGTCTGCAGTTGGTTTCTTCAGCAGGGCACTGATCTCGGCGTGTTTCCAGCACTCCGGGAAGGTGGCGGTGTTGAAGGAGGCGTTGATGATGTCGCGGAGGTGGGGTGCGATGATGTGGTCGGCCGTGTTGAAGATGTGGTGTGGGCAGGGGTCCATAGGGGATCCGGAGTGGATGGTGTTCATTGTGCGTGTTGTGTCTTCGGTGCTGACTGGGGTCCAGGTGCGGAGGGTGGCGGTGGGGGGCATCGGTTCGGTGGTGGGGTTCGTGGTTGGTGGGCCAAAGCTGTTGTGAATGTTGGCGATCTTGTTGTTGAGGAAGGCTGCGAGGGAGTCGCAGAGGTCTTGCGAGGGAGTTCATCCAGGTTTCCGTCAGGAAGGCGATGTCTGGTGCTGTCGAGTCGAGGATGTTCCAGAGTTCGACGGCATGCCTGTGAACGGAGCGGGTGTTGAGCAGGATGCACATCAAATGTTTGTTGCTGGGGCTCGGTTTAGCAGGTGCGGTGTTGGGTCGGAGGCCGGTGAAGCGGCAGGTCAGGCAGGTGAAGGGTCCGTGGGTGCGTCTCGGGGTGGCTCGGTAGCAGGCGGTGTTTCGGCCGGCGTTGAGTGCATGGAGGGTTTTGGCGTCGTAGATGTGCAGGGTGTGCTGGCGAGGGCGAGGACCAGGGGGTCTGGCGCTGGGCGCGGTCCAGGCGCGGACGGGCGCAGACGGGCTTACTTTTGGCGCACCATCGGCGCTCCATCGGCGCTCAATCGGCACTCCCGCTGCGCGCGGTCGCTCTGGGGGCGTCATAAGTAAGGAGCCGGGAGGGAGGAGCAGCTGGGTGGCCGGAGCGGGGCGGCGAATGGAATCACAGGAGGGCGGGCCGCAGGGAGGCAGCGGCGGGAAAATCCAAGAAGCAGCGGGCAGCGGGAAATTCCCAGGAGCAGCGGGAAATTCCCAGGAGCAGCGGGCAGCGAGCGAAGGAATCTGCAGGCAGGGGGTAGCAAAGGCAGGCAGGAGCAGCAGCAGTGAGTGGGGCGACCAAGCCCTGTGGAGGGCTGAGCGGTCACTAGAAACACAAGAATTCCTACAATATGAACAAGATGACCCTGTGCCCAATGATAGTTTGCCTCTTGACCAGGATGACTTCATGGTCTACACTGATGGTTCTGCCCAGTCTGCAGTCAGAACAAAACAGCAATACTCTGCCACCTGCGCCACGGTGAGGGGTAAAATGAGGGATGGAGTCTTCCAGCCTCTCAAAACATTTGCACAATCACTAGGTGATTGTACTGAATAGCTAGCTGAACTGAAAGCTCTAATTCTGGCACTAGAGAATACCGGTCCTGAATATCCCACACTAATAGTGTGTGGTTCGTATTCTTGTGTTTTGTCTTAAAATGAGCACTTAAACTATTGGTGCCTGAATGGATTCAGTGACCTTAAAGGGAATACTATCACGCACAAGTTGCTTTGAGAAAAGGTGGCACATTAGAAAGAATGGTTGCCACAGTCTCATGTAATTCATACTTTGAGTCACCAACCTGTTGGAATACACGTTGCTGGGAATTCACTGGCTGATGAAACGGCAAAGGCAGCAGCTCAAACTGCTTTCATAGCTGCAATAACTCATCCTCATACAAGAGTCAATGGAAAAATCATGGTTGCTGTCAATGCTCCATGCGCTGGCACACCATTACCTAAAAAATATCCAGCAAAACTCTCCTACCTGTTAAGTGCGCAAAGAATACCTTTTGCTCATATCCCCGGAGTGGGGGGATCAAGTGATTCTTAAGTCAGACCACAGACTAGAATTGAGCATAGTGGCTCATGGAGAGTTAGCTTCTGCCCATGTAGGTGTGGCGGCTACAGTTTCATTACACCATCAATGCTATTGGTGGCCCCGTCTTTACAAACAGACCAAGCAATATGTCTTTAGCTGTGACATTTGTCAACAAATAAAAGCTTCCACCACAGCACGCCCACTGCAGACACCTCTCTTAGTTACTAGCAAGCTGAAGGCTTGTGTGTATCTCGACCACTGGGGACCACTAAATTCTACTGGCTCCTTTAAGTAATCCTGTTAGCAGTGGATTTGTGTTCGTGATTCCGATGAGTATGGCCACAATGATATGCTGACCCTCAAACTGCTATAACAGATGTGCAAGTCTTTATCGGCACATAGCAGTAGTTGCATTCCACTCAGGCCCAGGACCAGCGTTTGCCTCTAGAGCTTACCAGGGTACCATGAAGACTGTGGGTGTGGCTGTGCATTATTTCTCGCCCTTCCATCCTGAGGGAAATTCTATAGTGGAGAGGAAAAACTGTAACTTAAAGCAGTCTTTAACATCTAGAGTATTAGATTTAGATTCAAGTTGGATCCATCATCTGTATGGAGTACAGAGAGCTTTAAATCTGCCTAGAAGATCCTTGGGTGGGTGGATTCTCAATAAAGTCCTGTTCGGCGTCCAGATGTGGGTTCCAGATAATCCTGGTACAGTGGCAGCAGATATGCCTTTTGACATCAATGAACATTTAGCTGGCTTACAGGAACTGAAAGACTTCTGAGATGACTTTTCGAACAAGCATGTCAAGTGTTCTGCCACTGAAGAAGTGAAGGTGCAACCAGCGACTCCTGTCTGAATTCCAAAGATTGGGGATCTAGTTTGAGAGACGATCATCGATAAGAAAGAGTGTGGCCCATCTTACAGAGCACCAGTGCCAGTTCTGCCAGTCGAAGGTACAAGAACAGTACTTTTACCACCCTTGCTGGTTGTAAACACAATAGATTTGTATCCATTAATCTGATAAACCCACACCATGTGGCCAGTCCTACTCAGTCGGCAAAGAGGGCTCCTGGGTAGTTGCCCGTCTCTTCTCACTACCATACAGGAAATCCCTTTACAAGCATTAAATAATACTGACATTTCTACTCACTGGCGGGGGATACTAGACACTCAAGTTTTGCTACTTCCAGTTACATCTACCAACACCATACACTCATCGTATGTAAATTCACAGTCTTCGACTGCCTCTCCTAACAACAAAGGTGTTTATTATGATTCACTTTTGAAAATATATACCAGTTCAACACTGCCTCATGAGGTCCCAGGTCCCAGGCTTTCTGGTTAGGTCCTAGAGCGCCACATCAAATACGCTATCTATATGCTACCTATAATAAACTTTGGAAAGTTTCCCAGCAGGAACTTGCTATGCTCCTATGAGAAGTTGACAGGGCTAATTTAGAAAAGGCATTGGCTGTTGTTGCTAACAGTATGACTAATTTATCAACTAGAATTATTCTCGGAATAATATTGTGTCCTCTGCAGTTGGCATTATACAGAACGACATGTCCCTTTCACAACACGGACACAGCCAGCTTAGATCAATTATGCAGTTGAGCTGGACATTGCAAACTCTGAAGTGTGGTCGCATACAATGGCAACACCTAAATGTGTCAGATAAATCTTTGCCTTATAATTCAACACGTTCACTTAAAATAATGGCAGAGAAGGAAGCAATGTACACAATGTTAAGCATAGAGAAGACGCCTTTTACTATAGCTGAGACACCATCTGCTAAGGGGTTAATTCACAGATTCATTTCTCTGCTAATTTCTACGTTTCTCTGCACATCATGTTTGAAACATTTTGCCGTAGGCAGGTATGAGGCCTTAGGGGAGAGATTTGTACAAGAGTCATGGGTCCTACCTTTCAATTTTTGATGTAGGAATGGGGATACTGATGTATTTCTCAGTGGAAACGGATGTATAGCCATTCTCTATATTGAAGGAGATCACGCTTATGGCATGTGTAATGCTTCGGTCGCCAACTTAGCATGTTATCATAAGGGTGTCCCAGCTGCTTTGATTCAGCCGGCATTCAGATTACTACCAAATGGAAGTTATTTGATGCTGAATGACCATTAGTATTGTGGGATGAAACCAGGAGTACCCTATGTGGTAACTGTTTCCAGGGCTGTGGCTCTCTGTAATAATGTGTTATTTCCTCCCACGTGTACAGTCAAAGAGGTGACTGTTTGGCCATTGATAGCCATTTTTAATGTGAACTTTGATTAGTTGAGTAGACTGAAAACCTCATTGTTTCAGAAGGAGGTTTCTGTAACATCTACTAGAGAGATATTTGATCTCCTAGTAGCAAGGTCTTCCTCTGAAATACAATTGCTACTATGCACTAACCTCCCTCAACATTACAGAGTACTGTGCACTGCATAATTAATGCATCTACTTCTGCAGGAGTAGTACTCTTTTTTTTAAAGCGATTGGGTCTGGCTTGGTTACCACGTTCCAGACTGTCTTCGAAGTGATTCCATCCTTCATACATTCTCTTGTTTCCAACGTCTTTGGAGATATACCGCTGGTACTTTTTCTGATTGCCTGGATTTTTGTCCTATTTTTTCTGCCCTACAATGGAGGTTCGACCTTGCGGCCAAATAGTGATGTAACTGCCACTAGTGCTATTGTGTCATGAGCGTATGATGCAGTGCTTTGGCGCATCCATGCTTCGAGAACTTAATGACAACTGGTCTTTGTCCTTTTGACCTGGTTGGTTACATTGTGTTCAGGCTGCCTTCCACTGTCTCTTGTGTGGATATGTGCCTTGGACTGCAACCGGTTCAATCTACGGATATGGATCTGCTGATATGCCATCTAAGTATTAATTTTCACTGTTGTCCTATGCGATTGCCATTGTTACAAAATGCCTATTATGAGCCCTTCTTGGATGCTTCGACTCCTGGATTCTTGGATCCTGGCTCATCCTTTCAAGCTAAACTACCGACTGGCACACCATCGGCAGCTGCTGATTGGGTTGGATGCGGCCATGTTTGTGCTTTGGAACTTGAGGTTCGGCTCACAACTGACGCATAGTCTGTGGAAGCTGGATCCATTATGGTTCCTATTGAATCTCAGAACATATAACACAAATTCCTAGAGTATCAACATTTTAATTCTCTATTTTTATTTTTTAAATTGCTTTTATGTTTTTATTATATGTGTATTTTAAATTGACATTTTTTAGGCAATGTTAGCTTTCATTTTGCTTCATTTTTAAAGTACATTTTTAAAGTTTTGTAGGTTTTTAGAAATGTATGCATAGGAAGTATTATTTTAATATGTGCTCTTAAGTTTAGGTTCGACCATTAGTCCCCTTATGTCCAAGGAGTGAGTGTAGTGAGGTTTAACAGGGCCTGTGAACAAAAGCTTCCATTTTACATGTTCACGTTTCAACTTGACATCTTTTTAAACAAGTGGCTTTTAACATAATTTGCACATACATAATAACATACTCGGAAAGTGTTCTGTTTGCAAGCACATTTCTTCATAAGCACTTTTCACAACACTGTACATTATGTTCAATGATAAAGTACACTGAGCATGCAGCCCGGCACATTGTTGTCCATTCGGAGACCGCTCTGAGTAGGAAATACAAAATAAGAAATAGCTAAGGACCTCAGACACAGAGCGAACAAGGCCAGTTTTTATTATATAAACTGTTCCTGACATTTAGCTCAGGAGAGGAGCACTTCCATGGATTATCCTGGACGTTTGCCTGTGGCTGAGTCCCAGCCCACTGACTTCTGTCACCATCCTGCAAAGGACGGAGGCCTGTTCCCCACCAGGCTGGTTTCCTAATACGTCACCGATACAGGTTAATGGGAAGTTAAACTGCTCCAAGAGATTTGTAAGAATTCACTTCTTATTACGCTCTCTAGTGTAGAGTTAGGGTAGGTAGGGTTTTCATTATGATATATATTCACATATGCATATAATCACTGCAACGTTATGATGGTTGGATTATTAATCTTTTTCACCATTCTTGTAATGCTGGTAACTATGTTTTGTTTCCTTCTGCTAATAATTGTACCTCATGTATTTTACACAAGAATCCAATTGCTTCAGTAAATGTTTGAAATGCCAATGTGTGTATTTATGGTGTCTCCCTTTGGGCATGATTAAAGTAACTATGGTAGATCTGTTTCCACAATTTTTTGGGGGTAGTCAAGAGTGGTCATGTTCTAAGGTTGGAGACACTATCCAGTAACCTGTCAGGTTTAGGGGTCTATATGGCGCACTGTGGGGTATGCAGGAATTGGGCCAACATATTCTGATGATGTGTGGACTAAATCCCCATATTTTGGCTCATATGTTGTCCAACTGCAACTCTAATGTGATTAGTGTGAACCGTATTTCATGGTGTGGTCTTCAAACCAAACTATATAATACACCCCATTTCCTCACACTATGCACCCAACCCTCCACAGGTGGGTAATTCCTGGTGCATACAACGTTTTGCTTTACTCAAAGGTGGTTGGCAACAGGCTTTGACTATGTCAAAACCTGCATTGAAACGTCTGTCAGCAACCAAAAACATTTGCACAGAGCCTTTACTTTGTGCCGCAGGGATTACTACCTGTGCCCAAATGTTTTCGGGTAGGCAATGCATGCAGTGTATGGTACTCACTATGTTTAGCAAGATTTGCCTCAAACAACTGGTCTATGCCCAGTAAGTGAACCCATTCCTGTACAGATAGTAATCCTAATCTCTATATAACCATAGACCCATGTTTCCTAGTTTATTTTTTAAAACTTTGTTTGTGTTGTAGATTAACATGAACAGCAGTATAATGGATGATAACACCAGTGATGTCATCAATGATGTCATAAGTGACGCCAACTATGATGTCATTTAACATGTCATGAGTGACTTAATATGCTCGGGGTGCCTGTTATGTTAATTTACTGAACTGCAACTGCTGAATTTTTTTGAGTTTAGAGAATTTTTTTTTGTGTGACCATAATGAAAGATTTCCTAGCAAGTGTAAAGGAAAGTTTCAATACTGTTAAGTACACGGAAGCAAGGATTATGCTAACGTCCATCACTTTATTCTCCAGCAGCCTGGTAGCATAACACAGATCTATCTTTCCCAGCAGTGCTTGGGAAAAGGCAGAATCAAATCTAACCAGTCAGAATCCACAACATAATTCTTTATCTTGCACCGTCATGTCCTGGCCGTTCTCTTTCTTCGTGCAACCAAAGCCACGCCACAAGTCCATTTAATCTTGTTTGTTATCATTAGCTATGAACACCAAGAACAGTCGTTTTACTTACACTGTCCTGCTTACATTCTCAGCACAATGTATTGCAACCAGTAAACCAACTGAGTAATTATTAGGTAGTATAATCCCAGAAGCATGAGAATCAAGCTAACAACCAATGGTTAGGAGAACCATTGACAATAAGCAATAGAAAATATCACAAATAATTGCACATAGGCAATTCTAGACCTTCCAAATAATATCAATATGTTGTACAGTTCCACTTGGAGGGTGGGGGATATTGATTGGACTTAATCAAAATGGTGGGATAATCCTCACCTCCATGTCCTTAATGGAATTGAAACTTTCCTTCACACTACCTAGGAAATGTTTCATTCTATGTCAGACCCGGAGGTAAGGATTATGCTAATTTACAGCTTGCTCACCACCAGCGTAGCCATATCCATGACTGGTTTGAAATAAAACTTCTTGAAGGTGGAATCAGAGGACCACTCTCCCGCATTCAGAATATCTTCAAGGTGTGCACCCAAGGAAAAAGCTTTCAAAGCCATAGTCCCTCTGACAGAATGTGCCACAAATTGGTTTGTCCAAGATGAGAGCAAATTCAGGACCATATTCATGTCCCAACAGTTTGAGTATCTAGGTTCCAGTTGGAGGGACAAGCGTATAGCCTGCAAAAATGTCCCAACCAAGGGGTGTTCCCCAACAAGTGAATCATCTATTGAGGTTTGTCTGCAAGGAATGGTAGAACGAAAGGTGTTTACTGACCTGTAAACCATTCCTATTGAAGCGACGGACAACAGGACATGTACATTGCTGGACACCGTGGGATCCAAGTCCCTCTGCAGACGGCAACCCACCCATCATTCAAGCTGATCTGTACCTTTGACAGTGCCAACTGCCCATGCCTCTCTACTGAGGTCTTCAGCCTGTTTGATAATCCAGGAATTTTCCAGCATTCCCGTTAATCCTTCACACCATGAGATGTAGGATGTCCTCCTGCAGTAGGTGATGAACCTTCATCCTCAGATCAAACAGAATACCTGGAAACTGGGGAAGACAAATTTGAGAATCCCAAGAAAATTCTATCAGAAATGGATACCAGACCTGGGATCTCCATGATGGGGTCTCTTAAACAATTTCCCGACAGCGAGCGGGAGGTTTGCTTGTATTACTTTGTAAAGTTCAATAAAAGTCTGTTTAAAAAAAAATGGGGTCTCTTAAACAATGTCCGCCTTTTGCCTTCTCACTTAGGCTGACAACCTCGTAATCATTAAGAAAGGTTGGAATGGGTATCTGAGTTCCTGACTCCAGTCCTGCAGGAGCGTATCTGTTGACGACGCCTCCAGGTATGATCTCCAACGAAGTATTGTTGGAGCTGCAAGTCCAGTTCAAATGCAAAGAGGGCCATTGTGAAGTGGCCCCATCTGTCTGAGATTTTGTCAAATGTGACGGGGTTCTGCTTCCACAGAGTTTTGTCCTGAAAATGACTGGATTGCCAATCTGCCACATTGTTCGATATGCCTGGAAGAAACACAACATTGAGCTTGATACTTGGTCCAACACTGAACTCAGAAAGAGCCTGCCACTAGCTCATGGCAATTGATGTACATTAGAAGTCCTTGAAATCACCATTTGTGCCTGTGGAGGAGCAACCACTTTGTGTGCCCCAGCCGCATCTGCTAGATTCCTACTCTGTGATGAGCTGTGGATTGGACCCATATTTCGCCCTTCCATTCCCTGCTTTCATGTGGGTGAACCAAAATTGAATTTCCTCTCTTGAATGCAAAGGCAGCAGCACCTGTTCTGAGTGAGTTAATCCTCTCTAGTGGTGAAAAGCTTTCAATCGCTGGAATGCTATGTAGTGCAGAGGGCCAGGGAAGATCGCCTGGATGGATGACGACAGGAGACCCACAAGGTGAGCAATCTGATGCAGTGATGTATGTGACTTGGACAATATTTTGCGGAGTTCGACGTGTATCTGTGCCACCTTGCTGAAGGTTTAGAGTGGTTTTCTGGGAGTCTGTAACGAACACCAAGAATAAAATGTTGCATGTTGGAGTTGACTGATTTTTTCTCGTTCATGACAAACCCTAGGTTCCCGAGAAGGTTGATTGCCATTTGCAGATTCTTTGTGAGGATCTTCGGGCGTTGATCCATGATAGGATATCATTCAGATATACTATGATGTGCATGCTTCTCAATCTCAGTTATTCCGTCGCCTGAAATAGTATTTTTGTGAAACACCACAGAGCCGGTTGAAGGTCAAAAGTGAATTTGGTAAACTCATAAATCTGGTGCTCCCAAATAAACTGCAGGAATCTGTGGTTGGGAGTAAAAATGGGAATGGTAAGGTAGGTGTCTGTTAGGTGTAATATTACTGTCCAGTTCAGTTCCCCGAGGGTACCCCTTAAAAGGTATATTCCTTCCGTCTTGAACTGCCAGAATTCCAGCCATTCGCTGAACTCTGGCGTTTATGACTGTTTGATGGACCCCATCTCTCTTCTCTACCTGGAAGAGGTTGCTCAGAAAGCTTTTGAGATAGCATTTTCTCCTATTGGGTTCTTTTGAAGGAGTTCCGATATGTTGCTTTTGAGCTGTTGACCCCGGGGGGGAAAAAAACTAGAGGGATGGATGGCTTTTGTGGTAGGTGAACACATAGAATTCTATATGGAAGACAATGACTGATAAGATAATCCAAGCCCCGAAGAAATCCTTTGGGGTGAAAATCTTTTTAATGGACTGCTGGGCTTTATTAAGGGAGGTGAAAGGCGCTACAAATTTCCCATATTCCTGTACAGAGGGTACCCTGGAGAGACACCCCTGAGCCTCTGGACCTGCTTCTGGTTGGGCTAGATCGCCTGGCTTGGGGTTGACTTCAATTAAGAGGGAGCAGCATCTCTCTGCAGAAATAGCGCAGTTAGCATTTTAAAAAAAGATTACCACACATTGGGCCCATCTACAGAGAATATCTGGGGGAATCACAGATTCAGACTCTCTGGCCTCCCCTGCTGTATCTGGTATGGTTGGGGGACGTGCCAGGTGGAGAAGCTTATCCTGGCAGAATTGTCAGGAGCAGTCAGTACCCTTCTAGGGAGCATGTACATATTTGATGCGGAAACTGGACATTTTTCATTTTTGTGTCTATTTCCGGGGTAAAGGCAACCTTATTCTCAAGTGTAGGTCAAAGCCACTCCACCCTAGGACAGTTCCAGACTTCCTTATCAAGAGGTTTTCAAAGGGGACTGGCTACGTACTATGCCCCCTTATCAGCGGGGTGCCTACTCTGAAATATATGGTTTAGGATATCTTTAGGATTAAGCATTTCAGACAAATAACCAGTGTCATCTTCACCATTGCTTGTGTCAATACACAGCTCCTTAGGATCTGGGGAAGGGTGCAAAGGTCTAGAGGGGTCTCAGTCCACATCAGAATCAGAGTGGGAGCTATTTCCTGTCAAGGGTGTCTAAGGTTTGCAGCTCTTCTGGTATGGGGTGTTACCTCTCAATGGCAGCTTACCTGAAGGTAGGGGGACTACCATGGGGATAGAGTTAAGGGTCAAAAAGCTTTTTTTCAGCCTGTCAAATGCATCAATTCCCAGCCCTTGATGTTTCTTTTTGCGTCGCCTCAGCCAGCATGCCGTCCGAGGGACCTTGAGGTAGTGTGACCAAATGTCTCCATAGGTCTTCCCACCCAAAGGGGAGGATTTTGGGTCAACTGCATGCATGTTAAATAACTTTCTTCTCAAGAGGAGCCATGTCGGCAGTGACCACCCTATTTATTGAGATGTCCACTACTTCAGTAAAGTCTTCATCCCGAGGTAGGAATGCGACAGATTCTTCCTCCACGTAGGAGTCATCAGATTGATAAATCTTTTAATGTCTGTTGGGGCTGGGTGACCAGCTGTGTATTGGGAGACCAAGATGGGCTCAATAGAGGGTATTGTAGGCTCCAGGGATACAGTGCACCCTACAGTTCACAAGGGTATGATGAACAAAAAGATCGAGGCCTGGGTTGGTGTCCCCAATGATTGAAACTTATAGTAACTTGTGCTGGATTACAGACTTCCGTGCTTGTCAGACTCCAGGGCTCTGGCGGCTCCACAGCCTGACACGCTTTCTCAGCTGAGCGGACGTGGAATAGAGAAAATATGCCCACAATGAGGAGTAGAGCGCTTGACAGAGCGTGTGCCTGGCTTTGCACCGCTAACAGTCCGTGGGCCAGACTAAAAATGGCACCTCATGCAACTGAACAACCAGGGGCGCGATGAGTGTTCCCTCGTACCCCGTCTACAAGAGACAAGTCACACAGTAGAATCCAAAGAAGGCAAAATCAATTTAACACCTTCACTAACTGTAAATAGCAAGAGTACAATAGGAAAACAACAGAGACTTCTCTGACAGCTGTGGGAGCAACGAAGAAAGAGGAAAATCAGGATGTAATGGTGCATGATAAAGAATTATGTCGTGGACTTTGGTTGTATTTTGCATTCTGCCTTTTGCTGAGCACTGCTGGGAAAGTTAGTTCTGTGCTATGGAATAAAGTGAAGAGTGTTTAAGCACAATCCTCGCCTCTATCTATCTATCTATCTATCTATCTATCTATCTATCTATCTATCTATCTATCTATCTATCTATCTATCTATCTATCTATCTATCTATCTATCTATCTATCTATCTATCTATCTATCTATCTATCTATCTATCTATCTATCTATCTATCTATCTATCTATCTATCTGTCTGTCTGTCTGTCTGTCTGTCTGTCTGTCTGTCTGTCTGTCTGTCTGAGTCATATAGGGTGTTTTACGTTCACCCAAGGCCTGCAAACATATGATTGCGTTACCCCCCATCCTGATGGAATTCCATTTGTTCCTCTTGCCGGGCAGCACTAGCTTCAAAGCCAGCTGCATCATTTTTATCTTGCACACAAGCTCACCATCTCTGGTGGATCTCGGTGCACCCGCAGCAAGGACACCATTAGACTTTAGTCTAAGAAGTGTAAAAGCGAAAAAGAACCGAACAGGTCTTCTCCAGCTATATACCTAGGATCTGGAACAACATCCCTAATACATCAAGACAGCCCCAACATTGCTCCAATCTAGAAATTAAATTGTAAACTCTCCTCTTTAAAGAATAATGCATTAACATCCACACCCCAGCTTCCTCTCTTCTTAATTGTTGATTTATGCTTGTCTTTGACAATGTACAACGCTCTGCTGCCTTTTGGCTAGGTTTGCTCTATACCAATACGATTTACAAGCATACATGGATAGTGCTACACTAAAATATTTATACATTTAAAAAAGAAGATAAGTCATTGATTTAAGTATTTCTTTTTAAAAATGTAATGATGGAATCTGAAATTATTGTACTTAATCCTATAAGTTTGAAATGAAGGTAATTTGAATTATAAAAAATCAGACATAAGGGTAATCACATTTGGATTGGGAAATGGTGTCATACAACCAGTTTTGTGAGGTTGGGAAGGCAATGGCCTGGATGAACAATAGAGTATGCCTCGAGTACTTCCCTAAATCTAGGACCCTCTGGTCCTTTGTGATGGTGCTCCATTCTTTGTAGCAAGCTGAACCCACACACCCAAACACTGATCCCTGTCGATGATGGGGTGGGGCCAGAACCTGAAAAAAGTCAGTGACTTCTGGAGTTGTCTAGCAATTGGGATTGATTACCAGCTTTCTGACATGTTGGTTACTTCTAATAGGCCACTGGAGGTGGGGCCCTGTATTGCAATTGGGAGTTCTGTTGGGGATAAGTTTGTTATGGTATCTGATACGCTTAGTGTTCATATGCTTGAAGTCCCCCCTCTATACAAGATCTGGCCTCTACCTTGAGTGCCACAAAATGGCTGCTGTGTTACAGAGCTCCCAGTGATCTTGCAGACTTTATGAATTGGAGAGCTTTGTCTACTTACTTGGCGAGGATTCTCCTTCAACAGAAGTCATATTGAGCATTCTGCATTCAACTTTTGGTCTAAACGATGTGGAACATAGCCAGACTTTCGTACAACACTGCAGACCCACACAATTGCCTGAACCCTGTCAATGCTACGTCCATTTCTGATTTCATTATCGCTTAGGAGTTCACCTCAGCTTCATGCAGGATTGCTTTTGCTTGTTTGCCATCAGGAAACAAATCCAGGAAATACTAAATGTTCCACCAGATCTGTCTGTTGTATCCAGCTAGAATTGCCATTATGTTGGCCATTCTTTTGGAAGTAGCAGCCATGGCAGATACTCCTTTCCTGCTGCGGTCCAACCTTATACCTTCTTTGTTTTTCATGGTGTTGTGCGGTGACCGTGGGTTTCTCAATCTCCTTTGTACAACCTTCATTTTTGCAGGGTCTGCTGAGAATGACCAACAGACCATTGAGGGTTGTTCTCAGGTGCCTTGCATTTCTTATCAGGTTGTTGTATAATTGCTGCCACCATAGCCGAATTTTGCTTTACTTCGAGACCTTCACTGAAGAGTTGATCAATGATCGTATCAGTTCCACAGTTTTACATGTAGGCCCCTCGAAATGATATAGAAAAGCAATATCTTGTCCTTACTGGGAATAAGCAAATCATATCTTTTTGAAGCTCTCTAGTAAGACATGAAAGCATCTAATGTCTTCCCATGATGAGCCTGTTGTAGATGATGCAGCTGTCCCAGATGTTGGTACAATGTTATCCAACTCAGTACCACAGTGGAGTGTAGTCATATATTTCTCCTTCTTACTGTTCATTATCTGAGTATCTGTCACTACATGCTAAAGCTGTAGGTAACTTGGGCACTAGAGACTTGCATGGGGAGTGTGATGGTGGCCCGGGAGGTTGGTGGCTGGGTATACCATTTGATGGTCCCTAACACCTTGCCTTAGTAATTGTACAGAAATTTGTTAGAGGTTGCTTGAACCTTGGTTGTCTCTACATATTGATGTCCTCGATAAGAGTCAAGTCATAATGCCGCCTTTCGTCAACCTGATGTTCTTCGTACTTCTGGTAGAGAACACTGAATCCTCGTCCATCACTCTGCTTGGGTAATAAATTAGTCTTCCATTTTTCATAATCATCATCTGGGTCCTTGTATTTGAATTTGATCGATACTGGACTGTGGGCAGTACCAAAGGTCTATTGTCCTCTGTTTCCTCTGTGTCTAAAAGTCTCAGAGTTGGTAACGGTGACACCTTATTCAAGGAGCTGTGTTGAGACAGCAGAGGAGTAGGGATTTCTTTATAAGGCGGCACAATTTTTCAAGTATTTGCTCGTTGCTTTGTTTTTTTTTTTTTTTTTTTGAAAAACCTTTATTTAAAAATCAGGACACAGCTATTCAGCCGACAACCCGAAGGTTCGGCAGCATCGATAATTAGAAACAGTGATGCGTCCCCAGTAAAGTACAAAGAGAAGTGCAAAGGTTCAATTTTAAACAAACAGAAAAAGCACAGCAAACCCCAGCAAGGCAAGAACACTAAAAAACCATGGTGAGAGCCCCCAGGGGAGGCCGGACCCCACTCATCTACCAGTTACAAGATAGTGTAAGGAGGAAGAGGGGGGACAGCAGAGGCCCAAATAGTTCATAAACCAGACTGTGCTGGAAAGAAGGTCAGGGGGAAAGCTGTTCCTCAGGCGGTTCCAGATCAGGGGCAAGACATATTCCCCCCCTGTATTGATTCCACCGCCCCCAGATGGCGTGCCACTTCCGGGGGCGGCCTCTAGAGCAATAGACTGTCTTCTCCCTAAACATGCTCCAGTCCATGTTCTCTTTCCACGCAGTCAGTGTGGGGGGCCCCGAGGAGCCCCACAATCGCGCGATATCCCTCTTAGCGACCATGTTACCCAGTGTCACCCATTGGGTCCGCGCCTCATCGAGGTCAGTGGGCCCACAGATATTCAGGAGGCAGCACCGCGCCTCCGGCTGCAGAGCAATGCCTGTCACCTCCCCCATTACTGCATGGACTCCCCTCCAGAATTCCACAATGACACCACACTCCCAAATGATGTGCAGGAAAGTACCCACCATACCACACCCCCTCCTGCACAGGCCGTCCTCCGAGAACCCCATGTGGACCAGCCTTGGCCCCGTCACATACACTCGGTGCAGTATTTTAAGCTGCACCAGCCTCAGGCGCGACGGGATCGCGACCTCCCTAGGGGAAGAAACAGCTGACTGCCAATCCTCATCATCTAACTCGAGGCCATCCCTAGTCCACTGGTCCCTCAGCCCCAGAAGCATGTCCGCCCGGACGTTTATAAGTTTCTTATATATGAGCGAGATCGTGCTCTCGGGCATATGGCCATCAAGGACCCGGTCCTCCAAGGGAGAGGACTCAGGCACCTTCTCACCCTCCACGAGGACTGATCGGAGGGCGTGGCGCATCTGAATATATCTGAAATACTCGGAGGGCCCCAGCTCATACTCAGTCTGCAACTCCTCAAAGGACTTCACCTTCCCCTTATGCAGCACATCACCCACCCTGGAGATGCCAATCAGGTCCCACTTATCAAAGCCTTTTGAATGCCAAAGCCTTCCCAATCTCTCCGATTCAAACAACGGGGTAGCGAGGGTGAGCTTATCCTTCCAGCCCAGCGAGTCAGTTGCCATCTTCCACACCCGCACTGCCACAGCGGTGGGCCCCGTGAGGGACGAGTCTAGGGATCGCGAGTACAACGCCCTGTAATAGTTACCACCACGCAGCAACCACCTGTCAATGGCATACCCAGGGCTGAGAGCAGGGCCATAAAGCCCATGATTGATCGCGCTCAGCTGTGTGGCCCAATAGTACCGACGGATATCTGGGAGCGCAATGCCCCCGTCGTACCATGGAAGCGTCAGCTTTGCAATAGCAATTCGCGGCCGCCCATCCCACAGCAACGTCCGTTGGAGGCCTTCGACCTCCCGAAAGTATTTGGCCGGCACCCAATCCAAGGTATTCTGTAAGGCGTAGAGAAAGCGGGGGAGAGACATCATTTTGAACAGGGCCGCACGCCCAACGAGGGAGAGCGGCAGCCTCCGCAAACCTTCAACATTGCGCCTCAGGCGTGCCAGGGGGGGGAGCAGATTCTTCTCATAGCGCACAGCCGAGTCCATGGAGATAAAGATCCCCAAGTACACGAAACCCTGCTGGGCGATCTGTATCGAACATGTTCTAGGGATCGGTGGAACCTCGCCACTAAGAACATACAAGTACGATTTGCTCCAATTGATGACGAGACCCGAGTTCCTACCAAAAGATGTGAGTACGTCACAGACCACTATAAGTGACTTCTTGGGTGAGGCAAGATACAACAGGATATCATCTGCATAGAGCGAAATACGGTCCTCGTGTTCAGGCGACCACCGAAGGCCCCGTATATCCGGGTGCCAACGTATCCACGCAGCCAGCGGCTCAAGGGCGAGGGCGAACAACAGAGGCGACAGGGGGCAACCCTGCCGAGTACCCCTTCCAAGCTGAAACGGAGTCGACGCCCGACCATTCACCACAACACTAGCTAGCGGCCCCTCGTACAGCAACCTCACCCAGCTCACAAAACCGCTGCTAAAACCGAACTTGGCCAGCACGGCCCACAAGTATGCCCACTCCACCGTGTCAAAGGCCATCGTGGCATCAAGAGACGCCACAATAGCCGGTTCACGCAACGTGCCCGCCCTGGCGATTACGCCATGAAGACGCCTAAGATTCAGCGCTGTGTTTCGGTGCGGGATGAAGCCGGATTGATCCGGGTGGACTAAGTCGCCAAGTACCCTAATCAAACGGGTCGCCAGGAGTTTAGCCAGAATTTTCGGCTCCGCGTTAAGAAGTGAAATAGGCCGATATGAGGCGCACTTATCGCGGGGTTTACCCTCTTTGTGTATGACCACAATCGACGCCAGTCGCTGATCCAACGGGAGGGCCTCACCCCCCCGCGCCTCCAAAAACATGGCGCGCAGGTGAGGGGCGACCCTATCCGGGAACAGCTTGTACAGGCCGTTCGGTCCCGAGGCCTTACCCGAGTTTAACGCGCGGATAGCCCCCGCCACCTCGTCGACCGTTATGTCACCATCTAGATCGTCCCTATCTATAGCAGAGAGGCAGGGCAACTCGATATCACGGAGGAGGTCACACGAGTCCTCGGTTGGCCTATCCGACGCAGAGGCATAAACTTTACAGAAATAGTCCGAGAAGCTCTTTACAATCCCCTCAGGTTCCACAATCGCCTCTCCCCTCTCTCCTGTCAACTCTGGCACCACTCTATTGACCCTTTCTTTTTTGTCCAGCCACGCCAGGAGTTTCCCTGCCTTATCACCAACATCATACAGTCGGCCCTGCTGCTCCCTACCGAGGGTCTTAGCGGCGTTCGTCACCAGGTCTTTATACTCAGTTTGCTTCAAACAAAGCTCATGCAGTGAGGACTCTGTAACCTCCTCCTCCATCGCTCCCTCCAGAGCCGCGATCTCCTCCTCCACCTGCAGAATCTCACCATCTCTACGCCTCTTGGCAGCCACTACTAGGGAGAGGGCTTCCCCCCGAAGCACGGTCTTAAAAGCTTCCCACAGCGACACTGCTGAGTCAACGGTTCCCTGATTGTCCTTGAAAAAATTTTCTACCTTCTTTACCAGGGCGCTGCGCATCTTGGGGTCTCGGAAATACCAAGGGTTGATAGGGGCCACCCTTCCTCCTCCCTCCCGACCTAGATCCAGCCGGATCCACACTGGCGAGTGGTCAGATATACCGCGCGCCATGTGCCTCGCCTCGGATACCAACGAGGCATGCGCGGCCTGAGTGAGCAGGTAATCAATCCTGGAGAGGCTACCATGTGCCCCGGAGTGGAACGTGTATTGGCTCTGTGTGGGGTGCCGGAGCCGCCAGCAGTCTATCAGACCAAGCGTGTCTAGGAAGTCTGGAAGCCATTTCTGAGCCCCCCCTGTATCTCTGGGCGGGTATCTATCCAGCAGGCCGGAGCAAACAGCGTTGAAATCCCCTCCCACCACAAGCATTCCCCCCGGGAGATCCAGCAGGGCCCTACCCAGATCTGCAAAAGTGGAGGCCTGCAGGGCCGGCGGGACATAAACCGAAACTAAAACCACAGTCCGTCCTTCCCACCGCCCGCCACCGCCACAAACCTCCCCCTATCATCAACAATGGTGGAGTCCACCTCAAATGGCAACGAAGCTCTAACTAGGATGCCCACACCCCTGGACCCAGATGAGAATCCTGAATGTGCAATGAATTTGTACCCCTTCCTATTCAGGGCATAGCACGTATTTCCTATAAGATGCGTCTCCTGCAGCAGGGCAACATCCGGCATTGATCGTTTCAAAAATTGCAAAACAATCCCCCGCTTAATGCGATCCCCCAACCCATTAACATTCCAGCTTATAACACTTAAGCCCCTACCCCCATCCTCAAACGGAAAGAGGCCCACCCCACACCCGAGGAGCCACCATGGAACAGCCCTGGATATAAGCATCATGCCTTGCAGAAATAAACCCCCCAACAACAACCCCAAAATCCCTAAAACTCCCCCCACCCTGCACCCCTGCTGCAGCTTACAAAGCCCCCCCAACTTGCAGTGTGCCTGTCGCCCTACAAAAACAAAAAGTCTACAAAAAGTACCCTAAGGGAGGAAAAGAGCAACCCTCGTCCTCCCGCAACCCTCCACAGTTACTGCACTCTATGCAAGTCTTCAAGTATAGTCAAATCAAGTCAGGCCGGCTCCGAGATGTCAGCCCTGCCCATCCCGGCCACTGTCTCCATCCTCGGCTGTGTCGTCCCCCGTCCGTCGCCGGGGCAAAGCGTCCAGCCATTCGTCGGCCATAACAGGAGAGTCAAAAAAGAATATCCGATCGTCGCGCACCACCCGCAGTCTGGCAGGGAAGAGCATGGCATACTTCAGGTCTCTTTCCCGGAGCCGCCGCTTCACCCCCAGGAAGCCCTGTCTCTGCCTCTGCACCTGCTGGGTGAAGTCCGGATAGAAATTCACCGACGCGTTCTGGAAGGGGACCGGGCCCGTCACCCTCGATGCTTGCAGAATAGCGTCCCGATCTCGAAAGTGAAAGAGCCGGGCCACGATCGGCCTCGGCGGGGCACCCGCCTTAGGCCTCCCGCCCGGCACTCTATGGGCCCTTTCCACCGCAAAGAACTTCCCAAGGCCCTTGGGCTTCAGATGATTGAGGACCAAGTCTTCAACAAGCAGGTCAACCGAAGCCTCATCCGAGGACTCCGGGACCCCGATAACGCGCACATTGTTGCGCCTGGCCCGGCTCTCAAAGTCCTGCAGCCGGCGGGCGACGAGATCACTCTCGGTCCTCAGCTTACGAACCTCGGTCTGCAGTTCCGTAACATCATCAGTGAGGCCCGTGGTCTTGAGGTCCAAGTTCTTAACCCGCTCATTCGTTTTGCCCAAGTCCGCACGGATCAGGTTGACATCCACCAAAATGGCATCCACCTTATGCGCCAGGGCCTCAAACTGTCTCCCAATCGAAGTCTGCATCCCTTCGAGCGCGCCCATGACATCCTGCAGGGAGAGCTCCGGGGCCACAGGCGAGTCCTCCTTCTGGGCATCCGGCACCTGGCTCGATCCACTCGGTGATCCCTTTTGCAGAGCATATCGGTCCATGCTGTTGACTTGGGTGTAGGTTCCCCGCCTGGTAGACTTAGGCTTCTGCCGATCCCCTTCTGCTTTGCCCGACATGGTTGACTCCAAGCAGGTCGGTTCAGTTAAGACGGGTCCCTCTCAAGGAGAGGAATAAGGAGTGATCAGTTCTACCGTGGACCGCCAGAGTAGCCTGCAGAGCGTCCCCGGGGTAATAAAGCCATCCAGAGCTCTCCAGTAGCAGGGCTGACAAAGGGAGCGAAATCGAAAGTGAAAGTGCGGGGACCTCCGTCCGACAGTTCACACCTCGCCTGGCCGTTGTTGTTCAACTAGGAGTCGGGCATCCAGCCAACTCTAGCCCCTGGCTTCCCCGGGAGACAGGCCGCAATCTTCCGCCAGGCGTAAGTCCGGTTCCCGGTGGACGATCCGACCGCGGGTAGCATCAATCGCCTCCCTGACCAATCATCTACACGATGCCATGCATGCAGACAGGATTAGAGACAGGATAGTCGACGGAGGGCGCGAGGGTCTCGGGAGCTCTAAGCTCACGCGGCCATCTCGGTCAAGCGCTAGGCTCCTCCCCTCCGCTCGTTGCTTTCTTGATATATATTTTGCCAATAGTACTGTTGCTGATGGTGCCATTAACAGGGCCTTCATCGACAAGGGTTTCATCGACAATGTTGTTGTCAACCGCGAGGTCATCATACTGGGTTAGTATCTTCGACTGGGATTTAATCTGTGTTTTGTCAACTGTGTTGAAGTTGATAACAGTACTCCATTGAAGTCACTGATTCTGGTCTTGCCATTGGTGGTGTTGTCAGCATTTTAGTTCAATTTCTTATCATTTTCAGAGGCTTTTTCTTCAATGGCATTAGAGGTTCTGAACTGGGTCTGTCTGAGTTATCACCTCAGATGATAGGCTTTGTTCCCTGGCAGTTTTCAACCTCCTTAGTTATAGTCTTAAGTGGCTCTCTTGAGGTTCAGGGATTCTCCTTTGGAGAGAACTTGGTGACTTTTCCATGCTCCAAATGACACATTTTGGGGGCTTTTTTTGCCATATGTGTTGAATCATCCCCAGATGAGGGGTGTTGAGATTGAAAAGTCCTCTGCATGGTAATGGACGTGCGCCCCTGCCCTGAGTGCCTAACTGCACCGATGTCTGGATCCTTAATGCAGATTGTTGTCATAGGCAAACACGGATCCTGCGTGTGCGCCATGACATAGTCCTGACTCACAGATTGCAGACTTGTTGTACCGGGAGGGGCACCTATAAGTTCTACCCTCATAGTGGTGAGAGGTTACTGCCATCACCAGGCATTCAACAGGATAAGCTCCGTTGTGGCATTAGACCATGTAGTGATCAGTAGGAGTGAACAGGTCCTACTTAACCTGTGTCACTGGAGTAAGGTCTACAGGCGCAATCATTTTTAAAGTTCTGCTGCTTTGTGTTTAGCTTACCCTTTGTTTGGCGTTTAGCGCTGCGCAGCGCATGAGTGGTGTATCTGTGCTGGGTGTTAGAACTGGGGGGCTCTAGTTGGCTGAGGTAGGTACCTTAGCCCAAATAGGGAGCATTGCTTCTAAGTCAGGGAAAGGAAGGACACCTTCTCAGATAGCCCCTGCTCACCCCCTCGGTAGCTTGGCACGAGCAGCAGGTTTATCTCCAAGGCAAATGTGTAAAGTATTTGCAACCACGCTCTCAGTAACACAGTGATAGCACCACAAATGGACTCCACACGAGTTTCATACAAACAATTATATGTTTATATTAAAAAAAAGATATGCGATGAGGCCACACGATAAAAATCCAACATATGCGTATTTGTAATATTTCATCTTGCCGGCAATTAGGCCAGCAAGCCCTTGTTGGTTCCTGCAGTATTAATGAGCAATTCTCGATGATCCAATGCAGTCCTAATGCAATACTATGCAGTTTGTAATGCAAGAATCAGGCACTTCGTGATGTAAAAATAATGCAGTTCGTAATGCAACAATCAGGCAGTTTGCTATGCAAAAATAATGCAATACGTAATGCAACAATCAGGCAGCTCATAATGCCAAAATAATGTAATGCGTAATGCAACAATCAGGCAGTTTGTAATGCAATGCGTAATGCAATGTGTAATGCAACAATCAGGCAGTTCGGAATGCAAAAATAATGCAATGCGTAATGCAACAATCAGGCAGTTCGTAATGCCAAAATAATGTACTCCGGGACCGATCACGGTGCTCTGGACGGTCTCATACCACTCTTACTGACTTGCAGTCTGCTACTGACAAAATAAGCCCCCAAAACGGGTATGATGGAAAACAAAGTGCAGCTCCACACTCCGGCCCCGATACTCCCACTCCTCGGCAAGTACGGGCCGTGATACGAGCTTGAGCGGAGGCTCGCTGCAAACATGGGAAAGGCCGAGAGCGTTTCTCTCGTAGCCCGCACCCCGCCCTAGGCGGCGACAAACGCACGCTCGCTGAGCGTTACTTTCTTTCTTTTTCTGAAGATTCCTCGCAAATCATAGGTATCACTGATACAAATGCTCCAGATTCTTGCTCAGGCTTTTGAAAGCTGTGTTCTCTCTAAGACCACTGTCCCATGGACTGACCATGGGGAGGGTGTAGTGAGGATAAGGGCACACCTGCAGACAATGCTAAGTTAGCATATGTTGGACACCATTTTGCCGCATTTGCTCACGTTACTATATGGCACTTTTCTAGTAAATACTTTGCTCGCTCGCTTTCACATGAAAACTGTCTGTATTTCATTTATTTAGTTGAACACTCTGCTCCTCGTCTGCACAGCGTATTCAAGGTAAAAAAACAATGAGCTACGTTGAATTGCTGTGGTCAGTCTCAATTCCCTAGCCATAACATAGAACACAGCTGCAACCCTTTAAATCTGGTGCTTTTAACCCCTTGAGTGCGCACGACTTCTCCCGGCCGTCGTGCATTAAGGTGGGCGTGTGCGCACTTGGAGAAAACGCTTTCCAGGATAGAAGAGCTGGGCTTGTCCGGAAATTCCTGCATCTGAACTCGGAGGTATGAGGTCCCCTGACAAAGCCTGGAGGTCTTCTATAATTATAATAAACTAGCTTCTGGCACGGGGAGGGTGGCAAGGTGCTATGGTCCTGTTTCCACTATCATTATAATATGATTTCCCCTTTTGTTCTATATAGAATTGTAACCATGCTGATTTGTTTGATCCTATGCATTTTGCTGCTAGTACTGGCTCGTGTATAAAATTATAGAGCATGTTAGTTAAAATAAACATGTTAATCTATACTTTGACTCTATGTACTCATGTTGTAGACAAGTACGAGAGTTTGAACGAAAGAGTGTTCTTGTTCCCATGTATCCTGAGAGAGAGAGAAGGGATGTTCTAGGATGTCTAATCATTGGTAGATTCGCTATAGCACGGAGAACGAATGAGACACTATAGCTAGTCGGATAGGGGATCTGGGTACTGAGGTGGGTATTTTGGTACAACACTACACACTGAGGTCCTGGTTTCTTGCGCATAGTTCTGTATATGTGCAGAATCCCTGCAACACCCCTGTACACTTCAAGGGGTGCCCTTTGATTTAGTAAGAGGTCACAAGGAAGGGGTCTGGGTACATTTCAGGAAGTTGATGGGGCTCATAAGAGAATCTTAAAGAGTAGGGCTGGGGCCCGGGGTTAACCTTGTGATACACATATCACTGTGGCTGACATCCACTGTGAACTCTAGTCACAGGTCTGTGTTGTAGGGCTACCAGCTTTGGAGTTGCTCCTGCTTTGACAGACTGCGTTGCAGAGGAAGAGGAGATCAGAGAAGGGGGCACTTCGAAAAAAGCAGAACCCTTAGACTCTAAATCACATTTGGTGTCTGGAAATGGACTGGAAGGGGAGTTTGAGACCCCAAAAATTATCATCTGCCCAGCAGTCAGAGAGGCTCTGTGAGGACAGTAAGCTATTAAGCACTCCAATACTTCTGCTTGTGATCAGGAGTAGGAGCCAAGGCCAGCTAATCTCCCTGCTGGGTGAGGGGACATCAGCCTGGCAATCCAAGGCCACCTGCCCTGGAGCCTGGAGCACCAGCACCTGTTTAACCATTGTGCCCTGTCAAGAAGAGGAGAGCACCGGAGGGAGCAAAGTCCAGTGGGTAGTCCTGTCGAGTGGACTCCCTTTGCGAGGTGTGAGGAGATAGCTGTTACACTGAACGGGTCATTGCTCGTGTGCAAACAGCTGTAAGCGCCCATAGTATGCTGTTGTGAATTGAGTCGTTTACTTCGCTGTGCTGATTGGCCCAGTCGCCATGTGTAGTGGGGAGTCATGACCCTGCATGCCACAAGGGTCCACCATGAGAAGACTGCAGTGCGGTAATGGCCGTTGCCCATGTGCAGTAGTGGGCAGCGACCCCGTAAGCCAGGAAATTCTGCCGCAGATTGCCATGCTTATTGGGCCATAGCCCGTGTACCATGAAGATACAGTGACCCGGTGTGCCAGAGATGACCTGGTTGGAGTTGTCGCTGAGAGGAGTGAGGCTGCTGTGGGACCCTGTGCACCTTACTGGGAGGAAGAATTTGCACCAGGGGCTTTGTATAAACATCCCGCTTCCCACTGCGGGAGGAACCAGAGACTTACCCTGCAAAGAGGAGCTGTCGAGAATCTGCGGTTGTTTTGGAGGTGTGACCACGTGTGAGGCCTCTCCAACTGCTTAGTTCAACCTGCTTGGTCCGTGTGAAGCGGACTCACCTGAATCATCTGCTTCTGCTCCTGCACCTGTGGAAAGGGTGCGCTCATGGACTCCTGTTGCTCCGATCCTGCAGTGTGCATGTAAGCTGATTTCGGGCCAGTCGGCCCATGGGGAACTTGCTGCTAATTAGCTCTGCAGCGCTGGAACACTGTTGACTTTGAAATTAGAGTCATAGTGGACTGTTCAGACTTGAACTACTAGGGAGACTTACCTGGAATGTTGCTTTTTTTTTTTGAAAATTCTTTTTTTTTATTGGCATTTGCATAAACATTACATAGAGGCACATTTGGAGTTACTATTGGTGCATAACTACACAAGGCAGGAGCGCCCAGCCACAGCCCAGGTGGGCCCCCGAGCTCGTGGACCCGTGGGGTTGCGTGATGCTACTCTTTGTAAGCTGCAGACAGACGTCCGGGGTCTGTGTCTGGGCATGCCCCACCACTGCGCATGGCAGTCACTGCACCGCATAAGAGCCATGTAGTGTGCCTATTCCCCTGTGAGGTGTATCATCAAACCATGGGGTTGCATCCATGAGTTAACCTTCAACCAACTGGGGACATAGAAACTGGGGGGGGGGAGTTGCACTATGCCGCGGAAAGTGAGCAACAGTAGTCTTGTGCCTGCGCGTGGGATGATGTCGGAGTTTTCGCAGGCGCGGGGATGGGGGAGAGAATAGTCGGATGAGGAGGGGGATGCGGGGGTGCCAGTTACCGCCTATATGGAAGTGTGGTAGCGGGACAGATGTTATCTACGACAGCGACCCACCGGGCGCCTGGTCTTCTCGTGTGTCTCCCTGGGTGGGCTCCTGGCTCGCGGCTGGGGGATCGATCGCTTGTGGAACCGCCACAGCTGTTGTTTCGTGCGCAAAGGAATGCATTAACATGGCCCATGACAGGGAGATCGGGTGTTTGCGTATCCCTTGGGCTTCCTCCGTTCTGAGTAATGTTTCCTCCGCCTTACCCCATTTTTTGACTGCGCCTACCCATGCCGCTAGGGGGGGCCCCTCCAGTGTCTTCCAGTGCATGGTGATGCACCGCTTGGCTAGGAGAAGCACTAGGGAGGCGTAACGTCTTTCCACCTTCTTGTGTTTGTGCCGCCTGTGTATACCCAGGGCGCTCGCCTCCCATGTGTACAGGTATGCAACCCCGTGACCGTGCGGAGAGCAGTATGAATCGCGTGCCAATAACTATGCAGTGTCGGGCAGTCCCAGAACATGTGTATAAACGAGGCAGCGGGTTCCAGGCATCTGTGGCAAGCAAACGAACTGTCAGGGAAGTATTTCTGTAATTTTTCGGGGGTGAGGTACGCCCTGTGCAGGATGTGCAGTTGTATATTCTTAAAACGGTAATTACGGGACACTTTTTTGGTGTGCTCCAGGGCCCTGGTCCATTCTCTATCGTGTAGAGGTCTGCGTAAGTCAGTTTCCCACCGCTCTCTGAGGGGTGCAAGCGTGGGTTGCCGCAAGGTCCGCAGAGCTTTGTAGATCCAAGTGACTAGATGGCGTCCTGGCCCCATCTGTAGGATTGCATGGATGACCGGGTGCGTGGGGGGTTCCGTGTTGATCGCGCGCCACTGCCTACGGCAGTCCGTGAGAAGCTGCCTATGCCGTAGGAATTGCCCTTCGGGAAGGTCGAAGTCTCCGACCAATGCTGCAAATGTCTGCAAGTTCCCTTCAAAAAATAACATCCCCACCTCCGTCACGGCGCAATCTGTGCATGTTTGCAGCATTCGCTCCTTGTAATGCGCCCGACCCCTGGGGAGGCCCACCAACGGCAGCAGCGGAGAGTACAGGGGAGCATCCCGACTAAGACGATGGACACGCGCTAGACAGGCCCACGCAGTCATTACCTGGAGGGGACCAGATGGCAGAGGTGCCGCGCCCGGCAGCAGCATACGGTGGATGGTGGGAGTTTGAATGCGCCCCGCCTCAGTGAACAGCTCCCCCTGTGCCCGGCCCGCTGTCCAACGTAATACCCATTGCAGCTGGGCGGCAAGGAAGTACGCTTCGAATGAGGGGGCCGCCAGCCCACCTTGGTCAAGGAGCAATTGCAGTTTTGCCAGGGCAATACGCCGGCGGCCGGAACCCCAGATGAGGGTCCCAAGCAGGGTGTCCAGCTCGCGGAATAGGGATCGCGGGGGAACCACTGGGAGATTGGAGAAGAGGTACAACAGGCGCGGGACTAGAATCATTTTTGCAACAGCTATCCTCCCAGTGACAGCCAGGTGGAGACCCTTCCAGAAGTGGATCGAGGATCGAATACCACCCATCAGTGTGCGGTAATTCCTTACCTGGAATGTTGCTTATAGTGAGTCGGGAATAACCACTACCGCTTGAAGCGAGGAGTGCGTAGGACCAGAACCCTAACCTCAGGTTGATTGTGTAGTTGTTTGTGAATGTCATATTTTTCACTTGTGTGGATAGCTGTAGAAATAAAATACGTCTCTTTTTTCATGAAAGTAAGTATTTGACTGGACAAAGATTTATTGCTGCTGCTTCACGCATTGTGAGTTGTGAGCCACTGTTTATTCCCCTGTACCCACACCTCCCCACTGAGGGAGCTTTGGGCTGCTTGACCACGTTACTACTGAGAGTCAAGTGTAGAAGTGGTACTCGGCCCAATTGCTCAGAACCCATAGTAGAATGGGCCCTGGGACAACAGGAGGAAAAATCCTCAATCCTCACGGTTGAGGCCTGCAACCCCTGAAGAGGCTCTGACAAGGGGGTATTTTTGACTTTGTGTTTGTTTGTAGCCACAATAAAAGGCTACCATCTCTGTCCGTTAGGGTTTTAGTTTAAAATGTCTCGTATATCTTGTAGTCCTTTGCCTTGTCAGACAGGTCCAGGCAAAAAATTCACTTATTAAGGGAATCCTCAGTACGGAGACTTGGCTTCTGTCGGGCCCCACTAGGTCTGAAAAGGCCTTACTTGTAAGAATCAGAAATGTTTTACCAGTCTCCTAAAACGACCAACTGGAGGCCAGAAGCAGCCTCCAGATCAGATAGCAATGGAATTTAAAACAAATCTATGCAGTGGATATATTTATCTGTAATAGACCAAGCAGAGCTCGCATGACTCACTTCACACACAAAGTGCAGTTGAAATATGAGGTATGGGAGATCCTCCGGTGAGTGGTGTTTACCATGCTTTCATCTGACTGAAGTTTGTGTCGTTTCTAAAGATATGTATATGTTATTAATTTTGCCTTCCATGCTAGATATAGCAAACGTTTATTGAAGAGCAGTTAAGGTATACAGTTCCTGATTCTGCTTTATCAAGCAAAACAACTATATCTGGAAAAGAGCTGGTCAACTGTTTTTTTGTTTGTTTGTGCCATGTGTATAGTGTTATATATTTTGTGTCACCATTTCATATCCATCTAGCAGCTGTTTCTATTTTTCCTCACTATAGGTAACCTGCTAGAACATCTGCCAATGGGCTTGGTATACCCCAATGAGGGTGTGAAAGCAGCTGTCTGTTATCTCTATGGCAAGTTGTATTGCTCGCCTAACATAGCTGAGAAACTCTCCCCGCACTTCACTGAGAGATTGTGTGGCATCTTCCTGGCCACACTGGAAAATGCGCAGACCAGAGAACTGCAGATTAATTGCCTAGGTAAATAAAGTCTCTATGAACAAGGCTATAGTCAAATCCATTGCTAATACGCTGATGACTTTGTTAATCTATCTACATTTCATAGGAGCTAGTTACTAATCCATTCAAACTTTTTTTGAAAATGTGCTTTTCACCTGAACTAAAACGTCATCACTCCTTTGCTCAGTCTCCCTTCCTTCTGACTGTTGGGATATCTGTTACCATGAGTTCTAAGTTCTGAAAGATATTTCTGCCCACTATAAAAACAAATAGGAAAATATGGGATGTGTGTGTGGGGGTATGTGTGTTGTGCGTGTGTGTATATAGAATTGAGTGCACGCCTGCTAGGTAATGTACCTCAGTTCACTCTCTTGGTATGAATACATTGAGACTCATTTTTAGACCCAGGCCTTTGATTCTAGGTCTTACTCTCCAGCTGATTCTTTTCCTGTGGCCAGACTTTTCCAGCCCACCCATTTCTTTTAACAGTTCATTTCCTCACGCTTACGCTTTGGATTACTGATTTCACGGTGGAGGCTTAGGACCATACCATAGAATTCCCTATTTTTCTTTCTGTGTTCATCTTTGTGTGTGTACGTCAAGTGAGCTAATGCCTGAAATTGTTGGCCTTCATCCACCAACTCTTCTCAACACAGAATTCCAAACACTTAGTTCAGAAAGAAAGCAACAACATATTGAGAATTGAATTAAGCCTTTATTCACATAAACTCCCCACTGCCTAATGGGCCACGCAAAGCTCCCCTCTACATTTTTAATTACATAATCCAGACTCATCTAATTCTCTGTCAGCACCCAGAGATGAGGATTGTTATTCCCTACAACAAACATATCAACTTGATAAATGCCTATTTCGCTCTGAGCCAAAGTCTCTAGGGAAAAACAATCACCATAACAACCAATCAATAGCAAGCCAGTAGCCTGGTTCCAGAATAAAGTCAATTTTACCCTCAGCCTCCACCTGTTTCTATGCTTCTCAACAAACAAACAGTGATTTTTTTTGTGTTACTTGTAACCTTATGTTGTATTATCTTTAGTACTATTAATCGGTTGCAAGTGATTTGTTTTTGTTTCTTTAGGGTTTAGCTCTGTTCTGCACACCCTATAGATTACGTGGGCGTGCACATGTCTGGGAACCAGGCTTCCTAGAGTGCTGTAGTGCAGAGTTAAATCCTCAGCCATTCAGTGGTGTTTCACATCAGCGACCAGTGTTCTCAAAGCTACCCTCCTTTCCACTTTAGTATCATCACAATCTCAATGCTGGAGTGCAGAATGTGGGGTGGGACACATAGAGCTAGTGCTACTGAAGGGATAGCACGATCTGTTTGCAGCAGATCATTTTCTACGTCCACAAACACAACTGCCATTTTGTTAGCACACCCTGGAAGTACAGGAACACAATGCTGTTGGGGACTTCCATGTGCGTCTGATTTGATAGAAAACGTTTTTTTAGGTCATCTTTAATCTGTGCTTCAGGTTAACAGGCCCCTATTGAGTTTGCCCAGCAAACATTGGTGTAAGTTATCTGAGGCTTTGCATTCCACCATTGCTTGGAGTTTTTGCCTTTGGTGACCATTTTATAGTACACTAATAGCCGAAACTGGGGTCTGTTTTTTCTTTGTAGGTTTTACATTTTACTTGTGTATCATGCTAATCTGTCAGACTTGCCTTAGTTGATGGATTTCTGGACCTGTAGTGCCTCATTCTGAGTTGTTGAATATGTTTATACTCTTCTGGCACTCAAATGCCTCTCTCAGGCCATAGATGATACGATCCATATGGTGGTGGCTGTTGTCTCGAAGTCCTGGACATGAAGAAGGGTAAGTTTCTTTGCCCACGGCCCCTCCCTTCCTTGAGGAAACAGTTGTTGAGTCTTGTATACCATTTGCTCATGAGATCAAAGGCAATAAAAACACTGGACAGCAGGCGAGTCTTGAGGGGAAGGAAGGCCATGCTATCCACCTGGACAAATAATTAGAACCATGATCTTCCCAGGATAAGAGAAAAGACTGGCTATTAGAGAGTATTGTGGGCCTCCTGGGGTGTGGCACCTCCTCGACCAATGGTGATGGTGATATAGAATTGTGTGTAAAAAAGAATTTCTTTTCAGAGGATTTAGAGTCCATAGAAGATGTCCGCACCCAGCGCCTAAGTCATTATAAGTCATGTGGTCTTTAGAAATCAACATCGACTCCATAAGCCAGAATTACCAGGACGATGACTCCCTGGAAGATGGGGGCAATCTCTTTGAGTTGGAATATCTTTACCGTCTGTAACTAGCCAAGTGGAGTATTTCTGTGAAGGGGGCCAGATATGTGCAGCATCATATGCAGAAGCCAGCACAAAAAGAAGTGCAGAACTGCTTAGAGAAGAGTGCCCGAGACCCTAGTTGAGGGGCAAAGTTGCAGACTGCCAACCTGGACCCAAAGAGGTCTAGTTTTCTTGCCAGATTATCAACTTATCAATAGATCTTGGCAAGCATGCCAAGATAAAGTATTATATATGACAGGCCATACTAAATCATGAAAATGGCAGAGGAAGCACGGAAGCAGTATCAGAGGGACACCTGGCCGGTCAAGTGAGGCTCTTCAGGGAACCATTTGTGAAGGTACTCACAACATTTGTGAGTACCTTTAACACACTTAAAAAGGTATGATGTTTTGCTAAGGAACTCTTCAACCCAGGTATTTCTGGGATGGCTGGTCCTGGGACAGGATGCTCATGTAGACGCTCCCTTCATGAAATTTCCAGTACTTTAAAGACGTCCTTGTGAGGGACTTCATGCAGGACCTATTAAGATTCGGTAGATTTTTTTGGTCTAGGAGCTGAACTGTACAGAACTATGTAGTATCCTGCTTGCAATGTGGTGTGGTTCAAGAGGATTTATTCAGGTTAGTTACAAGATCAGTAATACAGCCCCACCAGGAGCAGCCAGCAGGCTGCTCAGCCCTTCTCCAACTGTAGCCTACCACCCTCAACATTCCATATTACATCATACAGTGGGAATCTCTCTGGCAGACCATGAACCACATTGCAAGCAGGATACTACATATCCTCCTTTCTTCCAAAAGGAAAACAAAAAGGAACACCAATATAGAATAACAGAAAAGAAAGAGAGCAGAAGCTAGACGCAGGCTAAAGGAATGAAAAGAGCAGAGAGAACCAGAGAGAACAGTGGGAATACAAAATGAAAGGAGAGGAAAGAGAATAACATAAACCAAAACTCCTCTCCGCTTCCAAAGATAGCAAAAGAACAGAAGCACATAGGAGCAAAGAATAGAAAGAGAAACCATCAATGACTACCCTCTGCACACCCACTGGCCAGGTAAGTATGTGAGAAGGCAACCCACATCAGGAGGAAACAAGACGACAGAGAAGAAGAGGAATGTACTCATACTTCTCCATAAAATTTAGAAGAATGAATCAAAAATACAGAACACCACTGGGCTATAGTATCGAAAACGAAGCAAGAAGCATTAAAAAACAAACGCCCAGTGTAACGTAACCCATGCACTATGGTGACTGAAACCATACACCCGTCAAGGGTAAAAATGTGCTTGTGCATGGGCAACCTCGAGTGGAGGTAAAGCAATGTGCACTGTTATAATAAAAAAAAAACATAACCCACACTCCCAGTGTAACGTAACCCATGCACTATGGTGACTGAAACCATACACCCGCCAAGGGTAAAAATGTGCTTGTGCATGGGCAACCTCGAGTGGAGGTAAAGCAATGTGAACTGTTATAATAAAAAAAAAAAACCACACTAGACACCTTAAGTAAGGTAAGAACAAGCACTGTAGTAAAGGTATAAGTCGTGTAATGTCATGTCCGTGTAAGGACGCACCTCGACTGGAGGTCATATGTTAAGCACAGGATGATGGGGAAAGACCCAACAAACACACCTCCGGAGAGGTCAAGAGATTGTGCATTGTAGATGCGGGACAACAGTCCACACAACACCTCGTGTAATTGAGGATTAGGAATGCAGGACAGCAGCCTTGCATCGTGCGAACCGTGAGGTAAAAGTGTGCACCGAAACAAAAGAGACAAACCTCGTGGAGAGGTCAATGTTGTGCACAAGAGTAGCGGGAATACAATCCGTGTAAAACACCCCGTGAAGAGGTAAAAACAGTGTGCACTGTTGCGAATGGGTGAAGGATCCATAAACAAAACCCTAGACACCCTACATAGGGTGACAAAATAAAAAAAAGACGACCCTGGGTGAGTGTCTGTTGTTGTGCACTGTAGTGATAGGAAGAATATGCTGAATGTAACCTAGATGCAAAAAAACAACGTGCACTGTAACAAACGGGACAAAACCCCAACACCTTATGAAGGTACAGAAATTGTGCACGATGTGAGATAACTGCAAAATTAAACTGTTACATAGCAATGTACACATGACATGACATGTCTTGAAAATACACAATACGGTTTTTGAACGTGCAGAACCAGAAACAACCATTAAATATGAATTACTGTAGATCGCTATATGTAATGCCTGTGGAAAAAAGTCACAATAACGTTATAATATGTTAAAATGAACAACAAAATCACAAAACATCACTGCCAAAGGTGTGCCTGTCACCGTGATCCAACGAGACAGACGTCCATAGTAGGTAAACAGGACATTGTGGAAACAAAACAGCTCCAGAAGACTTGCCACATGAAATTACTTTGCAGGGGATGCAGTGCCCACAGAAGACCGGAGTATACTTGGGCTTGCCATAAACAAAGTACTTTGCAGCAGACACCATGTCAGATTGAATTTTGAAAAACGAATGAGCCTGAGGAGAATTCACCACTCAATCTGGAAACGGAGTACAGTGTCCATGTCTTGACCCCATAATGAAGAGCTTGTCTCCTGCCGACAACTTAAGAAAACGTGAAAGAGAGATCGTGCAGGAGACTTCTTGAGAAAAACTTTATTGAAATGACAGACGTCGTGATTGGCACAGAGAGATGTTGCAGATAAGAAACACGTCACCCTCAAGATGGCGTCACGTAGGAGGACGCAATGCTGGGTGGCAGCAGGCACGTAGGTGGAGCCAAACTAACCGCAGCAGTACCATGTCGCGAAGAAGACAAAAGGCAAGCTGATGTAGAACAATATGACCAAACATGCCGTAGAGGTCCCGTATGATGCAGGTGCGCTAGTACCAAGTGACTCGTGCATCAATTAAAAAAATTGCTGGTCAGTTAAACTGGCATCAAAGACGTATAAGTTAAAATTAATAGAAATAAAATTGTACCTCAAATGTGGCACCCACCCAAACCTTTGGCGATATTGTAGGCAGGAGACAGTTACATGTAAAGCGAAACTTTTCACAATACTGCAGAAACACTGTTAACCTACCTGCATGGACCTGAGCACTACAAACTGCTACCAGAGAGGATACTTCAGAGACCACCCCTACTACTCCAGGGGAAGCACAGTACCAACATCTTGGGGGACTACTCATCCCAGCAGGCAAAGGGGCCTAGAAGGGGGCTCATATCATCGCCCTCACCTGTGCTGAAGCCTGTCTGTGCTATATAGCGCCATCAGAGGCCTCTCTGCGCGGGAAGCCGCAGTACCGGTATCTCAGGAGACTACACATCCCATCTGGCAAAGGGACCTAGGAGGTGGCCCACGTCATAACCCTCACCTATGCTGAAGCCTGACAGTGCTACATAGTGCCATCAGAGGCCCTGCTGTGTGTGGCATGCCCGGACGAAGAACGAGCCATGGACAGGCCCGTCCTGCACCCGTCACCGCCAGGAAGAGGCAGGGCAGGGCCACCCCCTTTGCTCTGTTTTTATGCAACATGGATCTTTCTCTGTCTAATAAGCCTACTTTCCGTGGCCTTGATTTCTAGTCTGGACTGATTGTGGAAGTGGATGATATGAATAGTAGCGGAAGAACGGTTCCTGCTTTGCCTGCCCCAAGGAAGGGGAAATCTAAGATCACCGAGTATTACAAGGGGAAAGATACAGCCTCCATTAATTGTCCTAGGGACAAAGACCCTGCCGATCCTGTGTCTGATTTGGCGTTAAAGTTGGGATCAACGGATGCTGCTATGGCCACCATCCCTCACCCCCATCAGTCATTGGCTTGCGTTCCCTGCTGACTGAGGCGTCACCTCACCATGATCCTCAGGAGGACCCATTAACCCTCCTTTCTCCTATTTCCGCTCCCATTGACCTAATTAGGGCATCCAGTACCAATATGCAGCAGGATATTGACCGAGCCTCTGTCGTTGATGATCCAGCTTGTCCAGAGGGTCTTAAGAGCCTGGTGGTGCTACTTAAATCTGTTAAGGATGCTGTTTCGTCTTTAAACTGAAGGGTGTCGAACCTCATTAACATTATAATAGTTTGTTGGCAAAGTTTAGAGATTGGGAGCCTTGTGCAAACTCCACCTGTGTAAATACATCCCTCTCCCATATAATCCCTTCCCCTGGCACTGGTGTTGTTATGCTGGGTGCCCCCGCTAATGGGATAGCCCACCTCCTCTCACCCCCCCATCTGTGCAGCTCCCACAGCCGTTAGTGGTTTTGCAACTTTCCCCACCACAGCAAGACAAGGGACCCTCCAACAGAGCACAATTCCAGGTCCCCATAATTCCTATACATGCATCCCTGCTGTTTCCAGCGCCTCTTATCCTGTGACATCAGAGCATGGGTCCACCAAGGTCACTTACTCAGGGACCCATCCCGAGGCTTCTCCTTCCCCTGTGATGGAGATTGGCCCTGGGGTTCTTCCTAATAAAAGAAATTCTTTAGATCTTCCACCTGAATGTGCCCCCTACGTAGTAGTCCTAGTGGATGTGCCCCCAATTCCTTCTAACACCTATAAGTGGTATTTTCAGCTCAAGAACAAGGGGTCTCACTGGTTGGCCACGAAGGTGGGGGTGGATGATGACCTTCACACACATATAAACCATGTCGGCAGAGTATAGTGGGTTGGACATGGCCCTAAGTCAATGAGGGGGATTGTGTGGTGATGAATTTCAACAATAAGTGAGCTGCCGCCAGAATTTTGTCTTCCTTCCAGGGTGTAGAGTATTCAGGCAGCAGGGTGTGCCTGCTGGGGTTCTTTCACAAGCCAGGGGCGGGCCTAGTAAATAGCTACCTCCACCAGGCCTGGGTGTAACAGAACTTTCAAACCACGCTCAGTAAGTCTACCTGGGAGCAACATGCCCGTCTTGACTCTTCTGCTTTAGGGCCAAACAGCTTTCCATTTCCAGGGACCACCCTGAACCGCTGCTTCATGGTGGATCCTCAAGGGAGATCCTTTCTCACCTCACCACCTCTAATAGATTTGAAATTCTGGATTCTCTGGAGGGGGTAGATTGACTACTCAGTACTACCCTTGGGGCAGTGGAGAAACTTACGGAAACAGAGGTGGGAGACATTTTATCAGAGCTCCATATCTGTGATCAGTTGAGTGTACCTATCATGGAATATAGGTGCTAAGATTAGGGACTCAAATTGGCTAGATTTTTTTAAACCCTTTCAAGTCTTAGCCTTTCATGAAACATAGTCGCTTAAAACTACCCCTTGTGAGATAATTGTATTAACTTTTTCAGGCCAGAGATTCTTCCTCTGGGAGATCAAAGGCCTCATTGTGTATCTTAACTTCTTGAGTATTTTCTTGTGTGGCATCCTAGGTGGAGACTGACTGTCCTTGCGTTAGGGCCAGTTTACTTACTTTTCCTGACAAGTCGCTGTTGTTAATCATGAATGTATACAACTCTACTGGTCGCTCCCTTTATTCTGATGCCATTTTAAGACCGGCTCAGTTGTTGAGAAATGTAAGAATTCTTTGTTCCCTAGTGGAGCCGATCCGGCAAGAAGGGTATCCATAATGGTTATGGGGGACTTCAATATCTGTCCTTGCCCAGGGCTCTGTTTTGCTTTCCAGGACCCTTTTTCTGATGATTAGACTCCAATTTCCCACTTTGAGCACTCCTCTCAAGCAGAGCAATTAAACTGATTGATGCACTGTCAGAACCTGATCATCCCCAGTGTCTTGGCAGCCCCTACTTATGTTGGTAGAGGGGCAGAATCTATTGTTGATCATATTTTGAACTCAACATCACTCTCTAATTCTTTGGGTTGTTACCAAACCAAATGGACACGGTGGAGTGATCACAACCCCCTGGCACTGTTGCTAAAATACCAGTCAGTGCCTTCCCTCACCTACTCCGCCTTTGCAATACTTGACCCCTACGGACCAAGGCAGATGCTTAAGGAGATCTAAAATTAGCCCTGAGGAACTTTGCTGGACTGTTTTTAGGCATTTTAGCCTAGAGGTTGAATGTTGTCTTGATCCTGATCTTTGTACCAGGAACATTCGTACTGCTTTTTGTGCCAGGGTTAAGTCAGCTCTTGCTGCCCCTAGTCAAGCCCCTCGTTTACCATCATTTTATCATTCCTCAGTCTTGTTGCAGATGTCGTAACCTACATACAAGACCCGGTACATTTTTGGCCATACATTAAAAATTTTAAGGTGAGCGCTTAGTGGCATCTCATTATCTACATACGCCCCTTTCGCACACAGTATGGAATGCTTATAACATTCATCTTCCAACGTTTTTACAGAGAGCAGTTCCCTTTTGTGTATTATCAGGCATTCCAAGTCAATTTGGGGCTATCTCGCACTATTACCAAGTGAGCTTTATAGTTATATTCCCAATCGGATTCAGCAGCATTTTACCAACTACCCCTCACCATATTCATTTATAGGAGGGCGATTTCCCATATATACTCTTTCCATTATTCTACATTATCGTTCCAGGTATGTTTCTCTCACGCTACCGATTCCATTCAGGGTTGCATCCTTTCGAGTATTTGATCAGAGTTTACACCTATTTGGATTCTAGGTGTTGGTACCACCGGGTTTTACTCACAGCTTTTTATTTCGTCAATGCGTAACTTTTTTTTTTTTTTTTTTTTTTTTTTTTTTTAAAACCTTTATTTCGGTAGATGCACAATACACAGCGTCTGCCTACAACCCCTCGGGGCCGGCCGCTATGACATTGGAGAACATAGAACAATAATGTCAGGATAAGAAAAGGTTTAATTTTATGGTTTTGTCGAGTACAACGTAGTGTACTTCGAAAAGAGTCGAAGCTAATCACTGACCAGGAGAGACATCACCGTTCACGGAGCACCCAGAAGGAAGCGTTATATAGGAAGGCATTGGTAAGGAGACAGGTGGCCACCATCCAGGGACTAAGAGCATACACTATACCACAGAATGATAAAACACAATAAGCTCCTTACTAACACTGAACCCCGACCCCGAAGAAACAAAGAAACATAAAAGAAAAAGAAACCAAAGAGGAAGGGAGAAAGAAAGAGAGAGAGGGCCATAGAGACGAAGAAGACATAGAACACATCCCATCCCCCCACCCTGCATACCAGCGGAAGGCCATGGCCCACCCCCCCCCAATAGGCATGCCTGTCGCCCCAAATGAACCCCAAGTAGGAAAGAGAGTCCGGAGAGTGGGAAATAACCTCCCAGTCTCCGACTCCCAGAGAAGGCAGGAGGAGGAAATGTTACATACTCCCGGTCACCACAGCCCATTAAGCATCCCCCACCCTGATAATCATCCGCACAACTGAAGAAGGAAGCAAAGCGGCAGGTGGGGAGACTCCATTCCAAATGTGCGAGCAAGGCAAATAATTAGCAGCCTCATCCTAGTCCCCGCCCGCCAATACGTACAGCAAACTAAAGAAAATCGCCCAGCCCCGGCCCGATCCTGAGCGGCCCCACAGATCCACCCCCGCGGTAAACAGTAGCAATTTACACACATGCGGCACAACCGATACATAATCAAATATTCTAGTCCGGGTCATGCCAGGCGGTCAAGCAGGATCATCAAGGGAGGCAACATCAACCCTGGCCTGAACGCGGAGACCCCACCAAACATGGCCGCCGCTGGGAGTGTACCTCAGGCAGAACAAAGGAGCAAGATGGCCGCTCACGGCAAAGAAGACGCAGAGGGAGAAGAAGCGAGAGTTCCCAGTCATAGACCATCACCACATCGATAGTGACAAACACAGTTTTCCCCACCGAACGGCACACACTCCGGCGATGTTGAGGCAGACACGGCAACACCCGCAGAGGCAGAGTCTCAGTTTGTAAAGTGGAAGGGAGCTTTGTATCTGCAACTTGATCATTAGAAAAACCCTCGACACTGTAACCAGGGAGAGGACGATCCATAGTATCCCCCTGCCGCCAATTTGTATCCGCCTCGAAGGGAATGAGAGGCATTGGGGGGTCAGACAACCGCATTAGGTCCCTGGATGGCATAGCAGCATCGATCTTCCACTCCAGTTCTCGAGTGCGTTGGCACCATGTCGCCCGCAAGTCCCCCAGGGCTAGAAGGATATCACCATAGGTCAGGTCTGCTCCCTGCTGCAGCATGCCGACTGTATGTAAAGGCGCCATCGGGACACCCTCCAGCTCGACAGCAGGCAGTGAAGCCTGCGTCAGGGACATGGCGGCCTCCGCCTCTCCGGCGAAGCAGACCGGCACCGACACCATTGCCGCCGCCAGCCCACCTCGGAGGGGTGAGGGCGACTCCATAGGACGGAGGAACAATAGTGAGGGCAAGAGGAGTTGCTGCTCGCTATACGGGGCTCACACGATGGGAGAGCCCTCGGCTGTATTGCAATGCGGGTGGTGGGCGCTCTCAAACGGTCACCGCTCTGACCGCTGGTAGGAGGACAAAGGAAGATTCGCCAGCCCGGACCCAATCGTACAGGAATTCTCTCCGTCGCGAAGAAGGCTCCGCCAGGCCGCCCACTCCACGTCCGGTCACATTTCCCCCGGCGCCGGTCCAGCCCCAGGTCGTCTCACCGTACGTGATAAGCGGTGTCCGGCGGTGGTGGTCGGGCCAGAATGCGTGGGCAAAGTCCAAAGTCGGCAAACTCTATGAATCCTCGATCAAAAAAGCCGGCGGGAACATCGGAGGAATGCGGAAAGTATCAGCGCATTCGTGGGTACATTTGCTCGCGCCGTAGGCAGGATTAAAAATCAGGATGTCATGTAAACAGCAGACGGGCTGCGGAGCCGGGAGCTCAGACGTCCTGTCCGTCCGCCATCTTGGCTCCTCCAATGCGTAACTTTTTTGATATCCAATACTAACACACCGAAAACCTGATCTGAGCATTTTTATACTTTACCTGACACTCGCTTATTTTCTCTTTGAACTTGGTCTCTGTCCTTTCTATTCGTCACATTTGGGCTCATTTCACATTACAACAATGAATGTGAGCACACAGGCAGATTGTTGGGTATATAGACTTCTCCTTACACAGATTTCTCCATGTAAATATGTTCACAACTTTAAACTTGATCAATATATTTGATTTCAGATATGCCCCTGAGGAAAGGACCGCAGAGTCCCGAAATGCATCAGGCTTCACGTTAATGGAATGATAAAACTTGTTGTACAAAGATTGCAACATTTGTACATTACTAATTTGGTTCTGATTATGAATTTTGCTTTGGGCAATGTATAACATGTATCTTCATTGTTATTCAGTGAAAAGAGTTTACTGAACGGCGTGTTCAATGTCATTTGTTTATTAACAGCAAGTTGATTATGATATATAAAAGCAAGTGATATATTCTTTATGATTTATTCTTTTATTGAGTTTATTCAAATTGTACTATATGCATCATAAATGCCAAAGATTAATTTAGGATATCCTAAAACTCACGGTTCTCAGTGAACAGTGCTCACCACACCCAGGCCCTGATTCCTGTTAGATTCAAAGTTTTTATTAAAACCCGCCATCTTCATAACAACTACTCTTCCCTTTGGGCCCTGGAGTAAAGAAAGACCGGGCATCCCCCTCTACTTGGGCCGTTCTTCATTACTAACCGTTGGGGCCTCTGTGTTGCTTGTGACATGGGTTGTTGCGCATCCTCCCATATGTTAAATCCAAAGTGTCGTCTCCATGGACCCCATATTTTGTGGAATTTTCTGGGGCATGCCCTACTTAGGAACGTGGTGTGTGGTGTGCTCAGCGGCCATATAAAGGTCTATCCCTCTTGTCCATTCCTGGACCTTGGGATTCTCCGCCACTCCCTACCAACTGGCCACATCCCTCTTGGCTACCACCAGTCCCTGGGAGGCGAAGATTAATTGGGCGCTAGTAATGCCCACCTCACTTGGGATTCCCAGTATGATGAATCTAGGTTCAAGCGGCAGTGTAGTTCCCAGTATTGTCCCTAGTGTCTTGATTATGGTCTCCCAATATGCCTGTATCTTGAGACATGCCCATATTGTGTGGAAAAAAATCACCTTTGACAGTTTTACAGGTGGGGCAATATGTTTTTTCTGACCTTCCCATCTTGCGTAGTTTGTCTTTATCATAGTAAAATCTGTGTAGCACCTTATATTGTACGAAGCGTAGCCTTGCCTTGATAGCTACCTCTCTGGGGTGCATTAGTGCCGCCTCCCAATCTATGTCCTCTAAGGGGCAGACATCTTTCCCTACAGGTATTATTAATCTCTTTAGCTGCCTTTGGAAAGGATTTTTAAGTTGTCATTCCTAACCCATGGACAGATTTGGCCTCTGAAAGTTAATTACTTGATTTGAGCACTTTAGATGGAATTTTCTACATTCCCACTTCCACCATTTACATTTCACATCTGATTAGAATTACAAATAAGTATCTCCTCATTTCAGAAGAGATTTGGGAGATGATATTAACGATGAACTATCCTTGTACATGGTCAGCTTTTTTTTCAGTTCAATATTTTTAATAGAAGTAAAAAAGAGGCATACATTCAGAAATACATGTGATACAGGCAAAATCCATGCAATACAAGATGCACATGAGAATGCAGTTGATTACACAGAGAAAATTGGTACTGCAGAGTCATAGATTTAAACAGATGAGCAAGGACACAACGGAGGTATGCGTCCCCATATAACTAATCAGAACAAATGTGAACAAGAGCACAAACAGAGCTGTATTACCAGTGAGACTAAGTATGATGTAAAGCAGTACCAAGGAACCAAGAGACAATATTTGTATCGCCTATGGTACATAGAAAGCCAGGGCTTTAATTGATCTGGTAGTACAGATTGAGAAAAAATCTAAAACAGAATCAAAAGAAAAAGTATTCAGAGATTCAAGAATACAGTCTTATACTTTAGAGGAGACTTGCTGTTACGTTATAGCTCTACTGCTGCAAAGACCATAATTTCATCAAAAACTGTCCAGCTCATATAAACGAGTAGGCTTGACCTTAAAGTGGTTGTCAAGCTCAAGCAAAGTAATTGCTAATAGCCCGGTACGTTTGCTGTGTCACATTGAAAGGTCTACACATGTTTTGCTTCCAGTCTTTTTATGTTTTTTTTATTTTTACTAGGTTGTATATTGAAGATACAATCACTGATTTTAACACATATAGTCAATAAATAGGGAGTGTGGAAAATATTTTAAATACCGCTAAAAGAAAACATTGCATGCAGCAATAGTTGCTAATCTCGCCTAATCGCTGAAAATCTAGCCCTAAACGACCAAACGTATTCGTATATACTACGTATCCAACAATACAGAGATAGATTGAAAATGATACACATACTTAATAACAATCAACAATAATATATCCATGAGTAAAACAAGCAAGGCAAAATACTTGCAGAGTCTGGGTATACTGTTCAAAGTACAAAGTGCATAAATACAAATATACAATATTCGCAGAGGATTAAAAACCTTGAGTAAAACATGCCCTTTTAAAAAACAAATTTAATGAATTTTTATTTGCAGCTCATTTCATGGCACGTCACATCAGCAGATTACATTGGCAGTGATACAGATGCACATCGTATAACCATGGTGACAGTTCAACATTCAGTTATCCATGGCAGACTTGGTTCGTAGCTATAACCTGCAAGACCAGCATAACCGTCAAGATCATGCAGCAGCAATGGTCCATACAATCCACACCTAGTCCCTAATATCAGTCCTGGCCAAGACAGAGCTGTCCTGCCCTCTCTGAAACACTACATCACATCTGTAATATCCACAGGTATCCTAATAATCTTTCTCAAATAAATCAAGGTATGGAGTGCAGAAGAATTAGCACTCATGTGGAAAAGAAAACAGGATGACCAAACATCTCAGGAATCAGTGGGAGCTCATACACAAGCCAACTAGGCAGCAGTAAGAGGCAAAGGGCTAGGTCCTAGGAGATCACAGCACCTCAAATCCCCAAGGGGCTCTACAGAGTTGCAAGCATGCTCCTTGGTGCAGGTCCTCTCTATATGTTTGCAAGTCTGCCAAGAGTACTTCCCAATCTGTCCCTATGTTATATTTTCGCAGGCCACGAGCCTCCTCTCGCCAGAGAGCCACAGTCTCTACTGGTCCAATTTAAGTGTCGCCTTGCACCAGTGAGCCCTACTGGGTAATGTTGGGCCTTCCAGTGCGTGGCTATAAGTCTATGTGCAACCAGTAAGGCCAAATAAATTAATCTGTTTGGAGCTTTCAGGCGTTTGAACAGTCCCAGCAATGATCCCTCTAAGATGCACACACTTGTGTGGCTAGTCACTTCCGTCAGTGTGTCAGAAACTGCTTTCCACAGTGTCATAGCCTCTGGGCAGCTCTAGAATATGTGCACCAAGTCAGAACCTTCTTGCTGACACCTAGGGCAATCGGGAGCGGACCCTAAAACTCTATGAAGTACCACTGGGATAAGGTAGGCCCTATGGAGGAAGTTATGCTGGATATATTAGAACTAAGTGTTTCATGACACTTTCCTGGGACAACAGGCACCTAATCCATCCTAATTTCCACCTATTTAAAGCATATAGTTTGAAGTGCAAATCACAGATAGTGCAATAATATCAAACAAGCAGTTCTACAAGTACAGGAAATAAAAAATCTCAAAGTGCAAATGCATATTCCCACATTGCTCATGTACCACTGTCCCCCCGCACCCCCCACACACACATTCGGCGAGGAAAATCGCAACAACTGTTCAAATTTATTAAGTTGGTTATTCCTCTTGTCATACATGTGTTCTAACTTTCGTATCCTATTCATTTTAATTTGCCATCAACCAAATTATGGGAATCTAGAAGTCTTTCAACAGTGCAAAATAAGTGATCTAGCAATTGAGACAGCTAAAAAAATAAACTTCTGCTCCGATCTCATGAAAACCAAATTTTTGCCCAGTACCCCAAAAAGAGCTACTAATAAGCCTGGTTCCACCCTTTTATAAATAATTGTTGAGTTATAAACTTGAATATCTGTTGCCAAAACATTTGCAAAGCTGGGCAAGTAAAAAACAACAAAAAAAAACAAATATATATATATATATATATATATATATATTTTAAACAAGATATTTTTCGCGCAATTTCCAAGCGAAAAAACAGTCGCACACAAGTTTTCCTTAGAGAAGTTTTTAGTAATTGGTGACTCAGACGCGTTTCGACACCACGGTCTTCGTCAGTGAGTCATTACAAAGAACCAGGAAGTTGTTTCATTATTTCAAGCAGTTCCTGTTACATATATATTTATATATATTCACTGAAAAAAACATAGGTTTCAGGCACGTTATAGGTAGAAATTAGCCTTTAAAAAACCTTAGAAATTCACTGAAAAAACCATAGGTTTTAGGGACGTTAGAGTTAGTTGGACATTGGACTCATATAAAACCAGAGAAAGTTGCCCGTTATAGTTAGTTGAGCTAACTATAACTCGCGCGCCCGCAATGTACTGGTGATGATGTCACATATTACATCACTCATGACATGGTCAGTGACATCACTGATGACGTCACTGATGGCATCTCAAATGACATCACTGATGACATCACTGATGACATCATCCAGTGAATGTGTGTTTCTGTAAAGTTTAAATATTTTTCATATATTACTATGCCAAGATCTATTGAAGAATGAGTGGATGTAGAAGTGCCTGAATGGATTATTTAGTAGATGCATGACTGACTGTATAAGTCACTGATTGAACGTATGTTACTGAATGCATGGGTTAGTGACTAAACTGTGTGAATGTCTATATTAGTCTCTCAGTTGGTTTGTAAGCACGTGCCTGGGTTGGTGAGTAGCTACATCAGTGTCTATATGGGTTATTGATTGATTGTATGAGTATCTGTATGGGTGTCGCCTGAGTGTCTATGTGGGTGGGTGGGGGGTGTCTGACTCTGTGCATACATGTCTGAATGGCTGATTCACTGGTTGTATTGATTTAAAAGTGCATCTCGGAAGGGCTGTATGAGTAGCTGACTGTGTGTACAGGTGTGTTGATTAGTGAATTGATGTCTCAGTTGTATATATGTGAGTAACTGTATATGTTTTTAGACAGTATATGTGAGTGTTGGGGCGTATAATTGACTATACGTGAGAGAGAGTGATTGCAAGAGTGTCTACATACATGAATATGTGATTGTATAAGAGAGTAAGTATGTGTTAGCATCTATTTAAATAAGGGAGGTGGTGTGTGTATAAATAAGTCAGGTGGTGTGTATATATCTGGATAAGTGAGTACATGGGTGTGTGATTGATTTTTGGCATGACTGAGTAGATGTGTGAGTAACTATGGATCAGTAGCACTGTGTGAATGTATGTATAGGTGTATGAGTGGATATTATACTGATGTAATGATAAGTGACAGCATGTATGAGTGACTGTATGAGTGTATGTCTAACTCACAATATATAGATAGGAATCAGTGAATGGGTATCTAGTATCTGCTATTGGTGTGTCTATGGCTTCGAAAATGGTAGTTTGTTTTTTAGAGTACGTGTTTTAAAGGTTATATTAGAGTGCGAGGAGGTGTGTCAGACTATCACGTGGATGATGTTATCAGTGCTGTCATCAGTGATGTCATTTGAGATGTCATCAGTGTTGTCATGAGTGATATCACTGACCATGTCATGAGTGATGTAATATGTGACGTCATCACCAGTGCATTGCGGGCGCACAAGTTATAGTTAACTCAACTAACTATAACGGGCGAATATCTCTGGTTTTATATGAGTCCAATGTCCAACTAACTATAACGTGCCTGAAACCTATGGTTTTTTCAGTGAATTTCTAAGGTTTTTTAAATGCTAATTTCTAACTATAACGTGCCTGAAACCTACGTTTTTTTCAGTGAATTTCTGAGGTTTTTTAAATGCTAATTTCTAACTATAACGTCCCTGAAACCTATGGTTTTTTCAGTGAATTTCTAAGGTTTTTTAAATGCTAATTTCCAACTATAACGTGCCTGAAACCTATGGGTTTTTTCAGTGAATTTCAAAGGTTTTTTAAATGCTAATTTCTAATCATAATATTCATAAAACCTATGTTTTTCTCAATAATTTTGAAGAAAAATGTGATATTTTGTAACTTTAATATCCTAAAAATTGTTTTTGTATTTTTTTGTTTATTATTTAATGTCTTCTTGTTTTTTAAATATTAAACAACTACATACAGTATGAAAGGGAGCCCAGCCCAGAGCCATAAGCAAAACAAAAAATGCTCTTCCTATGGAAACTTGGTCCTAACTAAAACTACCTACTGGCGACCACCAATAAGTAATATATATATATATATATATCTACACACACCCAGTCTTCCTGTGCCATCGTAGTGTACCTCAAACCCTTTTTTGAAATATTGGGAAAACACTTATTTAAAAAGTGAGAGTTCTAGTAAAGTGTCCATCTTGAAAAAACAGTTAATTCTTCTAACGTTAGCTGCTCTGAACAGTTTGTGACCAAAAACGTAAATACCCCCCTATTGGTTCTGCGAGATGACACAACTGATGCTATCTTGTGGAGGCACTGGGATAGTATTCTGCTGAACTTTTTGGCGTAACACCTTATAGCAGCTCCCGACTCCTACCATATTAAATGTGTAAATTAATTTTAAAAAATTCCTCGTAAACTGATCTATATCTTGTTTAAGGTGCTGCAAAAAACTAGAAATTTGTGCAAAGCGAAGCCATAGAGAAGAGCTCTCATAGTCCTGGAGTGCTAGCTGCTGCTAGCTACTCCATCTACCATTTATCGTAAAATCAGATAAAAGACCAAACCCCAGTCCATTCCAAAGTATAATTGAAGATTCCAAGATCCCTAAACCCAGACTATTACAATCCTGCTGGGAAAAAAATGTATGGCAATCAAATATGTTATATTTTATCCTGCATTCTTTCTTACGCAAAAGGCTCTCTGATAATCGTGATAGAAATCAAGTAGCTCTGGGGGATTGGAATTAAGTCGAGAAGGTTCAGGCTGGCATCCTCTGATATCCCTGCTTGAGCCATATAAAAAAGTAGAATAATGCTTTAAAAAAATTCTCTGCACATCCTTTCTATTAGAAGTAGGGGAGTTAGTTTCATGATCCTTCACTTCCAGTAGCCCGTTGGCGGTGGCCCTAGATTTTACCGACCCTGCCAAGACCCGGCCCACATGCTCACTCTCCTCATAAGCCCTCTGTAATACAGTACTTTCATTGACTACCGCTTTAGTCAAGAAAAAGTTGTGGAGCCTTTGTTTGGCAAGTTTCAGTGTTTCTGTAGGAAAAGGAGCGCCTGAGCTAAGACATATACTGATTTCTTTCTCTTTATTTCCCTGCATTTTCTTTATCAATGCTCTATGAAACTTAACTTGTTTTGCTATAAAGGCAATAAGCTAGCACTGAAAACATGCCTTAAAGGCCTTCCAAATAGTTAATGTAGAGGCCGAGAAATATTAATTCAAAAAAACTCTTCAATAAAAGTCTGAATATCGGTTTTTCCAGTTTTTATCCACTAGAAGAGACCTGTTAAAATTCCATCTAATATCTTTAGCATTGATCAAGATAGATTCTACTCTAAGAGAGACAATTGAATCATCTGAGAAGCCATTCCCCATATTCTGTGAATCCAACCTATTAAACTGGGAGGAAATTTCAGCCTTAAAAAGATTTGGAAAAACATGTCTACTGCCTAGAATCTGGATTTGCAATGCGCCATGGGTCAGTGAACCCATAATCTTCCTTAAGTCAGTCCACCAAGGTCGCTGATTTAAGTTTTAATTGTCTCTTATCTTTATAAGAAGCGTTTATCAGAGGGTTCTGGAGTAGATTAAAATCCCCTCCATCAAAGCTTAATATATTTGTTCAAGAGGCTGAATATTGTCCTCTATTGGTCCGTAGTAATTGATACAATTAAAAGGTGGAGAATCTAACTGTGCTGTGACCCAAAGCCGTTGTCCCTGACTATCTCTCTTACTGCTCTCTATTACCCATTTAAGAAATCTAGTATAAAAGATTGCTACCCCACGACATGCCAACCCAGCAGTTGAAAAGATAACATGGGAAAACCAAGGGGAAATAGTTCACTTAGGAAGATTTGATTTTAAATGTGTTTCTTGCCACAAAACAACACTAGAGCTAAACATCCTTAACCACCTCACAGTGACCATATACTTTTGTCTATTACCTAACCCATTTATATTACAGGAAATTACCTTAAATTACCCTACCAGTCTAAATCACTAAATGCAATGTTATGAGGCCTCTTTTTTTTAACTGTTTTTAACAAAAGCATCAAGATCAAAGGACTCGCAGGGCAGATAATAACATTGGGTAGGCCATTAGTTGCAAGAGTGTACAAGTTGAAGACAGGCATACAAGTATTCAAGAACAACTGTCATTATGAGGAATTTAAACAGCCATAAGAGGTACAGTGGCCGCGTAAAGGCTAGCTAGAGATTAGATTACGGACGGGGTAAGTCGAGGGGTCTGAACGTAACTGAGAAGGGGGTTAGGGGAGTGGTCCTTGATGGGGTATGGAGAGGTGTGACCTTCAGCGAGGATTGCGTGGTTGATCCTGTGTAAATGGTGGGGGGGGGGGGGGGTGAGGTCATGTTGTCCTGGACCAATATGGATAGTAAGGGGGGGGCTTGCATTTGACAGCAGTAGGGAGAGGCAGTTGGAGATCCCGGGAGTGCCTCGAGAGGGAGACAATTGGTGGCATCCGGCAAGCAAAGGTTCACGGGGGTAGGTTATCGTTTTTGTTGATCTGCAGGAAGTGGTCTAGGAGCTTGTCCCAGGCTGCAGAGATGGGGTGCCTGCGGGGACCGCGGGCCTCCTCTTAGCAAAGGGCTTTATCTTCAGTCCTTCCCCATCGTTGAACTGCACCCCACCCCACCAGGCATCAACTCTGGGATCCTGAGGCTCCTTCCAGTGTAGGGGGGTTAGGGTTTTGCTTGGCCAGGAGCAGCGGGAGGTGGGCAAATTACGCCCTCACGTCCATCCACCTATTACATTTAAAAATGCCCAGGGCCATGGCCTCCCATGTGGAGACGTCAGGGAGCTCTGTGACCTCTCGGAGAGCTGTATCAATGTGGTACCAGTAGATAGAGAGGGCTGAGCAGAACCATATCATATGATGGAGGTTCATGGGTGGTGTGTGGCAATGGGGCAGCCAAAGAGAGCAGTGGGGAAAAAAGCAATTGAGCTGTTCAGGTGTCAGGTACGCTCTGTGGAGGATTGTGGATTGTATACTCTTAAAGCCTGCAGTGTGGGACACCCGATGGGCGAATTGGAGGGCCGTGGTCCATTCTGTGTCATGGAAGGCCTGCTTGAAGGCATCCTTTCGTTTACCCCGTAGGCCTGCCAGAGATAACCCCGTGTGGACTTGCAAGGCTTTGTAAGGCTACATTATTAGGCGGTGATCTGTTCTAATATGCAATCGGGTGTGTAGCACCGGGTGAGTTTGTGGTTCTTCATCCGGTGTAGACCAGAGAGCCTGGAGTGTATAGCTGAGCGGTTGGTATGTCAGGTACTAGCCCCTGGGGAGAACATGGTTGGTTATGAGTTGATAAAAGGGGAGAAGGTGTCCTTCGGCATATATGTTGCCCACTGTGGATAGGGAGAAGTAGTGCCACTGTGTTAGATCGACTATGGAGTAGGAGTCCCGAGATTGTGGTAGGCTCAGCAAGAGAAGCGCAGGCGCATAGGGTGGGATGTGGTGTGTAAGGTGGTAGGCTTTTTTTAGGCACTTGCTGGTGATCATTACCTGAAGAGATTGGGAGGCTCGAGGGGTGGCATGAGATAGGAAAAAAAAGCCCTGAATGGGAAGAGACAGGGGACCAGATCCGTTACTAGTTTACCCCATATAGCGCTCAGCCAACCAGCGTGAGATCCATTGTATTTGGGTCACCAGAAATTAAGCCTCAAATGAGGGGGCACCGAGAGATCCATTGTAGTTGAGCCACTAGAAAGTAGGCCTCAAATGATGGGGCTCCTCCATCCTCAACCCTCTCCCCGCTACTGGAAGTTGTAATTCAAATAGTGCAATTCGGTGTCTCTTGGTGCCCCAGATGAGTTTTCCCATCAGCATGTCTAATGCACGGAACAAGCAATGGCGAGGGATGACAGGCAAGTTGACAAAGTAGTAAAGGAGACATGGAAGAATTAGCTCAGACCTTGCCCCAATACACGCCACGCTGTATCAATTTGCACAAACTTCTGACCTTTGAGTCAACAGGGCCAAATTATTTTCCCGTTATGACACAACGCAATCCCCCAGGAGGTGCGTCTAGGCGGTATCTCATTACCATGGAGGCGCAACACAGGCAGATACCTAGGGATAAGACTCTACCACTCCTCAGTAGACCTCTTGGCGGGCAATCTGAGGAGGGTCCTCACTACCGTAAACTCGCAGGTACAATTTTGGAAGGCCTATGTTCGAGGCATATGAGCTGCAGATTATACACTGTGCATAGATCGCCATCTGGTGTTGGGCTCGGATGTTTGCAGTTTGTTTTTCCTCTTGGAAAGTCTTTGGAAGTCACGAGGTCGGTGACTCCTCCTTTGGTTCGTATTGCGCATGGGCTTCGGCTCCATCCTCAGATTGTTTTTTTCCGCCATCGGGCTCGGATGTAATACTTCGCGCTCCGGTTCCGAACTTTTCCAGTTCAGTGATCGACGCAAAATCCTCGCTCATCGAGATCCTTCAGATAATAAATCATCTTAATCACCTTCTCTTCGGCACTTCTTCGATTCCGGTCGTCGACGGCGGCCTTCGGGCCTATTCCGGCTCCGGTCTCGGCTGATGGAAAGAACTCCCTTCAAGAAGTGCCCTCGATGTGGGTCCAAATTCCCCCACACCGATCTGCATGAGGTGTGCAACCTCTGCCTCTCCCCTGAACACGAGGCCCGAGACTGTCCCACCTGCAAGTCTTTTCGATCTAAAAAGACTATTCGAGATCGAAGGGCTAGACGCAACATGGCGCACTCCTCGACCTCCGCTCCAGTCGACATCTTCGGGGACGACGTCGAAGCTCCGGGACAGTAGAACATCGAAGAAGAGGACGACGACCTCGTCAGTGCTTCCGAGGCCGACGACTCAGATGTGGAGGACATCACCCTGGCGCAGAGGGTCGTGAGTACTATACCCTCTCCCACACCCACGCCGATACCCAAAAAGGCTTCGGTCACGCCTTCGCCTTCGGGCCTAGGCAAGACCAAGGATACTGCTTCTCACACCCCACCTTCGGGCCCGGTAAAGAAGCCTGTTAAGCCTTCCGGCAGCTCGGGCTCGAACCAGCCTACCAGCGGTACCGAAAGACACCCTTCGGCACCGAAGAAAAAATCGGCCTCCACCTCCACACCGAGCCCAGCACCAAAGCCCTCGGTGTCGAAACCTGCCCTCCCGGTGCCGACCAAACATCACAAGGCCCTCGGCACCGACACTCCCGTGCCGAAGCCTCTTTCGGCACCGAACAAAAAATCGGAGGTCCCGAAGAAGCACGGCTTAGACAAACCTAAAAAGCAGTCGGCCCCGAAAACCTCGTCGCCGACCGAACAACCAGTGTCGCAAGAACTTTTCACACCGGATCCTCTGCAAAAGACACTTACCAAGGATCCAAAAACTGGACATTTGACACTGTCTTAAAAAAAGAGACACTTGGACAAACCAGCTCCACCTCCACCTCCAAAGAGGAAGGACACTGCTACCTCCCCTTTCAGAGTGCTTCCCCACCTCCTCCACCTCCTCCACCCTCTCCACCTCCACCTTTTCCACCCCTGCCTCATCGCTCTCCAACCTTGTCTCCAGTCCCAGACGATCTAGGGGACCCTTATTATGATCCAGCAGATGTGCCACACGACCCCACCCCTACTGGATCTCCAGACCCATGGAACGACTATAACAATCCGGACATCCCAGATGTCCCACAGGATGACCTTTACCCATCTAGGCCATCCCCACCAGAAGATTTGTTAGGCTTTCATCACCTACTACAGAGGGCGGCACATTACCATGGGGTGGAGTTACATACTGACCCAGTGGAGGAAGATTTTCTCCTAGACACCTTTGATAATGCACATAGGTCTACTGCCATTCTACCTATGTTAAAGGGAGTAATCAAACATGCCCCGGAGGTTTTTAAAGACCCAGTCAGGGCCAGGGTCCTAAACCCCCGTATAGAGAAAAAATATAAAGCCGCCCCCACAGATCCTTCATACATTAAAGGCCCTGCACCATTGGATTCCTTAGTGGTATCTACAGCTAGGAAGCGTTCAAATTCTCAGGCGTCAGGCGAAGCACCACCACCTGACAAAGAGTCCAAGCTCCTAGATGCGTCAGGGAAGCGCACTGCGTCACATACTGCCAATATATGGCGTATCGCCAACACGCAAGCGCTATTGGCCAGATACGACAGGGCGCATTATGATGAGTTAGAGACCATCATGCACCATCTCCCTGAAAAATACAGGAATAGGGCTAATGAATTGATCCAAGAGGGAAAAACAATAACCAATACCTCTATACGCTGTGCCCTAGATGCAGCAGATACAGCCTCCAGGGCCATAAACACCAGTGTCCTTCTCCGTCGCCATGCCTGGCTCAGGGTTTCAGGGTTTAAACCTGAGGTACAAGCCTCTATATTGAACCACCCATTCGACCAACATCATCTATTTGGCCCAAAAGTTGATGAAGCCCTTGAAAAGATGAAAAAAGATACTGATACGGCGAAATCCATGAGAGCCCTACAGTCACACACTCCTAGGCGCTCTTTTCGCCGCTCTTCCTCTCGGGGCAGGGCAGGGGCTACTCCTCGGATAGTGCATCCACGTCCTACAAATCCCCTCCTCAATCTACCTTCACAAAGGGTTATCAAAGAGGTGGATACAGAGGTAATAATAATAAAGGCAGAGGCAAGACAAATACCGCCCGTTCTGCCACACCACCTACCCAATGACTTTCCCCCGCTCCCTCCAGACCATTCCACCCCGGTCGGGGGCAGAATACAACATTTCCTTCACGTCTGGGAGACAATCACCTCAGACAGATGGGTGACCCAAATTATTCATTCAGGGTATTGCCTAGAATTAACATTACCCCCCAAACATTCCACCCAGGCAATGCCCAATGTCTCAAGAACATGCCACGTTACTAAAACAGGAGGTAGTCTCCCGCCTGCAAAAACAAGCCATAGAGCAGGTCCCCATCAATCAACAAAATTTAGGGTCTACTCCCTGTACTTTCTGATTCCAAAGAGAGACGAGACTCTACGACCTATCCTAGATCTCAGGCCTCTAAATACTTACATACATTCAGACCATTTTCACATGGTAACCCTTCAACAGGTTCTTCCACTCCTCTCCCAGAACGACTTTCTCACCACTCTGGATTTGAAAGACGCATACTTTCACATTCCAATACACCATGCTCACAGAAAGTACCTCAGATTTGTAGTGGATGGGCAACACTACCAGTTCAAGGTGCTCCCGTTCGGGGTAACAACAGCACCAAGGGTATTCACCAAGTGCCTAGCAGTAGTGGCGGCACATCTCAGAAGACAGCACATTCACATCTTCCCGTATCTGGACGACTGGCTAATAAAAGCCACGTCCTACGAACAATGTGTGCAACACACCGCCGCTACAATCCAAGTACTTCACCAGCTAGGTTTCACGGTGAACCACCAAAAGTCCCACCTGGCACCATCACACACAAAACAATACCTCGGTGCCGCCATAGACACCTCAAAAGCCATAGCCTATCCCAATCCTGCCAGGATTGCAAATATACAGGCTCTGCGTAAAAAATTCATATGTCAACACTCTCTCCCAGCAAGGGTGTTTATGCAACTGATAGGGATGATGGCCTCTTGCATCTTCATAGTGCCCCATGCAAGACTCCAGATGCGTCCACTCCAAGAGTGTTTAGCGCGCCAGTGGAACCAGGCCCAGGGGCAACTGACAGATCTGGTGTTGGTAGACGGTCGCACCCATCGCTCTCTGCAGTGGTGGAACACCACAAACCTTTCCAAAGGTCGACCGTTCCTGGACCCGGTCCCACAAATAATCCTAACAACAGACGCATCGCTCTCCGGCTGGGGAGCTCATCTGTTACATCTCTCAGTACAGGGTACATGGTCGCCGCAACTGAAGTTACTCCACATCAACCATTTGGAGTTACTGGCAATCTTCCTGGCCCTAAAATCCTTCCAAACGCAGATTTCAGGCAAGGCAGTCCTCATTCGCACAGACAACATGACTGCCATGTACTACATTCAAAAACAGGGGGGCACACACTCTCCACAGCTCTCTCAATTAGCACAGAGCATATGGAGATGGGCAATTCCACAAAAAATCTTCCTCCTGGCCCAACAAGTCCCAGGAGTCCAAAACACCATGGCAGATCTGCTCAGCAGACAAACGCAACAGATTCACGAATGGGAACTTCACCCACAAGTTCTTCACCCGTTCTTTTAGATGTGGGGGCATCCACACATAGACCTATTCGCCACCCACAACAACAAAAAATGCCCAAGCTTCGCTGCCAGATATCCACACCCATTGTCCAAAGGCAATGCGATATGGATGAACTGGTCAAACAAATTTGCATAAGCTTTTCCACCTCTCCCACTAATTCCATTAGTGGTGCGAAAGCTACAACAGCATTCCCTAACACTGATCCTAGTAGCTCCAACATGGGCCAGACAACTGTGGTACACCACACTGCTGGAACTCTCGGTAGTACCACACCAAAAGCTGCACCTCTCACCATGCCTCCTAACCCAGAACCATGGAGAGATCAGACACCCGGACCCAGCTCAGCTCAACCTTGCGATCTGGCTCCTGAGGTCCTAGAATTCGGATACCTTAACCTTCCCCCTGATTGCATGAATATTATCAGGGAAGCTTGACGCCCTACTACTAGGGCATGCTATGCTGCAAAGTGGAAAAGATTTGTTGTTTACTGCCACAACAACACAATCAACCCTTTAAATGTGTCCATACAGCACATCATATGTTACTTGCTCCATCTACAAAGGTGTAACCTAGCATATACATCCATTCGGTTACACCTCGCAGCAATTGCTGCTTTCTTACAGAACAGGCAGTACCTATCACTTTTCAGGGTGCCTGCCATCAAGGCCTTTATGGAAGGCCTCAAAAGAGTAATTCCACCCAGAGTACCACCCTCACCTGTCTGGAACTTGAATATAGTTCTCACAAGGTTAATGGGACCCCCTTTTGAACCATTACATAAATGTGAGCTGCAATTTCTCACATGGAAAACAGCTTTTCTAGTGGCCATCACTTCCCTCAGAAGGGTTAGTGAAATACAAGCATTCACTATACAGGAACCTTTTCTCCAAATGCATCAGAAGAAGGTTGTACTCCGCACCAACCCAAAATTTCTACCCAGTCATTTCTCCATTCCATTTAAACCAGTCGGTAGAATTACCAGTCTTTTTCTCACAACCTCAAACCGTTGCGGAAAGGGCTTTACACACACTGGATGTTAAAAGGGCCTTACTTTACTACATCCAAAGAACACAACCTCAGGGATAGCTAGGTGGATTGTAAAATGCATACAGATTTGCTACCACAAAGCAAAACGAGCGCTATCTGTTCCCCCTAAAGCCCACTCTACACGGAAGATAGGGGCTTCTATGGCTTTTCTAGGAAACATACCACTAGATGACATCTGCAAAGCAGCGACATGGTCAACACCGCACACTTTCACAAAACATTACTGTGTAGATGTGCAAACCAAGCAACAAGCTAGTGTGGGCCAGGCTGTACTAAAAACACTGTTCCAAACAACTGCAACGGATGCCGGTGGTCGCCGCTAGGGTTGGGTACTGCTATATAATCTATGCACAGTGTATAATCTGCAGCTCATATGCCTCGAACGGAATATGCTACTTACCAGTATGCATCTGTTCTTGGTATGTAGAGCTGCAGATCTATACACGCCCACCCGCCTCCCCGGCTACCTGCATCCGTTCCAGTTTATCTTATTTAGATACAACACACATGGGTTTCTTTACTGTTACTACTACACTCCATCTTTCCCTGCTGGCGAAAAACAATCTGAGGATGGAGCGGAAGCCCATGCGCAATACGAACCAAAGGAGGAGTCACCGACCTCGTGACTTCCAAAGACTTTCCAAGAGGAAAAACAAACTGCAAACATCCGGGCCCAACACCAGATGGCGATCTATGCACAGTGTATAGATCTGCAGCTCTACATGCCAAGAACAGATGCATACTGGTAAGTAGCATATTCCTCCCTGGCCATGACACAGAAAATTGCTTTATCTAAAATGATATGGTGGAAGCTCCTCCGTCAACCCCCACCTGAACCCTTTACCCCTCACTATATGGGTGTTCTGGAGTAGCCAATATATCAAGAGGGAGGGACAAAAGGGCTTGGAAAGGTCCAACGTACATGCCCAACAGTCATACAAAGAGAGGGTACGTAGTTCCTTATTGTGGGTCTAAAAAAGAGGTAAGAGAGCTTAGTGAAACATCCACTGTAGTTAATGGTCGTACTATGAGAAAGGGAGGGGAAATCCTCCCTTTGGAACTAGGGCCCTCACACACCCAGCCCGCTAGGTGTCATGCTTCATCATTGGGCCTGCTCCTCGTCGGGTCGGCGCTGCAATACCCGACGGGCACCCAATGAGGGGCTCTTTAGCGGAGATCTTTTGTTCCTCGCCGTATGGTGCCGTGGGGGTGAGGGGCCTAATAGGTGTGGATGTGATGTGCTGGTGAGTGCTAAGACTAAAACAGGTGCGGAAGTCCAATAAGAAACCTTTATTCTGGTAGGCTCCCTACCTGATTAAAAATAGAAAAGAAGTGGCGGATATCTGACTATAATGAATCAAGACATCACGCTCTACTTTTACTTTTCTGGTCAACATGTTTCTTGCCTGGTAGTCAGGGGGATCAATGGCAATTCTTCAGGACCAAATTAAAACTATCCACACACTATGGTAGGGTGAGTCTACTACCTACCATATAATTGAACTGCGGGGAAAAGTACCCACAGATATGGAGGACGACCTGAAAAGATGGGAAAACAATTCATCAATGACTGTACAGGTGAAGTAACAGTAAAAGCTCTCTCAACATCTTTAAAAATTATAACATTGATAATAGTGACCCATTAAAAAAGCAAAGTTTGCCTTATATCATCACACACCTGTAGTGCTAGCATGCGGTGAAACAACTAACAGCAAACTCAAGGTGAGGTAGCTTAAAAAAGGAGGGGACTCCCAATGATCACAGGACTAGTGAAGAACAGGAAATAGGACTCACCTAAAATATGTAAAAGGCATGCCTCAACAGTTACCGGCGGCTTAAGGACACACATAGTGCGGTGTCCTATCAGGGCAAAGTAATAAAGAAATATTAAATAAATGGGTTCACAAATAGAGTCATCAAAACCCCTGCTACAAATCACATAATATATGCAGTTAGTGAGTGGAGGCGGTATATTAGATGCATAAAACGTCTTTCCATAATGAATTTGATCAACATACGCAAACCACCATAAGCCGAAAAATCGGCAGGCCACAGACACCTATAAGTGCCCATTCAAAAAGACACCTGGAGCATAAGGTGTAGACTTGCCGAATAACGGAGGATTGTTTCCCCGTATTCACAAACAGCTTAATGAGTGGCTCTATGGAATAGGCGTTTACATGCTAAGGACGCGATGTAGTGATAAATCGCCTAGCTCACCTCCAAAACGGGCAATGACTGCTCGTAATTTCCTTCATACCTGATATCCACAGGATTTTAGTTGTGGACCTATCCCTACGTCGCCGGAACCGGGTGGTGGCAGACGCTACGTGAAGGCGCTGATAAACCCACCGGTTCCTGTTAGAGGGCGGGGTCAACATCCACATGGTAAAGAGTGACGTATTACTGTCAGCGACGTGTATCTAGGAGGCAACAGTAGAGATGTTGTGTCGGCCATCTTAGAAGGTGCAAGGAGGCCTATAAACACTATGTGAGAGCGTAATAATACAGGTGCCTGTGCTTGACAGTGTTTAATATGCATACAATATATTAAATATGTATAAGTTTCCCAGAGTAAACCAATATGTAGAATGGCAGTGACATACTCAATCCACGGGATGGGGCAAGCTAAATAGAAGTCTCATCCACAGTGGACTAGCAACGTCAACCATATCGTCAGGAAATAAAAGTCATCAGTGCAGTTTATTTGCAAATGTCACACCGGTGTCCCAATGGTCCATAGTAATTTCCCATAGTGACCTGGAGTCCCAGATTGGTGCTATATGAGTATTAGCAAGCAATAGCAGACAATTCATATTAAAAGTATATATATTTATATATACGAAATAAAAACGAGTGGGCCAGGAAAAGCAATTTGCGTTTCTGGTAACCTGAGGATAAAGTCCCGCGGGTGTTACCCGTGCATTCAATATATCAAGAGGGAGGGACAAAAGGGCTTGGAAAGGTCCAACGTACATGCCCAACAGTCATACAAAGAGAGGGTACGTAGTTCCTTATTGTGGGTCTAAAAAAGAGGTAAGAGAGCTTAGTGAAACATCCACTGTAGTTAATGGTCGTACTATGAGAAAGGGAGGGGAAATCCTCCCTTTGGAACTAGGGCCCTCACACACCCAGCCCGCTAGGTGTCATGCTTCATCATTGGGCCTGCTCCTCGTCGGGTCGGCGCTGCAATACCCGACGGGCACCCAATGAGGGGCTCTTTAGCGGAGATCTTTTGTTCCTCGCCGTATGGTGCCGTGGGGGTGAGGGGCCTAATAGGTGTGGATGTGATGTGCTGGTGAGTGCTAAGACTAAAACAGGTGCGGAAGTCCAATAAGAAACCTTTATTCTGGTAGGCTCCCTACCTGATTAAAAATAGAAAAGAAGTGGCGGATATCTGACTATAATGAATCAAGACATCACGCTCTACTTTTACTTTTCTGGTCAACATGTTTCTTGCCTGGTAGTCAGGGGGATCAATGGCAATTCTTCAGGACCAAATTAAAACTATCCACACACTATGGTAGGGTGAGTCTACTACCTACCATATAATTGAACTGCGGGGAAAAGTACCCACAGATATGGAGGACGACCTGAAAAGATGGGAAAACAATTCATCAATGACTGTACAGGTGAAGTAACAGTAAAAGCTCTCTCAACATCTTTAAAAATTATAACATTGATAATAGTGACCCATTAAAAAAGCAAAGTTTGCCTTATATCATCACACACCTGTAGTGCTAGCATGCGGTGAAACAACTAACAGCAAACTCAAGGTGAGGTAGCTTAAAAAAGGAGGGGACTCCCAATGATCACAGGACTAGTGAAGAACAGGAAATAGGACTCACCTAAAATATGTAAAAGGCATGCCTCAACAGTTACCGGCTGTTTTAGTCTTAGCACTCACCAGCACATCACATCCACACCTATTAGGCCCCTCACCCCCACGGCACCATACGGCGAGGAACAAAAGATCTCCGCTAAAGAGCCCCTCATTGGGTGCCCGTCGGGTATTGCAGCGCCGACCCGACGAGGAGCAGGCCCAATGATGAAGCATGACACCTAGCGGGCTGGGTGTGTGAGGGCCCTAGTTCCAAAGGGAGGATTTCCCCTCCCTTTCTCATAGTACGACCATTAACTACAGTGGATGTTTCACTAAGCTCTCTTACCTCTTTTTTAGACCCACAATAAGGAACTACGTACCCTCTCTTTGTATGTTCTGGAGTAGCACCTTGACTCCACCAACCCTCCACTTCACTTCATCCCAACACCCCCTTTTATAAGCAAAAAAGAAGAGAACTCCTCCAACTCAACACTGGAGCTTGATAAAGTCACAACAGTACATCATACATATGGCTACATGTATCAACAACCCTATCTGGATCTGTTTTAACAAATCCTTTGCCTCAGTACCAGAGGAGGATATGCAAAAGCGACCTTAAAGAGTACTTTTAGTTTGGACTGTTGAAATATGGCCACTTATGCTCCAGCCACTTTAAACAAGCTACTCATATCTTTCAATTCTCTACTACGGCAAGCTGCTGTAATGGACATGTGAGAGAATATCTGTAGCTTAGTCATCCTTAAATAGGAACATCTTTTGTTGAATTGCTTTAGATAGAATCCGTTCCTCAACTCTAAATTCCGAACAGTTGACAAAAATGGTTTGTTGCTGTCTTCGATTTGGAGATGCATAGAAAGGGGCCCTGTGGGCCCTTATGATATCCAGGTACGTTGGGGTGTTAGTGAGTACATGCTTTTTAATCAGAGTTTCACTAAGCTATTTAGCCCTACCTCCCGAGCCTCATTACCCTCTGGAATCACGACAAATCTTAGATTTGATTGTGGTGAATGAAACTATACCATAGCTCGCCTAATTTCACTCTGAGTGAGGAGAATTCCTTCTCTACATTGTCCGTAGATTTCTTTTGCTTACTTATGTTATCCTCTAGATTCGAAACTTGTTGCTCAACCTAAGCCATTCAGAAAAACAAGTACATTTCTTGTTCATCCTGTTCAACTGCTCCTGTAAAGAAGCGATTTTTAAAAGTCCCTGATTTCTGCTAGAAGAATTGCAAGCCAGTGACTAGCAGAAGAATCGTTTGAAGGGGAGCTTATAGACCGAGTGGCCATCTTAGGTGTCGACTACTGTTGAGGAAGGGATGGGGATGGCAGACGTGTGAGCTCCCGGCTCAGTTCTGGCCTAACAGTAATCCTGGCGCATTGGGCTGCTGCCATGGCTGCAATTGCTTCTCTGAGATTTTGAAGCCCTGACTGAAGATTGCTGTTATCATTCTGGGAAGGAGCGACTCTTCCCTGCCGCCCCATGGGCAGGGTAGCTACCGCAGCGGGCTTACTACGGGGCGGAATAGAGGAGCCGGGGAGTGAACGCAGTAAGGATGGCAAACTGCTGAGAGGCATCCGAGGATCGGGGCTATGCATCTGCCTACCACCGAGAGAGCAGAAACGCTAAGCGCCCGGGCGGACGGTATGCCTGACCTCGGACCGGGACCACAAAGGGTAGAGGTTGTGGATCGTGGCCTGCGCTGGCTGGCCGCCGGAGGTACTCCTACGGGAAGGGCTACAGTCAGAGAGCACAGGCACAGCCGTGAGAGCGGAGGCCAGGTGAGCGGTCTCACAGGACTCTGCGCCATGAATCCAGTGATGGCAAGGGATGTTGGGCCATTATCGAGGCCTGGGGTGGAGAGAGTGCACACATGAAGGGAACGACACACCCGCGTAGCGGCCAATATCCCGGGCCTGCACCGAGGGAGGTCTGAGCAGATTGGTGGGATAGTCAAGGCCCAAACGCTAGGAGTGATGCTGGACACCCCACACTGATGGAGGCCTGAGAGATTATAAAAGGTACAGGGCTGGGCTGGGGGTAGGGCGCAGCCACACTTAGACCTCCACTGAGCAGGAGGGAACCATGCCAGCGGGGCCTTGACTCTGCCCTGATGAGGGGCAGATCTGATGACCGGAGGTGCAGCAATAGTAACCCGAACACGAGGTGGACAGTAAGAGGGCCCCTGACCCGTGGCCCTAGTAACCAGGTCGACAGTGAGAGGGCGTCTCTTGGCGAGAGGCGTCCGCGTCAACTGCATAACAGTGCCCACTCTGCCATTGAGATTCGTCAGGCCGGCACAGGCGAGAATTAATCCCACATTAGGGCACACAGTAATAATCTGCCCTCTAAAAGGCCGCTACTAGGGCGGGGAGCTAGCCGAACCCCCGTCTCTCTGGAGGAACACACAGGACGATAACAGGGGTCTCCACAATCAGCGCTGCACCGCAGGGAACGGAAGACTGAAGACCGCTCTACTGTAGGGTACACCAACAGTCCCAGTTGCTGCCATGGGGAAGTTGAAGCAGAAACAGTGGCACACGCAGGTGAACGCGAGGGTTGCCTCCCCAGAGCCTCCAGATACAGGGGATGGTGGGAGCACCGTCATGGATACCTCCATTCACTCTCATTTGGATAAAGTACTGGCAGCCATAGCAGACACCAAAGCTGCTCTACAACGGGACATAGGAGCAGTGTCAGTGGGCCTGGTTCTTTTACAGGCAGAGCACCATAAGCTGGTGGACTGGGTGACGGGAGTGTGGCGCTCCGTAGAAGACATTCGACCAAAACAGAAAGCCCCATCCTGCAAGATTGATGAGCACACAGCCAGAGTGGCTGCTCTAGAGAGATGCGCTGAGACACTGAGGGCTGCAGCCACTGAAATAGCAACAGAGTGGTGGGGGTCCCTGAAGGAGCTGAGGGCACGGACATGGTAACTTTCCTTGAGAATTGGCTTCGCACTGAAGTATCTCTGGATGTCTTACTCAGTTTTTTGCTCTGGTGCATCGGGTCCCTGCTTAACCTTGGGCCCACAGGAGGCCCCCTCCCACCCAGTGGTGGCGCGACTCCTCCACTACAGGGATCGTGACATACTACTCCAACAGGCCCGTGTGCATGGTCCTTACATGATGGACAAGAGCAGGATACGGGTGTTCCTGGACTTCACGGCCAAAGTACAAGCTCAACAAACATCTTTTCTAGAAGCAAAGAGAGCGCTCCGCGAAGAAGGTATCCAATACTCCTTGATGTTCCCTGCCAAACTCTGCATTGTCCTCAATAGCAGCACCCATGTATGCAACACCTCTGAGGTGGTGTGTCCTGGCTAAAGACCTACAAGGCAGGGGCTCCCCTTCCAAAACCCCAGGCGGGCCCACGAAAAGTGAATCGATCCACCAGGAAAAGACATCGACTGTCAATAAAGAAAGCCTTGTTGAAGAGACCCTCTTCCTCTCAGACGGAGCGCAAATGGAAAGCAGCGTTGCATTCCGTGACACAGATCATGTCCCCACAGATTTCTGACATGGCCACAGATGTATCGTCAGAATCCAAATATGCAGCTTCGCACTCCGGAGATTCGACTGGCTGTAATACAGAACTATAAAAAGTGACCCCTCGTTCAGCAGATGAAAGAATATGATGCACCTGACGAGATGCTTTTACCTCCCCCCCCCCCCAGGGGTATTGCCTTGTCCTTAATTACAATTGACAGTTCTCCTGAGTGACTGTTGTCCCCTTGATTTTGGATTACAGGCTATCATCCGGAAGAGATACCCAGCACTTCTTGGGCACGGGGGAAGATATCGCGTAGCGCTTTGAAGTCTGCGCCGGAAGCCATGGACACCAGCGCTGGGCCGGATCGGGGAATGAGTGCTCAACACATACTCCGTTCCTGGCTGCCTAGAAGAGGCTTATAATGTTTTGTTTTTTTCTTTTAGATTTGGGTGGCTAGCTGTTGCGACACTGCCCTGGGGAAGGAGAGTTTGTAGTTGGGAGTTTCGATTAAGCATCCAGAGGTCTGCTTATATTTCTGTTGCCGATGTATTCTCCGCTTCTATGCCTACAATGAGTAATCTGCTTAGGGAAATAAAGCCATTGTCCTGGAATGTCTGAGGTATGGGATCCCCTGCCAAATGTCATAATATTCATAGATATGCGTGCCGTAGAGGTGTACAGATAGTGATGCTACTGGAGATACACCTCACAGTGGAGGATAGCGCACGTCTTAGGTGTAGGTAGCGAGGTCAGCTGTATGCAACCTTGTGTTCTGCATTTTCCCAGGGAATCTTGTTGTGGGTGAGGGCGGGAACGCCATTTGAGGCTACCCACACTATCATCGACCCTGATGGTCACTGTGTCCTGGTTAAAGGCAGGATACTGGGCAGGGAGGTGACACTGGCGAATATATATGCCACAAATCTCAATCAAGTGCAGTTTCTTCAACAGTTGTCGGGACCTTTATCTACAGTGTTAGCAGATGATCTACTCCTGGGCAGAGATTTTAATTGTGTGGTGGACGTGAGCCTGGACTGGTCTACATCCCGGATACTCAACAGACTAGCTGCTAAGACCTTGCTGGGTTTTTGGGAATGGATGGGGCGCTGGGGCCTCTTAGATATCTGAAGAGTACAGCATGAGTGGCAGGGGGACTATTCTTCTTCTTCTCCCTATTGCTTACACACCCACTTGGACAAGTTTGTCTTCTCGGCCTGACAGTGACCCACACAGAGTACTTGGGGCGCACGCTATCGGACCTCATCCCGCTGCTTCTAGGGTTTCACCCCATAGCTGAACCTATGGTCACCCCTGCATGGCGCCTTGATCCCGCCCTCTTACTGGACGTATGCTTTAGGGACTCTCTGCAGGCTTCCATTTCCGACTCCTTCCGACTGAATCAGGGCACAGCAAGTAACCCGCTACTTGAATGGGATGCATTAGAGTGTACTGGTGAGGGACCAGTGCATGGGGCAGACTGCGGGTGTGAGGCGGGAACTGTGTAGGGAACTTAATGCATTAGAGACTGAAGTACTGGGAATTTTAAGCCCAGCGGTGCAGGGGAACACACCCTAAGACTTCGGGTTCTTCCTGTTTCAGACCTACAGAAACACAGAGTCTTCTAGGTGAAGTCAAAGATCGATTTATTGGCTGCAGACCAATTACAGGTATCCGAGAAGTACAACACAATGTATGTTCTCAGGAGACTGCTTAAAATTACAGAAACAGGCTTCTCCTTAAATACAAAATATCATGCTCCAGGCATACATTCCTTGTTTTATGGTATGGTCATTCACATGTATACATTACAAACGAAAAGGCAGAGTCATGATGACCATCCCACATTCCAGTTAAGCCAGCCCACAATTATTTACCCAGCGAGGCTCAGATCCCACATCAGATATCAAGAGGCCCCAATAAACACGGGCATCTCCTGTTTGGAAAACAAGCCATAAAGCAGGAAGAGTCAGGTGTGAAAGAGATTAGCCGGAGGTTTGTGTGGGATGAAAAGGCTTTATGGTGTGTCAAACCCTGATGCTAATCACAGGTGGCCATAGGACGGGGAGCTCGTGAGACCGGACCGACCTGGGGCAGCGGAGCCAAGCTGCACAGGTCACAGAGAAGTCAAAGGAAGGCACATGTGCTCTAAAGGCCCGTATTTGCTTGTAATGTGTAGCCTATGTGAGGGCAACCATAAGATGGCCACCGCTCTAAGATGGAACCCACGAAGTCAATGCATAATATCGTATACATAGTGCATTTATCAATGAAACGTTATATAAAGCACTTGTACATACCGCATTGACCATTCGCGGTTCGCTAATACCGGGATAGACAGGGGTAGGGCCCTGTCTCCCACGCGGTCCCAAATTTCAAAGTACCACAGACCCTCCTTTTGCCCTTACATAGGCAATAACTATACTCATTTCAATCCGAGTCCAGGTCAATATTCACGAAGTCATGGAGATGTTGCTGTAGCATCATCCTATTACTTAGCTCGTCCCTCGATACCGGTTTCCTTACACATAATGTAGCACAGAGGCCACATATCGCAGGAGCACACTGTATGCACAGACAGAACAGGAAAAGGATGGCTAAGATCATTCCAATGACCATCAGAATCTTCCAACCCCAGGCAGATATCAGTTCCCAGAACCACCCCACCAGTGACCAATCTCCTTTATCCACGTGTATGGATTCAGATATTTTATGCAGTTTGGAGATGGCTTGATAAACTGTTGGAGCGTTATCTGGTATGAAAATGCAACAACTAGATTGGATAACCTTACATACCCCACTGCGGTTTGCAAGTATAATGTCTAGAACCATACGGTTCTGCAAAGTCATGAGGCGATCCGCTTGGAACTCAGCTGTCAAATTACCAAGGGCACCAGCCGTAACATTAACGGTGGATTCAACCACACGAGTCAGTTGTCTCAGGTTCCTACTATTGACCATAGGTCCCCAAAACGGCAGGAAACCCAAAAAGAAGTCTCCCGCTTCCTGACCGGCAGTATCCTCCTTACTAATCACGCCTCTCACAACTCTGGTCTTGTGATAGTCAGAGGCGGCAGTAAATGTCGGCGGTAGCAGATTTGCAATATAACATGTGCCTGAGAAATCAGGGGGCAACCATGTATATGCTCGGTCATTGCAGACAAAATATGTACCCTTGGCAGCCAAAAACGCAGGGGAAAACTGTGATGGGAAAGTGTACGTTTCAGTACAGTCACTTTTCCCCAGTTGAGCTCTTGGATTCTGACCATTACCTTGTAAACAGAACCGACCTATGTGGGGTACGACCCAGATTGGGGATGAGATTTTTCGTTGTCTTTCACCCAGACTAATACTATACACCGTCGCGTTCCACCCTACATAAGCTCGCAATTCATCCTTGGGCATAGATGAGTATGCGTCGATATCTCTGCTCATATCGGCAACTCCTTTCATTAAAGCTTTATTATTTGTGCTAGGTCTGATGGAACGCGGTTGTCGCGGGGAGTAGGCATCTAGTGCAAAGAGAAACATGGTCTGGAATGCCCATGACGATCCATTGTAACTAAACGGCAGCACTAGATAAGGAATACCCTTATTAATGGTATGTGGCATTAAACCACACACCCAGCAATTGGTTGTATTCATGACTAGTTGGTGCTGGTGCAGGAGCTGAATAAACGAGTTGTTTACAAACTCTGATCGTCTGGCTTGTTCGTGTTCAGGCAGAGGGTGAAAAGAGTGTGAGGAGACAGTAGGAGGAGGTATAGGTTGTTCAGTGGGTGCAATGGGCTCTTGAGAGGAGAAGAATACAAATCCTACAGCAAACAGTACCATACTACATAATATAAACAGACATAATAATACAAAATGTTTGCTCTTCATTATTTTACATATTTTTGCTTTAAAGTTCATTTCCTCAGCGAGTCTCTCCATCTTGAAAAACTCCATCCTCTAATCGTGCCGCTCGCGGCGGGTGAGTATCTTCTGCTAAGGAGTACGCCTGTCGGTCCAGGGAACGCCCTAGACCAACCTGAACCGTTGACCTGACGTCTCCGGCCTGTACCACAAAGTCTTGGCACCGCGACCCTGCGGCTGAACCCGGATGGTGGTTCGTAAAACAAAAATCAAGAAAGTCCTTCAGATGGGAGAGCTATAATATCAAAAACAAAAAGGTAAGGGAATCTTTATTTGTCCATAGGCCTTGGTCTCAGGTTGTAGTGGAAACGGCCAGGTACTGTCTGATCTTGAAACAAGAGTTCAGGCTCTGTGGTGTCCAATCGAATTGACGGTGGCACAGCTTCTTGCAAAATATCGTCACTCTGTTGTGCTGAAGTTGTGCCTCTTACGCGTGCATCACTAAATGGTACAAAACGAGGTACAGTGTCTGTTTCAGAGTCAGCGATACCCTCCTGGACCTACTGGTCATACGGTAGAGGCAAAGGGATCCTCTTGATGTGGGCGCCGTGCATCCAATTTTTTTTCCCTTTTACTCGAACAGCTGATCTTGTAGACAGAAGTACGAGGTTAGGGCCAATCCAACGGGGCTCATCGTTGCTTTTTCGCTGGAAATTCTTGATGAGCACCCACGTGCCAGGGTCGATAGGGTGTCCTGGAGCTTCAGAGGCCTGGGGGAGAGTATCATGCACCTGTTGGTGTAAAACACGCAATTTAGCCGTCAATTCATACAAATAATCAAGCAGTACTGGATTTTCGATTTCGCTGAATTTCGTCGGTCTTGGCACACCCCATACATTGGCCGGGCGGCCAAAAATAATCTCATATGGGCTAAGTCCCACTCGTGAGTGTACGGTCATTCTGGTGGACAGGAGCGCTAGAGGTAGAGCGTCAGGCCATTTAAGACCGGAGCTCGCCTGGATTTTGGCCAGCTTGAGTTTTAGAGCGCCATTGTAGCGCTCTACTAATCCAGCTGATTGGGGGTGATTTGCAGCGTGGAACTTTTGCTTTATCCCTAACCCCTCACACACATTCTTCATCACTCGACCCACAAACTCACTCCCATTATCACTCCACACCATTCTTGGCATTCCAAACCTAGGGAAAAATTCCTTCACAAGGGCTTTGGCTGTGGATAAAGCAGTGTTGTCTTTTAGGGGATATGCTTCTATGCATTTTGAAAAAACGCAAACAACAACCAATACATATTTCAAGTTGTTGCACCTTTCCATGTGGATAAAATCTAGCTGCAAAACCTGAAATAGATATGATGCAGGCGCAAAATTACCAGCTGGAGTTGGGGTTCCTCTACCAGGGTTGTACTTCAAGCATACCATACAATTCTTGACCACATTCTCTGCACACTTGGGAATTCCAGCATTCTGCCATACTGGAGCCAACAACTTACAGATTCCTTTCATACTGATATGTTGCATTCCATGTGCCATAGTAACTACTGGAAGCACATATGCATCAGGTAACAACCATCTCCTATGTTCTGACACATCAATCCAACAACCATTCTCATCCAATTTACCCGTACTTTCTCTCCACTTGCTCAACTCTTTCTCTGTGGCTTCAGCTTGAAGGGACTTCACACTCTCTATTGTGTTTTCACACATTCCAACATCACCAACCCATCTTGCAGGGCCTGCAACATACATTTGAGTCTTCACATCTTTTGCTGTTTCTTTCGCGATTTCATCAGCAAACGCATTACCACGACCAACATCATCAGTGATTTTCTTGTGCGCACTGCATTTCATAATCGCAACTTGTAACGGTAGGGTCAGTGACTCAAGGAGATCATTCACCAACTTGCCATTCTGAATCTTAGCTCCATGCGAAGTCAGGAACCCGCGTTCTTTCCACAATCGCCCAAAACTATGAGCCACGCCAAAGGCGTACTGGCTATCCGTATATATGTTCACTTTCATTCCTTCAGACAACACGCATGCTGTGGCACACGCGCAGTTTCCACAATCGTGTGCAAAGTCGTGATAGCATATGCAGCAGTCGTATCACCATTTGGAAGCTTGAAACACGAACCATCCACCCATAAGGTACCATCACACTCGGTCAGGGGAGTATCTTTAAGATCTATTCTCCCTTTCGTCTCTTCTTCTGTTCTGAACAGACAATCATGTTGCTCAATCTCATCTAGGTCTGCTGGGATTGGTAATAATGTAGCTGGATTCAACGTGTTGCATCTCTTTATGTGTATATGATTTGCCAACAGTGTCAGTTCATATCCAGACAATCGCGCACTAGTTAAGTGCTGTGTCTTGGTCCTGTTTAACAATGTGTCCACAGCATGTGGAACCATAACAATCAATGTATTATCCATTACTAGTCCAGCAGACTGTCGTATAGACATACCTGCTGCGGCTGTGGCTCTCAGACAACTTGGCAATGCCCTTGCTACCGGGTCCAAGGTTGACGAAAAATATGCGCATGGATGCGGTCTGTCGCCAAAGGGCTGTGTTAACACTGATAATGTGCAACCATCTTTTTCATGAACATACAATGTAAAAGGCTTGCTGTAGTCAGGGGTACCCAACACAGGAGCTGAACATAATGCTTTACGCAATTCCCAAAAACTTTTCTGACACTCTTCAGACCATGGGATAGGATTCGGTGTGTCTTTACATGTTAATGCTGACAAAGGTTTTGCCAGCAAGGAAAAAATCGGAATCCAATGCCTACAGTATGAAGTAATGCCCAAGAAAGCATGCACTTCTCTCTGTGTTCTTGGCACACTCAACTGTGCAATGGCTTGAATTCTTTCTGGGGTCAGTTTCCTTCCCTCCTTCGATAAGAGATGACCTAAATAGGTCACTTCTTGTCGACAATATTGCATTTTTGAGAGAGACACTTTGTGATGAAAGGCAGACAAATGACGCAACAAAGACAGTGTAGCTTTCTTGCAAATCTCTTCAGTATCCGCGGCGATTAGTAAACCGTCAACATACTGAATGAGGATAGCGCCACTGGGTAAAACAAGTGCACCAAGCTGCGCTTTTAAAGCCTGACTGTATATTGATGGGCTTTCACAGTAACCCTGGGGAGCGCGTTTAAAGCGGAAGCTTCGACCTCCTAAACTGAAGCCAAAAATGTCTCTGCTCTCCTCTGCAATTGGGATGCTAAAGAACGCATTCTTTAGATCGATCACTGAAAACCATGCAGCGGAGGCTGGAATCATAGTTAACAAGGCAGTTATATCAGGGACAACTAGAAACTGTGGCACAACAATCTTATTAACCTCTCTAAGATCAATCACAAATCTGTAAACAGGTGGCTCTGAAGGGTCCGTTCGTTTTAAGACAGGTAAAACCGAACTATTGCAAACGTTGCCTCTTGTCTCTTCAATTACATCCTTTTTAACCAAATCGCTGACAGTTGCTAACAACGCTTTCTGACCTTCATTGGAGATCTTGTACTGGGGAATGCGTGGCAATCTGACATTGGCTTTTAAAGTTACCACGTATACCACAAGACTTCACTGCACACTTTAGGTAATAGCCTGGGAACGGAGAGCCCTGCCCGAGTACAACTCTCGGAAGCCAGAAGTAATTATGATGCAGCACTGGAACAGCTACGTCTCCTGGATTTCTGTGACTACCAGGCAAGGACATATGCGGAGGGGGGACGATTGGGGAGACTATTGGCATGGCTTGTTCGGCCCGATAGTAGAGGCACGCCTATTACTCAGATCTTATCGGACAACGGGGTTATATTATTTTCCCCTAAAGCCATCAATGCTGCTTTTTGTAAGTACTATCATAACCTCTATAGGAAACCGGATGAACAGTCGCCTAGAGATCTAACAGCATTCCTAGCCCCTTATATCAAGAAATCCGGACTACCATCAAAGACATGGCCAGGGGCAAGACCCCCGGCCCGGATGGGCCCACGGTGGAGTTTTACTCTGTTTGCCCAAATCCTTGCCCCTCACAAGATATATGTGGAATCTTTACACACTTATGCGCTACCAAACTCCACCAGGGTAGCACTTGTGGCCGCCCTACTGAAAACAAGGTCGAGGACGCCCTCCCGTATGAGTTTTGCCCTCTTTCCATATTATATATGGCTTTTATGGTACTTAGTAAAATGCTAGCTATGAGACTGCTTCCGTTTATGCCAGGTCTGATATTGCAGACCAAAATGGGTTCAACTCCACTAGATCAACCTCAGGTAATCTCAGTCAGCTCTACCACGTCTTATATCATTGTGATGTTGTTGGTTATCCTGATGCACTGTTAATGGCAGTTGATCTGGATTAAGCTTTTGATTGCCTCCGGTGGGACTTTCAACTATCTGTCATTAAGCAAATGGGACTAGGGGAAGCGTGGCTTATGTGGGTAAGGTTGTTATACACTCACCCTATGGTGAGGGTCATGACAGGTGGCATTATCTCTGTCTTCTATGGTGTCCACAGAGGGACCAGGCAGGGATGACAAGGTAGTCATAGTAAAATATTTGTCCTGGCCATTGAACCACTGACAAGAGGGGGCACAACATGGCCTCTTACTGGAGGGTAAAGAACACATAATATCACTGTATGCCAATGATTTACTCTTATACCTGAGGGGCGTGTCTGGGGTATCCCATGCCATGACTATACCGGAAGAATTTGCACTGTTGGTACGGGACTCCGGGTTAACAAATATAAGACCCATATTTAATTATTTTTTTATTATTTTTGTTTTAATTAAACAGCTTGAAACACGTTAATACATAGGCCCTATACAGGACCCATCCAGGTCAGCATTTTCAATATAATGGTGCAAGCGTTTTTGCATCAAAACAGTGCAACCCCAGAACTTCCCATGCCCCCTCCCCCACCCAACCCCATCCTACTATCTTCATTATGAAACACATTTCAATTGTACAACATGATCAAGGCATTACCCATAAGCATTATCAACCTTTGCAGACTAGTGCGACCCGCACCATAGCACTTTATGTCTGCTGTAAGTCAGGGTTCCCCAGTAGATACACAGTTAATGGAGCCCAGAAATCTTTTGGCCTAGAGGCCTCAGGTAGCTCCTCCGCATATGCCACCAGCTGCTCCCTGCAATAAATCAAATCACGGATCCACTTTTGGCAGTAGGGGCAGTTTTAGCACCCCAGTATTGCGCCACTGCCCGCTTGGCAAACAGGGTTGAGACTGCGACCAGTCGCCTGTTGCATGGCTTAAGAGTCTGGACCTTCCCCAAAAAAACAAACTTCAGGGGTGCACCTAAAATTTTCTAGCACAACCTCAGTGAGCACTTTTATAACCTGGTTCCAGAATGCCAAAATTCTAGTGCAGCTCCATGCAAGATGCATGAAGTCTGCATCATCCTGTCCACATCTCATACAGCGTGCGTTCTTCGCAAACCATACTTTCATAGTTGGCTCGGCGTATAATATAGTTGGTGCAAGTACTTAAAGTGGATGATGCGGAGATTGCAGTTCACCATTAAACGGCCAGTCAACCTACAACAATACTGCCACTGTTCCTGCGACATTTGGGCCTCAAGACTTATTCCACTTGGTATGTGAAGGGTGTTCAGTGATTTCATTCTCATAGACGCATTATATAGTTTAGTTATCAGACCCCACACGTTCCTCTCCCATTAGCACCGCCTGCAGCGCCTTTGAAATTTGGGACCGCGTGGGAGACAGGGTCCTACCCCTGTCTATCCCGGTATTAGCAAACCGCGAATGGTCAATGCGGTATGTACAAGTGCTTTATATAACGTTTCATTGATAAATGCACTATGTATACGATATTATGCATTGACTTCGTGGGTTCCATCTTAGAGCGGTGGCCATCTTATGGTTGCCCTCACATAGGCTACACATTACAAGCAAATACGGGCCTTTAGAGCACATGTGCCTTCCTTTGACTTCTCTGTGACCTGTGCAGCTTGGCTCCGCTGCCCCAGGTCAGTCCGGTCTCACGAGCTCCCCGTCCTACGGCCACCTGTGATTAGCATCAGGGTTTGACACACCATAAAGCCTTTTCATCCCACACAAACCTCCGGCTAATCTCTTTCACACCTGACTCTTCCTGCTTTATGGCTTGTTTTCCAAACAGGAGATGCCTGTGTTTATTGGGGCCTGTTGATATCTGATGTGGGATCTGAGCCTCGCTGGGTAAATAATTGTGGGCTGGCTTAACTGGAATGTGGGATGGTCATCATGACTCTGCCTTTTCGTTTGTAATGTATACATGTGAATGACCATACCATAAAACAAGGAATGTGTGCCTGAAGCATGATATTTAGTATTTAAGGAGAAGCCCGTTTCTGTAATTTTAAGCAGTCTCCTGAGAACATACATTGTGTTGTACTTCTCGGATACCTGTAATTGGTCTGCAGCCAAAAAATCGATCTTTGACTTCACCTAGAAGACTGTGTTTCTGTAGGTCTGAAACAGGAAGAACCCGAAGTCTTAGGGTGTGTTCCCCTGCACCGCTGGGCTTAAAATTCCCAGTACTTCAGTTGGCGCCCAACGTAGGGCCATTTCAGCGGTACCGGTCCAAGCCAGAGGTTCGTGAGGAGCTTCGTGTGGAAATTCTGGAGGAAGGCCGCCACTTCATCGACCCCTGCATGTCGACGTGGTCCAAAAGTCTTTTCTGCGAGGTTCTCCGCGTCCCGACGGCTACGAAGGACTGCTGCCCTGATTAATCGCCCTGTTTTGGACCCTTGACGATTTTGGTAGAGCGAAACAATCGAGAGAGTTTTCTGGTGATGCCATCGATCATCGATATTCAGTTAAGTATACGTGGAGCGTCTCCCAGTTTGTTTGGTATCCTTCGGGATTTTTGGTATCCTTCGGGATCGCTTTGATTTGGAGCTTGCAAGTCCCAAAGCCAGAGGACTCGTGTATTCACGAGACTATCGTAATCGATAATCCTTTGAAGTTTGAAACTAGACTAGTGAGCAAAAATGCCTGGTGCTAGTGTATTTGGAAGATTGTTTTGTTTGGGTTGTGGAAGGGATTTCCAGTTAGAGGATTCATGTCCGGTTCCTCCAATTGGAACTCCAACTTATGAGCTTTATGTAAAACATGGCGTGGGCCCCATTGCATATAATGAAGTATGGATCCGATACACCAGAAAGGACGGTGTTTTAAAATGGCCCCAAAATGGTAGTTTCGATACAGATATCTTAGATAATTTGGAAGTTAAATTGTTTAAAAAGAAAGCCCGGCCGGCGATGTTTGATTCTTTCCGCCTATGGCGAAAGGAAGCCAAACAGAAGGAAATTAAGCTAGCGAAAAGGAATAAGAGAGACAGAGGTATGTCAGTGATGCAAGCAGCTGTGCAATTTAAAGATAATGAGGAGGAACAAATGAATGAGCAGTTACATAGACAGCGCAAACTAGGAATCGATAAGTGTTACCCTGTTTTGTCACCCCTTGTGAAACATGAAGCAAAAGAGAATGAGAAAGATTCCCTAATGTCCCATTTGCTAAGTTTGCCACCCCCTTATGTGCAAAATGCCACAGCGCCTCCACAGCTTGTGAATGTGCAGCCTCCAGTAAATATACCGCAAGCCTTCCCACAGCCGCCAGCTCCTCCTCAGCTGGCCGCCAGTTTTGTTACCTGTTGCCCCCGCGCTTCCTGCGACTTTGCCTAGTACATCAGTTGCCTCCCTTGGCGCTCTTTCTTACACTACCCAGGTACCTGTATCTGAATCCACTTTTCTTCCTTCTGTCTATCCCCCCGTTTTCGCCTCAACTTCTCCTTCAGCACGACAACGACTAGCTAACGTAGTTACTAGTTTAATGTCGCCTCTCTTTGGGTCATCTAGTGTGACTCCTGGTTTACAACGTAAGCAATTGCGTAGTCAGCTGCCTGGTCCTGACGAGAAAGAGGTGTTAGATCATCTGGCGCGTAGGTGGATTGGTTTCCCTTCACTTTATAATGTGGAATCAGTTGTTAACGTTTTCCATCAATGGGATGCCCCAAAACAGCGGTATGTTTTTGACAAAATGTGTGAATTCTTCTGTGAGGAATTGGAGGATCATGGTTCAAACCCCAACCCGCAGGAATTGTGTCGAGTGCGGTTTGATTTTGAAAACAGGTACAATCGTGGGTCCCAATGTAGATAAAGCAGTTGCGACTTTACTGTCCTTCAGGAATGGTGATTGTCAGCAATCATTGTTCGAACAGGAATTCCCTGTGGAGAAAAAGGGAAAAGCGCGACAATACCCTATGAGAGAAGTCCCTCCGGTATGGAAGGAAGCTGTTGCGGCTGATGCCGCTAATGGTATTGCTGCTATGCCAGCTCATTTTCAGCGTGTTTGGGTGCATGTCCCTTGGAAACGATCTGAAGTAATAGCGCTTAAGCAGACATTGCCTGACCCCCGTAAAAACCCTACAGGATATTATAAGGAGTTATCCCAAACTGCAGAATCGTGTGTCATGAATCTGGCTGACATAGATATGTTATTCGGGAATGTTGTTCCACAGCCTTTATGGGGATCCATCCGTAATACGGATCATGCTGCAGAACTAGGGGGCACATGGGCTAATATCGTTGCTGCAGACGCTAGACAAGTTGGCGGCGCAAAGCCTGACCCTTTAGTAGCAGACCTCCCTGGTAGAATTATTACATACATGAAAACCATAATGCCCGCAATGCGCGTAAATTGGGATAAACTATCCGCATGTAAGCAGAAGAAAGATGAGACAGTGTCCGATTTCTTTACAAGGTTTGAAGAAACGTTTATCGACCACAGTGGTCAAGACATGAGCACTGAAGGTGGCCAACGGTTATTTGTGGATAAATTTGTGCAGAATCTACTTCCCGAGTTGTGTAAGAAATTAAAAGATTCAGAAAGTTCTTGGGCTGTTTCCTCTTCAGCGCAAATACTGGCTACTGCACAGTATTATGAAAATAGAGATAAAGATGAGAAGGATAGAACAGATAAGAAAACGAAAGAACTGAAAACAAAGGTCCTCTTGCAGCAGGTTTATCCGCCACGTGGAGGACAGAATAATTATAGGCAAACACAAGGTATCTATCAGCAGCCCCAACAATTTCAGAATAATCAGCAAATGAATGGGTATTATCAACCACGTATCCCTGTAGGTCCCAATCAATGTTCATATTGCAGAGAGGAAGGTCATTTTAAATATAGTTGCCCTAAATTAATGCAGCGTAACAGTAATGCGTATGGCGCAAGAGGCAGAGGTGGTCAACAAGCTCCTAGAGGTAGGGGGCGTGGAAATGCTCCCCAGAACGCGCGTTCTCTTCCGCCTTAAAATACGATAAATAGCTTTGATCAGCAAGCCAATGCAACTGGTAATACAGCTCAGTACTACAATAATGATTATTATGCAGAAGACGACAATGTGGAAGGTAATGATTACTAGGACAGCCATAGACAGAGAGAGGGAGTTGTTTCAGTGCCAGTGGATCAAAGCGGACCTTATGTTAAAGTAACTACAGCAAATGTAACGGAGCCCTTTCTGCTGGACACTGGTGCTGCAAAGAGTTCAATCATGCATTCAAAACTCCCTGGCGCGCCTTTGTCTGGCGAAATGAATGTTTCAGTAGGTTTTTCTGGCGCCCCAGTTAGGAACCCGATTTCTAGTCCTATGTCACTTTCTGTTGGACCTTGTGAGCTAAAAGCACCCCTCATCCTAACGACAGGTTGTGGTGAAAATTTGTTAGGATTAGATTTGCTAAAAAGATTGCATGCAACGCTATATTGTTCTCCCTCAGGAGTACAACTTACATTAGGTAAGAAAGTGATTTCCCCAATGTACTTGTCTAAGAATGCAATGCCACCTGAATTGTCATCTCTTCCGGATGTCCTTTGGGCTACTGGTCCCAATGATGTGGGTCTCCTGGAAATACCTCGGTTGGATAATCAGGGAAAATAGATCTAATTGCCTGCTGCACCCTTACGTAGGAAAAGCCCAGCATTATTCCATGGTCCCGTCCTGCCTGGAGGTCCAGATGTGTCCGGAACTGGCCAGTCTTGTACATATCTCCCAATTGTTTGATCCGTACTGCCCCTAGTGCTTGTAGGGCTGTTTGCTCATGGGTTGTCGAGATGGCCGGATGAGAAGCTAGTGGCAGCGCCGGGGCATACAAATAGGGCAGCTGCGCCCTCTTAGCCAGAGCCTTCCATGCCCAGGCAGTGCAGCTTATCGTGTTTATTTCTGATCTCGAACTACTGCCCCCACCTGACAGCACTGCCGTCACCAATGGGACCAGATGTACTGTATCCGCTTTAATTGCAGTGTTTGGCAGGTACCATTGCAGGAAGTACCAATAATGCGCAAATTGTGCCTATGCACACAAATAGTATAACCGCATATCAGGGGCCTCGAACCCTCCCCGTTCGAATGGTTGAGTAAGCACATTCCAGCTGCAACGAGGTTTTTTGCCCCCCAAACAAGGGTCAGTATGGATGACTGTAGTGTATGAAAGAATGCAACCCCCCTCTACCCACCACCCACTTCAGCGCCCCGAACTTGCTAAAGCCATCCCTGTACCCATCAAGCAATACTCCTAAAATACAAAAAAACATTCGCAACATGTGGGGTTCTCCCATTTGGGGGGCAACAGAGTGTTACTAGCCTCCTACCGAAGCTGGAGATGGCTGATCATGTCTACAACAAGCCTTTTAACTTATAAGCATACGTTTAGATGCTGGGCATCTGGCCAGTGGCCAGTCCTCTTCGTAAGGTGGAACGTGGAGACTCAAATCAGCACCCGAACAATTAATGCACGTTGCCATTATTCAAAACCCTCTCCCCCTCACAAGTGTGTGACACAACAAACGCCCAGTCTCGGGTTCATAAATCATTGCTCCTCCTCGTCTGGATCATTCGGGGCTTCCTGCATCTCTTTTTCAGCTGTTTCGCATGTTCCATTGCCATCTTGGGGTTGGTGAAAATGTTACAGTTCCCCTCCTGGCCTATTCTTAGACGAGCAGGGTACAGCAATGCCCTCCGACTGCAGTAGCTTCTTCACTGTGCCAAACTCCCTTCTCGCTGCCTGCACCGCGACTGTTAAGTCCGGAAATAATGCTAGTAAGTTCTCCTGATATTCGATCGTGCCCTTTTCTCTGGTCATTCTTAGGATGTTATCACGGTCTCTATAATTTAAAAGCCTTGCAATGATAGGGCACGGCGCTGCACCAGGGACCGGTGTCGCAGCCAAGGAGCGGTGGGCACGCTCGATGATAAACATTGAGGATAGGTTCTCTGAGCCAAAAATGTCTCTCAATAAAGTCTCTACATAGGTCTCCATTTTACCTGTGTTGGTGGACTCCAGCAAGCCCTTAATTCTGATATTGTTGCGACAGGACCTGGCCTCGAAGTCCTCATTCTTTGCTTGTATAAGCGTTAGCACCTTCTCCATATTAAGAGTCTTGCACAACACTTCAATGAGGCCATCCTCCGTGGCGGAAACCCTCTGCTCGACTTCCCCCATTCGCATGCTTTGCTTCTCATGCTGTGAGGACATATGATCCAGTCTATGATTCAGTGCGGCCATATTCACTTCAATAGATTGACGGCTACGCTACTTTGCCAGGAGCATAGTTTCTAGTGAAGGGGGTGCCTCCCCCTGAGCGTCCGCTTCTGAGCTTTTTGTTGTGACCTACTGGGCTTCCGCATGTAGAACGTGAGCGATATTGGCAGGGGCGGCTCCTCGAGGTAGTGCTGCGGGGCAGTCAGGCGGGGGAGGGGCAGGGTGGGGTATGTAGTAAACTCCCGCATACGGCCGAACAGAGTTAAGTAAGTAAATAAATAAATAAAACAAATTACATTGCTCGCTCTGCATCGCCGATTGGCGTTGCAGCGTGCACAATGTAATTTGTTTTATTTATTTATTTACCTTATTCAGTTGGGCCGTGTGCCGAAGTTTACTACCCCCCCCCCCACCCTGCCCATCCCACCTCACCGCCCGCTGCACTCCCTCGAGGAGCCGCCACTGGAGGTTGGGACTTACCTCTCTTCCACATTGCAAGCGTTTAGCGAAGCAATTTAGCAGTTATTATAGACCTTGGACCACTGCAACTGTGTACACTTAAGCCTCCTCCAGCCTGCCCGACACTTGTGCGCTTGTGCTGGGTGAAAGGAGCTATTATACGCACACTTCTGCCAATGCCCAAGTTATGACTGCAGTATCGGGAAGAGGGCCACTGGTGATCACCGGGAGAGAGTTCGCCACAACTGGCTACAGGGGCAATTAAAGTCACAATTGAGGAGAAGTGGGTCGCCGCCCGTCCCCCACACAGCTATGCCACAGACCCAGCAGCCTCCACAGGTATATACCCGCCCAGTTGCGCCACACTGTACATGCTACAAGGCAGCAGGTGCTCCAGACTACTTTGTGCTCCGTGCGTGGTCTGGCCCACAGCCCTCATGATCTAATGTGCCGCTCTCGCCTTCTGCAGCATGTGGGCCGAGACCCCGCACCTGGGCCCGCACACACTGCTGCAAGCCTAGGCCAGGCCGGGCCCCCACTCACCGCACTCAACTCCTGCCTCCGCCACCTCGTTGTTGGGCCCACCAGGGTCCTCATCAGGATATCTCCGTCTCTGGTCCGCCTCCACACCTTGCCGTCACGCCTGCACAGTCCCAGCAGTACTCCAAAGGCACCTGCTCACTTTCAAGGCGGGTCTCGCAGCGACGTCGTCGTATCCTGCCAGCGGGGCGTAGGGAAATCTATGAAGCGCAACACTGCTCAGACATCCCGTGTACCCCTGTAGGTTGCTCCACAGCCCGCCGACCCCGCAACTGGTCCTACTGCAGGCATAAGGCAGCCGCCATTTTCTGCGCAGTTCACCGCTTTCCGTTCCGGCAGTCGACTGAGGTGTTCGTCCACGAAGTCAGCCCACAGCGGCTCCGCGCTGTATTCCGGCCTCCGCTGCCGCATTATCTGGCACACCAGGGGCTCGTCAAGGCACCATCAACTTCAAACTGCCACCGCACCTGCCCAGTCACCGCAGTTCATCCATGGCCCCGTTAGCACTAAGGGCGGATCTCGCGGCGATACTGCCTTATACTTGCCGGTGGAGTATACAACTATCCATGCGCGTGGGCACCGCTCTCGACTCTGTGCTCACAGGGGTTGTCTGCTCCTCAGCCCGCTGCCACGCAACGAGGCTCAGGGCAGGCTTATGGCGGCCGCCATCTTAGGCGCAAGTCCCCCGAATCTATCTCTGCCAATTACGGCAGTTTTCCCTAATCCCACTGGTGCACAATGCCGCCCCGCCGTCCCTGGACACCACTCCGGTCCGGTCAGTCACTTTTGTTGGCCAGATTCACCCTATTTCAGGAGGCGGGTGAGATAGGCACCCCAGATTTTTTAATATATCACTTGTCAGCACAGCTTCAATGACTGGCTCAATGGCTGAACGGCAGGGGCTTGGAGATGGTAGGCATTGTGGCTCTGTTGGAAAATCAAGGGCTATTGCTTGCTAAACTCCTGCATCCTAAGGTGATTATTCCCACACCAGGGGTTCTCCCTCAGGTGGCGTTGAAGTGCTGGCGCAGATGTCTCCATCGCACGGTGGGAGCGCCCCTCTATACACCGGACCTCCCCTTAGTGCGGCTTTGACATGGATATAATCCTTCCCCATTCACAGAATGTCAGCTGTGGGATTGGTCGGCAGCAGTCATAGTGATGGTTAGAGATTGTTTCCAAAACAATGAACTAATTCCTTTAACTGACTCCCTAATACACTAAGGACTTCCTCCTGGTCAGTTTTTACACTACCACACTCTGGTGGGAACTTTCAGAGATTTGTAGCAAGGGGGCAGACAGGAGCCCTGCACACATGTGGTGCTTCAGGCGATAGTGATGCAAGGGTCGGCAAGTCACCTAAGAAAATGGCTGTACGAGGCACTATTGGAGATGACCCTGAAGACCGTAGACCACACACACCGGAAAGGTGGGGATCCCTACTGGACAGGGAGCTAACTGACGCGGAGAGGTGTAAGGCCTTGAGTGGCCCAAAGAGAGTCTCTAGGAATACCAGATTTAAATGTATTCAGTTAAATTTCCTGCACATGACCTATCTCACTCCACACAGGCTACGCATTATGTACGGTAACATAGATCAGCAATGTCCGAGATGTGGTGAACTTGATGCTGGGTTTGCACATTTGGTGTGGATTTGCCAAAACTGTGCGACTGTTGGCTCACAGTTATATCCATGCTCAATGAAGTGCTGTAGCACTTGCTGCCCTGCATAGCGGAGGTCTTCCTCCTGCGGCTATTCCCCAGACCCAAAGCTAAGAAGCTAAGAAAGCAAGGCACTAGATTTGGAGACCTTGCCTTGGTCCTTGCACAAAGATGTGTTGCCTTAAGGTCGAAATCGAAAACAGGACCCACAGTAGTGGCCTGGGAACGAGACATAGAAATGTGGGCCAGAGCGGAGGAAAGAGCACTGATGGGGGAAGACACCCGATGGTTACGTCTGCACCCGTTAGCAGGGTTGTGGACAAAAGTGTTGAGGACATGGGACAGCAGAGGAGTAGCTAACATAGAAAGTACCAGTACTGAGATCAAGACTGAGAAGCAGGCAGGGGAAACACCTGGCGGCACACCTTCAGGACACTGAGACATGACACTTTGGCGATACCATTTTAGACTCACAGAGTCTCCCCTAGACCCAATAGTAGCTCCAGACATCCCTGCACAACAGGGAGCCACCACTAATAGATTAGTACAGAACCTGAACTTATACTTTATTCATAGAACCACTGGATGCCATACTGGTTAACACGCTAGCTACTTTGCATGTTGTGTATCTGTTTTAGTTTATTAACAGTGTGTCTGTGATTTGACAAATAATGCAACTCCCCAAGTACTCAATGTAGGAGAAGTATGGTGTACTACTTACTGAGAAGAATTGGCTGATTGGTTGGAAATGTCCTGAAAGATTTAGTCTACCTAGAAGGCTGTATAGACAGGATCAGTGTGTTCCCTAGGTGCTCTTTCACTTACTTTTGTAACTGTCAATATACAAAAATGCCAATAAAATATATATTTTTTTAAAAAATGTTGAGGAAGGGATAGCAAATATTCCAATGGCTCAAAAACAGACACCTTATCTATGACAACAGGTTCAACCCTATCTAGGTACCTTGACCTTTGCTTATTAGCTAAGCTGGAAAGTAATTGATGGATGCCTCTAGCCTTCTTAGGCATTTATAAGCCTTCATCTCCCTTCGTAGGGACAATTGCCATTTCTCGTCGCTGCTGCGAGGGTTTAAACAATGGATAATTGTGTGCTGGAGTTGCTATGGCGCCCTCAGATAGTTCCTGAGCCTGGAAGTGGGATGCTGGGGTGGGGTCTCACTACCCATATCAGTATATATAGCAGTATCTATAGAATCCCACATTGTCAATCCCACAACAACAGCGGCCTGGATTGTCCTAATCATCCAAGAGTTCTGAGAGTCCAAAATTATTTCTGCATTCCCTAAAGAGCCCTCCATTGGAAAAACCTCTGAGTTGGGGGGGGAGGGGGTTGCAGTCTTTATTGAGGCCCTTCTTGTGATTCATCCTCCCTGAAATCGCTGAGCGTTTCTTATGCTGTGATTCAGTCAGGGGTTTAGCCTTCCTTGGGGAGCCTATATACACTTTAGGTTTCATGAGTCCACCTATCCCTGATTGCCAGCCCCTGCAATTAGAAATAGAGATGAGCACCGCTAAGGATATATCGGTGTAAAATGCAGGAGTTAGAACCCCCAGAGACCAAAAAAAGGCAGAGAAACTTAAGAAAGGCTCATTTTCAAATTGCACCAAGAGGACAGCCAATCATGTGGAGCAAGCAGCCTTCACCACACTACCTCAAATCTCCTGGCAGCCCTTGGAACTCGCCCGCTCATAGCCTCCTTCAAAACGCTCAGCCGCATTCAGTGTTCACAGCGGCTCAGGGAGACGCCCACAAGTCAGTTCGGCGTTCATATCAATTCAACGAACTCCAGCGTTCTCAGCAGCTCAGGGGAATTCATCTAGGCAACTCAAGCCATTTGGCAATCTACCCACGTGACCCGCCTGTTTCTACTAGTCTTGTTGATCTCCTTGACTGGGTGATTCCATGCCAGCAGCTTCTGTAGTGCAGACCGGCTACCGACACTCTTTATAAGATGTTACTCATTACTACACGAGACACTGTTTTGGCATGCAGGTGAGGGCTAGCAAGGTGAAGTGAAGGCGGAGTCTCAGCAGCGTAGAACAAGAAAGTCACCGGCCTAGATTTGATTCCAATCTTAATGCAGTTCTCTACTGGTTATCTACTTTGCACTTCAGGTTTGATTGATTGTGATGCCTTTGAAAACTATATGGATCAACAGTTCTTTGACTCTCTGGGAGTTCCACAAATTACTAAATAGTAACTTGTGGAAGTTAGTACAGATAATGGCATTCCATTGGATTCTGGACCAGTTTTGCTCTCTTTTCTATGGTTACAGATATCTTGTCAGAAACACTATTTTTTTGTATTATTCAAACATCTCTATTTCCAATTATATCACGAATACCGTGGTTGGCCATGCATATTCCCCAGCTAGATTGGCAACGATTACGTTACATTTTACTTACTGTCATTAACAATGTTTTTTCCCAACAGATAATACATCTGTCTCTTTAGAATCCTCCATAAATTCAGCTTTTTAGCTGGTGCTTATTAAAGCGATACCTTGACAATATTTGGATTTTTAAGATGTATTCCGCAAAAAGGAAGCTGAACAGCAGCCACCGAATAGGCCATATGATAGTCCTATGGACATAGGGTGAGATTTACAAAGAGTTTTAACGTTCAAAAACCTTCTGAAACTGTAAAACTGAGGGTTTGCGACAGCTAAAACTCTTTTTCCTATATGCTAAATACAGTTAGCGATTCTGAAAAGTGTTCCTGGATCACTAAATGTGTTTAGAAATTTATACTGATTCGATATTTCGAAAGGGCTGGTTGTACGCCTTCTTTCCAAATACCAAATCTGTATGCTAGGTTTCAATGCTTTGTGATCAAAACCTGGTTGCAAAACATTGATATCTTACTGACACCTCAAAGGAGTGGGTAACCCATTTGCAAAAGGGCCCCCTTGTCGCCCCTTCTGCTTTGTTAATGTAAAAAAGTTTGTATACCAGGTGGCAGTGGTCCCTGGGACCACTGCCACCTTTTAAACAAAAAAGGAATAAACATATATTTGTATACACATTTCTGTTTTTCTTTAAGGAAAATAGGTTGCATTTACATAAAGATATATCATCAATATCAAAGCTCCTTTGTACTCCATATAACCGGAGCACTCGCGGGCGGGTGCCGGCAATACGGTGGCGTTCCTTGTAAAAAATAAATCCTTCACTCGGAACACAGCCAGCACTTTGAAAAACTGATGCAACCATTGGCGAAGACATACCCATAGGCCCATTAGTGACTTTCAGAAAGGCCAGGGCAATTAAGGACATGCTTGTTCACAGTCATCAAGCAAGAAACTTGTCTAAAGAGGGGACTCTCAAAGAAATGAGGGGGTTCTTTCAATGCGGCAAATGTAAGGCCTGCAAAACAAGGAAAAGGGCCTTGGGCTACACTATACCAGAAACTAGAATTAGAAAAAACATCACTAAGTTTATAACCTGCACTACGGCTTATGTAGTTTATTGTTTAGTATGTCTTTGCGTGCCATGGTATATGGGAAGTACGATTCACGCGGTTAAAACCCCTGTTCTTGAACACATGCGGGCAATTGTAAAACAGGATCAGGCATACCCAGTTGCCAGGCATTTTGCTACTGTACATAATAGCAACAGAGATCTGTTGTCGTTTTTTGGCCTGGATCATGTCCCAGTTAACATCAGGCGGGGGACCGAATCTTAAGGCTACGCAGATTAGAGTCTCGTTTTATTATTGACCTCCAGACAAAAGCACCGAAAGGTTTAAATAACGGGGAGGAGCTGGCGGTTCATTTGGGAGACTAGCCGATACACGGCTGAATAGTGATGCTTACAAAATGTCCATTTATTAATTGTTAGACATGGTTGAAATTGGTGCCTAATGTGGATACACCACGCCAGTAAATGTTTGGTGGCATTGGTAGAAATTTAAATATGCCTGTGAAAGGCCAATACACGGCGAGAATTATGAGCATATTTAAGATTTGACCGATACACGGTATAATTATGTCTTGTGAAAGCATTGGAATGGCATTATAAGCTAAATTTTTACAATAATAGGTTTACCTCTGACACCATTAATCACGCATTGTTATATCAGCTAGTCTATTTAATGACTGCGATTGGGAACACTTATTTCATTTGCTTAATTCATTTAGACAGTATAAACACTACTTCATCTCATATGGCACATTATTAAATACAGTGACAGATATATACATTTATACAGTGACTTCGTGACGTATCAAAAATACCATTGCAGTGAATTTGAAAATAAACAAAAAGTCAATTTTTCATGCGAAAACAATCAGAAAATCAATTTTTCATTCGTCGTATGTCCGATATAAATTGTCTGTAAGGACTTTTGGCTGGTTGGCTCCTGTAGTCCTGGCTATAATTGCGGTCCTGGGCAGAGTCAATTTCAAGGCTCAGAGAATTTATGTGGGCATACTTTATTTGTTTTAATGTGTATGCTCGGTGGGGCACTGTTATGAATTCGTCTCCCCCACTACTGCTGTTGATCTCTGCTTTTTTTGCCAACGCGTTTCGACCTTTGACAATGGGGACCTATATCTTGATTTTAAGGTCGTCTTCAGGGCTGGTATATAGTTGGGGTCGGACTTGTCTCTCTGAAAGGACAAAAGTACGTCTACTTTAGTTTTGATGTAGAATGAGGGTGTTCTAAAATAACTTAGTTTTGTGTTAACTTACGCTCTTCGAACAGGTGTGAAGACTTGTTCGTCTTTATCTGCAAAAAATGAATATATTGTGACTGTTGTGACACTCTTAAATAACTGGCGGATATTTAGTGGGTATCGTCATGCAGCTCCTACCTTGCCGTTCCGCTGATGGGCTGCCGGCTCGAAGGGTTGATTTTTGTTTTCTGCTCTGACTTGTTTCTCTCTGGAGGACGAGAGATAAAGTGTTAACAAGTGCTGGTTTAAGCTTATCGTTGGCGCTTTTGCCGTGATGCATAGGTGAAGCTGTGGTTTGTTGCTACTTCCAGCCTGTGCGGCTGGTTTCATATTGAGGTGAAAGTGTTTCGCCCACTCGCGGTGTTATTTCTACATTGCTCTCGGTGGTTATAGTTGCTTTAAATGCTATAGATGCGCTCGCGGAACTTTATGGAGTTTACAAAGGGCTCGCAGTAAGGGACGTTTCAATCCCGCCTCCGTGACTTTTTTGGCGTTCTTACCTAGCGCGTCTTCTTCGCTAGTGTTTAAGTTTGCTGGCGTTCTCGCTTTGCGCGTCTATCATAATGCGCGTTATGTTTGCTGTTTCGTACCTTTTACAATGTGGAATTTCTCCTCAATTCGCTGGAAACTGCGGCGTTGATTTCACGGTCTCTGCTACTCTTGCGTTTCCGGCATTTTCGAATTGCTTCAAAGACGTTCTTTCTCATTGGTTGATTTATGTCGAGGTTCCGACGTAGTTACGTTAAGCGTTGTCATAGTTACCAATATGTTGTTTTCACAGGCAGAAATTTTTTTTGAACATAACTTTATTTGTCGACTGCAAGTTAAGGCATCATTGTTGTTTTTTTCGAGAGGGAACTTTCCTCGTCTCAGTACGTTCAAGGCGGTCATCGGTTGCTTCTAGTGCACGTCATCATGGTTACCGGTTTGTTGTTTGCAGAAGCAAAGAATTTGAAAAAAACTTTATTCTTCGACCACAGGTTGGAGCATTATTTTGGTTCTTCTGGGGGGGGCTTTCCTGGTCTTAGTTCGTTCAAAGCGGTCTTGCGACAATCCAATTTGTGGTGAATTGTTCTCTCCTCCGTTGGTGTTGTTTGTGATAAAAAAAATTTTGACTATTAAACTTATGTTTTCCGGCTGTAGGTTAAAGCTTCGTTGCATCCTGCTCAGTTGATTGATATTGGTGATGTCTGTTGTGTGTCCTCAAGTGGTATTATGGAAAAAGGATATCGTGTGATACTCCTATTAAACGATCTGTGCTATTTCCGTCATTTCATTCAAACCATTATCAATGGTACCAAGGAACATAATTGTTTTAGCTTCCATTTTAGATAGAGTTGCGTCAACGTTTCTTCCTTGAATGTGGCGTAGGACTGTCCATTTGAGCTCATTTGGACTGTGGTTTTTCTCGATACAGTGGGATACCATGGGGGCATTCTGAATTTTACATTTGATTCTTGAACGGTGTTGGGAGATTCGATTTTTCACGGGTTGTGTGGTTTTCCCGATGTATGCCAGTGGGCATGGACATAAAACACAATAGATGACATTATTGGTGTTGCAGTTGGTAAAGTTGTCGTGAATTATATATTTCTGCCCATATTAGAACTTCGTACCTTCCACTGTGCTTTCGCAAGATACACATGTGCCACATTTTCTGTGTCCTTTTATTGGGGGTAGTGCTAGCATGGACCTCAATGATGCTCCCGGTGGTTTATAGGTTGTATTTGCACGTACCAATTTTTCTCTTATGCTGTTGTTTTTTTTGAGAGCAAAGATTGGTATCTGTGTGAAGGGCGGAATGCTTTTTATTGTATCCCAGTTCTTACGGATAATTTTTTGCATCTCTGTAGTTTTACTTGAGAAAGTCGTGACGCATACCAGTTTGGATGTTGTCTGTTCTGGTTTCGGGGATAGAAGGGACTCTCTGGGCGTGTACCATGCCCTTTTTAGTGCCCTTTTGAGCAGTTTTTTAGGATAGTTTCTTTTTAGCAGTTTTTCCATTAGGAGGTTGGCGTTTGTAAAGTAGTCATCTTTTTTGAAGCAGTTTCTCCTTATTCTCAGAAACTGACTGTACGGAAGATTTTCACGTAGGTTGCGTTGGTGAAAACTTGAGAAATGGAGAAAGGTGTTTCTATCTGTTTTTTTAGTGTATAGTGTTGTGAAGAGATGACCGTCTTCGTGTCTTATTAGGAGATCCAAAAAGTTCATTTCTGTTTTATTGTAGTTCATAGTAAATTGAATGTTTGGATTTCGGTTGTTTAACCATAGCACAAATGTTTCTAGGGTTTGTATCTCGCCTCTCCACAGCATAAACACATCATCGATGTAACGGCGCCATAATTTTATATGGCCGTCGTATGGGTTGTTGTTGAATACCCATTTTTCTTCATATAGTGCCATGAACATTATGGCCATTTCGGGGGCGAAGGGACATCCCATCGCGGTTCCCGTGACTTGAAGATATTGAATGTCATTAAAAGTAAAAAAATTATGTTTCAGGCAAATTTCTGCTAGTTGGACGAGATGGTTCGTTGGTACATTGTGTGGTCTAGCTCTTTTTTCAAGGAACACTTGTATTGCCTCTAGACCTCCTTCTTGAGGGATGTTTGAATATAAGCTGACAATGTCCAGAGTTACAAGGATTTCGTTCTCTTCGTCGAAGGGGAAGTTTTCCAGTATAGTGATTGCCTGCATTGTGTCTTTCACATAGCTTGGAGTATCTCTGATCAAAGGTTTGAGGAATGTATCCACATATTTCCAATATCGAATTGACTCCCGAGATTATGGGTCTCCCTGGTGGATTACGGGAATCCTTATGCACTTTTGGGAGGACGTACATCATTGGAGTCCTAGGGTTGTCATTGATCAGATATTTTGATTCTTTTGTTGTCAGCCAGCCTTCTTCTTTGCCTATGTCAATGATAGGCAAGAGTTTTCTTTTGATTTTCAAGTTCCAATCTTCATTTGTTTTTCTGTAATATTTGATGTCCGCTAATTGGCGGTGTACCTCAGCTTCATATTTTTCCCTCGGCCATATGACAATTCCTCCTCCCTTGTCTGCCGGTTTGATTATAAGATTTTTATTGTGCGCCAGCTGGTCTAGGGCTTCAGTTTCGTTTTTTGTCTGACATAAAGTAGTAATCATGTTACCAATATCTTATAAGCACCATGTTGTCTGTAATACGTACGTAAAGTAATGATATTTATCCATTACATACTGAGAATGAGAAAATCGTCCCCTTTCCATGTCTATGAATTTTTGTGATTGAAACAACTTTAAAATGGCTGCCTCTGTCGTGTTAGTAACACCGACGAAAGCGGATGCCGAAACGCGTTTGTTGTTGCTGAAGAGAATAAAAACTACGCAAATTGCCCCGTGAGTGCTGGCTGTGATCCGAGTGAGGGAAGGCGTCGTTTCCACCAGAGCTTGCCGAACACACGGCGGGTGCATCCATAATTACAGGGGGTGGAGACCTGTTTTGTTACACAACAACTACCAAAGAGAAGGTGCACTCACGAGGTATTGTGAATAGGCTTTTAATATTCGCATACGCGTTTCAGCATTCGCCTTCGTCAGTGCGTTTAAAAGCCATCCTTTTTGCCACAGCGAGAGACCTTTTAAACCAATGTACGGCCTGATTGGTTGGATTTCGGCCAATGGGAGGACTCCTTTTCACGTGGTATTATGCCGTATTACAATGCACTTTAGGTACTAATTAACCTTTTAGAGCAATGTCAGATTATGAAAAACAATGTCCCGGTTAATGCCACTCATGTCCTGCCACATAGTTATTTTAGGAAATGATTCTCACTCTCGCTGTGTCACAACGCCTCTCGCCTGCCGCTCGATCTTAACTGTTGGCTTACTGCGGGTGTCCGTCGTATGGCGAGGCACTCCTGGCTTTGAATAAGTCACGACCTTCTTGATCGACAGAGCCTCATAGCGGCGATTCTGGCAGCCCAATTAGATTCCAGCGTCGTTTCCACCAGAGCTTGCCGAACACACGGCGGGTGCATCCATAATTACAGGGGGTGGAGACCTGTTTTGTTACACAACAACTACCAAAGAGTAGGTGCACTCACGAGGTATTGTGAATAGGCTTTTAATATTCGCATACGCGTTTCAGCATTCGCCTTCGTCAGTGCGTTTAAAAGCCATCCTTATATATATATTTATATTTATATATATATATATTCACTGAAAAAACCATAGGTTTCACACATGTTATAGTTAGCTGGACATTTCACTCGTACAAAACCATTGAAATTCCCCCGTTATAGTTAGTTCAGCTAACTATAACTCGCGCGACCGCAATCCACTGCTGATGACGTCACATATTATATCACTCATGACATGGTCAGTGACATCACTCATGACATCACTGATGACATCACTGATGACATCATCCTTGTGTAAGAGTGGCAGACCTCCTCTTATCCTAATATAAACTTTGATACACACATTGAAAAATACAAACTAAAGTTTTGAAAACTATAGAGATACCAATACCAGTTAGAACAACCTATTCAGTAACTCCAAAATCTACATAGGCATCCACTCATTCATCAACACTTCTATATAGTCACTCATACATGTACTCAGTCATCATATGTACTCATACACCTATACATCCTGTTACACACCTACACTCATACATAGAGTTACTCACACACATACTCACACATCCAAATAAATATCCATTTACTTGCATATACCGCTATACACACACCACTACAATTACTTCTACAGAAACGTACACATACTTACTCTTTTAAACAATCACTTATAGAAACACATACTTATTTATACAGGAACTCTTCCAATCTCTCACTCTCATATATCCTCACTTATATACATCAATACTCACATATACTAGTTTAAAACATATGGACTTACTCATAAAGACACTATTGAGACAGTCATTCACTCTCTTACTCACCCATACACACACTCATCCACCCATACTGTCCTGCTCACATACTGTCTTCAAAACACATACAAACAGTGAGTCACTCATTCATGCATCTATACGCTAAGTAACATCCCCCACTGAACCATACAGACACTCATACTGATACTCTAAAAACGAACTAATAACCCATATACACACTCATGTAGCTGCTCACCAACCCATGCAGCCACTTATACATAAAGTGAGACACTGATACAGATATTTAAATATTTAAACATTACTCACTAATACTTGTATTCACTAAGATACTGTTATACTGTTAATAAGTCAGTTATACAATTAATTTTACAAAAAAACCCATCCATTTAGACACTTATTTACCCATTTATTCTTCCATTAACCTTTAGATATACATATATAAAAAATATTTATTTTTCAGAAAGACACATATTCACTGGATGATGTCATCAAAGATGTCATCAGTGATGTCATTTGAGATGTCATCATTGATGTCATGAGTGATGTCACTGACCATGTCATGAGTGATGTAATATGTGACGTCATCCGCAGTGGATTGCTGTCGCGCGAGTTATAGTTAGCTAAACTAACTATAACGGGGGAATTTCAATGGTTTTGTACGAGTGAAATGTCCAGCTAACTATAAAATGTGTGAAACCTATGGTTTTTTCAGTGAATTTGCAAGGTTTTTTAAATGCTAATTCCTAACTATAACGTGTGTGAAACCTATGGTTTTTTCAGTGAATTTGCAAGGTTTTTTAAATGCTAATTCCTAACTATAACGTGTGTGAAACCTATGGTTTTTACAGTGAATTTGCAAGGTTTTTTAAATGCTAATTCCTAACTATAACGTGTGTGAAACCTATGTTTTTTATAGTGAATTTGTAAGGTTTTTTAAATGCTAATTTATGTATGTATTATTATAATTTTTATATATTTATTTTACAATAAACTACCTTTTTTGAATTTGGATAAAGTTGAACAGCATAGTTAATATCTGCTATAAACCTATAAACAGTTTAAAATGTTTTTTTTTTATTTTAAGGGTTTTTCACGGTGCGCGCACCGGCAATTTTTTTATTAAACAAAATGGTTTTTTTTTGATTTACGAGGTCCTTTAGGGACCCCCTGCGAAGGCCTGGGGGGTCAGGGACTCTCTACCCTGCCCCCTTTTCACGTTATCCACTTGTGTTTTTAGCTCTCTTCTGCCTCTAAAACTCAAAATGGCGGCTGGGAGGTGCGCGCACCGTGTGCGCAGCCCGCGATTTTTTGTAAAAAAAAATAAATGTTTTTTTCACCCTTCGGGGTCCTTCAGGGACCCCCTGACAAAGGCTAGGGGGTCAGGAACTCTCTACCCTGCCCCCTTTTCATGTTCTCCACCTTTCTTTTTCACTGTCACACACAAAATGGCGTCCGACACTTCCTGATTTCGACCGATTGGAATGTTGACTGACATCTTACCACCAATCAGAATTACGCTCGCGGACATTTGGTGCGCGCACGGTGCGCGCATATAGATATTTATGTACTTTTAACTGCAATTTTCTCAGGAACTACTGAACAGATTGACACCATATATGCAAAAGGCACATGCCTAACCTGAGGACTACCTCTTTGCCAAATTTCAAGTAATTCTGTTCAGCCGTTCGGGCTGTACCTTCGACTAAAGGTCCTATGGGAAAATGCATGGGGAAAACGCGTTTTGGGACCCCCCTTTTTTCTCAGCCCCCGCTTGATGAATCACCCCGAGACTTTCAGGGTAGGAGCTGAGCGGAGCGCCCCATTAGTTTTGAAAATTTCACGAAGATAAGTCAACCGGCGACAAAGTTATTCAAAATAGAATTTTCAGATTTCCTATGGGAACTCGGTCCTAACTATAACTATCTACTGGCGACCGCCAGTAGATTATATATATATATATATATATATATATATATATATATATATATATATATATATATATATATATATATACATATATATATGTATATAATATATAGCTTTATGTAAATGCAATCATAGACATAGTGGTCTGCGGACCTCAGCAAGCCATCATCCCTATGATGGCAGCAAATCGTAGTGGGTTGCAATTTGAGACCTACTTCATTGATCTTCATGAGGTACGTTGAATTGCGACTCACTGCAATTCGGTTTGCAAAATGCTCCCTGATCGCAAAACTATGTTTCGTAAATTGTGACCAGTATTTTGCAACAAGTTGTTAGTAAATTTAGCTCATAATTCTAGGCTCTCCTATAGCCTATGTTAAGATATACACTTTTACTGGTCCTACAGATAAGTATAGAAAATGTATATTGAGACAGTTTAAAAAAATATTCATAAGTGTTTCTCAATCTCTAGCAGGGGCACCTTTGTTCTTTGTAAAGTAAAAGGATGCAGATGTAAGACTTTGTGTAGATTATTAAGTGTTCAATTCTGTCACTATTAAACACATATAATATTTTGTCCCTCAGGCAAAGTTTCCTCCTTAGGAACCTGTTGGAAAAGAAAGTTTGATCTAATGGCTGTCAGTAATTAATAAAATATAGGCCCAGCAGATGAACGGAAAACTGTTTCACACACAACATTTGACTATGAGTACCTTGTCATGGACTTTGAACTTTGTAATGCTCAATTCTGAATACTGAATAGTCATCGATGGTCATATATGTTAGAATAATTCCACTATGCGTGTGTGGTCCTTTATTCTTTGTATTACATATATGTTCATATAATTCTGCCCACAGGGTGCTTTTGGGTCCATATGATGAGCAGCATCCTTAAAGCCTATCCTGGGCTAGCGTTTTCTGAAATGTAGACTGTTAGAAGCCCTAAAGTGCAGCCTCAAAGACTTGCATTGTAAAGCTGTGAAATATACGTTTATGACTTTAAGACTCCAGAAGTCTCCACTACTCGTGATGCAGTGTGCTAGTAGTTGCCTCCCAGAGTCAGAATTTTTTTCTGACTCAAAAGAAAAGGATCCCAGAACACCCAGAGGATTTTACACCTCTGTTTTCCAGAGATTTGTTTCTTATTTTTAACATATTCATTCAACATTTTCACAAGATCTTTGTCGTAACACTCTCCCTCTATGTCGAAGAGGCACAAGCCAATGGCAACACCATCACCAATGCCTTTGAAACCTTCCAAAATAAATTTATAGTCACTGTCGATCCAGTGTATTCTTCATTCATTGCCCAAGCCTGAAATCGCTGTTGCATTTCTTGATGTTGCCAAGATCAACACGAAAGCTTTCAGCGTCGCCAGTTAGATTGATACAGAAGAATACATAGAGGCTCACTTGTAGGAAGCTGGCTGTGTATATACTACACCAAAGTAAGGTATAAAGTGCATATTGTCCAGGGAGTCCCCAGAGGTATAGCAGAGGCTAAATTAGGTAAGTACCAACAGCTCTCTTTGTGGTAGTGTGGGCGAGCAGTTAGGCTTATCCAGAGAGACATTCAGAGATAGAATCTAGACCAATTAGGTCAGTATAAAAAAATATACTTGGGTTTTGTTTTAGAACCAAGCAGGACTTGGCACGGGTGAGTAAGATATACTTTTAAATTCAAAACTGTTCAAGGAAATGCAGTAGTGCTTGGAATTACAATTCTTACAGGTGTGTATCACTTTTAATTGCAGTCTGTATCATACTGTAAATACTTTTAAATTACTTTTGAGTTACTTTAGATTACTTTGGAGTTCTGGGGGATGTAGGCCTAGATACCACACCCTAAGAGTTCCACATACAAGGTAAGTACGCCTTTTTATACTGTGCAATCAAATTCACTTTTCTCCATACATTAGAAAGTCCACACATAGAACAATTTTCGGCCCAAAATCTTATAACATGGGATCCTATGGGAGAAAAATGGTTATTGGTTTTGGAGGTAAGTACTCGGCTCACGAGGGTGAGCTTTGGGGATTAGGACCAAGGTTCCCCAAAGTCCAGGTAGGCACTCAATTTGCACTAACAGCGGCACTAGGGCGGCCGGGTGCAGAATGCATGATGCCAGTGTTAGCCAATGTGGCTAGGGGGCACCTCAGTTGGGGCTACTAACGGGCAGGCCACTTGGTCTTGGAAGCCAAGCTCCTAGGGTTAAGGTCAGGACAAAGGGGGTCCCAAGTCAGCACTAAGTTCACACCACCAGCAGCGCAGGGGCGGCCAGGTGCAGAGTGCTGAGGAGGGGTCGGGATCCCAATGCAATCCTATGGTGATTGCTGGTTTTGTTTTTTAGCTGCAGGCTCGGTGCAGGAAGTCTCCTGGGAGGAATCAACAGCTGGACAGGTAAGTTGGAGGGCTCGAGCAGGTAGGTGCACCTCAGGTCCTCTTCTCCAGTGTGCAGGGTGGCTGGATGCAGGGGGACCTTTTGAGGGTGGATTTCACCTTACCGGGCCACTCGTGTTTGGAGGGGTCTCGGTGCCGAGGCTGAAGGCAGCATCGGAGAATCCTGGAGGGGTCAGCCCACGGTGGATTCTGGAGTGCTGGGGGACCTCTCTGGGACCGGTGGGCCACTTGGACTCGGGCCGTAGGCGACGGGTGCAGTGGTGGTTCCTGACATCGGGTTTCTTTGTCTTCAGCAGGCTCGGAGTCTTTCTTTGGAGATTATTTTGAACAGAGCTCCTGTTCACAGGAGATCCGGTCTTTGTTGAAGGGAGTCAGTCCTCCCAGGGGTTCTGGAGGTCGCTGGCTGCAGGACAAGGCAAATTATGGCGCAGGTTCTCTGGAAACTGCAGATGGGCTGGCAGGACTGGGGCCAAGTCTGTTCTTCTCTGCAGTCTCCTCTGATGTGCGTCTTCTTTTGTCCTTCTTCATAGGTTGTGGGAATCTGCCTTCTGGGTTCAGGGTTGCCCCCTAAATACTGTATTTAGGAAACGTTTTCGGGGTCTCAGGTTAGTAGCCAATGGGTTACTGACCTTAGTGTTCTACACCCTTTGTGTGCTCACCCCACGTGGTGGAGTGGGCACAAGCTCTAATCCTGATTTGAGAGCGCCTGCCATCTGCCAAATGGCAGGCACTGAAGAGGGGGCTTCACCTCACCTCCCTCCCTTGAGGGGTGTGATTGGCAGAGGTGAGCACACCTTCTGGGCTGTTCTAATGTTTCCCGCCTGTCTCCCTGACGAAAACGGGGTGAGACCGGAAGGGGGCCGGCACATGATAGCAGGAGAGGCTGGGGGTCGCGTTGCAAAGGTGGCAAGGCCTTTAAACCTTCCCTGCCACAGATCACTCTTCCTGAGCTGGGGGAGGTGTGAACACATCAGCCCAGGAAAGCTTTGTTTGTGGCCTCAGGTTGCGAAGACTCCCATCCCAGGGGTCCAGAAAAGTGTCTTGTGGTGGCAGGCTGGTGTTTACCAGTCAGGGAACCCACCAGAGGCTGGTTGTTTTTCAGGAGGTATCTCTAAAATGCCCTCTGAGTGCATTGTATAATAAATCCTACACTGTCATCAGTGTTTATTATGTGGGGAAGTTTGCTACCAAATTTCCCAGAATTCAGTAAAGCCCTTATGGTGCTGTGAAGTTCGTAATGACAAACTCCCAGACCATATACTCTTTATGACTTTACTGCACTTACAATGTCTAAGAATGGACTTAGAAACTGCATGGGTACAGTGCTCATGCAACTGTACCCTCACCAGTGGTATAGGGCACCCAGCTAGAGAGGTGTCTTACATATACGATAGTTATACACAAATGGGGCCGCTCCTATTTAGAATGACCTAAAGTGTGCTCAGAAGTGTTATGTGAATGTGCGTGTGAACATCTCACAAAAAGTTTAGGACTGGCCTCACACACCACCTGGTGTCATGCTTCATCATTGGCCAGTCCTCGCCCTCTAAAAACTTGGTTTGATAGAGGGCGGGCATACACCTGACGACAGGGATGCACTTCTAACTTAGTGGGGGCCCGAAGTGAGTGAGTGAAGTTAAAAACCATTACAGTGACCTTATTTACTTTTTAATGATCTAGGAGGCTGTATGGTGTATAAAAACAAGTGAACGGCGAAATGGGGAAGTTATTAACCCCTCGCCTATACGATAGGCAGTGGGTTGCTGGGATGGCGCACAAGTATGTGTGCCATGTCGACTCTTCACTTTTCTCTGCACCAAAACACGCAGCCTGAAATGGCACTGTGTGTGTTCTTAAGGTACAGGAACTCTAAGGGTGGCACAATATGTGCTGCAGTCCTTAGCGGCCTTCCCTGGTCACAGTGACCTTGGCACCCATGGTACCTTTTACAAGGGACTTACATGTGGCCAGAGAGGTGCCAATGGAGGGTACAAAGTTACAGTTTTGGGAAAGAACACAGGCCCTGGGAACAGTGGGGAACAGTGGTGGCTGGCATGGTTCGCGGGTGGCGGGTGGGGGCGGGCGCAGGAGGGGGTGCGGGCGCGAGGTAAATGTAAAATAAAACAATTTTGAAAAAAATTCTACATTTATCCTACCGCCAGGTCCCGCCGCCACGTCGCTACTCCTTTCTCCTGCTCTCCTCGTGGGACAGGAATCCAGGGAAGAACAGCCAGGGTCCCCTGACCAATCACAACACTGCAATGCAGCTTTGTAATTGGTTTTGAGCGTCCTGGTTCAACGCTTAACCAGGGAATGGGGGCCTGGGCATGTTCTATATGCAGGCTGTAATGTAGCCTGCATGGAGGATGGAGATAGTGCTCATGACTGGTTTGGGAGGCCCTAGAGGGCAGACCAAACGGTCATTGCACACTTAGGAGTGGGCAAACCACTCCTCCCCTGAGCCGCCACTGCCTGGGAACCTGATTGGCAGGGACCCAGGGCACATCAAGTCAAAGTGCAAAGCCCAAAGGCCAGGAGACTCAGACAAACCTGAGTCTGGGAGAGTCTACCCAGTCTTTCAGACGAGAAAGAGTAGAGGGAGTGGTTTGAAAGTTGCAGGGCCTACTCTGCTTTACATCCTTCCGTCCAGGTCAGTCCCTATGGGAGCTTGCCTACTTCAACAGTTTTAGGACCTAATTCCCAATGCTCCTTTCCTAGCTCTTTAGTGTCTTTACCCCATCGTTTTAGTTTGGTTACCTCTGCAAATTCTAACTTACCTACAGCTTGAGTAACCCCACCATGACCAATAGGGTCAGGGGGCTTAACTTGCTATTAGGCATGGGGCTAGACCACCATGCCAAGGACAGTGCTGCCATGAAGGCTAACACCCAGCAGAGGCCACTGGCAGCTGTCAGTGCCCCAAACCATACCTTTAGCTCTTCACTGGTAGGTGAAGGGGCTGACTTATAGGCTTCTTTGGATTCTGGTCGCCTGTCTGCTGTTTTACCGGGGGGGGGGGGGGCACTACACCTTGTAGTGAACTCCTTTCTTCTACCCTCTCCTCTGTCAGCCGAGGAGTCACTAACTTAGGTTGGACAGCTGTCTGACTAGTCAGGTCTTCTTGTGGGCTAGGGAGGTCTTTACCAGTGCTAACTTTGGAGTTCTCCCTTATTGGGATAGACTCTCCCTTGCCCACTGGAACTGTGACTAACAGTTGTCCACCTTCCCTACAGAAGGGTATCTTACCTATACCATAGGCACTGGGATGCAGGCATAGCACAAAATATCACAAAAAAGAGAGACTAGGGAAAGAGCCTTCTCTGACTCCCCTTCTCATGACATGAATGAAAACTCACAAAACAGAGAAGTACTAAAATAAGTCAGACCACTAATTCTAAAGTTAGAGATATAAAGGTGTTGGACTTTATACTGCCCTCGACACTATAAAGCAGTTAGAAGAGGATGATGCACAACAAGAAAGACAACAATTGTCTTAATACTGCCCTCACACACTTTGCAGTGTCATGCTTCATCATAGGGCCGCATCTGACATCCAGGTGCAGACCAACACACTGGACGGAGCGCATTTTTTTTTGTATATATGAAGATTAGTGCTGAGGGTATAGAAAATGTGAAGGAACGAACAGAAATTCACAAAACATACAAAGAAAATATATCTGTAAAGGGAGAAAAGTATCCCCCTCAAATGGGACCAAAAGGTGCAGACATATACTGTTAAAACTACCTAGGAGGAAACCATCATTATCCTTTATTCATGAGACCCCTTGGTAGAATTAAAACTCAAAGTTTGGGATATTCAGGGGAGGAAAAGACCCCTATATCCCTGCTGCGGATACCAACATGTTTCTGACAATTTTTCACGTCCAGATAGGTCGTTCTGGCATTCTTCAGGGTGTTCGTCCCTCGTTGTCTGGTCTTAGCCCCTATTTGGAGTTTATTACCTTATTTCATCAGGCCGAACAGTGCCTTAATATCGTCTACTCTGGATTAATTTCCGAGAGGGAACAATTTTCTGTAAATAGAAGTAGAACATACAATTATTGTTCCACACACTCGTTCCCAATGTCTCTTCATAATATCTTGTTCTTACATCCTCTAATTCACCGCACCAATAAACATAGCATTTCTTCAAAGTAAAAATGACCAGAAACAAAGTTTATCTTGGTGTTATCCACACCACGTGTGCACACAATGAACGCACGATACCTCAGTGAGATAAAAGGTAGGACTCTCTTGGAATGCCTGTCCGTCAGACAAGTGCCGCAAATATAGTGCCCTGTCAGTGCTCCCGTTACTCAAATCCAATTATTAATAGAGCCTCTCACCCAAAAATAACCACAAACTTACAAGGGTTTGTATGAGAGTAGGGTCTGCTTTCTATGTTCACCCCCACTTTTTGCTTTTGCTTCACTGGTTTTCGACTTAGATGTGGCTGTGGGCCTGCCAATCAGACCCACAGCCCAGCTGTTCTCTCTCTAAATTCATACTATGTACTCTAGGTGCATAACCCAATTGGTAAGGATCACCTTATTGGCCCCTGTATAGTGTACCTTAGGTACCCAGGGAATAGGTGTACCCTAGGCCTACCAGGGGCTGCAGCATGTATTATGCCACCCCTGGCTGGCCTTCGATTATGACACAACTGGCTGATCACTCAGCTGGGGCAAGGTCGTGTAATCACCCCTTGCTTAGGTGTAGTATCCCTATACCTACCTTGTATATAGACACATGTATACTTATCAGCCACTCCTATGGCAGGCCTTAACAATCCTGGAGGCAGAGTGCATGGTAACATGTGAGATGGTGCTCTAGCATGAGCTGAGCCTGTCTGCAGCTTTCGGAACCATGTCCTTATAGCTGTTCTATGATATAGCCTACCATATACTCTTAAAGTACCTTATAATCTTAAACGGTTATGGTAACTATGGTTTGGCTTTATCAAAACATGTCGTGTAAGGTGTCTAACACTTTGGAATAATACCCCCATACCATTTCTGGCAATGAGGATATTATTCCTCCCTTCTAGAGAGAGAAGACATGTTGAAACCTACTTACCCGGTTAAAGTTAACCGGAGCCCCAGCATCACAAAATGGATGCTGCTGCCACATACACAAGTCTGACCTCCTGCTGCTGGGAGTCCTTCCAGCGAGGGAGGCTTGGACAATAGGTTTCTTGCCTTGGGAGGTGCGAGCACCACCCCAGACAGGACTTAGTGTATTGGGGCAGGGAGGGATGAAAGAAACTAGACACTGCCTGGGGCCCACAAGGTGTCACATGCATAGACCAGTTCAAACCGGCGCTGGGGCACTCCAGCCCCAGCTCTGGCGCGAAACTGGACAAAGGAAAGGGGGTGTAACCACTCCCCTTCCTGGTCCCACCCATAGGAGGGACCTTGCAGGTAGCTTAGCCCACTAGCCCAGTATATCAGTAGGTAGCTGAGCCCTGCAGAAATTAGATTATCCTGAATCTGCAACTTGAACAGAAACTCTGGACCTTCGACATTCGACCTCAGGAAGAAGACTGTAGAATCTCCCTTGTGGCCAAGGAGTGACCACCCTGGGCAACCAGACACCATCCAGCGACCGCTGCTTGCTTTGCGACTGATCCTACGAGGGACGACTGCAGAGACTGACCAGCGCCGAGACTTCCAGACACCTCTGAACCAGATCCACCTCTACAGCAAAGCTGAGACCCGTGGAGGCGACAAGGGACGTGGGACCAGCGACTTGGGAAAAGTGGCTAGTAGCTGACTAGCGCGACTTCTGAGGCTTCCTCGAGGCTGTGCGTGGGGAATTGAGAAGCCCCCATCCCGAGCACCATCTGCAAAGAAGATCAGGTCCCCACACTTCACGTGTTCTGCGTGGGGCCCTTCTGCACCTGAGTTGCTCGACGTGTTGTCCGGTTGCTTGCCCGTTGGCTAGTGACCTCTGCGACGACGAACCTTTGATTTCACCTTGCTGGTCCGGCTCCTCCAGACTGGCACCCGCTCCTCTGTGAAAGAGAAGCACCCCAGACCTTCCTGGTCTGCACCAGAAGCAAGTCCTCCATTCCGCGTGGGTTCCGCTTGCCAAGGCTTGTTGGGTCCTAACTCGACATCGACGCCGCCGACAGCAAGAGCCTTCGTGGGACAGCTCACCTCCATGTCGTCCTCGACGCCTCCTGGTACCCGTGGCTGCTGCAACAAGCTTCACCTCTTCACCTGTGTAGGAGAGTAGGGTCTGCTTTCTATGTTCACCCCCACTTTTTGCTTTTTGCTTTACTGGTTTTCGACTTAGATGTGGCTGTGGCCCTGCTAATCAGACCCACAGCCCTGCTGTTCCCTCTCTAAATTAATACTATGTACTTTAGGTGCATAACCTCATTGGATAGGATCACCTTATTGGCCCCTGTACAGTGTACCTTAGGTACCCAGGGCATAGGTGTACCCTAGGCCTACCAGGGGCTGCAGCATGTATTATGCCACCCCTGGCCTGGCCTTCCATTATGACACAACTGGCTGATCACTCAGCTGGGGCAAGGTCGTGTAATCACCCCTTGCTTAGGTGTAGTATTCCTATACCTACCTTATATATAGACACATGTGTACCTATCAGCCACTCCTATGGCAGGCCTTAACAATCCTGGAGGCAGAGTGCTTGGTAGCATGTGAGATAGTGCTCTAGCATGAGCTGAGCCTGTCTGCAGCTTTCGGAACCATGTCCTTATAGCTGTTCTATGATATAGCCTACCATATACTCTTAAAGTGCCTTAACTTCTTAAACGGTTATGGTAACTATGGTTTGGCTTTATCAAAACATGTCGTGTAAGGTGTCTAACACTTTGAAATAATACCCCCATACCATTTCTGGCAATGAGGATATTATTCCTCCCTTCTAGAGGGAGAAGACATGTTGAAACCTACTTACCCGGTTAAAGTTAACCAGAGCCCCAGCATCACAAAATGGATGCTGCTGCCACAGACACAAGTCTGACCTCCTGCTGCTAGGAGTCCTTCCAGCGTGGGAGGCTTGGACAATAGGTTTCCTGCCTTGGGAGGTGCGAGCACCACCTCAGACAGGACTTAGTGTATTGGGGCAGGGAGGGATGAAAGAAACTAGACACTGCCTGGGGCACACAAGGTGTCCCATGCATAGACCAGTTCAAACCGGCGTTGGGGCACTCCAGCCCCAGCTCTGGCGCGAAACTGGACAAAGGAAAGGGGGTGTAACCACTCCCCTTCCTGGTCCCACCCATAGGAGGGACCTTGCAGGTAGCCCAGCCCACTAGCCCAGTATATCAGTAGGTAGCTGAGCCCTGCAGAAATTAGATTATCCTGAATCTGCAACTTGAACAGAAACTCTGGACCTTCGACATTCGACCTCAGGAAGAAGAGTGAAGAATCTCCCTTGTGGCCAAGGAGTGACCACCCTGGGCAACCAGACACCATCCAGCGACCGCTGCTTGCTTTGCGACTGATCCTACGAGGGACGACTGCAGAGACTGACCAGCGCCGAGACTTCCAGACACCTCTGAACCAGATCCACCTCTACAGCAAAGCTGAGACCCGTGGAGGCGACGAGGGACGTGGGACCAGCGACTTGGGAAAAGTGGCTAGTAGCTGACTAGCGCGACTTCTGAGGCTTCCTCGAGGCTGTGCGGGGGGAATTGAGAAGCCCCCATCCCGAGCACCATCTGCAAAGAAGATCAGCTCCCCACACTTCACGTGTTCTGCGTGGGGCCCTTCTGCACCTGAGTTGCTCGACGTGTTTTCCGGTTGCTGGCCCGTTGGCTAGTGACCTCTGCGACGACGAACCTTTGATTTCACCTTGCTGGTCCGGCTCCTCCAGACTGGCACCCGCTCCTCTGTGAAAGAGAAGCACCCCAGACCTCCCTGGTCTGCACCAGATGCAAGTCCTCCATTCTGCGTGGGTTCCGCTTGCCAAGGCTTGTTGGGTCCTAACTCGACATCGACGCCGCCGACAGCAAGAGCCTTCGTGGGACAGCTCACCTCCTGGTCCTGGTTGTCCTCGACGCCTCCTGGTACCCGTGGCTGCTGCGACAAGCTTCACCTCTTCACCTGTGTAGGAGAGTAGGGTCTGCTTTCTATGTTCACCCCCACTTTTTGCTTTTTGCTTTACTGGTTTTCGACTTAGATGTGGCTGTGGGCCTGCTAATCAGACCCACAGCCCTGCTGTTCTCTCTCTAAATTAATACTATGTACTTTAGGTGCATAACCTCATTGGATAGGATTACCTTATTGGCCCCTGTACAGTGTACCTTAGGTACCCAGGGCATAGGTGTACCCTAGGCCTACCAGGGGCTGCAGCATGTATTATGCCACCCCTGGCCTGGCCTTCCATTATGACACAACTGGCTGATCACTCAGCTGGGGCAAGGTCGTGTAATCACCCCTTGCTTAGGTGTAGTATTCCTATACCTACCCTATATATAGACACATGTGTACCTATCAGCCACTCCTATGGCAGGCCTTAACAATCCTGGAGGCAGAGTGCTTGGTAGCATGTGAGATAGTGCTCTAGCATGAGCTGAGCCTGTCTGCAGCTTTCGGAACCATGTCCTTATAGCTGTCCTATGATATAGCCTACCATATACTCTTAAAGTGCCTTATAATCTTAAACGGTTATGGTAACTATGGTTTGGCTTTATCAAAATATGTTGTGTAAGGTGTCTAACACTTTGAAATAATACCCCCATCCCATTTCTGGTGATGAGGATATTATCCCTTCCTTCTAGAGGGAGAAGACATGTTGAAACCTACTTACCCGGTTAAAGTTCACCAGAGCCCCAGCATCACAAAATGGATGCTGCTGCCACGACACAAGTCTGACCTCCTGCTGCTGGGAGTGATCCCCACACGGGAGGCTTGGACAATAGGTTTCCTGCCTTGGGAGATGCAAGCACCACCCCAGACAGGCCTTAGTGTATTGGGGCAGGGAGGGATGAAAGAAACTAGACACTGCCTGGGGCACACAAGGTGTCCCATGCATAGTCCAGTTCAAACCGGTGCTGGGGCACTCCAGCCCCAGTCCTGGCGCGAAACTGGACAAAGGGAAGGGGGTGTAACCCCCCTCCCAGGTCCCACCCATAAGGCGTGACCTAGCAGGCAACCCAGTCCCCAGATTAGTATAAGTGTGGTAGCTGGGCCCCAGGAAATTAGATTATCCTGAACCTGCAACTTGAACAGAAACTCTGGACCTTCGACATTCGACGAAAGAAGAAGACTGAAGAATCTCCCTTGTGGCCAAGGAGTGGTCACCCTGTGCGAACAGACACCATCAAGAGACTTACCCTTTGCTTTGCTGAAGTTCTACGAGGGACCGACTGCAGAGCCTGACCAGAGCCTTGACTTCCAGACTTCTCCGACCCTGATCCACATCCACAGCCGAGCTCAGATCCGTGGAGGTGATGAGAGACGTGGGACCGGCTACCTGGCAAAAGTGGCGAGTATCTTCCAGCGCAGCTTCTGAGGCACCCTCGAAGTTGTGCACCGGGGATTGAGAAGTCCCAACCCCAAGCACCATCTGCACCGAAGATCAGCCCCCCACACTCCACGAGTCCTGCGTGGGGCCCTTCTGCATTTTCCTGCTTGCCGCGTCTGTCCGGTTGCTTGCCCGTTGGCTAGTAACCTTTGCGACGACACACCTTCGATTTTCCACTGCTGGTTTGGCTCCTCCAGACTGGCTCCTGCTCCTCTGTAAAAGAGAAGCACCCCAGACCTTCCTGGTCTGCACCAGAAGCAAGTCCTCCATTCTTCGTGGGTTCTGCTTGCCAAGGCTTGGTGAGTCCTAGTTCGACTTCGACGCCGCCGACAGCACAAGCCTTCGTGGGACAGCTCGCCTCCTGGTCCTGGTCGTCCTCGTCCTCGTCCTCGACGTCTCCTGGAATCCGTGGCTGCTGCGACAACCTTCACCTCTTCACCTGCAATCTCCCGACATCGCCTGGTTCCTTCCTGGTTCTACGTGGTCACTGGCTAGTGACCCAGACTCTGTCCCTTCTGCTTGCAGGTATCCTTCCTTCTTGATCCCGGCTTTGGGATCCACCGGACACTCTTCACTGACTGCCTGTCAGCATCTTTCCTTCAGGCATCCATAGGAGTCGACGACGAAACCCGACGCAAGTTCACACCTATGCACCCGCAGCCCATGGGCTAGGTAACTTGGGTACTCCGGGGCTCATCAGGGTATTGACTATCCTAGTGTCTAGTTCTCAAGTCTCGACTTCCTAGCTACTCCAGAAGTGTCCTAAATCTTATTAATTCTGAACTGTACTATTTCTATCAATTATACGCATTACGCGTGAGTGTTTCCACTCTGCACCTGAATCCCGTGGGCCTCCCACTTCCTAACCTTGGGTAGTATAGTGTAGCCCCAGCGATTCCCTAGGCCTAGGCCTATCTTATTTCCGTGACAGTGGTCCTTATACCACTTACTTAGTATATGGTTTGCGTGGCCCCTAGGGCCTAACTGTATTACTTACCTGTGTGACTTAATGTATGCTTGAATAAGACTGTGTTATACTTACCTCGAATCTCATAAAGAATGCTGAGGGTTTGACTAGAATAAATACACTTTATTTTATATATATATCTGTTGTGGTTTCCTTTCATTTGGTATTCAAGGGATTACATATGGTATAACAGCTGGCTTCACATGCCATTCAGAGTTTAGCCTAAGACTGCTCTTGTCCATGCTACCACTAGGATAGCTGGTCTATAAGGTTGACTTTACAACCAATCACCATAAGGGTTGTTTGGACTGATACAAGGTGTACACTAGAACTAGTGACATCATATATCAGGCCAACTTCTCACATTGGTGAGCAGCGGTTGGGATCTGAGCTTGCTGTTGTAATACCATTGTAATCTTGAGATACTAAATTGAAAGATCACAAAGATATTGTTTAGGTACATATAACATAGATTATAAATACTTAAGTCCTACTGGACTTAGTTGTTGTAGGTTGAAGGGCCTAGCACACACTGACTACAACTACTAGAGAGGTTTAGTAGATACAACTAGTGTAGGTAGGTGCACACACCACACCCTCACTAGATCATGTCTCTGGGAGGAGATCTAGTAGATTCTCTCTCAGGAGGGGTAGGTCTTAGAAAGATCCCCTCTAGATATGATACCCTAACTTTTCAGGAGATGAGACAATTGTGTACCTCCAGAAAGTTAAAACAGGGTGCAAACCCTACCCTCCTTCAGCTAGTAGAGATCCTAGAGGAGTATGATGCCCTTAGGGCCTCCCAGGCTGGTACCCTAGGTACAGGGGAGGGTCTACCCGCTACAGATGAGTCAGATGGGTCAGATGGGACTTTAGGTGAGGAGGTAGACAGCCAGGTCAAAGTAGGAAGACTTAGCCAGGCTAACTTAAGCTTACATGGGAGTCTGCATGGGCCCCCCCATTCAGACCCCCAAGTGGACTTAACCAGAGAAACAGGAGAGACCGATCCCCTTCAAGGGAATCCATCCACTCCCATGTCTCTAGCATCTCTAATGCCTCTTCTCACAGGGGAATGACTTCCCCCCCAGAGAAAAGAGCATGAAGCCAGAATGAGGGAAGCTAATCTAAGGATTGAGAGGGAAGAACTTGCCCATGCCAAGGAGAAGCTTGCTCTGGCTAGAGAGCAGAAGTTAAGTGGGTTAGAACCCACTGGTGGCAGCAATATCACCAAGGATAGAGACAGGACCTATTATAATAGAAACCTGAGCAAGATTGTCCCTCCCTACAAGTGTGGGGATGACATCCACAAATGGATAACTGCTTTGGAGAGAGCTTGCAAAGTACAGCAGGTACCCCAAAGTCAGTGGGCAGCTATCTTGTGGCTCTCCTTCTCTGAGAAAGGTAGAGACAAGCTCCTCACAGTTAGTGATGAGGATGCAGACAATTACACTGTCCTGAAGAGTGCACTGATTGATGGGTTTAGCCTAACCACTGAACAATACAGGTTGTTGTTCAGGGATACCCAGAAGACACAGACTCAGGACTGGACTGACTTTGTAGATTGTGCCACTAAGGCTTTGGAAGGCTGAAGTAAGGTTAAGGACTATACAGGATTGTATAATTTGATCATGAGAGAACAAATCCTTAATAACTGTCAAAACCAGCTACTGCATCAACACCTGATTGATTCTGATCTGACTTCTCCCCAAGAATTGGGAAAGAAGGCAGATAGATGGGTCAGGACTAGAGTTAAGCAGAAAAACCAGAACCAGGGCGGTGATCAGAAAAAGGCAGACCAGAAGGGTAATGATCAGAAATAAAAAGACCAGAAGTCTTCACCAGGCCGCCAAAAGGCTCAGGAGGAGGGTGGTCCCAAAAAGGATAAGAAGAAAGATGGCCAAAAGAAACCATGGTGCAACTATTGTAAGTCAAACTCACATTGGTTTAGGGAGTGCACCAAAAAGGATAAGCCCCAGCCACCATTGCCCCTAAGGCAACTGTACCCCCTAGTTCAGCTGTAAGTGGTGGTTCCCAGCAAAAGGGTGTAGTAGGGTTAACCCTGGCAACTGAGGAGGATTCTGGCCTAGTCAGGATACCTACTCAGGCTGTTCTGATCTTTGATGGGGACATAGCTTTGTCCTCTACTATAGGCCCCAGTAACCTGGGCAAGTACAGACAGACTCCTTTTATCAATGATAGGATGCCTCAGGCCTACAGGGACACTGGGGCTAGTGTCACAATGGTGACACCTGCCTTTGTGGACCCTGGACAGATCATACTAGGTGAGAACTACCTAGTGACCAACGCTAGCAATGCCACTACCTCCCATAGTGTGGCAATTGTTAACTTCTCCTGGGGAGGGGTAACTGGCCTCAAGAAATTTGTTGTTAGTTCAGACCTTCCTGTGGAGTGTTTACTGGGCAATGATCTTGAAACTTCAGTTTGGTCTGAAGTGGAGTATAGGACCAATGCAGAAATGCTGGGGATAGATGCACATATCCATGCTGTGACCAGGTCACAGGCCAAAAAGTGCAACACTGAACAAGTGCTGGATCCTGGAACCATGGACCAGTCACAACCCAAGAGAAAGAGCAGTAGGGTAAAGGCTTTGCCTTCCCCCCTGCCTCAGGTAGTGGATCAGCCCTCACAGCAGGATGATTCTGAGAGCCCTGAAGGAACTGTCCTAGAAGAACTTGAACCTGATCAGGTTGAGTTTCTTGGGACAGGGGGACCTTCAAGGGCAGATCTGAGGCAGGCACAATTATACTGCCCCTCTCTTGAACCCCTCAGACAGCAGGCTGCTGCTGAGGCTGCAGGGGATGCTCAAGGTACCGATAGAGTGTATTGGGATGAAGGGCTGCTGCATTCAGAGGCTAGAGACACCAAGCCTGGTGCATCCAGGAGGTTGGTCATACCACTGAAGTTCAGAGGCTTCCTTCTTACCTTGGCCCATGATATTCCCCTTGCAGGACACTTAGGCCAGAACAAGACTTGGGACAGGCTTGTCCCTCACTTTCACTGGCCTCATATGTCAGAAGATACCAAGGAGTTTTGTCACTCCTGTGTCACCTGCCAAGCCAGTGGCAAATCAGGTGGCACCACAAAGGCCCCCCTCATACCACGTGGGAAGGGCATGCCCAGACGTGGGTCCCGTGCTCACTACGCCACTGGAGTCAAGCTATCCTGGCTGAAGAGGGGTGAAACCCCTAAACCGGTCCTCGGATGCTTGATTCCGGTCTAGGGAAGACATGGCTTGGCAGTTCGGGCTGGACTGTTCCCATGAGGCACAGGGTCAAGACTGATTTGCATATGGCCATGTCTGAACTGGGGTAGCGTGGTGAGCAAAATAACGATAGATTAAACCCAGATCTGTGACTGGGGGTGAATGTTTTGCCAATGTGCAACATTCCGTCCATCATCCTGTGTATTTTGCTGTTTGCCCTATGTGGAAAGGGTATGTCCAGACGTGGGTCAGGTGCTCACTATGCCACTGGAGTCAAGCTATCCTGGCTGAAGAGGGGTGAAACCCCGAAACCGGTCCTAGGATGCTTGATTCCGGTCCCGGGAAGACATGGCTTGGCAGTTCGGGCTGGACTGTTCCCATGAGGCACAGGGTCAAGTCTGATTTGCATATGGCCATGTCTGAACTGGGGTAGCGTGGTGAGCAAAATAACGATAGATTAAACCCAGATCTGTGACTGGGGGTGAATGTTTTGCCAATGTGCAACATTCCGTCCATCATCCTGTGTATTTTGCTGTTTGCCCTATGTGGAAAGGGTATGCCCAGACATGGGTCAGGTGCTCACTATGCCACTGGAGTCAAGCTATCCTGGCTGAAGAGGGGTGAAACCCCGAAACTGGTCCTAGGATGCTTGATTCCGGTCCCGGGAAGACATGGCTTGGCAGTTCGGGCTGGACTGTTCCCATGAGGCACAGGGTCAAGACTAATTTGCATATGGCCATGTCTGAACTGGGGTGGCGTGGTGAGCAAAATAACGATGGATTAAACCCAGATCTGTGACTGGGGGCGACAGTTTTGCCAATGTGCAACATTTCGTCCATCATCTTGTGTATTTTGCTGTTCGCCCAATGTGGGAAGGGTATGCCCAGACGTGGGTCCCATGCTCACTACGCCACTGGACTTAAGCTATCCTGGCTGAAGAGGGTTGAAACCCCGAAACCGGTCCTAGGATGCTTGATTCCGGTCCAGGGAAGACATGGCTTGGCAGTTCGGGCTGGACTGTTCCCATGAGGCACAGGGTCAAGACTGATTTGCATATGGCCATGTCTGAACTGGGGTGATGTGGTGAGCAAAATAACGATGGATTAAACCGAAATCTGTGACTGGGGGTTAATGTTTTGCCAATGTGCAACATTCCGTCCATCATCTTGTGTATTTTGCACTTCTGCTCTTGTGTCATTGTACACTGTATGCATTGTCAGCCCCCATGGGTGGTGCTTGTCTGCACATAGCCGAGAGTATGTTATGTTTTCACAGCACTGTTAGCCTCACCACATCTCTGTGGGTATGGGACACAACCACTACTTTACCCCAGGAGTGTTTGATGTGTTGGGACCGGGAATCATACATGCTGTTTGTTATTTGCAGCTTTGACCATGGTGACACTTAACTTTTGGTCACTGTGATGAGGGGGTGGTTTAGATCCCATCACCACAATGCTCGACATTTGCTGCAGTTTGGAAGCCCACACTTAACTTTTGTTCTACACAGTGAGGGGGTGTTCTTTTTACATTGACACAGTGCTATAGTGATGCTTGACTTGTATACGGCACACTCATTTGTTGGTCATACATGTGCTGTTAGTTACATTGTATGTTCGAAGTCATAATCACTGTTGTGGGCATGTGTCACAGACTACACACTGTTGTCATGATGTTAGGGGTGATGTATTGTGCTGACATACCTAATGTTGGAGTATGATGGATGTGTGGTGCATCACCCATCCTATGTGTGGGCGTGGCAGGGGTGATGGGCAACATATAACCTATGAGTGGGGGTCGCAGGGGTGATGGGCAAAAGGTCCCCTATGAGTGGGGGTGGCAGGGGTGATGGGCAACATATGCCCTATGATTGGGGGTGGCAGGGGTGATGGGCAACAGGTCCCCTATGATTGGGGGTGGCAGGGGTGGTGGGCAACAGGTCCCCTATGGGTGGTGGTGGCAGGAGTGATGTGCAATATAAGCCCTATGAGTGGGGGTGCCAGGGGTGATGGGCAACATAAGCCCTATGATTGGGGGTCGCAGGGGTGATGGGCAACAGGTCCCCTATGAGTGGGGGTGGCAGGGGTGATTGGCAACATATGCCCTATGATTGGGGGTGGCAGGGGTGATGGGCAACAGGTCCCCTATGATTGGGGGTGGCAGGGGTGATGGGCAACAGGTCCCCTATGGGTGGGGGTGGCAGGAGTGATGTGCAACATAAGCCCTATGAGTGGGGGTGGCAGGGGTGATGGGCAACAGGTCCCCTGTGAGTGGGGGTGGCAGGGGTGATGGACAACAGGTCCCCTATGGGTGGGGGTGGCAGGGGTGATGTGCAACATAAGCCCTATTAGTGGGGCGAAGGCAGGGGTGATGGGCAACATATGCCCTATGAGTGGGGGTGGCAGGGGTGATGGGCAACAGGTCCCCTATGAGTGGGGGTGGCAGGGGTGATGGACAACAGGTCCCCTATGAGTGGGGGTGGCAGGGGTAATGTGAAACATAAGCCCTATGAGTAGGGGTGGCAGGGGTGATGGGCAACAGGTCCCCTATGGGTGGGGGTGGCAGGGGGTATGGGCAACAGGTCCCCTATGGGTGGGGGTGGCAGGGGGGATGGGCAACATAAGCACCTATGGGTGGGGGTGGTAGTGGTGCTGGCCATGCAACCCCTATGGTGGTCTGTTGTTAGTGGCCAGGATGTGGATCCCCTGTGTGTGTGTACCATTTTGCGGGTACGTGTTGTTTGTTTGTGTGGTAGGTGTCTGTTTCTGATCTGGTCATAGATGTAGAGTACTGGTATGACCTGCGCAATGGGATTCATGATGTGTTTGTGTCGTACACGCTGCTCCATCTCGTACCCACTGCAAGCTGGCCCGTCTTGTAGCCGTGGATTGAGTTGTGGCGCGAATCGTAGCTGATATGCTTGTTTTCCGGATGCTGTGACGTGCCGTACGTGGCGACCCGTCCGGCGCGTAGAACGTACGTATCATACTTGTCAGGGCGGAAACTGGTATGGATACTGCTTCCGGGTGACTCGGTTCAGCATTCGGAGTTACGGCTCGGACAGAGAATGGAGCTTGAATCACAGCCTACGTGTTTTTGGCAGTTATGCGCATCGTACTTCATCTACAGGACGGACTGGCTACGGGTACGTGTCGGTCGCACGGTAAGGCCTTCGTACAGCTCTCGGAGAGCTGTCCGACCCGGATCTGAATTGACCCCATTAAGTATCTGCAACTGAGGCACGCCTGGTGGGCGCAACATATTGATATGGAGGGCCTCCCAGAGCATGCCCGTTAGAGGGGCGACTTTTGATGGGAGACATCGGAGAGAAAGCAGTGTCGTGGACTTATCGGACAATCATGAATAATACACCTGACCCAATGCGGAAACTGAGACTACAATGGGAGGCGGATCTGGGAGACATAGAAGATCTAGATTAAGAAATGGCCCTGATGCACCCGAGGGAGGTGGACATTAGATCGTGGCTGCGATTGATTCAGTTTAAATATTTGCACAGAATGTATTATGACAGAGCCCAACTGCATAAGATGGGTAGAGCGGAGTCCCCCAACTGCCTGAAATGTACGAACATGGAAGGGACCTTATTTCACACTATTTGGGGATGCACACATACACAGCTATACTGGAGCACACTTCTGAAGGTATTGGAACTTATATTGCATGAATCCATACCCCCAGACCCTGTGTTTATTCTGCTGGGCATACCCACGGAGATTAATCTCCCCAAAGTAAAGTTGATGCTGCTCCAGCTGGGTCTGGTAGTAGCCAAAAGAGACATGGCAAGGGCTTGGGGGGTGGATACTAACCCAACACTGGAGGAATGGCGAAGAGGGATGGACATGTACATGTTGGGGGAGAAGACAACATACAAAGCAAGGGGGTGTCCCAAAAAAATTTGGAAAATATGGAAACGATGGCTGACCTACTATGGCCTGACGCTCACAGATTCGCAGTAGACCCGGGGGGTGGGGGATACAGGGGAGGAGGGGAGAGATGAAGAGAGATCCTGTTGACAGACGTTACCCGTTGTTGTTGATTGTTTCTGTACCAATATTTTTTGACCTCGCTGCACCTGTAATGAACATAGAAACAAGTGTATTTGATGTTGTTTTGCAATGTGATTAAGAAAATGCAAATAAAAACATTGCCCCCCCCCCCCCCCCCCAAAAAAAAAAATTGAGTTCTTTTACTTTGTCTCCTCTCAAAGGCCAGACTTGAATTTTATCACGGAGACCTGGGCCAAGGACTTCTCTGGCCCTGACCTGGTCGATGCAATTTCACATGGATACGCCCTATCACGATTAAATTGAATAGGCAAAATTAAAGAACATTATGTAGCCAGGAAAGAATCCACTGCCCTCTGGTTTTCAGATAAGTTGAGGAAACTTAGACAAACTTGTCGCCGCCAAGAGAGGATCTGGCTGCGACATCTTGACTCTATCTTAAGGGATAATCACAAAAGGAAGCTAGCGGAATACAAAACAGCTATCAAAGAAGAAAAATCATTATTTTTTTCTCTGAAGACAGAATCGGCCGAATACCCTAGGGAACTATTTAATGTGATCAATCTCCTCTCTTCTCCTTTTAGTCCACCATATAATGACAGTTCGCAGGATTTCTGTGACAAGATGGCCAAATATTTTTGAAATTCATTCCTCCCTGGACAGCCTCAACTCTGAATCCTACAGCCCTCCTGAAACAGATAAGTGGGAAGTTAGACAGTGCGCTTTTCTTCCCCTGTTCCACGTGTAGACTGATCACCCGGGTCCCCCTTGGATTCCTGCCCCCTGAGAATCATGAAATTAGCAAGGGAGCTGATTTTCCCTCATTTAAAATCTACGCCTAATCTGGCCATCTCTTCGGGGCATTATCCTCTCAGCTGGAAGATAGCAGTTGTCAAGCCTCTATTGAAAAAAAAAAACAACGTGGACCCTTCAGAACCTAAAAACTACCGGCCCATCTTGTTGCTACCCATCCAATCCAAGATTCTGGAAAAGCATCTAAATACCCAACTAAGCCCTACTTGGAGCAACATCGACTGCTTGACGGCTCCCTACATGGCTTCAGAAATGGTCACGGCTCTAAGACTGCCTTAACATCTGCAGTAAATAACATATGTACCCAAGTAGATGCTGGGCATACCTCTATGTTAATACTTTGGACCTATCTGCAGCCTTTGATACCTTCTCACCAAAAGGCTGATCTACTGCCTCCAGGAAACTGGGGTATCAGACTCCGGTCTGGAGCTTCTGTTCTCGTTTCTCACAGGTAGGTCACAAAAAGTAAAGATGGATCAATTTTACTCTGACCCCACTCCCACCTTCTGTGGAGTTCCACAGGGGTCCTCATTGAGTCCTACCTTATTCAACATTTATGTCTCCCCGTTGGCCAAGGTAATCAGATCTTTTGGGCTGGAAGCCCTGTCCTATGCCGAAGACACACAAATAATTGTGTCCATCACAAACCGCATTGAGGCATCCGCAGCAAATTTGAACAGCTGCATGCTGGCCGTAGCCGCTTGGATGGTGAACAACTATCTGTAACTCAGTGGGGATAAAATAGAGGTCCTGGTCTTTAGCAGACAATAATCCATATGGTCTCACTCTTGGTGGCCAGAAATGCTCGGACCATGCCCTTGTCCTACTGTATCAGCAAAGAATATTGGTGTTTTAGTGACAATTCACTTTATTTTGATCCCCAGGTCAACAGAACTGTTTCAACCTGTTTCTGGGTTATTAGGATCCTGAGGAAGATCTTCCCATGTCTCTCTCTCTCCTCTCGAAAGCAGGCCGCTGTTGCTCTGATTTTGTCTAGGCTTGATTATTGTAACGCTCTTTACCTTGACATTAACAAGGGATCTGTCTCCAAGGCAATTAGCAAATTACACTGGCTTCCTCTAGAAAAGAGAATTCTATTTAAGGCCTTGTGCATTGTCCACAGGGCTCTTCATAATTTCTGGTCCTGAAAGAATCAAACAACTCTTCCAACCGTACGTCCCCTCCAAACAGCTGTGATCTGCCAACAAAAATTGGCTGGTAGTCCCAAGGTTCAGGAGGGCTAGGTGGGGTGGAAGAGCTTTTACCTTCGCCGCTTCTAAGCTTTGGAAGACTCTCCCTTTATCGATCTCTTGCCAAGAGTCGCATCTTCTCTTCTGCAAGTCTTTAAAGACATGGCTTTTCGCACTTTAGTATCTGAAAGGCTCATTCCTGTCACTCTTATTTTTAAAACTTCTTTTTATTTGAACAAGTGTCAGCATCCATATACATTGACATAGTTATCAGTTGAATTACACGTTTCTCAGCGGCTGTCACAAGCTTCAACTCATAGACATGCTACCATAGTCATGAAACAAGTCTGCACCTCCTATATATTATATACCTCCCCCCGCCCCTCCCCTCCTAGCTATGTTATGCCCCCCATACCACCTAGACTCTTCCCAACCCCCCAAACTTTCTCCCATTTCTTTGGGCATCCCTGGTTCTCGTAAATCGTCTTTTCTGCGGCACTACACCAATCCATATCCCTCTTCCATTGGGACACTTTCAGTGGCTGAGCTGCCCCCCATGCCCCTGCAGTATTTCTCTTGGCTACCATTGCCTCCACCTGTAGCCCGATTTTTTGATACCTGGGCCAGTTTCGTTCCCCAGTGACGCACAATACCAGCCACCTAGCATCCAGAGGAACGTCCTGTCCTATCACTTCCAACATAATCCTAACCATTCTCTTCCAATATTGTTGTATCATTGGGCAGTCCCATTGGATATGGAAGAATGTGCCCCTCTGGGTGCACCCCCTCTGGCATTCCTCTGTGAAAATTCGCCCTAGCTTGAACATAAGTATGCTGGTGTAGTAGGACCTATGTAGTATCCTCAGTTGGACCAATCTAAATCTTGCCCAGATCACCACCTCCCTTGGACTCTGCACCGCCTCTGCCCATTCGTCATCCTCCAACAATCCCACCTCGGATTCCCACGCCTCCCGCAGCTTTATAAGTAGATCTGGTGAGTTATTAAGTATCTTCTTGTACGTGTTAGACTGTGCCTTCTCCGGAATTGGGTCCAACAATAGCCTATCCTCCAGTGGACTATATTCAAGGAATCTGATCCCCCTCTTTGAGGTGCCTACCCAATGCATGCTTCAGTTGTAAATATCGTAATGTTCTGTAGGTGCCAATTGAAATTCTGTCTGTAGGTCTGAGAACGGTTTCACTGCCTGTCGCCTCCACACATCTCCTAGTCAACTTTAATTTCCACTTCGAGAAGCCCTGCAGCTCACCCACCTCTCTAAGCATTCCGCTAGTCCACAGAGGAGTCTGCTCCGTTAGCCGGTTAGCCCAATCCAGGAACCGATTAGCTTTGGCCCATACTGTCAACACGATCTGGGTGTGCCTGGGCATGTTGCCCTGCCACTCCCTACCGTACAATGCCCCCAGATAGCCATCAGATCCCATTGCCCAGTGATCCACGTTGTGCGCCGGATCACTCCTATCTGTAAACGCCCAGTCATTAATGACCATTAGGTGCAAAGCCCAGTAGTACTTTTGGAGGTCTGGGACTGCTAAGCCCCCCTCATACACTCCTTTCTGTAATTTGACCAGTGCGATCCTTGCGCCCTGTTCGTCCCACAGCAACTTTTGCAGGTCACTGTATACATCCCTGAATAATTTGTCTGGTATTGGACAGGGAGTGTTTTGTATGACATACAGTATCCGTGGTAAAGACATCATTTTAAATAGGACCGCTCGTCCCATCAGGGAGATCGGTAGCGTCCTCCAGTGAGCAACGTCTCTCTTCAAACGTTCCAGCTGTGGTTTTAGATTCCCTGCCAAAAACGCTGAGTCTGACTTTTCTATCTGTATGCCCAGGTATTTAAAGCTACATTCCTGTCACTCTTGACCGCTGATTTCTAACCCTAGCGCCTTGATGTCCTTGGGCAAAGTTTGTGCTCTATAAGACGATCATTCATTCATTCATTACTTTGTCTGTTAATATTTTGGTGGCCTAAAATCAAGGACAATATATACAGTTAAGTAAATGCCTACCATGGCCGCAGATTACTCAAAATATTGATACTTACTAAGGTAATAAACATGGAATTTGATGACTTTTTACTGTAGTAATGCGTCATGCCATTAAACAATTTGAAGAGCTAATGCGGAGAATCTTCTATGTTACATCACATGGATGGAATATCAAGTCACATAGTTATTATAAATACATTGCCATACATGGTTCAGAGCCCCGATGAAGTTCCAGGTGTATTTGGAACAAAAAGCGTTGGCTGGATTTTAACCCTTTCTATATTGACAAAAAATAATAAAAGAGATACTTTGAAATTCATATTGGAATTGGACTTTTTTCTGCTGCACCTTCTATTATCTTGTAAATGCCTACCATGTGTGTGCTTCTTCTAAGCATTAACATAAAAACAAAGAACTATTAAAAACTATTCCTATTCCTCGTCTACCCTGGTCTCAAATTTCCATAGACCTTCATAACTAATTTACCACCTTCTTACAAGATGACATTATTATTGTGGTAGTAGATTATACCACTAAAATGGCCCATTTTTCACCTTCTCTTCAGATACCAACAGCCAAACAATTTGCAAGACAGTTTCTTAATACATTCTGTTGTCTTGATGCTTGACATTCCAAGATTTTATTAGATTGAGGGACTCAATTGACTTCAAAATTCTGGCACAAATTAACGTCTTCAACTGATCACCAAGGCCATGCCTTCATTTTTCATCCTCAAGCGGATGGTCAAACAGAACGGCTTGAAAATGCAAATACCTAGGGCAACTCAAACATAGTTAATGATGTGACAATAATTCATAACTAGCACATGGAGGGACAAGGAAACATAAATTATTAAACAAACACAAAAATAGCTTTTATTAATAATTTGAGAATCGTTTTAGCATCAGTCAGTGGCTGCAACCCAGATAGTATCTTCATCAGGAAAAGCCACAAAAAACAGATAGATCTGGGAGACATAGAAGATCTAGATTAAGAAATGGCCCTGATGCACCCGAGGGAGGTGGACATTAGATCGTGGCTGCGATTGATTCAGTTTAAATATTTGCACAGAATGTATTATGACAGAGCCCAACTGCATAAGATGGGTAGAGCGGAGTCCCCCAACTGCCTGAAATGTACGAACATGGAAGGGACCTTATTTCACACTATTTGGGGGTGCACACATTCACAGCTATACTGGAGCACACTTCTGAAGGTATTGGAACTTATATTGCATGAATCCATACCCCCAGACCCTGTGTTTATTCTGCTGGGCATACCCACGGAGATTAATCTCCCCAAAGTAAAGTTGATGCTGCTCCAGCTGGGTCTGGTAGTAGCCAAAAGAGACATGGCAAGGGCTTGGGGGGTGGATACTAACCCAACACTGGAGGAATGGCGAAGAGGGATGGACATGTACATGTTGGGGGAGAAGACAACATACAAAGCAAGGGGGTGTCCCAAAAAAATTTGGAAAATATGGAAACGATGGCTGACCTACTATGGCCTGACGCTCACAGATTCGCAGTAGACCCGGGGGGTGGGGGATACAGGGGAGGAGGGGAGAGATGAAGAGAGATCCTGTTGACAGACGTTACCCGTTGTTGTTGATTGTTTCTGTACCAATATTTTTTGACCTCGCTGCACCTGTAATGAACATAGAAACAAGTGTATTTGATGTTGTTTTGCAATGTGATTAAGAAAATGCAAATAAAAACATTGCCCCCCCCCCCCCCCCCCCCAAAAAAAAAAAAATTGAGTTCTTTTACTTTGTCTCCTCTCAAAGGCCAGACTTGAATTTTATCACGGAGACCTGGGCCAAGGACTTCTCTGGCCCTGACCTGGTCGATGCAATTTCACATGGATACGCCCTATCACGATTAAATTGAATAGGCAAAATTAAAGAACATTATGTAGCCAGGAAAGAATCCACTGCCCTCTGGTTTTCAGATAAGTTGAGGAAACTTAGACAAACTTGTCGCCGCCAAGAGAGGATCTGGCTGCGACATCTTGACTCTATCTTAAGGGATAATCACAAAAGGAAGCTAGCGGAATACAAAACAGCTATCAAAGAAGAAAAATCATTATTTTTTTCTCTGAAGACAGAATCGGCCGAATACCCTAGGGAACTATTTAATGTGATCAATCTCCTCTCTTCTCCTTTTAGTCCACCATATAATGACAGTTCGCAGGATTTCTGTGACAAGATGGCCAAATATTTTTGAAATTCATTCCTCCCTGGACAGCCTCAACTCTGAATCCTACAGCCCTCCTGAAACAGATAAGTGGGAAGTTAGACAGTGCGCTTTTCTTCCCCTGTTCCACGTGTAGACTGATCACCCGGGTCCCCCTTGGATTCCTGCCCCCTGAGAATCATGAAATTAGCAAGGGAGCTGATTTTCCCTCATTTAAAATCTACGCCTAATCTGGCCATCTCTTCGGGGCATTATCCTCTCAGCTGGAAGATAGCAGTTGTCAAGCCTCTATTGAAAAAAAAAAACAACGTGGACCCTTCAGAACCTAAAAACTACCGGCCCATCTTGTTGCTACCCATCCAATCCAAGATTCTGGAAAAGCATCTAAATACCCAACTAAGCCCTACTTGGAGCAACATCGACTGCTTGACGGCTCCCTACATGGCTTCAGAAATGGTCACGGCTCTAAGACTGCCTTAACATCTGCAGTAAATAACATATGTACCCAAGTAGATGCTGGGCATACCTCTATGTTAATACTTTGGACCTATCTGCAGCCTTTGATACCTTCTCACCAAAAGGCTGATCTACTGCCTCCAGGAAACTGGGGTATCAGACTCCGGTCTGGAGCTTCTGTTCTCGTTTCTCACAGGTAGGTCACAAAAAGTAAAGATGGATCAATTTTACTCTGACCCCACTCCCACCTTCTGTGGAGTTCCACAGGGGTCCTCATTGAGTCCTACCTTATTCAACATTTATGTCTCCCCGTTGGCCAAGGTAATCAGATCTTTTGGGCTGGAAGCCCTGTCCTATGCCGAAGACACACAAATAATTGTGTCCATCACAAACCGCATTGAGGCATCCGCAGCAAATTTGAACAGCTGCATGCTGGCCGTAGCCGCTTGGATGGTGAACAACTATCTGTAACTCAGTGGGGATAAAATAGAGGTCCTGGTCTTTAGCAGACAATAATCCATATGGTCTCACTCTTGGTGGCCAGAAATGCTCGGACCATGCCCTTGTCCTACTGTATCAGCAAAGAATATTGGTGTTTTAGTGACAATTCACTTTATTTTGATCCCCAGGTCAACAGAACTGTTTCAACCTGTTTCTGGGTTATTAGGATCCTGAGGAAGATCTTCCCATGTCTCTCTCTCTCCTCTCGAAAGCAGGCCGCTGTTGCTCTGATTTTGTCTAGGCTTGATTATTGTAACGCTCTTTACCTTGACATTAACAAGGGATCTGTCTCCAAGGCAATTAGCAAATTACACTGGCTTCCTCTAGAAAAGAGAATTCTATTTAAGGCCTTGTGCATTGTCCACAGGGCTCTTCATAATTTCTGGTCCTGAAAGAATCAAACAACTCTTCCAACCGTACGTCCCCTCCAAACAGCTGTGATCTGCCAACAAAAATTGGCTGGTAGTCCCAAGGTTCAGGAGGGCTAGGTGGGGTGGAAGAGCTTTTACCTTCGCCGCTTCTAAGCTTTGGAAGACTCTCCCTTTATCGATCTCTTGCCAAGAGTCGCATCTTCTCTTCTGCAAGTCTTTAAAGACATGGCTTTTCGCACTTTAGTATCTGAAAGGCTCATTCCTGTCACTCTTATTTTTAAAACTTCTTTTTATTTGAACAAGTGTCAGCATCCATATACATTGACATAGTTATCAGTTGAATTACACGTTTCTCAGCGGCTGTCACAAGCTTCAACTCATAGACATGCTACCATAGTCATGAAACAAGTCTGCACCTCCTATATATTATATACCTCCCCCCGCCCCTCCCCTCCTAGCTATGTTATGCCCCCCATACCACCTAGACTCTTCCCAACCCCCCAAACTTTCTCCCATTTCTTTGGGCATCCCTGGTTCTCGTAAATCGTCTTTTCTGCGGCACTACACCAATCCATATCCCTCTTCCATTGGGACACTTTCAGTGGCTGAGCTGCCCCCCATGCCCCTGCAGTATTTCTCTTGGCTACCATTGCCTCCACCTGTAGCCCGATTTTTTGATACCTGGGCCAGTTTCGTTCCCCAGTGACGCACAATACCAGCCACCTAGCATCCAGAGGAACGTCCTGTCCTATCACTTCCAACATAATCCTAACCATTCTCTTCCAATATTGTTGTATCATTGGGCAGTCCCATTGGATATGGAAGAATGTGCCCCTCTGGGTGCACCCCCTCTGGCATTCCTCTGTGAAAATTCGCCCTAGCTTGAACATAAGTATGCTGGTGTAGTAGGACCTATGTAGTATCCTCAGTTGGACCAATCTAAATCTTGCCCAGATCACCACCTCCCTTGGACTCTGCACCGCCTCTGCCCATTCGTCATCCTCCAACAATCCCACCTCGGATTCCCACGCCTCCCGCAGCTTTATAAGTAGATCTGGTGAGTTATTAAGTATCTTCTTGTACGTGTTAGACTGTGCCTTCTCCGGAATTGGGTCCAACAATAGCCTATCCTCCAGTGGACTATATTCAAGGAATCTGATCCCCCTCTTTGAGGTGCCTACCCAATGCATGCTTCAGTTGTAAATATCGTAATGTTCTGTAGGTGCCAATTGAAATTCTGTCTGTAGGTCTGAGAACGGTTTCACTGCCTGTCGCCTCCACACATCTCCTAGTCAACTTTAATTTCCACTTCGAGAAGCCCTGCAGCTCACCCACCTCTCTAAGCATTCCGCTAGTCCACAGAGGAGTCTGCTCCGTTAGCCGGTTAGCCCAATCCAGGAACCGATTAGCTTTGGCCCATACTGTCAACACGATCTGGGTGTGCCTGGGCATGTTGCCCTGCCACTCCCTACCGTACAATGCCCCCAGATAGCCATCAGATCCCATTGCCCAGTGATCCACGTTGTGCGCCGGATCACTCCTATCTGTAAACGCCCAGTCATTAATGACCATTAGGTGCAAAGCCCAGTAGTACTTTTGGAGGTCTGGGACTGCTAAGCCCCCCTCATACACTCCTTTCTGTAATTTGACCAGTGCGATCCTTGCGCCCTGTTCGTCCCACAGCAACTTTTGCAGGTCACTGTATACATCCCTGAATAATTTGTCTGGTATTGGACAGGGAGTGTTTTGTATGACATACAGTATCCGTGGTAAAGACATCATTTTAAATAGGACCGCTCGTCCCATCAGGGAGATCGGTAGCGTCCTCCAGTGAGCAACGTCTCTCTTCAAACGTTCCAGCTGTGGTTTTAGATTCCCTGCCAAAAACGCTGAGTCTGACTTTTCTATCTGTATGCCCAGGTATTTAAAGCTACATTCCTGTCACTCTTGACCGCTGATTTCTAACCCTAGCGCCTTGATGTCCTTGGGCAAAGTTTGTGCTCTATAAGACGATCATTCATTCATTCATTACTTTGTCTGTTAATATTTTGGTGGCCTAAAATCAAGGACAATATATACAGTTAAGTAAATGCCTACCATGGCCGCAGATTACTCAAAATATTGATACTTACTAAGGTAATAAACATGGAATTTGATGACTTTTTACTGTAGTAATGCGTCATGCCATTAAACAATTTGAAGAGCTAATGCGGAGAATCTTCTATGTTACATCACATGGATGGAATATCAAGTCACATAGTTATTATAAATACATTGCCATACATGGTTCAGAGCCCCGATGAAGTTCCAGGTGTATTTGGAACAAAAAGCGTTGGCTGGATTTTAACCCTTTCTATATTGACAAAAAATAATAAAAGAGATACTTTGAAATTCATATTGGAATTGGACTTTTTTCTGCTGCACCTTCTATTATCTTGTAAATGCCTACCATGTGTGTGCTTCTTCTAAGCATTAACATAAAAACAAAGAACTATTAAAAACTATTCCTATTCCTCGTCTACCCTGGTCTCAAATTTCCATAGACCTTCATAACTAATTTACCACCTTCTTACAAGATGACATTATTATTGTGGTAGTAGATTATACCACTAAAATGGCCCATTTTTCACCTTCTCTTCAGATACCAACAGCCAAACAATTTGCAAGACAGTTTCTTAATACATTCTGTTGTCTTGATGCTTGACATTCCAAGATTTTATTAGATTGAGGGACTCAATTGACTTCAAAATTCTGGCACAAATTAACGTCTTCAACTGATCACCAAGGCCATGCCTTCATTTTTCATCCTCAAGCGGATGGTCAAACAGAACGGCTTGAAAATGCAAATACCTAGGGCAACTCAAACATAGTTAATGATGTGACAATAATTCATAACTAGCACATGGAGGGACAAGGAAACATAAATTATTAAACAAACACAAAAATAGCTTTTATTAATAATTTGAGAATCGTTTTAGCATCAGTCAGTGGCTGCAACCCAGATAGTATCTTCATCAGGAAAAGCCACAAAAAACAGATAGGAATGCCTGTGGATACAAGCAAAATATATGTACAGGGTGTCCCTCCTAAAATTAGACTAGCAGATTAAGAGCAGGCAAATTGATTGCCTCATATCTGTGAGCTGTTAATGTAGAAGGACCACAGATCAGTTATAGAGAAGGTGAAATAGAAGAGCCCCAGAAGACACCAACTGGGCAGGAGGTGAAGAAAGAAAGAAACGGTAAATGATGATTTTGGAGTGTGCTACCAGGCCAAGTCGAATATGTAGCAAAACATGCATAAAGTCATACCTTCCCTCGTGGTGAATATAAATCTGTCAAAAATAGCAATCTATGATGCATAGATCACATTTATACTCCCCGAGTGTATAAAGAATGAAGGAGTAAAATGTATTTCCTAAACAACAAGTACCCGAAAGGGCGGAGTAACTTAAACAATGTGATCGAAATGTAACAGATCCTCTTGAACACGCAGAGGGTAAAATTGTCTATAAAGTAAAACAAGAAATTATGTTTCTTTTTTCCTTTTGTTGTGAAGGTAGTTAAAGAAACAATTGTGGCGAGCATACTTACCTAACAACAACAAGAGACCACTGAAACTCGGATATCCGGTAAATGTTGGCCAACCTGTATGCTGCGGTCCCAGGGTGCTGACTTTTCGTAATCACCTGAACAAACACAGTAAAGTAATGACCAGAGCTGTAATAAATGTAATACTTATATTTAAACCAGGTTATTTGTCCATACAGATCTGACTTATGATGCACCTTATGCTCTTAATATAGGAACCAAGCAATACTTGAGTGTAAGTATGATGGTATGAGGATATGAAAATGCAGCATGGTGAGTATGACATCGGAGAGGATCAAAACATGCCTTTAGAATGAGCTCAAGAAATGAGTAACCAGCAGAGGCACACGTTGCAAGGTACAAGTACATGAGCCCTATAATTGCCAAAAAATAACAAAAAATATGCAGGTAAACAGAGGAGCTAAAGAATAAGCTATATGTAGTGTAGGCACTAGAAGAAACCAATTGCTAGCGACTTACAGTGGAAGTGTCCACACAACCTCGCAACATGGCCAGTTCGGCATTGGAGAGGGTCAAAACATGCATTTAAAATAAGCTCAAACAGAAAGGCCCAACAGAGGCTCATGTGGCAAAGTTCACATGCGTGAGCCCAATGATTGCCAAAAATGCCCGAAAGGTAACAAAGAATACGCGGGTGAGTATTACCACTAAAGAATGTTCTAAACATAATACTGACACAAAAGAAACCAATTGCTAGCGACTTACTATAGAAATATACACATGATGATACAGACAAAGGATGAATCAGCATCCGAACGCCGTCTGAACCTGAAACGCCGCAACGGAAAGGGAGTAATAAATCCAACAACGTGGATTGTGTGACAGGTCACATGTTCAAGTAAGTCGCAGAGCAGAGATATTGATAGAGCGACAGCCATTGTAGCGTAGTGAGCAGCGGATGATTACCAAGTAAAAGTAAAACTACAGCAAGGATAGCAAAATTCCAAAATGGAAACGTGGCTATAGAAAATTTATTTATAGGGTGGGAAAGATAAAAAGAAAAAAAGTAAAAGTAAAAAGAAAAGGCTCTGAAGTTAGACAGTGCGGATACATTAGCAAGAATGCTAATAGGACGGCGGGCATTGCTGCGTGGTAAGCAGCGCATGATCACCAATACAGAAAACTCTGTAGTAATGTGGAAATCCCATTATTGAGGGTGACTTTGGAAAATGTAAGCACTCATGATCACTAATACAGGAATCTCTGAAGTAATGGGGAAATCCGAATATCGAAGGCAACTGTGGAAAATGTATATGTAAAATGGAAAAAATCGAAGTAAATATAAAAAAGAGAAACAGTGAATAAACCAAAGGAGAATCTGAAGAGGTATAAATGTAGGTACCACTGGAGCATCATTTGAATTGATAATATGCCAGTTGAGGACATAAGCGCACAAATAAGTAAAATAGAAGAAGGAAAATGCATGCAACACAGGGCACATAGTAAATGTATCTGTATATACAAATGGAGACTCTTATAGAGTGCAAGATGTTTCACACCTAATGGCCGAAAGGCTAAATTGTGGTAGTCCTGGGAATTAGGACGGTATAGCGCCCTATACCAAGGGAATAAAATGATAGGTCATGCCTATAGAATTATGTTGGTGTGTCCTGCATATGATGTTTAGCTCATGGAAGGAAACAAACTAGCCAGTATTGTGGCGGATCGCTTGATCCCACGGTATTTCTTGATTTAAACCATGGGTGAAGGTATTTAATGTAAAAATCCAGTATACTTCTCTACGCTTCCTGTTCTCCTCTGGGCCACATCCTGGCTTATTATTAATTTTCTCTCAAATAAGCCACTGGATGTCTTCTGGTGTATGTCCTAACTTAAGGAGCAGTATTTTTCATCCGGATGGCCAAACGAGATTCAGTCAGTCGTGTAGATAAAGACTGAGATGTTTCCCCTACATATCCGAGGTAGGAAGTACATAACAACAGATATATATAATGTTCTTGGTTTTGCAGTTAGTAAAAGATTTCAAACTGATATGATTGGCTTTGTGTTCGAAAGTGTTTGTGACTACGGCATTGTCATATGCCTTACATTGTGAACATTTGTGATTACGTACTACTGCTTTTTGTCCGTCAATGGTTTTCTGTATAAAAGGTGCGTTGGTACTCATGCTTGAATAAACTACATGATCCCTAAGATTTTTGTTACGTCTGTGGGCAAACATATGGCGTGGTAAATCTGCACTTTGTTCTGTGTTGGTGTTTAAAATGTGCCAATTGGTGCAAATGATTTTCCGCACTTTTTAATTAAAGACGGAATGTCTAGTCACACATACCAGTTTAGACTCCCGTTTAGAGTGTGAGTTGTGCAATAGACGGTCTCTGTCATAGAAGTAAGCACGCTTGTAGGCCTCACGTATCAATCTTCTGCAGATAAATTTGCCTTTCATTACGACAGACCTAAGGTCATAATCCTTTAAATTGGTGCAATTACGCAGTAGGCGAAGAAACTGTCCTAGCGGAATACTTTCTTTTTTGGGTTTCGGATGGTAACTATTAAAGTGCAAGAGGGTATTCCTAGCTGTAGGTTTAACAGGTCTACTTCCAATTTAGACTCACAATCTCTAATTTCCATGTCAACGAATTCAATCTTGTGGCTGCTTCTATTGGCTGGCTGTGAATCTCAAATTTATATTGCAATGATTGATCCACACAAAGAATTCATTAAGGGTGTCTGTAAAGAGTTCCATTAAACTCAAAAGTGTTTTCCTCTAGCACCAGGTGTAGAATGTCCATAATGAACGTGGTGCAGCAGTCTATATGGTGTTGTTCAATAAACCAATGCATTGCTTTGAGGACTTCACTGTGACCCATGACCCGGTCACTCCACTCACCGCACGGCCCCCGTGTGCCCTGGTCACCGCTGCTGCCTCTAGCGCCGCCACTCCTGCTGATGTTGCCGCTTTCTCGCCTACGTGCCTTCGCCTTCTTGCCTTATCCTTCTGCCTTGCTCTCTTGCCATCTCCCCTGTGGGCTGTTGCTGCTTTTTTGGGCCTCCGCCCTCAGGCTTGCCCCCTTGCCGCTTCCCCCGTGATTTTTCTCGCCCTTGTCTCCACCCCGCTCCCCGCCGCTGCTCCCCTGCGGCCCGCCCCCTTCCTTAGTCCCGATCCCCATTCGCCGCCCCGCTCCCGCCTCCCAGCTGCTTCTCCCTCCCACTTGGCCATATATGGCGGGGACCGCGCGGCAGTGATCTGTGACCCTTGACCCGGTCACTCCACTCACCGCACGGCCCCCGTGTGCCCTGGTCACCGCTGCTGCCTCTAGCGCCGCCACTCCTGCTGCTGTTGCCGCTTTCTCGCCTACGTGCCTTCGCCTTCTTGCCTTATCCTTCTGCCTTGCTCTCTTGCCATCTCCCCTGTGGGCTGTTGCTGCTTTTTTGGGCCTCCGCCCTCAGGCTTGCCCCCTTGCCGCTTCCCCCATGATTTTTCCCGCCCTTGTCTCCCCCCCGCTCCCCGCCGCTGCTCCCCTGCGGCCCGCCCCCTTCCTTAGTCCCGATCCCCATTCGCCGCCCCGCTCCCGCCTCCCAGCTGCTCCTCCCTCCCACTTGGCCATATATGGCGGGGACCGCACGGCAGTGATCTGTGACCCTTGACCCGGTCACTCCACTCACCGCACGGCCCCCGTGTGCCCTGGTCACCGCTGCTGCCTCTAGCGCCGGCACTCCTGCTGCTGTTGCCGCTTTCTCGCCTACATGCCTTCGCCTTCTTGCCTTATCCTGCCTTGCTCTCTTGCCATCTCCCCTGTGGGCTGTTGCTGCTTTTTTGGGCCTCCGCCCCCAGGCTTGCCCCCTCGCCGCTTCCCCCGTGATTTTTCCCGCCCTTGTCTCCCCCCGCTCCCCGCCGCTGCTCCCCTGCGGCCCCGCCCCCTTCCTTAATCCTGATCCCCATTCGCCGCCCCGCTCCCGCCTCCCAGCTGTTCCTCCCTCCCACATGGCCATATATGGCGGGGACCGCGCGTACGCGCAGCGTTCACGCGCAGCGGGCGCGCCGATTGTGCGCCGAAGGCGCGCCAAAGGCAAGCCAGTCTACGCCATCCGCGCCTGGACCGCGCCCAGCGCCAGGACCCCTGGCCCCCGACGATGCCAGCCCACCCGACGGACTTACGACGCCACCACCCTCCACGCACTCAACGCCGGCCGGAACCCCACCTGCTACCGAGCCACCCCGAAACGCACCCACAGACCCTTCACCTGCCAAGCCTGCAGATTCACCTGCCTCCGAACCTGCACCGCACCCGCCAAGCCAGGCACCAGCAACGATCACCTCAAGTGCATCCTGCTCAACACCCGCTCTGTCCACAGGCACGCCGTCGAACTCTGGAACCTCCTCGACACAACATCACCAGACGTCGCCTTCCTCACAGAAACCTGGATGAATGCCTCCTCAGCCCCCGACATCGCCATAGCCATCCCGGATGGCTACAAGATCGCCCGGAAGGACCACGTCAACCAAACCGGAGGAGGCATCGCCATCGCCCACAGAAACACCATCCGCATCACGCCAACTCCGACGACACCCTCACCGCCGCCGAGCACCTTCACTTCCAGATACACACCGATCCCAAGACCACCCTCAGAGGCACCCTCATCTACAGACCCCCAGGACCACGCACACAATTCAGCGAAGCCATCGCAGACTTCGTCAGCCCGCACGCCCTATCCTCCTCATACTACATCCTCCTAGGAGACCTCAACTTCCACTTGGAGAACAACAATGACAGCAACTCAGCCGCCCTGCTGGACAACCTCGCCAACCTCGGACTCAAGCAACTGGTGAACACCCCCACCCACTACGCCGGCCACACACTTGACCCCGTCTTCTCCGCCAGCAAGCACATCTCCTTCAGCCACTCCACCGGACTACACTGGACAGATCACAGCTGCGTCCACTTCAACTTCAGGAGAACCACGACCCACCACCACCCGCAACAGGTTCCCCGCAGAAGCTGGAGCAAGATCACCGCCTACCAGCTCACCACCTCCTTCAGCCAGAACCCTCCCACCAAAACGACAGACCCCAACGAAGCAGCCCGCAACCTCACACAGTGGCTCACCAACTGCGCCGATGACCTCGCACCACTGAAGAACCCCCCCCCCCAGCAGACACGGCAGCAAGAAAGCCTCTTGGTTCACCAACGACCTCAAAAACTCCAAGAAAATCTGCCGCACCCTCGAGAAAGCCTGGCGCCACGACCAGACAACAGAAAACATGACAGCCCTCAAGAACGCCACCCGCAAACACCACCAGCTGATCCGCACCACCAAAAGGACCACATTCAAAGAACGATTGTACAACAACTCCCACAACAGCAAGGAACTCTTCAGCATCGTTAAAGAGCTCTCCAGCTCCAGCGCCTGCAACAACAACATCATACCCTCGCAAGACCTCTGCGACTCACTCGCCTCGTTTTTTTCACCGCAAGATCGCCGACATACACAACAGCTTCGGCACACAGACCACGCATCCAACCACCGATCCAGCCCCTCCCACCACCACCCTCTGCACCTGGACCTCGGTCAGCACCGAAGACACCACCCGCACGATGAACACCATCCACTCCGGCTCCCCAACCGACCCCTGCCCACACCACATCTTCAACAAAGCCGACTCCATCATCGCACCCCAACTCCGGGACATCATTAACAGTTCCTTCGCTTCCGCCACCTTCCCGGAGAGCTGGAAACACGCCGAGCTCAGCGCCCTCCTGAAGAAACCCACCGCAGACCCCACGGACCTCAAGAACTTCCGCCCCATCTCGCTTCTCCCTTTTCCGGCCAAAGTCATCGAGAAGACCGTCAACAAACAACTCTCCGCCTTCCTCGAGACAAACGGACGTACATTCGCAGTCCGGTTTCCGAGCAAACCACAGCACCGAGACCGCCCTCATCGCAGCTACCGACGACATCAGGTCCCTGCTCGACAACGGGGAAACAGCTGCCCTCATCCTCCTGGACCTCTCAGCAGCCTTCGACACCATATGCCACCGCACCTTGATACAGCGCCTCGGCAACATCGGAATCCAAGGAAAGGCCTTGGAGGTGATCATCTCGTTCCTCGCCGGTAGAACCCAGAGAGTCCGCCTCCCCCCGTTCCGGTCCACGGCCACTGAGATCATCTGCGGCGTCCCGCAAGGATCCTCGCTCAGCCCCACCCTCTTCACCGTCTACATGAGCCCCCTCGCAGCCATCGCACGCTAACACAACCTTAACATCATCTCCTACGCAGACGACACCCAGCTGATCCTTTCCCTCACCAACGACCCCGCCACCGCCAGAGCCAGCCTCCAGGAAGGAATGTAAGACGTCGCGGAATGGATGAAGCTCAGCCGGCTGAAACTGAACTCAGACAAGACGGAAATCCTCATCCTGGGAACATCCCCCTCCGCCTGGGACGACTCCTGGTGGCCCCCTGCCCTGGGCACCGCCCCCAAGCCAACGGACCATGCACGCAACCTGGGCTTCATCCTGGACTCCTCCCTCACGATGACCAAGCAAGTCAACGCCGTCTCGTCATCCTGTTTCAACACCCTGCGCATGCTCCGAAAGATCTTCCGGTGGATCCCCGCCGACACCAGGAAGACGGTCACCCAGGCCCTCGTCACCAGCCGACTGGACTACGGAAACACCCTCTACGCTGGAACCACAGCCAAACTACAGAAAAGACTCCCGCGCATACAGAACGCCTCTGCACGACTCATACTGGACATCCCCTGCCACAGCCACATCTCGCCCCAGCTGAGAGATCTGCACTGGCTCCCCGTCAGCAAGAGGATCACGTTCAGACTCCTCACCCACGCACACAAGGCTCTCCACGACATGGGACCCATATACCTCAACAACCGCCTCACATTCTACACACCCACCCGCCAGCTCCGCTCCGCCAGCCTCGCCCTCGCCACCGTCCCACGCATTCGTAGAACCACCGCCGGAGGAAGATCCTTCTCCTACCTGGCAGCCAAGACATGGAACTCCCTCCCCACCCACCTACGACTGACCCAGGACCATCTCTCCTTCAGGAAACAGCTCAAGACCTGGCTCTTCGAGCAGTAGCGGTTCTCCCCCTCCTCCCCAGCGCCTTGAGACCCTAACGGGTGAGTAGCGTGCTTTACAAATACCCTGATTGATTGAGGTATATTGCTATATAGGGACTGAATATCAAATGTAACAAGTGTTTCTCTCATAGCATTAAATGGAAGGCCTTTCACTTTTTTAATCATCTCTTTGGTATCTTGGATATGGGAGGTAGTTTGAGGTAAATATGGGCGTAGGATCAAGTCTACATACTTAGAAATGGGTTCAGTAACTGAGCCTATGGTTGTAACGGTCAGGCGGTATGGGGGCTTAGAACTGTTCTTATGTATTTTAGGGACCCCATAACTGCTCACCATACGTGGATGGGTGATGTTAAGAAAGTCATATTCATTCTGACATATAATCCCTTGTTCTAAGGCTTTTTAGGTCACGCGCCTAGCGTTGCAGTGCATACCGAGAGACCTCTTGTACGGGGTTTCAAAATCGCCCTAGGAATCGCACACGCTCGTGCATGTGCTTTTCCTTTTGGGCCACGCTATTGGCCTTTGCCTGCGTCTTTTTATTAAAGACAGCACGCAATTGGCCAAAGGTGGGCGCATTGCTCTGCCCATGGCCTATTGGTGTCTATTAGGCGCACCGCCGGCCATGTGGTTTCAATTATCGGGCCCAGACACGGGCGCTATAATTGAAACCACATGTTTCGCTGTGGCGCGCGTGCACCACTCACAGGCGTGTTTGTTTTACAATAGCGATCGCTTTCGTGATCGCTTTTACTGCCGCTTGTTTCAAATTATCATGATGCCCACTTCATACATATGTTTTATGAAAGCGGGCACCACTACGGTGACATACGTTTTCTGGAAAAGACGAGAGGGTTGATATTGTTGTTTGTTTTTGAGGTAAATACAGGCAGTGTATCCAGCATTCATCACTGTCATTATGACAAGCTTCCACTGGCGTTATAATGACGCCGTCATGGTTCCGCAGTCCAACGTTTCCCCAGCTGCAAATACCTCCAAGGACCTAATCTCACCCGCTAGCGCGCTGATTTACAACAATGGGCAGATTCTGAAGAGGCAGCCCTACTGAGAGAAGCACATCGTCGCTTTCGGGCCGTGGGTCACGCACATGCCTAGCACATCAGATTGCAGGATTGCCCTCAGATAGTTGGTTTGGGCAGGATTATCTCTCTCCAGGATAGTAAAAATTGATACCGAGGAGTGAGTGAACCACTCCAAGGTGAGACTTGCCCTCTAACCCCTCCCACCCAGCAAGTGATCTCGAGTTTCCCAATACTGAAGTTAACTGTTTTATCAGCGTCGTTACAGTTCCATTAATAGGATAGCTCTACTTAAAGTTGGCTTTGTTCCAGTTCCAAACACAAGTTTCACGGCGCCTGCTTTTATGTGTATTTTTTTTAATTACCATGGGGCCCACTTCATCCATACGTTTTATGTACACGGGTGTCAATACGGTGACGTCATCTTTTTTGGGAAAGCACTTTCACCGCTAATATATACACACATGTAACACGCATAAAAACATTGGACGGCACTTCCAGAAGAGATCCTATCTGCGTTCTACAGCACAGCAGCGCACCGCAGCAGCTTCTCAGGGGCAGTGCAACTGGAAGCCTTATTTCTTTAGTACATGTGGTATGGGTTCTAAAATTAAAGGCAGTGCCATGAATTTGGGGACTAAAACTTCAGTGTGTACCCTTCCAGTTGCACACATAGTTTCACTTTAGCTCCTCCATACACTCTTGGGCTGCAGTGTGCACAGCTGCTGCACTCATAGCCCCACTGAAGCTTCTGTCTGCTACCCGTGCTGCAGTGTGTAGAGCCCCATGTCATTCCTTTGCTGCACTCATAGCCCCACTGAAGCTCCTCTGTCTGCTACCCGTGCTGCAGTGTGTAGAGCCCCATGTCATTCCTTTGCTGCACTCATAGCCCCACTGAAGCTCCTCTGTCTGCTACCCGTGCTGCAGTGTGTAGAGCCCCATGTCATTCCTTTGCTGCACACATAGCCCCACTAAAGCTCCTCTGTCTGCTATCCATGCTGCAGTGTGTAGAGCCCCACGTCATTCCTTTGCTGCACACATATCCGCACTGAAACACCTCTGTCTGCTATCCGTGCTGCAGTGTGTAGAGCCAAGTCCAATTTTGGGAACATTGCTGGTTGTTTTGAGAGGATTGCCACCTATGTGTGATGCGCAAAGAAAGTAAATATTTCAAACTCATTTGCCCACTCATGCCACTGGCATTACATGCACGTACTTCCCTTTTTGCTTTGGGACTGTAACTTCATAATTTCCACCCCTTGGCAGAGCAGTTTTTTGCCACTTACTCCCAGGCCTCTGCCCCCATACTGTTTAGGTTTCTGCTCTGCACCCCTCTCCTGTCATTCCTTCTGTCTCCTCTTGATCCCCCTGTGGATTGTGCTACCTTCTGCCCCAACAGGTCTCGCATTACTGAATGTTGAGCTTGCCTCTTGGACCGTTTCTCCCACTCTCTGGGGGATGCGGTAGAGGACGTGCTGCCCCTGTGTCCGGTGAGGCCCGGACACGTCTCTCCCAGGCACTTGCTGACGGGCGAGATGCCGCGCGACATGCCATAAGGTGTGGACTTGACACCACGGACTCGCTGGGTAGGGCGATTTCCACCACGGTGGCGCTCCGGCGCCACGCCTGATTGAGATCCACGTCTTTTTCGGGGGATGTTCAGAGTACCCTCATGGATATGCCCTTTGATGGCGCTCGCCTTTTTGGTGAGAAGGCGAATAGTGCGCTGGCTCGTTTTAAGGACTCCCGGGCTACGGCCACGTCCTTGGGTCTCTCTGCCCCACGGCCGCACACTTCCGCCTTTCGCCCCTTTCGTGGCCAAGGAAGGGGCGCCTCCTCACGTCCGCCTAGCCACCGGCCACAGAACTAACCTGCACGCGGTCGCTGACGTGGGTTCCGCCGTGGCGGTACTAGAGGACAACGCGGTCAGTCCACATCCACCCCGGCAGCATCCGTCTCAAAGCCCTCCTAGTCCGAGCTTTCAGGCCCATTCCACGCCAGTGGGCGGCAGAGTTCGCCATCACCTGCTGCACTGGCGCTCCATCACTTCGGACATGTGGGTGCTGCAAATCGTCCGAAGGGGCTACTCCCTCCCCTTCGAGACGACCCCTCCAGCCATGCCACCGCAGTGCCACCGTATATCGGAGGATCACTTGAATCTTCTGCGGGAGGAAGTTACGGCCCTCTTGGCCAAAGAGGCCGTCGAGCGCGTTCTTGGTCCAGAAGTAGGCCGTGGTTGCTATTCCCACAACTTTCTGGTTCCCAAGAAGGGCAAAGGGGGCCTACGCCCTATCTTGGACCTCAGGAGCGTCAACACCTTCCTCCGGAAGGAACGGTTCAAGATGCTAACTTTAGCTCAGGTTCTGGCTGCCCTCGACCCTGGAGACTGGATGGTAGCGTTAGACTTGCAGGACGCCTATTTTCACATCCCCGTCCTGCCGGCCCACCGGCGTTACATGCGGTTCACGGTGGGTCAGGAGCACTTTCAGTTCACCGTGCTCCCTTTCGGCCTCACCAGTGCCCCTCGGGTGTTCACGAAAGTGATGGCGGTGGTCGCAGCTCATCTGCGCAGATCGGGGGTTCCAGTCTTCCCCTATCTCGGCGACTGGTTGTTGAAGGCGGGCTCGCCCCAGCAAGTCGTCTCCCACCTCCAGACTACGGCCGACCTCCTGCATTTGCTGGGGTTCTCCATCAACGTGCCGAAGTCACACCTGAGACCCTCCCAGAAGCTCCTCTCCATCGGAGCGGTTCTCGATTCGGCGCAGTTCCGGGCTTATCCTCCGGAACAGAGAGTCCGGGATATTCAGGCTCTAATTCCCATCTTTCGGCCTCTATCCTGGGTTTCGGTAAGGTTGGTGCTGCGGCTTCTGGGGCTGATGGCCTCCTGCATCCTGTTGGTGCATTACGCCAGGTGGCGAATGCGGGCTCTGCAGCGGGACCTGAAGTTTCAGTGGGCTCAGCATCGAGGCAACCTGTCCGACCATGTCTTGATCTCGGAGGGCACTGCGAAACAGTTGCAGTGGTGGCTCACGGACGGCGATTGGGTCCCTACCCCAACCGGAGCACGTAGTAGTGGCGGACGCGTCCCTCCTGGGATGGGGGGGCCATATGGGAGAGGCGTAGATCAGAGGACTCTGGTCTCCGGCGGAAGCTCAGCTCCATATCAACCTTTTGGAGCTGAGAGCAATCCGGCTTGCACTGAAAGCCTTCCTTCCCTCTGTCCGGGGAAGTGTCGTGCAGGTGTTCACGGACAACACCACCGTCATGTGGTATTGCAACAAACTGGGCGGGCTGGGGTCGTGGACCCTTTGTCAGGAGGCTCTGCGCCTCTGGACATGGCTGGAACACCAGGGCATCACCCTGGTGGTTCAACATCTGGCGGGCTCTCTGAACGCCAGAGCAGACGAACTCAGCTGCCGGTGCATGATGGATCACGAATGGCGTCTGAACTCGGACGTGGCGCAAGGTCTCTTTCGGCAGTGGGGAGAGCCTTGGTTAGATCTATTCGCCACCGAAGAGAACGCACAATGTCAGCAGTTCTGCGCGTTGGAATTTCCAAGGCAGCACTCGCTCAGAGACGCTTTTCGTCGTGAGTGGAGTTGCGGTCTGTTGTACGCCTTTCCGCCTATACCACTTCTGCCCAGAGTGCTGAAGAAGATCAGGCACGACCGGGCCCAAGTTATCTTAGTGGCTCCGGATTGGACACGAAGGTTCTGGTATCCCGAGCTACTCAATATGTCAATCGATCCCCCGATACGACTGCCTCTTCAGGAGGACCTTCTGTCGCAGCAGCAGGGGACGGTCCTCCACCCGAACCTGTCCAGCCTCCACCTCCATGCGTGGAGATTGAGCGGCGGCAGTTGATGCCATTTGACTTGCCTCCTCAAGTCTGTGATGTCATTCTGGCAGCTAGGCGTCCCTCCACAAAGGCGGTATACACCTGCCGGTGGAACAAATTTGTGGCATGGTGCACAGCAAAGGCTGTGGATCCCCTTTCCGCCCCTCTTTCTGAGGTTCTCCTCTTTCTTCTTTCTTTGGCCCAGCAGGCCTCTTCTTTGGGCACCTTGAAAGGTTATCTTGCTGCAATCTCTGCCTTCTTACGGCTTCCTGATCAGCCTTCTCTTTTCAAGTCCCCTGTTGTTTCCCGTTTTCTCAAAGGCATTACTCACATGTTCCCTCCTGTCCCCTTCGTAATGCCTCAGTGGGACTTGAATCTTGTTCTGACCTTTCTGATGTGCGCTCCTTTTGAGCCTCTTCACAATTGTCCCATTCGTCTTCTGACCCTGAAAAAACTGCTTTCCTGGTAGCTATCACCTCGGCTAGACGGGTGAGTGAGCTCCAGGGTCTGTCATCTAAGCCTCCCTTTCTTTCTGTTCATCCGGACAAGATTGTCCTCCGGACTCGTCCTTCTTTTCTACCAAAAGTGGTGACCCCCTTTCACATCGGGCAATCTATCACGTTGCCCACCTTCTTTCCGCCTCCTCATCCTTCAAAAGAGGAAGAGAGACTCCACCGTCTGGACCCAAAACGGGCGCTGTCCTTTTATTTGGACCGCACCAAACAGTTCCGGGTGGACGACCAACTTTTTGTTGGATACGTAGGAGCTAAGAAGGGGAAAGCGGTACACAAACGGACCATCTCTCGCTGGGTCGTGTTGTGTATTAAACTTTGTTACTCTTTGGCGAAAAAGGACCCTCCTGTTGGGTTGAGGGCCCATTCCACCCGGGCCACAGCGGCGACTACTGCCCTGGGCCGGGGAGTCCCCCTGCAGGACATCTGTCAGGCGGCGACGTGGGCTTCACTGCACGCGTTTGCCAAGCACTATTGCCTGGACAGCCAAGTCCTGAGAGATGGCTACTTTGGCCGTTCTGTTCTCCAGGACTTTCTGGTGTGATCTTGGTTCGCAAACCCACCACCGGGGTTGGTATTGCTGGGGTATCTATTCTAAGGTGAGGAATCTAACTAACGTGTTTCTTTCAGATGAACAAGTTACTTACCTTCGGTAACGATGTATCTGTAAGAAACATTAGTTAGTTAGATTCCTCACCAACCCACCCATCCTCCCCGTTCTGCGAACTGACATCTAGGGTTAAGGCTATCCTTTTCAGGGCCCTAGATTTTTTGGCACCAGTGTCGGTCTCTTGCATGGCTCTGCGTTCCTGGCGCGGAAAGCTATGTACAAGAACTGACGTCAGCACGCGAGGGCGGGGTCTAAGTACTCCGACGACGTCATTCCGGCGCACGACGCCAACGACGGACGCGGAGCCGCAGACGACGCCTAGTGACGCGCAAGGGGTATTGCTACAAAAATCTTTCCGGATCCAGCCTGACGCCTGGGGATATTCTGAGGTGAGGAATCTAACTAACTAATGTTTCTCACAGATACATCGTTACCGAAGGTAAGTAACTTGTTCGACTGGCATACACAACTTGGGCTGATTATCTATTGGTTGGTGTAGGTTTGCTTGCGGTGCATGGTTTCACTGTCCCCTTGCCACACAATCTTGGGTATGTTGTTTGTGTACTCACCAGGCTCTGGGATGTCTGTTACGCCATGGACGCTCTCTGGTGGTAGGATGTCCCGTACCTTCTCCTCCCAGGTCCTGAAGTAGACTGGTTTGGCAGGAGGGCCACCGCCGGTGCACTGACTCAGGGCGTGATCTTTTTCGATGAGTTTCTTGTCCCTCCTGCACACATCATACCACCTGTTGTGGATATCGTCCTTAGTGCGCCTTGCTGGTGCTTGGACGTTCACCTTGTCCACAATCCTTGCCCACATCTTGGTTTTCTGTGAGATGGGGCTCCTTTGGACCAATGTACCAAGCAAATGTGGCTCTACTCTGATGATCTCGTCTACCAGCACTCACTATCTGTGAACTTTGGATTCTTCTTTGGGTTCATGGTGATGGGTGGTGGTGGTGTGTGTGAGGATGCAAGTGATGGTGGGTTGGTGTTGGTTTTGCTGGGTGTATGTGTGTGTGCTTTTGTATGAGATGCTGATGGTGTGTGAGTTGTGTGATGGGTGAGTTGTGAGTGTGTCTGTGGTTGCTGTGTACTGGTGTTTGCTGCTGGCTGTGTCTCCTGTTTGCAAGGGATGATGGTAGTGATTGTAGTCCTTTATATAGCTGGAGTGGTGGGTGTGTCTTTGTCCCATTTTTTTTGGGTGGTATTTATTGGCTTTGTCATTGCTTGTTTGGTTTTTTTTTTTGTCTTTTTTCCTTTGGGTTTTGTAGGCATGAAGGAGACGTTCATGTGATGGAAACGGACGCTGCTGTTGTCTCGTGCGGGCTTCTCCGCCTAGTTCACGCTGCCTATCTTCTGTGTTTGGTACGCGTCGGTCGCGGCGGTCTCTATTGCTTGTGTGCCGGGTTGTCTGTGCATTGCATCGTACTGCGCAAATCGTACATCGTGGGTACGGGTCGGGCGGCTTCATTCCGGGTTTGTGTCGGTCGGTGATAATCGCGTCGGTTTTCAGGCCGGATCACTATTTTCCCTACGGCTCGGTCGTACGGCTTGTATTCCGTACGTGTCGGTTGTAATTCACACGCGTTGCATCATACTGCACAGGTCGTACGGCGCTGGTCCATGTCGGTCGGTATTCGGTCCGGGTCCGTGTCGGTCGATTTGTTTTGCGGCCGGAATCGGAATCGGCCCCTAAGTGTTGGATAGCGGAGGGGTAAAAATTACTATTCCCACTCCAATGAGTGCAACAGTAGGGAAAGTGTTAGATAGTGGAGGGGTAAAAATCACTATTCCCAATCCAGTGAGTGCAGCAATAGAGAAAGTGTTGGATAGCAGAGAGGTAAAAATTACAATTCCCATTCCAGTGAGTGCAGCAATAGGCAAAGTTGGATAGTAGAGGGGTAAAATGATTATGTCCACTCCAATGAGTGTAACAGTAGGGAAAGTGTTGGATAGCAGAGGGGTACAAATTACTATTCCAACTCCAATAAGTGCAACAGTAGGGAAAGTATTGGATAGCGGAGGGGTAAAAATTACTATTCCTACTCCAGTGAGTGCAACAGTAGGGAAGTGTTGCATAGTGGGGGGATCAAATGTACTATTCCCACTCCAGTCAGTGCAGCAGTAGGGAAAGTGTTGGATTGCGGAGGGGTAAAAATCTGTATTCCCGCTCCAGTCAGTTCAAAATTAAAAATAAACAAAATATCAACAGCAAAAAAATATTTTAAAACTATATAAATATAAAATATGTTAAAAATTAAAATACCAAAATATTTAATATTAAAAATTAAAAAATGAAAACATATGATAATGTTAAATACATATGACAAATATATTAAATAAAATAAAAAATAATTTTCAAACAAATAAATATTTTTCATTAGATAATATTTAGGAACAAAAAGATAAATAATTACATACATTTTGTTTTTCATTTCCTACTTCATAACACCACACAATTCACAGCACACATCTAAATAAAAAAAGTACTTCCATAATTAGCATAATTATCAATTAAAGAAATAATATTAATTACAAAACAAATTAAAACACATAACAATTAAGTAACTTTCCACACTTTACCCCTATAATCCCCACAACCCACAGCTAGAATTAAGCTGTAGTTTTTTTTATTATACAATTACAATTTATTTTCAATAAAAAAAACTAATCGTATTTAACAACTAATTATAAAGGGAGTAGAATGTATTTACTCCCCACCCTTAACCCCTATAAAACCAAAACCGACTCCCAAAAAATAAACAATTACCCTAATTAATTATCAATTAATCAATTAACGTTAATGATCAAATAATTATTAATGAATTAAACATGAATTACTTGCCACCCTTTACCCCTATGAATCCCACAACCCAGACCCAAAATGAATTACACAATTTCCATATTTAATTTTCAATTAATTCATTATTATTAACAACGAATTATTAATTAATTAAACCCCTAGAAACCCCACATCCTACACCTAAAAAATAATTACACAATTACCATAATTAATTACCAATTAATTACTATTAATTAACAACCAATTAATAATTAATTAATAATAAATTACTTCCCACAATTAACTTTATGAAATCTAAATTAAATAAATATGAATAAATATAAAATAATCATTAATTTATTATAATTAAATTACTTCCCACCCTATTCACCCTATAAACTCACAACCTGCTACAGAACTAAGAAACGCAAAATGTAATTAAAAACAATTTGATAACTACTACAAATGTAACATATATATAAAAAAACATAAACAATACTTATACAAAAAAAATCATCACATACGTTTAAAATATATACTAAAATACATAACACTAATTACAAAAACGATATTTTTAACAATTACATTTTTACAAACGATATTAATGACTTAAAAACAATATTTCTTACCTTAAATTTGATATTCTTGAACACAATATTCTTACTGTCGATATTTCTATCACAATATTTACAGCTTGATATTTGTTTAAATCGACATTTCAAACTCAATATCTTGTCTGAATACCGTCTATTTTGAAATCAGTTTCCCAGAGTAATGCCATATTTGCCCTTTCAAACCATCTAAACTTTTTTGACATGAACAAAAAGAATAAGAGGTATATAAACATTTAGCCTCAGGCAGATTGCACAGAAAGCTCCAATCTCTTACCTTTCGGAAAGGATATGATCCTGAAGACGATACTGGTATCCCTGTACTAGTAAATCTGTGTGCCAATCTCTTTGCAGGTGAGATAATGTCAAATGTTGCATTGCAAGTATGAGGGGCCGATTAGGATGGCAGGCAGACTTCAGTCTGCCCCCCACCCTAGCGGTGCTGGGACCCGCACCTGAAATTAGGATGCCACTGCCACGGTGGCATCCTCCATTCCCAGCATTGTGGCGGGCGGTGCTCACAGCACCGCCCACCAAAATGCTGGGAATGCACTGTGTGCATTGTCATGCACAAGGTGACAGGCACCGCGAGGTGCCTGCCACCATGTCCATGACAATGCAGGGGTGTACCTGTGCACCCCCCCAATACCCTGGGGGCCCGCAACGGGCCCTCGAAAGGCAGACTCTGCATGGCTTTCCATGGCGGGTTCTCCGCCATGGAAAGCTATGCACCGCTGCTCATGCTAATATGGATGGCGGTGTCTAGCAGACACCGTCACCATATATAGCCCCTTTTCTGCCCGGTCGACTGGTCGACCGACGGAAAACCGGCAGACGGTCTTTTCGTCCGCTGGGGTCCACCCCGCCATACTAATATGGCGGGGGGGAAATGGGCCCCTGAGTCTTTTGTGTTACAGAGTATAGTGCCTGAAAATACTACTAAGGCTTGCACCTCTACATCAGACTGACCTGGCAGGTAGTAATGTAGGGGTAGCTGGTTCAAAAGATGAGAACAAAACAGCTTTTCGTCTCTCAGAAGGAAAGAAATGTGATCTCACCTGTGATAGCGGCAGTGAAGCACACAGAAGCAATTCACCTGCAAGCAATTTTGAATCGCTTCCTTCAGTTCTGTACTTATCAAGGTCTGGAGATATAGGTAAAACAAAATATATGACATTAAACTCCCATGGGACTTCCCAAACGAATGTATAGGTAAACAACTCCCCCTTTGAGCATGTTTTTGAATTTGTTTACCTGGGGATAACCCTGTCTCACAAATTAAGCTGGAAGCCAGAGGTGAGCAACTGTGCTCTTAAACTCCAACAACAGTCTGGGGCAATTCTCAAGCTGGCCAAACGACTGAAATCCCAAAACCTAACCCTAGCCTTAGAACTATAAAAAAAATCAGGGCAAAGAGTGCAGCCCTCTACGGATCGGAACTGTTGGGTCATTCAAACACAAGGGAAATAACTGTGGCCGAGAAACGCTTCGCTAGGCAGTTACTTAATGTCCCCCAGAGTACCCCAATACTTCCCCTATTGATGGACCTGGGTCTGTATCCCATTTCTTTAATGGTACAATTGAGGCCCCTGTTGTTCTGGGATAGACTCTGGACAACCCCTGAATTGGAGCCTCATAGACTACCCTTCAGGGATCTTTTGAACACACTTGGCCATTTGAGGATATTGTGGCTGTTATACCTAAAACGAATGTTTAACCCTCTTGCCCTGGATTCCCTGTGTGACAAATCAGAAGATGCCCCTATGAGATCAAAAAGCCTGATCAAAGAGCGGTGCAGAAACTACCTATGGGGTGAAACGATTAAAAACGGTACCTCGGGTAGTCTTAACAAACTTCTTTCTAGATCATAGGGTCAGCCCTAATTATGAGACATGCCGAAATATGATACAATGCTCCTTCCCAAGGCAACTTTACTTGATGTTTAGATAGGATACTCTCTCCATAGCAGAGTTTACTGGGAGATGGGGGACCAATACTGGTTCTAGTAAATTCTGCCCAGTTTGTAACATAAGCACCGACACCATTACTCATTTTATATTTTTCTGCTCTGCCTACAACAACCCACGTAAGAAGTGGATTATTCCTAGATGTCGCCTTACAGGTGTAAGAACAATTGGGGTAGTCTTAAGGATATTGAAATCTGATACTAGGGAAGTAGTTATGGCTACCATGGCTACATTTCTACATTTCTACATGCAGATTGGCTTATACACATGCGAACAGGATGCACCGCTTTGCAACATGAGAACGTGTTGTCATTTTTACATCGAGAGAGGGGGTGTATAAAGAAAACCAAATGAACTATAGTCTACCAAAAAGACTTGGCATCTGGTTAGTATACTTTAAAAAGGTGAGTAGTATTCTTAAAGACATCATATAAGAGAGGAGCATAGCAGTGGCTGACCTGATTCAGGATGATTTATTATGATCCAGAGAGGAATTGTAACAACATTCGTCCCGTAGAAAGAAGATATGCATTCAAAGGGTCATTACCCCACCTCCCCCCACACACATGTTTTTCCCATTTTAGTTGCCTTTTATGTGGTTTTAAATTTTGAATTGACAGAAATCTTATAAGTGATCCTTGTATATAGGAAATTATATTTTTAATTGTGATGTGTTTTATGGATTTTTAATCTGAAATAAATAATTCAATAGAATCTCCTATGCATAGGCCCAAAAGCAACCCCCCAGAGGGTTTGCGTGCTCATTCCAGCAGAGCAAAGGCTGCAACCACTGCGTTAGCACGCGGAGGTCCACTCCTGCACATTTGCCAGGCAGCAACGTTGGCCTAACTACATAATTTAATCAAGCACTACCTCCTGATCAGTCAGGTCTGTCGGGACAAGCACTTTGACCATTCAGTCCTGCAGGAATTTCTGGTTTAAATCAGGTTTGCAGGCCTTCCTCTGGGGAAGTGTTGCTTGAGTATCTATTCTAAAAAGAGGAATCTGCAGCTAGAAGTCTCTATCAGATGAACAAGTTACTTACCTTCAGTAATGCCTTATCTGGAAGAGACGCTATCTAGCTGCAGATTCCTTACCGACTCACCCATCCTCCCTGCCCTGCAAACAGATTTCTAGATACAGGGCTATTCCCATTTTCAGGGCCCTTGTTCCATACACCTACACTCCTGGCGTGGAAAGTCACGAAAAGAAACTGACCTTTATTAGTTTTTAGACTTTAGTCGATCATCATCATGCAGCTTGGAAAGCAAATAGAACTACAGAATTGGCCCATGATATTGTGATCTGTGCCAACTTTTGTGGCGATTACACGAAGGAAATTTTGCACAAATTAGGTTTGGTAAACACGGGGAACTTACTACACCCATCCCTGTAGATAGTGGTGTTCGCCAGGAATGTGTTCTTGCCCCGACTCTCTTCTGTCTATTTATAAATGGGTTAGTTGAAGTTTTAAATGCAGAGAAGGACATCGATGCACCCAAATTGGCGAACCGCAAAATCCCGGCCATGCTGTTTGCTGACGATACCTTGCTACTTTCATAAACACCCATGGGCATACAGAGGTTTCTTAATAAGTTTGACGTCTTCTGCAAGGAAAGTTGACTTGACATCAACTTACAGAAAACAAAATGTATGGTGTTTTATAGTACCCAACCAAATCCATGTCTGGAAGGCAGACTTCTGGAGAGGGTGTCTGTCTTTGAGTATCTTGGCATCACAATCACAAAAAAAATGGACTGGGGGGTCACAAACTAAAAAAGCCAGTCTGAAGTTAGCCCAGACAACGGGGGGCCTGGCAAAGGTATTCCGAAACTCTACTCACAAACCTGTGGGCCCAGTAGTAGAAATCTACAAGGCACAAGCTAGAGGTGCTGCCTTATATGGGGCTGAAATTTGAGGAAATTGTCACCTTGACAATCTAACAAAAGCTGGGAACACCTTTGCTAGGCAATTATTTGGCCTCCCTCGTAGCTCCCCCCCTCATACCGCTTCGATTAGACCTGGGGGTCAGATCAGTCGCAGAAGAAGCTGCCCTTAAACCTCTTCTATTCTCTGGTGACGTTTGTGGGTTACTCCACAACTGGTTGAGTACAGGGAAGAACTGAGAGAGTTGCTGAGTATATCAGGGGTGGGGAATCTACCATGGCTGGCTTTTATCCGGGACACCTTTCTGACTATGGGAAGGGGTAATTTGTGGAATAGTCCAGAAATAACTTGTCCCACAGTGTCAAGGAAGGAATTGAAGGAGTGTTATTGGGTGAACAAATTGGCGCACCTCCAGGGGAGCCCCTCAAAAGGCAAGCTTACCACAGTGTTTTTAGAAATTAAAGAACAGTACAGATTAGATTCTGTACTGGACGACATTAAGCCGGCTGCTGCAAGGAAGCTATATCTGCAATTTATGCACGGTTTACTGCCACTGCGTGCTTTCACAAACAAATGGGCGGTCTCACAAACTTTGGGTTGCTAGGCCTGCAATAACGCAGCAGAGACAGAATATCATGTGGTTTTTTTCTGCCCAGGGTATAAGAAGGTGAGAAAACGATGGCTGATTCAGTTATGCAGAAACCTGGGAACCAGGCATTGCCCAGAGGCTTTTAGGATATTGAAATATGATGCACGCCTCTCTGTAGCATTTTCAGTAGTAGGCTTTTTATTTTCCATGTGGTGTACATGCAGAGCGCTATTGAAGCTGACCCCCACAGACTCTGGTTGATCTTTATTGTATATTTTTAAACAGACTTTGGATGTCTTTTTATTTGTATGTATTGACGTATTTTTGGCTTGATGAATAGTGCATTAGTGCGCAGGACTGCCAATAAGTTGAATTGTGGTCCTCTGGCTTGGCCGTATGCTCACGCTTACAGTTTTTAATCAACAGATACAAGCACTTTTAAAAAAGTTACTATAATGGTTGCCCTGTGGTCTAGAGCATGGGCTTAACATGCCCGGCACTGTAAATTGTACATATATTGCACATGCACTTTAATGAAGCTAGTGGGATTGGACTGACTGTAATATAACCTGTCTGTATGTTACATCCATGTGTTATACATGCATTGCTACATGAAGACTGGATTTCCTTTTATTGTTCTATTTATGAATGAAATGAAATGTATGTTATTGTATATATATCAAATTGGCCGAAATAAAGTTTCACTGATGATGATGTTCCACAGCTGCAGATGCCATTGAGTGAGTTATTGCTGCCCGTGGAATAGAGAGAGTAGGACTCCTCTGACGCTTAATTCGTCGTGACATTCCAGGATACCCAAATTATATTAAATATCATTATGCTGCCATTACAAATCATGGACAAGTGAAAGAGACTGACTACGTATGCTGGATTGAATTGATTAAGTCCCTCCCATACCCTGTTTCGATCAGTGGTTTCAACGTAAAAAACTGTGGAGATACGAGACTAACATTAGTCCCCAGATAATTGTCCTGAAGAGACCCCTTACCCAATGTGGGTTGAAACGTCGTCGACACAAACCAAGAGAGAGCAAGAAAGATTAATGTTATTGTTGAATGCCTCTCATTGTTTTTAAGACCTTTTTTCTTTATTCACACAATTTCCCCTTTAAAGGCTATGATCACTTCACTGGGTTCACCCTTTCACTTTCCATAACTGTGCTTGTAGCATCAAAAAATTTGTGATTTAATTGTTTCTGTGAGTAAATTGTTATTCTTGTAATAAATCATATTTACTTCGGCTGAAGTAAGTGATTATCCAGGTTACTGAAGTAATTTTTCAATCGAATTGAAACAATTTTCTCCATGTTTTTGTTTCTGTGTTTTTCTGATTGAATCAGTTACGAGTATATAAATTTGTACTCTGTATTGAAAATGTGTTATTCGAAATAAGTTCCTTGTGGACACTGTTATTGCTTACTGCAAAATACCCAGTTCACAAGGACATATGGGTTGCTCTTGTGTTTCTTATTATTGAGTGAGTTAAGGATGGGGAGGGGTTGTTATTTGCAGTTAAGTACCAGTGCAAATTTAGCCTCGCCCAGACAGTTCCAAATTAGCTTTTGAATGGTGTCTTAGGGTTGAGGAGCGTATGCCTAGCCCTAGCAAAACTGCACTTATGTCATTAAACATGGGCTATCCTAATATATCTTTCATTGCTGCAAGGGTGTTTTCCCCAGTAGGATCTTATATGCGACTAGTCCCACCATATAGGGCAAAAATTACCAAGGCGACCTCAGCCTGTCCAACATTACTGGGATACTTCAGGGTACTATTGATGTAGTTTGTTGGGGCACCTGTATCAGTCATACATTTATTTGTAGTGAGCTTCCCTACTTTGTACATTAGTTGTGCCTTCCACCAGGTACTGCCACAGCTGCCTCCATGTCAGGGCCTCTATTCGTGTACACTGCTCCCAATGGTCCACGTGCCACTTTTTTGAAGGGTTTTCCCTGTTAGTGGCCTGTAAGTAGAAGCAAAAATGCCTTTTGACCCCACATCCGTTTTCATAAACCTTTCAAAAGGAGTAAGATCTCTAGTGGTCTCTGTGCTTAATGTGATGTTCATCATCAAGTACCTTATTTGTGTGTAGCAGAATCACTCTTCTTCCTTCACCCCAAATTCTATCTTACAAGCTTCAAACATCTTTATTATCCCCCGTTAAACACATCCTATGCCATAATGCAGCCTCCCTTCCTCCGTATATCAAGCAGTTCTGGCAAAAGTGCGGGAGAGATGGCCAAGTTAAAATGAATCTGATCTTACAGGGAGGAGGAATGTTGTTAGACCTATTACCATATCCAAGTCGTGCCTATCAATGTACTGCGGTAATCGTTTGGGGACATTCCTTTCTAGATTTCCTGGGTATACCCCATAAATCCCTTCTCATTAGTGCATGCTGCCTATGAAGTCACATTTTATTTGACTTTTGGGGTGAGCAGTCAACCAATACATTAAAATGGAGAGCTTTATAAATGGTAGTAAAATAACTATCATTCCCCGTCATCAAAGTGAGAGTCTCTCTGTAACTTTACAACAGCAGTAAAAGACACTGACAGCTGTAAAGGCCATAGACAGTGTTTACCTTGTTAGCACATACACCTAATTCTAAAGTGCCTAGACTTCAGCCAGTGAGGTGAGAATCCTTTCTGCCTCACCCCTCCCTTGAGAGCTTCACACCTCAGATTTCTTCTGTTTGTCATGTGGTGGAAGCGTTCCATAGCCTTGCTCTTCCTCAGTATAGCTAAGTGTACTTTTAAACTTTTTCATGGCTTTAGGTGTACTCCTTACCCTACTGCCCTTGAGAAATGGCAACCATGGAGAAATATACAAGAAGGGGCCGATTCACAGAACTAATCTGAGACAAAATCCTAAACTTACTACTTATGGTATTCACAGAATGCACTTACGACTGCACTTACAACTACTAACTTTATGTCCGTACTCGGGCCGGAATTTCGGCATCCGGAGCAGAAATTACGCACCCGGAGCGGAAATCCCAGACCCGGAGCTGAAATCCCGCAATTGTGCCGCAATTTCCGCACTAGGGCCTTCAGGCCGGAATACCCACAATCTGGTGTTAATTGACTATATCTGATGCATGGTGGGGATGGTAGGCAATTGGACAGGTGATTAGCATTGAGGAAATACTCAACCGGCCAGAATGCAGGTATTCCGGCCCGGGAGCGGAGATTCTGGCACAACAAGCCTTTTGCGTTGTAACGACATACATTGTAATGGCATGCGTTGTAACGCTTCCGTTGTAAAGGCTGTTTCCCAAGGAGAATACTACAATCACCACTATAGTCCTTATGGTTCTTTGTAAAAAAACTATGAACAAAGGCCCATGATGAGGTTGCCAGTTGACCTTGTTAAGAATCTAAGACACTCCGTGGCAGACTATAACACACATTTTTCGACTGGTCCACAAGAGGCACCTACCCCTGTCCCACATTATCAAAAACCAGTCTCTCCGGCATCTGCACCATGAACATCACAAGAAAGCATACACCATCTGCCTCAAATGCCTTGTCACCCTTTGGAACAATATTTTAGACCTACATTAACTCCCCATCCAGGTAGACACATCTGATGATGATCCGTATACAGACATAGAAGAAGGTGAGATATGTCCAACAGATCTGCCAGGTGCAGACGAATGGGACAATTACATACTACCTGTTGCAAACCCACCAACTCTTCCACTGTGGCTTCATCGTTAGATGATTTTGGCAAGTTTCACTTTGATTGTTAGGGCTGCCAAGGGGTTTGACTTACCCCATCACTGAAAGAAGCTCACTGTTTCTTGTACAACTTTGAAGAACCAGCAAAAAAGCCATTAAAGGCAACTCTCCCTCTGGATCACATCTGGTAAGTGGGCATAAAATGAATGCAAACACCCGCTATAGTGGCAACTGTTGTTTAGCGAATTAACAAAAAATTCAGAATCTCTGTGCATTATGGGCCACACTGAAGCAGATCTTGTCATCCTGTACAGAGGAGGTCCAAGGACCGGATGGTATCTTGTACACCACCACTGGATCGAGAAGGCTGTAGAATGGATATGGCGGGAAAAAGATTTTCCTCTATGGACGCTGCTGGTATAAAAAGCAGGAAGTAAAAGAAAGCTATTCTACAAGAGTGAGAAAAAGCATAATCTGTACTCTTAGAGCTCGCAGTGGACGTCTCAAATATTAGATTCAGACAACTAGCCGGTACAGTGGTATTAAGCAGGCAAGAATTGTTGAGAGCCAGAGGTTCAAAATAAGATTATAGTTATGCAATCGGATAGAAATTGCTATTTGGTAAGTGGATGGAGCATATCAAAGCATTAAATCAGAAACAGTGACAGCCAGGTCTCTGGGAGCTCTGCTACGACAAAAGCCTTGATCCTTTTGAGAAGGAGGCAGAAAGAATACTGTCATTCTGAGGTTCATACCATAACTATAAGTACCAACTAGCCTGCACAGTACTGCCAGGATTACACGTCCCGTTAGTAACAGCCTTATTCCTACTGGTAGGGACAGCGCCCTATTCATGGCAACCTCAGTAGCGTAAGACCCAGCAGAAAGGTCAGGACACCAGGTGCCAATGACAATATCCAGGCACTGGATACCTCGAAACACACAAGAAAAGTGCGCCCTGTAGCGCCTCGTTCAAAGACAAAGTGTTGGTAACTGCAAGGATGATACAAGTACTCAGCTGGTGGACATCACAGGACAATACAAATTCAGACCTTACATTCCTTGAACCACAATGTCAGCTAGTGGTCGCCAGGGATGCTTCAAGGTAGATGGGGAGCACACCATCAAGAGTTGTCAACAAGAGGACTCTGAACACCACAACAAAAGTGTCTACACATAAATGTACTCGAGAGGTCAGGAGAGCGCTGCAGTTCTTTCTCCCATGTATCTGCAGCTAAAAAGTATCATTTTAAACAGTCAACACCACCATGATGTATTACATAATCAAAGAAGGTGGAACATGTTTTCAAATTTTGTCAGCAGAAGCACAAAAACTATGGCATAGGCCAACTCACAGCGGAATTACTGTTACAGCAGAGCATGTCCGAGGCAGGTTACCTTAGTAGAATGTTGCAGGTCTGTCGTTACGTGTGGAAGTTAAAAGGCAATATGCTAAATAAAATATTCCAGACCTGTCAGCGGGGTTCCCCTGTCTCGCCCCCCCCCCCCCCTTGGAGGTCAGCTGGACTACAGGGGTCCCCTCTTAGGTGTGGGCGGGGCCGCTTGCCTGTCCGGTGGTGGCCCCGTGGTGTGTATCCCGCGGTTGGATTGAGCCGCGTGTGCTGCTGCCTGACGTCTTTGCCACCCCTGCTTCATCTATATTGACCTGCCGGCCGGGGACCGGTGCACCAGCATCTGACTACTTGGTAGTGGTCTCACGAAAGACTACCATGACAAGGCACAGAACCGGAGGGGGGCCGTCCAAGCAGAGCACACTGGATAAATTTGCAGGCCCTTGGGCCGCCGCCGCAGCATCGGGTGGGGCCCAGGGAGATGTTCCGGACAGTGCCGCCCTCCCAGCGGCTATCACACAGTCCAGGGACACTCTCGATGCCAAAATTGGGGCGGTGGGTTCTGACGTTATGCTGTTGCGCCAGGACCTGCGGAATGCGGTGGCACGCATCACGGAGACTGAAACAAGAATCTCGGGGGTGGAGGATGTGGGTACTACTTTACAACAACGAGTGATATCCTAGTAGAGCACCCAGCGGGGCCTGGCGTCGAGGGTGGAGGATGCTGAGGGCTGGGCGCGACGCAACAATCTCCGCTTCGTTGGCTTTCCGGAGGGGTGTGAGTCTGGAGATATGGAGCGGTTCCTTACCCAGTGGCTGGAGAGTTGGCTATACCCGGACTCCCTATACAAGTGTTTTGTGGTTGAGCGTGCCCACAGGGCCCTGATGCAGAAGCCCCCTCCGGGAACTCACCCGAGGCCAGTGATTGCGAAATTGCTTAATTATCACGACCGGTACGCTATCCTGAAATAGGCCAGGGCCAAAGAACCCTTGCTGTATAACAATGCCCGCATCCTGATATTCCCTGATTATATTAAACTGGTCCAACAACAGCGGCAATCATTCCTAGCAGCCAAGGCCCGCCTGCGAGAACTCAAGCTCCCATATGCGATGCTTTACCTGGCCCGGCTGCGGGTCGTTTATTGTTCTCACACGCACTTTTTTGTGTTCCAGTGGACGGACGAGACGGTACGACTGCGCCCTCACTCGCTGCCCGGGAGAGACTCTTGACTCGTCCTCGAGTGAGGTGGTTCGGGGAAGGGGAAAGGGTCTAGACGCTCCAGGTCCAGACGGCGGTCCAAGTCCAGTGATGCCCCGTCACAAGTGGGTTCTGCCTCGGGACAAGCAGTGCCAGCTGACTGATTAATGTCCATGGTAACACACTTGTTCAGGAGAATTGTTGTTGTTTTTAAATCGCACTGTTCAATTACATGTCGGAGCCTTGTTGCGCTACTGTCTTGGGCCACCAGTGTTCTTCATATTTATGAAGCCCTTACACGGCTGCCATATTGGGTAGACCACTAGATTCTTTGAGGTCCCTACGCATACTGAGCTGGAACGTCAGAGGGGCGTTGGACAAGATTAAGCATGGAGCGGTAAAAAAGGGGGTGGTGATGGACGGAGCATCAGAACCAATCAAACACTCACACCCAGTCAACAGATCTGGGTTTGATCCATCACCGTTCTTTAGCCCACTCTGCCACCCCAGTTCAGACATGACCATATGCAAATCAGTCTGACCCTGTGCCTCATGGGAACAGTCCAGCCCGAACTGCCAAGCCATGCCTTCCCTGGACCGGAAACAAGCTTCCTAGGACCGGTTTCTGGCATTTCAGCTGTCTTCAGCCAGGCTTGCTTGAATCCAGTGGCAAAGTGAGCAAGGGACTCACGTCTGAGCATACCCTGCCAACTTATGGCGAACAAAGCAGTAAAAAAGGGGGTGGTGATGGACGGAGCATCAGAACCAATCAAACACTCACACCCAGTCAACAGATCTGGGTTTGATCCATCACCGTTCTTTAGCCCACTCTGCCACCCCAGTTCAGACATGACCATATGCAAATCAGTCTGACCCTGTGCCTCATGGGAACAGTCCAGCCCGAACTGCCAAGCCATGCCTTCCCTGGACCGGAAACAAGCTTCCTAGGACCGGTTTCTGGCATTTCAGCCGTCTTCAGCCAGGCTTGCTTGAATCCAGTGGCAAAGTGAGCAAGGGACTCACGTCTGAGCATACCCTGCCAACTTATGGCGAACAAAGCGGTAAAAAAGGGGGTGGTGATGGACGGAGCATCAGAACCAATCAAACACTCACAGCCAGTCAACAGATCTGGGTTTGATCCATCACCGTTCTTTAGCCCACTCTGCCACCCCAGTTCAGACATGACCATTGATGCTACGGAAGCCTCTGGGTTACAGAGCTCCGCTCTATGTGTTTTTGACCAATAAAATATGTGTGGAAAAAAAAATATTCCAGACCTGGGGAAAATCAACAATACACCTCTTTACAACAAAGAAAACAAACTGCTACTCTTACGCAAGCAGACACCCACAACTGCACTCCTGTATAAATGCTTATTTGATAGAATGGTAAAAGATGTGTGCCTGCACCTCTATGACAATTCTTCTTCTTCTCAAAGTAATAGCCAAAATAAAAAGAGGACCCTGCAAGACTGATTCTTGTAGCCGCCTTTTGGCCGAGACAGTACTATTTGTCAGACCTACTAGAACTAGAAAAAGAACTAACCTTTCTACCAGAGTTGACATTAGATCTTCTATCTAGATACCAGGATCACGTTCTTCATCCCAACCCCCAATCTCTCAAATTAGCAACCTGGCTCCTGAGCACCAAGAATTTGGACCATTAGATGTCCCTCAAGACTGTAAGGATATCTTGTCCAAGCCGGCACCATTTCAATGATTAAAACATACTACAAAATGGAAACGGTTTTGTGTGTCAGGTGTCAGTGTAATGGATTACATCCATTTTATTTTCAGAACCATCAGAAAGTTCCAAACCTTCTAGAATTTGCAAGGTCAGACCTCAGGCATACCTTAATCATAGATAATCTGGCATTATCTTGTGGTTCAAATGGACACTTATGGAGCCATCTATATGGTCACACTAAATAGTCAAGGATTTCACAATTGTCCCGCCACAGCCTGGGAATAGAATACCATGCTCTCGCAGGTGATCTCAGATCTATTAGAGCCTATTCTCAGGCAACCTTAAAGTACTTCAAGCTTCAAAACTGCATTCCTCCTTGGCATAACATCAGCAAGGAGAGTAAGAGAGATCCAGGTCTTTATTGCCACAGAACCTTTCCTGCAATTTTTAACAGATGAGGTTTTACTTGGAACTAATCCCAAATTCATCCCTAAAGTACTAACTACATTTCACCTGATTGAACCAGTAAAACCCATAGCATTCTTTCAAAATCGTACAAGCCCAGCTGGAAGAGCTCTGCATTCATTGAACGTCAGAAGGTGTCTAAAATTTTATCTGTACAGAACTAAACAATTAAGAAAATCTGACCAACTTCTAGTGTCAATCTCGGCACCATATAATCGTTTCCCTGTAACAAATCAGGGAATATTGAGATGGGTAGCTACGACAATAGCCTTCTGTCACACAAAGGCAGTAATAGCAATTAATTTGGTGAGATATTGTAGTGCTAGAGGCACTCTTGTGGTCTGACACCCTGTGATGACCTTTGACTACCATAATTTTAATTGACTTTGGTGTGTTATTTTACCCTAGCTTGAATATACGACGTCCTGCATATGCCTTGCTTCTCTTAAAGGTTTATTTCTTGTTATCTTGCAGTCTTTCAGTGGGAGCTGTCACAGAGTAGAACTGCCTTGCCAAGAACAGAACGTGTAGGATGTGCATTTGAAAGCATGAAAGAAAGTGAGGTGTGGAATGTACTTTTTGGTCTCGAAGGTGCACCCTATCCTGTGCCAGTGAATACCGCAAAACTTACGGTTGTAAGTATCAGTGTTGTCTGAAAGAAAGATATGTAATGGAGGGAATTATCGCCCCATGGATCATACCGGGGTGGGATCGATCTGTGTCACACTTACTCCAAGACCGCATCCTGTTTATCAAACCTGGTGTATTAGCCCGGCCCTGGTAACCCGTGGATATCCCCCACAGGATAGGGTGCACCTTAGCGTGTGCATACCACCGTGGCAGTTCGGTCCTGGCGAAACCCTAGCAACTTGGCAATTTGAGGCTGAAACATGTAGACTGGCCACCCATTCACTGTTTTTATCTTGGATGTCACTGGTCTCTCAATACCAGCAGGGCATCCTCCCTTAAATGTTTAATCTTACCTTACTTCACCATTATTAAAACTTCTAGAGGTTAAGTAAAGGTATTTTTATCTTGCACTAATCACTTTGCACTGTCCATCACCAATACCCGGTCCGCTGTAAACAGGTTTCGTAGCACACCCGAGTGGCATTCGGTCGCTCTGGTGGGAACCCCATGATGAAGCATGTCACCAACCAGGTTGGTGAGTGAGGGTTCTTCTTAAAAGCAATTGCCACTCCTTCTACTTTGTGCTGAGTTTATTGCTTTGGAATTACTCCTTTCTTGTTTATGTATATTTATCGTAAGGGGACCAGGAGTGGTTCCATTCTAAAACCCTTTCTCTCCTAGTGTTTATTTGCTCTTTCTAAGTCAACATAGATAGGGAGATGTCTCTTTTCTAACAAAGACCTGTTTAAATGGTGCAGATAAGGAAGTGTATGCGCAATTGCCATTTTATTCTGAGAAGTGCACTGAGTGGCAAAGGAAAATTATTTTATAAGTTTTGCTTGACTCCTAATACTCTCATTCTCATAACTCAGTTGGGAAGGAGTAAAAGACACCTGCCAGTTTTCCTTGTCTTTCTTTTGGGGGTCTAGAAATCTGCCAAGTTTGGAGTAACACAACACTTCCCTTTTTATCTCATCGGATGTAACCTGACTACACCTTAGGTTAAGGTTTCAGATTTACCTAAATTAATTTGCTTCTCCACAACTGTGTCAGGCTGCTGTAGCTGCATATACTCGCCACAAAGAGCGTCCGCCTTGTGTTGGTTAATGTCAAGAGAATATTTTCTGCGAATAGTGAAATTTTGTGGGAATCAGGGCCAGTTTGAACTCTCTCAATGCCATCTTCCTTCCTAATGTGTATTGCCAAAGGTTCAATGCCGAGGGCAAACAGAAGAGGTCATGTCAGCCATTTTTTAATGTAACTATAGTTTTCGATTAGTTATTAAAAAGGCCAATCGAGGAGGCAGTGGAGACAGTTCTGGCCGCGGGTGACTGATACTGCTGTAAAATTTAATAGCAAGTCTGATGTCTGAGGAGATTTTTTAGAACGAGATGTCTGTAGGTCAAGTACCCAGTAGGATAAATGTTACTGAAGGTAACAAACCTGTCCAATCAGTGAGCGGTGCATTGTGCTATGAGGTTTCACGATAGTTCGTTCCTCCTTAGGTTTTGCACTTGTATCACACCATGTGTTGGACTTATTTCACTTTATTTGAAAGGCCTCTTTCTAATTTCAGGCAAAAGGATACTGAAACTGATAATTATCATTTACTGAAACTTGTCTATAACCACAGGTTGTAAATTTTCCTTAACATTATTCAGCCTTCAAAATTCCAGTGGGTGGAATGTGTGTAATCTCTTCATTGCAATAGCTGTTTGAAATGGACAAAAAAAAATGATTAAGATCTAGAATGTCACATGCATCCACTAATACATTTTACACATTTACTGACACTAATGAAAAGAAACCGTATTGATACTGACTGAATAAGTGCTGCTTTGTGGAGATGCCTACCTTACACTGTATGTTAATAAGTACTATCCTTTGGGCAGTGGCGTAGTTTGGGGAAAACATGTGGTTTAGGGACAACATGTGATTTTAGCTTTTGTAAAACTCCTCATTGATATATGACAAGGTACCAAAGATGAAGTGTGTCTTGATTGTTCCATGGTTGCCCAGTTTACAGTTAATGGACAGGACAGTGATTTGCAAACGTTACTGTAACTATGTTGGAATCTCTTGCCCTTACCTTCTTATTTTAGGATTTTTGAAGCAGTTGCTGAATTTGGAACATTTTGTATCAATGATAATGAGCATGTCCGGAACAGAGATGGATTCTGAGAACACAGAGTTGTTACATGCACAAAGTGCTCTTCCTTTGGTGTTGAAGAAGGTGAGTCTTGCACATGCAATTGTTTATCTCTGTGACTGCTGCCGAAGTAGTCAGTTTATCTTAATTAAGTGGAGAGAATTAAAATAGCCCTTCCCTCGGTGTGCTTCTATTGAAGTGACACCGTACAAAAACTTCCCAGCATGGTTGTCATCTTTTGGCTCCACGCAAGATGTTGGAATTCTACTCATCTGCCAGATCCAAAATATAACATCTAACAAAGCAACAAAATTGACCACATAATATGATTCCCCATTTTCAGGATCCCATTCTGCAACATTAAAGACTCATTTCTATGTAAATATGAATTCTATGTACAAAGACCCATTGGTGAACCAGGATGTGAAAGTTGCACCAACTTGTTTGTGTAAGGGTATGCAATTTGTGATACGACCTGTATACTGATAGGCTGCTTCATAAATTGCTCATTAGCAGGAGGCTTGCAAAACGTCTTGTCCATTGAATAATACTTAAACAGGCCCAAATCTGAATTCCCTCTGCAAATGGCTGCAAATTCAGAGATGGTGGCTTGCAGGGGACAGCAGATCACTATCTTGTATTTGCTTTCCCAAACAGGAAACAATATTTTTAAATGTACCTTGTTTCCATTAAAAGGACAGGTTCTGCTTTAAAAAATGTTTCCCGTTTTGTAACATATCTGAGGGAGCTTGCATGGGCCGCTGCCAGCTCCCTCCGAGGCTGCCCACATGATTCCCAAAGGGGAAGTTGTCCATAGGGCAGCTTCCCATTTTCAAATCAGATACCATCCCTTTTGAGGTGATGGTATTTGACCAGTGGTTTGCTACCACAATTGTAAATTCAATTGCAGCTTCCAACTAGAAAGAGTAGCCCCTTTCACACCCCTCCTATTTGTGGCCTCTAAGGGTTGCAAGGCCCCTCTACAAGACCGAAAGCCTTTTTCAACTCATAAATGGATTTTACACATTATAAAAAGTGTTTTGTGCTTGCAAAGTATGTATTTTTGTGATCCACAATCTTTCAACCACAAACGCCCTTTGTTCATGTGGCCCTATGTGTACTTAAAAGGTGCTAACTTAGTTACAAAGCAACTGAGTGCTGTACAAGAGTAGAGGACACAAAATAGTACAGGTGGAGGACATGTGCCAGTTACCATGCTAGGTTGATGGCTGGTTACTGACTTCTGAAAGTCAAGGAGGAGTTTCATATTCATGTTTGGCAGTCTCCATACTAAATGGTCCTGCGTCAGCACAATAAAGATGCCTCTTCGTCACCTGTTTTCCCCTCCTTAGGCCCCACTTCATCACAGCACAGATATCAGGTGTTGTGTGATCTCGCTTCTATAGGTTCCACTCTTTACAATATTTCCTTTGGAGAGTATGTTCTGCATTGTCGGATTTTCATTGGCAGTTCCAAAGGTTATAATAATTCCCTGTTGTGTGCTGGGACCCTGAAGCACTTTAAAATGATATGTGTCCATGTATCAATAGAAAGAGTGGAATTTAACTGGTCCATACATTGCAGAACACCCTCCAAAAACTCATCATAGGCAAGGTTTTCCAAATGTCAAACTTTTTGTGAAACCAAAAACACTTTCTGAAAACTGCACTGTGGCACCGGTGTTGCAACCTGCTGCCTGGTGGTCTAAGAAATGAGGAGAAGCTGAACCTAATAGGCTTATATTACATTAGTGAAAAAAGGCCTCCTGTGACTGTCAGTTGATAATTCACATGATGTTGCATCGTGAGTCATTATATCACCATAAGTGGTTTCTCTGAGGATGAACATTCTGGAGACTCTAAAAGCCAGTTGTCCTCTGAAAGGTAAAGTTACTATCTTATTTCTTAGTTGACCTTTGAATGGGAATATATATGCTCTTTTTGAATTTTCATAAGGGAATGTCATTTTCTTCGTGTCTTTTGTTGAACTACTCACGTAGAACGCCAAGTGGAACTTTTGAACTTTCCTTCCTTGTTCTCTCCTAGATTTTGCTGTCCAGGGATGAGCTCATGCAAGTGGCCAGTGCACAGTGTATGGCTTGTGTGCTGGTGCATTCTCCAGCGAAGTATGCTGCAGCCTTTATCCATGCTGACATTCCAGGTAATACACTCAACCGAATCACTCATTATTCAGCTAGTATATTAGGGCATTGAGAAGTAATGTCAGTGAGGTGTTATTGTAGGCAGAATGGAATCATAACTAGGCAATACATTTGAGGGACGTATTTATTCTGAAAAAGATCATTAGGAAGCCTGTGCATGTGCGCAGTCATCCATCATGTAATCTTAGTTAATATTCATGAATTTAAGAATATTCAGCCTCGATGCTGGATCCAGGCAAACCTTTTTTGAAGAAATATTGCTTTTCAAAACTATTTCCACATCGCGGGATCTTTGTTGATAGTCATAAACATTTGAATTTGTACTTGCCCAGGACATTTATCTTTTATAAAAATGTACCTATTGGGTAAAAGGTGAATTTAATAGCACACAATGTGCTACGATTAACATATAACCTTCAGCAAATCACCAGGAAAGTATACCAATTTCAAATGTTTTTCCACTCTATGTTATAAAAAATATTAGAAGAGGAGAAAACACCCCTCATAAGGAAGAGAAAGCACCTTCAAAGCATAAACCACACTTGCTGCACCTAGACTTATCTGAAAAACATGACTAAAAAGAGACTATCCCTTTAAGAGTTCAGAAACCTTCCCTATCCCATCATACACTGTATTGACATTTGCTGGAGACAGCAGTTCTTTTTTCCAGATTGTGATGAGAGGGTCTCAGATCTTTTTGGGGAGTATATAAACTTTTCTTTTTTAACAAAAATCTATTTTATCTTCTCTTTTTTTGTTTAAATTTGTTTATTGGGTTTTAGCATATTACAAAACATATTGGCAAATTTCTGATATAAAGTACCAGTGTGCATTTGTTAACTATAGGTTTTAAGATTTGTGATAGCATTTCATACAATACATAATTAACATTTGTCATTATTACATTCTGGTTGCTACCTTCTTGTTAAGTCCATTCACTTTGTCATTACACTTTCAGTAACAGGCTGGGTTAACATTCCCATGGTTACGGAGTTATGTCTGTTCCCATATTTGTTTATAGGCACAATGCGATGCTTTGTGGAGTGGGTGCGTTCCCTTTTAACTAGCACCAGCTTCGGAACTGCCGGCTGATATTGCTAACTGCTAACTTTGGGGGTGAACTGGGGGAGTTATTAGGGGACGGCGGGGATGTGTGTCGGTGATAGCTGCCGTATGGTTGTTTATATTGTGACATCAGAGTTTGGTTGCGTACATGTGGGGGGATCACATCAATCTATTTTATCTTCTCATGTAATGTTTCACTTGATTTCTTTTTATGCTTTAAGAGTTTCCTGACAGGAATTTTGTTTTTCTGGTCACTCATTCTACATCAGGTATTGCAGCGGTTGAAGAAAGTGGATGGCAAATGGCTCACTTGCCTGTTGTGTGGTCTGCCTTCTCAATGATCATGCTATGGAAGAATGTCCCTTCTGCCAAAAATCTCCCAGAGGACCCCAAAGGACAGTGAGCACATTCACCTCAATTATGTTGGGGGAGTGACCTCAAATGCAGAATCTGCGAGAGGTTCAGGAGTGCCATAAAATGGCTAGTGTAGTTGGCCATTTTACAGGACCTGAGTTCTCTGTCCCAAAGGATTCCCCATGGAGGAAATCCAGGGAGAGATGTAGGCGTAAAAAGCACATCAGCTCTAAACATAGGAATCAGCCTCTATTGACAAGGACAATTGCAGCATCAACGACTGACATAATCAGAGCCTGATCACCACCGTATACTGGCTTGATGCCATTGTCTGCACCAGAGACCTTTGGCCATCAAGTCAGTGGTAGCTGGTGACTTTTAAAAGAAGTGGGGCGTAAAAGATGGTAAGAAGTTTGACCTTAGTGAGTGAAGCTTGTAAGCTTGACTTCCATAATACTTTGTCCAATTTTGAAAACTAGATGCCCAAATGTTACATTTTGAAGTCCATTTTGAGAAGGAATTTGGTCGAAATGAATAAGGAAGCAGCAAGCAAATAATAGTAAGAAAGAGCAAATGTACCTGCACATGCTCTGAGATGGCTCTGAGATTTGAAAGGTGAATTTCGCTGCAAATCACTTAATACACCACTTTGCGATACTGGCTTTCATGACAAATATATCTGATAGAGACTTCTAGATGCAAATTCCTTATCTTAGAAGTATCCCCAGGCGTCAGACTGGATCTGGACATTTATTGTGAGCAGTACCCCTGTGGGCCTGTAGGTGGCAGTGTTCGGCTCTGTGTGGCATCGTTGGCTTCCGCCCCGGAAGTGACGTTAGTAGTACCTATACAGGCGCCACCCAGGCACGCTGACGTCAGTTCTTTTCTTTCCATGCCAGCCAGCGCAGATCCAGTAAGAGCTACTACCCCTTAGTCACTTTTTGACTAGTTTTAAAAAAAATGTTTTTCAGAGTCTTTTCTGAGGTTTACCTCCTGGTGTGGCAGGGATGTCATCGAAGAAGGCCAGCTTCAAGCCCTGCAATGCCTATCACTGACAGATGTCGGTACCAGACCTGCACTTTGTGAGCCTCTGGTGCCTCTAGAGGGACCACAACCAAGGTGTCACATTGCCCATGGGGACATTGTCGTTTTCTCTAAGTCATCATGCAGTTTGCCTGCTGCTTTGCCCACATTACTGCACAACTTTATTTTTGCAATAATTTCTATGGGTGTTTTCACATGAAAACTCATCTCTGTGTTCACTCTCTGCAGGTTCTTGGGATTTTGAATGAACATTGTGAGCAAGGTCAAGCAACAATGCCTCTTGTTATTGTGTTCTGGCCAGGCCTAAGCCCTTAAACAAAACATACTGATGCAGCTGTTGTTTGGACAACGTACTTTGTTTCTATTGGAATGCACAAATAGGTAGCACACACTTGGAGAGGGACCTTTCCAGGGAGATGAGCGAGACAGCACCTATGATGTAGATCTACCATCTATAGGCTAAGGTATACGGTCTGCTGACAAAGCCCAGAGATCTTCTAAAATATAATAATACTACGTCTTAGCAAGGGGAGGGAGGTTAAGCTCTATTGTCTTTCAATGATGACATCTACCTTCATGAATTATGGACTAGCTGCTATGCTGACTATATTTGTACTTTGTGTTTTCCTGCTTGTTGTGGCATGTATACTGCATGTTAGGACACGTTAGTTAAAAGAAATATTTTAAACTGTTTTGTGTCTCTGTCAGATCTTATTGTGGACAAGTACAAGAGTGTGAGCGAAAGGGTGTGTCTTGTTACCGTGATTCCTGAGAGATCTGGGAGTGTTGGTTCTGGGGTGTCTAATCTTCTGTTTCTCTGTGAGTGAGTAGGAGAGCAAATGAGACACTATAGCTAGTTGGTCCTGGGCTCATTGGGTACCAAGATGGTAGGATGACTCAGTCCCTATACACCAAGGTTTTGTAATCCTGCGCATAGTTCTGATTTTGGGCAGAATCCCTGCAACAAAGGCCTGCCCCGAGTGCCACGCCATGCACCCGAAGGCCTTGAGGGAGCGATCCCTCAAGCTTATGGCGGCTCAAAGTGCGACGCCACAACGTTCACAGTCCTGGTTGAGCGGAAGATCCAGGAAGTGGTCACAGAGCCTGAGGTCTTCGCATTCGAAGTTGTCGAGCCATTCGGGTAAGTCCAAGTCCCACAAGACAAAGAACTTAAAGCATGCTTTGACTTCACCTTGTCCGTCTGCCAACTAGACGAGGGAGTGTTTGGGTCTGCTCTGCCTCTCCCTGAGTTTTTTTGGGAGCTGGAGCAACCCCCGCCCAATTAAGCGAATTTTTATAAGGGTATGCACTTCATCATTCGGTGGCTCGTTTACTCTGGCGTGCCTTTGGGTTCCGTGGGTTCAGCAGGGGCACCTGCTGGTCCCACACCCGAGACTCTGGAACCAGTCAGGCCCCAGGGATACACAGATGGAGCTGGATCTGCGCCAGTTGTGCCACCTCAACCTTCTCCAACTCCGAACCAGACGCCGATGCTCCCGGCGCTGCCCGGTGGTGCCATCCCCTTTCACATCCTGACTCTGTTACGGAGCTGGAGGGGCATGCTTTCTGGGCCTGATCCCTATTCTTATGGGCTAAGACAGAGGGAGTATTGGTTGGGGTTGCTGGACCCTGAAGAATACCAGCCTTATGAAGAACAACTTTTCTGTGTTGAGGATCTAGGTGAAGCCAGTGGACTGGATACTTCTCCAGATACTAGCATGGTTTCTCCCCCTACCATAGCTATGGAGGAGGGAGCTTTATTTGTAATAATGGTGCGGAGGACAGCTGAGGTCCTGGACCTTAGCTTGCTCTCAGTGGCTGTCAAGACTAATGACTGCTTCTTCCTTTCTTTGAGGCACTTACTGACGTCTTGCTTGGGACATGGTCCAAACCCAACACGGGGGCTCCTGTGAACAGGACGATTATCCGCCGCCTCTGTCCTGATGCAAGGTACCCCAAAAAGGTTTTCACTTAACACCCTATCCCGGAGAGCTTGGTGGTCTAAGACACCACGTCACACGTAAATCCGGTGCATTCCCTACCGCGGACAGGAATTCCAAGAGGCTTGACAATCTTGGAAAGAAGATGTTTTCTTTCACCAGCCTGGCACTGCTGTCTGTGAGCACCACGTGTCTTTGGGGACGCTATTCCCTTGTGCTGTGGGATACGGTTGCACAGGTGCCCGAGCCATGCTTTCAAGCTATTGCCGATAGGAGGGATGTGGCGAAGTTCATCTTCCGTTGTGGACTTGACACCACCAATCCACTACGTAGAGTGGTTTCATAGACAGTGGCCCTGCAACACCATGGGTGCTAAGGACTACTGTTTTTTGTGGGGATATCCAGTCCTCACCCATGGGCATGCCCTTTGATGTCTCCCGCCTCTTTTGAGTCAAGGCGGATTCGGCGCAGGAGCGCTTTAAGGAAAGAAGGGCTACTGCCAGGTCTTTGGGCCTTTCTATGGCCCCTTGTCACCCTCAATCCGGCTATCACTCCTTTCCTGGCCAGTGAAGGAGCGTGCAACCGCTTCTTTACCCAGCCAGCCACTGTGGCGCACAAGCTTTCCAGCCTCTGTGTGGTCGCGGTCCCTACCGGTCCATGGGTAGGGTGGCCAGCGGTTGGGTACACCAACCCTCCTGCAGCTGCAGCCTCCAAACCCTCCTAGTCTGCCCACTTATCATGGACACTCAGTCAGTGGCAGGATTCGCTATCACTTGCCTTGCTGGCAGTCCATAACATCAACAGTGGGTTTTGCCGATTGTTCGAAGGAACTACACTTTGCCCTTCATGACTACCTCTCCCTCCATGTCGCCAACTTACGGCAGACTTTCCGAGGACTACCTATCTCTTCTCCACCAGGAAGTGATGGATCTTCTGGCCAAAGGATCTATAGAGAGTGCTGTCGTCAGAAGTAGGTTGTGGTTGCTATTCTTTTTTTTTTTTTTTTTTTTCTTTTTTTTTGTTGAAATTTTTATTTGAATACAGGCTGAGGGATATAACATTCATTAATACCTTAATACATGTATTCATCTTTACAATCAGTAAATTGTTTTCGTAATTAAAGAAAGCATAAAAAAAAAAACAAAAAAAAAACACAGAAGAAAAAAAGAAAGAACCAATCAAAAACAGAGGAGAAGATCCACACTATTCCATAAATGTGCCCCAGTTCTTTTTATGTTTGATCAAAGAGCGTGCCCCCCTGAGATTTGCTAATGCTAACTCCATCGAGTGGATCTCGGTTACAAGCGCCCACCAATCCCACACCGTTGGTGGGTCGGGGCGAATCCAAGCTCTGGCCAGAGTTAATTTTGCACAGGACATAAGGATTGAGGCCAAAGCGAGCTGTGGGAAGAAAGTAGGATATATGTCTAGTAAAACCGAAGCGACAGAGAATGAAGGCAGCTGAATATGTTTGATTTCAAGAACCTTCTGAATGTCCCTCCAATAATCTACAAAAGTGGGACAAAAAAACAGCATTTGATCCAAGTCGACTGCAAGAGCGGAGCATTTGGGGCATTTTGTGCGCTCGTTGATAGAATTATTAAAGGACCATCTAGATATAATTTTTGGAGTGTGATATAGCATACAACTCGTTCTAAATTGTTGTAGCCTTCAACTTGAGGATCGTACATTTTCGTTAATATTTGAAAAAGATCGTTCTATCTCCTTCGATGTAATATTAGAGCCTAATAACCTGCTCCATTTATCGGCTAATTTGGAGCAGTCGTTTGATTTAAAACTAGTAAGAAGGCTATAAGTGTTGCTTATTACAGATTTAGTTTCTGTAGAATATAAATAGTTCCATATATCGCTATCAGAATTCTCCGTGAGATGTTTTTTATTGATCAGATAGTCATGTATCTGTCGGTATTTATATCGCATAGTTTCAGGAAGATCATAAAGCAATTTTAAGGCATTAAAGTCTAGAAACCCTTGTGTGCCATATAGGTCCCCTAATACTCCAATGCCCTGCCTTGCCCAGTCGTTATCATTTTGTGCGTAGAAAATCGCTGGAAGCCCAGGGTTGCCCCATAGAGGTAGTTTAGGATGAAAGAAAGTGGTTTTACAGAAGGTTAGTATGTTGTCCCAATTTTTTTTTAAATCTCTTGCAGTCTTAAATTTGACTCTTTTAAAGTAGTTGGGATCGTTAGCACGTAATAGAAACATATTTGAATCTCGTTTTAACATAAAAGAGTGATAGAAAAGTGCGCCTCCTCTGTTTAATAAAGAACGAATGCGTAGAACAAATGTGGACCAAAAATATAACTTGAAATCAGGGAAATTAAGTCCTCCAATATTCGTATTATTTTTCAAAAGACACAGCGACCTTCTGCCTTTTTTATAGCCCCAAATGAAGCTACTGAGTACCCCATCTAATCGTTTGAAAAAAGCATTGTTTAGAGCTAGAGGGATAGAACGAAATAGGTATACAAATTTCGGCAGAACTTTCATTTTAATTAAGTTAATTCTTCCGATTATATTCAAAGGAAGTCTGTGCCATTTTTTAAGTGTAAGTGAGGTAGATTTAATTAATTCATCATAGTTTATGTTATTAATTTCTTGGAGTTTAGCCGTTAATTTGACTCCTAAGTAAGTTGCGGTTTTACAAATCTCAGGGACCGCAACAGCTGGGATATAATTAGCTATAATTTGGGTCTTTTGAATATTGAGCTTGTATCCCGAAACTGTCCCGAATTTCCCAGCCTCAGACACAATACCTTGGAGTGCCTCCACTATGTCTTGTGAGTAGACCGCGATGTCATCGGCATATGCTGTTATTTTTAATTCTTGTGTGCCTGATCTAAAGGGAAGGATTTGAGTTTGAAGTTGAAGGGCGGACAGAAATGGTTCCAGTGTAAGCGCAAATAGAAGGGGAGAGAGAGGGCAGCCCTGACGGGTTCCACGTGAGATTGGGAAGTCTATAGAGGTCAAACCCCCATAGCAAGTGCAAGTCGTAGGATTATCATACAAAGCCTGTATACCTCGTAAGAATTGCCCCCCAAACCCCATTTTGGAGAGGACACACCAAAGATAGTCCCATCCCACACGGTCAAAAGCCTTCTCGGCATCCAATAAGATCATTCCGAGTGGGGTGGATTCTGTTTCTGCTACGTCGAAAGCTGTGATTGCCGTGTTCACGTGTGTGGTTGTGTCCCTCCCAGTTATAAACCCGTGTTGTTGGGGATTAATGATTTGGGGCAGAATAGGAGATAATCTTAAAGCCAAGATTTTTGCGAATATTTTAGCATCAGTATTAATTAAAGATATAGGTCGATATGAACCTCTCTCCTCCTTTGGTTTTTTTTTTTTTTAAAAAGAAGATTATTTTTGCTTTGTTCCATGACTTCGGAGCTTTGCCATTGAGTCCGACATATTGCATTACCTTCAGTAGAAGGGGGGCCAGTTCGCCTAAACATGCTTTATACAATTCCAAAGGTATTGTATCTTCCCCTGCTGATTTCCCTGTCGGTAGAAGGTCTATTGCTTGACATAATTCTGCCTGGGTAATGACATCCGAGAGTGAATCCATACTTAAATCGGTAGGCAAATTTGTTGAATATTTGTCCAGATAGTCCCGTATTATTTCTAAATTTGGTGCGTTTTCTGGAGTATATAAGGTTCTATAGTAGTCTGCGAATTGTTCTACTATATCCATCGGTTGATTATACATTTTGTTGCCACCGCCCCGAATGTTGATAATCTGTGTTCGGGCTCTGTCGTCAGCAACTTTATAGGCCAGGATTTTGCCAATTTTATCCCCACCTTCATATTGTGTTATGTTATATTTATGAATATTTGCGCTGCTCTTTTGAATAAATTTAGTTTTAGCACTATTTTTGAGTAAGGTGAGTTTGAGAGCTATTTCTGTAATTGTTGGAGATTTTGATCGTAGTGCGGAAGCCAACAATTCTTCTTGTGTCGTTATTTCGGATACAATCTGAGCGCTATATTTTTTGTGTTCAGAGTTTTGTCTAATCAAGTATGCTTGGGTAAAGCCCCTGATGCTTGCCTTGCAAGTGTCCCAAACCGTGATACATGTAGCTGTGTTGGTATTAATTTCCAAAAATTCCGTCAGATGTAATTTGAGCTGAGTCAGATATTGTATGTCTGTGACTAAATGCCTAGGGAAGGAGAATGGTCTGGGCGAAGACCGCCTATGTGGTGTAGTAATGGTCAGGATTATTGCGTTATGGTCTGATGAAATCCGGGGGCATATATCCATAGTGCTAAGTTTTAATATATTATCACTAGCCAGTGCCATATCCAATCTTGAACAAGATTTATGAGGTGCGGAGTAATATGTGTATCCTGGTAGATTTGGATTTAAGTACCGCCAAGCATCTTTAACATTGTGGATACGGCATATTTCAAGAATAGAAGACCTGGTTTTATGCATCCTTTGAGAGCTGCCGGAGCTGGTTGTGTCTATTTTATAGTTCATGATGCAGTTGAAATCACCCATAATAATGAGTTCTCCCTCCCAGTCTAAGAGTTTAGTGCTCAGCTGATCAAAGATTATCGGTTCATCTGTATTGGAACCATACACAACACATAGTACATATTTGTAGTTCTCATAGCTAAACTGGGCAGCTGCCCATCTGCCATTTTTGCAAGGGAAGGTCTGTAAAATTTCGATTTTAAATCGTTTATCCTTTAGAATCGCGACCCCTCTTATGGGATGCTCAAAAGTAGAGCAAACCACAATGTCGTAGCCTAGTTGATTAAGTATTTTTTTGTCCTTCCCAACAATGTGTGTTTCTGAGAGAAGGGCGATATGAGGATTGTGCAGTTTTAATTCTGCTGCGATCAATAGCCTTTTATTTTTGTTATTAAGCCCGGCTACGTTCCAGGCCAAAAGCTTTATCTCATGCATTTGTAAGTAATTAAGAGCTTAGCCGTAATACCAAATGGCTTTGTGCATTCCCTGTTGCTTATAGATATGTGACGAGAGATTAGAGCTAATATGTGCGAAAAGCAATTTATTCGATCAGCCTGTAGACATTTTTTTAGTGATTTTAACCCCCCCCAAACCCCCCACCCTCCCCTCCCCCATCCACCCAGGTTCTGACCCCGAACAGGGGAAGAACCACCCTAGTACTAAAGCTGCCGCTGGAAAGGGCAGCGCGTGTAGCAGGTCGTCCAGAGGAGCCCCCCAGCTCCAGCCTCCCATAAGTAAAAAGTCAGTATCTATATTTTATATGCCAAAGCTAAATCTTATCTGTGCCTGTGCTGAAGCTAGAGATATATGCTTCCGCTTCCTTGACATCATTGAAGTAATAAGTACGGCCGTTCTTTATAACCTTGAGACAGGCCGGCTCCTGCAAGTACGCCTGGCCTCCGCTAGATTTGATGGGATCGATCATTTTGCGGAGCTGCCATTGTTTGTTCATTGATTCTTTGCTGAGATCAGACCGGACAAAAAAAGAGAGCTCGCCTAAGGTTATTGGGGCATTAGGTCTTGCTCTCTGCCATACCGCTTGGCGAAGTAGAAAATTTCCAAAGCAAATTATAAAAGGGCGTGGATATTGATTATCCCTCTTTCTCATAATCAGGGGGAGACGATGCGCCCGTTGAATTTGAGAATCCCAGTCCCAGTCTATAAGGTCCGGAAAAGCTTTCTGCAAAAATCCAACCAGATAGGCCCTCGGGTCGGCACCCTCGCGGCCCTCTGGTATCCCAAAGAGTCTCAAATTAGAGCGTCTTTGCCGATTCTCCAAGTCTTCTATCTTTAAGCACAATGACTGCAGTTGAGTATCATGCTTCTCGACAGCAATGGTCATGTTTGTGTTTGATTCTTCGATCTCTACAACTCGCTCTTGAAGTCCTGCAATATCTTGAGATATCCCCCCCAGTTTAACTGCAAGTTCTTCCAACGAGTTTCTCATTTTGTTATTGTCTTCCCTCAGTTGAATGTAGTGTTCTTTCGCTTCAGCTCGTTGATCATTCAATAGCCGGAGAATAGTATCTACTGAGGAGGAATCAGCCAACGCCTGGCCTTGTCTCTTTTTAGGTATACATGCGGGGTCCGTTTGAGATAAATAGAGAGTACTTACAGTTGGGATAGAGCCCTTGGCAGGAGGGGGCGGATTATGATATATTGATGTAAGGGTTGTAGTAGCGATAGGTTGCAGGGCTGTATCTGTACCCGTTGGAGGATCACCCACATACACTTGAGTCAGTAGCGGTTCTTGAGAAGTGGAGCCATCTAGTGAGTAATTAAGCGAGACATCATTTTCTGCTATCGATGTAGCAGGGTTATCTGGGGAAGAAAGGGTTTCTGTTGCGACAGTAGATTCGATCGTACTTGCCCCTGATAATCTTTTTGTCATGTTTTTAACTATACTTTTAGCTTCCATCCACTTTCTTAGCGGGCTTTTTTCCACGTGCGTCTCCTTTAAGTTCTGGGCACTTTTTGTAAGGGATTGATTTAGTATAGTGTTTTTAGGTCCTTTTTTTGCGCGGAATTTACTTTTGAGTTTTCGGCCTCTTCCTGCTCGAGGTTTTGTCTTGAGATCCGTATCCGTGTTGTGGCCATCCGTTTGGCTCTTACCGACCTCATCTTCAGATTTAGTCTCATCTTCTATTCTAATAGTGGTGCCCAAGCCCGCAGGAGAATCTAGCTCCAAGTCATTGCAAGGTTTAATGGATTCAGTAACAGGTGCAAGTGCAAGTGCTTCTGCCACAGGTGTCCCTATGTCTTGCAGGGGACCTTTCGATCTATCAATAAGCTCCGTAGTAAATGGTATATCCAAGAGGGCGGGGTATACCCCCGGGCAGAGCGGTGTCGGGGTTAAGTTTGAGTCAGTATCGGGGGAGGAGATTTCTAGAAAACCCGTTGTGGCAGCCACTATATGTTCCCTTATGGAGTCGGTAGAGATTGTTTGGTGTCCTAAGGGGGTGATACATATAGAGGCTTCTGTCTTTTTTTGTTGTTTGATCCCCTGTAGATTGTAGGTATTTATCCCCTCCTCGTTACTCGTAATAGTAGTGATGGCATCTTTCTGAATTATGAGCTCTAAATTCTGTATAGAGTTGCATGCCTTGTCTCCTGAATGCGCTCCCCCGCCCCCTCTTACCGGAGATCTCGTTGTCTGTGTGGTGGTTGAGCCTCCATCAGGTCCTTTTCAGAGTAAATCAGTGAGCAGGGTCGAAGGTTTCAATATTTGCTTGCTTGAACTCCCTTTCCCCTGTGAGGGCTCCGTATCAACCCTTCCTGTCTCGATGGGAGAGCGTCTGTTATTCTTTGACGCAGGTTCGTCGTCATTGATTGGAGCGTTAGGGAGCACAGCTGTTACTGTTCCGTTCGTTCGTGCATTTGCTGTTTGGGACGCCGCAGGTCTTATCGGCTGTTTGTTATGCCGTGTTGCTCGCTGTGGGTTCTTCGGGGACATCCTCAATTGCCAGGTAAGAGAGATGAATAAGGAGGCAATGCGGGTGCAATTACTTAGCCGGCCACCGCCCGGGCTATTTGAGTGTCCTTTTGGAGTTTGTCGAGGGAGCCGGGTAACCCTCGCATTAGCGAAAGTTATCGTCGGCGTCTTCTGCCTCCGCCTCTGCCTCCAACGCTGTGTCCTTGTGTCAGTGTATCCGACTGCAAGCCTGATTAGGTTCTTTTCATCAGGGAGCCACGTAGCCTGCTCGTAGCTAGTGAAAGCCTTTTTGTTCTTTATACACATCGCAAAACGCCAACCATTGGTATCATTAATGTCATTTTCATTTTCGCCGAAGAGAGTAGAATAGGGGGGAAACCTCCGGGCGAGCTGCTCAGCTCAGGTCCTCACTCCGCCATCTTGGACCTCACCCGGACCGCCAATGTGGTTGCTATTCACGCTACTTTCTGGTGCCCAAGAAGGATGGAGGCCTTTTTCCTATCCCCGACCTAAGCTCTCTCGGTTTCTTCCTCAAGAAGGTGAATTTCAAGATACTCACTTTGGCTCATGTCCAGTCTGCCCTGGATCCTGGATACTGGATGGTAGTGTTGGACTTGCAGGATGCCTACTTTCACATTCCTGTTTTGCCTGCCCACCGGCATTACCTGAGGTTCACAGTGGACCATGAGCATTTTCAATTTGCTGTGCTCCCTTTTGGACTCACCAGCTCCTCTCAAGTGTTCACCAAGGTGATGACTGGTTGCAACTCATCTGCAGAGATCAGGGGTACCACTCTTCCCCTATCTTGACGACTGGCTGTTGAAGGCGGGCTTGCCCCAGGCTGTTGTCTCCCACCTCCAGACTACGGCGGACCTCCTGCATCCGCTGGGGTTCAATATCAATGTGCCAAAGTCACACCTGACTCCCTCTCAGATGCTCCCTCTCATCAGAGCTGATATGGGCACGGTGTAGTTTCGAGCCTATCCTCCCAAATGGCGAGTCCAGGATATTTGGGCTATGATACCGATGCTTCAGCCTCTATCCAGGATTTCGGTGAGACTGACTGAGGCTGCTGGGCCTCATGGCCTCCCGCATCCGGCTTTTGACACAAGCCATTCGCGTATGCAGGCTCTGTAGTGACAACTGAAGTTCCAGTGGGCGCAACATCAGGGTAATCTCTGACACGGGCCAGATCTCAGAGGGAATTGCAAAGGGCCTGCGATGGTGGCTTACAAACCGTGATTGGGTCAGCATCAAACCAGATCTGACAGTAATGACAAATGAGCCACTCCTGGGATTGGGTGGCCATCTGGGAGAGGTGGGGATCAGAGGTCTCTGATCTCTGGTGAAATTCGGACTCCACTTCAACCTGTTGGAGCTCCAAGCAATCCAAAAGGCATTAAAAGCCTTTCTACCCACCATTCAGTGAAGGCTAGTGCAATGTTCAAGGACAACACCACCGCCATGTGGTACTGCAACAAGCAGGGCGGGGTGGGGTCATGGACCCTTTGTCAAAAGGCCCAGTGTCTCTGGACACGGCTGGCCCAGCACTGCATATCCCTGGTAGTTCAACATCTCTGAACGTCAGTCAGAGTGGACGTACTCAGCCGAAGGTGCCTAGCGGATCACGAATGGCTTCTCCATCCGGAGGTGGTGCAACGTCTCTTTCAGCAGTAAAGAGAGCCTGGGTTAGATCTGTTTGCCACTGCCGAAAACACATAATGTCAACAGTTCTGGGCACTGGAGTTCCAATATAGTTCTCACTCGTAGACGCTTTTCATTTCAAATGGAGCTCAGACCTCCTGCATGCTTTTCCTTCAGTACCACTCCTGAAAGGTCTTTTTCAGCAGTGGGGAGAGCCTTTGTTAGATCTATTTGCCATTGCTGAGAAATATGAATGTGAGTAGTTTTGCATGCTGGAGTTTCCAATGCGTCTTTTGCTTGGAGACACATTTTGTCTTGATTGAAGCTCAGGCTTCCTGTACGCCATTCCTCCCATAGTTCTCAAGAAGATCGGGAGCCCTTGTGCCGAAGTCATCCTTGTGGCTCCGGATTGGGCACGGAGAGTCTGGTATTTCAAGCTGTTGAGCGTGGCCATCGGTCTTCCGATAAGGCGGCCCTTACTGGAGGATCTTCTGACACAGCAACAGGGGAGGATTCTCCACCCGAACCTGTCAACACTCTGCCCTATTGTGTGGAGATTGTGAGGCAACAGTTGACTCTTTTAACCTTCTGCCTGAAGTCTATAATGTTATTTGCGCAGCCAGGTATCCCTCTACCAAGATTGTTTGCACCTGCCGCTGGGATAAATTTGTGGAATGATGATCAGAAAGACACATTGATTCCTTTTGTGCTCCTCTTTCTCAGGTTCTCCTGGTAATCTTTCCCTTGCCCGGCAGGGGTCTGCTGTGGGCACTGTTAAGGGATATCTATCTGCAATTTTTGCTATTCTTCAGTTGCCTGACCAATCTTCCCTTTTCCAATGCCCTATTGTACATAGGGTTTTGAAAAGTTTGAAATATATGTTCCCTCCCACTCCGTTTGTTATGCCCCAGTGGGATCTCAATTCTGTCCTCACCTTCCTTATGTGTACTCCCTTTGAGCCTCTGCACAATTGTCCACTCAGGCTCTTTAACATTGTTGATTTTGAGAAAGTCGATGTCAACATGAAGAACGATACATTTATGTGTAAAAACGAAATCGCAACTTTATTTTTATATATATATATTTTTATTTTGTTTATTGAGTTTTCAGAGCATTACACAGCGATTCAATACATTGTTACATCGTACATTTATGTTGAGGGTATTCTTGCATACAGCATATATTATTTACAGCCCCTTGTTAACATATGTGGTACCGAATTCAGCATAAGACCTCTTCATTTACATCCTGAAACATATTATGTTGGCTCGAACATGATATGCCTGATAAATAGCTACACATATCTGTACACCCCATCCTTCCTTTTATTTTATGTGTGGTTAGAGCTTATTCATGTGGACAAACCCTCCGTGCCCATTGCTTATGTCATATATCAGAAGTGCTTCAGACAATGAGGAGAGATTTTCTAGGATGGGGAAAGCCAAGGACCCCTGTCTTCCCCCCCTAATCTCTGTCCCCACACGCTCTCAGATATTCCAGGAGTGGGACCTAAATATCTCTGGGCCGGGAGGAGGTTAGCAATAACGTGGCATAGGTAGTGATTAGCTCCTTACAAAATAAAAGCTCTTCCCCATCCCCATCTACAGGCCACTTTTCTTCTTAGCCAGCAATAGACTCAGAGCTATGAACTTTGTTTGCAGAGGGTAGTTCTGCAGTGTATCCTAGCAGAGCAGGTGATATACGGATTCAGGAGCTCACTATTTCGGGTAATGTCTCCGTAACCTCTTACCAGTATTTCTGTATCACTTCACATTGCCACGCTAAATGATAAAAAACAGCATTATCGCTGTGTCACCTTTCGCAGCATCTATCTTCTCTTAATTTGAAACTGTGTAAGCGCGCCGGAGTAAAATAGGCCTGGTGTAGAAATGTATAATGTATAATCCTTAGGCGACTGCTCGCTGTGATTTCCCCCGTTTGTTTGCAGCAGTAATCCCATTGTTTATCTGCAAGCGTAGGCTCTAATTCTTCCTCCCATCCCCGCCTTGACTCATGTTGTGTGTGAGGTCGTTCTGAGGAAGCAGCCCGATACAATCTAGACACTGCATGTGATGCATCTTTCATTTGATAAAGCGTATGAAGAGTAATACAACCTGAAATAGCATCTTTATTAACAAATTTGCCGGTTGTGTAATCCACATCAATGCCAAACTCAGAAATGCGTAGTCAGGCAGGCTCCGAGACCTAGACCTGAGGTCACGAACTGACAGGTCACATATGGGCGGCACATGGTCTGCAGACAGATGCACAAATACGAAATCCCAAATCAATTCCACAGATAGACACAGCCACACCACCATGGTCCAGAAAGACTGTCCCTAATAAAGGACACATAACAGGAGGGGTAAGCGCGTCCCTCAACACCATAAACTCAGATGCCACAAAAGTTAAGAACATATAGCCAATCAGGACACAGCACATACAGTACAATCAGTGATCACACACTCCCAATGCCAGACATCTGGATACATCACCCACTGGCTGCATTATGTCTACGCAAGGTCGAGGCCCGCCGGGATTCCCCATCAAGTACATTAATTCACGACTTCAAAGGCAGTGGTTCACATTCCTTACCAAATAAGGATCACCAGAGCTGTTTGACATTCAATGAATTGAATATAAACCCATCTCAGATTGATAATAAGTGGAGATGGTGCTCAGACCCCATATCTGTGTTCTCTTGGCCGCAATGTTTAATTAAACAAACTGTTCCTGTTTTGCCAAACGCCTCTTGTCTCTTGTTTTTCAAGGCATTTCATGTTCATACAACATTTTGGCCAGCCACCATTGGAGCTAATTGGTACCTCAAACCCGACTGCAGCCAACGGGAGGGAGACCCCCTTCTGGATGGATTCACATTTGTGCATCAAGGAAGGTGAGCAGACACCATAATTGATTGGAAGTTCTGCTGAATCCGCAGGGCAGAAGTGTGTCCCGAAGCAGCCTTCACAGAAGGTAAGAGACTACATAAGTACCTTAGTAAAGCACTTGGCGTATGGCAAACTAGGGAGAAGCATAAAAAGATAACCTGAGCGCCCTGCCACTGACAGAATTTGGCATATTACCTATTTTTATCTCCTAGCTGATGGTGGGGTGGTTTTGCGTAAGTGTGGAACTGGCGCCTCCTGTGTATGCGTAATTTCTTATTTACTGTCTATGCGGTGCAAAAGGTGAGGGAAATACACACCCTGAACCCTCCCACTGGACCGTCTGTATGATCCACTATTCAACTGTAACACTTGTCCTATGCACACGCTGATATCACTGATATTAGTGTCTAATTATACATCTCATGTCTTTATCACATTCATGTAGTAAAGATAACACAGTGAGATCAATTATTCTTAATGTTTTTCCAATAATAAGTCATTGGGTGTTCTGTTGTTCTTTTATTTCATACGAATTTGCCTAGCCAACAGTGTTTCGCCGTGGGAAGTATCCCAATCGACTTCTGAGGTTCTCTCAGGAGGGTTCTATGGGGTGAGGCTAATCTGATTGGTTGTTCATTATTATTTTGGTCTGTTTTACAAAAATAGGTGGATATGCTACAAAATGAGATGAGGCCTAAGCCTTTCTTTCTCTTTTGTACCTACTGCTATGGTATTTTTTATTTACCGAGGCTCCCATTCCGACGACGGGGAATGATACAAGCTATGGGAATCTATGAAAGTTACCAATACTGGAGAACCAAAGTTACAGGTAAGTAACTTGTTTTCTTTCCCAATGCTCGAGAGTACACTTCCTTCTCGACGGCCCATCAAACCTATGCACGCATAGACTTGTTTTTGACATCCCCACGGGTCACGAGAGACACACGAGAGGTCACAATAGGGACGATGGCTCTCTCGGACCACTCACCTATCTCCCTCAAGCTGCACAAAACCGGTGGACCCCACGTCAGAGATCATGGAGATTAAACCACAAACTGCTCACATATGACCCCAACATTAAAGACATACGAGCAGCGATACAGGCTTATTTAGAGATCAATGACGATCGGTCGACTCTGAAGGATGTCATATGGGGGCGCTTTCTAGCTGTAGCCGCAAGCCTGAATAGAGATAGAAGGGATAAACTGGAGCATTTGGAGTCGCAGATCAAGGAGCTGGAGGGAATGCACCGCCATACAAGTGTGGTCCAAATTAGACGACAACTTAACGCCGCACGGCAGCAGCTGAGGGTCTTGGACTGCGACCGTGCAGAGTATTCTCTTTTGCGCACCAAGCAGCGCTATTACAAGGGGGGAAACAAAGCCAAAAATCTTTTGGCAAACATTCTTCGCGACAATTGTGCGTCGTATTGTAGGGATCAAAAACTCCCAAGGGGAGATCCTCCGATCAGACTGCGACATTGCTGCTACCTTTGAGTTGTTTTATACCGACCTGTTCGCGGCGGACCGCTTGGACCCGACATCGGCCGAGGCCTATGTGCGGGATGCTTCAGTGGCCTCCCTCCCATCCTTAGAAGCAAACAACCTGTAGTGAGGATATGGACACACCGGAGGACATTGCTAAGTTAGCATAAGTTAGTATATGCTTGGCTGCCATTTTGCCGCTTTTGCTCATGTCACTACATGGCACATTTCTCGTAAACACTTTCCTTGCTTACTGTCTGTATTTCATATGTTTAGTTGAACACTCTGCTCCTTGTCTGCACAGCCCTACTGAAGAAACCATCAGCGGACCCCACCGACCTCAAAAACTACCGCCCCATCTCGCTCCATCCTTTTCCGGCCAAAGTCATCGAGAAAACCGTCAACAGACAACTGGCCGCCTTCCTCGAGACGAACGGATCCCTCGACCACTCGCAGTCCGGCTTCCGGGCCAATCACAGCACCGAGACTGCCCTCATCGCAGCCACCGACGACATCTGAGCTTTGCTCGACAACGGAGAAACAACGGCCCTCATCCTCCTGGACCTCTCCGCGGCGTTCGACACGGTCTGCCACCGCACACTAGTGCAGCGCCTCAACAACATCGGTATCCAGGAGAAGGCACTGGAATGGATCATCTCCTTCCTCGCCGGAAGAACACAGAGAGTCTGCCTCCCCCCGTTCAGATCCGAGGCCACCGAAGTCATCTGCGGCGTACCACAAGGATCATCACTCAGCCCCACCCTCTTCAACGTCTACATGAGCCCCCTCGCAGCCATCGCACGCCAACACAACCTCAACATCATCTCCTACGCCGATGACACCCAGCTGATCCTCTCCCTCACCAACGACCCTGCCACCGCCAGAACCAACCTACACGAAGGGATGAAAGACGTAGCCGAGTGGATGACGAACAGCCGCCTGAAACTGAACTCAGATAAGACGGAAGTCCTCATCCTGGGATCATCACCCTCCGCCTGGGACGACTCCTGGTGGCCCCCTGCCCTTGGCAGCACACCCAAACCAACAGACCACGCGCGCAACCTGGGTTTCGTCCTGGACTCCTCCCTCTCCATGACCAGACAAGTCAACGCCGTCTCCGCATCATGCTTCAACATCCTACGCATGCTACGTAAGATCTTCCGGTGGATCCCCACCGAAACCAGGAAGACGGTCACCCAGGCCCTCGTCACCAGCCGACTGGACTACGGCAACTCCCTCTATGCCGGAACCACAGCCAAACTCCAGAAACAACTCCAGCGCATCCAGAACGCCTCAGCACGCCTCATCCTGGACATTCCCCGACACAGCCACATCTCCGTACACCTGAGAAACCTGCACTGGCTCCCCGTCAGCAAGAGAATCACGTTCCGACTCCTCACCCACGCACACAAAGCTCTCCACAACCAAGGCCCAAGATACCTCAACGACCGCTTGACCTTCTACACTCCCACCCGCCAGCTTCGATCAACCAGCCACGCCCTCGCCGCCGTCCCCCGCATCCGAAGATCCACAACAGGAGGAAGATCCTTCTCCAACCTGGCTGCCAAGATGTGGAACTCCCTCCCCATCCACCTCCGCCTGACCCAAGACCACCTCTCCTTCAGGAAGCAACTCAAGACCTGGCTGTTCAAGCAGTAGCGGACCCCCCTCCCCCAAGCGCCTTGAGACCCTCTGGGTGAGTAGCGCGCTATACAAATGCTTGATTGATTGATTGATTGAGCGTGTTCAAGGTAAAAAAACAATGAGCTCTGTTGAATTGCTTTGGTCAATCTCACGTCCCTAGCCATAACATAGAACACAGCTGCAATCCTGGAAATCTGGTGCTTTTAATATTGCCTTGCATGCATGGTAAGACACTTGGAGAAAACGCTTTCCAGGATGGAAGAGCTGTGAATGTAAATTCCTGCATCTGAAATCGTAGGTATGGGGACCCCCTGACAAAGCCTGGAGGTCTTCTATAATTATAATAAACTAGCTTCTAGCACGGGGAGGGTGGCAAGGCGCTATAGTCCTGTTTCCACTATCATTATAATATGATTTCCCTGTTTGCTCTATATGGAATTGTAACTATGCTGATTTATTTGATCTTATGCATTTTGCTGCTAGTATTGACTCGTGTACTGCATTATAGAGCACGTTAGTTAAAATAAACATTTTATACTTTGACTCTATTTACTATGTTGTGGACAAGTACGAGAGTTTGAACGAAAGAGTGTCCCTGTTCCCACGTATTCTGAGAGGAACGGAGTAGCATGTTCTAGGATGTCTAATCATTGGTAGCTGCGCTGTAGCACTGAGAATGAATGAGACACTATAGGTAGTCGGATAGGGGATCTGGGTACAGAGGTGGGTATTTTGGTACACCACTAGAGACTGAGGTCCTGGTTTCCTGCGCACAGTTGTGTATATGTGCAGAATCCCTGAAACATGGCGCACCTAACGTTTGGTCTGGTTCTTAATTACGAGGCACTTTAGTAGTTCTTGTGCTTGTCCATGATACCCTCGCTTCTGTTTTCCGGTAAACAACTGTGATGGCGTGACCTACCTATATTGATATTTTTATAGGTTTTCCTTCAAGCTTGATACATTAAAAGGTTTTATGGTTCTTTTTGAGTTACTTCCCTATTGCGCTGCCATGCATTAGGTTGTTGTTCTTTTTTCCCAATATGGCCGAGGTTGATATTGCGGCACATAGCCACGGGGCGCTCTGTCGTCATTTGACTGCATATGCAGTGCCCAACGCGGGTATCTCACACATTTTTGTGGTAGGAGCTGATCCGGCTCACCACTTTGAGGTGTTTTATTGTTGGGTTACGTTTCCAGCAGTGGATGGTGATGATAATTTGTTCCATACCTACACTCACACTGCAACCCCTATAGCGTATCGGCCATATACAACTCTGGAGGTTCCGATTTCAGCATGGCAACACCGTATTTGATTTAATGGCGCCCTACCCCACACTGTGACTTTGGTCCGGTTAGGCACTTTGTCAATTTCGGGGGCCACTTAGCCACTTTTGGCCGGGTACTCACCACATCCACGTTATCTAGCGGTCCCTGTAGACGAGTTACGCGTCTTGCACACCTCCTTGATTGAGGTCCAATATGTCTCACACAATCTTCAGTTGGAAGCACCTGGGGTTGCTGCACAACCAGCTGGACCTGTTGGACTTACTATTAGTCCAGTTATGGTTAATTTGGTTATGTGCAAGCGTCCACAGAATAAGGAAGATTTCCCCTATTGGGTTGCGGTGAAATTTGACCAGCTGGAAGCGGTATTTCCAAATACAACTCCTATGGAGAAACACAAGATTCTTACTATTAGTTTACAGAAAGACTTAATACCAGAAGTAACTGATTGTGAAAATTGGGGTAAAGTGTTCATGGCGGTATATGCGAAATGTTTCGGCGCACCATCTATGACTGTGCTCCCCTCTGTGATTAAGTGTGTTCAAGATGAACACGGACCTGAGGCGGCTGTGGAGTTAGAGATGAGGTTGGTCGGAGTGTTTGACGTAGTTGCTGATCTGATCCATGCAAATTTCAAGGGAGATGCAGTTAACTTTCAAGTGTCTAATGCTTTGCACCTTGTCCGGGATGAGGAGAAAGCCCGCGAATTACCAAAAATGATTGCAGAAGATTATAGAACAATTGGGCGCAATAGTTTGGGAGTTAAGCCTTTCGCTAGAATACCAGCACAACAGCAGACACAGACGGCTCAGTCTGCTAGAGATGACAGCCCCAATTTTCCTAAAAAGAATTGGAAAAATAAAAAACGGGGGAAGCAACAACAGGCACAGGGGTCGTGTGCAGCGTCACTGGCTCCCGAACCTTCTGAGCGCACTTATGATTTGCGCGACGCGCGAGAATTAGGTCTCCTGACAGGTTTCCGGTTCCTGATCAGCGTTCTCCTCGTTCTTCACAGGCAACATCGGGCTCACAAGCTGGTGGAGGGGAACGCCAAGATCGCGGCAGAGGTCGAGGTGCCCCGCAAGGACGTGAACAGCCGCGTCAGACTGACTGCAAAGGGAAACAAGACGATTTCCTCGTCAGCGCCCGCCTTTTCAGAAAAAGAAGTTGCTGCATTAACAGCAAAATATTATATCTAACAACAATGTCTCAATGTGGGATTCATTGGAAAGACAAGTTATGTCAAAACAAGCCATACAGTAGAATACTTATTAGAGAAATGAATCCAATAGGGAAGACACAGGGAGACCGAGGGTGTAGGGAAATATATATTTGAAGAATGTTCAGCACATGATGGACATATTAAGTCATATGTACATATCATACAGGTGAAGAGCACTGCGTGACAATTAGTGGCAATGTAACCAACAGAATACTGTGCACAAGTGCTCGTGGAATTTGTGACGGCGCAAGTGACAACTAAAGTGGTATATACAGCGGTGAAGGAGGCGCAGCATAAAAAACAATGGTACATAAATCTGGCGGAGTTAGGGCATTCACACAGTTGATGTGAGAATTTTCAAGGAACAGTGGAGCAAATGCCCATGGACAGAGGGGCGCCAAAATTAACGCTGTTGAAGATTTGTTGACTTCAACAGCGTTAATTTTGGCGCCCCTCTGTCCATGGGCATTTGCTCCACTGTTCCTTGAAAATTCTCACATCAACTGTGTGAATGCCCTAACTCCGCCAGATTTATGTACCATTGTTTTTTATGCTGCGCCTCCTTCACCGCTGTATATACCACTTTAGTTGTCACTTGCGCCGTCACAAATTCCACGAGCACTTGTGCACAGTATTCTGTTGGTTACATTGCCACTAATTGTCACGCAGTGCTCTTCACCTGTATGATATGTACATATGACTTAATATGTCCATCATGTGCTGAACATTCTTCAAATATATATTTCCCTACACCCTCGGTCTCCCTGTGTCTTCCCTATTGGATTCATTTCTCTAATAAGTATTCTACTGTATGGCTTGTTTTGACATAACTTGTCTTTCCAATGAATCCCACATTGAGACATTGTTGTTAGATATAATGTACCGCCCCAGTCTCACTGTGGTTTATGGGCTACCTCCTGTGGTCTGTTACTGTTAACAGCAAAATATGTCACAGACGGTGAGAACCCGGCTCCGGAACTTAACATGGGCAGTAACCGCTAGACAGCGCAGCAGAAGTTACCATAGGGCGGGAAGCACTGCGTTCATTTCTGGAGGCGACAGCAACTGAAACTTTCATCACAGCTGGCACCCGAGTGGCTCCCTCTGACAGATTATATGACATAGTTCTTCTCATTGAAGGTGACATACAACGTGTAATAAAAGGGATTTTTTGGGCAAATCTAACTTCTTCGTATGACATACTTTTGGCGGAAAAAGATTGGCCGCCGCCTTTTGTTCAAGCCGCTCCCCGAGGAGAGGAGGTAATACTCCCAAGTTTTTCACATAAAGTATAAAAGGAGCAAGTAAAGGCTTTTGCAGAGGAGTGGGCTTTGGTGCTTACAGCGGCTGTGTACCGAAATCGGGTGGGCTGGGATAAAGATTCTCCCCGCATGAGATACCATTACGGTCTATGCCACAGCCACAACCCCAATATCCCCTCCGGCGGGAAGCATATGCTCCGGTAGCAGATATTCTGGATCAATTAGAGTATGTGAGACATATGTGTCACCAATGAATAACCCTCTATTTACAGTATCAAAACCCGATGGGTCGTACCGCTTAGTTTTGGATTACTGACATTTGAACTCACATTGTCGAACTTGTGCGGTGCAGAATACCCATAGTTCAGCGTTAGTCGACAGTCTTGTTCGTAAAAAATATAAGACGACACGACATTTCCAAAGGCTTTTACACCCACAATCTATCCCCTGAAATCAGTCAATGGACCGCCTTAACAGCGGGCAGAAAACAAAAAAATATTACGCGTTTGGCAATGGGCTACAAAAATAGCCCTGTTGTTTTCGACGCCCGTATTGTCTCTTTGTTAGACAGCATAGACGAAGACGCTTACTCGTACGTTGATGACATTTATCTGACGGACGACGAGTTATGGCCGCATCTTTTTCGCGTGGATCGCATCATAGTATTGTTTGCAGACCATGGTTACAAGTTTAACTTTGCGAAATCACACATTGCAGAGTACACAGTGTTGTTTTTGAGCTTCTTGGAAAAATGCACACGTTTGTGCCCTCCGTTTACGCAGAAGAAATTACAGTCTTTACTGTTTTTTTTAAATTTTGTTAAGACTTACATCCCCGATTATGCCCAGCGTATCAAGCCTTTGTATGCTTTGATACAACCCTCTTTTTCAAAGTCCTGCTGGCTTCAGGAACATTCCACTACACTGCAAGCTTTGTAGTCTGATCTTATTGAATCAAAATTCTTATTGGCTCGTGATAACCATACTAACCTGGTGATAAGAATCGTCCCAGGCCATGTGAGTTTCACATACTTGACGTTTAATGAAGGAGACACAGTGCCTATTGCTTACAAGTCACATTTGTACACTTCAGCAGAATTGAGGTTGTCCAACATTGAAAAAGTTTTGACAGCTGTCCAGATGGCGATCCTAAAGGAACGCACACTTGCACAAGGGAAACGGATTTTGGTTGTAACACCATGTCCCGCTCTTGAAGAGTTGACAAAGGTAAGTGTACCAAACTCAAAGGCTATGCATCCCCGTTGGATACAATGGGCCACATCGTTGACCTCTCCGGATGTCACGTTTATTTTTGACTCTTCATTGAGGACGCAGGAGTTTTTACAGTATGAATTTGTTCATCCTCCTCCCCTGTTGATGCGCCCACTTGAGCAGTACCAATGTATCATTTACACTGACGGTTCAGCGCAACCAGCAACCGGGTCTAAACATTCTTACTCGGAGGCCTGTGCTATTGTGGCAGGTGCTATAATGAACGGAGAGTTCAAGTCCAATGTTGTCCATACACAGGCACTAGGTGACTGTACCGCCCAATTAGCCGAGTTGCACTCTTTGGTACTTGCTCTGGAGTTTGCAGATCCAAAAGTGACTACTTTAATTGTAAGCGATTCTTACTACTGTGTTCACTCTTTAATGACAACGTATTCTTTTGGTCTGAAAATGACTATTGTGATTTTAAGGGCAGCACAATTAAACATAAAATGCTTTGGGTTTGAGTCGCAGGTCTTAAAGACCGTCTGCCTCTCACACAAGTAATTCATACTCTTGGTCATCAGCGTGTAGGAGTGCACGCAGTTGGTAACAGTTCGGCAGATGAAGCTGCCAAATCAGCAGCAGCCACGTGTTCAGTTGTAGCAGTTATGAGATCCATGAATAAGATTGCTAATGACATTTTGGCAGCAATAGCTACTACAGAGAAGGGTGATAATTATCCGCAGGGTTTCCCTTCCAAATACTCTATCATTTAAGTCCTGATAATGTTCCTTACGTGAGAATTAACGACGTTGGTGACAGGTTGTGTCTCAATGCGGACCGCAGGCCTGCACTGATAACAGCCACACACGAAGGAATGGCCTCGGCGCATGCTGGAGTGTCTGCGCCTGTTTCTATCTTGCAGCAGCGTTACTGGTGGCGCGGCTTATATAAACAAACCCGTAATTACATGCTTTCTGTTTGACATTTGTCAGCAGATCAAAACGCCTACGGCAACGTGCCCACCACAAACACAGCTGTGCATTTCTAATAAACCTTTTGGTGTGTTTATTTTGATCACTGCGGTCCTTTTTCCTCAGATACTGTCTATAAGTTCATCTTAGTTGCAGTTGATTTGTGCACACGCTTTCTTTGGGTTTGACTACAAAGAAGTGCTGATGCCGAACTGTCATCAGGGATTTGCGTCTTTGTGGAAATTTTTGCATGTGGCACCTTCCATTCGGACCAAGGTCCCACGTTCGCTTCTAAGGTGTACAAGGAAACCAAGCGGTCTTTGGGGGTGCAGGTCAAATGTTCGTCTCTATAAAGGCCTGAGGGCAATTCGGTTGTGGAACGAATGAACTGTGACTTAAAGCAATCCTTGACAGCTAGGGTAATAGGGACTGGCAGGAACTGGTTTTCCCATTTGTATAGCATACAGCGTGCATTAAATAATCTCCCTAGAACAGTGGTTCCCAAACTTTTGACTCCTGAGGACCCCCTCTGAATCACTACTGGAAGCCGAGGAACCCAAGCAATTTGTACAATGTTCCGGTGTTGGGATTATGGCCTGCGCATTGAAGAAGCTAACTCTGGCATCAATATCCATTTCCGGCCCTGCTCTTCGGCATGAAAATGTTTGTGCCAGACCTTGATGGTCTAGACATAGCGGCGTCTGCCGCATCCTTTGAGGTAGATAATCATTGTACTGTATTACAGAAACTCCAAGAGACCTGTGACAGTCTTGCAAAGGAACATTTGCCCTCACCCACTGATGCTGTGCTGCAGATTGCAGGGTACTCGTACAGTCTTTTTACCCCCACTTCCTGGTCGAAAAGACAATCGATACATCTCAGTTGACAATGTCAAGCTACAACATCTGGCCGATCCTGAACAGCATCATACCAGCGGTGTCTACAGCAACAGTATCTAGAGATCCAGGTTTGCCTGCTTCTAACACCACGCAGGATGACACCGCCATTGAGATGGATTTTGTTAACAATCCTTGGCTGTTACCACCTTCTTCCCCAATTAATGAAGAAACTGAATATGCATATCCCACTACAATGTCATTGCCTGGCTTGCGACCTGAAGCCATTAATGAATCACGTTTTTCCTTTGACTCACATTCCACATCATCAAAGGCCCCTTCCAAATTTTCCATTTTTGTCGCCTGGTTTAAACGCACTTATTTGGTTCCACCTTGGACTTACATCTGGTTGGTGCTCTTCGCAATTTTTTTGTTCATGTTCATTGGTTTTGTAACATTTTTCTTCCTTCTGATCAATGGCCACTATCTCCCGGAACGCTTTGCTGTTAAACTGGTTGATGGAACTTTAGCTCCGCACTCTTGTTCTCACATCATGAAAAGAGACCAGACTTTTGTCAACATCACTGCCTGGCCAGTTGTCAATGACATAGTTTGGGGTGCTGTCGATTTTCAAATCCATGGACCTACTGAGATCATTAATGTCCCAAATGTACTTCGCGTTTCAATGGGTGATGTAGTGAAACATAACATGAGATCAGATGATTGGGACGTACAAGCCGTCCAATCCTTGTTCTCAGATCTGTATGCCGATTTATTCTGCTATCAGCACTATGGTCATCATTATCTGCATAAAGCTAATACATTTAGAAATGTTTTTAATTAAACACAAAGGGAGCATTGCCTGGCTCCTTTGGGAGGCAGCTCTAAAACGTTTTTGAAAAAATTCACCTTTTTTACAGATGTTGACACATCAAACCCTGGGTCGTTCTATTTTAAATTAAATGTTTCTTCTAATTCTAAAGTGATGCTCACCCACACTAAATTATTATATTCTAAATACTTTATTGATGATTTAACAGTTGGGGGCTATGAGCTGTGGAAGTCAACAATTGATCTTAAATCTGTCTGGGGTTCTAAATCTTGGCAGGTGCAAGGCACAGAGGCGTTACACCGTGCATGCCTCATCCCAACACAGATTTTATTTTTAAATGACTCGATTTAACAAAAACTACCTGTTTTGGTTTGGCAACTTCTAAGCAAATGAATGCCCCTGCTATTCCTGCTCTGGCTGCATATCAGAACTGGAGCGGTTTTACTAATTATTCCATGGCCGAATTACAATCACTTTTTAAAAATGACACCTTTAATCTGTCTAGTCTGGACCCCCTAGGTTGGTTAATTTGGCAGACTAGTTCAGATACTTGCCAACTTGGTTATTCGCAGGATAGGCCTGATCCTCGTTTTACTAACACCCATTCAGTTACCAAATATTCAGTCGGGAAACTTTGTCAAAATTGGTTACAACACTCGTCACTAGCTTCAGTTAAACAACATTTGTAGTTATTATCAGGTGAAATTGATTTGACAGACTTTGTAAAGGGACCTGCTGGTCCTAGATCAAAAAGGTTTATTTATGCAGCTTACAATTAAATCTGGAAACTATCCCAAATTGAAGCAGCTTCACGTTTAAGGGCAATAGATAAGGCTAATCTTGAAAAAGTGCTTGCTGTTGTTGATAATAGTATTAACACACTTTCTTCCCGCATTTACACATTGGACAATATTGTTTCGTCTGTTGTTGACATCGTGCAAGAGGATGTTTCTGTTTTGTATCATGGTCAGAATCAATTGTGTTCAGTTATGCAATTTTCATGGACTTTACAGACTCTAAAGATGGGGAAAGTTCTATGGGATTACTTGAACGCGTCATTGTTATTTTTGCCATTTAACATGACAACAAAACAACAGTTTATGTCCATGAAAGATGCTACGTATTCTCTTCTGCATATTAAAAGGTTAGACCCGTTACCATTCTCTGTGGCGGAAACAGACTCGGCTGTCTGGCTCATCCATGGGGTGATAACTCTCCCTTTTTCCTTGTTTAAATTTACCTCATGCATGAAACACTATCCACTAGGCTGCTTTGAACCCTTAGGAAGTGAATTTCTGCACAAAGTTTAGTGATTACCTTTCACATACAGATGCCTTAGGGATGACAAAGAAGTATACCTAACTGGGGAATCATGTGACACCACAATAGGTCATTCCTAGTTTGTAAGCACATCCAGTTGCATGGCGCGTGTAACCTAAGGGCCCCGAATCTTGCTTGTGTTTTAAAAGGTATACCCGTGCCGTCTATAACACTCACTTTCACTCTGCTTGCAAACCGTAGTTATTTGCTTTTAAATAATGAAGAATGCTGTGGCGTATTAGCCGGCATCCCTTACATAGTAACGGTTTCTCACCGTGTGGTTTTCTGTAAAAATGTCCTTTTTCCACCCTCACTTGGGAGACTCGATAACTCGATTTGGCCTTCCATTCCAACCTTGAAGGCAGACTTCAACAAGTTGAGCAGAATAAGAGCATTGTTATCTCAAAAAGAAGTTGCGCTCACATCTGCCCTTGAGACATTCGTCCTTCACGTGACTAACACCCGTACAGAGGTGCAATCCCTTCTTAATACAGACCTCCCACTACATTTCGGTGCGTTAATTCACACTATCTTCAATGCTTCTGATACTACAGGCATTGTCCATTTTTGTTTAAAGCTGTAGGATCTGTCCTTGTGACCTCTTTTCAATCTATATTTGGTGTGATACCATTATTTATTCATTCTATTTTTTCCAGCGTCTTTGGTGGCTTGCCACTGTTACTTGCTTAGCCGCTGGGGTTTCGCTGTTGATTTGCCTGCTACGAAATGGATGTTCTTCCTGTGGCTCTGCACGTGAAACTACGGCTGCAGATTCTCCGTAGCCGTATGCTTGACTGCTACGGTGCTCTGCCCCTGGCCCCACTAAGCGTGGCTTATGGATTATCTTTTCGCGCTGCCTACTACACTTGCGTACAACCTGTATTCAACTGCTTGGATTGTCCATTTCAATGGGCATTGGATCTTTGCCTCTCCAATACAGCATTTACTCCACATGATTTTGAACTGCTAATGAGTCCCTTAGTGGCCCATGAGCAGAAATGTTCCGGTGTTGGGATTATGGCCTGCGCAGCAGCGCTGGGAGTTTTGGCTGAATGGGATATCTTTGCAGCGGCACATGATTTCCTACAACATAGTTACAGTGAGTATCACTCAAGTTGTCCTTTAATGGTGCTGGAAGCGCACGTGATTGAGAACATATATGTTCATTCACTCTACTTAATTAGATGGCAACGCTTTTTTCTGCCGAGAACAATTACTTCCTCTTGGAGGCTATTGCAACATACTGTTCGTACACCCTGCTGGATTAAATCAACCGCCCTATCCAAGCTGGATTTGTTTTTTACTTTTTCATTTTTGTGTGCCTTTTTGGACACAAACTATTTTTTTCACTCTCTTTCTATCTCCTCACATTCCCCGCAAATCAGAATTATTACTGATACAAATGTTCTCGATTCTTGCTCGGACTTTTAAAAGCTGTGTTCTCTCTAAACCCACTGTCCCATGGACTGACCAAGGGGAGGGTGTAGTGGGGATATGGACACACCTGAGGACATTGCTAAGTTAGTTTAAGTTAGTATATGCTTGGCCGCCATTTTGCCAGTTCTGCTCACGTTACTTCATGGCACTTTTCTCGTAAACACTTTCCTTGCTCGCTTTCCAGGATAGAAGAGCTGTGCTTGTCCGGAGATCTAAATTCCTGCATCTGAAATTGGAGGTATGGGGTCCCTCTGACAAAGCCTGGAGGTCTTCTATAATTATAATAAACTAGCTTCTAGCACGGGGAGGGTGGCGAGGAGCTATAGTCCTGTTTCCACTATTATTATAATATGATTTCCCCTTTAGTTTTATATGGAATTGTAACTATGCTTATTTGTTTGATCTTATGCATTTTACCGCTAGTATTGGCTCGTGTACTGCATTATAGAACACGTTAGTTAAAATAAATATTTTAAACTATACTTCGACTCTATTTACTCATGTTGTGGACAAGTACAAGTGTTTGAACGAAAGAGTGTCCTTGTTCCCACGTATCCTGAGAGGAACGGAGTAGCATGTTCTAGGATGTCTAATCGTTGGTAGCTTTGCTGTAGCACGGAGAACAAATGAGACACTGTAGCTAGTCGGATAGGAGATCTGGGTGCCGAGGTGGGTATTTTGGTACACCACTACACACTGAGGTCCTGGTTTTCTGCACATAGTTCTGTATATGTGCAGAGTCCCTGCAACAAAGCTAAATGGGGAAATCCATTCGGACGAGGTCCCACGAGCCATCCGGGGACTTACCGGCCGACTTTTATAAAACCTTTGCCCTTGACTTTGCCCCCAGGTGCTTGTCTGTCTTTTTAATTCATTTAGCGATACCGGAACCCTGGCCCCAACAATGGCTATGGCGGACCAGGTGGCTCAGACCCCTCCGTGGATCCAATTTACATGGACATTTTATTTATAAAATTGCCATATACGTCATGGTGCTTTGGCATCAATGGTGCATCATGTACTCATGCTTTGTTTGGAGTTTGTTTTATTTTTCGAAAATAAAATAAAAATATTCAAAAAAACAATGGCTATGGCGGAGGTGGTCGTGATATCCAAACCGGGCAAAGACCCACTGGACTGTGCATCTTACCGTCCCATATCTTTATTAAATGTTGATCCGAAAATCTTTACCAGCATACTCGCAGCTTGACTGGCTCCCTATATGCAGGGACTTGGAGACCCGGACCAATCAGGGTTCCTCCCAGAGCATAACTGCAGCGTTGGAACGCGGCGATTGTGCCATTTCTTGGATAAGATCCAGTGCACTCAACAACTTGCGGTGCTGCTCTCGGTGGATGCCGAGAAGGCATTTGACCGGGTCCACTGGCCATACCTGACGCAGGTGCTCTATAGATTTGGAATCGGAGACTGATTTTTGAGATGGGTAGAATGCATATACAATGACCCGGAGGTGCGCATCTGGGTGAACGGGGTTGCCTCTCTGCCTTTTTGGATCAGGAGGGGGACTCGGTAGGGGTGCCCACTATCGCCCCTGCTTTTTGCACTCTACATGGAACCGTTCGCTGAAAGAGTCTGCCAAAACCCGGCTATCTCAGGGATCGGGATGGGAGACAGGGCACATAAAGTTTTGCTCTACGCAGACGATGTTGTGCTCTTCCTCACGCAGTCATTAACCTCCCTGCCTCCCTTGCTCTGTGAAATTGAGACCTTCAGTCAGGCCTCGGGGTTTAGGGTCAACAACCAGAAAAACGCAAGCTCTTAGCTTAACCCTTCCTAAAGCTGAACAACAGCAGCTAGTGACGCAGTTCCCATTTACGTGGGCCTCCGAAGGAGTCCCATACCTGGGGCTGCGGATATTCCCCACGCTGGACAAAACAACACAGGTGAACTACTCAACGCTTCTAACTGAGGTCCAGGGGGAGCTCTTGAACTGGCTGGGTAGACTGGCGGCCATTAAAATTACCCTGTTAACATGTATTCTGTACGTGATGCAGGCGCTCCCGCTTCGGCTGCCGCACCGGCTAGTGCCACAGCTGTAGCATCATATCTGGGGCTTTATATGGGAGGGAAGATAGCACGTATGGCACGACATCAGACATATCAGAGGCAGGAGGATGGGGGGCTTGGCTTCCAGTCAGCACAACTGCGATACTTGATTGAGTGGTATAAATTGGAGTCAGACAAACTCTGGTGTTTTATTGACAGCTCGATTGCAGGCATGCATATCTGGAAGGTACCTTGGCTCCCGAAACGACATTGTCCGGTCGGGGCCTATGTCTCTCCGGTTCTAAGGGCCACTCATGGGGTGTGGGACAGGGTGCAAGAATCTTGTGGCTTCTCAACTTCTGTGTCGCCACTGACTCCTTTTATAGGCAACCCAGACTTCCCCCCGGCAAGAACGGGAAACAGCTACCTTAAATGGCAAGAGGCCTACTGTAAATGAATTTGAGACCTTTTTGATGAAAAGGGAGTAATGGAATTTTCCGGCCTTATTTTAGACTTTGGAGTCCCTAAGGATGAGTATTGGCAATATCTTGCCCTGCGCCACCGGGTGACACAAGTACCCCCACGCTAGCTGCCCCCTCACTAAGTTTGAGCTGTGGTACATAACTCTGACTTCAGACAAGCACCTGCTGTCAGACATGTATACCTTTTTGAACGCAAGCACCTACGTATAGCACTAAATCCCCTGCGTAGCGCCGGTGGGAGTCTGAACTTGAGTGCAAATTCTCCCCTAGAGAGTGGCATAATATGATCCATGGGCCAGGGGAGGGAGGGGGGGAAATGGTCTCTGGTTGCGCCTTTGCGAAATGCCTGGCACCCTCACACATATCCTCTGGCATTGCCCGAGGATACAAGCGTACAGGGACTCGGTCCTGCGGGACATATACACCATCTACCACACAGACATACCCAGATTTCCCAGCTACACATTATTAGGACTCCCCAGCGCTCTTACATACCCTCTCAAATCAAGCTAAGAGAGAACGATTACTTTAGCGCTGGGCGCCGCCAAGCAGGTATTGCTCTCTAAATGGGGAACAGATGAGGTCCCGACCTAACTGGATTGGCTACATACGGTGTGGCAGACGCTGGGCAGGGAAAGGATCACGGTGAGCCTTACTCACACACTCCCCAAATTTGACAAAACTTGGGCCACCACCATATAATTTTTATCTAGGGAATACACAGAGCTCACTTGCCCGAGACCTTCAAGTCCTCCGGCTCACCAAAGCACCTCCCTTCATGGAAGATCAAACACACACATGATAGAATACCCCTACTGTGGACTTAATGCACAGCATTGAGACACAGCCTACTCCTAAAACACGCAGGCCTATCCTGCTTCCTGCTTTCTGTCCTTTCACCCTTTGCTTGAGTTGAATATTCTATTTTTTTTTAAACACACTTTATTGATTTTATTTTCTTTAGCCTTGTACATTCCTGGATACAGTTGTTGCATAGTTAAAGTAGAGATGTAGTTTGTCATTTACGTTGCATGCCATCAAGTTACAGCTAGTATACAGTTGCTATCTTGCATAATTGACTAATTAAACACGCTTCATTGTCATTCTACTAGTGTTAGCTTGAGTTGAATATTCTTTACTGTTTCCCACCAGCTACTGGATGTAGGTGGCGGCTATTGTTATCCTTTCACTATTAAAATTAATAAAAAAAGATTTAAACCATAAAAGTGTTTCTCAGTGTCACTGTTTTCTTAACTCTGTTGGTATCTTAGAGGAGTGAGTAGCGTTGGTGGCTTGGGCCACTGGGGATGATACAGATGGTACTCTTGGCCACTGAGTGTGATACAGGGTGCGATTAGGATAATTAGGAAAAATACATTGGAACAGGGAAACTAGGTGTAACGTGTGGCGAAGAGGAGCCTGTGGTTCTCAAGTTATTCTATTTTTTCGATGAACTATTACTATGACCTTTGTCCCAGAGCCGATATTGGCAGACCATCAAGCTCACTAAGTTCTGTGTACTGCGCAGAACTTCCTCTGGTCACAGGATAGCATATGCTATGAGCGCAGATTTTTGACAAATGATGATTTATTTCTCTGGCCATTTTTGTTGCGCTTGATGTATTGTATTTGTGATGTTATGGTGCTGTTAATTATTGCAAACCGTATTTCCTGCAAAAGTTGATCAAAGATTGTCCTACGTGTTGTATTTTTTTGAACGATGACTCAATGTTTCATATGAGGGTGCTGCTTGTTCTCACAAACTGTATTGGAAGCCAGAAGTCAATATTATCCAGATATTGTTTTTGTTGACAATTGCAATTTTTCACCTATGTTGGAACCCTTTACATGCATTGTTATTTGTGTTGATGAAGTGTTCATATTGAATTGTTTAATGCATCTGTATATAGCGCTGAGCTCGTTGAACGTAATTACAAGAAGTACACCACGTATATTTTTCCCCACAATTAGATCAAAAAACAAAGATTACCATAAAAGGGGCTAGGGTTTACTTTGTCCACGAAAACTACCAGACTTATCATGGATTCCCCATTAAAACACATGCAAACCAGGTTCCACACACAGGCTAAAAAACGTAAAAAGTTTTTCCAAGAATGGCACGCACACATGAATGCACAACCATTTTCTTGGCCAAAGGAGGAACTTTTGACACTAATGCAATTGAACACATGAGAACACACATACAAACCAAATACACAGGCAAAAGAAAGACAAGAGAGAGGTATTATTATAACTATGAGTCATCTTCGAGGAGACTCAGATCGATAATCCTACACCACAGATATCAAGCAAATCCTCAGCACCTCTCCCACCTTATGCAGGTATGGAGGTGCTCACGCCATTCCACCCGCATTATTACATTCCATTCCACCAATAGTAGGAGCCTGCAGGCTCCCCACCGAACGTCAAGCGGTTAGGTCCAAGCACGAGAAACTAACAGGCCAGCATGCCCAGGCAAATCCGGCACAATCGAAGTTCTTTGAAAAAGCCCCCAGAAGCTTGACCGCCCCCCGTCCGTCGTGTCTGACACATAGAACCCTAGCAGCATGGAGAACACGTACTCCCACTGGTTTAGACAAACGTACATGAGTGACAGGGAGATTTGTGACGGTCCTAGACAGTGATACAGCAAGTGGGGATGAGGAAGGGATCCCCAGTTCTCCGAGAACTGATGACGAGGGTAAGGTTACAGGATTTGCCCATGTAGCCGATGTAGGAGGCTGGCTCAGTATATGCTGTCCACCTATGGTGAGGCCCTGTGCACGGAGTCCAGGCAAGCCTTAGTGATAGTGTTTAGGTCCCTGAAAACCAAGGCTCTCAAGAGTAGCTGTGGAGAGCAACTAAGGCTTATTCAGGAGGGTGTAAAGCAAGTGCATTTACCACTATAGTCAGTCAGTAAGCTTTTCACACATGAAAGAACCACACTAGGTGAATATAAAAATACTTTGTATTTATTAGCACACACTAGACACTAATTTGGAATATCCCCTGCCCGGAGATATCAACTACACTCAAGAAATACTTTAGAAATAGGTAAGTAGCATAGAAAAACACATAGGGCCCAACCGGGGGGCCAAACCATACACTAAAATAGTGGAATGTTAGGTAAGTGCCAAAGTGGGACTAGAAACCAAGGATGGAGGACCCCGGGGGAAACACAGACCCACCCAAGATAAATAGCCTGGTACCTCAAGGTGCCCAGGTGCAGAGTGGTTACACAGGATCAAACTTCCAAAGGATCACACAGGGTAAGTTGTGGTTAGATTGTTACAGTTCTAGACCCTTCCCGAAAGAACCACTTGGATCAATGAAGGTTGGAGAGCCACCTCAGCCATGAATACCCCAGGAACCAGGATACTTACACCAGCGAGCCCAGGTGCAAAGGGTTGAAGTTGTGTCAGAACCGCCCGTAAACGCCAATAGAGGTTTGTGGAAAATCAGCAGTTACAGAGTCTCTTGAACCAGGCCAGAGGAACCAGGACGTGAAATCCAGACGAGAAGTACCTGAAAGCAGAGGAAACAGAGTTCAAACCACCCAAAGGTGACTAGGAGACACAGGAGCATAATACCAGCCCTTGTTGGAGGTTCTTGCTGTAGCACGGTGAGGTTGTAGCAGCATCTTTGGAGCCCAGGTGACGATGCAGGAGCACAGAAGCCGTCCACATGCTGTCCCACGCTGGTCGACGAGTTCAGGAAGGTCAGTGGCTGGCAGGACTAACAACAAGCCTTGGCAAATGCAAAACAACGGTTCGCTGAAGAAGTTGCTGTGTTGCCGACCAGCAAGGTCTGTGGGAGTAACCCAGCAAGGGAAAGTCAGAGTCGTCCCTCAGCATGCTGGAGAGCCAGCAGTAATTGATGGAGCCCCCTCGAGGACCCTCTGGCAGTAGACACAGGGAGTTGTAGGGAAGCCTCAACAGCACACAGTGGATGAAGGCCCACGATACAGAGGATGCAGGCAGGACATTGTTCTTGGAGTTTTGCAATGCTGGAGGCTAGAGCTTCTTGAGGCTTGAAAATCTTTTGTGAAAAGACCCAACAAGCCTTGGCAATGGCAGACAGACGCAGTGTACAGGGAGGTGTTTCATGTCAGCTGGAGAGGGATTACATTCGCCCAAGTTTAAGGCAAGACTGGTCAGGCCTCTGGAGAGCCAACAAACCACCACCTGTGTTGCAGAGTCGGGCGAAGTCTGAGGGACAGCAGGATCAGCAAACCAGTCACCATCCTAGAGGTGCCTGTAGACGTAGGGAAGTGACTCCTTCACTTCAAGAGAGATTCCTTCTGGCTTGGATGCAGGCTGAAACCTTGGTGATGTACGGGTATGGTGTTGCAAAACTTGAAGAAGCACAGGGACGAAGATGCAGCAGGAATCTTCTAACCAAAAAAAGTCATGTTGTAGATCCTGGCTTGAAGAAAAGCGGAGTTCCAGTGTCCACCAGTAGAAGAGTCTTTGAACAGTCTTCAGACAACAGTCAGTTGGATCTTGAAGTTATTGTCAGGACAAATCTAAAGGCCTACCCTCAGGGGAATCCTTAAGTAACCCTAAAGGGGGAAGGACCTCTTCTTTGGTGACCCGCCTATCAAGAGAGGGTCACAGATGCTACTCAGCTGGTCTAGCCAGTCAGATGCTCCCAGGGGCCAAGATTCAACATGGCAGAATCAAGTGGTCACTTGGAGGGTCTCTAGGCACCTCCCTATGGAGGGCTGGACAGGGCGGTGGACACTCCCCTGGCCTTTGTGTAGTTTCGCACCAGAGCGGGATCCAAGGGTTCCTGAACTGGGCAAAACTGGTTTATGCAAGGAGGGCACCAAATGTGCCTATCAGTGCAGTCTTGTGGCGCTTGCAAGCACCCCCACCTTACCTAATTCTAAAAGAGAGGTGGTCACACCTCTCCTTTGAGGAAATCCTTTGTTCGGCTTCCCCTGCCTGAGTAAAGCTCATCAGCACGGGGGCAGAACATTGTCTAGGGTCGGCAGCAGAGCGGGCTGACAGGCAGAGCCTATAAGGCTACACAGGTAGGTATTGGGAGGTCCACTAAGGAGCCCCCCAGGATTTTGTATCATGTAACTAACACTGTAATCCAGGTAGTTGCATAATTCCAACATGTTAGATACCAAACATGACCAGGTTCGGGGCAGCCATTATGTAGTAAGGCATTTCAGCTTGCCAGTGTCCACTATATACCTTATAATGGCTGTCCCGCACTTAGAAAACCCAGTGAATGGAATCCGGGGTTTGTAGAAGTACCCGTGCTTGTGCAGGGGACCCCACACACTTAGAACCATGTACCCTGCCCTTGGACAGAAGGGCCTACCTTTGGGGTGACTTATAGGTTTAAAGAGCAGTGACCGGGATATAAGGGAAACCTTATAGCCGAAGTGAAAGATGCAAACACCATTTCACACAGACTGCAATGGCAGCTCTGCAGGCACAGTTTTCATGAACTCCCATTGGTGGCATAATACATACTGCAGCCTATAGGAGACCTCTGGTTTATCAATGCCCTGGGTACCTCAGTACCATGTACTAGGGACTTATAATGGTATCCAGTATGCCAATTGTGGGGTGTACAAAGTACTTACTAGAGAATTTAGAGGAGAGAGAACTGCCGCTGGGGTCTTGGTTAGCAGGATCCCAGTGCCCTGAGGTGGCCCACAGGTTACACCAATGATGACAGAACTAGTTATATGTCCTTCACTAGTGGAATATCCTTTTATGTATTGTTGTGTTGGTTGCTGGGACCAGAAGACTCAGGAGAGCTGGGGACACAACAAACCTCTCGAGGTAAGTACCCAGGAACCCCACAGAGGCTGTGTGCATAGTGGAAAAACAGCTGCGTACTCTATGCAAGTCAATGGGACAGTCGTGGTTGCAGTTTTACAAAATAAGGACCCTTCCCAGTGAACCCTGAAGAAACCCATTTGAAGACAGAGGTTAGAGAGTCACCCCACCCGTGGATACCCCAGGATCCAAGATACCTACACCAAGGGAAGCCAGGTGCATAGGTGCGCCGTGGACCAATATGGAGGACTTCAGTAAAGATGTCGCTGGTAAAGAAGGTGAAAGAGTCCGGTGGAATCCAAGGATGGATTCTTGAAGATAAGAACCTGCAAGCAGAGAGGGCAGAGTATATGCCACTCAGAGGTGACCAGGAGGCACGGAAGAGCAATGAGCACCGATTACAGAAGATCTTGTTGATGCAGCTGTGAGGATCAGATGATGCAATGGAAGACCGGGAGCCGTTCACGAGCTGTCCCACATTGGAAGTCGAGAACTATGGGGTCGGTGTCTGGCGGGAGCACCAACAAGCCTTGGCAGCAGCAACAGATGTGGTAAACAAAATAAAGAGCAACGTTGGGACTAGGAAGGTCCAAGGGACTCACCAATTGCAGTCAGAGCAGGCCCAGAGCAAGCAGGGGAGCCCACTGAAGCCAAAGAAGACCCTCAAGAGAATAAGTAATTGTTCCCCAAGCTCGCATCCCATCAATTATTTTGACAGACACTGAGCATGATGGGCCGCTTTGAATTCATACAGGCACCGAATATGGACAGCCCTGCATATGTTTCTTGATCAGCCAAATGTGGGAGGGAACGTTGGGGACAAGAGATTAGATAGCTGTGGACTGATAAGGGCCTACAAGTTACATTCTTTAACAATATACCCAAAAAGGGGCTGCCCACTGAGCTACAAAGCGGACTGGACTGTGTGGTTGCGTTTATTTTTATTTATTTATTTAATGAGTTTTATATAGCGCTGGCTAGACCCGAGGGTATCAGAGTGCTTTACATGAGATTCAACAATGTTACAGAGTTACTTCAATTGCATTAGTTACAGACAAACATTTAAGGAGCATAGAAGACTAGGAAATGGAGTGAAAGAAGGGTAAGGAGTAGGGTAAAAGGGGTAGGAGGGAGATACGACAGAGAGACGAAGGGAAAGTCGGCCCAAGGTCCGGCTGGGTAAGTGAGGGCCGAGGGGTAAGTCCACAGCTCATCTCCTCTATAGCTATCCAGTAGCTCCACCGGGCATCGGCCAAATGGCTAGGTCTCCATGGAAAAACATTTAAAGAGCATAGAAGATGTGATGAAAGGAGCGTAGAGGGGAAGGGGGTTAGGGTAAAGAGGTGAGATGAAGGTACAACGGAGAGACGAAGTAAAGACTGTCCAAAGTCCGGCTGGGTAGGTGAAGGTCGAGGGCGAAGACCACAACCCATCTCCTCTTTAGCTATCAGGTAGCTCCACCGAGCACTGGCCAGATAGCTAGGTCTCCACGGTCGGAGGTAAGTTCAGCAGGTTCTACGTCTTGATGGGGGATAGGTGAAGGTCAGTTCGATGTCCGGTTTTTGTCCTATTGTAATAGAACAACATGGTAGGGACCACTGTGGCAGCCATCTTGTGGTCAGGCAAGGGAATTCTGACCTTGATGTTACATTTTGCCGGTCCCCATTTTTACATGGGACCAAACCAGGAGCCAGCAAGTCTTCCAAGCTCCCATTGTGATCACTAGAGGCCACCCTCTGCTCCCCGTCTGCAAAGCGCATCTGCTGTATATCTGTGGAATCATGTGCTCGGGCGTTTGATTGGCCACCCAAGATTCATGTGGTATTGCTCGGTCGTGCTCCGGAGCTCTAAGCTCTTGCGGCCATCCAGATTAGGCTCCTCCCACTGATTTGGCATGCAGAAGTAACTATATGACCAACAATGCTGTGTCACCAAAACGAATGGCAGTGAAGACCCTCAGATAATGCCGGCTAGCTGGTGGATAGGTTCAGTTTACAATGGTTGGAGACTGACTCGGGTGGTATTAAATTGCAGTGGGCACCGGAACAGTGCAAAATAGGCTGCAGTTACGAGTGAACTTGGGTGCCATATTAGGGTCAGGCCACACGCAGTGAGAGGACGCCGAGTGATAAAACCAGTTGTACAAGAGAATGCTCTGTGTACCCAGCGGTCGCCACTTTAAAAGTCAGTGTTAAGTTGTTTAAATCTATGGCAAGACTCTCTAGGCGAAGGTTGAGGCGTTCGCAGTATCCCGTCAGGGGTTTAGGTAGTAAAAGTGCGGTAGAAGCGGGAGCAGCGCTGTAAGGGTCCAGGTCCAGGAGTCCGGATGTTGGACTCTCGTCGTGGAAGCAGAAGGTCGATTGCCATTAGACGCCAAACCCTGGCGGTAGATACAAGCCACAAAAAGAAGCAGGAGAATGATAGAGAAAAACAAGAGCAATCCCAGGGAGACACTGCTTAATTGGTCCAACACAAATGGAAGAATCCCGCCCTCAAGGGGGCCGTGTTGGCCGCAAGCATGCAAATGGCACCAGTCTTAAAGGGAGCACCACCGCAAAACCCCAAAGGCTTTCAACCAAGTTATGGTGGTGGAGACCAGTGAGGCTGGTAACAACCAGACCATAGGGAATGCTACTATTGCCACAGGATGGAACTCTTGGTAGACAGATGCTCGTTAAAGGCATACCATGAGCAGAGATTGATGGGCCAGGGCCAGTCACCACAGAACCTTGCAAACGTTCTTCTACAAAGCCAAGCACAGGGAACCCCAAATGCACCTTACATTTAGCCATCTGTCAGTCGCAACCCCACAGCAGGGATCAGGTAGTTGGACTAACAAGTGGCAGCAGCAACCACAGACAGGGAACTCAGCCCAACAGGGACCGGAGCCACAACCTCAGCAGGGTGGTGTAACTGTCCGGGGAAGTAATGCTTTCACACAAACACAGAGTCCAAATGTACAGTAAGATAAACCGCAGCATAAACAAGAATAATTAGCACCCGTTTACTCACATCCCCCAAAATTGTACCAGACCAAAAAAAGGACCAATGAGATAACGTTGGGAATTCAAACCTTTACTCGCGTTTAGGGATTCAGGACTGCTGTATGTGTTCTTTCAACCCGGTATCCTCACTAAAGTTCACCATCAAGGGCACCTACGGGAGCCAAGGCCCAACTCTGCTGCTGATCCCCCCGGGCAGGGTTGGCTGGCCACACCCCAGCGGGAGGGCAGTCTGATGAGGGGGCAGGGCAGCTCCCAGACAAATTACTTGAAAACTCAGACACCCAGGTCCCCGTGTACAAAGTCAATAGGGACGGGTTCGATTACCAAATCGAAAGGTCCCCATTCATGGGCATTCGACCGGGACCAAAGTTTCCTTCATGGCGTGAAGCCCCAATAGTGCCTCCAAAAAGTAGAGGTCTCACCTAATGGAGGCCCCACTTATTGTTCTAAAAAAATTAGGCTGTCCTCCAGTGGCTGGATCCAAAATTCCTGTATGCCTGAGATCGTGAAGACCCCACAACCTCCATAGGTCACGCACAAAACCAATAAGCGGTGAGGCCTCCACATAATGTCGAGTACACGCCTTTAGGTGGGGGTGGATTCACCAGAGTAGCCAGGCATCCCAGAATTGTTGGGGCAGTCCCAGCTCATTATCATCATTCAGCAGACTTCACAGAAAGTTTTGACCTTAGCCCCGGGCTCTTCACGTTCTTATGTTCCCAGCAAGTTTTTCTAATTTCCAAACCCTGACCTCTGTACCATATTCCTCCAGAATAGCGACAGAAGCATGTCTGCTCATCAAATGTTCCCAGCCATAAGCTAGGATCAGCAGGTCCAAATGCGCTGAAAGGAAGCAGGACGTGGTCTGAGGGAGAGGGGGGTGCCTGGGAGAGGGAGGGATCCCCAGTGTTCCCCACAACTCCAGGCCAGAGTAAAGCACCAAATGCGCCATCCCCATTTTAGGCCTAGCAACCATCCAACGCACTAAGCCTCACATGCACCATCCGGAAATATTTGTAGGCCCCAACCTTGGGCACCACAAGACAGCATAATGAGGTGTACATAGGGGCCATGGAACAAATTTCCGACCCTCTCCCTGCCTCAGGTTAAATGAGGTAGCAGATTGCGCAAGACCTAGGGAAACACCCAAAAAACAACACAAGAAGCCCAAAGTTAGGCCAAAAGAAGTCTCTAGAGAAAGGGCGAAGTCGAGATATCTGGCGACACAAAGAAGGGTCACATTGCACACCCAATGCTGGGAAACTAAGAGATACACACACATGATATTGGGACAAGTTGCAACCACTAACAACACTTAACAGCAACACCCCCCTTACACAGTCCCACACATGTGTAGGTTGAAAGACGCAACCCAAACCAATGGTGATTCCATGCACACACAAGGACAGACATGCGCCTAGAAAGCTAGTGGCGCCCATAGTGCCTTAACTAAAAACTGATGCGACCCATCCCTATGATTACAAGACCACTCCATAAATATTTTGCACTAGTCAAAGCAGCCCATTAGGTACGAAGTAGGGGGGGGGCTTAACTGCATGAAGACTGCACAGACAGGCTTTTCTTATCCCAAGAGATGTGATAGCCCCTGGAAAAGCAAAATGCCTTCTCCTATGCAGCATTAGGCCAAAATCCAATCCCACAAAGTAGAACCCCAAAGAGTAGTAGTGAATCTGACCCGATGCGAAACCAACCTGGAGGCTTTATACCTTTACATTGAGCCTAGCGATCTCCAAACTGAGCTAGACAGGATGCGCAGAAAGAGCATCATAGGGGAGGATACTGTTTGGCCCGAATCTTCCCAGAGAAGAGATTCTTGGAGGTAGCAAAACCCCGAACTCAATGCACAAACATGTCCGTTCCCGCTTACATTTGTGGTCCAAGGGTGGACCTTAACTTATCTAGGGCAGTCTTCCTAATAACAAGTGGACCCCGACAAGGAATTCCTGTGTAGGGCCGTCCCGCTTGAGGATTAAAAGGGGAATGAGTCACAGAGGCGAGGTTCGAATGAGATCATGACCACCCCAGGTTAGGAAATCTGGGATACTGAGATGGGTGGATACACTTGGCTATAAGGGAAGATGGAACCCCTAATTGTAAAGAAACGTACACTGTATTCCTTATGTTCCATTAGATTAGATAAGATTAATAGTTTATATAGCACCTGGTTACTTTAACAGTGTGGCCCCGTGCTAGGAATTCTCCTCTCTGTAGAGTGACGCCCTTAATAAAAGAAACAGTTCTCAGCACCATCTACGTGGGGTGTCCTGAAAAACCAAGTTTTAAGTTGCTTGCGGAATAGCAGTTCTGAGGGCTGCATCCTAAGATCGAGTGGTAATTGGTTCCAGGCTTTAGTTGCTAAGAAGCTGAAGGATTTACCTTCTAAGCGTGCCTTTTGAATTCTCAGAACTATCAATTTAGCTGTGCCTGCAGACCTAAAGGAACGCTTTCAGTGGGCACGAATGAGACCTACTCATTCTGGAAATGCAATGGGGCACCTCCATGCTGATGGATTTCTACTGGCAGTGTGGTGAGTTTGCCTACACTCAGCTTGTCCCCGAGGGCGCAGACTTTGTTCCCAAGTCACCATACACACCCGACCCTGGTTATTCCTGGAGAAGAACTGTCAGATTTGTACCAGCACCCACTAAGGAAGAAGACAACCTTGCTGCATTAGGCTCGTGAATAAAGAACTGCATATTATTTTGGCTGTGCTCGATCGAAGGACATTCCAGAAGAATTTAGACTATTCAGAGACACAAAAGTATCTGCAGGAGGGTCTATACTCTTTACACTACAGACAAAAGCGAACTCCCGCTGGTTACAGATAAAATGGTGGGAGATGCTTCAAATGATAAACAGCACTAAGCTCGGCCATAATTCAATCAAGAAAGAACAGAGACCAATCTCCCTTATGGTGATGCAGCATCGATATGTCTTAGACTTAACGACCGCGATGGAGAGAGGGATGTGTGCCACGATCAATATGTCCTGCGGCACGTTTATTCCAGGGAACAACATGGACAATGGACTCTTGCCATCCAAGCACTGCATCATTAACATAGAGACATGCGTGAGGTGAATATATGACGATACAATGCGTTCCATTACAACGCGGTATGTCACATCGCGGTTTTCACAATGCAGGTCGTTACAATGACATGCGCTGGAGGGCGCTGGACTTAGGAATAGTATGATTTACTATTCCAACTCCAGTCTACGTACAGTAGGGAAGGTGTTGGAATAGTAAATCATACTATTCCTTAGGTTAGAGGGCCATCCAGCGCAAGTCGTTGTAACGACTTGCGTTGTAATGACCACGATCTAAAGGCATTGCGATGCAATGCCCGTGTTGTAATGGATGTCTCCCGCGTGAGGTGCCCCTGAGCTGGTGTGGTTCTCAAATTGGTTCTCCTGGCTCCCCGGTGGATCTAAAATCTGTGCACCTCATCGTTGCTGGTTTTCATTGTGTTCTTGTTTTTGTGTGGATCCTTACAATTGGGGATTTCCCGCTGTTAAAACATAGTCCTCAAACTGGATAGAATGCAAGTAACTAGGAAAGTAGTAATTGTCAAAAGCAAGCTTAAAGAACAACAGGCCCTCAATAAAGTAAAAATGTTTTTGGGTTTAAATTTCTTTTATTACGTTTTTCATGCATTTCAACGGGTTTCAATGATAATCATATGCATACGCACATTTCCAAAATGAGTCATAAATCAAACAGTATCTGTCAGTTTAACATTATGGACGATACTTTAGTGTGGAACATGTGGAATGTCAAGCATAACAGTGTATTGATACTGAGGAATGAACTGTGGAGGGGGGTGAGGCCTCGTTAATGCAACTTGCTAAGATAAGAGCAGTCGCCTGTGTCAGTGTATTGCCTTCGCACCGCCGCACGCTCTGTCTCCGCCTCTATTTACGCTGTTCATGTTAAACCTGTGTATCGCCAGTCTTTGCTGTTTATGTGACTACGTTTTGACTTGGATGTCTATTTGAGTCGCACAACGCTCGGGTTCTGTATAGTTTCCCTGGACTAGCGCCACATAAGGATATCATATTTATCAGAAAAAAGGGAACCCAAAAAGGTAGTTGAGGACCTTGGGTAATCGTTCAGTACAAACAACAGTGATCCTCAAATAGTTGGGGTAATGATTAGATAAATATAGTTCTGAATCGATACTATATTCTGGAAGTCCAGCCGGACAACCGATTTAATTATTCCAATTTTAAATTTGCATACATATAACAAAATACACGTGGGACACAGTCCTGTGTCCAAATAGAACAATGACATTAACAAAACAAACAAGGCATTTCAGGCAAGACAGAATTTGAAGCTTTTTAGATTATCCAGTGTTATAAGCTTTTTTCAAAACAGCTAGTGCACTTTTTCAACACAATGGAATAACGTGCATGCTATTTTAGAGGGGGTCGACGACGTTTCGATCCTTTTAGAGGAGTACCAGGATCATCATTAGGACTTTGTTGTGTACATGCCTGATTGTGAACGAAATTGCCTGTACTCGTAAGAAAGCAAAAACCGTTCAGTGACGGGGTCAACTGCGGTGAAAGCTCATAGGTGTGAGCTGGTGGGCAATGGCGCGGTCAGGCCGGAGCCACGGGAACCAAAATTCGCCGGTTTGGGAAAGACAGGATTGCTGTATGAGAGAGTGGTTATTCCAAAATTGATAGAGGTCCAAGCGATGCTGTGGATAATGGAGGCGACGTGACAATGCACGGGATCCTGCCAGGTCCTGCGGCTTACAGTGAACCTCTATCAATTTTGGAATAACCACTCTCTCATCCAGCGATCCTGTCTTTCCCAAACCGGCGAATTTTGGTTCCCGTGTGTTAGAAAACCCCGGGCAACCGGGTTAGCAGTCACCCGGTTTTTCCCAACACATAAGGGGTAGCTTGGCTCGAGCGGTCGGGGTCAGGCACCGTGCTAAGCGTACGTCACACCCTCACAATAACCATGCGTTCATCCGTTCCAAAAACGACTCTACACCGTAAAAATTTATGAAAGAATCTCTTTGTGTTTATCTTAATTTTCTCTTAGTTGCAGGGTTATGTCACAAATACAATACAAAAGGATTTTCTTCAGAAATAGCAGGTCAATTAAATAATAATACTTTACAGGTGCAATAAATAGGATTAGGTCATAAATACACAAGAAATAAATAGAGGTGCGATAAATACATAGGGCAAATTAATACTGTCAGACAATAAATACCAGGCAGGAATAAATACAGTCAGACAATAAATAAAACACCTTCAATAAATTATATAAGCAGTCAAACAATTGCAAATCAGATCACAGTTATGAGGTAGATTGATTTTACCATGCCCAAGTACAGCTTGTGGTCACTGGGGTGGCCTGGGGATGTCCCACCTAGGGTGGTCAAGGCTGGGGCCTAAGCTGAGGTAAAATGAGGGTACCCTAAGGTTCTGGCTCACCAACTACACAGTCCCTCACACAGGTCCCTACACCAGTCTCAGTTTGGTCCTAACACCCCTCTAGCCCCTAGAATGGTCTTTTATGGCTCCACAGGGCCTCAGATGCCCTTTCTACCACTTACTGCCCTTTTCTCGGTGTTCGGCTCCACTCGGCGCCGGGTCGACGTCGATGGGCGGCTCCGGTTCGATGACGAGTCGATCGGTTCCACTTGACGCCGTGTCGATGCCGTCGGCCGGTTCCGGTTCGATGTCGCTGGGCGGCCTCGGTTCGATGTCGGGTCGATCCGCTTTACCTGACGCCGGGTCGATGCCGTGAGGCGGCTCCGGATCGATGACGCTGGGCGGCCTCGGCTCGATGTCGGGTTCCAGCGTCACAGGGTCACGGTCTCCCCGCTTCCGGGCGACTCCGGAGTGCGACCTCCACTCCCGACCTCCGTCGGCTCCACTTCGGGTTCCGGCGACTCCGGAGTGCGATCTCCACTCCCGATCTCCGTCGGCTCCACTTCGGGTTCCGGCGACTCCGGAGTGCGATCTCCACTCCCGACCTCCTTCGCGCTTCGCCTCGACCTCAGGCGACTCCAGAGTGCGATCTCCACTCCCGACCTCCTGCGCGCTTCACTTCAGCTTCCGGCGACTCCGGAGGGCGGACTTCACTCCCCCGTCGACGCCTCACCTCGACCTCAGGTGACTTTTACTTGACCTCCGGTGTCTCTCCACGACCTCCGTCGGCGCCCTCACTCGACCTCCAGCGGCTCCGGGTACGACGTCTGCCTTCTGTCAGCGCCGCTTCTCCACCTCGGGCTCCAGGTCTCCAGGCTTCTCGACGTCGGGTCTCCAGGAGGATTCCACCAAACAGGTCAGAAACTTGCTGTTCTTCTCCTTTAAGGCCTGTTCCGGCTGTTCAGGTCCTTAAGATGATTTTCTGGTCTTTATCCCACACAGGGCACTAGGCTGGGCTTGGTCAGTAGGGACTAGCATCAAGGGTGGGTTTCTGGACCCCACTCCAAGCACTGGTTTCCACCCCTGCTGCCTCACTCCTTCCTCCTTCTGTTTCTCTGTCCTCTCCCTTCACTAGTCAGGTGCCAACTGCCAACTGTCAACCTGAGATGGTTTCCCAACATTCCAAACCTGCCTCACACTGTCACAGGGTTCTAGAATGTTCTGGAAGGTACTAGTAGGTTCCAGTGATGTCACAGGTGACAATAGGTGGCCACCATTTTGTGTCTCAGGCCCTCAGACAGAAGTTCCAGGGGTAGGGAAAATGGCTCCCTGACACTGCATCAACACTAAAAAGTCTGGTGGTTCCCAAAAAGGAAAAATTCTAACAGGGTTTGAGGCAAAAGTGGGACAAAATAAATAATGATGAGGATGGACCACCCAAAGGGCTGACAGGTCTAACACGCGTCCCCCCCAGCTGAAAGTGGGGAGAGCTACCCAACCCCTTGGGAGTTCTCATCACTAAGGCGGAAATACCTTGAGAGACCGTCTGCATTGGCGTGGTCCACTCCAGGCCGATGTTCCACCTGAAAGTCCATTCCCTGTAGGGAAATAGACCACCTTAGCAACTTGGGATTCTCCCCCTTCATCTGCATCAGCCAACGAAGGGGTCTGTGGTCGGTCTGAACCAGGAAGTGCGAGCCAAACAGGTATGGACGCAACTTCTTCAGAGCCCATACCACTGCAAAGGCTTCACGCTCTATTGCACTCCACTTCTGTTCCCTGGGAAGTAGTCTCCGGGATAGGAAGACCACGGGTTGATCCAGACCCTCTTCATTGAGTTGCGATAATACTGCCCCAATGCCATGTTCCGATGCATCCGTCTGGACAATGAACTTCTTGGAAAAATCTGGGGCCCTTAAGACCGGGGCCTCGCACATGGCTTGCTTCAGTTTCACAAAGGCCTGCTGGCAAGCCTCCGTCCAGACTACCCGTCGAGGTTGTTTCTTGGATGTAAGCTCCGTGAGGGGGGCCACAATGGTCCCGTACCCCTTCACGAAGCGGCGGTAGTATCCTGTGAGGCCCAGAAAAGCTCGGACCTCAGTTTGAGTCTTGGGGGGTTCCCAGGCCATATTAGCCTCGATTTTCGCCTGGAGGGGTTGCACCGCTCCCCTACCCACCAAGTGTCCAAGGTACACTACCGACCCCTGCCCGATCTGGCATTTGCTGGCCTTGATCGTCAATCCAGCTTGTCTCAGGGCCTGGAGAACAGCTTGCAGGTGACGCAAGTGATCCTCCCAGCTGTTACTGAAGACGGCTATGTCATCCAGATAAGCAGCAGAGAAACTCTCCATTCCAGTGAGGATCTGGTTCACCAGACGCTGAAACGTGGCAGGTGCGTTCTTGAGCCCAAAGGGCATCACACAGAACTGGTAGTGGCCATTGGGCGTGGAGAAGGCTGACCTTTCCCTTGCTCCATCAGTCAGAGAGATCTGCCAGTACCCCGAAGTAAGGTCAAAGGTACTTAGATATTGGGCAGCTCCCAGCCGGTCAATCAATTCATCCGCCCTCGGGATCGGATGAGCATCAGTCTTGGTTACTGAGTTCAGTCCCCGGTAGTCCACACAGAACCTCAGTTCCGGTTGGACACCCGGTGGTGCAGCTTTTGGTACTAACACCACCGGACTGGACCAGGGGCTGCTGGAAGGTTCGATCACTCCTAGCTCCAGCATCTTAGTGACTTCACTGTGAATGCTGGCCTTCACCTTGTCTGTCATCCGGTAGATCTTGGACTTCACAGGTGGGCTGTCTCCTGTGTCCACGTCATGGACGCACAGGTGAGTCCTACCCGGGACAAGGGAGAACAACGAAGAGTACTGCCCCAGGACCTGGCGGCAGTCCTCCTGCTGTTCAGGAGTTAGGGACGGGGAGAGAATCACTCCCTCCACCAACCCATCCTTTTCTTGAGACGCAAATAAGTCGGGGAGAGGCTCGCTCTCCACGTCCTCTTCTCCGTCAGTCACCATTAACAATAGGACTTCGGGCCTCTCATGGTGGGGTTTGAGGCGGTTGGCATGCAGCACCCGTAGGGGCTGACGAGGGGTCTTCAGGTCCACCAAGTAGGTAGCCTTACCCTTCTTCTCCAACACCTCAAAGGGTCCTGACCAGCGATCCTGGAGGGCGCTAAGCTCTCCTGGTTCGATCACCCACACCTTCTGGCCAGGCTCCAACTCCACCGGGTGAGCATTGTGGTCATACCACGCCTTCATTACTGCTTGGCTGGCTTCCAAGTTGTCAGAAGCTTGCTTCCACAACTTAGCCATTTGGCTCCGGAAGGCCAGCATGTAGCTCACCACGTCCTGGGGAAGCTTTCTGGGAGTTCTTTCCCATCCGTCTCTCACCAGGCTGAGAGGTCCACGCACAGGGTGCCCATACAAAAGCTCGAAGGGGCTGAAGCCCACTCCCTTCTGTGGCACTTCCCTGTAGGAAAACAATAGACAGGGTAGGAGGACGTCCCATTTCCTCCGCAGGCTTTCAGGCAGACTTCTGATCATGCCTTTCAAGGTTTTGTTGAACCTCTCCACCAGACCATTGGTCTGGGGGTGGTAAGGAGTGGTGAACCGGTATGTCACTCCACACTCCTTCCACATCGCCCGCATGTACGCTGACATGAAGTTGGTCCCCCTGTCGGACACAACTTCCTTGGGAAAACCCACTCGGGTAAAGATTCCCATCAGGGCCCTAGCCACAACAGGTGCAGTAATGGTCCTCAGAGGTATGGCCTCTGGGTACCGTGTGGCATGATCCACCAGAACCAGGATAAACCGGTGACCAGCTGTAGTAGGCGGATCTAACGGACCCACAATGTCGATGCCCACCCTTTCAAAGGGGGTGCTAACGACAGGAAGTGGTTCCAGGGGAGCTTTCAGCTTCACCCCTGTTTTCCCACTGGCTTGGCAAGACACACATGTCCGGCAGTAGGTGTCGGACGACACTTTCATTTGAGGCCAATAAAAGTGTGGGACAAGACGGGCGAAGGTCTTGTCTTGCCCCAGGTGTCCTGCCAAGGGGATCTCGTGAGCCAACTCCAGTAGGAAGGCCAGTAAACGTTGTAGTTCCCCTCAACGTTCCCTGCTGCCTGGGCTTCGGCCTGGCGCCTCAGTCCCTCAAGGGTAGGGCACTCCCTCTGGCCCTTGCAGAATTCCTCCCTGGTCGGCCCTCCCTCCACGTGCCACTCGGCCGGGATGGGTAGGTCCTCCAGTTTGGTCACATCCCCCACCGCGGACTCCTGGTCCACCACCTCCGGTGGCCTATCCGTCACACGGGGCGCGGATGCCGAGGCAGGCTCCTCCTGTCCTCGGTTCTTCCCTTGGTCGGCAGCTGGCTGGGCCTTTGTTCCAGGCTCCAGCCGAAACGAACTCCCTCTCCGGGTAGTCGCAGACCCTGTGCTCACACAGGCCCAGTCAGGTGTACCCAGCATCTCAGCATGAGTCCGGTATTCCACCTCCTTCCAAGCATTGTGCTCCATGTCATTCCCCAGCAGACAATCGACTGGCACGGCAGGGCTTACGGCAACTCGAAGTGAACCTGCAACACCCTCCCATTCAAAGGGAACCTCGGCCACTGGATAGTGGCCTGTTCTGCCGTCAGCCATCGCGGCTGGGTGAAGTACATCGGGAATTACCTGCTCTGGAGACACCAGTTGGCTACGTACCATAGTCATACTGGCTCCTGTGTCTCTCAGAGCCTCCCCTCTTTGGCCGTTGATGGTGACCCACTGCCCATACTTTACGGTATTTGCGGGCACCTGGATCTTAGGAACCATCTCCCGTTCTCCCAGGGACACTAAAGTGACACCCGCCCACTCCCTTCCCTTAGTTAAGGGCATCTCCTCCCCGAGCACTACACTAGCTACTCCGGGGGCCTTTCCTCCAATGGGAGGGGGTGGTCTTTTCGGGCACTTCGCATCTCCCTTATAGTGTCCGACGCCACCGCACTCGAAGCAATGGACAACCCTTGGCTGCTGACTCTGGCCAGGATTAGGGTTTCTGGGTGGGTTAGCCCTAGGGGTGAATCCTGTTCCCTTCCCTTGGAAGTTATTTTGGGGGCCTTTAGAGAACTCCTTTTTCTTTTCCCCTCCCTCTTTCTTCTGGGGGGCGCCCTGTCCGGCCTTTTGAGTATCCCCTCCAGTCCCCCTTGTGGACACCCGGGTACTAGCCCAAATGTCCGCCTCCTCAGCAAGCTTCCGGGGATTGGTCAGCTTGCTATCCACCAGGTGTTGACACAGTTCAGGGAAACATTTTTCGAGCAGGTGTTCCTTCAACATTAAATCAAACAACCCCTCGTAGTCCCTCACCTCACTGCCTTGAATCCAACCCTCTAATGCCTTCATTGCATAGTCCAGGAAATCCACCCAATTCTGTGTGCCCAGTTTGTGGCTACCCCGGAACTTCTGTCTGTATTTCTCAGGTGTTAGTCCAAACTTTCTTACGAGCGCCACTTTCATGGTGGGGTAGTGGGTCTGCTCATCCTGCTCTAGGGCCAATAATGCATCCCTACCAGCCGGAGGCATGTATTTGTACAATCCCCCTCCCCAATATTTCTCTGGAACCCCATGGGCCCTTAAAGAGACCTCATAGGCCGCTAGCCACTTGGCAATATCATCCCCTGCACTATAGCTAGCTACTATGTCTTTTGGCAGATAGGGTTTGGGTTCCCTGGTGATTTCTCTGTTTTGGCTGCCACCATTAGGAACAGTGTGTGCCCTGACTTGTAGGATCTGGAGATCCATCTCCTTGAGCCTCAACTCGTGAGCCATCCTCCGTTCCTCCTTTTCTTTCTCCAGCTCCGCTAACTTCCATGTGAGCTGTCTTTTCTCCCTCCGGTCAGTTAACTCTGTTTCAGATAAACCACCGCTAGAGACAGTGCTGCCCTTCCTGGAAATGGTTCTGGGCCCCGCTACTAGGTTCCCCACCTCAGGTTGGTACAACCCAGCCCCCTCGCTATCAGGCTCTCCATCCCTGTCCTCCTGCTCAGCCTTACTTTCTCGTCGTGCCTCCCCCCAAGCCCTCAAGCTGGTCTGGAGTTCACCCTTCTTTGCACCTTGGGGACAAAACACCCCCTCTCTCTGACAAAACTCTCTGAGTTGGGCCACAGTGTAAGTTTCCACATCTTCCAACACAAACTCCATTTTGCCCACTCAGATTAGAAGACAGGTGTTTACAGAAGCTATGCAGGGGGGTACCTTTTATAATACCTCCTCCCACCACCAGAGTAAATTTGGAAAAAACAAAACTCAGAATTAGGAAGTCCGCTTTGAGAAAACTCCTGGTGTAGGCCTCTGGACTACCCACAGTTATTGTCGAGTGGACGCAAGCACAGCTCTATCCCACCACTGAACACCAATTATGTTAGAAAACCCCGGGCAACCGGGTTAACAGTTACCCGGTTTTTCCCAACACATAAGGGGTAGCTTGGCTCGAGCGGTCGGGGTCAGGCACCGTGCTAAGCGTACGTCACACCCTCACAATAACCATGCGTTCATCCGTTCCAAAAACGACTCTACACCGTAAAAAGTTATGAAAGAATCTCTTTGTGTTTATCTTAATTTTCTCTTAGTTGCAGGGTTATGTCACAAATACAATACAAAAGGATTTTCTTCAGAAATAGCAGGTCAATTAAATAATAATACTTTACAGGTGCAATAAATAGGATTAGGTCATAAATACACAAGAAATAAATAGAGGTGCGATAAATACATAGGGCAAATTAATACTGTCAGACAATAAATACCAGGCAGGAATAAATACAGTCAGACAATAAATAAAACACCTTCAATAAATTATATAAGCAGTCAAACAATTGCAAATCAGATCACAGTTATGAGGTAGATTGATTTTACCATGCCCAAGTACAGCTTGTGGTCACTGGGGTGGCCTGGGGATGTCCCACCTAGGGTGGTCAAGGCTGGGGCCTAAGCTGAGGTAAAATGAGGGTACCCTAAGGTTCTGGCTCACCAACTACACAGTCCCTCACACAGGTCCCTACACCAGTCTCAGTTTGGTCCTAACACCCCTCTAGCCCCTAGAATGGTCTTTTATGGCTCCACAGGGCCTCAGATGCCCTTTCTACCACTTACTGCCCTTTTCTCGGTGTTCGGCTCCATTCGGCGCCGGGTCGACGTCGATGGGCGGCTCCGGTTCGATGACGAGTCGATCGGTTCCACTTGACGCCGTGTCGATGCCGTCGGCCGGTTCCGGTTCGATGACGCTGGGCGGCCTCGGTTCGATGTCGGGTCGATCCGCTTTACCTGACGCCGGGTCGATGCCGTGAGGCGGCTCCGGATCGATGACGCTGGGCGGCCTCGGCTCGATGTCGGGTTCCTGCGTCACAGGGTCACGGTCTCCCCGCTTCCGGGCGACTCCGGAGTGCGACCTCCACTCCCGACCTCCGTCGGCTCCACTTCGGGTTCCGGCGACTCCGGAGTGCAATCTCCACTCCCGATCTCCGTCGGCTCCACTTCGGGTTCCGGCGACTCCGGAGTGCGATCTCCACTCCCGACCTCCTTCGCGCTTCGCCTCGACCTCAGGCGACTCCGGAGTGCGATCTCCACTCCCGACCTCCTGCGCGCTTCACTTCAGCTTCCGGCGACTCCGGAGGGCGGACTTCACTCCCCCGTCGACGCCTCACCTCGACCTCAGGTGACTTTTACTTGACCTCCGGTGTCTCTCCACGACCTCCGTCGGCGCCCTCACTCGACCTCCAGCGGCTCCGGGTACGATGTCTGCCTTCTGTCAGCGCCGCTTCTCCACCTCGGGCTCCAGGTCTCCAGGCTTCTCGACGTCGGGTCTCCAGGAGAATTCCACCAAACAGGTCAGAAACTTGCTGTTCTTCTCCTTTAAGGCCTGTTCCGGCTGTTCAGGTCCTTAAGATGATTTTCTGGTCTTTATCCCACACAGGGCACTAGGCTGGGCTTGGTCAGTAGGGACTAGCATCAAGGGTGGGTTTCTGGACCCCACTCCAAGCACTGGTTTCCACCCCTGCTGCCTCACTCCTTCCTCCTTCTGTTTCTCTGTCCTCTCCCTTTACTAGTCAGGTGCCAACTGCCAACTGTCAACCTGAGATGGTTTCCCAACATTCCAAACCTGCCTCACACTGTCACAGGGTTCTAGAATGTTCTGGAAGGTACTAGTAGGTTCCAGTGATGTCACAGGTGACAATAGGTGGCCACCATTTTGTGTCTCAGGCCCTCAGACAGAAGTTCCAGGGGTAGGGAAAATGGCTCCCTGACACTGCATCAACACTAAAAAGTCTGGTGGTTCCCAAAAAGGAAAAATTCTAACAGGGTTTGAGGCAAAAGTGGGACAAAATAAATAATGATGAGGAGGGACCACCCAAAGGGCTGACAGGTCTAACACCGTGGCTCCGGCCTGACCGCGCCATTGCCCACCAGCTCACACCTATGAGCTTTCACCGCAGTTGACCCCGTCACTGAACGGTTTTTGCTCTCTTACGAGTACAGGCAATTTCGTTCACAATCAGGCATGTACACAACAAAGTCCTGATGATGATCCTGGTACTCCTCTAAAAGGATCGAAACGTCGTCGACCCCCTCTAAAATAGCATGCACGTTATTCCATTGTGTTGAAAAAGTGCACTAGCTGTTTTGAAAAAAGCTTATAACACTGGATAATCTAAAAAGCTTCAAATTCTGTCTTGCCTGAAATGCCTTGTTTGTTTTGTTAATGTCATTGTTCTATTTGGACACAGGACTGTGTCCCACGTGTATTTTGTTATATTTATGCAAATTTAAAATTGGAATAATTAAATCGGTTGTCCGGCTGGACTTCCAGAATATAGTATCGATTCAGAACTATATTTATCTAATCATTACCCCAACTATTTGAGGATCACTGTTGTTTGTACTGAACATAAGGATATCAGGCTATATTCTGTGCTGTTTGTTTCCTCTTGCGTCATGCTTGCTTCTTGCGTTCCCTGTGTCTCTAGGTGCGTTTGCCAGGTATTGCAAAGATGTAAGAGTATCGTATCCCATGCTGATGGTGTGGGGATTTTGCGTATCCCAGTAACCTCTTCATGTCTAAGTGCTACACTTTCCGCCTGAGCCCAGCACACAATGGAGTGAAACCAGGCGTTTACTGCTGGAGGTTCAGGGGATTTCCAGCGTCCGGTAAGGAGGTGTTTGGCTACTATGAGTCCCAGATCTATGAATCGGGTTGTCACTATATTTTTTAGAACTCTGATATAAGCCCAGAAGGCATACCTCCCAAGACCATTCTAGCGTGCGACTGGTGCACTCCCGATAAACTAACTGTTACTAAGTATGGGTTAAATATTGTACTTGAAAATTCAACTAGAGGTGGGAATGTTAATATTGAGAATGATGCATTTATGCTTAAAACCAAAATTGCATCTTTATTAACTAATTTGCCTGTTGTGAACTCCATGTCAACCCTGACTCAGAAATACGTAGTCAGGCAGGCAGGCTCTGAGACCTAGGCCTAAGGCCACTGATTGACAGGTCACAGGCAGGGCGGCATGTAGCCGGCAGACAAACGCACAAATAGGAAATCCCAGATCAATCCCACAGATAGGTGCAGCGATACTACAATGGTCTAGGGAGATTGGCCCAAATAAAAAAAACATGACCGGAGGAGTACCCGCGCTTCTAAGACACCATAAAGTCAGATGCCACATAGGTTAGGTACACACAGTGAACACGTGCTCCCCATGCCAGACATCTAAACACATTACCCACTGGCCACATTATGTCCATGCAAGGACGAGGTCCACCTTGTGTCAGGCTCTCACCTGGATCTTTTTGCAGGAGTGAAATTGACCACAACGTATGTTCCCAACTTCCTAGCTAAAAATCACCCAAGTCTGTCAAAAGCCAGATTGAACCCTGGCGAAGAGAGGGCGTATGAGTCTTGGCAGCAACACTGGGCTGTTATTCTGGTTGTTTGCCTTTCTTTTACGCTTTTTTCCTGTGTCTAGAATTCAAGAAAATTGAAAAACCATAAATATCTGTGTACGAAATACCTAAGAAGCCTACAATCTATGATAAATACAGGATGAACTGAATGGTCCCCTCCTCTGTGTGCTTAGAGTGTATGAATGAGATTCATGGCTGTGCACTGGTAAAATCTAAAGTAAAGCAGAAGTTATGAGACCTTGATGTATGAGCAAACTGTTTTCACTCCTTCCTGTCATGTTTCCCCTCCAAAAGCTCTGTGTCTGTTAACAAGAAAGGCTGATAAGAAATAGGCCCATTAGAGAAAAGTGAGCTAGGGTTACATGATGGGTGCGTGCACCAGCTTAGCACAGTGTCTAAGCCCCTTCGACAATACAAGACTGCTCGGCGCGGGTTACTGTTTTCCAATGTGCCAGGTGCATTGGGCAATCATGTGACTGTATGAGTGAGGCCTTGAAAGCACCATCTGGCAAAGGATTTTTACTGGTGTTGTTTTTTTTTTTAATAAACTCTGTTTATTGAAAGTTTTTTAGTTATACATCACTTAGGTAAAGTAGAGCAGCTTTTAGTACATATTGTCAGCGAACTGTGTATCATATTGGGCACAGTTCGTATCACATACAGATTATCACAACTCTACTTCGTTTCCCTCCCCAGCAGTCCCACTACTGGTTGGAGAGACACATATATTACCCCTATGAGCATTCCATCTACCCCATATCTGTTAACATGACGGATGGACGCAGGTAGATCCCGCACCATAGATGGCTTGAAATCAAGTCTAGAATAATATTTACTGCTGAAAAAAAGGGATATATTTTCAAGTCCTTTAATATTTTCTACTTTAATACTTACGAACTACCTCTTACAACTATGTCTTTTTGTCCAAATGTTCTTTATTAACGTGCTGTAAAACGCATTATGTCCATTGTTTTTTAGACTTTTCTTGGTTGCCTAGCCCCCTAAAATCCCTTAGAGCTGTCAGGCTTGCTCACTTGAATTGCTCGCTTGATGGAAGTTTAAAATGATTTTACGCCACTATTTTGCCAGCTGCACTGGCTTCCGTCTGGCTAGAATCAGGGCATGTATTTATAGTAAAGCAGGTCTATTTAGAGAAAAGCAGGCCAGACTTTGAACATTATCAGATTTCCTTCAGGAATAACAGTATTAGTGATGGTACTTGGTACTAAAGGTTACACTTTTATTTTCCCATTCAGTCTGTGCATTGCGTAGCCTTAAGTCCAATACCACTGGAAATTATGGTACATATCGATAGTACTGATTCCTTATTGTAAACCTTTGCCTTTCCGTTAATATTTGCCGCTGTTGCGTAACAGTTTGAAATGTTAGACCAATCAAAGAAACTTTGGCATCATCTGTTCAAGCAGCTTTTTACGCTATCTGCTAGAAATTACCAATGTAGGAAATTAGGTAACTCTTCCTTGTCAGTATATCAGTGTGAGTCGTCTGTGTGGTCTTTTGCTTGCCCAAAACTGCCGTAAATTGTTCTAGAAATGTGGCTAGTCTATGAGCCCTGAACTTTGATTTACGAGTGGAGTTGCCCTTGTGAGAATGTCTTTATTTAGGTATGATATGACTTCAGCAATATTTGCTGTATTTATGTGGAGGAGGGTTTCACACGTCTAATGTCTATTTGTCCTGGATAGCTTAATATCCTTTCGAACAATCAAGGGCCATATAAGACCATCAGACTTTGTAAAGCTGATTTACCAGCCTTTTAAAGAAGAAATCGAAACAATTTATTTTTACATTGCCTTAGTCAAACCTTCTTGATATTGTTTGTACAGTATGTCTGCCAGTTTCTTCCCTACTTGTCAGATGCCTCACCTTGATAGCCTTGTTTGTTGGCAACTAAATCAGCCAGGCGAAGTGGAGTAATGCAAGTTTTTTCTGCTAAGGAGCCCTTTGTTAAGTTTTACAAGATCAAGGTTCTGCTACAAATGACTCGACGTTAACCTCAAAGTCATGTCATTTTCATTAAACAGAAATCTTCCTCCTTAAAACATCCACTCCAGTGAAATGTCCTTTTAATTTGCTAGATAATAACATATGCATATGAATCTATTTGAAAAGAATCATATCAGCTATTTGTCTTTTTAGTGAAAGAAAGCTTGCTATTGCCAGATCACTAACTGCTTGTATCACCCTTAGTTGGAACAAAGCATGTAGAACTTCGTTAGCTAGAGCTGCAGTGTTTTAATTCAACAGGAATGGGGAATCGAAACCACAGCAACAATCTTAACTCTCGTGCACCTCCTAGATACCTGTAAAGCAGCTGCACAGACAGACGTGATAAACATTCACCAAATAATTACTTCCTGGGTTTGTTGTGTGACACTCAGTACTCTGAAATTGTTTCCTTTAAGTGAATCCTCTTTTACACATTTTTGACTCGGTATAATTCAAAATTGGTATAAGTTTAAACCTTATGGATCTGTAAATGATTCAATGTTGGAGAAGTTACTTCCTTATCTCTACAGGTTCACAATTTACATTCTTCTAAACCGTTCAAAGATGGTCCCGGGGTGGCATTCAGGCCTTTCCACTTCAGTGGCTGAATTTGAGGTAGAAAGACTTCACAGACTAACGTATAATGAGTATGGAACTGATTTTGAGTTTGGCGGAGAAGTTACTCTTTAATAAGCGTGGCGTATGTCCCTTCCACCTTATAACAAGGGAATTATACTTTGTGGCACTTGTAAGAATATGGACAAGCTATCCGCCATGTTTGTGATGGAATAACCCAGCCACCAAACTCTAAATCAGGCTCTATGCCTTTAATGCCCCTTAATCAGAGGGTTTGGGAATTTCCAGCTTGACATAGGCAAAGATTCAAAAGATGGGATCTACGAGAATACCAATAGTGAAAACAGCCATCGCACACAAGTACATTTTTTTCTTATTTGTTCCCAGAGAAAAATGATTACTCACATGTACTTTTTTCTGCTTTTCCTGCCTTTTAAGAGTTCCTGTTTGAACAGCTGTCCTGCACCAGCGAGGTCTTGATTTGGTCAATATATTGCTGCCTGCTACTGCTGACGGAAGAGAGGCTGTTCTTTTCGAAGTGCCACACAGTCTTTGGTAAATGATTTCAATCTCATTCTTAACTTCTCATTATATCTAGAAATTCAACCTAGCTTTGACTAAACGAAACTATAACAGATGGGACCAGATTACATAAAGTAGTGTTCTCCAGTGCGGGTTCCTCTCCATATTCACAAACCTTGAATAATGATGTACCTCTTGTCCGGATCCCAGCACACTTTTCAATAGTTAGAACATTTGAAAACGCCAATCTATGTTTCTGTTTTTTAGAAAGTCCAAATAGAGCAAAAGATATTCCTCCCAATCTTTATATGCTATTACTATTTCCCCCTGCAATTCCATAGAACCCTGAACATTTAAAAAACATGTTTTATGTTAATCTGTTGCTGTGCCATATCCCAGGGAATATATAATACTAATCATATGTTTATGATATAACACTTAGCGGTCGATTTCGGCTGGAAAAGGTTTTTCTCGACACAGACCCGTCATATTTTCCGACCGAACCGTACACATGCCTTCCAAATGACTGAGTACGATGCGATGCTTGAAATTTACATCCGACTCGGCCGGAATTTTTTTTTTACGGCCGAGTCGGTAGGAAAGGAGCCTGACGCGATAGACCTGAATGCTCAAGATTCGAGATAGCCAAGCGTCAACCCGACGCAACAGACAAGTACGCGAACGACTCCATGTAGCCAAGCACTAACACGACATGACAGACTCGGACGCGAAGGATGCCACACAGTCCAGCATTAACACAACCCAATGGACACGTATGCGAACGATTCGACACAGCCAAGCACATACACGACGCAACAGACATGTACGCGAATGACTCCATGTAACCAAGCATTAACACGACAGACTCGGATGCAAACGATGCCACACAGTCCAGCATTAACACAACCCACTAGAGACGTACGCAAACGATTCGACACAGCCAAGCACATACATGACGCGACATGCACGTACGCGAACAACTCCATTAACACGACACGACAGACTTGGACGCGAATGATGCCACATAGTCCAGCATGAACACAACTCAATAGGCTCGCACGCCAACGATTCGACACAGCCAAGCACATACAAGACCATTACCACATTGGTCCTGAGATGCTGGATTTTTAACCCCACTATCACCTTCGGGGCACTGTAGTGATGGGGGGTTTAGACCCCATTACCACATTGGTCCTGGGATGCTGGATTTTTTAACCCTACGAACACCTTTTGGGCACTGTATTATGGGGGGTTTAGACCCCATTACCACATTGGTCCGGAGCTTCTGGATTTTTGAACCCCACTAACACCTTTTGGGCACTGTAGTGATGGGGGGGTTTAGACCCCATTACCACATTGGTCCTGAGATGCAGGATTTTTTAACCACACTATCACCTTTTGAGCACACATGTGTTGGGAGTCACAATGTATGTTCACTGTCAGGATCTGTGTTGTGAGCAATTTACACACACATACATTAAATCTTGCAAAGATGGTGGGTGGGTTGCTTTCTCATCCTATGTGTGTGAATCCTGGTGGTACTAGGCATCCAGCCCCCTATGAGTGGGGATGGTAATAGGGATGGGCATCCAGCCTCCTATGGGTGGGGGTACTGGTGGTGATGGGCATTGTGCCCCCTATGAGTAGGGGGTACTGGTGGTGATGGGCATACAGCCCCCTATGGGGTGGACTCTGCTGGAAGTGATAGGCATCCACCCCCCTAATGGGGTGGACTATGCTGGGAGTAATAAGCATCCACCCCCCTATGGCGTGGACTATGCTGGGAGTGGTGGGGTTTCCTTTCGTGTCATTTTGGTGTGTGGTAGGTGTCTGACTTACCTTCTGCGTTGTGCGCGTCGGTAACGGTAGGCATACAGTATAGGGAAGACATGCGCGATTGGATATATGGCTGCTCCGTCTCGTCCTCGTTGATCGTGTTCTGGCGCGAATCGGAGCTTCAATATGCCTTGTCCGAATGCTGTGACTTGCTGGAAGCGGCGCCCTGTACGATGCGTAGTAAAGACTCATCGTACTTGCGTGTCCGGAAACTAGTTGGGAAAAGCTCCCGTACTACTCGATTTCTGTGTTTCTTGAGCCTGTTCGGTCGTAAAATAGAGCACGAATAGGAGCGGACGATTCGGACGGAAATTTGCCTGTAATACGCATCGTACTTGCTCGTTTGTGGAAAAAAGCTCCGGATACGAGTCGGTCGTAAGGTAAGCCTACGAATAGCATTGGGAAGGCATTTTTAGCGACATCGGAATCGGGCCCTTAGTGTTGTAAATAACAGGTGTTAAAATTACCCAATTTATTAGTACTTAGGCACACAACCTAATATGTTTAATAATTAAACCCAATTTCAATATATCTAGAAAGCACTGCTCTTTTTACACACCTCCATTCAGTCACTCCTGTGAGGGAATGGTCAAAGCACGTGTTGCGTCAAATTATTCTCTTCAGATTTGAATTTGTATGTATGTTATGCAGGAGACTTAATGAAAATTAAGCCTCCTACAGTCTTTTACAGCATATTCTTACATCACAAACCTTATAGTCCTGCATTTGGGGCATCACGTAGTCAAACAGTATCTGAGCAGGTGTTCTAGAAGCGAAGACCAAGTGCCTGAGGGTGAAATGATCAATCCCCAAACTTTGGGCGTTCATCCAGCCTGTGGCTCCTACCACATCTTTACATTTTTCTTTATTGCTCTGTATGGATGGATCCCATTCCTCTAGAATTTTAGGGAGGTTGTACTAAGCTATACTAAGTAATGTTTGATTAGTTCAGGATAGGCCTGTCCAGCTTAGAAATATTATGCCAGGTTTATCAGGTTTGAAAAACTGTATCCTGCAGTTTGTCTTTAGCCTTTCTTGTAATGCTTCATCTTCTTTGAGATGCCTGCAGACTTGGCCCCGGGAACATTAATATCACCTCTGTGCCTCACTAGGCGCAGCAGTATTGCCCCAGGCTGAATATATCATAATCAGCAACAAAGGTTTTCTTGTTTTTTTTAGTCCGTGAAGAAAAAAAGAGGTAACAGTTTTATGTTTTACAGAACGCCAACTCTTGCTTGGGTTTCCGTTTTTCCAGTTTGTGTCTAGAGACAGTGCAAAGAACTCACCACCATCATTAACGCCTCCATTACCTCTGCCATCTTCATAGAAGAATGGAAACATGCTGAAGTCAAACCACTCCTCAAAAAACCTTCTGCAGACACAAAAGATCTCAAGAACTATAGGCCCTTCTCTCAGCAACCCTTCCCTGCCAAAGTCCAGGAAAAGGTGATCAACAACCAGCTTACTAACTACCTAGAGAGCAACGACCTCCTAGACCCCTCCCAATCAGGGTTCCAGATGAACCATAGCAGAAACTACCATAATCACCGCCACCGACGACATCAGTTTCTGTCATAGACCTGGGAGAAACTGCCGCCCTAATCCTCCTCCAGCTCTCTGCAGCTTTCGACAACCCATCACACCACACCCTAAGTTCCATCAGATAGTAATTTAAGGGGATGCTCTCAAATGGATCCCATCCTTCCCCACAAGAAGAACCCAGAGCATCTACCTTCTACCATACATCTCAGACCCCAAGAACATCATCTGCAGTGTCCCCCAAGGGTACTCTTCCAACCCCACCCTGTTTAATGCCTACATGACCCCTCTGCAAAAATTATCAGGACCCATGGACTAAACATATCATACACCAACAGCACCCAGTTCACCCTTTCTCTATCTGCAGACCCCTCCACCACCAAGGTCAATTTTCACTTATGCATGACAAGTGTTGCCCACTGGATACAAACTAATTGCCTCATTCTTAAAACCAACACGACAGAGGTATTCTTCATGACAAAAAACAAATCCCCATGAAAGACTCCTGGTGGCCTGTGGAACTGGGTCCCTCTTCCACCCTCACATAATATGCCAGGAATCTCGGCATCATACTGGATAGCAAACTAACCATGAGAAACTATGTAACTGCAGTATCTGCAGCCTGCCTCCTCACTCTCTGAATGCCCAGGAAAATCTTCTAATGCCTCCCAGTCAGCGCCATATGCACTGTAACCCAGGCTCTTATCACTAGCCGCTTTGACTACAGCAATACTCTCTTAGTGGGAATCACCTCACACCTACTAAAGAGACTACAGGCCATACTTTACTCAGTCACCAGACTCGTCCTCAATATCCTGAGAGGGGCCTACATCACCCCACACCTCCAGGAACTCCACTGGCTCCCTGTCCACAAGAAGTTCAGTTTCAAGATGCTCATGCACGCTTACAAATCCCTGCACAATTAGGGACCGACATACATCCGTCACCATCTGAATGTCCACCAGCCCTCCAAGCACCTGCTGCCCTCGCCCACACCCCCTACATCCACCAAAGCAAGAGCGGAGGACCCTCCTTATCCAGTATTGGTGTATGTTTCATAGATTCACATGCTTGAATCATTCCCCGTTGTTGATTATAGTCCCACGGTACTATAATCAAGCAGTAAGGTAAAGCTATCATAGGTTATAACGGCTGTGGGCCTTCAGATTCAAAGCCTATGTCCTTTTTAAAAAACGACCAAACTTGAACTATAACCAATCTGGTACTAGCACCCTATAGAACACTCCCAAGAGAGGCTGAGTTCCTCACATTTTCACCACACGTCGTGTGTGAAGGGAGTCTCCCTGAGCTCTGCTCAAGTTTTTCTTTTTATGAACAGCGTTTTTCAACTTGAAAGATACTATGTCTGATAAGAAAGGCCTGTTGCGTCCCTTTAAGAGCTATGGGAAAAAGAGGGTTTACATAGATGACCCACACAGAGACTGCATCTACTGCCTCCAGTCACAGCATGAGGTAAAACAGTGCAAAAACTGTCACTCTTTTTACTCAAGACCCTGAGGGACAGAGGGCAGGCTACTTTTGTGGCTTAAAAAGATGCAGAAAACATCTTCTGATGAATAGAGTGACAACTTTTCCAAGTCTCACAATAGAGCCAGGTCACCTGAGAGTAAGTCATAGGAGGCCAAAAAAGACAAAAAAAAACTCCCATCAGACTAAAGATGTTTTTAAACAGGATAAACTTAAGAAAATTTCCTCAGAGCCAGCCTTGTCGTTGCATTCACTAACTTCTAAGGAAGAAAAGCATTTGTCTGCCTTGTCGTAAGGCATATTGAGACATAAATCCTCTAAAAAAATCCCTCTCTGCTTCAGTATAATCTTCGATGCTGCGAACATCGACGATCACAACTCCAACCCTCTCGTGGTCAAGACCGTCGAGGGCACCAACGTCATTCACGGTAGCCATCGGTGCTCCCATTTTGTCCACTGCAGCTATACCGTTGATGAAGATCTGAACGTTGACACCATCCACACCACCTCCGCCGACGATAAAGCCACTGCTGATGATGGCCTCATCGATGCCGGATCCGTCATCATCACATCCGTCGGAGGTGCACCCGTTTACAACAACATTGTTGACGAAGGCTTCTAAAGCTATAGCATTGTTCCAAAATGGGCAGGGTATCTCTACAGCCTGAGATCATGTCACTAAGCAAAATCTCTCCTTTGCCCCCTAGTCACTTTCTGGATACAGAAGAAATGGACTATGACAGTCTGTTTGGGACTGCTCATGTCCTTCAGAATTACACGTAAAATGTCAGGAGGAGGACGAAGACTATTATGATGAGGAGCAGTATTACCAACATTACTACCTTGTTCCTCCAAAACAATACCATCCGCATAGATATTATGTGGACCCTTCTAGACAAGACTCTACACAGCTGCTGCCCTCCTTGATCCAGGACTTACAAGCTATGTGTATGGATTATAGGAAATGGTTCTGAAACCTCAAGAAGAGCATACTGAGACACCACAAGCACCACCTGTGTTACCTTATATGCCAGCATTAACTCTGCCTCAGACTCCTAGAATGACCCCTCGTCCCATCATACAAGTGCCTCCTAGGGATGATTCATCCTCTTCGAAGGATGACGCAGAAGGGGGCGAAATTCATGGTCCTCCACCAGCTATGGATGAGTGGGATGATTATATTATACCCGTGCCATCCCCACCTCCATATCAACTTTCTGACTCTCCTCCGGAGGATTTAGGAGGTTTTCACAACCTAATGGATAGAGCTGCTTCCAGATTTCACCTGCCTATCACAGTGAAGCAATCCAACTGCTTCCTTTATGATTTTAAGGAGGAAACGAGGAAGTCAGTACGCTCCATCCCTATTATCGAGCATATTTGGCAAGAGGAGCTTAAGGTTATGAAATCGCCAGCCACAGTGGTGGCTGTTCTACCTCGGATCGACGAGAAATATAGAGCACCAGAGTATTCCCCTACTTGCCTTACAGGGCACGCCAAACCGGATTCTGTGACATCTCAGGCAGCACAGAGGAGGTAAAAAAAACCTCCAACCCCCATTACACCTCCACCTGGCAAAGAGAGGCGTCGCTTAGATAGTATTGGAAAGTGCTTCTCTGCCATGTCTGTAATACCAACGCAAGCGGCTAACACCTTGGCGACTCTAAGCCATTATGACCGCCAGATGTGGTCCGATATTGGTGCCATGTTGGATCTCATCCCTGCGGATAGAAGGCAGGAAGCCAAGAAGATATGAAAGGAAGGAGAGCGCATAGGCGCTGAGGGGGGTTATCCATTGCGCCGTGGATATAGCAACCACAGGCTTCAAACAACTAGCCAGTGCAGCGGTTTTAAGGCGCCATGGAAGTCTTAGCGCCACCTCATTCAAACCTGAGGTCCAATCTAAAATCCTGGACATGGCATATGATGGAGACACTTTGTTCGGGAAGCATATTGATGACGCCTTGTTGGCCATTAAAACAGACACGGAAACGGCCAAGTCTCTGGGGACCTACAATATCTAAAGGTACCCTCTCAAGGAGTGTGTGGAAGGGGTTTTTCGAGTTATAGGTGCATACCAATGCACCCAGCAGTACCAGACCTACCTGTCACAGTATCGACAAGGTTACCAACAAAAAGCATATAGACAACCATCTATAGCTGGTTTCTCCAGACAGGGCTCTCACAGGAAGCCACCATCCCAAAGCATCGATGCAAATCGCAAGCAGTGACCACAGTCAGGTGCCAGCTACTACAGTCTTTCTTCCAGTTGGTGCAAAAATCTCCAACCACATTGATCAGTTGCGGAACATCACAACAGACAGATGGGTACTGGATTTAATTACTCATAGCCATACCCTTGAGTTTTTACAACAGCTACCAAACACTCTGCCCAGGGGAGCACACCCCCCTCGTCTCCACTTGTTAGAACAGGCTGCCAAGACTATGCTCATCAAGGGAACAATAGAGGAAGTTCCTGTGGCACAAAGAGGAACAGGATTTTACTCCTGTTTTTTCCTGATAATTAAGAAATCAGGGGAGTGGAGAACTTATTTAGATCTCAGGCACCTCAACAAATTCCTCCGGAACTATACCTTCAGGATGATTACACTCTCAAACATCCTTCAGTGCCTCAACAGTGGAGATAACATACCATCCCTGGATCTGGAATATGCCCATTTTCATGTCCACATCATCCCCAAACACCTGACATACCTCAGATTCATGGTAGCTGGTACCCATTATCAATTGAGGGTCCTTCCCTTCGGCCTGAAATCGCCTCCACGGATATTCACCAAGTGTCTGGCCCAAGTCGCAACCACATTGCGAAACCAAGGTCATCAAGTATTCCCATAGTTGAGGCGCTAGAGGGCGCACGGCAAGAAGGCTGATCCGACATCCGACTGTTATCTGCCTGTAATAGGGTGCATCTGGGCGTCAAAAGATACTGACTGGACCAGTGAAGTGTCCAGGCACAGCAGGGCGGCATTGTGCACCGGTGGCGCTGGGGAAAACTGCTGTAATCGGTTGAGCCCGATCCCAATGACTCGCACACAAGATGGCGGCCGCCATAAGCCTGCAGTGAGCCTCGTAACAGGGTTGGTGGGCTGAGCGACAGACGAACCCTGGTGAGCATAGAGCCATAAACGGAGCCCCCGCCGCACGCTCAGTTACATACCCCAAGCAAGTGCGAGGCATCATCACCGAGAGCTCGGAATACAGTGCTGCCGCGGGCCCTGGAAGACCTGTGGTGACTCGGCAGTTGCGGTTGCCGCACCGAGCCGCTGGTGCTTTGAAGAGCTGCTGGAGTGCTGGATAACGTGGCGGTGGAGGCCGGAACACAACGTGAAGCCACTGTGAGCAGACGGCGTAGGTGAATATCCCAGATACATGCCGGGACATACTCCGGTGATAGGCGCTGAAAATGGTGGCCGCCCTTCGCCTGCTGTAGATCCGGTCGTGGAGCCAGCGGGCTTAGGACCAACATAACCCTGAAATACAATGCGTGCCTGAGCAGTGCAGCGCCTACACGGATTGGCCTGCGCCCTGCTGGTGGAATACAAAGACCTGCATTGAAAGTGAGCAGAGGCCTTTACAGAATTGCCAGGACCGGGCAGGCGTGGTGGCAAGGTGTGGAGGCAGTCTGGAACCGGGAACAGCCTGACGTGGCCCTGGTGGACCCAGCAACGAGGCGGCGGAGGCAGGAGCAGAGCACTGTGAATGGGGGAGCGGCCCGGCCTGGGCTTGCGTCTACGGCGGTGGGTGCGGGCCCAGGTGCAGGGTCGCAGTCTACGAGCCGCAGAAGGCGTGAGTGGCGCATCAGATCCTGAAGGGCTGTGGCCAGGCCAGGCACACGGCCCAATCTGTAGAGGCTACTGGGGCTATGGAGTAGTTGTGTGGGGGACGGGCAGAGACCCGCTTTTCCTCAATTGTGACTTCCATTGCTCTCAAGGCCATCTGTGGTGAGCTATCTCCCGGTGATTACCAGTGGCCCGTTTCCTGATATTGTCAACACAACTAGGACACTGGCAGAGGTACAGTTATTATAGCTCCTTTCACCCAGCAGACGCACACAGGTGTGCAGCTGCCTGGTAGAGGCCTCGGTGTACACAGTTGCAGCGGTCCACGGTGCGTGGTTCAACAGTAACTGCTAAATTACGTTGCTAAACACTTGTAATGGGGAAGACAGAAAAGTCCCAACCTCGCTTCATGTTCGACGTGCGGAAGCCTAGCAGGGCGCAACAAAAAGAGGCCTCAGATTCGGAAACGGGCACTCATTAGAAACGACCCTCCTGACAATGCGGAGAAACCTTCAAACCATTAAAGGGACTATGGCCGCACTAAATCATAGACTGGATCATATGTCCTCACAGCTAGAGAAGCAAAATACGTGAATGGGGGAGGTCGAGCGGAGGGTCTATGCTACGGAGGATGGCCTCAGTGAAGTTTCCTGCAAGACTCTTAACATGGAGAAGGTGCTAGCGCTTATACAAGCAAAGAACGAGGACTTGGAGGCAAGGTCTCGTTGTAATAATATCTGAATCATGGGCCTACCGGAGTCCACTAACACAGGCAAGATGGAGACCTATGTTGAGAATTTGTTAAGAGACATTTTTGGTCCTGAGGCCTTTTCCTCCATGTTCATCATCGAGCGTGCCCACCGCTCCTTGGCTGTGAGACTGATCCCTGGTGCAGCGCCGCGCCCTATCATCTTTTAAATTATAGAGACCGTGATTCCATCCTATGGATGGCCAGAGAAAAGGGCACGATTGAATATCAGGGGAACTCGCTAGTATTCTTCCCGGACTTCACAGTCGCAGTGCAGGCAGCGAGAAGGGAATTAAGCACAGTGAAGAAGCTACTGCAGTCCAAGGGCATTCCGTATGCCATGCTGTACCCTGCTCGTCTGAGAATAGGCCAGTAGGGGATTTTTTAAATCTTCACCAATCCGAAGTCGGCAATGGACCATGCGAAACAGCTAAAAAGGAGCTGGCGGGAAGCCCCAACCAATCCAGACGAGGAGGAGCAATGATATATGCACCCAAAACTGGGCTTCTGCTGTACCACACATTTGTGGTGGGGGTAGGCTTCTGAGCAATGGTAATGTGCATTGATGGTTTGGGGCCCTGTTTTGGGTAGCCCCGCTCCACCTTATAAAGAGAACTGCCCAGATGAAAAGTATCTAAATGTATGCTTTTAAGTTAAAAGGCTTCTTGTAGACCTGATCAGCCACTTCCTGCTTCGTCAGGAGGCTAGTTGCACTCTGTTGACCCCCAAATGGGAGAACCCCACATGTTGCAAATGTTTTTCCGTATCTTAGGGGTATTGTTTAATGGGTATAGGGATGGCTTTAACAAGTTGGGGGCGCTGAAGTGGGTGGGGGATCGGGGGTGGAGGGGTGGGGTTGTTTGGAACTTTATACGAACATGGCATCTGAACTAGCACAGCATATCTTGTATGAAGGGCACACTCACGGCATGTATAACACGCAGCGATGGCAGAATGGGTGGTAATATAAAATTCCTCACCTGGAAAGTACTGGGCCTTAATAATCCCAAGAAAATAAGATCTGTTATAGCGTATCTGGATAGGCTCGATGTACAGATTGCATTTCTGAAAGAGACGCACCTGACAAACAATTCAGAGAAAACCGTATGAGCATGTTGGGCTGGTGTGCGGGTGGCATCTTCCTATTCCTCCTACTCCAGGGGTGTGATGATCCACGTTAGGAAGGGCACTCCGTTCACACTAATTAGCACGGAAACGGATGACCAGGGCAGGGTGGCGATGGTTTCGGGCAAACTGGGTGGTCAATGTATATGGACCCAATGTGGATGATTCTGCCTTCTATGTAGTTGTGTGGCGTCGTATCTCCATGCATCCGCATGCGAAGATAATCTGGGGTGGTGATTTTAATGCTAAAAGTCCCCGAGTGTGAGAGGCCTCCTTTTGCTTGGAGGCTACAGCAGCCGTCCTTAACAGATCCACTTTTTAGGAGCACAATGGGAGAAGCAATAAGAAATTATTTTAGGGAAAATGAGGGCCCAGTAGACAGTGCGGGGGTTTTATGGGAAGCATTCACGGTCACAATCCGAGGAGAATGTATTAGTGCACAGACTGGGGTCTTGAAAGACTTGAGGTGACAAATACGCAAGTTGGCGCCTAAAATCTCTGCTCTCGAGCGGGAATATGAGCGCAACCCGGCACCAGAAACACTCGCTACAATCCGGAGCCTCGTGACCGAGCATAATCAAACGGCTGATCAAGAGCTGGTTCATAGATCGAGAAGGAGCATGGCACGGTACTATGGGGAAGGTGGGAGGCCCAGCCGCTCGCTGGCCCAGAAATTGGCCGCACCCAGGGGCCAGGACTACATCACCAAAATGGTTGATGGTGAGAGGGTGGCACAACACAATACGACAGAGATCAGCAAGGTGGTACTGGATTTGTACTCCACACTATATGGCGCTCATAGTTACCTTGCTGAAACCCGATAAGGTGGCAAATAAATGTGACTCATACAGGCCTCTCACCCTGGTCAATATAGACGCTAAAATACTGGCAAAGATGATTGCTGAAAGGCTGCAGCCGCTAGTACCTAAATTAATTCTTCCGGATCAGTCTGGGTTTGTACCCACTAGATCGACGTCGCATAACTTGCGCACTATCTTTGCAACGTTGCACTATTTCGAGCCGGATTTTAAAGCAGTCGTCGTGCTGCTTGATGCAGCTAAAGCTTTCGACTCCCTGCAGTGGGAGTATATGTTCACTGTCCTGCTGCGCATGGGCATGCCACCTTTTTTTCTTAAATGGGTTAAACTGCTATATAATGAGCTGGTGGCTTGGGTGCGTGTGAACGGTTGGGTCTCTGAGGCGTTCCCGATACACAGGGGTAAGAGGCAAGGATACCCCCCTGTCACCGATGCTTTTTTGCTCGCTCTGGAGCCATTGGCTTGCAAACCAAGCCAAAAACATGCGCAGGCAGCACTGCGATTCCGGCAGCAACCGTTAGTGGTCTCACAATACGCAGATGATATGCTGCTTTATGTTCGTGAGCCTGCTACACACCTCCAGGCGGTGCTGCACGAATGTGTTAAATTTGAGCGATACTCCGGACTGGGGATAAATTGGGCGAAGTCAACAATCTTCCCACTAGCGGCTGGCACCCGTGAAATAGAGCTGGATTTCCCACTGTCGTGGGCTACGGACCCATTGAAGTACTTGGGGATATGGCTGCACAAGGAACCTGATAAGGTACTTTCCATGATCTATGGCCGAGCCATCATGCAGATCAATGAGCAAGCTGCGTGGTGGGTAAAATTGCCTCTCTCGCTGGCTGACAGGATTGCGGTGACAAAAATGACGATACTGCCCAAACTCTTAAACTTGTTTGTTAATGTTCCCACCCGGTTGAATGTCTCATTCTTTCATACACTCAGTCAGCCATACTGACTCTTGTTTGGGGGAGGGGGGGCACGAAACCTCTGTGCAGCTGGAGCATGCTTACTCAACCATTCAAACGAGGAGGGTTTGAGGCGCCTGATATGTGGCTATATTACGTGTGCGTACAGGCGTAATTTGCGCATTATTGGTACTTCCCGCAACGGTACCTGCCACACACTGCAATAGAAGCAGATACTGTGCATCCGGTCCCATTGGTGGCGGCGGCACTGTCGGGTGGGGGTGGCGGCTGAAGAGCTGAAATAAACTCGGTATGCTGCACTGCCTGGGCGTGGAAAGCTCTGGTTAAGAGGGCGCAGCTGCCCTATTTGTATGCCCCAGGGCTGCCACTGGCTTCTCATCCGGACATCTCGGCAACTGACAAGCAAACTGCTCTACAGGCACTAGGCGCGGTAGAGATCAAACAACTGGGAGATTTGTACAAGAAGGGCCAGTTCTGGACGCTGCCGGATCTGCAGGCTGGGCGGGACCACGGAATAATGCTGGGCTTTTCCTACGTAAGGGTACAGAAGGCAATCAGATCTATTTTTTCTGACTACCCAACCGAGCCCAAAACACTTATAATTGGAGAGGAACATAGGGGTCTGATAACTAAACTATATAATGCGTTCATGATTGAGAATGAACTCACAGAACACCCTTCACATACCAAGTGGAATGCGGTTCCGGAGGCCCCAATGTCGCAGAAACAGTGGCAGTATTGCTGTAAGCAGACTGGCCAATTAACAGCGAATTGCAATCTTCGTATCATCCACTTTAAGTACCTGCACCAACTATATTATACACCGAGCCAATTGTGAAAGTATGGTTTGCGGGAGAACGTGCGATGCGGGCAGGATGAAGCAGACTTCCTGCATCTTGCATGGAGCTGCCCTAGAGTTCAGGCAGTCTGGAACCAGGTTATAAAAGTGCTTGCTGAGGTTGTGCTAGAAACTGTCAGTTGTACTCTTGAAGTTTGTTTGATGGGGATGGTAATAGGCGAATTGTTGCGGTCTCAACCCTTTTTGCCAAGCGGGCAGTGGCGCAATGCTGGGGTGCTAAAACTGCTCCTACTGTGAAAAAGTGGATTCGTGATCTGACCTATTGCAGGAAACAGCCGGGGGCATATGCGGAGGAGCTTCCCGAAGCCTCTAGGCCAAAGGATTTCTGGGCTTCGTTAACTGTGTACTTACTGGGGAACCCCGATTTATAGTAGACATAAGATGCTACGGAGCGGGTCGCACATGTTTGCTAAGATTGAAAATGTCTGTGGGAAATGCGTAGATTATGCTGTACAGTTGCTATGTGTTTAGATGCAAAAATGCTTGTACCATCATATTGAAAGTACTGACTTTGTTGGGTCCTGTTTGGGGCCTATGTATTAACGTGTTCCAAGATGTTTAATAAAAACAAATACAAATTTAAAAAAAGATGTCAAAAGAATTTAGCCCTCATCTGACATTTCTTTGACACGTTCTCAACAGCAAGGGATGCTTAAATGCCGAAGGAGGAAACATGCTTCCAGCTCAATATACAAACATTGCCAACAGTCAAACAGCAGCTATTAACAGCTAACACCACTGAGGAGAGAAAGACCTGTATATCATTTTTTAATACGTCTTCAATACGTCTTTTAAGGAGCATTCTTGATTATTATGCAATAAATCTATTATGTTCCATTTATACTTTTTAAATTCTAAACGAACAAAGAGAATTGTATTCGCTGAGATTTTTCATTAATATGGTTGAGCATATTCTAGAATAAACCTGCAAAGTGGGGGGTGGGGGGGGCATATTCCTGTACTTAGACACTGGCTCTTAAAAGCTCCAGCATCTCTACGAGCTGCCAAAGCTACGGAAGCCTGCTTAGCATTCTTCCACAAGCTAGGCCTTGTCTTCAGTTACTCTTAGCCAAGCAATGACATTCCTTGGAACCGATCTAGACACAATTCAGAGCAAGGCCTTCCTCTCTCGAGAATGGCAGGAACGGTCGGCAAAACTGGCATGAAACTTAGCAAGAAAACTACGCTTCAGTAAGGTTATACACGTCGTTTCTAGGCTTGCTGTCTTCCGCGATCGACTTAGTTCTGCTAGCTCGTCTCAAAATGAGACCACTGCAAGAAGAGCATCAACTTTAGTGGATTCAGGCAATGGGATCCTTCAAACACTCGATCTCTATCACTCCACCCATGAGAGAGACTTTGAAATGCTGGTATCTAAGGTCACATCTTTCACAAGGTCTCTCATTTCTACAGTTGGTTCCAGATTTTATTGTCACCACAGATGACTCTACGGAGGGTTGAGGATGCCATTTACAAAATCTCCAAATTCAAGGGAAATGGTCCTCATCTCAACGACTGATGCACATTAACAGGCTAGAGCTCAAAGCCATATTCCTTTCCCTGAAGGCTTTCCTCCCACAGAACAAGCAAGTGAAATACAGGCTTTTACTACAAAATAACCTTTTCTACGCTCCACAAATGGCATTGTGGTTCCTAAAGTTTTCCTGAAGGTTCCGTCACAATTCCACCTAAATTAGCCTTTTATTCTCAGAACTTTCTTTCCCAATCCGGCTATGCCAGCTGAACAGGCTCTACACACTCTGGACATTAAGTGGTCTCAAATTCTACCTGCAAAAGACGAAGAACATCTGCAAAACTGACAAGCTTTTTGTAGCTATGGACAAGGTCGTTAAGGCATCGCAGTTGCAAAGGTTACTTTAACCAGATGGATCTCGGATACAATCCAATTCTGCCATGTCAAGGCAGGCAAACCTGTGACAAAGAAGGGTAGGGTGCATTCCACAAGAGCAGTCGCCACTTTGGCTGCTCTGTGTACTGGCATTCCACTGGAGAAGATATGCTGGGCTGCAACGTGGAAAAGCACCCACACGTTCATGCAGCACTACTGCCTGGAATCAACGCAGCGTAGCGACACAGCCGTAGGCCAGGCGGTGTTACACCATCTATTCCAAAAAGGCGAGCCTCTTACAATAGCGGTGTTTATTTATGTTAAAGAGTAACCGTGTTTCAATTGTGGAAATGTTGTTGACTAACTGTTTCACATATTGACTTACCCATAGTTGTACATAGGTATATTTATTCCCTGTCTCTATACATTTTTGTGTATATATTTTTTCATAGAAAAATGCATTAATACTGATATGTGCATGTTATGTTAATGTTACCCACCATCCACTAAGGGTACTTACATTTATGATGATGCTGCTCGCTATTCTGATTCAAGCATGCGAATCTATGAAAGATACCACAATACTGGATGAGAAAATAAGCTACTTACCTGTAACTGCAATTATCCAGTATTGGTATCTTTCATAGATTCACATTCAACCCACCCTCTTCCCTGGAGAGGCTCTCCTTATACCTGGGATATTACTCCCACTTGTGCTAAAAAAAACTGGAGGAGCTCAACCTCTCTTGGGAGTGTTCTAGAGGGTGCTAGTACCTGATTGGTTATAGTTGAAGTTTGGTCCTTTTTTAAAAAGGACATAGATAGGTTACTGACCTAAAGGCCTACAGCCATTAAAACATATGATAGCTTTATCTTACTGCTTGATTATACTACTGTGGCACTCCCACTTCGCCTACGGGGAATAATTTAAGCATGTATGAAAGATATCAATACAAGATAGCTGCAGTTACATGTAAGTAACTTATTTTCTTCTCCTACCTCCCCGCCAAATCCTGGAATAGCTTCCCCCACCACCTCCGGACCTCCCCCTCCCTACAGGACCACAGGAAGGAGCTGAAGACATGACTGTTCGACTAACCCCACCCAGCAGCAAAAAAAAACAAGTGCCTGGAAATCCTCACGGATGAAAAGCAGCGCTTTACAAATTCATCTTGATTGATTGATTGAGACTTCTGTCTGCACCTGTGCCAAAGGTCCCAGTCAGTTCTACTACCAGAATTGCTCTAGAAGTTCCTCATCTCACCTAAACTTGAAAACTTAAAAAGCTTTTTCTGGATCATAAATACATCATTAATATTCTAAAAAAAATATCTCTTCTATTAGGTGAAATTCCGTATTACTTTTTCAAAGAGAAAGTCTTTAAAAACTGAATTATGTAATAGTGCCTAATTAAAGACACCATTTTATTTAGGTTTCACTTTGATTAGAATGAAAAAGATTGGAAAGCTACAATACTGTGGCTGTAGATAGATTGCAAGACGTTTCATTAGCTCCTTAACTGTTGGGCCTTTCCCCCCTAGTGCTGAACCCTTTTTTGTCTATTTTGAGTAGTTCTTGTTTAGGGCTCTGTAACATTTTCACCACATAAGGTATCTACACCAAGTTTGTGTTCTTTTATCCCAACATCCTGTGTATTGTAAAGGTACCCAGGGTTTGTGGATTCCCTCGGAGGGGACTGAGAGAATGGCCAAGAGATAGCTACATTTTGAGTTTTTTGGCTAAATAGGAAAAAAGTGCTAGGCAAACAATGTCTGCTGTGCTAAAGTCGCTATCTTTCCCGCTTTCAGAAACATGAAGAGCTGAATCAAAAAAAACTATTTTTTTTACCACAGTATTGGCAATTTTCAGAGAGGTAGCCCATTTTTCCTATTTTTTGTGCTTTAAACCTACTTCCGGTTTGTGGTGGAAACCAGTATGAAACCCATGGGTGATCTAGGCAAACTACTAATTTCTGCAAGGTAGACAACATTCTGAATCAAGCAAGGGGTCATATAAGTAGATCCCTCAAGGTTTTCTAAAAAAAACCTAACTGTTAACATGCAGAAATATTGAAAATGAGTAGAAAAAAACCTGCCATTTGTGAAGTTTTCATTGGAACTTTTTGTCTGAATGGTCAATAAACAAAAGCAATATATCATGATGTCCGCTACACCCTTCTGGCTACAGGGATATATAGAATTTATCGGTTCTCCAAGAACTCAAGTTACCCAGAGCCGACAACTGAGCTGCACCTTGCACTGGTTTTTTATTGTGTATCGAGTGAAAACCAATTCACATGGTAAAATATGTAGAGTGATACATGGGTATCAAGGAAACATGTATTTCTGAAATGAGACCGGATGTAGAGTTTTGGAGCAACTGTTATTTGTACACCTGTGAATTTGTGGGTACCCATACTAGCATGTGATTCAGAGTGGGGGCATTTTTCAAAATGTCTTTTTTTCTTTAACACTGGCTTGCATTTCTCATGCAGAAATGCAGCAAATTTCAGTTTGTATTAACAAATGTTCTACTAATCCGTGTTCCCACATGTCTTCTGATATGAATGTTACCTCACTTGTGTGGGTAACCCTAGTGCCTGTGACAGGAAATGGCCCAAAACGCAACATGAACACATCACATTTTTACGCAGAAAACTGACCTTTTGTTTGCAAACTAGGTAGCTGTGGATTTTGGGCCCTATCTCAGCTGGCACCTAGTGAAACCTACCAAGCTTGCACAATGTGTAGAACTAGACAACTAGGGGAATCTAGCATAGGGTGCTTTGCGTGGCTCTTCCTACCCAGAATCCCTTGCAAACCTCAAACTTTGACTTAAAAACTTATTCTCCTCACATTTCTGTGATGGAAAGTTCTGGAATATGTGGGAAGTCACAAACATCCTCCTATCCAGCATTTCCCCAAGTCTCCCGATAAAAATGGTACCTCACTTGTGTAGGTAGGCCTAGTGCCCGCGGCAGGAAAGGCCCAAACACGCAACATAGACACATCTCATTTTTCACTCAAAACTGACTGTTTTTTGCAAAGTTGGTAGCTGGGATTTTGGGCCCTAGCTCAGAAGCCACCTAGGGAAACATAGCAAACCTGCACAGTTTTGAAAACTAGCCACCTAGGGCAATCAAGGGTAGGGTTACGTGCATGGCTCTCAGCAGGTTTTCTATACCCAGAATGCCTTGAAAACATCAAACTTTGACTATTGCTCACATTTCTGTGATGGTAAGTTCTTGAATCTGAGGGGAACCACAAACCTCCTTCCACCCAGCATTTCTTCAAGCCGCATGATGAAAATGGTGCCTTACTAGTGTGAGTGGTCCTTGAGCCTGTGATAGGAAAGGGTCTAAACATTGATACATCACATTTTTGTACTGAAAACTGACACTTTTTTGCAATATGGATAGCTTTGGGTTTTGGGCCCTAGCTCAGCCAGCACTTAATGAAACCTAGCAAACCATCACATTTTAAAAGCTAGACAACTAGGGGAAACCAGGGGTTCATGACTTTTAGGGTTCTCACTAGATAGTTTTACCCAGAAGCCCTTGCAAACGTCAAAACCTTCTTAGCCATTTACGCAAACTTTCACGTTTTGCAGGGCATTGTGAGTGGAATCTATGCAAGTTATGCCACCCTGGACACCAGCGAATGTTTGGTTGTCCAAAAAATGAGGGGTTGTTATTCAGCTTTTAAAGTAAAACCACCATTCATACATTTTGGTTTTGGCACCTCCAGAAGTGCTAGATTCAAAGAACAAATACTGATCAGAGTTTCAGAATATTGAAACCAAGCCCACTGAAAGTGAGCTATAAAGACTTTGATACGGCCAGCCTCTGGCCCAATCCAACACATCAGTGTACTAGCATCAGCATAACTGCAGCCATACAAGGGCCCATCACATTCATATGCCACAGGACGGAATTCCCCATCAAACCAACTGTCACCCAGTCATCAACCAACTTGCACACAAACACACCACAAGCAACGCTCTACACACATATGGCCTGACATGTTAACTGTTAGTGTGTCAACAATCTTCATAAATGAAAAAAAAATGTGATTACATTTTTACTACCTTACGAGTATCCACCTCTATCAACATTCTGAGCCTTGTCAAACGTGTGCTTGGTGAACCTTTGCTAACGCCTCCCATGACAGCCACAGGAGGCTCAGGGTGACATATCTCATGCGCCTTTAGGGCACTCACTGTGCTAAATCCACCTCCTTCCAGTTTGAGGATGCAAGTTAGGGGTGTCCGAGAATGCCTTCTGAGGCCCACATTTCTCAAACTAAGTGAGCATATCTACCTTTGAAACTAAGTAAAAAATGCTGGGGAAGACTGCTCAAGGTTCCTAAAGAGCACGTTATAAACTATGAAGAACGTTTTTGACACACAGGGTAGTTCGTGAGGAAGTGGCATAATCCTGTCCACCTTTATGTGCAGTGCTGTGACTGTAATGCACTTGTCATACGGCAAACCTAACGGAACGTCTACTACATTCTGACTGACGATGAACATGGCAAGCAAAGCACATATGTCACCCATGTATATAGAATTGGGCCAGATGTCTCTGTAATGTATTGTGCATTTGTAAAGCTCAGTATCACCCAAGGTGTATCCTGTCTTCAACCCGGGAACAGTCAGGGAAAATCCATGGATTCACCTAGTTGGTGAGCCAAGTGATCAGCTTCTTGTGGAATGCAATCATTTTAGTGATCGCGCAGATCTGTATAGGTAGGTCATTCTGCCCCTTCTGAGCAAAGTGGAAGTCACTTTTCCCTGTTCTGGTACTGTGTATTCATGGGATGTGTGCAAGTATGAGTCTAGATGATAAAAGGTGTCTGTAAGTTTTCTGAAATTTGAGGCAGTTTTGAGGTATGCTGAGCCAGTGCTCTGTATTGCTTTGAGTTTGTGTGTCAGGAGTTTGAAAATAGCTGTGGACGGGGAGCCAGTGAAGCTATTTGAGGTGCAGGGTGTGTACATGGGGGGAGGTTGAGGGAGGAGGCTGCCTGTTTTCTGTATGGTTTTGAGTAAATTGCTTAGTTGAGTGAGGGGTTAATTCAGTATCGGGTAAGTGTGGGGCCGATGGGTTGAGTCTGTCGGTGAAGATGATGTGATGGCATGTGTAGCGTACTACCTTGACTATCTGTTTTCTTATGCAATATCCCTGTGAAAGTACACCTAGCTGAAGCTTTTCCTACATGTTCTTGTCTTTCCCCTTCAAAGTCCTGTATTCTTGCCAAGTTAACCTTTACTAATGCCTTCCATTGCTAGCTACCTGAAGCTCAAGAAAACATGTCTTTCATGTGCCTTCAGCATACTCACTGTTCTAAATCCAGTTTCTTCCAGTTGTAGATGCAAGTTGGGGGTGTCCGAGACTGCCATGCAAGGCACACAGTCCTCAAACTGAGTGAACATATCTTCCTTTGCCACTAAGGCAAATGTGCTGGGGAAGGCTGTCTAAGTTCCCTGAAGAGCAGTAGACCCAGGTGGAAAATTTAGTTCTGCTCTCTGAATTTGGTCACTCCGCGTTACTCTTGGACAGTGGATTCTGGCCATATTCCGCCAATCACGGCGTGGTGAAATTTTGCTCCTGTTCAAGCCATGCAATGACAGCTGGAACAATACGATGCTCCAATTAGCAGGCGAGCTAGAGTTGGCGTCCCCTAGCTTGATTTCTGGCTGCTAGGAAGCCTTCTGGCGACATTTTCTAATGCAACTTTCATGAGCAGTCGTGTTCAGAGGGCTGCTTCTTGAGTAGATTTTTTACCAGAGAAGCAGTAAAATCGACTTGAAATTGGATTTTCGTGTAACTATTCTTCCCAAACGGACAGTTCAGGTAGTTTTTTAGAGCAAAAAATTTTTTTTTAATTTTACAATTTTTTCCTACAGAAAATCAGTGCCACAGACACTGCAACTTCCTCTTCCTGTCCAGAAGGCTCCTCCCAGTGCTTTGTCTATCACTTTTCATTTTGGGTTTGAGGGGAAAGGATCACTTTATTTGTCTGCATTCCCTGTTGTATATACCATTGGATTTTAAGGATTTGTTTGTGAGAAATCAAGTAAGCCAAAGAACTTTTGAGTAAGTTTATTATTTGATCGAGGACATGCACCAGTATTTTATTTTAACTTTTTAGTTTTTTCTCCCATTTTTAAATTTGATTGTGGGTGGCCTGGAGTTGCAGTAGGGACCTATTTTGTATTAACTCTTTTAGTATTTTCTAAGGGAAAAACTGCACTGGTTTGGGAGGGCTGGGCCTTATAAAGTACCTTTTCTCCATTTTCTTGTGTGTTGTTTGTGGATTTTGCAATATTATTTTGCTCATTTTACTGTGGGGTGTAGTCTTCCCACAGGCCTCGGGCAACCAGTCAACACTAGGCATTGGGTATTTTTTTCTGAAAAGTGTTAAAGTACTTTAGTGGGGTCATTGTTTATCGCATCCACACTTGGAGCAACAGGGGGATAAAGAAGTCAGACCGCCCCCCACTCCAAGAATAAAAAACACTATAAGGTCTGACCTCTATGAGCAGTCAATCATATATTTTTGAGGCTTCTGGGAGTTAATACAATTTTTCCAAAACTTGCCCAGTTCAGTCCTGTTTAAAAATCCTTGAACTGTTTTTCCCTTGCTGCTCAACTTTTAAAAAGCTGTCAATAACCACATCAAATACGCATATCCCGTGGTTTAAAACCATCACATCCATGTGTATCTCGAAACTAAAAATTTAAACAAAATTGTGAAAAAATGTGAGAACACATTTAATTGTTTATGCCTTGGGAAGTTTGTGGTATGTAAAATAATGTTAGTATTTTCTTCTTTGTTTACCATGCCTCCTTTCTTTGCTAGCCAATTTTGTGTTTGGCCAATGTGTGTGTTTGCATAGGTCACCATTTTGTCTTTGTTCTAGATGCCATGTGGAAGGGTGGCTATTTTGTTTTGTGTAGTCAGTGTGATTTTGCCATAGGCCCACATGTGTTCTTTGTTGTCCATGCTTTTGCCTTTGATGGCCTTGTGGGCAGTGGCCATTTTGTAGCCAGTGTGCTCTACTTTTGCCATAGGCCTGCATGTGTTCTTTGTTGGCCATGTGTTCACCCTTGGTGGCCATATGCCAGGGCAGCCATTTTGTGTAGCCAGTGTGCTTTGCTTTTGCTACAGGCCTGTATGTGTTCTTTGTTGTCCATGTCTTCGCCCTTTTCTGTAGCTAGTGTGTCCTTTCTTTCCGCTTTTCAAAGCCATTTTTTAGGGACATTGACAGAATAGGCCTATGCCTTTTTGTTTTTTTTGTTCATATTTTCTTTTTTTCCTGATGTGAGTTTAATTTGCTTGAGGATCATTGTAGTATGCATGTACAGTGTTTTTAATAATTTTTTTCCATTTTCCCCACTGCCTCTGTTCCTCTCATAAGATCTCTCATAGTCCCTAGGAAGACAACGCAATGTTTTGTTATCAGTTATTTGATTTTTACTTGAACCCCCTGCCTGCCATAGGCACACACCAGTATTAATTTTTTTAAGGATTATAGTATTGTATTGTAATTGCATTTGTATAGTGCTTACTACCCCAGACGAGGCGTCGAAGCGCTTTTTTCGGCGAGTAGCATGCTACTCTAGGACCCATAGAGGATTAGTGTTGAATTAGCATAGTGAAACATGCAAGTAAATTTTAAGTGGTGGATAGGTTAGTCAGTTATTTGGATTCGGAAAGATAGAAGAGTAAAAAAGATTTGTATTTATATAGCTCTTGTTACCCCTGATTGGGTTTTGAAGCATGCTACTCCGAAAACCCATAAAGGATTAGTGGTGAATTAGAATGGTGAAATATGAAAGTAATTTGAGTGGTGGATATTAGTCAGTTATTTGGAGTGAGAAGGATAGCGGAGGCATAGAAGGGGAACGAAGGTTTGCATTCATATAGCACCGATTACCCCTGATGGGTATTGAAGCGCTTTTCTGGCGAGTAGCACACTACTCCGGAACCCGTAAAGGATTAGTGTTGAAAATTAGTATAGTGAAATATGAAGTAATTTGAGTGGTGGATATGTTATTCAGTTATTTGGATGGAGAAGGGTAGGTGGCGGGATAGAAGAGGGAAAGAGGTTTGTATTTATATAGCGCTTGCTACCCCTGGTGCAGTTTTAAAGCGCTTTTCTGGCAAGTAGCACGCTACTCTGGAACCCATAAGGATTAGTGTTGAATTAGTATGGTGAAACATGAAATTAATTTGAGTGGTGGATATGTTAGTCAGTTATTTGGGGAGGAGTAGAAAAGAGAAAAAAGGTGTGCATTTATATAGCGCTTGTAACCCTGATGGGCTGTTGAAACACTTTATTGGCGAGTAGCACGCAACTCTGGAACCCATAAAGGATTAGTGGTGAGTTAGTATAGTGGAATATGGAATTTGAGAACTGAACATGTTAGCCTGTTATTTTGATTGAAAAGGATAGTGGAGTAATAGAAGAGGAAGGATTTTTTTTTATTCTAAGTCGTATTTTATTTTTTAGGTCATAGCAGTAGAAGGAGGCTTTTGGATGAGTAAAAATGGTTTTTGGAGGGGAGGAGTCAGAGGGAAGAGTTTTGAGAGGTTTTTTGGTGGGGGATCTGTATAGTAAAAGAGGTGTCAGATGATGCAAGGAGGGTAGAGTAGAAGAGAGTCTAGGAGGGTTATTTTGGGAATCATAGTAGTTGTATGGGGTTTGAAATAAATGAGAGTGTGGATGTAGAGGATATATCGATAGATGTATAAGGTGAGAGATAGGGTAGTGCATTGGAAAGAGTAGTAGAAAGTAGTTTGAGATGAGTCAGAAAGTTGGGCTAGAAGATATATTGAGAGAAGTATAGGCTGAGAAATAGGGTAGTACATTGGAAATGCCAAATTAGAAGAGAGTGATAAATATATACAGCCTCATGCATCAAGCCAAAATCCAGTCGGTAAAATACCGAATCGCTAATAGCTCCCGGTATTGAGTTAAAAAACCCAATCCCAATGCATCAACCCAAAAGCAAAAATCGCTATTTAAGGAATCCTTAAATAGCGATTCCTTAAATAAGGATTCCTTAAATAGCGATTCCTTAAATAGGGATTCCTTAAATAGCGATTCCTTAAATAGCGATTGCATTTAAGGAATCCCAAAGTGAGATTCCTTAAATGCAATGCATCAAAGTTAAAAAATTAGCGATTTCGCTAATAGGGGGAGCAAATTACCATGAGGATGAACTGCATGGTAATTTGCTAAAACTTTGAAAAATGCACTTTTGTGCATTTTTCAAAGTTTCATGTTGCGCACACACATGCCCTTAGAACATGTGTGTGTGCAACATATGTGCACATATCAATTTCAGGGGTGCAATAGGGTGTCATTTTGACACCCTTGCACCCTTGAAATTGCATGAGCAATTTGCGAGAACCTACTGGTACTCGCTATTTGCTCATGCAATCTCTGATTCATTCCTATGGGCCTGGAGGCCCATAGGAATGATTGGGATGGCATTCCTTAATTGCTACTCGCAATTTGCTAGTAGCAATTAAGGAAAGTTATGGAATCGCAATTTGAATAGCGATTCCTACATAGCCTTTTGCTATTCCTTATTAGCGAATCCTTATTTTTCGCTAATAAGGAATCGCAAATGCCAATGTTGATGCATATGCCCCATAGATCCATAAATACATTAAAAGTATATAGATGCATAAAGGAGGTAAGCATATGTAGATTAAAGATATTGATAGAGGTACAAGATGAGAAATAGGGCAGTGCATTGGATATGCTTTTTCAGGAGAAAAGTAACAGACCCACAGAACCAATAACATGGAGGTACATTGATGCACAATGGAAGCAAGTACATGTAGATCAAAGATGATTTTTCTTCCAACAACATTTTTATTCTACATGTTCATAGAGAACAATACACAAAGATAGGTACATATCTATAGTAAAAATAAATTGTGGGTGGGTATTTCTGAATGGGAATATGGGCGCCCTTGTCCCGACCAGTCTCGAACAGGCTCAAACAGGCAACTGCCCTTGTCCCCTCTGCCCTTAGCCTCAATGCCCCGGCTGAGACGACCTAACCCTGGCCTTTTATAGCCCTAGTAATCAGGTGACCCCTTCAGCCAATGGGAGCCCTAACACTATCCAATCACAACCCTACCCCTAAAATCTGGAACCAGTAGAAGACCAGGACCTTACAGCCAATCTTAGCCCGCCCTAGTCCAAGCAACCAATTGGTTTAAAAAACCCTGATCTCTACGTCCAATAGAGGCCCTAGACCTACCAGTAGTCCCAACCCAAGTCCAAGCAACCAGTGGCACAGGAAGTCCTAGTCCCTACTTCCAATAGAAAGCCTAACCCTACTCTTAGTCCCACACCTATTCCAGCAACCAATCACACCAGAAGCCCTAATCGCTACTTTCAATTAAAGGCCTAGCCCTAGTCCAACCCTAGCCACAACAACCAATAACACAGGAAGCCCTAGTCCCTACTTCCAATAGAAATCCTAACCCTAGTCCCAACCCTACATTGATTGAATCACAGACCCAGAAACCAATCAGAACCCTCAAATACCCAACCAATGGGGACACTAACCCTAATCCAATAGAAACACCAGATACAATCACCAATCAGTGTACACATGAACCAAACAATAGCAGACTATATAAGGTCCCAGCTACCTCAGACAAGAGTTTGCTGGCCAGGGAGCTGGAAGCTGCTGCTCTATTCAGAAATCTCCTAGGAGACAGACAGGCTCAATCCACACTTTGGACTTCTGCAGGTAAGGGCCTAACAAACTTGTCCTTTAACAATACTGTTTGAATAAAACTTTACTCTCTCTCCTGGCCAAAAAACGAAGTGCATAGTCCCTATTAAATACAGTTTAAACAGCACACGGCAGATTACGGCTGTCTCAGAGCACTCGCTGATGTAGAATATCCCTGTTGCTGGGTAGGAGAGGAGGCTGGTTTCACGGACTTGTTAACACAAAATGGTGGCTGGGGGTGCACTGCTTAACATACAGGTCTTAGCACAGAGCAATTACGTTTTCCCCTGCATACCCTGCCTACTATAGGGGTCCAGTCATAGGTGCACACCAGCAATGATTTTATCTGACAGAGACTACTAGCCACATATTCCTTCCATTAGATTTAGTCCGCAGGAATCAAAATGGATCCGGAATTGGTCTGTGAGCAGTACCCCCATGTGTGCTGGTAGGTGACATTGTTCATCTCTTCGTGGCGTAGTCTGCGCTGGATGTGACATGCGCGGTGCCTATATAGGCGCCACCCCAGCGCACTAAAATCAGTTCTTTCCTTTCTGCGCCTCAACCTTCCCGAATGCCGGTCCCTATGTCGATGCTCCCTCTGGTGGCGCCATCCCCATTCATATCTCCAACTCCAACATGGAGCCGTAGAGGCTTTGCACAACTCCGGCACTGACTGGAGCCTTAACCTTCAGATCAGAGCCTGAGCTCTATTCCTACAGGCTAGGTCTTGGGGAGGAATGGAAGAAGCCACTGGACCCTGGGAAATACCAGCCCCTAGAACCAAACATAGACTGGTGTGAGAAATTGGCAGAGGCCAGTAGACTGGACACCTTCCACATATACTGACATAGTCTCTCCTCCTACCATGGCTACGGAGGAGGACGCTTCTGTTGCTATGGTAGTGAGAAGGGTGGCCGAAGGACTGGCCCTTAGCCTGCCCTCAGGAGCAGTGTAGATTAACATCTTGATAGAGGTGCTTCAGTCGGGAGTAACCCCCTCGGAGCTGCTTCTCCCTTTTAATAAAGTCCTTATGGATGTCCTGCTTGGGACCTGGTCCAAGCCCCGCACAGGGGCTGCTGTGAACAGGAAAATTGCCCACTGCCATCACCCCTCCCCAGGGTACCCCAATTTACTCATGCAACACCCCACCTCGGAGAGCTTGGTGGTCCAAGCCTCCGCTTCCCACATAAACACTGGCACATTCCCTATCACTCCATCAGATAGGTAATCCAAGAGTGGACACCTTAGGCTCAAAAATGTTTTCTTCAACCAGCCTGACACTCCCTCCGTGAACACCCCATGCCTATTGGGCTGTTATTCCCATGCACTGTGGGATTTGGTTGTGCAGGCGCTGCCCTTGGTTCCCGAGGAAGCCTAGGCAATACTCTTCCAAGCTATGGCAGACGGTAGAGATGCAGCCAATTTCACGATCAGATGTGGGCTGGATATGATTGACTTAAGCTTGGCAGAGCGGTTTCTTCATCAGTGGCTTTACGGCAGCAAGCCTGACTTTTCGGGGGATGTCCAAGCCTCGCTTATGGACATGCCCTTTGATGGCTTCCATCTCTTCTGAAACAAGGTGGACTCTGGGGCGCTTCAAGAATAGCAGAGCTATGGCCAGATCCTTGGGCCTTTCCATGGTCCAGACTTTTGCTCCTCTCATGGCCATGAAAGGGGCTTCCAGCCTCGTCCTTACCCACCCAGCCACTGGGGCATGCAAGCTCAATAGCTTCTGCATGTCCAAGGATGCGGTACCCCCAGACCCCTGGGTTGGCCAGCCAGAGTTCCGGCCAGTCCACCTCCTCCTCCCGCAGCCTTCGAAACCTTTCAGTTTATCCTCCAACCATCATGGGGAGTTAGTGGGCAGCATGATATGCTATCACCTTGTACCACTGGAGGTCGATAACATCAGACAGCTGGGTTCTCCAGATTGTTCGAAGGGGCTACTCTCTCCCCTTCATGACAACCCCTCCACCCATGCCTCCCGCTTGTAACAGGCTGACCGAGGACCATCTATCCTTTCTCCCCGCCAGGAAGTGGAGGCTCTCTATGACCAGGGACCCAAAGAAGTAGGTCATGGTTGTTGTTCTATCTACTTTATGGTGCCCAAAAAGAGCAGAGACCTACATCCTCTCCTAGACCAATGCCCTCTAAATTTCTTCCTCAAAAAGGAGAAGTTAAAAATGCTCACACTCTCTGGTCCTGCCTGCCCTGGAATCGGGAGACTAGATGGTGGTATTAGACTTGCAGGACACATATTTCCTCATTCCCGTCCTGCCTGCCCACAGACGTTACCTACAATTCACAATGGGGCACGAGCACTTTCAGTTTGCTGTGCTCCCCTGTGGCCTTACCAGTGCCCCTGGGTGTTCACCAAGTTTACAGCAGTGGTTGCAGCTCATAAGCGGAGATCAGGGGTATCAGGGGTATCCCGATTTCTGAATGTTGAACATAGGCTTACTATAGACAGTTGTCTCCCACCTCCAGAACACTGTGGACCTCTTGCACTCACTGGAGTTCTCTATCAACGTGCTGAAGTCACTCCTGACTCCATCTCAGGCGCTCCGTTTCATCAGAGCTGTTCTGGACACGGTGCAGTTTTGGGCTTATCCTCCCGAATGGTGAGTCCAGGATATTCAGGTTCTGATACAGATGTTTCAGCCTCTGTCCTGGATTTCGGTGAAACTGACTGTGAGGCTGCTGGGCATCATGGCCTCTTGCATCCTGCTTGTGACGCATGCCTGCTGACATATGCGGGCTCTGCAGTGGTGTAGGAAGCTGGCTTTCTATATAGCGTACTAAAACAAAGTACACTGTGCAGAGAGTGCAGTGAGTCCCTTATTGGTTTACAGAGGCAAAAGTAGACAATACTATTGTTCTATTTGTGGTAGTGCGGGCGAGCAGTTAGGCTTATCAGAGGGTAGTGCTAAGCATTTGTTGTACTCACAGAGACAATAAATGAGACACACACTTAAGAGACCAATTTCTAAAAATAGTATAGATGTTTACGTAATTGTTAAGACCAAGAACTTCGATTTACAGTAAGTACTTTCAAATTTGCGATTTTTCAGAGTTCGCCAAATATATCACTTTTGTGCGCAATAATGCACCATTGAAGTCAATGGAGAAAAGCAGAATCATTTATATAAAGTCGGTTAATGCTTTCACGAAGTTCATCTTCTCATTTTAGGTCGATAGCAGGACCAGGTCCAGTGTTCCAGCAGCAGAAGATAGGGAGTGTCTTGGATTCGGTCGGGAGCGGGGTGCTGAAGGTGTTGGTAGCTGGTGGGGTACAATGAAGGGGGCCACTTGAAAAGAGACTGCACAGGAGGACTTAAAGGTACGTCCGGTGAGCCCCACTCAAGGAAGGCGGTCGCAAGGGTCTCGTGGGAGCACAGCTGGATCGTCGTTACTGGGGCTGGTCGGGCTGGGTGCAGAGCAGATAGGTCAGCCAGGGCCATGTATTGCGATGACCTCGCGATCAGGAGAAACTTGGAGAGGCAATTTCCGGACAGCTGAACTTCTCACAACGTGGATCTCTGGGGTCTTGAGGTCCTGGTTCTTGCTTCTAGGGTGGTTGGAGTCCTGAACAGACTCTTTTTCTGGCTGTTTGCTGGTGGGGGTCTAGTACCCCCGGTATTGGTATGGTGCGGCTCCGGTAGGTCCTGGTGTCTTGGTGGGGAGACAGATCTAGCCCTCTGGAGCTGATGTACCTCTTCTAGCTTTGGTGCTTTGCAGGAGTTGCTGGGGAGGAAGCAGCAAGTCAACAAATCGTACTTAGCAGGATCAGTGCCTGGAGTGAGCAGGGAAGTGATACACCACTCCAAGGGAGGTTCTCTGCGAGTTGTTTCAAAGGCTGGGGGAGCTCCGGGGTTCTTGGAGGCTTCATAGGTTCAGTACAAGACTGCACAGCAACGATTGTTGAGTCCTTGAGGCAGCAGGCAAGGTTTTGTGCCAATTTCTCTGGAGCAGGGCTTCAGTTCTCGGGCAGGAGCTCTTCTTTGTCTATGTCTTTTCTTTGTCCATCGAATCTAAGGTTCAAGGTCCAGGGATGCCACCTAAATACACAATTTAGGGTCGTTAAAGGGGGGAGACAGGTAGTAGCCATGGGCTACCTAACTTTAGGGTGTCTACAGCCTCAAAGTGACCACTTCCTGCGGGAAGGGGCACTATTCTAGCCCTGATAGGTTGTTTTCCCACCATCTCAAGAGGGTGGATTTTCAAAAGAGGGGTCTACATCGCCTGCCACACCTTAGGGGTGGTGCTAGCTTAATGGGGACGCATCTAACTAATTTCCTTGCCTGTCCTTCAGCCAAATGTGGAGCAGGACCGGGGGGTTGGCATCCCCCACTATCTGAGAAAGCCTGGGCTGCACTTCAGAGGCTGCATTGCCTTTGAAGCTTCCTGCTCCGGAAGACCATTCAGGCCTGGTGGAGGTGTGAAGCACCTCCACTCAGAGGAGGCTTTTTTTCTGGCCTCTGAGGGCGCTAGCTCTCACCCCATGAGGTCAGAAACATGTCTAGTGGTGGCAGGCTGGCTATGACTAGTCAGAGACCACACCAGTGTTTGGTAGGTTTTCAGGGGACCCTCTAGAGGGTCTCCTGTGTGCATTTATTAATATATCCAACACTGGCATCAGGGAGGATTTATTATGACAAGATGTTTGGTACCAAACTTCTTAGGGTATTGTGAATCCATCATGGAGCTAGGAAACTCGTGGTAACAAGTATCTGGCCCATGTACTCCCTATAGCTTCCCTGTGCACTTACACTATCCAAGAATGACCCAGATATTGCTGGGTCATATCTGCTCATGCAGATATGTCCACACATGGGATATAGTGCACCCTACCTTAGGACTTAAAGGCCTGCAGTAGGGGTGGCTTACCTATTTCTCATGTAGTGTATGAGGGCATGGCATACAGGGCTGGGTGCCATGTCGACTCTGGTTTTCTCTGCACCAAGACACACAGCCTGCAGTGGCAGTGTGCATGATCTTGGTGACGGGAGTCTGAGGTGGCACAATTCGTGCTGCAGCCCCAGTGGACTCTCTTCAGTATCCGTGCCCTAGGTGCCAGGGGTACCATTTACTAGGGACGTACAGGGGTGGCTGAAGTTGTGCCAATTGTGGTGCTGTTTAGGGTAAAGAGATCTGGCACTGGGAACCTGGTTAGCAGGGACCCATTCCACTTACAGTTCGAAATCACACCAGGCATCAAGCAAATGTCAAAAGAGGCACATTTCTACAGGTGGTAACTGATGTTCCAGTAGGCACCGCATTTCGGGAATCTCTCTGACATGGTTCAGACCTCGGAAGGAACTGCAAAAGGTCTGCAGTGGTGGTTAATGAACCTTGATTAAGGCAACAGCATACTCCTCTCCCTTCCCCAACCATATCTAACAGTGGTGACAGATGCGTCACTCCTGGGATGTTGTGACCATCTGATCTGGAAGAGGTCTGTAGCGGAATCTGGGCTCGATATCAACCAGAGCTCCCAGCGATCCAGCTGGCATTAAAAGCCTTTCTACCCTCCATCAAGTGAACGCTAGTGCAGGTGTTCACAGACTACACCACCCCCATGTGGTATTGCAACAAACAGGGCACGGCGCGGTCGTGGACCATTTGTTAAGAGGCCCTGCACCTCTTGACATGGCTGGAATTTTAGGGCATATCCCTGGTGTTTTCACACCTGCGGGCTCTCTAACTGACAGAGCAGCGAACTCAGCCAGAGAGGCCTAGCAGATCACGAACTGCATCTCCATCCCGAGGTTGTGCAAGGTCTCTTTCAGCAGTGGGGAGTGCCTTGGTTGGATCTGTTTGTCACCGCCAAGTACGTGCTATGTCAGCAGTTCTGCGCGCTGTAGTTTCCAAGGCGGCTCTCGCTTGGAGACGCTTTTTGTCTCAAGTGGAGATCAGGACTCCTGTACGCCTTTTTGCCCATACCACTCCTGCCCAGAGTTCTCACGAAGATCAGGAACAACCAGACCCAAGTCATCCTTGTGGCTCCAAACTGGGCTTGCAGAGTTTGATATCCCCAGCTGTTGATGTGCGTGGCAGCAGTGGAGGGTTATCCAGTAAAACCTGTCAACTCTCTGTTTTCATGCGTGGAGACTGAGCGGCAACAGTTGACAGCATTTGACCTTCCACCCGAAGTCTGCAATGTTATCTTGGCAGCTAGGCCTCCCTCTACCAAGACGGAAACATTTGCTGCTGGGGCAAGTTTGTGGCATGGTGTGCAGAAAAGCTAGTTCACCCCCTTTCTGCTCCCCTTTCTCAAGTCCTTCTGTTTATTCTTTTTCTTGGCCAGCAGTGTTCTGCTTTGGGCACTTTAAAGGGCTTTTGTTTGCCATATCAGCCTTCCTGCGGTTGCCAGATCAACCATCCCTCTTCAAATCCCCTGTTGTAAATAGGTTTTTAAAAGGTCTCCAACATATGTTTACACCTTCACCCTTTCTCATGCTTCAGTGAGACCTTAATCTCGTACTTACATTTCTTTTTTTGAAAGATTTTTTTATTATTTAATAGAAGCTTAGCACTCACATTGATTGCAATATCGTGACCAATAATACACGTCAGCATATAAATAAAATAAGATAAAACACAATTTTCATACAGCTGCACCTCCCCTACACCTGTTATAAATGTCTGTTCTGTCGCTGTTCTCTTAGCTCCATCTCCAAGGTGGGAGAGGTACATATGTCCCCCGATAAGTGTTCCATTTGCCCCACTTTTTGGCCCACTTTTTGGTGCACCCTCTAGATTTAAATACTTCTTTTTCAGCAATCATGCATTTATCCATCTCCTTAGCCCTCTCCCGGTAGTCAGCACCTCAGTTACACCCCAATGCATTGCTATAGAGCGTTTTACCAATGTGAGGCCCATGGTGATCCACTGCTGCTCCACACCAGTAAGGTTGGTTACCTCCCATATATTTAGGAGCCCCAGTCTCGGTGTGAGCTGTATATTCTAGCCAATGGCCCTGTATATGTGTTGTGTGACTCCCTCCCATAGAGTCTGTATGTGTGGGCATTTCCATATTGTGTGGTAAAGGTGGCTTCCTCTGGACACTGTCTCATACAGCATGCGACCTCTCTGCACCCAATCTTCCGAAGTGTGGCCCAGGTGAAAATGTTGGATTCATCGAAATTTGAGAGGGATAGCTGCCTCTCTTGGGGACATGAGTGCGGACTGCCAATCTTCGTCATCAAGTGGTTCTTTATCGGCTTGCCATTTGTCAAAGAGACTCCGAAGTGGGTAACCTATCTTCCAGGGGGGACGGCTCCGGTATTTCCCCAGTCTCACGGAGCGCATCAGTAAAGGCATGACGGATCTGTAAGTAATAGTCTTTTTCCAGTTGTGTAAAGGGTACCATTTTCCCCTTCTTCCATAAGTGACTGATGGTGGATGTACCGATGGTGTCCCATCGGTCAATCCCCGGCTGGTAACATAGTGTCCCCAATCTTTAAGTCGACCACAACAGGGTAGCCTTTAGGTCGACCACAGCGGGGTAGCCTGAGTCAGGGTGTCCCACCAGCCAAGTTTCCTTTTGGCTTGCCTCCAGCTATCTAGTGTGAGCCGTTGGTCAAAAGTATCGGCCCCTCTTGGCCCAGGAATACAGAGCCCTTAGATAACCCTCTCTCCCCATTTGGTATTTGTCCAAAAGATACGCTGGGTCTTTTGGGGGGCGATATATCCAGTAATTCACCACTACCAACTGTGAAGCCCAGTAATAGAGGCGTACATCGGGGAGTGCGATACCCCCGTCGTACCAACTTTTGGTTAATTTATATAGGACAAAGCGGGGCGCCCTCCCATCCCACAGTAGGGTCCTGTCTTCATTCTCGACGTTCCTAAGGTAGGACTCCGGGATTTTATTCGGGCAGTTCTGTAGTATGTATAGAAACCGAGGGAGCACTAGCATTTTGAAGAGGGTGGCTCGGCCCAGTAGGGATAGGGGCAGGGTCCTCCAATGTTTAACATCATTCCACAGCCTATCGAGGGGTGTAGCCAGATTTTTAGTGTGGAAGATGTTTGGTTCCGGGGTCACGTAAATTCCCAGGTAAGGAAACCCCTCCTCCGCCACCTCCACTTCACAACCCGATAGGAGTCTGGGAGCTGGCCCGTGTAGTATGAAGAGCACTGATTTAGACCAGTTAATTGAGTACCCTGATTATTTCCCAAAAGACTTGAAAATGTTTATGATTCTGTGAAGTGATATCTTGGGGGATGTGAGATATAGCAGGATATCGTCGGCGTAGAGGGATATCTTCTTGTCCCTCCGCCCACTTCAACCCACTTATGAGTACATCCCCTCTAATCCATGTCGCCAGCGGCTCTAATATCAATGAGAAAATCAATGGAGACAGGGGGCAACCCGGTCTGGTGGCCCTCTTCAATGGAAATATAAGGGATGTACGATTGTTAACTGTAGGAGAGTAGGATCTGCACTTATGTTGCCCCACTTTTTTTCTGATGTTAACACTGCTTTCTGGCTATAGTCTGGCTGGGTCCCTGCTAATCAGGGCCCCAGTCTCTCTGTTCTCTCTAAACAACTTGGAGTGCATATTAGATGCACTAGTGATTGGATACTGTGGTACCTTATGAGCCCCTAGTATATGGTACCTTAGGTACCAAGGGCATAGGTACTTCACAGGCCTACCAGGGGCTGAAGCATGTATTATGCCACCCCTGGGAAGCAGACTAAATCTGACACCACAGGCCTGCTACTGCAGCCTGGGTGAGGTAGTGTTAGCACTACTCACTGAGGTATAGGTTCCTATATCTCACCATATACACACATATAAACCTATCAGTCACCCCTAAGGCAGGCCCTGTCGATCCTGAGGGCAGGGTGCTTGGTTTACAATGTGAGGGGGTGCCTCTGCATGAGCAGGGCCCCTCTGCAGCTGGGAGAGTCTATTCTCTGTGGCTGTTTGTGGATGCGGTTAAACCATATACTCTTAAGTGCATTATAACCTAGCGGTAAATGCTAACTTTGGAATGACTTCGTCTGTGAGGGCAGGAGTGTGCTGAGCTGTTTGTCACCCCTGGAGGGGTTGAATTGCTGCCGCTGGTATCGCTGTGGTCGGGGAAGTGCTTCGCACGGGACTCCAGCTTCCAGGAGTCCGTGCGTGATCTCAGCTGCTCGGAGGTCCGCCCATCCGCCTACAACCACTTATAACACCTTGCGGAACCCGCTGGCGCAGGTCCCGCTTCCTCTGTGAGGGCAGGAGTGTGCTCAGCTGTTTGTCACCCCTGGAGGGGTTGAATTGCTGCCGCTGGTATCGCTGTGGTCGGGGAAGTGCTTCGCACGGGACTCCAGCTTCCAGGAGTCCGTGCGTGATCTCAGCTGCTCGGAGGTCCGCCCACCCGCCTACAACCACTTATAACACCTTGTGGAACCCGCTGGCGCGGGTCCCGCTTCGTCTGTGAGGGCAGGAGTGTGCTGAGCTGTTTGTCACCCCTGGAGGGGTTGAATTGCTGCAGCTGGTATCGCTGTGGTCGGGGAAGGGCTTCGCACGGGACTCCAGCTTCCAGGAGTCCGTGCGTGATCTCAGCTGCTCGGAGGTCCGCCCACCCGCCTACAACCACTTATAACACCTTGCGGAACACGCTGGCGCGGGTCCCGCTTCCTCTGTGAGGGCAGGAGTGTGCTGAGCTGTTTGTCACCCCTGGAGGGGTTGAATTGCTGCCGCTGGTATCGCTGTGGTCGGGGAAGTGCTTCGCACGGGTCTCCAGCTTCCAGGAGTCCGTGCGTGATCTCAGCTGCTCGGAGGTCCGCCCACCCGCCTACAACCACTTATAACACCTTGTGGAACCCGCTGGCGCGGGTCCCGCTTCGTCTGTGGGGGCAGGAGTGTGCTGAGCTGTTTGTCACCCCTGGAGGGGTTGAATTGCTGCCGCTGGTATCGCTGTGGTCGGGGAAGTGCTTCGCACGGGACTCCAGCTTCCAGGAGTCCGTGCGTGATCTCAGCTGCTCGGAGGTTCGCCCACCCGCTTACTGGTCCCCGCCTCCTTAAATAAACCTAACTATCGCAGTGCGGGACGCATGCGGGACGCCCAGGACGAAGCCCGGACAAAGGGCGGGCCCTCTGTGGCCCTCCGAGGACTGCTCGAGGCCGGGCCGGGTCATCCCCTAATCCCAGAATCCAGTAAGCGTTTCGTGACTGTGTGATAGATCTTGTGAGCTGCGTGTGCCTCCAGGTTTATGGGATTGGCGTACATTTGTTCACCAGCCCTGCGACCTATAGCCCGTTTATTTTGCAGTAGCTGTGTTATTTACCAATGCCACTATGACCAAACAAAAGTCAACCATGGATAACTATCTGGTCAAAGTTGTAAGCAAGATAAACAGTGACCGGAGAAAATCCTTAGGGCGAGATAATTTGTCTGACCTGCCCCTGCCCCTGGGACTCCCCGAAGAGGATATAACTGACACTGTTGAGTCTGTGGTCACCTACCGTAATTCCGAAGTTTTACCCATAGTAGTCTCTGATGCATCAGCTGTCTGTGCCCCGATTGAAGATCTACTAGTAGTACCGGAGGTTGTTCCACAGCAATGCCCGTTGGTCCCGCGTTCAGTGAGGGCATGCATAAAACTAACCACCAAACGGGGAGGAAATACTACCAGAAGAAAAGCTGAACCTGCACCTAAGAACTCCGTCTGTGAAAAAGGGACCCTGGCTAAGGACAATTCAGTTACTATTAACACCGAGCAATTTGATCTGCTAGTTGGTATTATAGAGAGCAAACTTGAGCTGATTGTTAAGCCATTAACCATCAAAATAGACGAACTTACAGCCGAAGTGTCTAGATTGGGGAGTGCCCTAGACAGGATTACGATTAAGATGGATCATCCTGGGCCTTTGGTGAAGGATGGTCCTAGAGCTGAATCTGCCCCTAAACCGATTAACAAAAGCGCCTGTTCTGTGCAAGTAGCTACACTAGGTACACGAGCAGGTGGTCGGGCGATGCAGGTCCAAGTAGCACCTGCACCGGCAAGTCGGAGTGAATTACAGGCTTGTAATATAAGCAGTACTGTGCAGGAGCCTGTAATGACTGCTATACCAGTTAGGGAAGCTGCACTTAACAACAACCGATCCGTAGACCTCCCACCTGAGTGTGCACCTTACGTTGTTGTCCTATCCAATGTCCCCTCCTTAGGTCTTGGCCGGACTAGAACCTCCTCAGAGTCGCAGGACTCACTAAAAAATAAAACAACTTTCTGGCTAAATAGGCACTGCAGGTTCCCAGTTAAGTTCTTTGATCAAATTATAACTACAAGAAGGGTTAGTTGGATTGGAAATACAAGAAAGTCATGTAGGGGGGACTGCGTTATAGTTAATTTCCAACACCCTCAGCATGTTGCGACGGTCTTGTTAAGAGCAGCCTCTATATCACAGAATGAGACTGACATAATTGTACGACCTTTGGGTTATTTTTATAACCATCTTAGTAAGTCGCCCCATGCTACTAACAGGGATAGAGCCCCCCCGGGATAGAGCCCCCCCTTCTAATCATATCATCAACAGAAATAGATTATTCCCCCCCAATTACGGGTTAGTCTTTGAAATTCCTGTTCAGAATAGATACCAATCCCTGAGCTCCTTAGATCAGAACGACTGACATCAGAAGACATTCAGATCCCAGGCGACCGTTATTTCTAGTGGTCTGTCCAAACAATCTAATGTGTCAAAGTTAGCTCATGAGGATCTCCAGATTAATGATAACCTGGGAACCATTAACAGTGGATCAGTAGTAGCAAATGTCATTGGGGGTAATTTGGAATTGACTAATGATGTAGTCAGAAGCTTGGGTGTGACTGTGAACGAACTATGCTGTGATGGAGACATCTCCAATACTGCCCAAGATGAGCCCAATAACTGCTCCCACAGGGGTATCTCTATTTCTAGCTGGAATATAGCCGGTTGGGCCTCTAAGGAAAACAACCTGGGATGGGAGGTCTTCATTAGATCACATGATATTCTTTGTCTCCAAGAATCTTGGTGTACCGCTAAACCTTGCTTTGATGGTTATATATGTTATAGCTTAGATGCTACTGAGTCTAGACATGGAAGAGCAAAGGGGGGACTGCTTTTTCTTATATCAGTAGACCTTAAGCTGACGGTTGTTAAACATTTAACAGTTGGTACCCATTCCCAAATTCTCTGAGTGCGAATACCAGAAGGTTTAGAAGCGCTTTTAATACATTTTTATAACAATATTTTTAACAATTCCCGGCACAAAGTAATAGTTGAGCTTGATAGTGCCCTCATGAAGCTTGTAGCAGAAGCAAAATGCATTCTTACTCTTATTTGGTTAGGTGATTTTAACTCCACAATATGCAGCTTGACCTCCTCTAGGGCCTGTGGGGTACAAAATAATAGTGGCGAATATACGCCTCATTTCCCACATAACACCTATGGGGAGGCTATTAATAGTGTAATGGCAACTTATGATTTAGAGCTGGTGAGGCCTGATGTAGAGGCCAGTGGTCATTTTATCCCTACATTTACTGGGAGGAACGCCAGTTCTAGCATCGACCATATTTTGGTTTCATCTAGTCTCGTGCCCCATTGTTCGATCAAGATAAAGGATGCCTCCAACCTGAGTGATCACAATTGTATTACCATGCGAATTGAGTCATGGAAATGCAGAGACCAGACGGTTCCAAGAATCCTAGCTAATATTGAGCCACATAGAGCTAATGGAACTAGGCTTAGGTGGAAAGGGGAAAAATCTGCAGTAGTAGTGCCTATAATCATATCTAAAAACTTGGAAGATATTAATACCATTTTAACACCAGGGTGTTCACCTACCTCCGTTGTGACTAATTTTATTAACATCAATATGATTATTAATAATATATTTACGGGAAATAAGCCGGGTATGAGAGGCAAGGGTAAGGGTTGGTTTGACCATGCTTGCACAGCCCTCTTTTCCCAACTTAAAAAAGCGTTAGCCCTTACACCAAGGGATAAGAATCAAGTCACACTTTTACGATATGATTACAAAATGGCACTTACTAGAAGGAAAAAAGAACTACAGCAGGAAGCCTGGGATAATTTAACACAGGCGGCAGAAACCTTGGACAGCCGTTTATTCTGGTCTACTATCAATTCCCCCTTCCTACACGATGACATAATCCCCCAACTCTCTTCTCATGTGGGGAGTGAGGCTTGGGTGTCCCACTTCTCATCTATTTTTCAAGATAGTGACTCGACTGGCAACGAGCAAAGGCATTGGCCCATGCTTCCACTAGACATCTCCCTAGGTGAGGTGGAATGTAGTATTAAAGCTAGCAAGGGGGGAAAGGCTCAGGGGCCTGATGGAGTCCCTATTGATGTTTATAAGGCCGAACCGCTGATTTGGGGATCGATACTTACCTTGGTCCTCAATGCAGCGGTAACCACTTTGATTTCACCCACATGGGGAGACTCAATTATCGTCCCTATCTACAAAAAGGGGGATAAGGCTTCAGCTTGTAATTATCGACCGATTAGCCTGTTGGACTCATCGGTGAAGATTATGAGCAGGGTGCTGTTGTCTAGATTGGAAGCGTGGGCAGAGGAGAATGGGATTCTTGCCAACTCCCAATACGGTTTTAGAAAGGGTCGTGGGACTTTGGATCAGTGCTTGAACTTAGAACTATTAATCGGCAAGTATACCAAGGCTATGCGTGGCAATTTGTATCTTTGCTTTGCCGATTTAAGTAGCGCTTTTGACCTAGTTAATCATTCGCTTCTCTGGTCAGTCTTGTTAGAATTAGGCGCCCCCAAGGAAATTATTTTCTTCCTTGCTAGATTATACAACAAGATGCAAGCAAGCGTTCGATATGGGGAGTGTACCCCGAATTTTAGTGTGAAACGAGGAATTAGACAGGGCTGTGTCCTCGCCCCTTTGCTGTTTATTTTATTTATTAACGGGGTGGAAACCATCCTGAAAACAGTTAAGGCTGTTGCTCCTCAGGTTGCCGGGATTAGTGTGCCAGTTCTGCTTTATGCGGATGATGCTGTGCTCCTATCTCGGACACCTATTGGTTTGCAGCGCCTGATGGATCGGTTTTCCGAATTTATAGGGGAGAGGAAGCTATTGATAAATAAAAGTAAAACTCATATTATGATTTGCGGGGCTAAGACTAGCAAGAATCACGCCTTTTTTATAGAAGGAGTGAAAGTGCAGCAAGTAAGAAATTTCTGCTATTTGGGTGTCACTTTCTCGGGCGACGGTAGTTGGGCCCAGGACTTAATAAGTGTAAGAACTAAAATGGCCAAAAGTTCCTATGGCATATTTAAATTTGCCGCAAAAATAGGGGATAGACGAATAAGAGATATGATGGAGATATACCAGGCCAAAAGTGTCTCCATTGCCCTATATGGGGCAGGGTTGTGGGGTTACTCTAATGTTGGTTGTCTTCAGAGGGAAGAAAACACCTTCCTCAAGAAACTAATGTGTCTTCCTGCTTCTGCCTCAACAGAGTTAATTCACAAAGAGGTTGGGGCTGCCTATTTGAGTGACCTTGTTTCACTTAGGCCTTTGTCACTTTACAAAGCAATTTGGCATAAGGAAGAGACTGAGTTCAACCAACTCGTTATCAAGGACTGTCTTAAATTAGATAACTGTATGAAAATCCCATGGCTCAAGTATGTTGTTGAGAGTTATCAGGCTATTTTTGGGTTGAACTTGTTATTGGATTTTTATTCCCCACGAGTTCTAGTCAAACACGACATGAAAAAATCCTTTTTGCTGTCTAGAACCCAAAAACGTTTAGTTGAGTTTGGACCCTCTACTACTGTTCAACTATATAATAAATATACTGAAAATGAGGGTTTTCAGCAGTACTTGATCATGGTAACCCGCCCAGCGTATAGATTTGTCCTAACCAGATTAAGGTTAGGAATGGCACATGTCTTGGTGGCCTTCCCCCATCAAAAAAGATATCCTGTTGGCCCTTGCCCGTGCGATGGACACTCCAAACAAAGCAGTATGCACTTTATGCTTATTTGCACTCTGTTCTTGAACGTAAGGATTACATTTTTAAAACCTATGTTTTTAAAATACGGTATTTTTAATACGGAAGATGCAATGAGGTTGCTTTTTAATATGAATTCCCCTGATATATGTTTTTATACTGCAAGTTTTATCTGTAAATCTATTTATTATAGGAAAAGTATGATCTTTTAAATGTGTTTCTTTATTAGTTTGTATCTTTGTATCTCTGTGTTTTGCTGTGTGCTTTTATGGTCATCATATGTTATGAACCGAATAAAGCTTCATGAACTGAACTGAACTGACTGCATCAAAACATGTTGTGTTCGGTGTCACAAACAACTTGGAATCATACCCCCACACCAGTAACTGGTGTGGGAGAATGATCCCACCCTTCTAGAGGGGACGACATGTACTTACTGTGGAAACACAGTAGAAATCTGAAAGAGCCCTGGCATCACAAAATGGATGCCACCAGCACAGACACTGGGCTGCCCTCCTACTGCTGACTGAAACTCGCAGTGAAGAAGGCCCAACAATAGGCATCCTGTCACAGGGAGGTATCACCACCTTCCAGATAGGATTTGGTGTATTGGGGCTGGGTAGGTGCACTCCTAGAGTGCTTTGAAGTCCTTCACTGGAGGAGCAGTAGGCTCCTCTGTGCATATGCCAGCTCAAACCGGTTCAGGGGCTACCTGCCCCTGCTCTGGCGCGAAACTGAACAAAGGGAAGTGGGTGTAACCACCCACTCCCCTGACCCTCCCAGAGGAGTGGTCATAGAGCTAGTCCCTCCCTTTCCTTTAGTATAAGTTAGGGAACCCTTGCCATTGCAAGTTAGATATCCCTGGACGACGCTCTACAAGAAGAATCCTGGACCTTCGATGTTCCACTACCTTTGGAAGACTGAAGAATCTCCCTTGGAGTCAAGGAGTGACTCCCCTGCTTGGCAGGCACCAAAAACTTGAATCAACGGTCGCAAACTTTCCCGCTCCCGCCGGAGTCCGAAGTCCCTTCAGCCCCGGAAGTGGATTTCCTGACTTCTCGACGGCTATTGTGAGTTCCCAGCAGAGCTGAGGCTAGTGAACCCCACGAGTGACGAGGAACATCAATACCCGGGTACCGTACACTATTGTCGAGTGCAACCCCTTCATGACGTTCTACGAACTTGTGCATTGGACCACGTGTGGTCCAAGCCTCCAGCAGGATTTCCCTCGAAAATCAGAGGCCTACCTCGTCCCGAGTGACCGTGGGCTCCTGTGAAGCGAATCCTCACGAGGCGTCTTCGCGATCCCTTGCCGGCTGGCTTGTGGGTCCCCTGAAGACTTTCTCATCGAACCAAAGGGCTCCCCTGGTTGCTCCAGGCCTGCCCTGACTTATCCTCCCTGGGTGAGTCTCTCAGACCTTGCTGGTCTGCACCGCTGATTTTCTTCAATTTCCACGAGACTTTCTGTTGCCAAGGCTTGTTGGCTCCAATCCGGTTGCCGACACCTCAGTTAGCTGCAGACTTCGTGGGACACTCCAAATCCAGCTCCTGGTCGTCGTCGACGCCTCCTGGACCTCGTGGCTGAAGAGTCAAAATACCCTTGATCACCTGACATCACCCGACTCCGTGGGCATCCATCTTCCTGGCCCCGGGTCACTGGCAAGTGACTGTGAACACTGTCCCTTCTGCTTTCAGGTCTTCTTCATCTTGAATCCAGCCTTGGATTCCACCAGACACTTCTTCAGTCTTCACAAGCAGCAAAACTTCTTCGGCTTCCATTGAAAACGACGACGAGACACAACACCAAAAGACACCTATGCACCCGGCTTCCCTGGGTGAGGTAACTCGTGCACTCCGGTGCTCCCGTGGGTGTTGGCCCTCGAACTACTTACCTTGTAAGTGGCTTGCTTGTAGACTCTCTAGAAGCTCCCCAAAACTTTAAAATTCCAATCGCAACTTGCTCCATTGAAATCAATAGGGAACCCGCGGCTGTGTTCTCACACTGCACGCGTCTTCCGTGGGTCCTTTACTTACCTACCTTGGGTGGATTAGTGAGGCCCCAGCGATTCTACAGACCCTAGGCCTTGTCCCCTTGCAAGTCGACTTCCCTAAACCTCTTTTTTAGTATATGGTCTGGTACGCCCCTAGGGCCCCAGCCATATTTGTGCTTAACTTATTGTGAAACGTTGATATTTGCATATGTTCCTGACTTCTAATCTCATAAAGAGATTAGTAGAGTGTGTCTAGTAATAAATACATATATTTTTTATATATATACCTGTGTGGTGTCCTTTCATTTGGTAATTCAAAAGATTATAAGGTAAAACAAGCTGCTTTACATTCCTCAGAGACTTAGCCTGAGGGCTGCTCTCCACAGCTACCACTAGGATAGCTTTGTTTAAAAGTTTGTCTTAAACCTATCTACCATAAGAGTCGAATTGGACTGGTGCAAGGTGGCCACTATAACTAGTGACCAGCATATGCCTTCTCACATTAACTTTGATTTGGCCTTTAAGATCTGTATATAACAGCCTGATCCAGCCCAGGAATTTCGGGCCAAACCCCAAACACAGTAGCACCTCAAAGAGGTAGGGCCACTCAATTAAATCGAACGCCATCTTGGCATCTAGAGATAATATTATGGCATCCTCAGCTATTACGTGTTTGCGTCCGATCAAATTATGGAGCCTACGGAGATTAAGGGACGTACTTCGGCCTGGCATAAAACCGGACTGATCTGCATGTACAAGTGAGGTGAGAAGAGGGGCCAACTGGGAAGCCAGCAATTTGCATGGATCTTGACCTCAGCATTGATCAAGGAAATCGGAGTATAAGACCAACAACTGTCCCCGGGCTTCCCCGGTTTGCAGATTACGACAATAGACGCAACCCTCTGATCCTCTGGCAAAACCCCCTTCTCGTATCTTTCCTTATACATTTCCCTCAGATGGGGCACGATTATGGAGATGACGTATTTGAGGAACTCGATAGGGAACCCGTTGGGGCCATATTAGCTATTGCTGGATTGATTTCCTCCTCGGTGATGTCTTCCTCCAGCGAGTCACGGTCGCTGGGGGACAGGGTAGGCAAAGGTAAGTCCATCAGGAATTGAGGAGAATCCTCTGCAGTGGCAGTGGCCGAGGGAGCATATACTTGTTCAAAATAATCAGCAAAGGCTTCCGTGATCTCACGCGGTCTGAGAGAGTCTGGGTACTATTGATAGTTAACCGAGGGACCCATCGCTCAGCCACCTCCCTCCTTTCCAATCTTGCAAGTAGCTTTCCAGCTCTATCCCTCAGCTCATACAGTCTGTGATGCGTTGCTAGCAATTTGGCTCCGGCCTTCTCACGAACCATAGTTTTATATTCGAGCTGTTTAAGCTGTAGTGTATGCCTATTGGCATCGCTAGGGGACCGTATATGCTCCGCCTCAAGAGACAGGAGCTCGGTCTCCAACTGTTCTATCTGCGAATGTTGTTTCTTAATGTAAGCCACTTTGAGTGACAATGCCTGTGCCTTCACCACTGATTTATAGGCCTCCCATATTGTCTGGGCCGAATCTACAGAGCCGACATTCTCTTTAAAATAGTTCTCCGAGTGCACTCTCAGGCTTTCTCTGATATCTGGGAATGTAAGCAGCCAGGGGTTAATTGAAATAGTACTTCTCTGGTGCTGAGTATTGTAGGTGAAATCGGCCTGGACTGGGGAGTGGTCTGAGATGCCCCGTGGCAGACAGCACGGCTCCTGAAAACTCCCAATGCTAGCCGAGTGAGTTAAGAGGTAGTCTATACGGGATAGGCTTTTATGGGCGTTGGAGCAGTAAGTGAATCGTGCCAAGTCAGGATGGAAGTGGCGCCATATATCTGTGATGCCCATAGCGGTAAGAAACTCCGACATGTGTGCATTAAGGCTCGATGGGGGTGTGCTGGTTGTCTGTCTATTTGGTCGTCTATCGTCATGTTGAAATCTACCCCTAGGAATAACGTCCCGAGTGGGAGATCGAGCAGGACCTGTCCAAGGTCTGTCAGCGTTTCTTTACCTAGGGCTGGTGGGACATTGATAGAGATGATATGAATAGGCCTCTCCTCCTAGCTTGCCTCCAAGACTGCAAACCTACCTTGGGGGTCTGCCCACGTGTGTTGTGGAGTTAGCACAAGATTCTTCCTAATTAATATGCCCGTGCCTCTAGACCCCGAGGTGAATCCAGCATGGACCAGGAGTTTATATCCCCATCTGCAGTTATTGCCCACTAAATGCGTTTCCTGTAGAAGGACTATGTCGGGAGCCTGTCGTTTGCGATCTTGCAAAACAATGCCCCTTTTTATTTTATCACCCATCCCATTGACGTTCCATGTAAGGATGGTCAGTGACTGTTCTACCTGATGTGATGCCATTTTACCATTATATGGAGATGTCCGGGCAGTAGGTCCAGTTGAAGAGATTCATGTTGGGCAACTTAGGCCCTACTCCCGCCATGTAAGCCAGTAAAAGGGGTGGAACGGCTCCAGCGATCATGAGACGTCTGGAGCTATGTAAGCCTTGATTGGAGATGCGAGACGTGAAAGTTGCAGATGTCGTACTTACATTTCTGATGTGTGTTCCTTTTGAATCACTTCATAACTGACGTCTCAGGCTCCTTATTATCACAACAGAGTTCCTATTGGCGGTAACATCTGCCCAGAGGGTCAGTAAGCTCCAGGCCCTATCATCTAAGCCTCCATACCTGACCATCTTCCCAGACAAGCTTTTTTTTTGTGCTAGATCTACCTTTCTGCCAAAAGTTGTCACTCCCTTTGACCTAGCCCAGTCCATCACCCTGCCTACCATTTATGCTCCTCCGCATTTCTCTAAGGAAAAGAAGCGACTCCATCGAGTGGACTCAAAAAGAGCATTTTGTTCTACCTTGACCACATGAAAGAATTCTGAGGTATGTCGGAGCCAAGAAGGGGAAGGTTGTGCAGAAGCAGACCATTTCCCGATGGATCGTGCTCTGCATTAGAATCTGCTATGCACTGGTCAAGAAGCAACCTCCTCAGGGTTTGCATGTGTATCCACCAGAGCCAAGGCTGCGACCACTGCATTAGCACTCGGAGTTCCAGTCCTGGACATCAGCCATGCAGTAATGTGGACATCTTTGCACATGTTTACCAACCACTACTGCCTGGACAGCCAGGTCCTTAGGGATGGGAACCTTGCCAATATGTTCCTGTGGGACTTTTTAGTTTGAAATTGTTACGCAGCCCCACCTCTGGGTAGGTATTTCTTGGGTATCTATTCTAAGGTAAGGAATCTGTGGCTAGAAGTCTCTGTCAGAAGATCAAGTTACTTACCTTCGGTAACACCTTGTCTGGTAGAGATTCTATCTAGCCAAAGATTTCTTACCGACCCACCCATCCTCCCTGCAAACAGATTTCTAGGATCAAAGCTGTTCCCCTTTCAGGGTCCTAATTTTTCACACCAGCGGTCCATTTCCTTGGTGGCTCTGCGCTCCTGGAATGGAAAGTCGCAAAAAGAAACTGACGTCAGCACACTGGGGTGGCTCTTATATAGGCACCACGCATGGTACATCCAGTGTTCAGATACAATTTGGTAAAACAGGCTAGATATACTATTGAGATATATGAGGCAGAGTACTTTAGTGAGTGTTATGTGATAAATAGAGATATTGTTATATACACTGTGTTGTTATTTTTTGTTTAACCTACACTACATGATTAGTTCTGGTAAAACAAGCTTCTTAACACTCCTTCATGATAAGCCTGAAGGCTTCTCTCCACAGCTACCAGTTTGAGAGCTTTCAATGGTTATCACAGACCACTAAAATCACTATAAGGGTTGCCTAGATTAGTGCAAGGTGCTTCACTTGAATCAGTGTGTACCACACACTAAGCCTGCCTTCCACAAGTTGGTTAGGGATATTGTTTGTAGCTACAAGGTTTTTTTTTTTTTACTATTTATTGTACAGGTGTACCACAACCAAGCCCATGTGTAGTTACAGTGGGCACCATCAGTCCTCATTTGAGCATTATACTTTTCCGGTTATTGCACACTTTGTTAAAGAATAAACATCAACAACCTCTAAACCAAACCAATTTATTCCAGCTTGAAACCTAGAAACTCTATTTTCCGTGTTTCCGTGTATAAATCCATGCTACGAGAAACTATGCATTTCACTTATTTTATGATCAGTGAAAATTCTTCCTTGCATCTTTGCCTTCCGTGCCAATTTGTTGACCTACCATATCTGAACAGGGGTTCAAGGAGCTTTCCTGTTTTATAGTGCATCCAAGTAGCCTGCGTTTCTGGCCGGGTCATGTACAAATTTCTTCAGGTACTTTCATCAGTTTTTGGCCTCTTAATTACGTGGTGATGGTTGCTATTATAAAATTGTTTCATTTTGTGGCATCTGATAACCTTGTTTTGCGGTTGGTTTACTTTTTAGTTCATAGCTATATTCCTTTAGGCCAGTACTAGTGCCAGGTCTACAGATTTCCAAGTTTGTTTTGCGCTTTTGGTCTGTACATTTGACCCAGCAGGCACATCATGATGGTGGGATCCAGTCTTTTATCCAGTATTAGGGTATCTTTCATAGATTCACATGCCTGAATCATTCCCCGTCGTCGGAATGGGAGTCACCGGTAAATAACAAAGCAATGTCTTAGAAGACATATACAGCAATAGGCCCCAGAGGCCTTAGCTTAGTAAGCTATCCACGTCCTTATGTAAAAAGGACCAGATTTTGGCCAGAGCCAATCAGCTAACACCACCCTCTAGAACCTTCCTGGTAGGAGCTCTAGTCCCTCAGATATTCTACCGCACGTCGTGCTAAGGGAGTCTCCACCGAGCTCTGCTCATTACTTTTGGATTTACAGTATTTCTACTCAACTTTTTGAGACCTCAACATGGCTGATACACCAAAGAAAGGTTTGTTCAGACCCTGTGCTTCTTGTGGGAAGAAGAGGCTTCATATCGAGGACCAGCATAAAGGCTGTTTGTATTGCCTCTATCCCAGCCACAGTTCAAAAGACTGCAAGGTATGTCGGACTTTCTCTTCTAAGACCCTGAAAGACCGAGAAGGTCGCCTTTTAACCCCTTCGCTGCGGCGGGAATTCTGCCGCAGCGCTGGGGGGGGTTTGGGGGCAGCGCGGTGGCGCTGTGCTCATGACGGAGCCACTCCGTCATGAGCCACGGTTGAGCTGTGCTCATGACGGAGTGGTTCCGTCATGACTCCGCCCACTGCGCTAATCGCCCGCACAGGTGGGGAATCAGCGCAGCGTGGGAGGAGCGGCGGCCAACAGCCGCAGCATGACGGAACCACTCCGTCATGAGCACACGGCACCCGTAGCTCATGACGGAGTGGCTCCGTCATGAGCGCTGAAGGGGTTAATATGGCTGCAAAGGCTAAAGGACAAGGAATCTGTTCACTCCTCACGTAAAAGACCAAGGGTGTCATCTCCGGGCCCTTCGTCGCAGCCACCTCAAAAGAAGACGCAGAACAAGTCTTCAGAGGTTCTGGATTTGCCTCCTCCAGGGATTACGTCTCCTAAGGTGGTGCCCCATACCTTCAAAAAGCCAGTTTCCACCTCGTCGACGACGGCCTCGTCGACGGTAGCTTCGACAAGAAAATCTCCGTCGACAGCAATTTCTGTTACCTCGTTGACGGCGACTCTATCGACGGTGGCATCCCATTCTATGTCTTCGACGACCACCACTCCATCGTCGACGGCAGGTAAAACCATCTCGTCGACGCTGGTAATTAAAAAGTCTTCATCGTCGTCGAGTACACTGCTGACGGGAGCGTCGACGACGACACCGTCGACGAAAGCTTCCTCGTCGACGTCGACATCATCGTCGACGAGGACACCGTCGACGAAGCATTCAACGACGAGAACACCATCGACGACGAAGGTACCGTCGACGAGACCATTGCCGTCTACGCCATCGTCGACAAAGAAGCCATCTTCATCGTCCTCGTCGCTGACGACGACCCCGTCGACGACGTTTATACCTGTAACGCCGACTATGGCTCTACCGTCTACGGGCCCGTCGACGGAAATGAACCCTGATGACCAAGGTACATATGTGCATGTTAAAATAACGAAACGTGCACTGACTCCGGCCCTCACTTCACCCAGTAAGGTCCCCACCTTGCCTCCGACTCACCTTTTTGAAGAGGAGGATTCGGATGATGCCAGTCTCTTTCCCGCGGCGACTAGTCCATCGCAGCTCCACGTGAAATACCAGGATGTCTCTGATTACGAGGACATTACCCAGGAATATCAGGAGGTTTCACCTCAAGAATACATGCCGCCTCCGCCTTCCATGGTGTGTCTACCGGCGTGTCTGGTCACGGACCTTCAATTCTTAATATCGGACTATAAACAGCGGTTTCCGACACAGGCACCTTCACCGATGCCTGCTGGACCTTCCACGCCACGGCCACGACCGCCTCCATTACTTTTGCAACTAGAGAGGGTTGCATCTCCACCTCGTCCCACCACGGACGACGAGGAAGAGGAGGAACCTGAAGAGGGAGAACTTCAGGACGTCCAGTCTCACCAGGATGAATGGGACGATTACATCCTTCCCTGCCCGGTTTCACCTGTCCCTACCACAGCCGACTCACCGCCAGAGGACATCGGCGGTTTCCATAACATCATTGAAAGAGCGGCCCAGCGCTTCCAGATTCCAATGCCCTCGCACCAACAAGACTGTTTCCTATATGACTTTAAGGAACCTTTCAAAAAGTCTGTTCGGGCAATTCCTATTATTGATTATATTTGGGACCAAGGCATAAAGATTATGCAGAACCCTTCATCGGTCCCGCCGGATCCCCCACGCCTGGACAAAAAATATAAAGCTCCAGACACCGCTCCGGTTTGTCTCACAGGCCATCCAAAGCCGGAGTCTGTCATCACTCAGGCTGCACAGAGAAGGTCAAACAACCCAGCTGCTCTGTTGACAGCCCCACCAGATAAAGAGGGAAGACGTCTGGACAACATAGGAAAACGGTTTTCCTCTATGTCGGCCTTAACAGTGCGTGCCTCCAACGCCCTTGCACTGTTGGGAAGATACAACTGTCAAATGTGGGCGGACATTGCACCATACTTGGCGGACTTGCCTGACGAATGAAAAGAGGAGACAAAGAAGATTCTGTTAGAGGGTGAAAGATCTGCCTCTGAACTTATAGACTGCGCAATGGATATTGCTTCAACCGGCTTTAGACAACTGGCCGGCGCAGCCGTTCTCCGACGCCAGGGTTGGCTCAAGGCAACTTCTTTCAGGCCAGAGGTCCAAACTAAGGTGCTGGACATGCCATATGATGGCCAGTTGCTCTTCGGTCCTCATATTGATGAGGCATTGAAGGGTATCAAAAAAGATACGGATACCGCCAGGGCTTTGGGTTCTTTACAGTCTCGGAACCCTTCCTTTCGTGGGTCAAAAGGGAGAGGTCAGACTTACACCAGAGGAGATTTCCAACAACGTTCCTCTTTCTCCTCCTCCCAACAGTACCGTCCGCAATATCAGCAGCGACAGCAATCTTCTTACCACAAATCCTCCTTTCGTGGCAAAGGAAGAAGACAAAAAGGAGCCGCGCGGCGGCAATGACTTTCAGCTGCAGCCGGTCTCAAGCTTCTCTCCACCCTCCAAGATTGGGGGGAAAATCTCCCATTTTCTCCAAAATTGGCAAAAGATAACTACGGACCGGTGGGTCCTCCAATTAGTACAATTCGGCCATTCTCTGGAATTCATACAGATCCTTCCTCAAACTCCTCCCCGCCAAAAAACTCACAAGAACCTACGTCCTTTACTTCTAGAAGTGAAGATTATGCTTCAGAAAGGAGCTATAAAGAGAGTTCCCCCAAGCCAACGGGGAAAAGGATTCTACTCCCACTTCTTTCTCATTCGGAAAAAAGAGAAAAAATGGAGGCCTATATTGGACCTGAGGAATCTAAACAAATTTCTGAAAAAACAGTCGTTTCGTATGATCACCATTCAGGAGGTTTTACATCTACTCATCGCGAACGACTATATGGTGTCGTTAGACCTTCAAGACGCCTATTTTCATATTCCAATACACCGCAACCACAAGAAATTCCTGCGGTTCATGGTGGCGGGCAGGCATTATCAGTTTCGAGTTCTACCATTTGGACTCAAATCAGCGCCACGCATTTTCACCAAGTGTCTAGCACCAGTGGCTGTGCACCTACGCCATTGCCATCACCAAGTCTTCCCATATCTAGACGACTGGCTTATCAAGTCTCCATCTCTAGACGGCGTGACAAGATCTTCCAACGCCTGTCTGACGCTTTTCGAGTCGCTGGGACTAGCTCTCAACCATGGCAAGTCTGTCCTGCAGCCATCCCAGCGCATGCACTTTCTGGGAGCTACTCTAGACACCATACAGAAGAAGGCATTCCCGTCACAGGAACGCAAAGACAAACTTCGATCTCTGGCGCTCCGGATAATGTCCAGAAAGACCCTGTCAGTGCGTCTTTTCAAGTCCCTGCTCGGGATGATGTCTTCTTGCATCCTACTAATCCCGCATTGCCGTCTTCGGATGCGACCCCTACAGGAAGCACTGTCGGATCAGTGGATCCAGTGTATAGGGTCCTTCGACGACATCATCCAGGTAACCCCGGTGATCAAACAAGCTCTACGATGGTGGGTTTGCTCCCAGAACCTTTCGCAAGGCTTGCCTTTATGCTTCCAGCTGCTCCTCATATCATCACCATGGACGCCTCCTTAGAGGGCTGGGGAGCCTTCCTCCAAGAACTGCAGATAAGCGGAAAGTGGTCCCTTTCGGAGAGGATGCTTCATATCAACCTTTTAGAGCTTCGAGCAGTCTATCTAGCTCTGGTGGCTTTCCTCCCACAAATCAAAAACTCAGTAGTGCTTGTCCGGACAGACAACACTACGACAATGCATTATCTGAACAAGCAAGGAGGGACTCGCTTGCTGACACTTTCGCGCGAGTCGCAAAAAATTTGGAACTGGCTGCTCCGCCACAACATCTCCCTTCGAGCAGATTATGTTCCAGGAGTCCACAACGTGTTGGCAGATTATCTAAGCAGGAAGCAGGCAGTGTGCCACGAGTGGGAACTGGATCAACTAGTTCTCAACAACATTTTCGCTCAATGGGGCACCCCTCTGCTGGACCTCTTCGCCACCCAGCACAACGCCAGATGCAAACACTTTGCAAGCTGGCATCCCCAACCAGGGTCCCTGGGGAATGCCTTTTCGATAGCATGGTGCAACGTCTTTGCGTACGCCTTTCCGCCGTTTCCCCTGATCCCCAGGGTACTAAGGAAGATGAAAGCGGAACCTTGCACTCTGATATTAATAGCCCCAGCTTGGCCACGCCAACACTGGTTCACGGAGCTTCACATCCTTTCCCTGGAACCTCCAATCAGATTGAAGCCGTTTCCATCTCTTCTAACGCTCAACAATCAGCAGATTCAACATCCGGATCTGGCATCTCTCAGGTTATCAGCATGGCTCCTGAGTTCAGAGAGCTTCAGGGCTTAGACATTCCTCCAGACTGCAGACAAATTCTAGCTCGAGCTCGAGCAGATAGTACCAACAAGACATACTCGCTCAAATGGAAGAGATTCTGTATCTGGTGTAAAACAAACAGGTTACACCCTCTTTCTTCCACTCCAGAGCAAGTCCTGCCGTACCTCTTACATCTGGCAAAATCTGGTCTGGCTCATGCCTCCATTAAGGTACATCTAGCTGCAATTTCACGCTTCAGGAGATCCTCTTCAGACCCATCATTATGGTCTCACAGGCTCATAAAACAATTCCTAAAAGGACTGTTTCGAACATTCCCTCCAGTAAAGCCTGCTCCACCGACTTGGCATCTAGCTCAACTGATGAAACACCCGTTTGAGCCAATCCACAGAGCTGACCTTAAGTTTGTCTCCTGGAAGGTGGCACTTTTGCTGGCCCTTACCTCGGCGAGGCGAGTGGGGTAGCTCCAAGCATTCTCTATCCAAGACCCATTCCTGCAATTCAAACAAGATAGGGTCCTTCTCCGCACCAATCCAGAGTTCATTCCCAAGGTTCCATCTCAATTCCACCTCAATGAACCTGTTGTTCTATGCTCATTTTTCCCGAATCCACAAACAGTGGCGGAAAGAACTCTACATTCCCTAGACATTCAGCGATGTTTAACATTTTACATTGATAGAACAAAACCATTTCGTGAATCTAATCAGCTCTTCATAGCCTACAGCAGACCTCGAAAAGGGCTACCGCTCACAAAACAGAGCATTTCCCGCTGGATTTCTTCTGCCATTTCCTTCTGTCACCAACAGGCAGGACGTCCGCTGAGAACAACAGTCCGTGCCCATTCCACAAGGGCCATGTCTACTTCCATGGCACTGTTTGTTGGGGTGCCCATTGTAGACATTTGTAGAGCGGCCACATGGAAGACGCCGCATACATTTACCAAGCATTACTGCCTGGATACAGACATCATGAAGGATGCGTCAGTGGGTCAAGCGGTACTACGTCATCTTTTTCAATAGAGGTGAGCCCTTTCTTTCATCCCACCACCCTGATTTATGCACATTTCGCACTATAATGTATACCTTGACTGACTCATTGGTTTTCTGTAGTGCTGTTGTTTCTCACAGATAGATGTGTTCATCTAGTGACTGTATAATTTCCATATTTTTCGAAATGTGCTTTTCACTGCTTACTACTCTGATTCAGGCATGTGAATCTATGAAAGATACCCTAATACTGGATAAGGAACGCGTTACTTACCTGTAACTGCGGTTATCCAGTATTGGTATCTTTCATAGATTCACATGCAACCCACCCACCTCCCCTGGAGGGGCTCTCTTGGATCTCTCAGTGATACAACTGCTTAGCACTGTGCTTACGAAAATCTGAGGGACTAGAGCTCCTACCAGGAAGGTTCTAGAGGGTGGTGTTAGCTGATTGGCTCTGGCCAAAATCTGGTCCTTTTTACATAAGGACGTGGATAGCTTACTAAGCTAAGGCCTCTGGGGCCTATTGCTGTATATGTCTTCTAAGACATTGCTTTGTTATTTACCGGTGACTCCCATTCCGACGACGGGGAATGATTCAGGCATGTGAATCTATGAAAGATACCAATACTGGATAACCGCAATTACAGGTAAGTAACGCGTTCCTTACCTGCCCTTTCAGAGAGGCAAAACAAGCTATCCACCATGAATTGTCTGATCAATGCACACTATCAGGCCATGTGAAAAAAGTCTGTTTTATGTCTTGGGCACTGACCCAGGGCTCCGGGGTACATGCCAGCTGTCTTTGCTTCAGATTATCTGGTTTAAATAGTTGAACTGAGTACATTTGAATCGCAGATTTCTTGTTACTTTCTCATTTTAAGGTTTTCAACCACTCTTTCTCGGTTGATTCTCTGACAATTTTTCCACCTATTTTGCCTATCTATATTCATATCAATATGGAAGGCTGGTGCTAATGTGTTATCTAACATTGGCTCTTTAATATATACACTTGCTTGAATCATTCCCTGTCATCAGGCTGGGAATCCCCGATAATATTAAATAGCAATAATTCATGTTAAAATAGCCTTAGTAGGCCTTAACAACAGTGTTTGTTTAGTAGCACATCCATCTCATTTGAAGCACCCTGAAGTTCATCCAACGAGGTGGAAGTGCCAGCTCATCGAAGTCGAGATCATCCTCAACTACTACATCATCTAAAACAACACCAAGCATGTTCCTGTTACCGACATCGACTGTCAACGACAACCCCGTGAACTGCAACGTCGATATCATTGACAACAGTACCATTGAGGATAGATTTTTCTACGCCAATCACATTATCACCCATTCAAGGAACAGCAAATCTTCCCACACAAATTATGGACTGAATTTGAAGGTAAATGCAGTGACCAAAATGCCTCAGATATTGCTTACAGTCCAATGTAGTTGGATGTCCGCTATGTGCCAGATTCTGAAGATGATACTTTCGATAAATATGCCTACCACAACTATAATTATCAGTCTTATCAACCTTATGCCAGACCTTGTACTTACTCCAATACTGAAATGTTTCAGGTGTCTGCTGCATTTTTAACTACAATATAAGAGATGACCGAAGCTTTTGAAAGGCTAAAACCACTCCAACTCAACTCATTCCAACTCCACTTCCACCAGTGCCTCCACCACTAGTGCCTTCTACACCACTGCCATTTCCAGTACTTCCAAGAAGTCCATTTCCAAATATTGGATTATCTGTCTGGGTGCCACTAACTCCAGTACTCATGGGAGAAGGAGATTCTTCCAAGTAACTTCATTCTGACATGGAAAAACAAGGCGGATTACCACATGGGGATGGTACAGATGATTTGGATGGCTACCTGGCACCTACACAAGGTGACAAGTCACTCATTCAGCTGGATGGTCTTACGGGCGATATGGCCCATTTCCATGCATTTATGGAGAGAGCTTCTCTAAAAATTTAACTTGCCTGTGTCCTACATGGAACAGCAGTGCTGCCACAGTTCTGGCGGTGGTGCCTCATTTATAGAAAAGGTACAGGGGTCCTGACAGGACGCCAGCCTGCCTTATGGCCCATTCTAAACCGTATTCTGTTATAGTGCCAGGAGTTCAGCAAAGATTAAAAAAACTAATCACACCATGCGCTTCACCTCCGAATAGAGATGGAAAACGTATTGATGATTTGGGTCAGAGAGTAGGTTCAAAGCGACTACTTCTATTAAGGTCACAAATGCTTTAGCGATTCTGGGCTATTACAATCCAGAGGTGGTGTGATATATTCCCATTAATTTATCCTATTCTTCAAAATAAGGGACAAAGCCTGGAATATCATTAAAGAAGGTTCGAAGACTTCAGTGGCTATCATTGACACAGCCATGGATGTTTCCAATGCAGGTTTTTGTCAGTTAGCAGGAGCTACTGTCCTTGATGGAAATGTTTGCTGCAGTCTACTTCTTTCTGTCCTGAAGTCCAACATTATGCAAGTTTAAAGTGCATTTAACACATTATCTATTGCGCTTGCAACAGGTCTAAAATAACAACTTTCAAACATATTTTCATTGGACTAATCTACAGCCCTAAGGATATCTTGCAGGCCTTCCCCCAAGGTGAAAGCTTTGGAAGCTGAAGCACTCCTAAGAGAGTGTGCTCCAAACATAGTGACATCCACATCGGCTTCTTTCATTACCTCCTTCACCCATTTTGCTAAGGTGGGGGAAAAACAGCTCTATGAAAGATTAGCATTTGTTCTGTATTTCCTCGCAGACTCAGTCCTCCTCTCATACTCCATCACGCATTTCACCACACAGTCTATCGTTCCAGTAAAGAAAGGATAGAAAACAGAACTCAATGTGGTCTTTGTTCTCCTTTTAAAAGCAAAGCAAATCCCTCCAGGTTGATAGGCCCTGCTAGTGATATCCAATGCCTTCACGTCCGAAGTCCATCTATACGACACCAGGCAAAGTAAGACAGATAGCCTGTGAGAGATATATTTCCAGGATAGGCCAGAATTCTCACCCCAATTTACTATGAGTTGTAGAACATCTCTAACATCCCATAAAGCGGTGTATTTCGCAGTAGGTGGGTTTAGCACCTGCATACATCACATGATTTTTTTAGTCAATAAGCTCTGATCCAAAGATACTCCGTCCACTAAACAATGACCTGCTACTATAGCCGATTGGTAATCATTAACTGTTCTATAGGAAAGTCCTTACACTAAGAATTCTGATGAGGAATTAACCACATGTACTAAATCAGTTGAAACAGGATTGTAATTCCATCGAAGACACCACCAAACCCATTTCTCCCAAGCCAGTCTATATGCTTTCCTTGTGCCAGGTGCCCATGACTCTGAACATTTTAGACATGCCATTAGGTGGAACCACTTTATTTGGCAAATATATCAATGAGGCCTTGAAAAGTATTAACATGTATATTGATGTGACAAAATACCAGGAGCTCTCCAGTGTCGCTGTCACACCTTTTTATGGCTCAAGAAGATCTCAGACTCACATAGAAGGGTTTCCATCAATACGGAGGCCAAAAACCCCCACATTATCCCTCAAGTCGACCCGGTGCTACCAAAATTAGACATCCAAAAGAAATAACAAATAGACCTATGGCAGATCTTCTGGCCGAAAAAAGAGCACCTCTCAATTGTGCTCCCAAGACAATCAAAGATGTGCTTGACTTTTAGGGGGGGCGGGGATTTCCCTTTTTACTCCTGCGTGGGAGTCCATAACAATGGACCAGTGGGTTTAGACAGATTTTTATCTCGGGCCACACCTTGGAGTTTATTTTTTTTAAAAAAAGTTGTGCACACCCAGAAAGGAACATCATCTACATTTGTTGGAGCTTCAACAGTAAATTCCCTCCTTAAAAGAGCAATCAAAGCAGTACCAAAGGCCTACAGGAATCTGGGATTTTATTCCAGATTCTTTCTGGTAGAGAAGAAGATAGGCCAATGGAGACTGCGAGGAAATGGTGTGTATTCATTAGTTGTTAATTAATATTAATTAATTGGCAATTAATTATGGTAATTGTGTAAATAATTTTAGGTGCGGGTTGTGGGGTTTTTAGGGGTAAAGGATGGGAAGTAATTTATTTTAAATAAATTAATTAGCTGATAATTAATATTAATTAATTAATTGATAATTAATTGGTGTGCTTCTTTAATTATTTGTGTGGGTTTTGGGTTTATAGGGGTGAAGGGTGGGAAGTTAAATTAATTTTACTTACTTTATAATTAGTTCTAAATACTACTAGTTATTTAATTGAAAACGTTTTTTAATTGTGTAATAGTTTTTTTAACAGTTTAGTTTTAAGTGTGGGTTGTGGGGATTATTGATGTAAAGGGTGGGAAGTTAATTAAATGTTATTTGTTTTAATTAGTTTTTTCAATAATAATATTTGTTTAATTGATAATTAATTATGCAAATACATTTTGTTTTTCGATGTGAGTTGTGTGGTGTTATAGGGTAGGAAGTAAATAGATTAAATTTATGTAATAATTAATGTTTTTGTTAATAAATAGTTTCAAAATAAAAATATGTATTTGTTTGAAATGGTTTTTTAAAAATGTAATATAATATGTGTATGTATTTGTGATTTGTATTTAACATTATGTTTTTCTTTTTTCTTTTTAATATTAAATATATTTTTATTTGTAACAGTTTTTATTTACTATTAAAAAAAATATTTGTTTATTTTGTTGATTATTTGTTTGTTTTTAATTTTGAACTGAGTGAAGTGAGAATAGTACATTTAACCCCTCCGCAATCCAAAACCTTCCCTATTGATGCACTGACTGGAGTACATTTTATCCCTCTGCTATCCAACACTTTTCCTACTGTTGCATTCACTGGAGTGGGAATAGTAATTTTTACACTTTCACTATCCAACACTTTCCCTACTGTTGCACTCATTGGAGTGGGAATAATAATTTTTACCCCTCGCTATCCAACACTTTCCCTACTGTTGCACTCACTAGAGTGGGAATAGTAAATTTTATCCCTCTGTTATCCAACACTTTCCCTACTATCGCTCTCACTGGAGTGGGAATAGTCGTTTTTACCACTCTGCTATCCAACACTTTTCCTACTGTTGCACTCACTGGAGTGGGACATTTATCTTTAAAGATGTTTAATGATTTAATTTATAATAGAATGTTTTTTAAATAGATTTTATGTTATTGGTATATGTATATATATATATATTTATTTGTTACATTTTTATATTATATTAAAATTATAAAATATATAAAAAAATTTAGTTTAACAATTGTTTTAAAGTAAATATATGTGTATATATTTTAATTATTATATATGTGTTTAACTTTTTTGAATGAACTTTACTTGTTGTATTTGTCAAAATGTATATTAAATCTAATTATTTTTTAAATAAAATTGTATTTAATTAATTTATTTTATATATCTATCTATATATCTATCTATATATATGTAAACAATATTTTGTACAACTATGGGGTCGATTCCGATTCCGGCCGCAAAACGAATCGACCGACAGGGACCCGGACCGAATACCGACCGACACAGACCAGCTCCGTACGACCCTTGCAGTACGATGCAACGCGAGTGAATCACAACCGACACGTACGGAATACAAGCCGTACGACCGAGCCCTAGGGAAAATAGTGATCCAGACGGAAAACCGTCGCGATTTTCACCGACCGTCACGAAGAAGTCCGATACGCGCAGTACGATGTAATGCGTGTAAGCCCAGACCGACTCGCACGGAGACCAAGCCGCATGACCGACACGCACAGACAACCGGGCACACAAGCAATAGAGACCGCCGCGTACCAAACACAGAAGATAGGCAGCGTGAACGAGGCGGAGAAGCCCGCACAAGACAACTGCAGCGTCACTTTCCGTCACATGAACGTCTCCTTCATGCCTACAAAGCCCAAAGGAAAAAAGATAAAAAAAGGACCAAACAAGCAATGACAAAGTCAATAAATAGCAAATAAAAAAAACTGGAACAAAGACACACCCACAACTCCAACTATATAAAGGACTACAATCTCTACCATCATCCCTTGCAAACAGTAGACACAGCCAGCAGCAAACACCATTACACAGCAACCACAGACACACTCACAACTCACCCATCACACAACCCACACGCCATCAGCACCTCATACAAAAGCACACACACATACAACCAGCAAAACCAACACCAAACCACCCTCACTTGCACCCTCACACACACATCCCTCACCACCACCACCACCCATCACCATGCCCCCAAAGAAGAATCCAAAGTTCACAGATAGTGAGTTAGAAGTGCTGGTAGACGAGATCATCAGAGTAGAGGCACATTTGTTTGGTACATTGGTCCAAAGGACCCCCATCTCACAGAAAACCAAGATGTGGGCGAGGATTGTAGACAAGGTGAACGCACAAGCACCAGCAAGGCGCACAAAGGACGATATCCAGAACAAGGGGTATGACGTGCGCAGGAGGTTCAAGAAACTCATCGAAAAAGATCACGCCCTGAGTCAGTGCACCGGCGGTGGCCCTCCTGCCAAACCAGTCTACTTCAGGACCTGGGAGGAGAAGGTGCGGGACATCCTACCACCAGAGAGCGTCCACGGCCTAACAGACATCCCAGAGCCTGGTGAGTACACAAACAACATACCCAAGATTGTGTGGCAAGGGGACAGTGAAACCATGCACTGCAAGCAAAGCTACACTAACCAATAGATAATCATCTCAAGATTTGTATGCCAGTCAGACAAACACAATACCTGCCATCTCATAGTGACTGGGAACTGTGTCATGACATGCACCAACCTACAAACAAATAGAGCAAGCCAGTGGCACAAAGCCAAATAGACCCTGCCAGACAGTTTACCACCACAAACACACCACCTCACAGTGCAGCTGACTGTCAGGAAGGAATAGTGGGGATGCAGGTGAAGTGAGTGTATCCAAAAGCATGACGGGGCCTGTAGTCACAGATAATGCTCCCCCTCCTGATTGGCCCATCAAGACCTCTCTGAAACATGCCCACATCACAGGGAGTGGAAAATGACTGACAAGATGGCTGACAATGGGTCCTGCTGTGGGGAGCACAAGGCCTTGCTCGAGGTTGTGTGCAAATCAAAAGCAGGACACCACTGACTGACATCCTGAAAGACAACTTGTACGCCCCACAATGGAAGCACATTTCATGATGGGAAGGAGGACTGACAGCCCTGACCATACTTACCAGCATGTGGAGACACCCCCCCCCCAACACAAACTCCACACAACTCACCGGGTAGAATGCATTGCCACACACCTCATTGAAATATCAGCAAAAGATACCCCGTACTGGGTGCTGCTGTGTGAAGCACAGGGGCACACTTTGGACTTGTAGCCAAACAAACACCATGATTTTCAAACTGAACCATACTCGCCTCACAGGGAGTGGGAAGGGACTGCCAAGATATCTGACACTGGGCTCTGTTGTGAGGAGCACAAGGCCTTGCTGGGAAATGGCCAACAACAAACACCAGGACTACACAGTCAGCCATCTTGCCATTGCTGTCACACCGCCTCACAGGGAAGCAGAGTCAAGAGGGAGGAAGTATGGGCATGCTGGGAAGGGGGTGTAGACAAGAGTATGATGGGAGTCGCAGTCAGAGACAATCTACACCCACCCACATGGCCCAGCAAGATCAAACTGAACCATACTCGCCTCACAGGGGGTGGGAAAGGACTGCCAAGATGTCTGACACTGGGCTCTGTCATGGGGAGCACAAGGCCATGCTGGGAAATGGCCAACAACAAACACCAGGACTACACAGTCAGCCATCTTGCCATTGCTGTAACACCCCCTCACAGGGAAGCAGAGTCAAGAGGGAGGAAGTATGGGCATGCTGGGAAGGGGGTGTAGCCAAGAATATGATGGGAGTCGCAGTCACAGACAATCTACACCCACCCACATGGCCCAGCAAGATCAAACTGAACCATACTCGCTTCACAGTGAGCGGGAAGGGACAGCCAAGATGTCTGATACTGGGCTCGGTCGTGGGGAGCACAAGGCCGTGCTGGGAAATGGCCAACAACAATATCAAATTCTGTCTGTGACAAGCTGGGAAAAAGCAGTGTACAGGCAGGCATCTGTTCGAAAAGTAGAAAAAGTCATGTTTGTGACCCATCGATGCATGTAGAAACATAACTCACATTGTGTGTCTCTTCCAAACACAGGTGGTGCTCGGCATCCAGCACCAAATGATGAGGATACCCAGTCCCAGACTCTGGCGGGCACTGAGCTTTCTGGTCTGACTCTCTCTCTGTCCTCTTCGGATGACGACGACCCACCTGGCCCCTCCGGTGTGAGCCATGCTGTAGCACCATCAGCATCAACATCTGCACCCCTTGTACCCACACCTCCAGCATCTGGACACCGAAAGGGCATCCCCGCCAACACGGACAGACCAAGGCCAATCAACACCCACAGCACAGGGACACAGGACCCCCTGGAAGCTACAGCAAACACCACCAGCAACACCACCCAAGGGGTCCCAGTGTCACCTGTGCGGCACGCCGCTGGTCCTGCCCGTGGGGATAGGGGTGCTGGGAGGGGTGGGAGGCACAGGGCGCGCCTTGCAGAGGGGTCTGGACTGCATGATGACCCCCACCTGGCACGCATCTTAGATGCGTACCAGGATAGCACCGGAGGATTTGGCCAGGTAGTGGGGATCCTCAAGGACATGCAACACGAGCAGGTCTCCCACCATGCCAGCATGGAGGCCAAGTGGGATGACGTTACTGCGGTGCATCGTGACATACTCCAATGCCTCTGCCAAATCAACACCAACCTGTCCACAGCTCCCTGTGTGGCCACAACATCTGTCGCAACACCATCTGCCAGCGCCACAGTCAGGGAGGAGGACTCTGGCGGAGAGACCCCTGTACCGCAGAGGCCTGCACATGAGGATCCCCCCACCCCCTCCCCCGAAAGAAGAGGGGTCGTACAAAGAAGGACATGTGAGAGGCAGATGACCCAGCACATCCCCCAGGGCCTCTAAACCTGTTCTGGACAATGTCCTTTGTGCGCAACCCGTTCACCTTGTCCAGTCACACACAACTCGCCCACATGACATGGAGGGTTCATGTTGGGCCAATGTAGCAGATGACTGTGGATTTTACTCTGGACATTTCATCTACCAGTTCTTCCAACTCTAATGTGAACTTTGGATTCCCAAACCAATGTACAGCACCCACCATCCTGTGCACTTCCCTCACACATGTTTGAAAATAAACTCACCAGTACACCATACTTGCCTCTGTTGTGATTCCAACTTGTCATGTTCAGGGAGATGTCGATCTGCTACACAACACAGTGCATGCCAAATACTGCAACAATGTGACCAACGTAAGGTGAGTCATGGTGATGTGACACATCTGAGGGACACACACCACTATGGCAACACAACACATACTCACCATGGCCATGTTACTCATCACACACAATGATGTTGACCTGAAACACATTGGCATGCACAGACAAAACACCAACCCCAGTCAGTGGTAACAAGTCCACAGGTGAAGTAAGCAGATGTCACTCAGATGTGGGACGACAGACAACGCACATAAGAAAGCGTAGCACAGGTTCATTACACATCAGCAACACGTTTATTCCACAATAGTTGCACGGTAATTCTACGTAACAGTGGACACACACTCACAATATGTTGGAGAATGGAAATCCAGGGATGTGTGGTACATCAGTTGATGGGAATTGTCAACTTCCACACTTGTGTTGGTTTCTGGGTGTTGGGGGTCAGTGTTGACCAAACAACAGGCAAAGTACCCTGGGAAGGACAGACACAAGACACAGTCAAAAGCACAGAAGAACAGGAGAGAACTGCAATACACATGCACAAAACATGTTGTAAGACACCTACACAAAAACTAGTTAGCAGTACTACCCTATTGTGGAGTACACACCACCTGAATGGACACATCACTGCACGCATCCAGTCAAGTGGCACACAGACACACTCAGACAGCAACAGAGCTGCAACAACACATTCCAGGCTACTTCCATACATTCACATAACAACCCTTGGAACTCACATTCAGGTGAAGAAGTTGTTGATGAGCTGTGAGCGGACGTCACCCTCTTCCTCATCATCACTGGCATCTTGACCCAGGCCGGGATCCTCCACAGGTGCCGGAGGTTGGTCATCGTCATCCTGGATGAGAGGCACCTCCTTCCGCACTGCCATGTTGTGTAGCATGCAGCATACAAGGATTATTTTACACACCTTTGCAGGCTCATATGGGAGGCCCCTCCGGTCTTGTCCAGGCTTCGAAAGCGGCTTTTCAGAAGGCCGAATGTCCGCTCAATCACCCTCCTGCTCCGACCATGTGTCTCATTGTAGCGCAGCTCGGCTGGTGTCACCGGGTTCCTGAGGGTTGTCAGCAACCACGGCATGTTGGGGTATCCGGAGTCACCTACACACACAAAAATGAACAAGTAGCTGAGTTTTGTAGGAGTGCGGAATACAACATTAACAAACACACACAATGATAAACAGTCAGTACACACGACAAGCCAGGCATGCTGAGCTGGCATCTGTGACATAAGCGTTGCAATCCGACTACTCCTCATAATGTAGGCATCGTGCGCAGAACCAGGGAACCGTGCACACACATGTGTGATCGACATGTCAGCAAGACATACCACCAGAGCATTGATGGAGTGGTAGTGCTTCCTGTTACGGTATGCCTGCTCATGTGCCTGTGGTGGTATCAGGGCCACATGTGTCCCATCAATAGATCCGATGACGTTCAGCATCCTACTCAATGTATAAAAGGCATCCTTTATTTCAGGGAGTTCAGCAGGGCTCGGGAACTTGATATACAGGTCTAGGAAATGCAACATCCCCTCCAAGACATCGCGTAGCACCCGACTAAACATCGTTTGCGACATACCACCAGCAGTAGCCACAGTGTACTGGAAGGTACCAGTAGCAAAGAAGTGCAGGGCTGTCATCACCTTCACCTCTGGGGTCAGTGCTGTAGGGTAAGTCCGGCGAGGTAGCAGATGTGGCGCCAACTGCTCCGCCAACTCTTCAATCAGCGGCCTGGTGAAGCGTTACCGTCTGATGCAGTCGCGTTCCTGCATGGTTGCGAGTTCTGGGAACGGTCGATGGACAGCTGGTGCCCTGCAGTACAGAGATGCACAAAGGAAGATTGTCAGTTCATCCACCCATGTGGCCATGACCAGGATAAATATCACATGCCAGATCATGACATTACACAATGTACTGAGATGTGTGCTGTTGGGCATGGACACATATGTCACCTACATGACCACCACCTCACATCTCAGTTCCACATGTCCACATGAGTCCCATGTAGTGCAATGGCCAATCATCTGTCTGTGTCACACAACCTATGTACTTCTGCAACGTTCCAAACTCACACCACAGTGACAAGTGAGGCCTGATGTCTCCCAGTCATCACAGATCTTTGCCATGCAGAAACCCAGGGTCCCTGTATTGCTACATCGACACAGCAATGGACATGGCGCAGCACGTACACACCACAAGGCAAGCGTCAGTCCCACAGGTAGTGGCCACTGTTGTTCCTGCCGGCCCTACATGTACGTCTCTTAGACACACACCCCATCAAGGTTGATGCATATACCACATGAATGAATGAATAGGAAATTTATATAGCGCATAGTTACCCTCGGGCATCCCAGCGCTTTGTCCAGAGTGACAAACAGAAGAAGCTGACAGTTCGGCCGCATTAAGCAGGAAAGAGGTAAGTTTTAAGAAGTTTTTGGAATCGTAAGAAACACGTCTCTGTGCGCAAACACAGGGGGAGACTGTTCCACAAGATAGCTATATTGACTGAATATCTCCGCCCCCCGGCCCGCGCCCTTCTAACTCTAGGGACTTGAAGAAGGTGTTTTTGGTCAGATCGTAGGGCCCTGTTGGCTTTATAAGGCACAGCTAAATTCCGCAGGATAGGAGGTCCCTTCCTCTGAAGAATTTTGTGCGCAGTGCAAAGAGCCTTAAATTTGACCCTTTCGCGCACCGGAAGCCAATGCAAGGCTTTCAGAGCGGGTCTGGCTGATTGTATCCTAGGTGTATTCATAAGTAGCCTAGCCGCAGCATTTTGTACTTGCTGAAGTTTATTAAACGTGGCTTCAGGGGCACCTAAGAAGATGGTATTACTGTAGTCTAATCTAGATACAATAAGCCCCTGAACAAGTAGCTTCCTAGAAGGCCAAGGTAGTAGGGGGAGAAGGGGGAGAACTTTCCGAGCTGAACGGAGGAGACCGAAGCACACTCCTGCCGTTTTTTTTGCCTGGGTCTTGAAGGACAGATCTCGTTCCAGCCAGAAACCCAAGCTTTTAATCTCTTCTTTAGGGCTCGGCAAAGCTCCCATGCAACTGGGCCAGCTGGAAAGAGGAAGAGAGGGGGTTTTGCGTCCGAGCAGAATTAGTTCGGTCTTTGAACCATTCAGCTTCAACGCTGAATCACACATCCAGGTGTGGACCTTAGACATGCAGGAATACAGCAAGTCGGGGTTCTCCACAAGTTGGGATAGGGTGACCACCAACTGTGTGTCGTCAGCATAGCTGACGATCTTAATGCCAAATGGGGCCACCACATCCTCCAGGGGGGCCATGTATACATTGAATAATGTGGGGCTCAAAGAGGAGCCCTGAGGCACACCACACTGGAGGGGGATGGACGCCGAACGTTCGCTACCTTCCCAGACCTGATACGTCCGGTCACAAAGAAATGACTTAAGCCACTTCAGCGCCACACCTGCCACCCGTATATCTGCCAGCCGTTGGATCAACATGGATATGGAGACTGTCACCCATTGGGCACATTTGATCAGACACATCTGAGACACAACATGCACACAGACTGTGGGTGCACATCAGTATTGTGGCTACAGGTCTCACTGTGACGTACATGCCATCACCCCCAGGACTCAGGGTGTATGTGACATGTCCTAAACTTATCCAACCTGAAACTGTGTCCGTGACTCATGCCCATTACTGTACAATTGCACATCACAGTGGTAATGTGCACAACACACAAAGGATTCTGCCCCCATGTACACGTGCACAGCCTAGGAGTGGCTGCACAAAGTGCCACCCAACAAACCCTATGTGGCGCCCCCCAAACACCCAGGGAATGCAGCCTTACATGCCATGGGACACTTTGTGGCCAATGCTGTAGTGTGGTAGGTGTGCACAGGTGTCCCTGGCCAGTAATTGTGTGTTGCATCCGTATAATAGTCACACCAATGAGGTCCGACGCGGGTGACAATGCGCACGCATTGCACGGTTCATGACTGAGCCGTGCGTACGCTTTGTCATTGAATGCAGTGAGGTCCGACGCGGGTGACAATGCTTACGCATTGCACGGTTCATGAGCGAGCCGTGCGTATGCTTTCTCATTGAATGCAATGAGGTCCGACATGGGTGACAATGCGTACGCATTGCACGGTTCATGACCGAGCCGTGTGTACGCTTTGGCATTAAATGCAATGAGGTCCGACGCGGGTGACAATGTGTATGCATTGCACGGTTCATGACTGAGCCGTGCGTACGCTTTGTCATTGAATGCAATGAGTTTCGACAAGGGTGACTATCATGCATACGCGTCGGACAGGCATGGTCCGAGACAGGCGTACGCCTTGGCCATTGAATCGTATGGAGACGGGTGCATGTGTATATTCAAAATACGCGTTGTACAGTCAGTTGAACGAGCCGGGCGCACCCATTCGCTCCGGACTGTCATGGAGACGGATGCGGATTCAAAACTTGTACAAGTTGTGCACTGCAAATTCAGTTGGATGCCTACAACAATGTTGCAATTTCAAGTGTTCCATGAAGGTGAAGATTTGAACGACGCGGAAGACGTGTACGAGTCGTACATTTAAATGGATTGGCCAGATTCATAGAATGCAACCGTGTTGGACCTATCACTTGGGACACATGTCACAGAGTCTGCCTCTGCAGCACAGATATAAGGCTGGCTGACCCCCAGGGAGCTCACTTGCCTGCACTACATGCTACTGGACCACATCCCTGCTACCACTGCTGCTGTCTCTGCATCCTCTGGCTCCTGCTATGGCACGCACTCTGGAGAGGGCCCCAGCCTTCACTGAGGAGGAGAACCAGGCCCTGCTGGACGGGCTCCTTCCAGAATACAGCAAGCTCTATGGGAAACCAGAGGAGCAGGTGAGTGTGCAGTCCACTGCCTTCCTAATTATGCATGTTGTCTGACTAGCAGTACGAGTAGTGTGTACACCAGTGGCAAGCATTATCACTGACTCCTTTCATCCCCCAACGTGTGTAGGTACATGTAATGAATAGGTTTCCTGCTGCTAAAGTGCATTAGTGCAAGCTTAAACTATCCAGGCATTATTAACATGTCAGACATGCAGGTGATTTTTCCTTCCCCATGGTTGCACTACCTGTGTAATTCATTTCCCTTTGTGATGATGACATGTATATCCAAATGTATGCTGCACAAATCTGGGGCATGTGTGTTAATGTACTTTTCACTTTGTCATCCTCACAGGTTGATGCCCACCAGAAGCAGGAGATCTGGCTGACCATTGCCCGGGCTGTTCGTTCGGTGGGGGTCTACAAACGACGGATCCGCAACTGCCAGAAGTGGTGGCAGGACCTTCGGGGCTGGACCCGGAAGATAGCTTGAGTCCAGCTGAAGCTGTCACCTCCACGCAGGAGGGGCGGACACCGGACCCTGACTCCCCACATGCTCCGGATTCTGGCGGTTGTCTTCCCGGACCTGGATAGGCAGCAGAATGCCAGACAGCAGCAGGAAGGGGGTAAGTCCATGCCTGATCTGTGTACTCTGTCTGACATGCTAATAGCAGTCTTTTGGCCTGGTCACACTTCCACATTACGTAGGTCTTGTAGTCCAATACTCCTATCTCTCAATTGTGTGATGCACCCTCCTCATCTGTTCCACAGGTGTGGCCCCTACAGTCTGCTGCTTGTGTCACTAGGGTCCTGTGTCCCTGCAGTCAGCTATGCTTCAGCTACCGGTCAGCATCTGTTCCCGTGACTCTGTTGTGTGATTCATGGGTGGGTCAAATCAAATCAAATCAAAAATCACTTTATTCGGTTTTGCAAAGAAGACCATAAAAGTTCATAGAAATACATTTCATACATTAGTTCAATTTAAAAAGACTGTTAAAAAATCATGAGTTTAAAATGCATTTTGTAAAATCATTAAAAGAAGAGGTTAGACTCTTACTACCAACCCTTGTAGTCTCTTCATACATTTGATTTTCAAAGATTAGACCTATGGCGTATGCAAAATTTCAAAAAACGTACAGTTGCTTTTGCTATCAATTCATTTTCTAGATATTGTAACGCCAGATAGGCTGGGCGACATTGGCGTAGACCCCAATATTTAAATATGGGCAATAGCCATTGTCTGCGGGGTGCCTCAAAAAATGTACAAAATAAGACTGTATGTATTGTCGACTGCTTTGATTGGGTGTCACAAGGGCACAATGACATTTTTGATGACCAATCATTTTGTGTGGGAAAGCAGACCATTAAGTGGAACATGTTGAACCTAAAGCGTGTCAGAAGTAGTTTTTCAAATTGGGTCATGTTATACAGCAAATAGGGTTCAATGGATGATACTGTTTGGACTAATAGACTTTGTTGTACAGAGGATTTATGGATTTCTTTTAGCAGACGTGTTTGATGCAGGTGTGATAGACATGCTTTCCTCAGATCTCTTTTGGAAATACTGTATAAAGATGATGGATCTGTAAAATAATGACTGTGTCCCATATCTGTAAGAAAGGCTTTTACATAGGCTGTCCATTTCATCCGCCCGTAGTGCTCCAGCGTCTGAATGTCTTGAATGATGAGTCTGGTTAAATTGCATTGTTCAGTGACCCAAATTCTTCTCCAGAGCATTATAGGTTGTGTTCTTATAATGTCCTCTAGGTGGTCTATGCCCAGCTCTTCGTGACAGGCGTATGTTGAAGAATTTTTCGGCAGCCCCAATAAGAATCTTAAGAAGGCATTTTCTATTTTTTGTAATTCAGTCACGTTTGCGTAGCCCCATATCCCTGCCCCATAGATAGCAGTACTGACACATTTTGCCTTGTAGATTTTTAAGGTTTCTAGAGGGGGCTTGTGACCCAGTTTTTGGACAAATGTTCTCAAGGCCGCTGTTGTTTTTAGAAATGATAGTTTTCTCGCCGAAATTGCCGCTTTCCACTTAAATTTATCGTCAATGACAATTCCCAGGTATTGGTAAGTGGGTGTTCTTTCCAGGACTTCCCCTTTCACAAATAGTCTTTTAGGTTTCATGTTTTTCCTCCCCGCATGCATAGTAAAAGTTTTTTTAACATTTAAAAACAAGTTCAAACTTAACATGAATTCACAGTATCTATCCAATTCTCGCTGCAGTTCCACAGATGTTCTCGCTAAAATGACCGCGTCGTCGGCATATAGCAACGCGGGTATATGCCGACGACCGACCGATGGGAGGTCTCTACTTCCCTCAAGCAGTGCTGTCTCAAGGCCATTTGTGTAGAGGGTGAATAGAAAGGGGGCCAGTACGCATCCCTGTCTGACCCCCTTTTCTACCCAAAAGCTATCTGACAGTTGACCCTTTGTCCCGAATCGCACTCTGCCTGTTGTTCCAGTATAGAGTTCTCGTAGGAAATCTACAATAGGGGGATCTACTCCCATATTCAACAGGATCGTCCACAGCCTTGAATGTATAACACAATCGAAGGCTGCGGATAGGTCCACATACACCATGTGAAAGGCACTCCCCTTGGCCTCTAAGTATTTTCCTGCCAATAGGGTCAAGTTTAGTGCTTGATCCACAGTGCCTAGGCCTTCGCGAAAACCATATTGTATGTCTGATATGACATTGTTAGTGACTGCCCACTCCTGGAGTCTCTCGAGAATTATCCGACCAGCGACCTTCCCGAGAGAGTCCAGGAGGGAGATAGGCCTATAACAAGTTGGTGAGTTTCGGTCTCCCCTTTTAAAGATCGGGACGAGTACAGAGGTCTTCCATGATTTAATCAGGCCTTCTTCTAGGGAAGCGTTTAAGACATTTGTCAGGAGCGGGGACCAGAGTTCTTCCTCGTATTTATAGATGTCAACGGGAACCCCGTCGGGCCCCGGGGCTTTGCCTAATTTAGTGGATCTTAATGCTTTCTGTACCTCGTCATGCGTAAACTGCAGGTTTAGCGGATAGATAACTTGCTTCAGCAAGTCCGTTGTTTCCATATTATCTGATGGACTTAAACCAAAAACATTTGAGTAATGTTTTACCCATTCAGTGTTGGAGATCGCGACGTCAATAGAGGGTATATCCTCCTTCCCTGTGAGGTATGGTGACCTTACTATTTTCCAGAACTCAACACTATCTTTGAGTTCTGTACTTTTTTTTAGACACTCCCAGAGGTCAGTTTTTATCTCATGTTTTCTGTTTTTAATTGCTAAGGCATAGTCTCTCCTTAGAGCGATAATTTTCACCCTGTCTCTATACTTACTGGCCAATGCTTTTTTTAGTTTTACGTATGCTTTCGTACAAGCTGAATTGAACCAGCCTTTCTTATCGCAGTTAATCTGTTTGCGGGATCTAGTTAAAGCCTTTTTTATTTTATCTGTGATAATATTGAAGCTAGCTATTATCTTGAGGCTTTCTGCCTCATGGTCTAGACAAAGTGATATCTCATTTTTACATGCTGTAACAATTGTTGAAGTGGTCGCTTTTTTATCAACATTTCCCCATTTTAGGGTGTAGCCATTAAGAGACCCCATCTCTAAATTTTGTTGATGCAGTAGAGAAAAAGTATCAAAGTCTTTTTGTTTTCTTTGTTCTCTTAGGGTGATTACAATCGGAAAGTGGTCACTTAAAGGATTTTTGGTTACTTCGAATAATTCTATAGTTGGACCTTTATGTGCTGAGATCATAACGTAGTCTATCAGACTCGTCAGTCCCCTGCCATTAAAGGTTGGGGAAAAAGGTACTTGAGGAGTTTTTAGTTCGTTTGCAAAACCCAGTTCTAATTCAGTTACAGCCTCATTCATTTTTTCACCTTCATGTGAATGAGTAAAGTGAGTGATCATATTTCCATCATCTTCTACTATCCCACATTTATCAGTGTTATTGTTGTCACATAGATGGATATTAAAGTCTCCACCCCATAGTATGGTGCATGTTTTATTAATAAATTTCTCTTTTAGGTTTTGTAAAGTACCAGAGATTTCTTGAAGAAGGTTAATTAGGTCGTCTAGTTTTTTGTTATTGTAAAAGTTTACAATAATGTATACTGTCTGTTTAGTTGTCTTCAAAATTACTATTTGGTAATTCTCATGTAGTTTAACTGGAATGATCTCTTCATGTTGTAGGGTGTTGGCTATATAGATAATTAGACCGCCACTGTTTCTGCCAGAAGAAGATTTTTTTGCTGAAGAAAGGAAAGTCTTATATCCCATTATATGCAGTGGGTCGATAGCCCAAGTTTCCTGAAGACAGATAATACTGCTCGCAGTTACTTGGTTTAAAAAGTTAGGATTTGTTACTTTAGCCAGCAAGCCTGCTATATTCCAGAAAGTTAAAATTATTAAGGAAGTGCTTTTGTTATTGCAGTTTGAAATTTTCTTGATTAATGAGTTTCCATGATGTTGGTGGCTAATTTTTGATTCAGCTAAGTTAATTTCATCATTAGGTCCTATTTGATTTTGAGTATTTAAGGTATTCTCTGGTATTATGTTCTGCATGTCTAATCCATAAGTATTAGGGGGGCTTTCTGACGTCTGGCCTGCTGGGTTTAATGTATGGTTCACTGAGTCTACAGGGTAGATATTTTCTTGTCAATCGTTAAAGTCAAGAGTAGAGAGTGCAGCAAACCTGTTTTGAGTTGGAATACTATAAAGGTTACCAGGTGCTGCGGCAACATGTTGCCAACGAGGGTCCCTGTATTCTTTGTTTGGCAATATAGACAAATAAGGGTGAGATGTGAAATGAGGATGAACCTGTGGATGATGTCTATGCATGTGAATGTTTGGATATGTAAATTTGGGATACTGCTGTAAAAAGGGGGAGTTGTTTGCAAATATTAAATGATGATCGAAGAAAGGTGTGGCTAGGTTAGATTCTGTTGTTGGTACATCAGTGATCAGATGCCTATAGAAGTACCCCAGTGGGAGTAGGGTAGTATTAAATTCCCATACGGAAGGTGGAGGGGCTCTGGCCAGAGTTTTCTCGGCCCACTGTGGATTCTTGAAACTAATAGATACACAATCACCTTCAAATTTCTTTTTTAAAGGACCTATCCATCCTACTCTCTGTACGTTGTTTATTTCTGCTGTGCATTCTATCGGATAGTTACAGTTTGCTATCAACCAATGCAGGATCTTATTTTTCAAGGATGAGTGAGTTTCCTCTTGATCGTTCCTAAGCCTAGGCACATTCACTAAAATCAATACATAAGCACCACATTCGGGGGGAAAATTGATTCTTGAAGGGATCTGCCTTGAATTATATGGTGGATCGTGTGTTAACCGGGGTTTTTGAGAGTTTGTGATAGTGGATGTTGAATTATTTTGACTCTTTTTTTGTTCTTGAGATGATGTGGTCGTCTTTCCTGGAGTAGTGTTTACCGCCTGAGTACTAGTGGATGTGCTTGAAGTTGGGCCACTTCCTGTGGTAGAGTTGTTTGTAGGCTTATTTTTGCTCACTGGAATGGATAAGTTTGGTTGCGGTTTTGTTGTACTAGTTACAGTCGATGTAGTTTTTTCTGTCTGTTTTGTAGTAGTAGTTTTACCGGTGTTTGGTTTTCCTGCTGTATTAGTAGGTACAATGTCTCTAGTGAGAGTCTTTTTATTAACAGCGATGAGTTCCTCAAGTTTCTTTTCAATTCTAGTCAGTCTAGATTCGATTGGTGAGATGTAAATTGCCAGGAGATTGCCGACGCTTTCTATCAGTTGATCATCTTTTATTAGCTTTACTGATGCGTCAAGGCTATTTACATACTCCTGGACCTTTTCCTGCATGGCTTCAGTTGAAGGGCCAGGTTGTTTAAATGTTCCGTTGACTATGGGATACTTGATTGTGGTTTTTCTAGATTGAACTTTGAATTTTTTGCGTAATTTACCCACGGAAGGGATACTTATTGTTGGTTGTTGAGTCTGTTTACGAATGGCGCCCTCTTCGGTGGGTCTTATTAGTATGGGACTGTTTGGTTCTATGTTTTCCGGAGTAAGGTTTATGTTTAGATCTGGGGTCTTTTCGAGATCATTGCTCGTGTCAGAGTCGCACTCTATCAGTGGGTCTGTGGCCGATAAATTAATTTCATTAGGAATGGTGTGAATATCAGGCCGTGTTTCTTGCAGGCAGCCTGGTTGTTGTTCATGTTGTTTGACAGGAGTTTTTGCCAACAAAATGTCGCCAAGGGAGGAACGTTTAGTTGTTAATAGTTCATGTGAGGCCCTACGCTTGGCAGCTTCTAAATCTTGTGAGACTCTTCTTTCAAGAAGAGAGATGCTTAAATCAATCGCGTCATGGGTTCTCGTAATAAAGTTGTCAATGGGGCCGATGATGGATGTACTATTTGCAGCAGCAGTTTTGCTTCTACTTCCCCTGGTAGACATTGCGATATAATTGTGGGCCGGGTGTGATGGCAAGCAGTGATAGGTGAAACCAGAGATCTCGCAATCAATCTGATGCAGGGGAACTCAATGTCATACAAGCAGTTTTGACTTAATATACTAAGGAGCGAGGGAGGAATTTTAGACACGTATAGGTAATAATAGAAAAGTACCTGGAATAACGTAGGGCACAGATGATGATAGAGGGGTGTACCCAACCCAACCTCCTCGACCTCAGAGGGCCTCAGAGGGCCCGCCCTTTGCCCGGGCTTCGCCCGGCGTCCCGCGAGGCGGGGATGATGGTTAATTTATGCGCCTCCTGGCGCCGAAATATCGCGGTATGTACCGCTAGGCCTGCTGGGTGTTGTGGTCCTGTGCCTGCACCACGCCCACACTCCGCTCGTCAGCCGGACTCCCGAGATGGCAGAAGGGGTCCCACGGCGAGAGGCGGGAGGCAGGAGGCGGGCGGGCGGGCAGGGTCTTAGAGAGTGTCCCAAGCGGTGTCCCAGGGCAGAAGACAGGCAGTGAAGGATTCAGGTATTTTTTAACAAATGAGTCACAATGCAAATCCGTGTTTGTCCGTATGGGCAATCTTCCCTTACCAGAGCAGACAACCGAGGCTACCACTAATTCTTCAGTATAGCCGAACTTTTCTGCTATTTAGCTATTAAGCAACTAAAGCGAGCAGGGAGCCTCCAATCAAAGAACCTCGGCATGAATGTTTTCTCAGAGGGTCCTGATCTCCTCCCCAGGCAGCAGAATATTACGCGCTAATGAATTACGGAGTTCTCACCGCAATTCCCTCTTAACAAGTTCCGCAGAGCATCCACCAGGGCATCCACCGGCTTAACGCTGAGACAGAGTTTTCCACTGTGTTTAATTAACAGGCGCTGTGTGTCGCATCTTGGAATCTCAGCTCCTCCGACTCACGCCGAGGCCGCTTTTCCGTTCCGTTAGGCACTTGTGGTCCTCACTTGTGGGTCAATTGTTTACACAATTCCTGAGATCTGACATGTGATCTATGTGTGCCCTTGAGACGTGTTCCAATAGCTGGTCTGACTTGCAGCATGTGGCTGGTGTATTCCAAACAAACCCATGCAGCAGAGGACTCCATTTTTTGGGTCTCAGGAGTATGTATATCAAGTATGTCACACTTGCTTAGCCAAGCCACCTGACTACTGCCCAGGGCCTAACACTGTTTCACGTAGACCTGGCACACCCAGGTAGCTGCAAAGGATGACATGGATACCCACCAGAATAGGATACATATATCATGGACCACAGGGAGTACCTCACTCGGGCCGGAAATTCCGGCACGGAGGCGGAGCTTCCGTCCCGGAGGTGGGGCTTCCGGGCCGGAGGCGGAGCTTCCGCCCCGGAGGTGGGGATTCCGGCCAGTGGCGGAGATTTAACCATGGCCAAAATCTCCACCTCTGGGCCGGAAGCTCCGCCTCCGGGCCGGAAGCTCCGCCTCCGGGCCGGAATTTCCGGCCCGAGTGCGGACGTAAAGTTAGTAGTCGTAAATCCATTCTGTGAATAGTAAAAGTAGTAAGTTTATTCTGTGAATCGCAAAAGTAGTAAGTTCATTCTGTGAATACCAGAAGTAGTAAGTGCATTCTGTGAATACCAAAATGGTACTAAGTTTAGGATTTTGTCTTAAGTTTGTTCTGTGAATCGGGCCCTATGTTTTGATTAGTGTGTCTATTTTCGAGATGTGTGCATGCTTGGTGATGGTCACTTCTGCTCTAGTGTCATTGTACACTGTATGCAATGTCACAGCCCCCATGTGTGGTGCTTGTCTGCACATGGCCGAGAGTGTGTTATGTTTTCACAGCACTGTTAGCCTCACCACATCTCTGTGGGAATGTGACACAACCACTAGTTTGCCCCAGAAGTGTTTAATGTGTTGGGAGCAGGGATCATATATGCTGTTTGTTATTTGCAGCTTTGACCATGATGGCACTTACCTTTTGGTCACTGTGATGATGGGGGGTTTAGTCCCCATCACCACAATGCTCAACATCTGCTGCATTTTGGAAGCCCCCACTTAACTTCTGTTCTACACAGTGAGGGGGTGTTCTTTTTACATTGCCACAGTGCTATAGTGATGCTTGCCTTGTGTATGTCACACTCATGTGTTGGGCACACATGTGCTGTTTGTTACTTTGTATGTTAGAAATCATAATCACTGTTGTGGGCATTTGTCACAGACTACACACTGTTGTCATGATGTTAGGGGGTATGTATTTTGCTGACATACCTGATGTTGGAGTATGCTGGATGTGTGGCGCATCACCCATCCTATGACTGGGGGTGGCAGGGGTGATGGGCAACATACGCCCTATGGGTGTGGGTGGCAGTAGTGATGGACAACATAAGCCCTATGGCTGGGGGTGGCAGTAGTGATGGGCAACATAGTCCCTATGAGTGGGGGTGGCAGGAGTGATGGGCAACAGGTCCCCTATGGGTGTGGGTGGCAGTAGTGATGGGCAACTTAAGCCCTATGGCTGGGGGTGGCAGTAGCGTTGGGCAACATAGTCCCTATGAGTGGGGGTGGCAGGAGTTTTGGGCAACAGGTCCCCTATGGGTGTGGGTGGCAGTAGTGATGGGCAACATAGTCCCTATGGCTGGGGGTGGCAGTAGTGATGGGCAACATAGTCCCTATGAGTGGGGGTGGCAGGAGTGATGGGCAACAGGTCCCCTATGGGTGGGGGTGGTAGTGGTGCTGGCCATGCAACCCCTATGGTGGGCTGTTGTTAGTGGCCAGGATGTGGATCCCCTGTGTGTGTGTTCCATTTTGCGGGTATGTGTCGTTTGTTTATGCGATAGGTGTCTGACTTACCGCCGGCGTCGGTTCCTGATCAGGTCATAGATGTAGAGTACTGGTATGACCTGCGCGATGGGATTCATGATGTGTTCGTGTCATACACGTTGCTTGTTGCTCCATCTCGTACCCGCTGAAAGCTGGTCCGTCTCATAGCCGTGGATTGAGTTGTGGCGCGAATCGTAGCTGATATGCTTGTTTTCCGGATGCTGTGACGTCCCGTACGTGGTGACCTGGCCGGCGCGTAGGAAGTACGCATCATACTTGTCATGCTGGAAACTGCTATGGATACTGCTTCCGGGCGACTCGGTTCAGTATTAGGAGTTACGGCTCGGACGGGGAATGGAGCTTGAATCACAGCCTACGTGTCGGTCGTGTTTTTGGCAGTTATGCGCATCGTACTTACTCTACAGGACGGACCGGCTACGGGTACGTGTCGGTCGCACGGTAAGGCTACGGACAGCTGCCCGACCCGGTATTGGAATCGGCCCCCATATGTATGACATCGATAACATTTTTTCGATATTTTTGTACTTACCATTATAAGTATCGGATGTAGATATTCTTGACATCGATATTTTGGTCACAATATTTTTGTATGGGGATATTTTGGGTGTCGATATTTTGTCAGTGTACCGCAATTGCCACTAGACCACCAGTTGTCTGGTATTGCGGTTATGGGGCAATACTTCCTGGGTCGATAACTCATACTCAGGGAGTCGCTGCTGCACTCTGACAACAACCCCAGGCTCAGTGAACTCGGGTGCAACTCTGTGACTCAGATCTTGGTGCCTGTCACTGTATGGCAGTGGTTGGTAGCGGGTTGGCCCTGTGATACAGAGAACAATGGTCCTTGACCAATAATTGAAGAGGAACTTATTTTTTTTAACACAATAATCAGTTTAAACATTTCAGAGCTAACAAATGTCAGCTCGCAGTTTATATTCAACCATTTGGATTTGCAAAAATATAGAAGATGTGCAACAACCAATTTACAAAACAAGTAATATTTATTCAATTGATAAAAGACACAACAGGGTTCAGAAAAATGTAGAGGGTCGTAAAGGGAAAATCAGCAAAATGGGAGGGGAGATAGAACTGCTTGTAACAGTTGAAATAGCCTGACAGTTACACTCTGAAACAGGTGCATTCTAGCAGCTACCGGCCTTTCTGAGCATATACATAACTCTGGCTCAGTACTGAAGAAGTTAACTACAGTTGATGACTCAAGCAGAATAGAAAGGCAAGCAACAGTGAAGACGGAAAAGCACATGGCTAACACATGGCTAACAAAAATGGATGCCACAAACAAAATGGCTTCAGCTCATGCTAACAGATTATCTGTGATTTCCACACCTCAGCACACAGCAGTCCCTCTCATTTGCTAACCACCAGGTTCAGCAGGTGCGGTTCACGCCGGTACAGCCTCTCTATGCACGTTCCACAGTGCAGCAGGGCTATCCTTCCAGTCAAGTCAAGATCTGAGTTGGGGTGCCCTACCTATGGCGAGAAAATGCCCTCAGAGTGAGATGCAATTAGTATCAGGTTCCCTTCCACCTGACGACCACTTTTTGTCAATTGTGGCATCTGGGTATCCCAGGATGCACCATTCTGCCCACTTCCAAGATGGCAGGACCCTTATCCCAGAGTGTGGAGCTCCCTAGCCCAACCCAGAGGTGTATCTTCCAAGGCAGCTACACGCCACTGAAAAAACGCTTAGGCAGTGGGTTTCCCCTCTCGACTTTTGGGGCATCAACTGTGTGGCTTCCTGCAGGAGGGAAGGGGACCTCCTTCCAGAGCTGGCCCCTATTGTGTCCTTTCCTGGAAGTCATTAGCACGTCTCCCCAGGAGGGCCGAAAACTGTCTCGGCTACAGGACCCATTGTGCAACCAGTATGGGCACAGGGACTAAATGCAACAGTGTCAACTTTACTAAAGATGCCACTGCAACTTGTTACATTAAAGTCAACCTGATAACCATGTCTGGCTTAATGTAATGAGTTATTTGATACCTTCGATGACCCACTTTAGTGGCTCCACTCCAGAGTGAACACAGCTGAGGAGTCAGCATGTAACTCTGCACTCGCCAGTTGGGCGACCAAACTTTTTCTCAGTAAAAATGACAGTTCTGCATTTGTACTATCAGAACATGTAAAATTTCAGGTTCTGCCCATGGAATATGTTGCACTCTGCCTTAGGACTTGATAGGCCTGCCATAGTGGGTGACTTACTCATATACCAGGGGGAAGTCTGGCTTTGCTGTTTCTTTAAATGGCAAATTCGGGCAAGCAGTAAAAACTGGTCTTCAATCCTGCAAATGGCGGGCTAGAAGTCTTGTTTTACTGGTGTCTCAGAAAACTGCAATACACGGTATCCCTCTTGACCTATATTTCTTTGTATCGAAAATGTTGTGGGCTCACATATACCAAGCAAAAAACACCCTTATATACACGTATTCATTGTGTCTATTTATACATTTATTTGTTTTTTTTCATCATTTTAGCATATAACTGCAATTCATTTCATTTTTTTATATATAAAAGGGAGAACATCCCAAAGATACTCTATTTATACAAAACAATCTAAGTTTTGCACCAATATGACAATTTATACATACATATACAAATTTAGAAAGGCAAGACTTTTGTCAAGGTAGTTCTGGCAAAATAGACATACAGATATTAACATTAATCAGGAAGACAAAGATCAAAAATTCAAAGGAGTTTTCAAAAAAATTTCAAGAAAACCCCCATACCATTTATACCTCTGCACACTTCACATTCGTTTCACTCACATCCATCACATACATCCTACACACCCCAGAACTGGGCAGCATGCACTAGGACAGGCTAACAGGGGTGAGAGACTCAACCCTCTGATGTTGTGCTGAGCGCTGAGGCGTGTCATTCAAACTGGTCGACGCGCGTTTCGATGGCTCGATCCTCTTTGGGTGCCATCTTCTTCAAGACCTGTTACTTAGTAATTTTGTAACGGGCAGGTCGGTGGGGGATAATTTATCTATAAAGGTAAAAAGTATTTGTTTAATTGGATGTACGCTTAGGTATTAATTTCTTTGAAACCCACAGGATATATGTTACATCATCTCCAAAAAGAAAAGACTAAAATCCTATTCAAACTATCAAAGTTGCAGGTATGCCACTAGACAGTGTTCTTCACCATAAGGATAGACCCACATCCATAGAAAAGCGTCAGGAGAGGCAGAGTAAGAGAAAAAGTGATTTATAACTGCTGAGAGAGCAAGTAATTTTGAGTCATAGACCCAGAGTACAGCACATTTTTGTGCAGAAAAGGTTGTCATGTTTATACAATCCTTTATATCTTCTTATGTTCACTCAGCGTACACCAGTATAAGCACTGATGGAAAGACAGGGTTACATAATCAGAGTTCACACCTGTGATGATGTAGCTGTGTGGGCAGCAGTAGGTATTCCCTTTCGTTTCGTTCACTTTACCACTGCTCCAAAATCTATCTGCACACAATAAGCAGTGTATGATCGACAATTAGATTTTGCACGTACGTTATTGTGGAAAAGTAAGAGATATTCCCAAAAACAATGTATTACCAATTCATTCAGAGAAAGAGATTGTTGTTATATATCTGCCCGATATTTGCAAGTTCCACATTAGTGCACTTTTTACCTTTTGCGCTACTTCATATTTCCAAAGAAAATAGATTTAACTTCCCATAGGTTGAGGGTATTCCAGCTTACTCGTGGGAATTCCGCTACAGTGCCATCTTTGATTTGGTCATCTGGTCATTACCTGCAAGGACAATAAATGTCACTGGCAAAAACCTAATCACGGCTTTGCACTATTCTCTCCGTGAGGAGCTGGTAATGATTCAAACAAGGGGCTTGTTTTAATTATCTTTTATGTAAGCTACAAGCAAAAGTTCAATGTATATCAGATAACCTGCTGATAAGCTTTTATACCTCTAAGTAGCTTCTTTTGTTGTCCTCTATATCTTTTTCTTTTTTAGTCCCAGCGTATCGACTCTGTTTTCACAGGTTAGTAGTTCTCTCATATAGGGCAACTCTGTTAATAACACATAGGATGATTACTCTAAAAACAAACTGCGATACATCAATAACATTAGAGATTTCAAAAGAAAAGTTTGTTTTGTTGGAACAAAGACATGGCTACTCCTTTATCCTGCAGGTTTGTTAGGCACCTTTGTCTATGTGCCATGAGTGCTACTTCCCGTTTTTAAGTAAAAATACCCGGTAAATATTATCTTGACTTTTAAATGATTAGAGCGATGTTCCCTCAGTTGTAATTAAAGTGTAATATAATGAGCCTATTGGGGTTGGGGGACTGGTCCGGGATAGGGTATTGGTCCGAGATACTTAGAGCCCCTTAGTTCTAAAAAGGAACACAACGAGTTGTTTAATTACAGGGGGTGTCGATTGTCAGAGAGATCATATTTTAGTGTGTCTGTAACCCCTCTATGCCAGATACCGAGGACATTCGTCTTACCTTGTAGAAGTAGAAAATCTCGTACGAACGGCACCTCCCTCGTAGTAGCGGTTCCTGGAATGCGCTATACTTGACTGTGCTTATATATACCCCAACACGGATCGAAGTGTTTCTCTGATGCACGACACCTGTCAGACGCCATGACGTCAATATCTCCGCGTCGTCCCTTTCAGAACAATGCTAGATAACTATGTTATATTGAGCGCCATCTTGAAGTGTGGGTAAGATAAACCAAGTTGTAACTATAAGCCCTTCTTCAAATAAGTGTATGCCTTGTCAATTAGAAATGACAACAGACAACATTCTTGGTGTTCTTTGCCGAAATTCTCACCTCATAATTAATACATTTAATCCCCAAGGTGAGCATATCATTTCGCCGTTTTTTTAGAAGAAAATTTTTTTTTATAATAAAATCGCCGGCGCCATCTTGGGATGGGTAAAAGGAGACTTGAATAGAAAAGGAGTTAGGCTAACCATAAATGAAAAGGACACACATGCATAGCAATCCTCTATGCTCAATTCATAGCAAGCGTGCCTATTGCGACCCCTTCTCCCAGGGGTGGGATGGATGGGCAAATCATAACTCCTAATTAGGAGTATTTGGAAATAATTGCTCGCATTACGATTATAACCACCCTGAGGCTAAATTATTACACCCATTTGGAGGCAATATATGCAAGGATGGGGCGCCTACAATCATGGGGCAGGCTCACCATAATAAAGTATAATATCATATATATAGTGAGGGTATAAACATATGTCATGCCCTTTACTGATTCTCTTCTGATTTGATTTAATAGAGAAATGTTTCATCTCGTATGCCACACTATTTCCTCATTTAGACCATTTTTGACTGTGTCCAAAGTTTAGATCCAATAAGTTTCCCGTACTTTTCGAACCTCTTTTATGTCTTTACCAGGAATATATCTTACTTTTTCCAAGATTAGCCACCTCAGTTCGTTTTCATTGTGTCCCAGGGCAATACAATGTTGTACCATTGGGCATGATATTTTTCGTGTCCTGATTGCCGACCTATGTTTGCTGTAGCGAACTCTAAATTCACGACCTGTCTCTCCCACATTTCCCAAGGTACATGGGCACAGGATTAGGTAGACAAGATTCTGACTTCTACAATTGGTGAAATCACGTAGTGTCCCTTTCTTATCAAGATAGTTCCAGGTTTCAGTTACGATGGCACTGTCACATGTGATGCATGTGCCACATTTGTGATTCCCCAAAATGGGAGGTCCTACCAAGGTAGTTTGTATGGCAGATACTTTGGGCTTTGGTCTCGTGTGTACCAAACTATCTTTGAGGTTCCTATTTCTACGAAAAGCTAGAATGGGTTTCTGAATGGCCTCCTGTTCTTCATTCGTATTCAGGACATGCCAGTTTTTGTCCAAAATCTTCCTGATCTTAAAATTCAGAGTAGAGTGATTTATAACACACACCATTCTGTCATTCTTGGGGCGTGTGCTCCCTGCTAATAGGGCATCGCGATTGTAATAACGTGCTCTCTTATAGGCAGATCTAATCAGACGTTTTGGATATCCGCGTGCTAGTAATCTCTGTTTGAGTTCTTCCCCATTCGTATCATAGTCCCTGATGTTGGAACAATTGCGTCTGATTGGGCAAAGTGAGAATGATACACAAACATATGTGCATAACAACAAGAGAAAAGTGGTGACCTTCTCGGATACCAATTCATCAGAATCTGAGGGGGATGCCCCCAATACGTATGAGGATACTTTTCAGGGACAACGTCCCTACAGAGGTAGACGTAGAGACTATCAATCTTACTATCAAGCATCATCATCTTCTTTTTTAGGGAGAGGCCGAGGTCAGAACAGAACACGCTATACCAAATCAGACAGGAGAGGGTACCAACAGATGGACCCTCCACCTCCCCAAATGTATATGAGGACCAGGAACCAACAGTACTGGAAGAACTGATAAAGAGGCCTAGAACGGACACCATGCCCATCTTTAACATCTCTACACATATGTTAAGCTCAGATGAAACAGCTGTTCTGAGCAAAGGGCTATCCTTTGTACCTAACACATATTGCAATAAGTTCAAACTCATGCAAGATATCTTTTCCTTTTTTAGGAAAATTCGCCTCAAAAAATTCTTCTCAGGACGCGAAGAAGGAGATACAGATGAAAATCTCTCAGGATGCAAACCTAAATCAACCTTTACCCCTACCCTAGAAATGGTAGGCCCAGAGGTGTCTATTTTTGAGAAATCTGTCTTAAACGACATTAACAAGCTAACTAGACATAATTATAACAGTAAGCCAAACTTGTCGGTTGCAGAAAGAAATGCCCTTCAAAAACTCCAAAATACCACCGCTTTGACCATAAAACCTTGTGATAAAGGTGGGGGGATAGTCCTCATGGACACTGAAAAATATGAGGAAAAAATACATAAAATGCTAGCCGTGGCTGAACATTATAGACCCATTAGTTTAGGGTCGATAACTAAATTGAAAGACCTAATTGATCACGTTACCAACAAAGCATATGAAGAAGACGCTATTTGCGAGAAAGAATATGGGTTTTTAAATAAAACCAACACAGTAACACCAGCATTATACGGTTTGCCTAAAACACACAAAGACACCATAGATCCACCCTTACGTCCAATAGTGTCTTCTATAAATTCCTCCACTGAACCTCTGTCCAAATATGTGGATGCGTTCCTGTGTCCACTGACAACTAAGTACAAATCTTACATCAAAGACACGGGTGACATTATTAACAAACTAGAACATGCACCATATGACCCAAACTGTGAGATTCTAGTTACACTAGACATCGAAGCATTGTACACTAACATACCACAACAACAAGCGGTAGAAGCAGTTAAGAGCCTCCTAGAAAGAACACCAGGAGAGAGGCCTGACGCCTTCATAGTGGAATGTCTGGAAATAGTACTAAAAAACAACTACTTCGAGTTCAAAGGGAATCTATACCATCAAGTCAAAGGGACCAGTATGGGGGCATCGTGTGCCCCTAGTGTTGCTAACATCTACATGGGGGAATACGAACTAAAACATATCTTCAATGAAATGGCGCCGTTTTACGAAAATGTCCATAGATGGCACAGATTTATCGATGATATCTTCTTTATCTGGCGTGGTGATGAAGAAACATTGTTAACTTTCATTGACTGGCTTAATGCTAGTGATGATAATTTGAAATTCACCTGCCATAAAAGTACTACATCGGTAGAATTCCTAGACATCATCATCCAGGTAGATGGGGGCGAAATTTCTGTCAATTTTTTCAGAAAACCCACATCTAAAAATACCATCCTGTCCCACACCAGCTATCACCCAAACTGTCAAAAGGATTCCATCCCCTTTGGGGAGTTTTTGCGAATCAGACGCAATTGTTCCAACATCAGGGACTATGATACGAATGGGGAAGAACTCAAACAGAGATTACTAGCACGCGGATATCCAAAACGTCTGATTAGATCTGCCAATAAGAGAGCACGTTATTACAATCGCGATGCCCTATTAGCAGGGAGCACACGCCCCAAGAATGACAGAACGGTGTGTGTTATAAATCACTCTACTCTGAATTTTAAGATCAGGAAGATTTTGGACAAAAACTGGCATGTCCTGAATACGAATGAAGAACAGGAGGCCATTCAGAAACCCATTCTAGCTTTTCGTAGAAATAGGAACCTCAAAGATAGTTTGGTACACACGAGACCAAAGCCCAAAGTATCTGCCATACAAACTACCTTGGTAGGACCTCCCATTTTGGGGAATCACAAATGTGGCACATGCATCGCATGTGACAGTGCCATCGTAACTGAAACCTGGAACTATCTTGATAAGAAAGGGACACTACGTGATTTCACCAATTGTAGAAGTCAGAATCTTGTCTACCTAATCCTGTGCCCATGTACCTTGGGATATGTGGGAGAGACAGGTCGTGAATTTAGAGTTCGCTACAGCGAACATAGGTCGGCAATCAGGACACGAAAAATATCATGCCCAATGGTACAACATTGTATTGCCCTGGGACACAATGAAAACGAACTGAGGTGGCTAATCTTGGAAAAAGTAAGATATATTCCTGGTAAAGACATAAAAGATGTTCGAAAAGTACGGGAAACTTATTGGATATATACTTTGGACACAGTCAAAAATGGTCTAAATGAGGAAATAGTGTGGCATACGAGATGAAACATTTCTCTATTAAATCAAATCAGAAGAGAATCAGTAAAGTGCATGACATATGTTTATACCCTCACTATATATATGATATTATACTTTATTATGGTGAGCCTGCCCCATGATTGTAGGCGCCCCATCCTTGCATATATTGCCTCCAAATGGGTGTAATAATTTAGCCTCAGGGTGGTTATAATCGTAATGCGAGCAATTATTTCCAAATACTCCTAATTAGGAGTTATGATTTGCACATCCATCCCACCCCTGGGAGAAGGGGTCGCAATAGGCACGCTTGCTATGAATTGAGCATAGAGGATTGCTATGCATGTGTGTCCTTTTCATTTACGGTTAGCCTAACTCCTTTTCTATTCAAGTCTCCTTTTACCCATCCCAAGATGGCGCCGGCGATTTTATTATAAAAAAAAATGTTCTTCTAAAAAAACGGCGAAATGATATGCTCATCTTGGGGATTAAATGTATTAATTATGAGGTGAGAATTTCGGCAAAGAACACCAAGAATGTTGTCTGTTGTCATTTCTAATTGACAAGGCATACACTTATTTGAAGAAGGGCTTATAGATACAACTTGGTTTATCTTACACACACTCCAAGATGGCGCTCAATATAACATAGTTATCTAGCATTGTTCTGAAAGGGACGACGCGGAGATATTGACTTCATGGCGTCTGACAGGTGTCGTGCATCAGAGAAACACTTCGATCCGTGTTGGGGTATATATAAGCACAGTCAAGTATAGCGCATTCCAGGAACCGCTACTACGAGGGAGGTGCCATTCGTACGAGATTTTCTACTTCTACAAGGTAAGACGAATGTCCTCGGTATCTGGCATAGAGGGGTTACAGACACACTAAAATATGATCTCTCTGACAATCGACACCCCCTGTAATTAAACAACTCGTTGTGTTCCTTTTTAGAACTAAGGGGCTCTAAGTATCTCGGACCAATACCCTATCCCGGGCCAGTCCCCCAACCCCAATAGGCTCATTATATTACACTTTAATTACAACTGAGGGAACATCGCTCTAATCATTTAAAAGTCATGATAATATTTACCGGGTATTTTTACTTAAAAACGGGAAGTAGCACTCATGGCACATAGACAAAGGTGCCTAACAAACCTGCAGGATAAAGGAGTAGCCATGTCTTTGTTCCAACAAAACGAACTTTTCTTTTGAAATCTTTAATGTTATTGCTGTATCGCAGTTTGTTTTTAGAGTAATCATCCTATGTGTTATTAACAGAGTTGCCCTATATGAGAGAACTACTAACCTGTGAAAACAGAGCCGATACGCTGGGACTAAAAAAGAAAAATATATAGAGGACAACAAAAGAAGCTACTTAGAGGTACAAAAGCTTATCAGCAGGTTATCTGATATACATTGAACTTTTGCTTGTAGCTTACATAAAAGATAATTAAAACAAGCCCCTTGTTTGAATCATTACCAGCTCCTCACGGAGAGAATAGTGCAAAGCCGTGATTAGGTTTTTGCCAGTGACATTTATTGTCCTTGCAGGTAATGACCAGATGACCAAATCAAAGATGGCAGTGTAGCGGAATTCCCACGAGTAAGCTGGAATACCCTCAACCTATGGGAAGTTAAATCTATTTTCTTTGGAAATATGAAGTAGCGCAAAAGGTAAAAAGTGCACTAATGTGGAACTTGCAAATATCGGGCAGATATATAACAACAATTTCTTTCTCTGAATGAATTGGTAATACATTGTTTTTGGGAATATCTCTGACTTTTCCACAATAACGTACGTGCAAAATCTAATTGTCGATTATACACTGCTTATTGTGTGCAGATAGATTTTGGAGCAGTGGGAAAGTGAACGAAACGAAAGGGAATACCTACTGCTGCCCACACAGCTACATCATCACAGGTGTGAACTCTGATTATGTAACCCTGTCTTTCCATCAGTGCTTATACTGGTGTACGCTGAGTGAACATAAGAAGATATAAAGGATTGTATAAACATGACAACCTTTTCTGCACAAAAATGTGCTGTACTATGGGTCTATGACTCATAATTACTTGCTCTCTCAGCAGTTATAAATCACTTTTTCTCTTACTCTGCCTCGCCTGACGCTTTTCTATGGATGTGGGTCTATCCTTATGGTGAAGAACACTGTCTAGTGGCATACCTGCAACTTTGATAGTTTGAATAGGATTTTAGTCTTTTCTTTTTGGAGATGATGTAACATATCTCCTGTGGGTTTCAAAGAAATTAATACCTAAGCGTACATCCAATTAAACAAATACTTTTTACCTTTATAGATAAATTATCCCCCACCGACCTGCCCGTTACAAAATTACTAAGTAACAGGTCTTGAAGAAGATGGCACCCAAAGAGGATCGAGCCATCGAAACGCGCGTCGACCAGTTTGAATGACACGCCTCAGCGCTCAGCACAACATCAGAGGGTTGAGTCTCTCACCGTTGTTAGCCTGTCCTAGTGCATGCTGCCCAGTTCTGGGGTGTGTAGGATGTATGTGATGGATGTGAGTGAAACGAATGTGAAGTGTGCAGAGGTATAAATGGTATGGGGTTTTTCTTGAAATTTTTTTGGAAAATTCCTTTGAATTTTTGATCTTTGTCTTCCTGATTAATGTTAATATCTGTATGTCTATTTTGCCAGAACTACCTTGACAAAAGTCTTGCCTTTCTAAATTTGTATATGTATGTATAAATTGTCATATTGGTGCAAAACTTAGATTGTTTTTGTATAAATAGAGTATCTTTGGGATGTTCTCCCTTTTATATATAAAAAAATGAAATGAATTGCAGTTATATGCTAAAATGATGAAAAAAAACAAATAAATTTATAAATAGACACAATGAATACGTGTATATAAGGGTGTTTTTTGCTTGGTATATGTGAGCCCACAACATTTTCGATACAAAGAAATATAGGTCAAGAGGGATACCGTGTATTGCAGTTTTTTGTCCTTTCCCCCTGTTCCCTGACCTTTAAGCTAACCGTGTAGGGGGTTGCCTTCTCTTTATTGATTTACTGGTGTCTCAGCCAGGGTGGAGCAACCAGTTCTGCAATCCCTGAGGAAGACCTTCTAACTTACGTGAGCTGGGCACCATTTACTAGGGACTTACTGGGAAGTTAGCTCAGCCAATTGGGTTAAAGACAATTTGACATACCAGTTTAAAGGGCAAGGGAATAGGACCGGAGGTCTGGTTAGTTGCCCCAGTGCACTCTCAGAGTAAAAAACACACAGCAGCATAAGTCATAAAACTTGAGAGTGACCATACAAAAAGAGGCATTTCCTTACATGGGCCCCTCTCCAGACAAAAGGTGATGAGCAACTAACCCTTCTCCTGGTGGTTCTCATCACCTAAGTGGAAGAACCTGGAAAGGCCATCAGCATTGGCATGGTCAGTCCCAGGTCTGTGTTCCACTGTGAAGTCCATACCCTGTAGGGAAATGGACCACCTCAAAAACGTAGGGTTCTCTCCTCCCATCTGCATCAATCATTTGACAAGCCTATAGTCATGTTTGAACTCTGAAATGAGTCCCAAACAGGTAGAGTCTCAGCTTCTATAGGGACCAAACCACAGCAAAGGCTTCCCTCTCAATGGCACTCCAACGCTTCTCTCTGGAGAGGAGCCGCCTGCTAATAAAGGCAACTGACTGATCCTAGCCCAGATCATTCATTCGTAACAACACTGCCCTCATCCCATGTTTGGAGCCCTCTGTCTGGACAATAAGTTCCTTACTGAAGTCAGGTGCCTTCAGTATATGTGCTGAGCACAGCGCTTCCTTAGGGTGTCAAGAGCCTTCTGATACTGCTCAGTCCATATAACTTTTCTGGGCTGTTTATTGGTGGTCAGTTCGGTTGGCGCTTACTGGTTCCCTTACTTAGGCGGCTGGGCATTCTTATTGTATATGTATTTTATTACACTTGCAACCCTTTAACCTTTGGATGCACAGCGGGGTATGCCTATTACTAGGCATATGTAGAGATGCACTCTCTGGTTCTTTTCACTTTCGCCTCATTGTGCCTGTTTGTGTTGGTACTGGCAGGTCTTTCATATCTATGCATGGCACACAGAGGCATTACTTTTCAGAATACCAACCACCAATGTTGGTCTTCACACAATAAAATGCATGCTGCGCTATCTGCGCTTAGCATGCAGAGGCCTTACTTTTTAGAATACCAACCACTATTGTTGGTCATCACACAGTAAAATGCATGCCACACTAAAACAGTACATTTTCAGCATCATTCTCATTTTTGCGTGTTCTTATTTTTATTTGCAGGCATTTTGCATTTCAATCTGCCACAATTATTTGACGTTAGCACTTTACTCGTAAGAGGCTTTCTTGCTTAATCTGCTGCATTATTGCCTCACAAAATAGATAGCGATGATCTGACAATTAACGGCTCTCTGGCCTATTACATAGGTGGGTAGATCTTTCCTCCCCTCTGCGCTCCTGCCCTTGTTTCATTGAGTTGTGTGGCCGCTTCTTGCCAACACAGACACACCTAGTGTGGTGACTTCGTTTTCACTCATGCACTGTCTTTGTTTTGAATTTCCTCAGTCCAATGTCTTCAACTTCTAGATGACCTGAACTGCAGAAGTTTAGAAAGAGCCGCCTGTAGACCAGGTTGTTCGATGGATAGCCCTCAGCAGCAGCTCTTTACCCCACCCCTCAGCGCCTATAAATCCTGATTGATTGGACGGCTGAGTTTTAAGTATCAAGGACTCTCTTCCACTAAGCCATTTTATACAAACCTCATATCATTCCCTTTAGGATAGAATGCATACTGAGCCCCACGCCAGGGCATTTCGAGTTGAGACACTTCACTGAGTCGTCGTTCCACGTTTTGGGTTGTTGATGCCGCTACAATTGATGAGTGTGACTAACACTCTTGTTATAACCTAGATGTCATTGTGACCATGTTCATTTCTCATTACAGGTTGTTGCAAAGTGGATGTGCTGATGAACCATTTGTGTGCACTTGTATGGTTCTATATTTCATTTGTTTTCAAGGCACGTTTTTAAGCAGAAGTGCATTATTCCTAGGTCCTGACGAATGCCCATACACCACGGCTGAGGGTTCTGTTGGCAGAAGCATGTTGACCATGACACAACAAAGCAGGGATATTTGACTTCTGCCATGTCCTTTCACTTCTTTTAATCCTGACCCAGGCAGACAGAAATAAAGTTATAGGCCTGCTTTTGGAGTTAGTTTTAACCACATTGTTCACATCACGTTTTGTCTACACATTGCTCACTCTGCTAGCCTCACCACCCTGCACACGCCATAGGCATTATTACAAAGCCCTAAAAACATCCAAAGATCGCCAGATTAGAGAGGGAATTGTAGCCCACACCGTGATTCGCTGTCACAGTGTGAGGAGAATCCCTATGATGAGGCATGCCACCTCTTGTGAGTGAGGGATTTTGTCCTCATAAAGGAATACTCTGATATTCTAAGTACTTAACTTGTTCTTAGTGATTGTAGGAAAGTAGGATCTGCTTTCATGGTTGCCCCCACTTTTTGCCGGTGTTATTCTGTTGGATGACTAGTCTGACTGGGATACTGCTAATCAGGACCCTAATCACTGGGCTTTCTCCCTAAATTTGACAGTGGAACATACTTTGGTACCTTCCCAAGTGGCTACTGGTGTTCCCATGTAAGTCCCTAGTATATGGTACCAAGGTACCCAGGGCATAGGTACACTAGGGAGCTCCCATAGGTTGCAGCATGTATTATGCCACCCATGAGAGACCACTCAAACGGAGACTACAGGCCTGCCATTGCAGCCTGTGTGAGATTGTGCTAGCACTGCTTGCAACAGATATACTTTTCCTTATATCTGAGGTCACTGCACTTAAAACCTATGTCACCCCAAAAGCAAAAAGTTCTAAGTGTGAGGGTGCCCCCTACAAACCCCATAGTCGATTCTCCAGGCTTTGTAAGTGCAACCAGCCATTTTGATACATAGAGTGGCCATGCGTCATTACGCGATGGCTAACTATATATTGGCTGTGCCGAACCCAAGCATGTTTCTTATCAAACATGTTGGAATCATACCCCGACACCGTTACCGGTGTTGGAGGTATGATTCCTTGCGCTGGGGGGCTCCTCCGGTAAGCCCCCAGTACTCCTGGTAACAGCCTTCTAGGGTCTGCCAGCAAGCTAGTGCTGCTGCCGACCCCATACATGATTCTGCCTGCCTGCTGCTGAGCTTAGCTTGAGCAGGGGAAGGTAGAACTATAGGTTTCCTGTCACGGGGAGGTGTGACTACCTCCCAGACAGGACTTATTGTATTGGGCTAGGGTGGGGATGCTTGCCAGCGCCACCAGACTGCTTTGAAGGGCATATTTGGTGCCCTCCTTGCATACTCCAGTTTGAGCCAGTTCAAGGAGCCCTTGGCTCCCCCCTATGGCACGAAACTGGACATGGGAGTATCCTCCGCTCTGTCAAGCCCCTCCTCTGGGAGGGACCCTTGAATCGTTCCAGCCCTTACCCATGGGTACTTAAGGGCTTACCTGTGGATGGCTCTTCAGATTCATTGTGGGGCAAGATTCAAACCTGAAACCACTTCACCTTAGATCGTCTGAGCACTTAGACTTCTCTTGACTTTGCCTGGAACCGAGACTGCACCAAGGAAGACCCCTACTGCTCCTGGTCTTGCTGTTCTGGAAGTCTTCTTTGTCGTCTGTGCCTGTGCTTCTTCCAGGTTCCTGTCCAGGCCTGTGGGCATCAAGGTCACCCAATGCAATCTCCTCGAGGTCTGACTTTCCTCCCTGCAAGTTTGAGGCCGGTATCCCTCGTTGGAACTGCTGGAACAGGATGCCTGTGCACCGAGTTGACTTGCCATTGCCAAGGCTTGTTGGCTCTGTACTCCAGAGATCTTCGGGCTTTAAGAAGCTCCAGCCTCCAGCATCTTTTCTTGCCAAGATCTTCGTCCTCACTGCATCCTCTGCACCGTGGGCCTGCATCATTGGTGAGCTGCTCAAGGTCCTATTGTGACCCCTGTGCCTTCGGCTGTGGGTCCTCTTGAGGGTCTTCTTTTGCTTTCCTAGGCTTCCCTGCTTGCTCGGGGCCTGCTCGGACTCTCTTGCAATTGATGAGACCTCTGAACCTTGCTGATCCAAGCGTTGCTCCTTTTTCGTTTATCACGTCTGTTGCTGCTGTCAAGGCTTGTTGGTGCTCCCTCCGGTCACCGACTCCCTGGTTCTCGACTTCCGACATGGGACTGCTCGTGAAGGGCTCCTGGTCTTCCACAGCATTCCCTGGTCCTCATAGCTGCAGCGACGAGGTCACCCTCATCACTCCTGCATCTTCCGTCATCGGTGGTCATTGCTCTTCCGTGCCACCTGGTCACCTCCGAGTGGCATATACTCTGTTCCCTCTGCTTGCACGTTCCTCTGATCTAGAATCCACCCTTGAATTCCACCGGACTCTTTCCCCTTCTTCGCCAGCTGCATCTTTCCTGAAGTCCTCCATTGTCGTCTACGGCGGTTTCTGACTTCACTTCCCACCTATGTACCCGGCTTCCCTGGTTTAGGTATCCTGGTTCGTGGGGTGACTCTCCCAACCTTTTTTCTTCCACTGGGTTTCTTCAGGATCCGCTGGGAAGGGTCCTTCTTCTTGAAAACTGCAACTGCAACTTTCCCATTGACTTGCATAGAGTACGCAGCTGTGTTTCCACACTGCACACTGCCTCCGTGGGGGTTCCTGGGTACTGACCTTGGGTGATTCTCTGTGTCCCCAGCTCTTCTGAGTCTCCTGGTTCAAGTCCCGACTTCGGTCGCAATTCGCATTCCACTTCTTTAGTATAGGGTTTGGTCTCCGCCTGGAGACCAATGTGTATTTGTGCTTACTTATCTGTTTACAATTGAAGTATTGTGTGTATTTGATTTGATATCTCCGGGTAGGAGATATAAGAGTGTGTTAGTGAGTGTGTATAATAAAAAGACCTATTTTTATAACTACACTGTGTGGTTTTTTTCTGTATTTAACCGACACTATATGATTAGTTCTGGTAAAACAAGCTGCTTAATACTCCTTCAGGGCTAAGCCTCAAGGCTGCTCTCCACAGCTACCACTTAGAAAGCTTTCTATGGTTGCCTTAAATAGTGTGCACCATATACTAAGTCAACCTCCTACAGTGATGGGCAGGGGTATTGCATGGTGTGAATGACATAGTATTAGGGGAGCCCTTTAGTTTCTCCCTGCCTTGCTTCTGGCTTGGCAGGTAGTGCAGGAGTGACAAAATTCCTTGACCTTCTCAGACATCTGAAGCCAGTAAAAGTGATTGACCAGCCTTTACCATGTTTTGGTCTGCCCCAGGTGTCCAGCTAAGGGGATATTGTGGGTCAGGTTAAAGAAAAGCTCTCAGTACTACTGAGAGACATCCAGTCTCCTGGATGTCCCTGATGTGGGGTCCCTTGGCTTGCTGTACAGGAGTCCCTCCTCCCAGTATAATGTATGGGTACCACCGTATCGCCTTATTCCTGTTTGACAGCCAACAGTCACATGTCTTCTAGAGTAGGGTAGGTCCTTTGCACATTACTCAGGTCCTCTTTAGGGGACCCCCTGCTCCATAGAGTTCTGACAGCTCCGGCATGTTTCCAGGAGCAGTTTCTTCTGCAGGAACCTTGCCTTTCCTCTAAGTTTTGGGCTCCTTCTGTGCCTCTGGACATTTTGGGGCTGGGCGGCCAGCCTTCCTGACCCTCCTTTTGACTTTAAGGACTTCTGTGCTCTTGTAGTAACACATACCCATTCAGATTGATCCAGCATGGCTACATCGGTCCTCATCTCCACTTCTGCCAAAACAGACGTTTCCAGGTCATTCCCCAGCACACACTGTACAGGGATGGTAGGGGACACAGCTACCTTCTTTGGGCCAGTAACTCTTCCTCGCTCAAAGTCATCTATAGACGTAGGGTGTGACTTTGTGACATTGTCAGGATTGGCAATCTCGTGCACCTCCTCTGGTAAGATCTGGTCTGAGGAAACCAATTTGGTCATAACAAAGGTCACACTGGCAACTGTATCCCTCAGAGCCTTCACCTGCACTCCATGCACCCCACTGCATTTTAGCCACTGTTCAGTGTTTCCCCCACCCAGGGACACTATGGTGTCCTCTGTGTACCCTTTGGGATCTCTACGGGCAATCTCCCACCCCATTCCTACACTGGCCAAAAACAAAAGAGAAAAACTGGGAAGACTGGTGAAACAGTTCCACACAGCAAAAAGATCAAGACCCCTCTCTACTGGGAGAGGACTTATCAGCCCCAGAGGAAACTGATCTCATGGAGCTCGAACCTTAGGAGGTAGAGCACTTGAGGCCAGGGGGCCCTCTAAGGAACAGCTGTGTGTTGGGCCGCAGGTCTGCCCCTCGGTTGAAGTCCTGAGGCAGCAAGCTGCCGCACAGGAGCAGGGAGATGCCAGTGGCTCCCACAAGGTCTATTGGGAGGAAGAACTCCTGTACACTGATGCCACAGACCCCAAGCCTGGTGCCACTAGGAGAGTGGTAGTGCCTCAGTTGTATAAGGAGTTTCTACTCACTCTAGCCCATGACATCCCCCTGGCTGGAAACCTGGGCCAGACCAGAAATTGGGAAAGATTGGTCACCCACTTCTATTGACCTCAGATGTCCCAAAAGGTGAAGGAGTTTGTAACCTACTGTGTTACCTGTCAAGCCTGTGGCAAGACAGGAGAACACCCAAAGGCCCCCTTAATTCCACTACCAGTGGTTGGGGTAGCCTTTGAGAGGGAAGGTGTTGATATAGTGGGTCCACTTGAACCTCCCACAGCCTCAGGAAACAAGTGCATACTAGTAGCAGTAGATCATGCTACTAGGTATCATGAAGCCATCCCCCTTAGGAGTACTACAGCCCCTGGGGTAACCGAAGCCCTCATTGGTGTCTTCACCAGGGCGGGGTTTCCTAAGGAGGTAGTATCAGACAGGGGTTCCAACTTCATGTCTGCATACTTAAAACACATGTGGGATGAGTGTGGAGTGATCTACAAGTTCACAACACCTTACCACCCAGAAACCAATGGACTTGTTGAAAGATTTAACAAGACATCGAAAGGCGTGATAATGGGACTCCATGAAAAGCTCAAAAGGAAATGGGATGTTTTGTTGCCCTGCTTGCCTTTTGCCTACAGAGTGGTACCTCAGAATGGAGTAGGGTTTTCACCCTTTGAACGTCTGTCTGGCCACCCTGTAAGGGGACTACTCTCACTTGTGAGGGAAGGATGGGAAAAACCCCATCATGTACCAAAACGAGATGTGGTGGACTGTGTACTAGGTCTTCGTTCCAGGGTGGCAGAGTACATGCAGAAAGCATCCAAGAAACTCGAGGCCAGCCAGGAGCTCCAGAAGCTCTGGTATGACCAAAAAGCTGCACTGGTAGAATTCCAACCAGGGCAACAGGTGTGGGTTTTGGAGCCAGTGGCACCAAGGGCTCTCCTGGACAAATGGAGTAGCCCTTACCCTATTTTAGAAAAGAAAAGTGAGGTCACCTATTTGGTACACCTGGGCACTAGCAGGTCCCCCAAAAGGGTGATACATGTGAACCGCCTCAAACTCTATTGTGATAGGGCTGATGTGACCATACCGATGGTTACTGATAAGAATCAGGATGCAGAGAATGAACCTCTCCTTGACCTCCTCTCTTACAGCTCTCAAGATGGGTCAGTGGATGGAGTTGTCTTTTCATACACCGTCTTTGCCCAACAGCAGGCTGATTGCAGACAGGTTCTGCAGCAGTATGCACAGCTCTTGTCCTTAGCCCGTGGTCAGACTCCCTGGTGTACCCATGATGTGGACTCGGGAGATAGCTTGTGTAGGAGAGTAGGGTCTGCTTTCTATGTTCACCCCCACTTTTTGCTTTTGCTTTACTGGTTTTCGACTTAGATGTGGCTGTGGGCCTGCTAACCAGACCCACAGCCCTGCTGTTCTCTCTCTAAATTGATACTATGTACTTTAGGTGCATAACCCATTTGGATAGGATCACCTTATTGGCCCCTGTACAGTGTACCTTAGGTACCCAGGGCATAGGTGTACCCTAGGCCTACCAGGGGCTGCAGCATGTATTATGCCACCCCTGGCCTGGCCTTCCATTATGACACAACTGGCTGATCACTCAGCTGGGGCAAGGTCGTGTAATCACTCCTTGCTTAGGTGTAGTATTCCTATACCTAACTTACATATAGACGCATGTGTACCTATCAGCCACTCCTATGGCAGGCCTTAACAATCCTGGAGGCAGAGTGCTTGGTAACATGTGAGATGGTGCTCTAGCATGAGCTGAGCCTGTCTGCAGCTTTCGGAACCATGTCCTTATAGCTGTTCTATGATATAGCCTACCATATACTCTTAAAGTGCCTTATAATCTTAAACGGTTATGGTAACTATGGTTTGGCTTTATCAAAACATGTCGTGTAAGGTGTCTAACACTTTGGAATAATACCCCCATCCCATTTCTGGGGATGAGGATATTATCCCTCCCTTCTAGAGGGAGAAGACATGTTGTAACCTACTTACCCGGTTAAAGTTAACCAGAGCCCCAGCATCACAAAATGGATGCTGCTGCCACAGACACGAGTCTGACCTCCTGCTGCTGGGAGTGATCCCGGCAAGGGAGGCTTGGACAATAAGTTTCCTGCCTTGGGAGGTGCGAGCACCACCCCAGACAGTCCTTAGTGTATTGGGGCAGGGAGGGATGAAAAGAATGAGACATGCCTGGGGCACACAAGGTGTCCCGTGCATAGTCCAGTTTAAACCGGTGCTGGGGCACTCCAGCCCCAGTCCTGGCGCGAAACTGGACAAAGGGAAGGGGGTGTAACCACCCCCCTCCCAGGTCCCACCCATAAGGCGTGACCTAGCAGGTAACCCAGCCCCCCAGATTAGTATAAGAGTGGTAGCTGGGCCCCAGGAGATTAGATTATCCTGAACCTGCAACTTGAACAGAAACTCTGGACCTTCGACATTCGACGAAAGAAGAAGACTGAAGAATCTCCCTTGTGGCCAAGGAGTGGCTACCCTGTGCAAACAGGCACCATCAAGAGACTACCCTTTGCTTTGCTGAAGTTCTACGAGGGACCGACTGCAGAGCCCGACCAGAGCCTTGACTTCCAGACTTCTCCGACCCTGATCCACATCCACAGCCGAGCTGAGATCCGTGGAGGCGACGAGAGACGTGGGACCGGCTACCTGGGAAAAGTGGCTAGTATCTTCCAGCGCAGCTTCTGAGGCACCCTCGAAGTTGTGCACCGGGGATTGAGAAGCCCCAACCCCAAGCACCATCTGCACCGAAGATCAGCCCCCCACACTCCACGAGTCCTGCGTGGGGCCCTTCTGCATTTTCCTGCTTGCCGCGTCTGTCCGGTTGCTTGCCCGTTGGCTAGTGGCCTTTGTGACGACGCTCCCTGAAATCTTCACTGCTGGTTTGGCTCCTCCAGACTGGCTCCCGCTTCTCTGCAAAAGAGAAGCACCCCAGACCTTCCTGGTCTGCACCAGAAGCAAGTCCTCCGTTCTTCGTGGGTTCCGCTTGCCAAGGCTTGGTGAGTCCTAGTTCGACTTCGACGCCGCCGACAGCAAGAGCCTTCGTGGGACAGCTCGCCTCCTGGTCCTGGTCGTCCTCGACGTCTCCTGGTACCCGTGGCTGCAGCGACAAGCTTCACCTTTCACCTGCAATCTTCACGACATCGCCTGGTTCCTTCCTGGTTCCACGTGGTCACTGGCTAGTGACCTTGACTCTGTCCCTTCTGCTTGCAGGTCTCCTCTCTTCTTGATCCCAGCCTTGGGATCCACCGGACACTCTTCACTGACTGCCTGTCAGCAACTTTCCTTCAGGCATCCATAGAAGTCCACGACGAAACCCGACGCAAGTTCACACCTATGCACCCGCAGCCCGTGGGCTAGGTAACTTGGGTACTTCGGTGCTCACAAGGGTAGTGACTATCCTAGGGTCTAGTTTCCGAGTCTCGACTCTCTAGCTGCTTCAGAGGTGTCCTTAAACTGTTAATTTCTAACTGCTAGTAATTCTATTGACTTTTACGCATTACGCGTGAGTGTTTCCACTCTGCACCTGAATTCCGTGGGCCTCCCACTTCCTAACTGTTGCTAGTGTAGTGTAGCCCCAGCGATTCCCTAGGCCTAGGCCTATCCTATTTCCATGACAGTGGTCCTTATACCACTTCTTTAGTATATGGTTTGCGTGACCCCTAGGGCCTAACTGTATTACTTACCTGTGTGACTTAAAGTATGCTTAAATAAGACTGTGTTGTACTTACCTCTAATCTCATAAAGAGTGCTGAGGGTTTGACTAGAATAAATACACTTTATTTTATATATATATCTGTTGTGGTGTCCTTTCATTTGGTATTCAAGGGATTATATATGGTATCACAGCTGGCTTCACATGCCATTCAGAGTTTAGCCTAAGACTGCTCTTGTCCATGCTACCACTAGGATAGCTGGTCTATAAGGTTGACTTTACAACCAATCACCATAAGGGTTGTTTGGACTGATATAAGGTGTACACTAGAACTAGTGACATCATACATCAGGCCAACTTCTCACAGCTTGCCTGTCAAAACCGAAATCTTTTGCCAGTCTGATCAAGTTAAGGAAAACATCAAAGCTGAGGTCAACAAGATGCTGGAGTTGGGGGTCATTGAGCCTTCTGAGAGTCCCTGGGCCAGTCTATGGTACTAGTCCCCAAACCTCATCCACAGAGTGGAAAGAGGGAAATGAGGATTGTGTGGACTACAGAGGCCTCAATATTGTCACCAAGACAGATGAATATCCCATCCCCAGAGCTGGTAAATTGATAGATAAGTCAGGGGCTGCCAAAATTCTCAGGACCTTTGACTTGACTGCAGGGTACTGGCAGATTGGCATGGCCCCTGGAGCAAAAGAAAATACAGCATTCTCCACACCTGATGGGCACTATCAGTTCACTGTTTTGTCCTTTAGTTTAGAGAATGCCCCTGCAACCTTCCAAAGGTTGGTGAATTGAGTCCTTGCTGAGTTGGAAGGCTTTTGTGCAGCTTATCTTGATAATATTGCTGTGTTTAGCTCTTCCTGGCAGGATCACCTGGTCTACCTGGGGAAGGTTTTACAGGCTCTGCAGACTACAGACCTAACTATCAAGGCATGCAAATGCCAGGTAGGGCAGGGAACTGTTGTATACTTGGGTCACCTTGTATCTGGAGGATAAGTTCAACAATTACAGCCCAAAATCCAGACAGTTCTGGAATGGGAAGCTCCAACCACCCAGACCGAAGTCAAAGCATTCCTTGCCTTGACTGGGTACTACAGGAGATTTGTCAATGGATATGGAGAGATTGTGATACCCCTCACAGAACTCCCCTCCAGCAAGATGCCCAAGAAAGTGAACTGGAGAGTTGGCTGCCAAAAGGCTTTTGACACCCTAAAAGAGGCAATGTGTTCAGCACCTATGCTCAAGTCTCCAGACTACTCCAAGCAGTTCGTTTTGCAGACTGATGCCTCTGAGGTAGGGATAGAAGCGGTTCTATCCCAGACCAATGATGATGGACAAGACCAACCTGTTGCTTTCATAAGCAGAAGGCTACAACCCCAGGGACAGGGTTGGAGTGCCATTGAGAGGGAGGCCTTTGCTGTGGTTTGGTCCCTGAAGACGTTGAGACCATACCTGTTTGGTGCTCACTTCCTAGTTCAGACTTACCACTGACTTCTCAGATGGCTAATGCAGATGAAAGGAGAAAACCCAAAACTTTTAGGTGGTCCATCCCCCTACAGTGGGACATAGACCTGGGACTGCGCATGCCAATGCAGATGGCCTTTCCTGATTCTTCGACTTAGACAGTGAACACTCACTTGGGAAAGGTTAGTCTCATCCTCTTTCGTTTGGGAAAGGCTGTGTAGGACAGTGACCCTTTTGCATGGTTACCCCCACTTTTTGCCTGACATCTGATGCAATTTGACTTGATGTGCCCTGGGGCCCTGCCAATCAGGTTCCCAGGGGCTGTGTTCTTTCCCCAAAACTGTACGTTTTTTGTACATACAATTGGCACATCTCTGGCCACAGGTAAGCCCCTTGTAAAAGGTAGCCTAGGTACCAAGGGCACTGTGATCAGTGAAGGCCTCCAAAGGCTGCAGCACCTATTGTGCCACCCTTATAGGCCCTGCACATTGACACCCACACACTGCCATCGCAGGCTGCGTGTCCTGGTGCAGAGAAAAGAGTCGATATGGCACACATCCTGTGGTAGATAACGAAAAATGCCTGGTGTGTTGTCACAATGAACAATCCAGTAATCTTTGGTAATCATCATTATTGTCCGTTTTTGTCCCTTAGTTTTAAAGTGATTTGTAACCTTTTAATGCTGCAAGAATGCCTATCTGGGCTTTTTTCAAAAGCTCGGTGTATCACGTTTAATTTTGAGTAACCAAATTCAATGTCCACCTAATGCATTTTGGGCTACAAGCGCTTCGTCAGGGGTAAAAAAGATTAATACTATACATCAAAGAATGCAGTTTTGTGGCATAAACACAATGGGCCAGATGTATGTAGTAACCGTTTTGCGATTCCTTAATTGCGAATGCTTGCGATACGCGATTAGGAAATGGCAAAACAGCATGTATGAATGTGTGTTGAACACTTGCTGCGATTCATAAGGGGTCGCAAATGACCTACCTCCTGAATATTGATGAGGTAGTTCGCAATTTGGGACCCCATCAGAATCGCAAAAATCATGGGGATGTTGGCCTGCTGGTGTCAGCAGACCACCATGTCCGTGATTGCTTTTAAATAAAGCAAAAAATGTTTTTTAAATACAGCCCATTTCCCTTAAAGGAAGACGGGTTGCAAAGAAAAATCGTCACAAAACTGTATTCTTTGATGTTTAGTATTAATCTTTTTTACCCCTGACAAAGGGCTTGGCGAGGAGTGCAGTCTATCTATCTCTCATTTATGATATCAAACGTGGCTGTACCTTTGGATACCTGCACCCCATAAGTTTAAAAGGAAAAATACCATCATGAAAGCCACTCGACTAAACCAATTTGTACTGAGCTCAACATGAGCCATTTTTTAACATTAAACAAAGCTGCATTTCTATTTACAAAGCATTGTTTTTATGTCACAAAACTGTATTTCACATGTATCAACCCCTATTTTGTGATTTGGTAACCTGTTTAGGGGCGTGTTTAGGGCCTCCCTTCCAAATAGCGAATCCTAATGGTACATATAAATGTTTTGTAACGTGAATGCAGTCTCAAAACCTTCAAATTTTACCACATACTTCAAGTAGGTGGTAACCCATTCGCAAATGGGAAGGGGTACCCAAGAGATCCCTTCCGCTTTGGGAATGACAGCAAAAACGTTTTTTCAGAGCAGGCAGTGGTCCCACGGAACACAGCCTGCTTTTAAAAAAGGAAAAGAAAACTTTTCATTTTTCTTTTTTAAATGCAACCCGTTTTCCTTTAAGGACAATGGGCTGTATTTAAAAAAAAATATTTTTGCTTTATTTAAAAGCAATCACGGACATGGTGGTTTGCTGCCACCAGCAGGCCAACATCCTGTGATTTTTGCAATATCTAGGGGGTCTCAAATTGCGACCTACCTCATTAATATTCAGGAGGTAGGTCATTTGCGACTCCTTAGGAATCGCAGAAAGTGTTCAACACACGTTCATACATGCCGTTTTGCGATATCCTAATTGCGTATCGCAAGCATTCGCAATTAAGGAATCGCAAAACGGTTCCTACATAAATCTGTCCCATTGTGTTTATGTCACAAAACTGTATTCTTTGATGTTTAATATTCATCTTTTTTACCACTGACGAAGCATTTGTAGTCCGAAACGACATTGAATTTGGTTACTCAAAATGAAATGTGATACACCGAGCTTTTGGAAAAAGCCCGGATGGGTATTCTTGGAGCATTGAAAGATTTCAAATCACATCGCCTCCATCTGAACTTTAAAACTAAGGGACAAAAACGGATGATAATGATGATTACCAAATATTACTGGATTGTTTATTGTGATGATTGATTGGCAGTGCGGCTTTTAAACTGGTGTGTGACGACGCAACTGGCATTTTTTGTTATCTAACTTGTGCTTGAGCACAAAGAGCATGCACGCAAAGACTTGCCTTGAGCACCACTGAAAACTGTTTGAAAATTGATTAACACAAAAGGGAAGGAGGGCAGTCTATCTCTCAATTATGACACATCCCTGTGTGCCATGCCTGCAACTCATTGCCTGGGGCCTAGGTAAGTCACCCCTCTAGGTAGGTGCACTAGCCCACAGGTGAAGGTACAGTGGCATGAGCCCTGTATCCCTACAGTGTCTAAGTCCCCTCTTAGACATTGTAAGCGCAGTAAAGCCATAAAGAGTATATGGTCTGGGAGATGGTCATTACGAACTCCACAGCTTCATAATGGCTTTACTGAAACCTGGGAAGTTGGGTAGCAAACATCTCAGCACATTAAACGCACACTGATGTCATTGTGGGATTTAATGTAAAATGCACTCAGAGTTCATCTTAGCGTTACCTCCTGAGAAATGACCAGCCCTGTTGTAGTTCCTGATGGCTGCCTGCCATTTGCTACTACCAGACAGGTTTCTGGACCCCTGGGTAGGGGGCCTCTGCTCTCTGGGTCCGGAAACAAAGCCCATCCTGAGCAGAGGTGTCATGCCTCCTTCCCCAGGAAGGGCTGGGTCCACGAAGGGGAAGCTTCAAAGGTCTGCCACCTTTGTAAACTGTCTCTGCCTTTTGCTGCCCCCAGCAACTGGCTCTCAGTGGTTATGACACCCACTTTGGGTGGGAGAATCGGCGGGAAAACCAAGTTAGGAGGAGAGGTGTGTCCACCTTTACCAACCCCACCCCTCAGGTGTGGGAGGCGAGGTGAAGCATACATCTCAGATGAGGGGACCCAGCCAATGAGGGAGAGGCTTATGCCCCCCTCCCACTGGAGGGTGGCATAATAGGGGGTGTGCCCACCCCAAGGAAGGGACCCTTTGGCCCCGACCTGCACACCCCTTTAACACGCCTAAATTTAGTATTTAGGGGCAACCCTGAACCTTGCCTCCTCCGATTCGGGGAAGAAAGAAGAAGTACCGAAGAGCTGTGCTGACCCAGGAAGAAGAGGACACCAACTGCTTTGACCCCAGCTCTACCAGCCTGTCCCAACTCTGACCTGCTACAGTGGAAACCCGGTGTGTCCAGCAGCCCCCCAGAACCCAGAGGACCTGCCCGATTTTGCACCCGACGCCCATGGCCCGAGTTCAAATGGCCCAACACCACGAGGAGGTCTCCCCAGCAATCCTGACCTGGGATGTGGTGATCCCCAACCTCCCTCAAGCCTCAAGCCGACGCCTACAGCCTCAACCCAAAGGGACCCCCCAACCACGGCCGGGGCTGGTAAAAAGACACTACGCTGAAAGATACCCCTGCACCCGACGCCCCACAGCTTTGGGTGGCCCAACCAACAGTATCCAGGTATCTCCACAGAACCCAACTTACTTCTCCAGCCAGTGGTCGCCTTCAGGAATCCTCCTCGACCGAACTTGCAGCCTCATTTCCAAACCGGAAATTCCCATTGGAATCCACAGGGCTTCCAACGTCCCCTTGGCACTCTGCACCCGGCCACCTCTGTTTCGCTGGTGCTGATGCTCCTGTGCTGATTGTTAGCCCCTGCAGTGCTGAATCTACCCTCAGAAGCTTGGCTCCTGCACCTGAGTGGCCTGCTCGTAAGCATCCCCTGACCGAAAGCCCCCTTAACCCTTTTAGCTAATCTTGGGTCTCTGCACCCGGCTGCCCCAGTGCTGCTGGTGGCGCAAAATGGGTGCCTAACTGGACCTTGGGAGCTCTGGTCCTAGCCCCAAAACTCATGCATGCAAGCCGTTTACTTGCCTGCAAACCATTAACACTCCTTTTGCCTTAGGAAGGGATGGTACGAGTTTTCTATTCCAAAAAAATGTGACCTGTGTATTGTTTCTTTAAAAAAATTCTTTTTATTGGCATTTGTTGATATAAGCATACAGATATTACATTCCGTACAGGTAACTGTGACATATGTGCAGCAGAGTAGACCAACATCAATATAGAGAGAAGGTTTGCGTCTTATTCCGCGTAGATGCGGCATGTGTTGTAGCAGGTCTTTCGCCAGTAAGAAAAACTGGGGTGGAGAACTAAACTGGGAGGTGCAATGGGGTTCTTAGTGGTTGGGCCAGGCGTATGCTGTGAGTCTGCGAATGCCTACTCGACAGTGCAGCTGCCTCTCGCTTAGGAGGGGGTGGGTGCGCGGGTTGGTGTGGGGGGCCGTTTAGTATGTCAGGCGAGCGAAGGCGAACCCAACAGATCTAGGGGTGGCCCGGATATTCAGGGGGGGGGGATCCCCTGCCCTGGGAGCATGTACAGCATGTGGCTGTGTGGTGTCGGGGGTATGTATGTCGGTGACCGGGACCTTTGGGGTCTGGGATTGTCTGAATTGGTGCAATAGAAGCGCCCATTCTAGGGAGATTGGGACTTTGCGGATACCTTTAGCTTCTTCCTCACGCATTGCATCCTCCTCAGCTGCAGCCCATTTAAGTACCGCCCCCACCCACGCCGCAATCGGAGGGCCCGACGGCGGAACGCCAGTGCATAGCTATACAGCATTTGGCCAACAGGTGGGCTAGGAAAACAAAGCGCATTGGTATTTTGTGACGCTTCCTCCGTCCGAGTATGCCCAACGCGCAACCCTCCCAGGTAGTCAAGTGGGTCAGTCCGGTGAGATCTCTAAGTGTCGAGTGGATAGATGACCAATAGTTCTGAATGCCCGGGCAGGTCCAAAACATGTGGGAAAAGGCTGCATCCCCCGCTTGACAACGAGGACAGAGGAAGGTCGTGTCGGGGTAGAAGCGTTGTAGGCGCGCTGGCGTTAGGTAGGCCCTATGTAAGATGTGAAACTGTATATTCTTAAATCGGGCGTTCCTGGATACTTTTTTGGGGAATTCTATCGCTCTTTCCCACTCGCTATCATGAAATGGTCGTCCCGCTTCCTCCTCCCAGAGGGACCGTAGGGATGCTAGCAGTGGGGGTGTCAGTTCCCTAATCGATTTGTACAGCCATGTGGTAAGGTGGCGACCCAGTCCCATTCGTAATATTGTGTGAAGAACTGGGTGTGTGGGAGGTTCTCCCAATGTGAGGTCATAATATGGTCGGTAGTGGCTGAGGAGTTGGCGGTGAAGCAGGAACTGGCCTGGGGGCAGGTCATAGTCGTCCATAAGCTGCCGGTACGACCTGAGCTGTCCCTCTTCAAACAGTATTTTTGCTTCGGCGATGTCTCTAGACGTCCATTCCTGAAGCATGGCAGAAGTGAAGAACCCCCCGTGTCTTGGCCAGCCGACTAATGGTAGTAATGGTGTGTATGGGGGACAGTTTGGTGCCATGCGGTGTATGGGCTGGACGCACTTCCGGGCAATGTCCACTTGAAGAGGGTAGGTTCGCGTGGGGCGGGTTCCCGGTAGGAGTAGGCGACACAACTCTGGTATGGGCATACGACCCGTGGCAGTACATGTTTCGGATGTGTATCTGTCTGCTGTCCAATATGAAAGCCACTGGAGCTGCGCCGCCAGGAAGTAGGCTTCAAATGATGGAGCGCCATGTTTCCCCTGTGTTGTGGGTAGTTTTAGCTTTGCTAACGCGATCCTGTGCCGCCCCTTACCCCATATTAGAGAGCTAAGGAGTGTGTCTAAATCTTTGAAAAATTAGCGGGGTCTGACTACTGGGAGATTGGTGAAGTAATATAAAAGCCGCGGGACCAGTATCATCTTTGCGAGCGCTACCCGACCAATCGGGGCCAACGGGAGGCTCCGCCAGAACCCAATTGTGGATCGTATACCGGCGAGTGCCCTACGATGGTTACCCTCAAAGATGTCGGCTGGGGAATGGTATAAGCGAATCCCGAGGTATCGGGGGCCCTCTGCAGCCCAATGCATTTTCCGGTCACCGATCCAGATATCCTGGGAAGAGGCGTCTGGATGGAGGGGGTACACCATTGACTTGTCCCAGTTCACTTTCAAGCCCGAGGCCTCCGTGAACTCCATCAGGGCGGTCTCGAGTATGGTGAGATCCGCTGTTACATCCCGTATGTATATGAGGAGGTCGTCTGCGTACATGGATACGCAGTGCGTGACGTCCGCGAGTGGAATACCCCAGGCTTGCCCGTCCCGGCGAAGCCGGATAGCTAAGGGTTCAACAGCGAGCGCGAATAATAAGGGTGAGAGGGGGCACCCTTGTCGTGTGCCCCTGTGTATTGCAAATTTCGGGGAGATGTAGCGACCAAGGCGGACCCGGGATGTAAGGTTGGTGTCGAGCAGGCAAGTGTAGGCTATGAGTGTGGGGTCTAGTCCCGCCCGTCTGAGGACGGTAAAGAGGGACTGCCATGTTAGGGTGTCAAAAGCCTTCTCAAGGTCCGCCCGAGGGAATCGATCGCCAATCTGATCCTGGATGTGAAAGAGGCGCCGAATGTTGTGAGAAGTATTTCTACCCGGGACAAAACCGCACTGGTCTGGATGTACTAACGGGCGTATAATTTGTGAGTATCTATCCGCTAAAATTTTCCCCACGATTTTGCAGTCGGCTGTGAGTAGTGTGATGGGGCGATAGGAGGCTAGGAGTTGGTGGTCCCGATCGTGTTTCGGGAATGTCACAATCACCGACGCTCTCATGGAGCTAGGCAGTTCGCCGGTTCGGAGTGCCGTGTCCAGCACTGTTGATAAGCGAGGAGTCAACTGAGGGGCAAAGGTGGCGTAGTATTCGAGTGGAAACCCATCAAGGCCTGGGGCCTTGCCACGGGCCAGTGCTCGTATAGCGCCTGTAATCTCAGTGGTTTGTATCTTTGCGTCTAACCCCTTCTTGTCCGCGGCAGATATCTGGGGGATGGGGAGAGGGTCTAGGAAGTGGTCGACGGTCCCCGGGTCGAGTGATGAGGGGACAGTGTAGGCTGCTGAATAATGTTGGTAGAATGCCTGGAGGATCTCATCCTGAGATTGTACCAGGGTGCCCTGGGGATTTATAATTGCGGAAATGGGCCGAACTTCAGTATCTTGTTTAGCGAGCCATGCCAGGAGTGTGCCCGTTTTATCACGGTCCTTATGCATTCGAGTCGCATGGGTACGAAAATTGTGATGCCGAAGGTCCATGCACGCCGCTTGATATTCTGAATTGGCGTGGGCGAATGGGTCGCCGTCGCTACCGACTGATCCGCGGCCTTAGTGGCCGTGGCCAGACGCTGTTCCGCCTTCTCAAGGACCTGCTCCAAGGTACGTCTTACCCCGACGCTCTGCTGAATAGATTCCCCCCGGGCTACCACCTTGAAGCCGTCTCACTCAACCAGGGTTGACGATGCGGTCCCCGTATTGTGAGTAAAGTATTCTTGAATGCTGCGTTGGTGTTCGTGCGTAAAAACTAGGTCTGTTAGGTAGTCACGTGATAATCGCCATGTGGGGAAAGAGGGGTTTGGGGGTCTCCACTGGAGGCTGAGAAGATGTGCATCGTGGTCTGAGACGACTCTGCCTGGATAATCCGAGTGGCATATTTGCGGGAGTAGCGTTGCTGTGCATAAGAATCGGTCGAGCCGGACTCGCAGGTTGTGAGGGATGGACTGGAAAGAGTAAATGCGGGCCTGGGGGTGGTGCAGTCTCCATGCGTCTGTGAGTGACCAGTGTGCGACCCATGCTTTGAACCATTCAGTTTGTCTGTGGGTGGGGGAGTGCGGGAGTGGGGGGTGCGATCGATCCAGTCTCGGATCCAGGATACAATTGTAGTCCCCGCCTAGTATCCAGTGTACATGTGTGAATTGGGCCAGAGTGTTTGTGAGTCGGTCCCAAAATTTATCCTGATCGACATTTGGGGCGTACACACTTCCCAAGAGGACAGCCCTCCCATCTAAAAGTCCCTCCAGTAGGGCGAATCTGCCTTCTTCGTACACCACCCGGAATGGGGTTCCTGGGCGGATCCATATCAGTGCTCCACGGGCAAACGAGGAGTAGGTTGTGGCACAGATAAGTCCGCGCCATTTTACACGCAGTTTGCCCGCTTCGGTTGAGTTAAGGTGGGTTTCCTGCAGGCAGAGGATAGACGCTTTCTGTCGCTTCGCGTAGGCGTAGATCGCGTAGCGCTTACGTGGGGTGTGTAGACCGCGTGTATTTGGCGCGAGTATGTTAATGTCTGCGTTTTTCGTCAGCTTCGCCATAAGTAGCCAGTGCTGTGTGTGGGTTGGGTGAGGTGCCCATTAGATAAATCCTTTAGTGGTCGCCTAGAGATGCGTCTGGGGGGAGTAGGCGGAGGGGGAGCCTGGCCAATCGAATATTCTGTGGTGTGAAGCTCCATGGCGGAGTGGGACATGTATGAACCGGGGTATAAACAACGTGTAGGGGTGCGGGAAACTGTCCCAATACACAGGACTCATCGTTTAGGAAATGGTGTGTCCAAACTTCCTCCAGTAACACGAGGGGGGATAACTGCTCTATGTGATAGGGGGTGACGACATGCAAGTGCGAGGCCACCCGCTGAGTGGGCATGTAGAAGGAGCAATGCGCGTCATGTGCAGGGTGTCAGTCCCCGTTTTTTAGACAACAGGAGTGAGGCGGACATTACATTTAAGGATACAGTTTGGCAGTGTGTATGCCTGAGTTGCCTCAGGGCGAGGTAGGAGAAGTTGGTCCGTCCAGCAGCCCATCTGCAGTTTGTGGAGTGGCATGGGGAGGTGCCGCCAGGTCTACCCCCGAGACGATGCCATCACTGTCGTTTTCGCCTTCTGATGAGAACAGGTGCGGGGGTCGTCTATGGGTTCCGAGGGTTGCGTGGAGCGTAGATCAATTGCTGCTTGCAGAGCTTCGCGTCTCTCTCGCATAATCTGTTCAAGATCGGGCGAGTCGTGGGAGCAGCTCGTTGTTCTTGACTCGATGTTGCGGAGTTTCGTGGGACGTTTCCAAGTGCAGAAAGTTTTGAGAGGCGAGCCCCTTTGGGGATGAGGATTGAGTGCCCGCGAGCAATGTTGATCTGCCCAGTCCTGTGCGGCTTCCGCAGTTGTGAAGAAAAGGGAAGACCCGTTGTGGAGGATCTTGAGGCGGGCTGGAAAGAGCAGAGCATATTGAATCTTATTGTCCCGTAGTCTCGGCTTTACGTCCAAGAAGGACGATCTTTGCTGTTGTACCGCTCGGGCATAATCCGGGAAGATCATTATTTGGTTGTTTTCCACCCGTAGTGGCGCCGCCAGTCGCGCCGCTCGAAGTACCGCATCGCGATCCCGGAAGTGTAGGAACTTAGCAAGGAGTGGCCGAGGAGCCGCACCAGGCGGGGGTTTTCGGGCTGGTACTCTGTGAGCTCGTTCTATGGAGAAGAATGCTGTACGGTCTGATGTTGGGGTAAAGGATTTCAGCCATGTGTCCATATAGTCTATGGGGTTTCCACCCTCGACACCCTCCGGTAGTCCCAGCACTCGGATGTTGCAGCGTTTCGAGCGGCCTTCCAAGTCCTGTGTGCGCTCTTCCACCGCGGTTAGACTAGTGAGGACCCCCTGGAGCGTCACCTGGTGTTCCTTTAGCATTGGCTGTATTTCCTCTAGTGTCCGTTCCTCTGTGCGCACCCGGTCAGCTAATTTACGGTGATCATCTCGGAGAAGGTTGACGTCTGTCGCCAGGGTACCACGGCGTTCTTCCATAGACAAGCGGGATAGCTCGATGGCGGCGAGGACCTTATCCAGTTTATCCGAAATTGATAGATCTGTGGAGGGCGCCGTACTGGGGGACCAGGTCGAGGTCTTTGGCATGTTCTCCGGGGCTGTTTCCGAGACCGCGTGGTGCTGCGCAGGCCTTGATTTCCCCATCTTGACCCCACGTGGGGGGGAAGGGCCGGTGCCGTCGATCAGGTCTCAAGAGCCCTCAGTGGCGCCAGGGGTCCGCGAAAGGAGGAAGGCGCGGGTCCCCTCGGTGGTGATGGATGGCGGGAGAGCGGCACCGGAGGACAGCAGCCCGGGCCGGTATTCCGGGTCTCCCTCTGCAGGCAGGGCACAGGAGTCGCCTATGTCAGGCGTGAGAAGCCACGGGCACGGTGCTCCCAGTAGTAGGCCACCCACACGGAGACCACATCAGCATTCGATGATACGGGTGGGAAATCACTTGCGTCGTCCCCGTGGGTTAGGGGGTGCACTCCACAGGATTCGATAGCTATCTTTGCGGTTGCCGCGTAGACAAAGCCCTCTCCAGGAGCCTACAGTGGAGGCAAGACCCCTGCAGTCCTTAGTTATGGAATTGACGAGGTCCAGTTGTGAGTGGTGGGGGAGCTCGGGCCCGCGTCGCACCCGCCAAGAGCCACCGTCCTCTCCGAGTTTCCCCGTGTGTCCACCACGCCCGGTACCTGGGGCGCCCCTTTCAGGGCGTAGGTCTCGTCGCCATCTAACGCCGGCGCGGCCTGTCGCGCCGGCCCTCGCCGATCTCCGGGGTCCCCCAGGGCACCAGGGGGCTCTCAAAAGGTCCGCTGAGGGCAGGCGGCGGGTGGGCCAGATGGGGGCGTATCGACCCTCTCGGATGCCGCTGGGGAGGCTGTCGCTGTGGTGGCCACGGAGGTAGGGGCCTCACCGGTGGTGCATGGAAGGGTCCGGTGTCATCCGGGCGGCCATGTTAAAGTCAGGCAGGATCTGTTTGTAAGGGTCGGAGGACCTCCAGGGTACGCCGACCCCGCCGGGACCCAATGCTCCCCTTCGGTCCCCCCAGGAATCGGCTGTGAGAGGCACCTGGAGCGTCCGATGTCAGCGCCGGGGTCCACTCCCGGCGCGCGGCGGGCACACAGCATCCAAAATGGCGGGTTGGCTAGGAGCGCCGATGCTCGTCCGTGTCGCGGCGTTCTGCACCGTTCTACTCGGGTCCCTTCCCGGTTCACACCACTCGGGTATCGGAGTGGGCAAAGGGCGATGCGCTGATGTTCTCAGGGCTTCTCCCCGCACCGTCTCCCGCCTCACTTAAAGGAGCCCCGGCGCCATCTTGGGTCTCGGGTTGCAGCGCAAGTGGCTCCGTCTGGGGAAGCCCCGTTCCTGAGGCGGAAGACGTTCTCAGGTGTCCACCGGTACCGCACCGCCGTGCAGGCACATTCCTGTGCTCCCAGGTCAACTGAGCACCCGCAACGACGCTCTGTAATGATTAGGAGAGGCGCCCAAGCGCGGAGCCTCAGCAATGCATGGCCGCCATCGTGGCTTGGTTAGCCACGCCCCTGTGACCTGTGTATTGTATGAGAGAAAAGTAACTGTACCTTAAACTTGAAAAAGCCTTACTTACCTTGTTTTGTAGGGTCCACAGTGTGATATCTAGGCATATCACCCCGAGTAGTCAATGTAATCCAAAAGTAACGCAGAAGTAGTCAAAGGCAATTTCTATCTAATTTGAACTGTTTTTAAAGCTTATACAAACCTGTATGAATTGCAAATCCATTCCCAATTGCATTTCTTTGTAAGGTTTTACAATTGAAAGTACATTTTACCTTCCTGTACCATGTCCTACTTGGTTCTAGAAGTAAAACATAAGAATAACTTTTTTTTATACTTACCTAATTTAGTCTGGATTCTGTCTCTGAGTATGTGTAATCAGTTCTTGATTGAGTGAATACAATAAATGCTTAACACACCCTCCTGATACGCCTAACTGGTCGCCCACACTACCACAAGGAGAGTCTGCTATACCTCTGGGGATCCCCTGGACTTTGGTATAGTATATACAGAGCCTACTTCGTAAACCGCAGCGCCATTTCGGGTACACACAATGACAGACACAGAGCTGACTGTCGCCGCCTACCAACATGCAGGTGTACTGCTGATGAAAAATCTCCGGATCCAGACTGACGCTTGGGGGAAATTCAAAAGGTAAAGATCTACAACTAGAATATGTCTACCAGATATATTGTTACCGAAGGTAAGTAACTTAAACTAAATTGGCACTGTCGAGAGTGCTGAAGAAGTAAGCATGTCATGAGATAGCCATTGCTCAGATGTCTTCCTGTTCCTAAATCTGTTTTATAATCTCCTTTTTTACTAATCCCAATTTATATGCAGTCCCATACAGCTGAGAACAGTTAATATCGCAGTCAAATGTCATAAGGCTATTGTTACTAGTAGTAGTATCACTTCGGTACAGTTTCCAATGGGACCCTTGCAATATTCTGAAATGAGCATGTAGTATTTACTCAATTTGGAAATGGCATTTGCAGGTAAATAACTTATTTTGCTCATTCCAATAATTATTGTATGCTTAAACCTTCATCCACACAACCCACATTCCTACCCATCCCCTTGTCCTTGTCTATTAGATGCTCTCCTTTTGGCGTCAGAAGAGCAACATGTGTCAGGGAGACTGACTGATAGTGTGGAGTAAGGTCTTCTGGGCATCTGCTCAGCATAGGCATCCTTTTTTACTTTAAAAATGGTTGTTCTAGTAAAGTCCAGAATTATCAGATAGTAGACACCCTATAAATATGACGAAGATTAGTTGCAACAGTAAGGAATGTCTGTAAGACAGTGCCCTTTTTCTGCATGGTTGCCCCCAATTTTTGCTAAACTGCTGATGTGCTTTGACTGAGTATGCCCTGGGTTCCTGCCAAACTGGTACACAGGGCCTATGTTCTTTCTCTAAACTGCATTGAAAACAAAACCCAATTGGCAGTCTTTGGCCACTGGTCAGTCCCTTGTAAATTGTACCACAGGTACCAAGGTCACTGTGGCCAGGGAATGTCTGTAAGGGCTGCAGCACTTATTGTGCCATCCTTAGAGGCCCTTTACACACACACACACACACACTGCCTCTGCAGGCTGCGTGTTTTGGTGCAGAACAAAGTGAAGTTTCGACATGGCACACATCCCTGTGTGCCATGCCTACAACCCACTGCCCTGGCATAGGTCAGCCACCCCTCTCGCTGGTTGCACTATACCAGTGTTGAGGGTACAGATGCACGAGCCTTGTACCCTTACAGTGTCGTAAGTCAATTCTTAGACATTGTAAGTGCAGTAATGCCATTTAGAGTATATGGTGCTGGGAGTTTGTCTTTACGAACTCCACAGTACCATAATGGCTTTACTGAAAACTGGGAAGTTTGGTATCAAACTTCTCAGCACATTAAACCCACACTGATGCCAGTGTAGGATTGAATGAAAAATGCACACAGAGCGCATCTTAGAGATGCCCCCTGAAAAACGACCTAACACTAGTGTCCAGGTTGGGTGGCTGCTCGCCAGCTGCCACCACCAGACATGTTGCTGGACCCCTGGGTCGAGAGCCTGCTGCTCTCGGGAGTATGAAACAATGCACATCCTGGGACGATGTGCCAAGCCTACCCCCCCATGATGGGCAGGGTCCACAAACGGGAAGCTTCAAAGGCTTGCCGCCTTTGTGAGCTTCCCCACGCCTTTTGCTGCTTCCAGCAACTGGCCCCCACCGGTTCTGACCCCCCCACTTTGGGTGGGAGAATCGTCAAGAAAACCAAGTGAGGAAGGGGAGGTGTGCCCCTTGGCCAACCCCACCCCTCGGGTGGGGGAGGCGAGGTGAAGCACAACTCTCAATCACCGCCATCTTGCAGATGGGGGGGCCCAGCCAACCAGAGAGAGGCACATGCCCTCCTCCCACTGGAGGGTGGCATAATAGGGGGTGTCCCCACCACAAAGAAGGGACCCATTGGTCCCAACCTTTACTTACCTGTAAAGGTTGGGCCACCCCGAACCTTTCCTCAGACAAGAACCGACCAAGAAGAAAAGAAGAAGAAAAAATGAAGAGCCATGCTAAAGCTAAGAAGAGGAGGACGAGGACGCACACTGACTTGGCCCCAGCCCTACCGGCCTGTCCCCACCTCGAACCTGCAGAAGCGAAATCCCGGTGTGTCCTGCAGCCAGCAACCTCAAGAACCCAAAGGACCTGTCCTGCCTACCACAGAAAAGGCTCTGTCTCCCGTGAGTACCGGATTTGCTCGGCCACAGACTCTGGCCGGGCCAAATCCACGAGTCTGCACCACTCTGCATCCGACTCCCACGGCCTGAATTCGAGTGGCACAACACCACGAGGTGGTCTCCCTGGAGATCCTGACCTGAGATCTGGTGATCTCTGACCTGCCCCGAATCTCCCAGTGAAGCCTGCAGCCTCTTTCTGGAGGATCTCCGCGACCGTAGCTGGTAAGGAAAACCCAACGCCTAAAAAGACCCCTGCACCCGAAGTCCCACGGCCTTGGGTGGCCCAACTGATGGTGTCCCAGCATCCCCAAGCATCCCAACTTACCTCTACAACCGGTGGTCACCTTCAGAAGATCTCCGTCCCCGAGTCTGCAGTCTTTGTTGAAACTGGAGAATCCCCATTGAAATCAACAGGGCACCCGAGACCAAACCAGCACCCTGCACCCAGCCGCCCCTGCACCACTGCGGGTGTACTTTGGGTGCTAAAACTGATCCCCCTTTGCCCTGACCTAAACCCCAGGAGCTTTGCTCCCACAACCTTGTGGCCTGCTCGAGAGCAGCCACCAACCAGAGGCCCCCTATCCCCATTGGATAACATTGGGCCTCCGCACTCTGCACCCAGCACCCTAGTGCTGCTGAGGGTGTTTTTAGAGTGCATCCTTGACCCTGGGGGAACGCTGGTTCCAACCCCTGAATACCAACTCCTACAACAAAGTACTTACCTGTTAACCGATAACTTCATTTCTCTCGATAGGAATACATTGACTGTTTTTCCTTGAAAAATGTTTTAAGCGTGGAGTTGGTTTTGTATTGAACTTCAGGAAATCTGCAGAGAACTAATAACTGCTTACTTACCTTTTCTCTAGGAACTGTCCCAGTATGATATCTAGGTGTATCACACTGAGTAGAAAAAGTAATCCAGAAAGTAATCTGCAAAGTAATCAAACAGTAATTTCCACTGTATTGAAAGCATTCACAAACCTGTAACAAAGTTATTTTCATTCAGCTTGCTTGTATTGTTCAACCTGCCTTGTAAAATATCATATATAATTACCTGTGCCAGGCTTGCTTGGTTCTAGGATATAAATAAAACTAAATAATATTTTTATACAAATCAAATTGGTCTGAGTTCAGTCTTTGAGTGTGTGACATCATTTGCTGATTGAGTGTGTACAACAAATGCTTAACACTGTCCTCTGATACTGCCTTGCTGATAGACCACACTACCACAAATAGAGGGTAAGGTTCTATCTAACTTTACCTCTTCCTACCTTTGGGGTTCCACTGGACTCTGTGCACACTATACCTCATTCAGGTATAGTATATACAGAGCCAGCTTCCTACAATGTCTCTTTTTGTAACAAAATGGAATGATGTATGCATTTGAGTTTATTCATAGTAGACTATGATTGTCAATGATACGGTGTGCTCGAGCTCAAAAATATGTAATTTGGCAAGTTGCTGGCGTGGTTAAGTAGAAAGGAGAGGGACGCGAGGTGGATAGAGCAAGTGAGAGATGCGCAGGGGAACCTGGTGCGTTCCGATGCTCAGATTTCGGAGGCATTCGCGGCGCACTTTAGGGCATTTTATGCGGCACGGAACCTGGGCACGCAGGACGACACACTGAAGTACATGGCAGATCTTGACCTACCAGTGCTCGCAGATGGGGACCTCAAAGAGCTGGAGGCTCCCCTCACGTTAGACGAGGTCAAAAAGGTGCTGACCAGGCTGCGGTTGGGGAAAGCGCCGGGCCCGAACGGGTTCCCGGCAGAATTCTTTAAAAAGACGGCGGACCTTCTGGCTCGCCATTTGCTGGCGCTCTTCGAGGGAGCGCGGGAAGAGGGGAGCCTCCCCCCGGACCTGCGATTGGCCACGATCATCCCGATCTGTAAGGAAGGGAGGCAGCCGGAGGAGTGCACCTCATGTTGCCCGATCTCCCTTCTTAACACTGAAGTGAAACTATTGGCGACGGTGTTGGCCCTCAGGCTGCGGAGGGTGCTCCCGGGATTGGTTCACCTGGACCAGACGGGCTTTCTCCCAAGCAGAGCGACGAGACTTAATTTGCGGAGATCGCATAACTGGCTACAGGAGGTGAGCGGAAGGCAGGATCCCCACTGGTTTCTCTCACTGGACGCAGAGAAGGCATTCGATGCGGTGCATTGGCCCTTCCTGGAGGGGGTCCTGGGGCGAATGGGCTTCGGACCCGTCTTCCGCCAATGGATGCGACTACTGTATACGGATCCAAGAGCACGAGTGAGAGTAAATGGGGTCACCTTCGGGGATTTCCCTATCTGCAGGGGCACACGGCAGGGGTGCCCCTTGTCCCCCCTGCTTTTCACAATGACAATAGAGGTACTGGCGGCAATAGTCAGGCAACACCCAGGGATTAGGGGTTTTCGAAAGGGACTGCAGGATGAGATGGAGGAAAAAATATCCCTCTATGCGGATGATGTCCTTCTCTATGTTACCCACCCAGCCACGACGATCCCGATAATCTTTTCGGAGCTAGAGCGGTACGGAGCCCACTCGGGATACAGGGTTAACTGGCACAAGTCGGTATTGTACGACCCGAAGGGGCAAGAGCAGTGGCCGTGTCTTCCGGACAGGCTCCAGACAACGAAGGAAGGGTTTCATTATCTGGGTGTGTTTCTAACGCTTGACCACAACGTCTCATATGACAGGAATGTAGGGAGGGTTTTCAAAAACTTCATAGAGGACGCGAACAGATGGCGACGGCTGCCGCTTGCGATCCTGGGGCGCGCAGCCATGTTTAAGATGATGACGCTGCCCAGGTTCCTGTACGCGTTCCAAAATGAATACTATCCAGTTCCCAGAGGGGTCTTCCGGGAGATCGACTTAGAGGTCTGTAGCTTCCTTTGGTTAGGCAAGCAACCCAGGGTGGCGCTAAAGACCCTGCAGCGACACCAATATAGCAGGGGGATCTCACTTCCTAATGTTGAAACCTACTACTGGGCGGAACACCTAGTGTCCATTAACGACTGGTTCCATGTCCCAGCCACGCACCCAACATATCCTTTAGAACGGTTCGCCATGAGCACACACTCATACAACCACTACCTATATGGTGGTAAAGGAACGGGACGGCTATTGACGGCAACTAGACTCACCCTGGCGATATGGCAAAGGGCGAACCGGGAGATTGGATGGGATAAGAAACTTACTAGACAAACGCCTTTATGGCACTGCGCCTGGTTACCGGAACTGAATAAGTTGAAAGGGTTCAAACACTGGTACACCATTGGGATTTCGACAGTGGGGGACGTGCTAGTAAGAGGGGAACTGAAGTCGTTCTCAGTACTTAGGACGAAATTTGGCTTACTCCCCACGCAATACTACAAATATGCTCAGCTGAAGCATGCATGGAGGGCGGGAGGGCTGCTGACGGCCTCACTCCCGGAATACGCACCCTTGGAGGGGCGCCTATTGCAGGACCACATGATAGAGAAAGCGGTGTCCCTCACATATCGGACCCTCATGAACAACATGGCCGACACTCTGGGGGCGCTTAGAGTTACCTGAGAGAAAGAAGTGGGTGAGATGGACGAAGTGGATTGGAACACAGATCTCATGCATCCACGAGAAGTGGCGATTAAGTCTTGGCTGCGGCTGATACAATTTAATATCCTGCATAGGACCTACTTTGACAGAATACGGTTGTACAAAATGGGGAAGATAGGGGACACGACCTGTCTGAGATGCGGAAGGGAAGGGGGGGACTTTTATCACATACTCTGGAAGTGCCCACAGATTCAGACGTATTGGCGAGGGATCCTGGGGGAACTAGGTAAAATGCTAGAGGTTCCATTGCAGGAAGATCCCAAACTGGTATTACTGGGCATGACCAACGATGTAGATCTCACTCGCCCACTGCTGACCTTCTTGGTTCTGGCCCTAGTGGTAGCTAAAAAAGACGTGGCGAAATACTGGGGAGCGCCCGCGCCACCCAGACTGGAGGAATGGAGGAGGGGTCTCGACCTTTACATGGCAGCAGAAAGGGTTACATACAAGGCACGGGGATGTCCCAAGAAATTTAGCAGGGTGTGGTCTAGGTGAAGGAAATATCATGGCCTGGAGGGGGGTCCCTAGAAGGGTGGCTGGGAGGGGGTTCCTACACGGTCCACGGAGGGCATGGATAGCCCAGAAGCATGGGCGGATACGAACATTACGGACGATGGTGCAATGGTGCGGAGCAACTATTGAACTGGCTCCTCGTATGAAGGGGGAGGGGGCGGTGGGTGACAAGCAAAGTGGGTGTGATGACCAGTGATGACCTGTCTGTTTGGTTGTTCTTGTTTTGTGACAAGGAAAAAAATGCAAATAAAATAATACAAAAAAAAAATAAAAAATATGTAATTTGGACTCAATTCCTGTAAAGAGTTCTTGGTACACAAAGTCTAATGGAAAAACGCCAGAGAAACCCTTTAACTCATTCTCTTGCTCCTGATTTGCATAGTTGTTTAAGTAACAAAGAGATGCTCGGATTTGCCACACCGCAATGTACATGTGCTTTGAATTGTCTCTCACATGCATTCATTTCTTCTGAATGTTGCTCTGCAGGAATTGAATCAGTTGTCAGGAGCCTCAAAGAAGTCCCAGGGTTGAACAATGTGGAGCTACATAAGCAGGGGCTGCTGCTTCTTACTGAGATCCTGAGGAGGTAAAATGACCTGCAAACCGTTCTCCTTCTCTCTTATTTGCACACACCTAGTAATGAAGAAAATGAAGTCAAGAATAGGTTGATGGACGATCCTCCTAGCTATTTCAGAAAGACAGTGTTCACCCTCCATTCCCTTCTAAGCAGCCTATCGCCACCTTTGATTGCTCATCCTTTCAGCAGTATCTTGGCAACTGCTGTGAGTCATAAGAGCATCAGCTCACCTTAAGTATCTGTCCAAAAGTGTAAGCATCAAGATAGCCACAATGCCCTATTTAAAACACATTCTAGACACTACTGCTGCGAGGATTGTCCGTACCACATCTCGCTCATGATTCTTCCCAAAGCTGAAGAAAGTTGTGATTTATGAAACAAAATAGTACTCAAAAGTCCATTAAAGCCTGGATCCCTGACCCACTCCCAGTCTATATTTGCACCAAATATGGCACGGAAGCTGCCCTTTACTGTTCCTGGGCTAACGTCCTTTCCCTAGCAAATTACAACTAGATAACATGTATCATTCTAACTTTTGACACAGTATCCAACAGAACACTCATCGACAATCTTTAAGCTACCAGACACACCTCTGATACATTTTTGACTGGTGTGTGTGTCGTTTATCTACCTGAGCAAGAAGTAACTGATCAAATTGTGCCCTTTCTTCTCTTCGCCCAGTCTGTCATAAACCTGTTGAATCTCCTGAAACCACCTCTTTCCACTGCAAATCAACATTTCTCTTGTTCATAGGCTTTTGAAGAGATCTCAATCTCCTTTTTCAGTCCTGCATAGACATCACTCACATCCAGTACAAAAGGTCTGAGATCACTCACATCCAGTGCAAAAGGTCCGCGTCCCACGATGTTGCCTCACTCCATTTACCAAACGTCTGGTCCTCCTAAAGAAATGAATGGGAAAAACGGCCCCAAACTTTACTGTGATTTAAAATGTGTTAGGCATAGAGTAACAACTACATATACACTCAGTCTTGAGACTAAAACATCTGTGGTTAGCTATTCTAATAATCACCTATAACATTGTTAAACAAGAGGACTTAAGAGGTAAAGAATGAAGTAAATAGCATATATGTCACACAACAAAGAATGCAGTCGATATTGCCCCTGGAAATCCTGACTGTAATCTGCTAATTCTGTTTCTCTTCAAACATTTTATCTTATTTCCTTAAGTGTTCATTTACAATCAAAAGCACCCATGCAATTTGGTCTCAGGCACTCACCAACATATGTTTTTTGGGAATGTTCGTTACTACAATCCTTTTGGGATTTAGTTCAGAAACATTTATCACTAATCTTTGATGTTCCATTGGCTCTTTCATTACCTATGATCTTATTGGGACCGTGGGCTGCATTGACTCCTCTACCCCTAGATGATACGGATATGCAGCTATTAGATCTTCTTATATCAATTGCTGTCAAAATTATTTTATCTGAGTGGAAATCTTTTAATCTCTTGTTTTATCATACTTGGTGGGCATGGGTATCATATCTTTGTGGGGCTCATATTTCGGTTGAAGAGAAGCATTGTACTCCTTGCACTTCTAATACTATTTGGAGTTCACTTGATACATTTATGAATTTATCTTCTCAGGGGTTGGTAGCCCAATATCCTTTTGTCTCTACTTCTTAATTTATTTTCCTCACTGTAGCAGTTGTCCCCTTTGATCCATCTATCTATCTCTCGTTCCTCTATCTCTTCCTTGCTTTCCTTGTTCTTTACTTTTTTCTTTCCTTTCTTTTTTCTTCCTTTTTCTTTCATTATGATATTTTTCGTTTCTGTGCAATACAACTAATTTTTAGTATCAGTCTAGTAGGAGCCATTCATTGGTTGGTTTTCGCTTACCCAGGATTTTTGATATTCAATATATAACCTATGATATATATAATTTATTGACCCTGTACTTCTTGTGACTTCATTATTATTCTAATATGAACTCTGTCTTTTAATCTGTATTTAATCAATTTTTCACTTATTTATTGATCACTATGCTCAGTTGTATTGCATTTTATTATAATTGTATGAATTCTTATCTTTGAAAAAATAATAAAGATATTGAACAAAAAACCAAAAAAAGAACCCATGCATTTAATCAATTACTCATGCTTTAAGCCAGCCCACCAATGAGATAAGTTCTCTAGTCCTTTTCTTGAATCACTAACACTTCCTGTTCTTCCTGTTGTAAACAAACCATTTATTGCTAGTTACTTCAGACAAAAGCCCAGAGTTGTACGTGGAGACTGCCCCAAACTGCTTATTCAGAGGAATTCTGTAATGAGTTCCTCGTGACTTCCACATTTCTGCTTTCGCCACCAAACCTAATGACATTTGCATTTCACAGGTGCACTGTACACTGGCCACTGTGAACACCAACTAGACAAACTCCGAAAAGTGCATTGCAGGTCTAAACAAGAGAGACCATTTTCCTCCGTACTCAGACAGCCCCGTTGGCTTGCTGTAAGAGAAATGATAACCTGTGGCAGCTGTTGTTTCACCCACTAGACTGGAGTGTGGCCAGCCACTGCTCGCACCTGGTCCTGTGACAAATGTATCCTCTTTTTTCCAGGTAGACCTCTGAGGGCCGCCAACCTACACAGCCTCAAAACTATCAGCTCAAGATATGCTGGTAATGAAGCCATACATCGCCATCCAGGCCCTCAGTATGTTCAGTACCTCTTCCTGGCCATGAAATTCCTGCTTCACCTCCCCAATCTTCTCCCAGGACGTTCCTACATTTTTCTTTTCACTCATCCAGCAGGACAGTCAAACAAGCATTAAGCACATAGCACCCAGTGCAATCTCATACAAACACTGAATCTGAGTGGCCAGCACTAGTGCGCCAGTTAAGTCCATAGTGTGAGCTTTGTCAATCACATAGCAAAGCAATTAAGTTACATATAATAACAGCAGAGGCTTTACATACTAGAAAAATTCTATCAGGACCGGGTTCCGGCCAGTTAAGTACTACTAGTTGCCAACTGTATACTAGAGGGAAAAATGGAAGTAAGAGAATAAAAGTATTTTGTACGGTGTATTTGAAAACTACTTCTGCAAAAACTCACAGAATGCATCCAAACTGTGTATACAGCATGTCTGCTTTCTTCTCGTTCTATAATTGGTTACAAAATGGTGGGAAAATACAAGATAGCTCTGAAAGTTAAGCTGACTTCTGGCATCTGGTGTGTCATACACTTCATAATTTCCAATACTTACTGAGCCAATTTAACGTTTCATCCCTCAGAGGTCAATAAAGAGAATGCCATTGAAGTGAGTAATAGCAGCACCTGTTATTTAGGCACGAAGAAACTGCAAAACTTAAATAAAGAGCTCTAGATAAAAGCAGTCTGTTATTATCAATTTAAAAGGACTATTTGCATAAATGCGTGCTTTGATGTAAAGGGCTCTGTCTTCAACAATGAAGTGATCCGTGCTATACAAAACTCTCAAAATGAACGAATATAATATACAATTATCATTTTCATTATCATTATTATTAGTATATTAGCATTACTTTTATCACGATTACTATTTTTGTAATAGGTATGGCAGCAAACCTCCGTGCATTCTGCATGCCCGCCTCACATAGGTAATGAGTCTGACAGTCAAATACGTCTTCAGTTCTCCTGTATTGGAGAACACTAATAATTTGGAGGTGACCATCATTGTCCCTCCCTCCCCCAATGACACCTGATGAATATTTTTGTAAAAAATTGAGTCATTAAAACACGCCAATGTACATTTTTGTTTCATGTAACTTTAACATGTTGCCAAGTTACACTTACATTTTAGAAATTGTTGAATAACAAAATTTACCAGATAAACCTGAACATTCAGGGCCTGGTTCACAAAAGTAAACTTACTCTAATGGGTAAGTTTACTACTTTTCAGTATTCACAAACTACGTGCGGAACTTTACAACTCCGCGCTCCCTAGCCTTACATGTGCTGAGTTCTTCACCTCGATAGTGGAGTCTCCGGGTGCGGAGAACTCCACACACATGAGTATAGGGACTGCAGAGTTGTAAAACTCCAATTGGAGATTGTGAATACTGAAAAGTAGTAAACTCGAACAAAAGTGTGACTTTACGTTTGTAAATTAGGCCGTCATTGTTGTCATGGATGTGATTTACCTTGTCCTAAGTGCTGAATTTTTCATTGGGTTGCGTGATTGCCTAACTTGTCAGTGTCTATTCCGTTCAGTGACTAAAGGGTACAACACCATAACATTTCTTCTGTTTCTTCACCTCAGGCAACCTGCGGATATCAAGTTGTTCACCAATATCAACATTTTTAAGGACACTATTGAAGTTCTCCAAGAGGCTGTGGGTTCTCCAGTGCTTGACGTGGCAACAGAGGCAGTAAATGCTGCCAGCGCTTTCTTAAGGTAAATACAAATTATAGTAAAAATTACTCACCCTTTAAAAACACATTTTGTTAGATCTGCAGCTTCTTTAGACATACATGTGGGGCGTACTCCTATTAAATGGTAATTCTGCAGATGCCCCAGTACTGTAAGAGTGATTAGAAAATAAGCACAAAAGCTTGAGAGTAGGCTCTCCACGTATACCCATGCCCTGCCCTCTGCCCCTCACTGAAAGTGCTTTAGAACTAAAAATACATTAGTTACTCTTGAGAGTACCATTTACGTAATCTTGTGTTTCAACCCCTTCACCCCTTTGTACAGGACGATTACCAAGCATGAAATACAGAAGGAGGGGGAGACGACGTCGAAAATAAAATAAACAAAAATATTCTCCCCTTTTAGGGGCAGATTTATGAGCCCCTTGCGCCTCATTTACGCCGCCGTTGCGCCACTTTTGTAACGCAGCGGCGGCGCAAATCCTGCGCCATGCTGCGGGGTATTTACAACGTGACGCATCGGGCAGATGCGTCACGTTGTAAAGCCCTGTACCACATGTAGGCGTTCTGGAGCAGGGGGGGGGGCGTTCCGGCGCAGGAACGCCTCCTAAAAGTGGCTGAGTGAAATCTACAAGATTTCACTCAGTCACTTTTAAGGCCATGCTGCGTCAAAACCCTGCGCCTGCTTGAAGCAGGCGTAAGGATTGACGCAGCATGTAAGGGATAGGGCACCCCTGAGCCTTGCTGGAGCTGCGTCGCGCTTGCGACGCAACTCCAGCAATGTGCCGCCTTTCCGACAGGAGATGCGTCACGCATCTGCCCATCCGAGTGCCAAGGTGCTGAGGGGCAGATTTATGACGTCTGGCGCATCTCTGCTAATCAGCAGAGATGCGCCAGAAGAGTTGCGACGCATCTGCCCATCCGTGCGCCACCATTGATGCGCCGCATTTACAATGCAGCGCACCGTGGCACTCGGATGGGCAGATGCGTGACGCATCTCCTGTCGGATACGCGGTGCATTGCTGGAGTTGCGTCGCAAGCGCGACGCAGCTCCAGCAAGGCTCGGGGGTGCCCTATCCCTTACATGCTGCGTCAAGCAGGCGGCTGTTTCTAAAGCATTGGCAGGAACCGCCGTCAAGGCGGTTCCTGTCAATGTTATTTTAAGTTTGATACATGGCTCCGTCAACATGTCAGAGTTGTCCTTCAAACTTTTTTTTTTTTTTCTAAAAAGAAAATCCCAAAGCAGGATTTTCTTTTTGAATAAAAAAAAAATGCTCCCCTTGCCATTGGAGTTATTTACCATATCGAGGGGTGCATTTTTTGCTTTTTACTGCCCTTTACTGCCAGGGTTTGTCTGGGGTGACACGCAGCAAAAAACAGCTGTAAGTCCTCCCATCAAAATTAGGTGGGCGGACATATAGCGAATTCTCCAACAACCCTAACGCCATTGTGCCGTTGGAGAAGTTTGCCACATCAGAGATGGAGTAGTCTGCGCCGTGGCTAAACTATGGTCTGCCCGCATCTAAATTCAGCAGGCAGACCATTATATTGTCAGTAAGCCTACTCCGCCTTCCTTGCTTACCGCCAATATATAAATCAGGCCCTAAGGTAGCAATTTACATCCACTTCCACGCTTTCCTTGGTTTCACCAGACCCTCCATACTGGAGAGTGAAAAAGAAAATGAAAGCCCACAAGTCTGGTCGCAAACAGGCCTCGATTCCTGTGTGCCATTGACACGATTGATGTTGACATTTAAAGTATTAGTGATAACAATATCAGTCTTAAGGAATTCAATGCTAAGAATGTTGCCTTTGAGGTCTTCAGCATTGTGAAGATTGGCATATTACTTGCAGTAGCAATAGTTAGCATTAGGATATTTCATTTGAAGAAAATCGATGTTGAAACACTGACACTTGCCGTCAAGATGTATGGCATTGAGGCATTCTATGTTGGTATGTTGTTGAATGATGTTGAGGAAACATGTAACTCCAAGTCCACATCTAGCTATTGAGACACTTGCTGCTTTCGCCATTGAGCATCAGTTTATTTACTCTTCTGGTAAAAATCTTTGCTTGATCCCGCTTGGAAATATTTTTTTGAAAAAGGAATCAGGACTTCAGACAGCTAAAACTAGCAAATCGAGGAAATGTAAATTCACCCCTTCCACAGAGTCCATCATGAAAGATTTGGCACAGTAATTACACCAGACTCTTTTGCAGCCTGCACTTCAAACACCGTTCAGCCAGTTATTTCAGCTTCTTTGCTGGCTGACCACAGACATTTGCTCCAGCTGGTCCATATCAAGGCCCTCCAGTACGAGCTCTGCAAACAATGTTGGTGACTGTTCCTCAATGCCATTCACAGCTAGCGCCGGTAGCAGTCATACACTCAGCACAATTTCTGAAAGTGACAGAGAGAGAACCTCGAACTACTCCCCCAAGAAAAGATCGCACATCAGCTTCTTTCAGAGAGGAGAACAGAAGAAAGCAGAGGTCAAGAACTCCACGGAGATGGACTCAATTTGGACGTTCTCCAGCTCTTCATCACATTTGGAAAAATACTGAAGTCAATCATCTCTGAAGCCTCCAACAAGGTTTTTGATTGTAATAATGTAATCACCTTTAACAAAATTCTAGCAAAGGGAACTGCAAAACCCAGCATACTGTTTGAAAGACGTCACAAGATCTCCTCAGTGATTTTCAAAACATTTTGGGCCTGATTCACAAAGGTAAACTTACACTTATATGTAAGTTTACGATTGTTTGCTATTCACAAAGGGATTTGTGAGTAGTATCTTCAGGAGTGCGGAGTCTCCGCATATAAAAATACCTATCTTTTATGTGCGAAGAATCCGCTCCCATAAAGATACTACTCGTAAATCCCTTTGTGAATAGCTCACAATCGTAATCATACACAAAAGTGTAAGTGTACCTTTGTAAATCAGGCCCTTTGTTTAGTGGTGGCTGGCACTGATAGGGGGTGGAGAGACGGACGGGGGTGGGAGTGAGGTTAAATAAAAAATGTAATTCAACCTACCTGCTTGCCGCGTCCTCCTTGCCACTCCTCCTGGTCACATCTCTCCTCCACCCGCCGGCAGGAAAGGAAGCAGCCTGGAAGCACCCAGGCTCCCTTGAGCCAACCACAACGCTGCAATGCAGTGTTGTGATTGGTCTGAGCGCTGTGGCTTGGCGCTCAGGTGGGGAATGGGGGCATGGGCATGTTCTCCTCCGAGGCGGTAATGCAGCCTGGGTGGAGAAGAGGAAAAGTGCTCATGACTGTTATGGGCAGCCTGAGAGGGACGGCCACACAGTCATGTGCACTTAGGAGTGGGGCAAACCACTCCTCGGCTGCCCTGCCTCGCCTCGCACAGCTGCTGCACATGAAAAAGGAAAAAATAAAATAATAATAATGAGTTATTATCATTTTATTTTGTCTTATTTTTTCTTATAAAAAAGCAGTGAGGCAATGCTCCTCCGCCTTAGCTGAGGAGCCGCCACTGCCTTTATTTCAACAAAGATAACCATCAAGGTGACTCTTGCCACTTCTTCCAGTCTGCCAGGGCAGTGATGTAAACATTTGCAAGCTCTTTACCTTCTAAAACAGCGACATATAGGCTCCGTAATTAATATTGTCCAACTATAAAGCTGCACAACTACGGGTCATCAGGAATGGTCTGCCCGTGAGTCAGACAAACATTGGATCCACATGGAAAGAGCACTCATTGGAATGTATATTTGGGATGTGTTGTGGAAGCCACAGAAAGACTGCCCACCAAACGCTTATCTGAGCACACCTACTCGTACTACTCCCATGGTATGGGACACGGTCACGTGGAATGGGGCTCTGACATCTTTTCCATCACCTTTTACCCCAATACATTTCAATCCGGCATGCCCTCCGGCCCTACAGCTCGTCCCTTTGAGGCCTGGAGGTGGTGGTGTGGGTGTCTGACAGTATCAGACTTATTTCATAATTTGGATGTGCGCACATTCGAGAACTGCGTCCAATACTATCATCTCCCCATTACAGAACGCTATCATTACAATCAGCTGATACACTGGGTATCCCACCCCACTGTGATGGAGGCAGCCACAAGAGATCTCACCCCCATTGATAAATTTGCGATGAGTAGAAGTGGGACAAGGAGTAACATCACCTTTCTATATAATCTACTGCGGGACACTCTACACACACCCCAGCCCTGACATAAAGCACACTGGGAAGGTGTCTTGGCCTGCGACATCATGGAAGCTCAATGGTCTGGAGTGGCTAGGGACATTACAAAATTTAATCACTCAATATGGCTATGGGAAATGCACTATAAAGTGCTATTTGTTTGGTATTTACATCCAGCCAAACTTAAACAGATATTCCCCCAAACGTCAGACCTCTGTTGGAGGGGACGTCCAGCATATCTGGTGGGATTGTTCTAAGATTAAACCATTCTGGACAGAAATACTGGCACAACTTAAAGGAATCCTGGGTTACCCCCTGCCAAACGACCCGGGGCTTGTGCTGTTAGGTCTACGTAATGAGTCTCTATGGCACCAGACAAACGGCGATAAATCTATCATGTGGTTGTGCCTTGGAGCAGCAAAATTAGCAGTAGCTGCGGAGTGGAAGAAGACAGAGACTCCCTCATCTCAATGGCATGCCCGCTTGTGGAGAGCACTAACAATGGAGCGTCTAGTGGATATTTCAGCGTACTCTTACAAAAACTTTGAATTTGTGTGGGGTCCTCTGGTGTCGTATCTCTCGGAGGGTCTCCCCCTGTTTGCGTGCCCGGCCAGAGCGAGGGCACTCCATTTGTTTCAATTTTAAAGGTACGATCCCAGGGGGACTTGATAAAGTTCAGGAATTGCTTGGGCATTGACAAGAGTTTCCACCTCTCTTCTGGACTATACATTTCACTTGCTGTACTACAATCTATTCAATGTTTGTACCTCTTGTTGATGGGGTAGGGGGGAGGAAGGGAGGCGTATTGCGCCGGAGTGGGTCAAAGTTTTTCAGGGTTTATCTTTCTTCTTCTTTTCGTTCTTTCTTAGTGCTCTGTTTTCCTTGCTCCTAGCTGTCAGAACACTGTACTCTTGACAATAGGGAATTGCTTGTAACTAGGAGCAAGGACATTGTAAGAATCAAATATATGGTTTGTAATGTTATACTTTGGAAAATAAATACAACTTTGACACAAAAAAAAATATTGTCCACCAGAATGAGAAGTTTATGAAAGGTGGGCTCTGTGCCCGTTGTGAAAAGGAGATTTCAATAATGCATTTGTGCAAACAGACATGGCAAGTGACAGAAAAGACACAGCAATCAAGGAAATCAGTGGCACTACAGATACTGGCTTCGATGTTAATTAAGTGAGCCTCGCTTGTGTCTCCAGGCTTAATTGAATGAAGGCATTTTGCTTCTATCTGATCCTTGCACTGACTGTCGATGTTTCATTCCTGATGTGCCTCCTTTCTATATCTTGCGGATTTATCGCATTGTGTTCTGATTTTACCTGTGCTACGGGGATCGTGAAGCTACATGTGCCAGCATGTCAAGTGCTGTAGACTGGAAAGAAGACTGACAAAGAGCCACTCTCAGGCATTGGCCTCAGTCAAAGATCTGCTCTTCCCCAGCAGCTCCACTGTGCCGTGCTCTGTCTCTGGTCCCACCCAGGCAGGGTTTGAGACTGCATCGTGCCTTGTGCACCTTGCTGGTGCCCCTTGCTGCGTTTTGCCCCTTGTTTGTGCTGGTATTGTTTTCATTCTTTTTTTCCTTGTATTGTGCCCTTTTTGTTGTGGTGATATATTTTAAATCTGTTTCCCCTGCGTTGTGCCCATTGTGTCTGACTTGCTTGTGCCTGTGCCCATCCGTTCTTCTTGCTGTCCTGCCTGCTGTTAGCTTCCCCCTAATTCCCTCCAAAACCTCTTCCCCCTGACCTCCCCCGCCTCCCAACTGCACGTCCCTCCCCCTCCCCTACCTAATGGCAGCCTCTGTGCGGCTAAGGCAAGCCCGTTCACGACCTGACCGCGACCAGCACCAGGTACCCTGGATCTCCGACCATCCACCTCTACGACACTACCACCCTCTTGTATTCAACCCCGGAAGACTCAGAGACTGCCAACAGGCCTCTCCGAACATGCCCACGGCCAGTTCTCCTGCCTCCACTGTCGCCAGACCTTCACCATCACCCCGGCCTCCAACACCCCCGATGCCAGCACCAGCGACACCCTAAGATGCATCCTCCTCAATGTGCGCTCCGTACAGAAACACGCCATGGAAATCTGGAACCTACTCTACTCTCTCTCACCTGATATCGCCTTCTTCACGGAAACCTGGACCAATGCCTCCTCCGCCCCCGACATCAACAACGCAATCCCGGACGGGCCACCGGGCCCCCTGACACCCTTCGCCACCACCATCACCGATTTCATTGCACCCCACGCCATCGCCTCAATGAACTACATACTCATTGTAGACTTGAACTTCCACCTCGACAACCCTAACGACCACCACTCCACCACCCTCCGTGACAACCTCGCCGACATGGGACTTAAACAACTCGTCACCACACCAACCCACAGAGCAGGACACACCCTCGACCCCATCTTCGCCGCAGGCAACAACGTTCACTTCAGGCATACAACGCAACCACCATGGACCGGCCCCCACTGCGTACACTTTACCGTCGACAAACCCAAGGCACCCAAACCTGCCCCACGCCCACCATGAAGGAACTGGAGCAAGGTTACCGACGAGCAACTTAACTCCACCCTCTGCCGACACGACCCCACCTGGGCATCTGATGCGAACAACGCAGCCAGAGGACTCCACACTTGGATCTCCAACTGCGCAGACGAGCTCTCCCCGCTACGCAACCCCGGCAAACAGCGCCCCAAGAAAGCCGCCTGGTTCACCACCGATCTCCAAGAAGCCAGGCGCACCTGCAGACGCCTGGAGAAGAACTGGGGAAACACCAAGACAACCGAAAACTACTCCACATACAAGGACGCCATGACTGACTACCACAACCAAATCGGAACCACCAAGAGGAACTTTATCCACAGCAAAATCCTCACCAACTTGAAAGCAAGATCATAGTGCCAGTTAGCAAAGTAGATCACAGAACCTAAGGATACTCTTACGGGCTCTGAATGATAGCCATTGTTGTGTCTCAGTGGTTTGAAGCCCGATGTTCAACAGCAGCTCATGAGCTTGCCATTTTTGGCTTTATCAGAGTTTGGTTCCCATAGTGATAACAAAATGCACAAGATGAACGCATAAAAATTGTAGGCCCGGGCGGTGAACTTCGCTCCGTTCGCGGAGTTTGCTGCACTCCGCGCAGTGCAGAAAACTCAGCTTCATGATATACAGCAGAGTTTTTTCCACACTCGCGATTGCGAGCGGTAAGTTCGCGATCGCGACTGTAAGCTCGCGAGCGTGAGCTGCCACTCGGGTGGAATTTCTACCTGAGTAGCAGGAATGCCAGCACAATTGCAGTTTGCACTGCACTCCGCCACTTGCGGAACTTTGCGGAGTTTTTTTGTAAGTTGTAAGTTCCGCGTAGCAAAACTACGCGAACTACGCCCAGGCCATCAGTGTGTTCATTAGCCTTGTTATTAGTCAGATTCTCAACAGCAGCAGGACATCGGTACCAGCAAAGGTTCCAGTACAGAGAAGATATTTAAGGGGAAGAGTACATCAATCATCCACTACAGTAGGGAGGCCCTGTGAAACGCTAGACGTCTGACTTCTGCTCTCTACTTTCACCATTGTGCGCTCCAGAAGGGGAGAGCATATTGAAGCACCTGAAAGATTGTCAAAGTGTCACAAAGGACAACTTAATTGCTCCCAGTTTTAAAGAATGCTGCTTTCTACAGCTCAAGCTTTTTCATTCAACTTTAACACTGGTGAAAATTAGTCATCAACAGCCATAATACCTCATAAAGGAAGCAGGAACCTTCCGCAAAAAAGCTCTGCAAATTCTAAAGTATACATGAGAACAAAGGCACCAAATGTACTTCTACGCTAAAAAGATTAGGGCTATATCAGTGCTCCTGGAGAGTTTAAGATATTGACAAAGGAGTCCCTATACATTTTAAGATCAGGGACAGCTCAGATCCGGATCCAAAGCAGTAATGGTTTTCATTTTATTAGGGCTCTTATTGATTTTAGATTGAGATTTGCTCGCAACAGGACAATAAGGGTACTTTTGGGCAGTTTCAAGATGAACTCCACAGATTTGTTAGCAGCCTCTTCCAGCTGGTAAACATTACTATAGCCCTACAATTCTGCATTTTAGGTGGAGCCTAATACTGCTTGTGCTCGCCATATTTTTAGGGCGGGTGAAATTTGGGCGGAAGCTTGTTTTATGGGCAAACGTACTTAGTGTTGCAGCCCTGTGGCTCAGTAATATGGTGCTCTTCAATATTTGTCTATCCCAAGATGCATATGTAGATTTTTGAACCCTCAGGTAATCAAAGCCTACTACTCTCTCTAGCTTTGAATTGTTCATACTTACAATTCCCTTAAGTGTTTGTGAGGATTAATAGTCATAAACTTGGTTTTGGCAGGGTTAACTTCTAAGCCATGCAATAAACAAAACCCATTACAGTTTTCTAAGAGGTTTTCCAGCCGCTTGGGGGTCTTGGACACCAATAAGGTGTCATCAGCAAACAAAAGTGCTGGGGTTTTATGTCCACCCAAGAGGGGGTTGTTGTTTACGAAATCTGCAGGCGTTTGACACAACCATTGATGTATTGAAGAAAGAGCGTCAGGGTGGATACACACTCTTGGTTAACACCTCTCTCTACTGGAATAGGCACAGTGAACTTACCGTTCCTGCCCCCACTGGATTTGTGCAAAATTATCTTTGAGTAGGTGGATACTAATGTTTAATAATGTTGGGGTTAGACCCAGCTCTTTCAAAATCTCCTACAGTTCGTTTCTGTGCCCTGAATCAAAGGTAGTCTTCTAATCAACAAAGGCTATGAATAGACTGCCCTTGTTCAAGTTCATGGCCAATGGTACTGGTCTTCACATGGAAGCCTGTCTGCAATCCCGTTAGTATTTTATTAGTCTCCAACCACGATGGCAGCAATGCAAGTACTTGTTTGCAAAATATATTTTGCAGATTGTCCAGCAGAATAATTGGGTGATAGATTGCTGGGTCCGTACGAGAGCCCTTCTTAAAGATAGTGATGATTTCTGCGCCCTTCCAATAGAAAGGACTTGGGACTCCGACCATAATTGTGTGAGAAATGTTATTAATATAAGGGGGCCCAAACGGAAGGTTCTGCTCGAAATAGGTTGGCAGAGATCTTATCTAGGCCCAGCGCCTTTCCAGGTTTTTGTGCGAACATGGCTCTTAGAGTATCACTGCAGGAGAAATACGGGAGAACAGATCCTGCTCTATACTTGAGTTCCAAAACAACCCTGTTCGGGAAAGGGGAGAGTGGGGCCAGAGGTAGTGAATCAATTGGGTCTGAAGCATCAGGTTGAAAGGGGTCAATGTTTTCAGAGTTGTACAGTGACTGGAAGTGCTTGGTCCAGTCTTCAGGTGGGATGTTGGTTTCAGAGCTCATAAGTGGAGCCTAACCCCCATGGCTGACTATATGCCAGAAGGCTGTCTTGTTTTTCGCTTGCACTGCCTCAATAAGATCCTCCCTTTGGGACCTCTCCCAGGCTTCCTCAGTTTTGGTCAATATCCCTTTGTATGCGGTTCTGGCCATGTGAATGTCTCACTTGGTTCCCTGCCATCAGGGTTGATTTGTCTGCGTTGCATTCTTTGGAGAACCAGGGTAATTGCCCTGCGGGATATGAACGGCAAGAGGAGTTACTTTGATAAAGAAGGATTTTTTTTAAATTGTCAAAACAGTCCAGGTGGATACCCCCTAATTACTTGTTTGCGACATTTATTTTGCTAATTTGCAGTAGTATGGGGATAAGATAATTATATAATTGCTCAGGATGATATCGGTTACAGCAATTTTTCCCCATTTGATGTTCTGTCTGTTATGAGCCATATCTATATTGCTACTCTCCTCCTGTAGGTGGGCTAAATAAAGTCAGGGGGTAGTGGTCACTCTCCACCCTTTCGATTACCTCCATATCCAGCAAGTCCTGCCATAAGCAGACATCCAAGAAAAAGTAATCAAGATGGTTTGTATAAGTTCCCCATTCTAAAGGTAGGTTTCCTCCAGCAGTCAGAGCTAGTTAGACCAATGCAGTATGGATGCCGTAAGTTAATAGTATGTCAATCAATTAAAAGGCCGGTTTAAATGGCTGGATCACACTAGGACCCACAAGATCTGGAATCCCCCAGATTTCATATTACTCTCAAGTTTGCTCTTTTACAGTTGCTGAGGGCTCAAAACTTATATTAAAATTCAGCCCATTAGGACTTCACAGTTCCTTTCGCTGGCTTCCAGGATTTTGATACAAAGTTGGTGAAATGGATGGCCTATTGGAGCTTCTGTTGTATACGTTTATGATTAGTAACCTCTGTCCTAGCTCAGTTGATACTTCTATGCCCATATTGTCTTGAGAATCAACAGGACTATTTTAATGTTTGATTTAATATATATATCAGTCGAAATTGCTAGACCTCCAGATGGACTGCTGGATATGGAAAAAACACATGAAGCCCAGTCTGTACGAGGGTTCAATTTCTCAGGTTCCTTGAAATAAAATGATGTCTATACCATCTATACATTTTTCCGAATCTGTATAAATTTCTTCAGAGTAGCTCACCGCATTGAGTTCATTTTTAAATATGCACACAAGGTCATATTTTCCTTTTAAAGTTAAGGGAAGGCTGTTTATTTTGCATTATTATAATCAGGTTGCAGATAGCAGGGCCTGGTGATGAGCAGTGTGCAGTCAGATTTATGGCTGGGGCTGGGGCTGGGGTTGGGGCACAGAGGCGAACAACTGAAGCACTAAGGTTTTTGACTCTTGGTTAGGGTTTCCAGGCTGTGCCAGCCTGCAATACTGCTGCCTTCTCTGCTGCCTTCTGGGGTGGGGCTCTGTCCCCCAGCCTGCCTCGCTCTCTTTGAGGCTGAGGGAGGGGCCTCCCTCCAACAAGTACCGTGGACGCTTCCCGCAGCGCGGGACGCACTGGTCGGGATTTTCAGGCTTTGTTAGCCTGCAACACTGCTGCTTTCTCTGCTGTCTGCTGGGGTGGGACATGTCCCCCAGCCTGCCTCGCTCTCCTTGAAGCTGAGGGAGGGGCCTCCCTCCAACAAGTACCACAGTCGCTTCCCACAGCGCTGGACACGCGTGGGCTTGCCCGGGCCAAGGGTGGGCCCCCTGAGATCTGCTTGAGGATCGTCTGGGACTCGTATTTAGCTGGGATTCCAAGTTGCTACTACGACTAGAGGTACTGTGTTTATTCCCTTCTAACATGCTCTCTTGCTATGAGGACTGTGGCTCCCTGTTGTTTCTTCGTCTAGTCAGTCTTTTATTAATTTGTTCCACCTTAGCTCTCAAGTATGGGAAAGAGGAAGTGTGCCTAGTGTGCTTCCTCCACCCTGTACCCGTTCCACTATTGATAACTAACCCGGGCCGTGGATATGGTCGCTATTAAAATACGATTGGTGGAGCAACACTTCTCACTCACTTCAGAGAAACTTGCCGTAGCTGTACCTTGCTCAAGTCCAATAACCAAAGCTCTTCTGAGTTTCCCCCGCTGAGTGTATCTACCTTAACAAGTCCACCTGCAGTCTCATTTGGCCGTGTTTCCCCCGGGAAGATAGGACTAATTTCCAATGTTCTACAGTATGTTCAGGTGCTGGAGCGTCAGTGCCAGGAAGGGGAATTGAGCCTAACCCTATTGGTACGGAGGGTGGTGATCTATGTCTCAAATCCGATCTAGAGTGGCCCAAAGGCCAAGTGCAGGAGGAAAACCATTAAACCCACGAAAACCAGAAATCCTGCTGCAAAGGACAAAATGGCACCCCGTAATAGGGCCTGTATTGACGATACGTCAGGGCCAATTTCTGCTGCTAATGAAAATACTTGGAACCAATTGAGTAGGCACATAGGTGATTGATTGGCACAAATTGAAGCCAAACCAGTACAACCTTCGGCCCTCAGGACGTGTACAAGCTCTCAGTATTCGGTCACTGACTTATCTCCGAATAAACCCACACAGATCATGGAAGTGCACCTTACAAAGGATAAACCACCTGTCAAGCATCCAGTAACACATGATTTAAGCCAGGTCCCCCTAACTGTGATTGATCTTCCCCCTGCGCCAGCTCCCTATGTTGTTGCAGTGACTAACGTCCCTAGGCTCGCAGTTTACAGCACGGAATCCACTAGGGGTCTAATGAATCTTTACATTGGTTGAACAACAATGCTCCTGGTAATTGGGACATATCAAAAGAGATTTTTTTGGCAAGAAGTGTGGGAGGGATTGGTGGGGGAGGAAAAGTGTACAATGGTGATGTTATTGTGGTTAACTTTCGTAATCCTATTATTGTTCAGGAAATACTGCGTAAAGCGAGTATAGGAATGGTTAAAACTAGTCCTCTTAAGATATTGCCACTTGGCTTTTTTTATCGGCATCTTGTTAACCCACTCTGTAATCTTGACGGATCGACCGCAGAAAAGAGTGTTTTGCCTAGACTACCCCCTCAAGCGATAGTCCCCCTGAACAATAGATTCTCAGTCTTGGCTAGGATAGGGGACATCGATTGACGGTTCAGTGAGGAGTTTGGTGGCTCTGGCGCACTGGATATGGGTGGGGCACTTGACAGTTCCATCTCTGTTGCCCAATCGATTACCAATCCTGCACTGAACCATCTCCACAAAGGCCTGGCGCCTTGGTTAAGGGTGGGGTACTTGATGGTCCTATCTCTGTTGTCCATTTGTCCACCAATCCTACACTAAATCATCTTACCAAAGTGCCTGGCGCGAGCACTCCCATGGTTGAAAGTTCAATAGATAATGTATGTATGATTTTTTTACGCTGGAATATTGTGCGAGTATAGCCTCCAAAATCTTGATTGAAGATGGCAATTATTTATTACAAACTTTGATATCGTTTTTATGCAAGAAACCTGGGAGGTAAATGGAATAGTTTTCGAAAGATTTATGTGCTTTAGTCTGCCTGTGAGTCCATCCCCATAGGGCAGAGCTAAAGGGGGACTGACTGCCTGGTTTAAAGTCAATATTGGCTGCTCTGTTCTACCGCTTTTTCAGGAGCAGGGGGAGGCACAGGCATTTTGCCTTAGCTGGAATGAAATCCGTAAGTTCTACTTGGTAAACTCCTACAACAACAATTTTTTGTGTAAGGGCGATTGTAATATTCAAGGTCTCTTTATATTGATTGAAATGCTCGTGGAGAAAGAAGCCTGGGCGGAATGCCCCCTTAAGTTGATGGTGGCTGAGGATTTTTATGCCAAACTGGGGCACCCGCCATCTCAATCTCCAACCACCTTTGATCTAATTGCTCGAGAAATTTACTGTAATGAGATGGATACTAGGGGTCGGGTTCTATTTTCCCTCCTCGCTGAACGGGGTCTGGCCAACAAGGTCCCTAACTTTACTGATCAACATATTCCAACTTTTATAGGGCAGTGCACTGGGGGCACCATAGATTACATCTTTACTTCTTGGAGCATGTCCCTGATTATTAACAACTACAAGGTCCTTACCCAGATCTATAGCTACCACAACCCCATTACTGCACAAATATTGTTACTACATGCGCATTCTAAGTCTATGCCGCCCAGGTTCTATCTAGAAACGCAGCAGGGCCTCGGGTGGTACGGCGCTCTGCGAAGTTGAAGAGCATTATGCCTCACGTAGTATGCAACAGTACTGCCCTGGTGAACAGCTGGAACCTCATACCTTGAGACCCGGCTTTCATTTGAACTAATTTCCCAAATCTTTTATCAAGGACAAAAGAGATGCTTTCTAGACCTATCGCTCAGCCATGTCGCCATGCCAAATCGTGGTTTGACAAAGCAAGTAGAGCAGCCAATGATTCTTTACGCAGGGCCAAAGCAAATCCCTAGACACCAGAGTCCAATTTCAGACAGTAGAAAGACATACCAGCAAGCAATCAAGAGAAGGAAACTGGCCATGAAGGAGCAGAAATAAATAACTACCAGCATTTGTAAAGGGCACAGCTACCTCCAGAGAGGTGTCCCGGCGCTGGGGACCCTCGGGAAGATTAAGCAAGCCATTGCCCAGAGTCACATGGTGCTGGGCTAACCTGCCGCTGGCACCGGGGATCAAACCATGAACCCAGTGGTCCGGAGTCAGGCACCTTGGCCGCTGCGCCACACCTCTTCCACAAAAATACGAGTCCATTGTGGGTGTCTGCCAATCTAAAGGCCCACAAGCTTTTTGGAAAGCTGTGCTGTCTGTTTTATACCCCATATTACCCCAAGATAAAGTAACAGTTCATATCTTGGCCAAGGCATGGTTGGCGCATTTCTCTGGGTTGTATTCTACTGACTGCAAGGCTGACAATCCCCCTGTGCCAATGAATCGTATGTGTCCAAATCTTGTTTTTAATGAGAATGAGGTTTTTAAAGCAATTGTAGACAGTAGATGCAAGAAGGCCCCAGGACTGGATGGTATTCCGCTTGATCTATTCAGGGAAGACTCAACGTTTTGAACTCTGGTCCTTGTCTCAGGATTCAACTCTGTCTTTAGCCAGGGTGTGCCAAGGTTGTGGAGTTCGTCAATAATTGTCCCTGTTTTCAAAAAAGGAAACATGCATGACGTCAAGTGCTACCGCCCGATATCCCTTATGGATTCCACAGCAAAAGTCATTGGGAGAGTTGTTCTGGACGGCCTACTTGACTGGGTTCATGCCAATAGTGTACTTGCCCCATGTCAGTATGGGTTCAGAGAGTGGCTCAGGACTATTGAGCAGTGCTTTAATCTCCATCTCATTGTGGAAAATACAAATACGCCAAGTGAGTCTCCACCCACTTGGCGTTTACGGTCCTGTCAAGCACCTTTGGTTATGTCTCCCGTTCAAAGCTGTGGGCCATTTTAGAGAGCATGGGGGTTGATGTGGGGCTGGTTACATTTTTAAGGCACCTTCACCATGACCCCACAGCTTCAGTCAGGTTTGGGATAGCTGGTGAATGTTCAGAGCCATTCAGCATAATGCGTGGGGTGCACCAAGGTTGTGTCCTTGCCCGAATCCATTTTCTTTTCTATACGAACGACCTGGAAAAAACATTGGTATCTGTTGGGGCGGACGTTCCGTCTGTGGAGAAAAAAACCTTGCCCGCACTATTATATGCTGATGATGCGGTCCTCCTGGCAAGGACGGTTAATTGCCTTAAAAATCTTATCGTTAAGTCAGCTTCATGAAAGACCTGGGCATGGAGCCAAATGTTAAGAACACATTTACAATGACATGTGGCCCAAGAAATACTAAAACCCGTACCCTAAATATTGATGGCAAATTCCTAGATAGGGTTAGTTTCTTTCCCTATTTAGGTCTGTAGTTTGATGAAAGATGTACCTGGCTTACCGGTATTAAAAATAGACTATCCCGATATACCCAAGCTGTAGGCACTTCTTTCTCGCTTGCTATATCTATTGGTAAAAAGCCCATTGCTCTTATACTAGAGATACACAATTGAAAATGCCTGCCGATTTTAACGTATGGAATGGGTGTCTGGGGTTGTAGGGTTGCACATGAGATGCAGATGGAGGAGAATAGATTCTGCCCCTGGTTACTAGGCGTTCCTCCTACATCCCCGCATTTCTCCCTACACTTGGAGCTAGGCATGGAGTATGTCCAAGACACCATCAATGCTGTCTCCCTGGCTCTTTGGTGCTCAATTTGGTCCAACAAAGAAGCCAAATTCAATCGGGTTGTCATTAGAGACTGTCTAACCTGTGCCCGTGGCTTGGCCATAACATGGTTACAATATATAAAAAAATTGCTTCTCTGCACTTGGCTGCGCTTCTTTGTTTGAGCACCCCGAGTTCATCCAAAAAAGGACAAAAAGTGGGTCCGGGATAGTTTTTGCAAGCACAAACAAATTACTAGAGAATAATGGAAGTGGCCAAACCTTCAGTCAAAGAATATTGCACTGTCCAAGCAACTCCAACAATTGCTCAGTATTTATTATACGTAACCAACGTTTATGAAAGAACACTGTTGGCAAGATTTAGGCTGGGTTCCTTTCGCTGGTCGATATGCTTTCCCATAGGTTAGTACTCCTCTGACACTGTTGCCATTTGTCCATGTGATGAGCAATCTAGTCAAACCATTTTACATTTTGTCTTCTGTCAATTTTACCTGCCGTTTACTAGGAAGTTTTTACTACCGTTACTGCACAGACCCAAAGACTCAAAGTGCAAAGCTGCCCTCTTCTATTTTGTGCAAGTTAACAGTTGTAATGTCTGCCATTGAGTTGCTCATTTTCTGAAGTGCACTTTAGCTAAAAGAAGGAGTTTGCTGTTTTGATTCAAAAACTTTTTTATTCTTAAAAAAATAAAATCAATGACCTAGCATTCTTTTAAGTGTATGTTACTGCTTTCCATTTCTATTCATTATGCACCTTGTTGATGCCCCTGGAGTCAGAACTCTTGCACTGTCACTTTATTTAATGTAAAACAACACAATGGGTTTTTTGTGTAAAAATGTGGTTGTATGTAATTTACAAAGACTTATTTGGAACTCCATTTCTTGGACTGTTACCCTAATATCTGTACTGTTTTATTTTTAAATATGTGGTCGTTATTTTTTAACGTGTGTTTACTATGTTTGTATCATGTGTGTCTTTTATGGTCTGCCTTAGGAAGATCGAATAAAGATAATTTGATTGATTGATTGACTATAAAATAGAATTCCTCCTCAACTCAGTAACAGTAAACATCTGTTATTCAGGGCCAAGATGCCTCCGGGTGAACGTGTGCTTTACAAATACAAATGTTATGTTATGTTAACTGAGTTTTGGAGCTGTGAACAAAATGATGTTTTTGAATGTTTTAACTGGGAGAAAATTAAAATGAGAAGTTACCTTAATGATTTAAGTTAACTCTTCATTTAAATTTTCTCTCATTTCAGAGTGTTGCTTTTACAAACGGAAGTCCTCTTGCTCCCAGTAGCCATTAGGCACTGTGCCATAAGTATGACTGAAAAATACAGCTATTTTTTCAAATGAGTGGAAACGTTTTCCATACTATGAACATATTTGCAGATCATTTTTCTGCACTATAAATTTCTGTATGTTTGTGTTATACATGTACCAGTGCCACATATGGTAAAACGTATGTCCTCTGCTGCAAGTGCATATGACACAGGCTCTCAGACACCCTTACAAATATATCCCATTGATACGCACACATGTTCATACATCCCCAAAAAGCGCTCTCTCACTAACACACATGGCAGCCCTGTCATTGTGCCACTACTCAAAGTATTCTGTTAAATCCATAGTATCTGACTCTGTGAACATTAGGCATTAAGCATTAGGCAAAGCCAATGAAGCTGGATGTGGGGGTGTCTGGTAACAATTCGCAAGTTGTTTAGCCTTCAGTAGCTCATGATGATTTTCACTGTTCGGAAGTTGCTCTCACTACAGAAAAGGCTGGAGACCCCTGCCCTAGAGGAAGGTTTTAGTGAACAGATGAATTTATTGTAATCTGCTACTACAGTCATTCATCAAAAAGAATATAGCTCTAAGGAAACTGGCTAGTATGTTATAACATATAAGTGTACTCAGCCATCACTGTGGAGTGAAGTCTCAATGAACAGCTTAGACTGTCGCTAAGCACTAACATACACATACATCAGCAGGGGACATGTGTCAGTGTAAAGACTAGTTCACAGATAAATAATATATCCTGTTTGAAAACAGGATTATAGATCTGATTACATAACTTAGGAGAAGTATCACTTATTATTTGTACAGAAGAATAGTCATTTAAGTTATGCAGTAACTTAGTATATACCTTTACCTCTGAAAAACGTTTAAAAAACCACTTACACTCGCTGGATGATGTCATCAGAGATGTTACAGACCATGACATGAGTGATATAATATGTGAGGTCATAAGCAGTGTATTGCAGGGGTTTAGCTTATGTAACTATAACTGACTTTGCATACCTTTTCCTTTTTCTACATAGGCTGATGGTGCAAAGTTTCATGGTGATTCATCAAAGTGGTGCAAAGAAAAAAGGGGGCTTCAAAAGTGTTTTTCCCCAAGTGCATTTTCCATAGACGTGTTAAACAGACATAGTGCCAAAATGGCCTGTCAGATTTGGGGAAAAATTGTCTGTAATGGATGAAAAGGGCCTTTTTGGTAGTAGATCTAAATTGGTTCACTAGGTAATAGGCACAAAATCTTACAACTTTATTGGTCCATGGTGTATAGTGGTAATTTCGCTGTATACTGCTGTACATGCTGATGACAAACCAGTGTATGACTGTCTAATGACTGTCTTTACAAACGGAAAAGGCAGCCATATTGTTTAGACCACTCTTTGACTGTTTTCTGGGTTTCAAGTGTAAATATAGTGTACTACTGTTTTATAAACTCATAGTAAGGTATGAGTCAGTTTATATGTGTGTAAAGGTAGGCAAAAATAATGTTACTACTTTATATCTTCTTTGAAAAGATTGTACTACCTAGAAAGTAAACATTTAAAAAAAAATGTAAATATTTTAAAAACCCTGTAATACACTATATTTCCCCATAAAACCAGGAACACAGACTAAGTGTGGTCTAAACAATATGGCTCTCTTTTAATTTTGTTAGGGCGAAATATTGTTTACACCGCACTTATGGGCCGATTACGTTGGCAGATGGACTGGAGTCCGTCCGCTATCGTGGTGGTGACCGGGACCGTCCGCAGTGCATGCGGCTGTCCCGCACATCCAATTAGGATGCGACTGCCACCATGGCGGTCACATTTTGCACTTTAACATTGCAGCAGTTGCTGCTGACTGCAGCACCCACTCCGATGTTCCAAATGCATGTTGTGCATTTCACTGCACTACGTGGCAGGCACCACATGGTGCCTGCCACTTGGTGCAGTGAAATGTAGGGGGGGTACCATGGGTAAACCCCAGTGCACCCACACCTCCACCAACACAAGGGGGGCCCGCAACGGGCCCCCGAAACCAATCCCCACCAGCCTTTCGTAACGATTACCTATGGCGGTTCCGTGGCGGACGGTCTTTGCGTCCGCCAGGGTCGCAGTCTGGATCCCCACGCCATCGTAATGTGGTGGGGGAAAATCGCAGTCCGATAGCGGAAGGCCCGCCACTGCATGGCTGGCGGTGGTAGTCCTTCCGCTATCGTAACCAGCCCCTTAGTCTTCATGTCTCTTGGGCTGTTATACACACACGGTGTGGGATATAGTCGCACAAGTGCTGCCACAGTGCCGGGAGGAGGCCCTGGCCATGCTCACCCGTGCTATTGTTGAGGGTCGAGACGCAACTAAGTTCACCATCCGGTGTGGACTGGATAATGCCGACTCGCTGGGTAGAACGGTTTCCACGTCAGTAGGCCTGAGGCGCCACACCTGGCTGAGAATGTCTGGCTTCTCTGGCGAAGTCCAATCCACACTTTTGGACATGCCCTTAGATGGCCGGCGCCTGTTTGGTGACAAGGTGGACAACGCGCTCGAGTGCTTCATAGCCAGAATCTTGGGCCTCACAGCAACTTCTCATCCCGTGCAGTCTGCCTTTCGCCCCTTTCGTGGCTACAAAAGGGGTGCCCCACAACCTTCCGCCCAGAGCCACAGGGCCGCGCAAGCAACCCAGCCCATGCATGGCCGGGAACGTGAAACCCAGCGTTGCGGGTCCAAGGTCCAGTGGGCAGGCCAGTCCACCAATGCCCCCCCTTCAGCTGCCTCCAAACCTTCCTAGTCTGACTTTTCTGGGCCACCAGTTGCCAGTGGGCGGCAGGATCCGCCATCACCTCCTCCACTGGCACAACATCACGTTGGACAGGTGGGTTTTGCAGATAATCTGAAGGGGCTACTCCCTCTCCTTTGAGACTAACATCCCTCCATGCCACCAACACTCCATCGCATGTCAGAGGATCACATGGCCCTTCTCTGCTTGGAAGTTATAGCTATCTTGGCCAAGGGAGCTATCGAACGAGTCCATTTGTCAGAAGTAGGTCATGGCTGTTACTCCCACCACTTCCTGGTACCCAAGAAGGACAAAGGCCTGCTTCCTATCTTAGACCGCAGGGACATCAACCGCTTTCTCTGGAAGGAAAAGTTCAAAATGTTAACCTTGGCGCAGGTCCTGACTGCCCTCGACCATGGAGAATGAATGTTAGCATTGGACTTGCAGGAACCTTATTTTCACTGCCCACCGGCGTTACCTACTGTTCACATTTGGCCACGAGCATTTTGATTTTACTGTGCTCCCTTTCGCCCTATCAGCGACCCTCGGGTGTTCACGAAAGTGATGGCAGCGGTTGCAACTCATCTGCGCAGATCAGGGGTTCCAGTCTTCCGCTATGTCGACGACTAGCTGTTGGAGGCGGGCTCGCCCCAAGCTGTCGTCTCCCACCTCCAGACTAGGGTGGACCTCCTGTATTCGCTGGGGCTCACTATCAACCTGCCGAAGTCACACGTGATTTCCTCTCAGAAGTTCCTTTTCATCGGTGCAGTTCTGGATGCAGTTTCGGCTTATCCTCCCGAGCAGCGAGTCTGGGATATTCAGGCTGTGATACCGATGTTTCAGCCTCTATCCCGGATTTCGGTGAGAATGTCTCTGAGGCTTCTAGGCCTCATGGCTTACTGCATCCTGTTGGTGGATCATGCCAGATCGCATATGTGGGCTCTGCAGTGGGACCTGAAGGTCTAGTGGGCACAGCATCAGGGCAATCTTTCCAATGTCGTCCAGATCTCGGAGACGGCTGTGAGCCAATTGCAGTGGTGGCTAACGAACCAGGATTGGGTCAACCGCTGATCCCTCTCCCTTCCCTAACCAGAGTTCAAAGTGGTGACAGATGCGTCATTCCTGGGATGGGGCGGCCACATGGGAGAGGCGGAGATCAGAGGCCTCTGGTCTCCGGTGGAGTCCTAGCTCCACATCAACCTTCTGGAGCTTCAGGCGATACGTCTTGCACTGAAGGCATTCCTTCCTTCTGTCAAAGGAAGAGTACTGCAGGGGTTCACGGACAACACCATCGCCATGTGATACTGCATCAAACAGGGCGGGGTGGGGTCGTGGACCCTATGTCAAGAGGCTCTTTGCCTTTGGACATGGCTGGAACATCAGGGCATATCCCTGGTGGTAACATCTGGCGGATTCCCTGAACGCCAGGACGGACAAACTCAGCCACAGGTGCATGATGGATCACGAATTGCGTCTTCACTCGGAGGTGGTGCAACTTCTCTTTCAACAGTGGGGAGAGCCTTGGTTAGATCTGTTCACCCCCGATGAGAACGCGAATGTCATCAGTTCTGCGCTTTGAAGTTTCCATGGAGGCATTCGCTCGGCGACGGCTTTCGTCACGAGTGGAATTGTGGTCTTCTGTACGCCTTTCCGCCTGTACCACTTCTACCAGAGTGCTGAAGAAGATCAAGCGCAACCTGGCCCAAGTCATTCTTGTGGCTCTGGACAGGGCACGAAGAGTCTGTTACCCCGAGCTCTTGAGCATGGCCATCGATATTCTGATCAGACTGCCTCTTCTGGAGGATCTTCTGTCGTAGCAGGGGACGGTTCTCCACCTGAACCTGTCCAGCCTCCACCTCCTTGCGTGGAGATTGAGCGGTGGCAGTTGACAGCTTTTGACGTTCCTCCTGAAGTCCGTAACGTCATCTTGGCGGCCAGGTGTCCCTCCACTAAAACGGTATACGCCTGAAGATGGAACAAATTTGTGGCATGGTGAACAGCATAGGCTGTGGATCCCCTTTCTGCCCTCTTTCTGAGGTTCTCCTCTTCATTCTTTCTTTAGCCCAGCCGGGCTCTGCTCTGGGCACCCTTAGAGGCAATCTTTCGGACATTTCAGCCTTTCTTCGCCTTCCTGATCAGCCTTCTCTTTTCAAGCCCCCTATTGTTAACAGATTTCTGAAGGGCATTCCTCATCTCTTTCCTCCTTCTCTTTTCGTATGCCCCAGTGGGACTTGAATCTTGTGCTCACTTATCTTATGTGTGCTCCCTTTGAGCCACTACATAATTGTCCTCTTCGTCTTCTTACTTTGAAAACTGCTTTCCTGCTCGCCATCACTTCTGCTCGCAGGGTGAGTGAGCTTCAAGCTATTTCTTTTAAACCTCCCTTTCTTGCTGTCCATCTGGACAAAGTGGTCCTCTGTACTAGGACTTTTTTTCTGCCTAAGGTGGTTACCTCTTTCCACATAGGCCAGACCATCACTTTGCCCACCTTCTTCCCGCCTCTGCACCATTCCAAAGAGGAGAGAATCCACTGTCTGGACCCAAAATGTGCACTGTCCTTCTACCACACTAAAGGTTTCCGGTTGGACGATCAACTCTTTGTGGGTTATGTGGGCGCCAGGAAAGGTCGGGCTGTGCACAAATGGACCATCTCTAGATGGGTTGTCCTATGCATCAAGATTTGTTATTTCTTGGCGAAAAAAAACCCTCCAGCAGCCATTACTGCCTTGGGACTTGGAGTTTCGTTGGTTGACATCTGCCAGGCAGCCATGTGGGCATCCCTGCACACATTCACAAGACATTACTGCCTGGACAGCCAAGTCTGGAGAGATGGCTTTTTCAGCTGTTTTGTTCTCCAGGCCCTTCCTGGTGTGAACTTGGTTCGCAGACCCACCTCCGTGATTGGCATTTCTGGGGTATCTATTCTAAGGTAAGGAATCTATAACTACGGTCTCAATCAGATGAACAAGTTACTTACCTTTGGTAATGATATATCTGTAAAAGACATTAGTAGTTATAGATTCCTTACCGCCCACCCCTCCTTACCGTTCTGCAAACTGACTTCTAGGGATAGGGACGCCCTTACAGGGCCCTAGGTATGTGCACCAGTGGTCAGTATCTTTCATGGCTCTGCGCTTCTGGGGTGGATAGTTGTGTCAGAACTGACATCAGCGCGCAGGGGCGTGTCTGAATAGACACAGCAACATCATCCCGGCAACCACGACTCCGCCGACGAACTCGGAGTCGACCTACGCCACCCACCGACGCACTGGGGTGCTGCTAAGAAACAAATTCTCTGTGTCCAGTCTGACGCCTGGGGGTAGTTCTAAGGTAAGGAATCTATAACTACTTATGATTCTTACAGATACATCATTACCGAAGGTAAGTTACTTGTTCTACAAGATGGTATTGAAAGTCTGGGCCTCGTGAGTTATGGCAACTGGATATAAGCGAGTAAGTCTTCCAAAAAACTGTGAACAAATGTATTCGGCTGAAAAGTCGATCTGGAGGATAAAAGAACTCTAGCGAAGTGAGCACATGGGTGGTTGGTGCTAAACTAATTTGAGGCCCAAAAGAGCAGCCCTAATTCGAGGCAGGATACTGTGTCAACATCAAGAGGAAGTATATGGCATTGAGATTTAGCCTGCTTACCCCTTCGGATTATATACCCAAATGGCAGGTCGAGGGTAAACTGGACAGTAAGAGGTATCGACTATGCCATGAGTCAAAAGAAAAGTTAAACGTTATCTGCCTTTGCCCGAACCTACTTGGTCACCAAAGGACATTGTTGCAGAATGAATTAATCACCTTAGGAATAAGAACTTGTAGGTCAGCAATTATATTATAGAGTTGCTAAACCCGCAGAACTTCATGTTGAACTTTCGGCTGGTGCAGTACTTTAATTTTTTAAAGAACATGATAAGGGCAAAAGGTACATCCTGAACGGTATGATTGAACTATAAAAGTTAGGAATGGTGCAAATTGAATGCGTTGGTCTGCTGTCTGGGCTAAGAGGGCACACTATGTACAAGACTGGAGGAAGTTGGCGCCGTCTGTCCCGGCTGGATCCACCCTGCACATACTGGAGGTATTGCCATTGTTCGACTGCACTGTCCACTAAATTGCCAAACTCACCTATAGTTACACTTGGGGTGGCGCTGCCACTCTTTCAGCTTTGTTTTTATTTTTGAAAGGTCGCTAGGGGAGCCTTGTTTTTTGCTTGTTATGCATTGTTGGGCTGATTTCTGCACTTTATCACTCTAGTTTTAATTGTGTTAGCCCTTGTTTATGAAATTTAAAAGGGCAAAGGTTTATTGTGCAGGTTGGAGACTTGAACGGTCTTTGCATTTATTGCGGAGAACAATATTGACTTACTGCATAGTGCATTTTACTGTTTAATCCCATGTTAGTGTTGTGGTACAATATTTGAACGCTGCTGTATTACTTGGGGTAAGGTACCAGCCCCAGACATTAGGTCTCCTCCATTCAATAGAAGCTTTAAGGGGAACCCCTATTATGTATCACTTCAGCTTATTGTACTGATAAATTATTATTTTGGGTGTTTCTATGTTTATTTTTTTTAACTCATACACTTACTGCTTCACTCCCAAAGATCAGGGTGAGACATTAACCACATAACCACATATGTGCAAGCGGGTCGGACACGTCCCACACTAGAATTGAATCATACCAACATCCACAAATGATGGAAGCAGGTTGAGCAGAGGTTCTCAAATATTTCTCTTGCATGCCTGCTTTGGCTCCCACCAAAAGTAAGAGGGCTGGTCTTCATCCCTCTCCGCAACAACAATTCTCTTAGAATATTGGCAATAGGTCGTACGGAGGAAGAACTCAACATCCTTCCCCTCCCCAATGACTCCAATCACGTATAACCCAGACTTTCCACCAGACCTTCAGGAGCCTAGTGTTAAGGCATGGGAAACAGAGCATGCACACGCATTGGGGGAGTTGTTCATAAATGGGAGATTGATCACTAGAGAGAAGCTGATGGACTTTAACTTAGACAGGAGGGGCCATTATCGAATAATATAACTCGATTTGGTGGGCTTCCAGGAGTTGGCACAATCAGCGGGCAGGGAAAAAACTCCTTTAGAAGGCAGATTTACAAATAAAATTGTACACAAAGGCATCATCTAGCTCCAACGATCCCTATTGGATTTATATACAAAACCTAAACATAAATACATTACACAATGGGAACCATACCTGGGGAAAGACATCAGAGAGGGGGGGGCTAAAATGTGGTACAAAGCAGCGAAAGCCTCAAAGGGTAACATATAAGGAGAGTGCTTACAAAGTGTTGACTCGCTGGTATCTCTCCTCCACTTGCTTATGTGCTATGCCTGGGAGCTCAGAGCTCGGCTGGAAGGGCTCTGGAGAGATCGGTGCTCTTAAGCGCATGTGATGGTCTTGTATCCAGATTCAGGCATATTGAGTGGAGATTCTGACACATATTCACCAGATCACGGGTGCTCATTTGCCTCGCGACCCCATGGTGGGACTATTGTGTGACCCAGGTGACAACTCTGTATTCCTGTTAACAACACCAATTGGGAAGATCATCTTGCAGCTTTTAATATCAACAGGAAGGGTCCTAGCAGAGATCTGTAAACAACAGATAATACTGCCCTTACACCTAGGGTGGAGTAAGATATGGTCTAACTTAGTCATGGAGAAACGTATGTCTATCATTTATGACACACAGGCAACATTTTGGAACGCGTTTCAGACTTACATGGCAAGAAACCGAGCGCTGGATCCTCAAGCCACCCACCTACCCAAACCAATTCATACTGCAGACCTTCACACATCCACACCAGTGACCCCACATCCAGCATACAGTACAGACCTACAATCGGATACACATACTATGTGGGGATGAATGAACAGCATTGAGGGTTCACACGTTCTTTACAGCTGCATGAAACAAGATGTAATTGTGACTTAATTATTATTGTTTGAGATGGATTAACAAAAACATTTTGTATCAGACTTGTGGGGACCCAAACTTATAAATAAAGTGTTTTAAAAAAAAGTTAAAAGATTAACTAAACTTTTCTTTAAAACAATAATAGATTTCTTATTTTCTTCATATTTCTTTTAAAACAATAATCAAAACAAAACTTCAAAATAATCTTTGTTTTTTTTAAAAGGTCTTTCAGTTTCATGCTCTTTCTCTTCTACTGACACTAAGCTAGATATAACCATTCATGTGTTGCATACTTTTGTTTTTGGTGTTCTCTTTCTAGCTGGTCTTTTTACAACAGGTGATTCATTTCCACTATTTTAATAGTGTGATTCAGTTTCTTCAGAACTTTAATTGATTGGCTTCAGTCATTCTTCATTCTCTGATTGACAGTGTTTTCTTTTGCCGGTTCTTTTCAATTACGTATTTTCTTGTTTTCTTTCTTTCACCTGTTTCTCTACTCACAGATAAAATTGAACCCTGATTGATTTCGATTGCACAATTCACTGTGAACTGCTTTCTTCCTTAGGGGGTTCTTTTGACTTGAATTTTTAACTACCGTCTTTCTTTGCTTGGATCAGAGACTACTATTCTTGTTGCCACTCATTTCTTTGACACTGCATCAGCCTTTCACTCTGAGCCCTGCTTTGAAAATTGTCTAAATAATCACTGGTAGAGTTACCAGGTTCTTTATGAGAAAACTCACTTTCACTAGTCTTACCTTTCATAACTTCACTTTCTTCACCAGTTTCAAACTTTCCACCAGAACTTTCATCACCCCCATCCATAACGCAAACATAAGCTTGACTCAGTGAATCAATGTTTTTTTCACTACTTCTTCGTCCGTTGCCTTCATTCTTTTAGTGTGAGAAGCATGGATCAACTGCGGGAATCCTGCACACTTTACTGTAGTGTTAGTCTTCAGAATTACATGATGGGGTCCATTGCAGTGGTGTTCCAAACATTCCTTTCTGATGTGCTTCCGGACCACTATCCAGTCTTGTGGGTTCAGTACATGTCAGAATATGTCTTTTGTTGCTTCAGTTGCTACACTTAACCTGATCAGAGACAGATTTCACAATATCAATCAGACCTTTGCAGCAATCTAGCACAATATTATCAGTTATTGAAACTAACTCAATTGAAGCCAGTCTCATTGCTCTGCTCATGATGACCTCATGAGGTGATAAACCAGTCTTTTTGTCAGAGATACTTCTGATTCTCATTGAATCAAGAGGAAGTGTGTCAGGCCACTTTAAACCAGTTGAAGCACAGACTTTGATCAATTTGTTCTTGAGAGTTCCATTCATCCTCCAAACCACTCTGGAAAACTGAGGACAATAATTATGATGGGACATCTGATTGCCACAGAATGCAGTATAAATCATCCCCAAAACCACTGTTTTAAAGTGTGAGCCACAATCCATTTCAGTAGCTATTGGTGGTCCAAATATAAGTATTAGCTTAACAAGAGTTCGGCAACTGTAAGGCTATCTGATTTCTGGGTAGAGTATGCCTTGGCCCATTTAGAAAACAGACTGGCAAACAATCAAGATGTCTCTTAAGTGATTGCTACTTGGTATCTCTACAACATCAGCTTGGAGTCTTGTAAACAAGCCTTCTGATTTACCTATGTGATTCATTACGGTCATTGTTTTCTTTGCCTGATTATTTTTCTGACATGTTGGGCATCTGGAGCATACGTTTTTAGCAACATTACTCAAATTTTTAATTTTTCAGTATTTCCCAAATGTACAGACCATTGAATTCCTCCCTGAGTATGCCTGGTTGTAGAAATACCTTGCAATAGGATGTAATATAGCATCAAGAAGAATATAATTGTTTTCAAAAGTAACATACAAATATTGATGATTTTTCTTGTAACCCTATTTTTCCCATTTTCTTTTCTCATCTTGTCTAGCTTTTTCCTGAAGGTCTCTCACTTCCAGAACTTTGAACTGAATCTAAAAAGAAACAATTTACGATTTTTGCTCTCTGTATAGTATTTATTTTTGATTGGTCAGATTCAGGGGTCTGTTACAATGTCAGTTTAAAGCAGGCTTTCCAACCAAGATCGTTGGTTTCAATTCCGACCAGCTGATTACAATACAGCCGGTCGGAATCGAAACCAGACGGTCATTCCGGCTGGCTTCCGACGGGCTCCAGGAGCCCCCCGACCAGTCTGAAACTGGCCGTAATCCCATAGGAAGACGTTTACCCCTTCAGGATTACGATGCTCTTTTTCCCACGGGTTTTCCATGCCGGCCCTTTAGACATGAAAAGCCTGTCCGAAATCGATTTGGGAATCCCTAGCAGGGCCCCCTTTTCCTTGCGGCCTCCGGCTGTGGCCTTTAATCCCTGCACCTTGTGGCAGGCATCTTGAGGTGGCTGCCACGGGATGCAGAGATGAACACAATCTCCCATTTCTCTAGGGGAGCTTGTGTTACGGCCGGTTTATGGCCGTAACACAGGCTCCCATAGAGAAATGGAAGAATGTGACCGCACCATGTGCGGTCGCATTGTACTAGCGGTGTCGGGACCATCGACCGGAGGTCGGCCGGTTGATCCCGAGATCGCAACGGTGTTTGGCGGACTCAAGTAGGCCCGACATCGTTATCAAGTCCTCAGTGTCTTAGACCTCTGTTTCATCCTCCGGTGCACAAATTCTGGCTATTTAATCAGCATAAATATTCCCAAGAATAATCAAATCCTAACCAGCCTGATGGGCAATACACTTGACTACTGCAATGTCCTTCGGTTGCTGGATTGCTTTCAAAAGATCAAGTATATAGGGACTGCCAGTTACGGAAGCTCCAAAAGATGTCATAAAACCTCTCTCTGACCACATTGGGCCAAGTTCATTCACCACACCAAAAACCATGCTGGCTGTCTGTGTATATTTTCTCATTTAGATTTTTGGACAGGCAATAAGCTGTAGTCAGTGCAACCAACTCTGCCACCTGAGCTAAAGTTACATTTGTCAGAAACGATGCTTCAATAATTTCAGAAATGGAACATAGTGCATAGGCAGACTTCTGTGCTCCCTATTGGTCTCTACAACTGGAACCATCAACAAATACAGTCATATTAGCCATCTTTAAATGAGTTCTTTTTAAATATCTAATCCTGACTTGGTATATCATTCAGTAACCTCAACACAGTCGTGTTCATTCTCATTATTTTCATCCTCATTTTCCTCAGTGTCCTTGCCTTCTTAGCTTTTGTCTGGAATCTGAAGCAGTGTTGCTCGATTGAGCAAATTTAACCTTTTCAAATCAATGTTCTCTGCTGCAAGAATGACCTGGTTAAACAACTGTTAGTCATGTGCTGAGTCTTTGTACATGTTAATAGGATTTCAACCAAGTGTAGGATATATACAGTTAAGGTATGGGCCATCACTATTCCTTCACTTTGTTCAGTGGCAACACAAACAGATGCAGTTAACTTCAGAAAATCAGGAAGACTTACAGGTACTGGATCCAATACAGCTAGGAGGTGTATTATTGGCCTCATCATACCACCATGCTTCTGTGTGAGAATTGCTAATGCACATCCACATTTCTCGCGACTAAACAAAAAGAAGTTAGGTTGTATCCAGGCATTCCAAAAGCAGGTGCACTGCATAAATCTTTCAATATTCAAAATGCCTCGAACACTCTTCGTCAAATGGCACCAGATCTTTTTTGTCACTGTGAGTCAATCTTAATAAAGGTTTTGCAATCTAGGAAAAGTTGGAATCTACCCACTGACCACAGTAGCCAACAGTTCCCAGAAACATCCTCACATCCCTCAACCTCAGGCATTGGATCAACAACTGCGCCAAACCTTGCCCTGATCAAGAAGTCCTCGAACAGACGCACCGACAGAAAAGCCATATGGTTCACCGCCGACCTCCAGGCATCCAAGCAGGCCTGCCGTAGGCTCGAGAAGAAGTGGCACCACGAACAGACACCGGACAGCAACACAGCTTACAAGAGCACCATCCGCAGACACCACCAACTCATCCGATCCGCCAAAAGGACCGCCTTCAAAGAGCGCATTAACAACAACACCAATCCCAGCTCCAACTCCCAACGACATCCAGCCATCACAAGACCTCTGCGACTCCCTATCCACCTTCTTCCACCGCAAGATCGCAGACATCCATGACAGCTTCAGCAACCAGGCCCCCCCGACAGACACAGCCACCTCAGATGCACCGCCCCCCAGCCACATCAACCCCCTGCTCTCCTGGACCCACGTCAACGACGAAGACACCATCAAAATCATGCAAACCATCCACTCCGGCTCACCATCTGACCCCTGCCTGCACCACATCATCAACAAAGCAAGCTCCACCATCGCACCCCATCTCCGCAAGATCATCAACGGCTCCTTCGAGACCGCCACCTTCCCGGAGAGCTGGAAGCACGCCGAGATCAATGCCCTACTCAAGAAACCCAAGGCAGACCCCAAGGACCTCAAGAATTTCCGGCCCATCTCCCCGGCGAAAGTCATCGAGAAGATTGTCAACAGGCAATTGACCTCCTTCATCGAAAAGAACAACCTCCTGGACACGTCCCAATCTGGATTCCGCAGCAACCACAGCCCCGAAACAGCCCTCATCTCCACCACCGACAACATCAGGGCAATGCTGGACAATAGAGAAACCGCAGTCCTCATCCTCCTGGACCTCTCGGCCGCCTTCGACACCGTCTGCCACCACACTCTCCGCACATGCCTCCACAACGCAGGGATCCGCGACAAAGCACTGGACTGGACCACCTCCTTCCTCACCGGCAGAACCCAGAGTGTCCGCCTCCCGCCATTCCACTCTAAAGACACCAAGATCATCTGCGGCGTACCCCAAGGATCGTCCCTCAGCCTGACACTCTTCAAAATCTACATGGCACCGCTCACCAACATCGTTCGTTCGCACGACCTCAACATCATCTCATACGCCGACGACACCCAACTGATCCTCTCCCTCACCAAGGCCCCCACCACCGCCAAATCCAACCTCCATGAAGGAATGAAGGCCATCGCAGAATGGATGAAGAACACCCACCTGAAACTGAACTCAGACAAGATGGAGGTCCTCATCATCGGATCCACCCCCTCCGCCTGGAACGACTCATGGTGGCCAGCCGCACTGGGAGCTGCACCAACACCCACCGACCACGCACGCAACCTGGGAGTCATCCTGGATTCCACGTTGTCTATGACCCAGCAAGTAAACGCCGCCTCCTCCTCCTGCTTCAACACCCTCTGCAGGCTCCGCAAGATCTACAGATGGATCCCCACCGGAACCAGAAGGACGGTCACCCAGGCCCTCGTCAGCATTAGACTGGACTACGGCAACGCTCTCTACACAGGAACCTCAGCCAAACTCCAGAAACAACTACAACGCATACAGAAAGCCTCGGCACGCCTCATCCTCGACATCACAGTCCACCTGAAAGACCTACACTGGCTCCCCGTCAACAAGAGGATCACCTTCAAGCTCCTCACCCACGCTCACAAAGCACTCCACAACACCGGACCAGCGTACCTCAATGAACGACTCACCTTCTAGATCCATACCCGCCAGCTTTGCTCCGCTGACCTCGCTCTTGCCACCATCCCCCGCATCCGTCGAGCAACCACCCGCGGCACATCTTTCTCCCACCTCGCCGCAAAAACCTGGAACACCCTCCCCATCCACCTACGACAGACCCAAGACCGGCTGGCCTTCAGGAGACTCCTCAACACCTGGCTGTTCAAGCAGTAGCAGCACGATCCCCCCACTCCCCCCCCAGCGCCTTGAGACCCTCATGGGTAAGCAGTGCGCTCTACAAATGATTGATTGACTGATTGATCCGTCTGGGTGGTAAGAGGATTCATTTTCAAATTTCAGACGTGCGTTCCTTTAAGACTTTCCTTGTATCCTGTTCACTATGGTAGCAAGATAGATTACTTCCTTTTTACAATACTGATTCATTGTTAGAGAGACTTCATGACTACTGTCAGCTAAATGATTTAACAAAGCAATTGTGTCCAGTTTACAGTCCTCTTTTGTCTTTGATACAACCAATAAATCATCTATATACTAAAGTAGAACTAAGTTTCAAGGAAAATTAAGGTTTTTCTAGATCTTTGTTCAGAACGTGACTAAATATTGAATGTCTTTCAGTATAACCTTATGGGATCCTATACCATAGCAGAGCTTTATTTTAAAATTGAAACGCAAAAAGAAACTGGCTCTCCTCGTGTAGAGGAATTGAGAAAAACGCTTGGAATAAGTCAATGACTGTGTACCACTCTGCATCTGTAGGAATTTAAAACACAATTACTTCTGGATTTGCTACTAGTGGACAACATGGAATGACAATTTTATTTATCTTTCTGAGATCTTGAACAATGTGCGACTTTCCACTAGGTCTCTTTATCCTAATCACGGGAGAATTGCAGGGGCTACCAAGCACTTCTCTAAAAATGTCCTCCTGAAACATTTTCTCAATAACTAGTTTCATTCCTTCCTGATCTTCTCTTAAGAGTTTGTATTGTTCAATTCTGGGGAAAATGCCACCAGGTTTAATCCTAATTTTAACTGGCTCATCACTTTTATCAGTCATGTCTTTTTTCCAGAAAAATCCCACACCTCTTCTTTGACAGTATGTCTGAAATCCAGATGCTGGTCATCCTTTGTTAAAGCTGGGAACAATTGAACCCTTGAATCTTGGGATTTTATTTTAAACAGGGAGTTCTCATACTGTGTTTTAATCACAACACCATCCAGTGTGCAGTAAATCACACAATTTATTTTGCAAAGCAAGTCTCCACCTAACACGTTCACAGGATTTCAATCACACAAAATTAACTGGTGCTTGTTCTCCATTTGTCCTATTTTAACTGGGATGTCCGCTGTAACCTGATTAACAATTTGTTTATTACTAAACCCTACAATTTGGACTTCTGTTCCAGAGAGAGGTAGCTTTGGCACTTCCACAGAAGGAATTGTAGAACTGGTAGTCCTATATCAATCAAAAATGAAATGAGGTGACCCTTGACTTCACCATCAATGTATGAGCCACTTTGATCTACCTCCAGGCCTGATCCAAATAAGCAGTCCTCCTCTCTTCTCAGGCACCATCATTGTGGATTATTTCCTGAAGAAAACTGAGATGAATCATTATTCAAAATCAATGGATTATGTTGGTACCGTGTACTATATCGCATTTTGTTCTTGATATTTCACTGCAATTAATATCAGTACCAATCCCACCAAACTAATTTTCAAGGTGCTTAAGGATTTGACAGCCAGTAAAACTCCAATTACGAACATTTGCTCAGCTTCTCATTGTGAAGGCCTGGCAACCTTTTTTGTAGAAAAGGTGGAGGCCATTTACCGTTCGTGCCCTGCTCCATCTATATCTTTGGAGAAATTGGATTCTGGCCGGAAAACTACTCTATCTCTATGCTCTTTGCCTGAGCTCTCGATGGAGGAATTCAATAAAATCGCAATGAAAGTTAAATCAGGTTCTCCCATGGATCCTTTACGTCCTTTTCAATTTAGAGAATCTGCGACTTTCTGCTTCCCCCCATTACGAGATTTGGTTAATCTATCTTTGAGGTCTGGCTCTGTTCCTGACAGTTGAAAACAAGCATTGGTGATTCCCATAATAAAAAAACCTGCACTAGACCCTCAGAAATTTTAGAACTATCGCCCCATCTCCCTTCTTCCTTGGGTGGCAAAATTAGCCGAGGTTCATGTTAACACTACTCTCTGTAACTGTTAGAAATGAGGGGGCTCTGGTTGGCGCAGGTGTGTACCCTCAACAAGCAGGGACCCTTTACTTCTTGTCAGGGCGAAGGATGACTCCCCAGAATAACCCCTGCTCACCCTCTAGGTGCGTGGCGCGAGCAGTCTAGGCTAAGTCTCAGGCGTACACGGTTAAGCAAGTGCAATTATACATACAGTAAACCCCTTGCATGCACCACAAACGGACACCAATCAGGAAGTATAAAAATAAGCTTTTATGTAGATTCAGCAGATTCAATACTTCGTGCTGAGGCGGCGACCGGAAAGCACACGGCAGATGACAGGGAAATCAGAACGTTGCGGACCCTGGATCCGATGCGAGCTCGCGGTCGAGTTCGTAAGTACAGTACCTTGTTTCTTGACGCAAAGGCGGGTGCGGGATTTTTTTTCCCGGAATCGGCGTGGGTGAACTTGGACTGCGAGGCCCAGCAGCCCCTGACCTTCCTGCTGCCTGCCTCTTCCTTGCGACCCGCCCTTGGAGCCTTGGAGCCTACATTAACCCTCGCGGCCCCCGCATCGCGGGTGCCGCTATTTTCCCGGAATCGGCGTGGGTGAACTTGGACTGCGAGGCCCAGCAGCCCCTGACCTTCCTGCTGCCTGCCTCTTCCTTGCGACCCGCCCTTGGAGCCTTGGAGCCTACATTAACTCTCGCGGCCCCCGCATCGCGGGTGCCGCTATTTTCCCGGAATCGGCGTGGGTGAACTTGGACTGCGAGGCCCAGCAGCCCCTGACCTTCCTGCTGCCTGCCTCTTCCTTGCGACCCGCCCCCTACACATCCTCATAACACTGCTAACCTACTACCGCAGCGCGGAACGCAGCGCGGGCGAAGCCCGGGCCAAGGGCGGGCCCGTCTGAGCCCGTCAGAGACCGACTGAGGCCGGGACGGGCCACCCATCTTGGTTCTTCAGGTGAGCTGCGTATTTGCGAGTATTTGTCGCCAGGGAGTTGTTAGACTTGATCGTGTCGCTGGGCTTGGACGTCAAACAGCTATTCCCTTTTCAGGGTAACCTGCACTTTACTTACTAGTTCACGCATAATCTAATGGCCTCCGTTGGTATGAGGAAGGGCCGGAAGTCCCTTACCGGGTCTGGAGTAGTCGGAACCTTGGACAACTTTATATTTAGAGCTGCTTCAGTGCTGCAGAAAGAAATTGAACTTACCGAAAAAAGACTTTCTCTTGATTTAGTACATAACAAACGTTCTTCACTGGGTTACATTGCTTCAGCAAAGTCACCAGCAGCTACTAATGTATCTATTCCAGCTTCTGATATTAGTTCACCGCTGCTGAGTGAAACTGTTGCTGTAACGGCAAATAGCAATGCCTGTTCTGCTCCTGAACAAAGTGTTCCCCAGGGCTCTGATGTTACCATTTCCTCCACCCATGAAGGAACAACCAGATCTGGCCTACCTATTCGCTCCGATGCATCCTTGGCAAAGCAGTCTGAAAAGGTGGCGAAACGCAAGCGGGGTGACACAGTGCTGCCTAATAAAAGATCCAAAACTCAAAATCGGCAAAATACTGAACATTCTGAACCTATGCCCAATATTGATCCATCTGTTCGTACCACAGAGGCCTCGAAGGGCCTCGTACTTAACAATGACTATTGGCTTAGAATGGAACAGTTACTATCTGCGACCTGTCGCCCTATCTGTAACAGACTTGACTCCCTGGAAAATAGACTTACTAATTTGGAATCATTGTTTTCTGTATTGAACAGGGCCAAGGGGCTAGAGGCTGCTAGGGGAACTCGTGATAACATTGCAGAGTCCGCCTGGCCTGTTTCCAACCCGCCTAACGCACCGGAAGCTACGACAGAACACCTTACTATACAGAACAAAGCTCAGGCCACGGCTAATGAGCCCCATACTGTCCAGCACTCTCTCCCCCCATCTTTGCCTACAGGGAATCAAGGGACTGGGATATCCCCGGCTATCGGTAATGTGACAAAGGAACTAAGCGATCCTAAATGTAATGCACACATTTTGACAGGCTCTTTTTCTCCTTCGTTTTCACCTCCATTGAATCTCCCCCCTGAATCTGTCCCGTATGTGGTGGTTCTTGCTGGGGTCCCCCCTTTGAGCCATGGAACCAGAGAATCCCATTTTGATCTAAAGAACAAATGCATGCACTGGCTAAATTGCAATAAACCCCTCCCGAACCAGTGCACTAGCGAGATATTACTCGTAAGAAGGATCAGTTGGGTTGGTCGTAGATCTAAGGATATACCTGGCGACTGTGTAATAATTAATTTTAGGAATCCTAATACTGCTAGATACATCTGCACATATCAGCCGGGTACCCATTTTACACCCCACACAGCAATCAAAGCCCTCCCAGTTACCTATTTCTACCCGGGTCCCCAGAATCCCGGTATGGATGTTTGCACTAGGGGAAGGGTAGATAGTGTGAGAATAGGCAGGGTTGGCCAACCCCCCCTTTGCCCTATCCAAGTAACCCGCCTGTTCGACCGATTTACTTTACCCCCACTTGAAGTCCACCAGCACACTAATAGGTATAGTATCCTTGATCAAGTAGATTGACGCCCAAATGGCAGCGCCCTGCTCCCACCCATTGTTCTGGGGGGGCAGTCGGATCTGGGAAAATCGATAAACGGGCTTGGCCAAGAACCACCAAGTAGGTCATTTATCTTACTTCCACACACTAGTCCAGTTGATGATCAGTCTCCAGTTATAACCAATCTAAAGCCGAGCTTCTGCTTGCTCTCATGGAATGTGGCAGGTCTGAAGAACAAATTGTTCTGCGAAGAATGGGGCTCATTTATAGACAATTTTGACATCTGTCTAATGCAGGAGACGTGGGCCCTTGAAAATCTCCATAGGGCAGGTTTTGCATCCTTTAACATACTAGCAATAACCAGTGGCAAGGGTAGACCCTCTGGGGGCCTTAGTATCTGGGTGGGGCTTCACTTGGGTGTAACTGCTAGACAACTCGACACCCATTCAGATGACATTCAGTGTGTCCTGCTTGAGCTGCCTAATAACAACTCTTTGGCCCTTCTGAATGTCTACTCTAGACCCTCACAGGGCGGTCGGGAATCCACGGTCATTGAACAGCTCACCACATTTACTTCGTCCCTGGATCCCGGCTACTCTGTGATAGTGGGAGGTGACTTAAACTGCCAACACGAACCACTTAGTGTCTCGGCTCTTGATGATCCAACCGCTGAAAATGAAAACTGGAATATTCCCGACCCCCTGATTCCTATGGTTAAAGCCTGGACTCCCTTGGTCCTCCAAATCTCGGCTTTTGCTCTCTCATTTTCCTTGAGGGCATGCAATGGGAGATTCGACTCTGATAGACCTGGCCGAGCAACTTTCAATAGATCAGGGCACACCTCTATTCTAGACTATATCTTTATCCAAACTCGATCTTGGGATAAGGTTAAAGACTTCATTGTGATCGATCGCGAAGATAGCGACCACAATGCTTTGGTCGTAAAATTCAAACCTGGAAGTTGGGGTATTGGCAGCAGTAGCAATGACCCCGCAGTATCCCTATCTGCGCAACCCTTGATTCTGAGCAATAATGGTCGAAGGGTTAGATGGCCCCGTATTGCTACAAGCCAAAAATCAATTTCAGAGATTTATTGTCTCGCCTTACCCCATCTCATTGAAATGTCGGAGGTTGGCCATAAACGTACCACCATAGAACAGGCGACCGAACCTATAGAACAGGCGATTGAACCCACAGGCATTCACCTCCAGCTAGTGGGAAAACTGTTGGAAGTGTTTTGTTCGCAAGGGAACGCCAGGCTCCATCCGCCCAAAAGACAACTATGGTATTCCGCAGAGTGTCGGAAACTGAAGAGCGAATTGCTTACTGCTATTAAGGCCTCGGATAAAAGTAGGATCAAAATCTTGAGAGCAAGTTATAAACAAACTCTACAAAGGGCTAGAAAGGCATGGGAGGACGAGTTGTGGGAAGAGCTAAGGCTTACCTTGCTGGCTAAAGACTATAAGAGCTTTTGGTCCATTGTGGGCACGGGCAAGAAAGAATCCGGTCCCATCTCATTCCCAAATATATCGGCAGTGGCATGGGAAGCCCACTATGGGGGTCTCTATTCCAGCCCCAATGGCACTGTATCGTCCACATCCACTCTGTCTCACAGACCTGTATGTCAATCTGAAGCCTACTCGGAGATAACACTAAAGGAGGTGGAAACGGCCATACGCCTGCTAATCCCCGACAAAGCGCCGGGATTGGACAAAATCCCCGGTGACCTTTACCGCTCGGAACCAAAGATATGGGCTCCGTATCTTTGCATTCTATTTAACTCCATCCTGTTAGGTGCTGAACCGCCAGAGTCTTGGCTTGGAGCAGAAATAGTGCCGATATTCAAAAAAGGCTGCCCCTTACAACCTTCCAACTACAGGCCTATCAGCTTAATTGACACCACACAAAAGCTGTTCGGCCGCATAATTCTGGATAGACTACAGTCTTGGGAGTCAGACAATAACATCTTAAGCCCTTTGCAAGCTGGTTTTAGAGAGGGAATCTCCACTGTCGACCAGATCCTTCGACTTCAGATCATATATTGGAAGACCGTAAATTTAGAGGGTGGCAGCCTCTATCTCATCTTTGTTGACCTGAGGTCGGCATTTGACCTGGTACCACGAGAAAATCTGTGGAAGGTACTCCGGGCTCTCAATGTCCCAGAATATCTTGTGGACATTGTGAGTAGACTCCACAGGAACAATTTTGCCCAGGTCAGATGTGGAAAACATGGCGACCTGTCCTCCCGTTTCCCTGTTAACCGAGGAGTCCGACAAGGATGCGTGTTGGCACCCACGCTATTCTGTCTTTATATCAATGGGCTCATTAAACATCTGGAAGGGATCCGGGACACAGATGTGCCAAGACTTGCCACGGGCCTGGTGCCAGCGCTGATGTTCGCTGACGACACTCTGTTGTTGTCTCGAACATCAACTGGTATCCAGCGCATCTTGGACGGCTTTGTAGATTTTTGTGCGGAAAGAGGCCTTGAGATCAATTTAGCGAAAACTAAATTTATGATTCTCAATCCCCCCAAGCACACACGTCCAAACCCAGTTCTGAACGGTGTACATCTTGAGCGGGTGACAACGTTCAGTTATCTGGGGATCATGTTACAGGAAAATTTTGGATGGGGGGGCCAAATTGCCAACTCCGCCCTGAAACTTGCTCAAACTACGGGGGGAATTTCACAAGTATTCAGAGGCTTGGTCTCAAAACCGGTGGGACCAGCGATTGAAATTTATAGGACCCAAGTGAGAGCAGCGTCCATCTACGGGGCAGAATTGTGGGGTCACTCCAGAATCTGCAGCCTGACTAGGATCGAAAACTCCTTTATGAGGAGTCTGTTGGGTTTACCCCCCAGCACCCCGTTGATCCCCGTCAGGCTGGACTTTGGCCTAGTACCACTGGAACAAGTGGTAATGTTGCGCCCATTGGTATATTGGAAGCGGCTCTGGTCTAATGCAGAGTTAGCCTCTTACCGGGAGGAATTTCTGGGGGTCTGGCCTCAGTTAAGGAACAAGAACATCCCCTGGCTAAGTTTTGTCAAAGACTCATGTATTAAGATTGGCCTACCAGAATTATGGACCTCCCCGGAGGCTTCGTGCCTGGCCCTACCTAAAGCAAAACTGATCGCACAGGTCAAAAATTACAATCTCACGTGTCTACATGAACATTCTGAGTTGGGGAGGCTGACGATCGAGTTCCTCCAAATTAAAGACACCTACAGGAAGGAGGAATATCTAGACCTGGTCAGCCCACCTGCAGCCAGGAAGCTTTACTGTCAATTCAGATTGGGCTGTTTGCCACTCAGATCGTTTACCTCTAGGTGGGACTCAACTCATAATACATCTTGTCCAGCTTGCGGACACAGTATGGAGGACGAAAAACACGTTCTCTTTTTTTGTCCTACCTACTTTTCTCAAAGAAAACGCTGGGTTAAACCCATTTGTAATAACCTGGGCTTCAGAGAGTGTGAGTATGCACTGAGAGTCCTCAAACATGACACTCACCCCCCTATAGTTTTTGCAGTCTCCCGGTTTCTAAACGCAATGTGGCTAAAGCGTAGGCATTTTTTGTAGTTCTACACTAGGTTTCTTCTGATGACTGAACTTTTGTAATTTTTTTTTTTTTTTCCTTTTATAATTGTAATTGTGATTTTATGTCTTCATTTTAACTGTTATTTGTGATATTATATGTTGCTTTTATGGCCTTTGCTGCCGAAATAAAGACTATTAATGGAATGGTAGTCCTATATCAATCAAAAATGAAATGAGGTGACCCTTGACTTCACCATCAATGTATGAGCCACTTTGATCTACCTCCAGGCCTGATCCAAATAAGCAGTCCTCCTCTCTTCTCAGGCACCATCATTGTGGATTATTTCCTGAAGAAAACTGAGATGAATCATTATTCAAAATCAATGGATTATGTTGGTACCGTGTACTATATCGCATTTTGTTCTTGATATTTCACTGCAATTAATATCAGTACCAATCCCACCAAACTAATTTTCAAGGTGCTTAAGGATTTGACAGCCAGTAAAACTCCAATTACGAACATTTGCTCAGCTTCTCATTGTGAAGGCCTGGCAACCTTTTTTGTAGAAAAGGTGGAGGCCATTTACCGTTCGTGCCCTGCTCCATCTATATCTTTGGAGAAATTGGATTCTGGCCGGAAAACTACTCTATCTCTATGCTCTTTGCCTGAGCTCTCGATGGAGGAATTCAATAAAATCGCAATGAAAGTTAAATCAGGTTCTCCCATGGATCCTTTACGTCCTTTTCAATTTAGAGAATCTGCGACTTTCTGCTTCCCCCCATTACGAGATTTGGTTAATCTATCTTTGAGGTCTGGCTCTGTTCCTGACAGTTGAAAACAAGCATTGGTGATTCCCATAATAAAAAAACCTGCACTAGACCCTCAGAAATTTTAGAACTATCGCCCCATCTCCCTTCTTCCTTGGGTGGCAAAATTAGCCGAGGTTCATGTTAACACTACTCTCTGTAACTGTTAGAAATGAGGGGGCTCTGGTTGGCGCAGGTGTGTACCCTCAACAAGCAGGGACCCTTTACTTCTTGTCAGGGCGAAGGATGACTCCCCAGAATAACCCCTGCTCACCCTCTAGGTGCGTGGCGCGAGCAGTCTAGGCTAAGTCTCAGGCGTACACGGTTAAGCAAGTGCAATTATACATACAGTAAACCCCTTGCATGCACCACAAACGGACACCAATCAGGAAGTATAAAAATAAGCTTTTATGTAGATTCAGCAGATTCAATACAAGGCCCAGTAACGTTAAACTGATGGGGCCACAATTCTTAGGAGTACGGTAAAGGTCTCTTTGTTACGGAAAGTTCTTAGGCGGCCCAAGGTAACTGTGGGCCTCAGCGCACTTCGTGCTGAGGCGGCGACCCGAAAGCACACGGCAGATGACAGGGAAATCAGAACGTTGCGGACCCTGGATCCGATGCGAGCTCGCGGTCGAGTTCGTAAGTACAGTACCTTGTTTCTTGACGCAAAGGCGGGTGCGGGATTTCAGCGGCTCTTCGACAGAAGGGCGAGGCGGCATCCGAGGCTCCCACACTTCACGATGGGGGTCTGATCTTCAGGCTCACGACAAGAGCGGGGTGTTGCAGGTGGCGGGTGAACAAAGCGGGGCAGCCGGGCACGCAGATTACGTCCGTGCCTTCCGAGGCTTGGAGATGCTCACAACGCCGATTCCGGCGGGAGGGTGAAGGTGAACAGCGAGCCTCCAGCGAGCGAGGTGACAGGGGCAGCCCAGCACAGCGTAGGGGGAGCGGCTCCGATCGATCGAGGCTCTTCCCAAGGCGGGGGCGGCTAAGCAGTCCTGGTCACGGCTCAGGGAGGGACTGGGGCACGAGGGTCACAGCTCCGGCGAGGGAAAGGACACCACAGTCCAGCGGCAGGCGAGTGAAGATCAGGTAGAGCCCAATGGTCCTGGGGCTCAGTTCAGTGGGCAAGTTCGTTTCAGGCCCTTGGAGATCGTTTTGAAAAGCACAGGTCTTGAAAGTAAAAATAAAGCAAAGTCTTCAGCAACAGTTTCTCTTCTCCCCTTTGGCAGCAAGGTCACCACTGCAGGCCAATCCCCCAGGACAGGGACAGTCTTCCTCCTACAGCTTTCCCGGTGCCTCCTCCTCAGGCAGAGATTCTTCTTGGTCAAAAGCGGATCTAGTTTCTTAGGAGCAGGGCTCCTACATTTATACAGCAAATCTTTTGTTCTCCCCGGCCAGGGGGGCCCTTGCCTAGTCCAGTCCGGTTTCTGAGCACTTTTTTTTACGCGATGCAGGCTTCTTCTTTCAGAGTGCAGGGCAGAGTCATCCGACGCTCCACAGGGGGCGGAGCCGGCATTGAGGCTGCAGAGCACTGTCCTATTCAGAGCCTAGGAGTACTCCTCCCACCCATCTACCTGTCGATCGTCCTATTCATCACCAGGCTACCTAGCCCTGCCCCTCTGGGTTCCCCCAGCCCTGTCACTCACACCAGCCAGACATCAGATACACATCACGCAGAGGCGGGCTGAAATGTTTAGGCAAGCAAAGGCCAGCTTTCTAAAAGCGGCATTTGCAAACGCGGAATATTAAAATAAACCTTGGGAAAAGATGTACCTTATTATTCCGAGTTCAGGCATACTAAACTCGATCTTCTACCATGTTCCCTGGGTCGGCTAGGATCATAGGATGTAACAATCCCAGCCGCCCATACTGGCCTATGAGAACAGGGTAGCCTTACAGTAGTGAACAACAAGATGGTGGTAATTCACTACTAGGACATGCCACGCATCCAGGCTTGTCCTACCTTATGCTTACAACGCACCCTGCCTGTGGGCCTACCAGAGGGGTGACTAACATGAAGTTAAGGGAAGGTTTAGGGACCGGCAAGTGTGGGCACTTGCCAGTCAGCATGTCAGTACCAGACTGCACGAAGGTTCTGCGATGGCAGACCCTAGACATATTTTACCGGCCGCTTCTGTGGGTGGCACAACCAGTGCTGCAAGCCCACCAGCAGTGTTTGTATTCACATGCCCTGGCGCTCCTGGCGCACTTTACTGGGGTCTGACAGTAAACCAAACAATCCAATCATGGAATCCAACCAACATAGATAATTTACATAGGGAGCACTCGCACCGCGACACTGGTTGGCAGTGGCACAGCGCGCTGAGCGGCCAACACCATAAAAGCACATGAGGCACACCGACAAAAAGAGGAAGGGAGACTCACGCCAAGGTGCCAGGTCTAACACGTGTCACCTCCAGCTGAAAAGTGGGGAGAACTACCCTACCCCAGGGAGTTCCTCATCACTAAGGCGGAAAAATCTGGACAGACCGTCAGCATTGGCGTGATCTGTACCAGGGCGATGTTCCACCGTGAAATCCATACCCTGTAGGGAAATGGACCACCTCAACAGCTTTGGATTCTCACCCCTCATATGCATCAACCATCTGAGGGGCCTGTGGTCCGTCTGAACCCGGAAGTGAGACCCAAACAGGTAGGGTCTTAGCTTCTTCAGCGCCCAGACCACAGCAAATGCCTCACGCTCAATAGCACTCCACCTCTGTTCCCGTGGAAGTAACCTCCTGCTAAGAAAGGCTATGGGTTGATCTAGGCCCTCCTCATTAATCTGTGAAAGAACAGCCCCCACACCATGCTCTGAAGCGTCTGTCTGAACGATAAACTCTTTGGAGAAGTTGGGAGCCAAGAGCACGGGCGCCGTGCACATAGCAGTTTTCAGGGCCTCAAAAGCTTTTTGGCAGGTGTCAGTCCAAATCACTTTCCAGGGCTGCTTCTTCGAAGTCAGCGCTGTCAAGGGGGCAACCATGTTGCCATACCCCTTGACAAACCTCCTGTAGTACCCGGTGAGACCTAGGAAGGCTCTCACCTCTGTCTGGGTTTTGGGCGACTCCCAATTCAGGATGGTTTATATCTTGGGCTGAAGGGGTGCCACCTGGCCACTCCCAACTTGGTGCCCCAAGTACACCACGGAACCCTGCCCGATCTGGCATTTACTCGCCTTGATCGTGAGGCCTGCTTTGCGCAGCGCCATCAACACTTCCCAGAGGTGCCGCAGGTGTTCTTCCCAAGTGGAGCTGAACACCGGGATGTCATCCAGGTAGGCTGCACTGAACGAATCCAGCCCAGCCAACACCTGTTTGACCAATCTCTGAAAGGTGGCAGGGGCATTCTTCATCCCAAAGGGCATAACCCGGAACTGGTAGTGCCCATCTGGGGTGGTGCTGACCTCTCTTTGGCCCCCTCGGTCAAGGTGATCTGCCAATACCCAGACGTTAAATCAAACGTGCTGAGGTAGTGGGCAGCCCCTAGCCGATCTATGAGCTCATCAGCTCTGGGGATGGGGTGTGCGTCAGCCCTAGTGACTGAATTGAGTCCTCTGTAGTCCACACAGAACCGGAGTTCGGGTGTGGCTCCCGGCGCTGCAGCCTTTGGGACCAAGACCACTGGGCTGGCCCAAGGACTGCTGGAAGTCTCAATTACCCCGAGTGCAAACATCTTGGAGACCTCCTCCTTGATGCATGTCCTCACCCCGTCAGTCACCCTGTAGGCCTTGTGCCGTACAGGTGTACTATCCCCAGTGTCCACATCATGGACGCACCAATCAGTGACACCGGGAACCAGGGAAAACAGATCAGAAAATTGTCCCAGCAACTGGCGACAATCATTCTGTTGCTCAGGGGTCAGGGCGGAAGAGAGGATGACACCATCCACTGACCCATCTTGCTCCTTGGCTGACAGGAGGTCAGGAAGAGGTTCTGTCTCCTCTTCCATCCCAGCATCTGTTGCCAAGAGCATGCCCACTTGGGACCTCTCCAAGTGGGGCTTGAGGCGGTTGACATGTAGGACCCTTAAGGGGTTCCTAGGAGACTTCAGGTCTACCACGTAGGTAACAGGACTCGTGCGCTCCACCACCTCAAAGGGACCGGTCCACTTATCCTGGAGCGCACACGGCTCCACGGGGGCCAAGACCCATACCTTCTGTCCAGGCTGAAGCTCTACCAGAGTGGCATTCTGGTCGTACCACCGCTTCATCTCCTCCTGGCTGGCTTCCAGATTTGCCTCAGCAAGTTGCCTGAATCGCCTAGTCTGATTCCTGAAGGCCAGCATGTAGCTATATACATTCAGGGGAGGTTTACTGGGAGATTGCTCCCAGCCTTCCTTGACCAGACTTAGAGGTCCTCTGACTGGGTGACCATACAGAAGCTCAAAGGGACTGAACCCCAGAGACTTCTGTGGCACCTCACGGTAAGCGAAGAGAAGGCATGGTAAGAGGACGTCCCACTTACGCCTCATGGGTCCTTCTAGGCCCATTATCATGCCTTTGAGGGTTCGGTTGAATCTCTCAACCAACCCGTTTCCTTGGTGGTGGTAAGGTGTGGTGAACTTGTAGGTTACACCACACTCTTGCCAAAGGGATTTCATGTACTTGGACATGAAATTGGTACCTCGGTCAGACACCACCTCTAGAGGGAATCCCACTCGGGAGAAAATTCCCATCAGTGCACGTCCCACCACGGGGGCCGTCACTGTACTCAGAGGAATAGCTTCCGGGTACCGGGTGGCATCCACCAGGACCAGGATGAACCTATTGCCCATCGCTGTCCTGGGGTCCAGTGGCCCTACAATGTCAATCCCCACTCGCTGGAATGGGGTACTGACCACAGGGAATGGCTGGAGTGGAGCCTTCTGCTTCCTTCCACTCTTTCCACTTGCCTGGCAAGTCTGGCATGTCCTGCAGTGAGTATCTGAACTCTTGCGCATTTGAGGCCAATAAAAGTGGGTGACAAGCCTTTCAAAGGTCTTGTCCTGCCCCAAATGCCCTGGCAATGGCATAACGTGAGCCAGCCCCAGTAGGAAGGCTCTGAAGTCCTGGGGTACCACCAGCGCACGGCTGACCCAGGCTCAGCAACCTTAGGCTCTGTATATGGGAGCTCGTTCTCCTAGTAAATGAAATGTGATCCTGACTGATCACCTGCGGCCTGGTCTGCAGCCTGCTGCCGCATACCCACGAGAGAAGGGCACTCCTTCTGCGCCTTACAAAAGTCCTCCCTGGAGGGACCTCCTTCCTGCTGCCAATGGGTCAGCTCCGGCAGGTCTCCCAGTTCAGCTATCTGTTCCCCTGTAGGCTCCAGGGCATCCCCCTCAAGGTCTGCTTCCTCCTGGACCGTGGGAACTTCAGGGGCCGGCTTCCCGCGCCCCTTGCTCCTTCTCTCTGAGGCCGGTTCCTGGGCCTCCCTCTCAGGCTCCAGGACCTCTTGAGCACCTCTACTGGCTGCCATGGACCGTGTGGTGACACACGCCCAATCCGGCACACCCAACATCTCCAGGTGAGCACTCCGCTCCACGTTAGCCCAAGGTGAGCTCTCCAAATCGTTCCCTAACAAACAGTCTACAGGCATGGCTGGCCTCACAGCTACCTGAAGAGTACCTCCCCCCCCCCCCCCCCCCCCCCCCCCCCCCCCCCCCACTCAAAGGGAACCTGAGCCACCTTGCAGTGCCTCTCTGTGTTGTCAGCGGCAACAACGGGATAGAATGCATTGGGGACCACCTGCTCCTGAGACACCAGGTGACACCTGACAGCTGTCACACTGGCTCCTGTATCTCTGAGAGCTTCCACCCTATGGCCATTTATGGTCACCCACTGCCTGTACTTCTTAGTGTTCTCAGGCAGCTGGGTTGGAGGGACCACTTCACGGTCTCCTAGCGAGACAAGGGACATCTCTGCGGGACCCCACCCACCTTGGAAATCCCTCTCCTCCCCCAAGGCTACACTCGTCACCTGCCGGGGTGGAGCACCAGTGGGTGCTGGTTTACCAAACAATGGACACTTTACGTCAGAGACAAAATGCCCCAAATTGTTACACCTGTAACATCTTACGGGCCCCTTCTGAGCAGGAGGACCTGTCGGGGCCCCGGTCGGTTTCTGGGGTGGGGGAGGCTGAGAACCCTTCCCTTGGTTCCCTTGGGGACTACTTTGGGGCCTTTTTGGGAACTCCTTCTGTTTACCCCTGTCCCCCCCACTCTTCTGCTGGGGACCCTGCCCACCTTTGGCGGAGTCTCCCACGGGACCCTTGTGGACCCTGGTACTGACCCAGCGGTCCGCCTCCTCAGCAAGCTTCCTAGGGTTAGTCAGCCTACTATCTATCAGGTGCTGGCGTAGCTCAGGAAAACAATTACTGGACAAGTGCTCCCATGCCATTAAATCAAGAAGCCCTTGATAATTATTTACCTTACTACCCTTTACCCAACCATCCAGCGCTCTGCAAAAGAAAGTCACATACTCCACATACGTACTATTGGGAATCTTAGTGCAACCCCTGCCTCTGTCGATATAACTAAGGGGTCAACCCATACCTAGTCATCAATGCTTCCTTCATATGGGCATAAGAATTATGAACATCAGCAGGTAAATCTAACAGTGTGTCCCGCCCTTCAATCAGGAACCGTCCCCACAACCCCGCTCCCCAATCTCTCTCAGGGACCCGGTGGGAAGACATGGCTACCTCGTAGGCTCTGAACCACTGCCCGATGTCGTCATTCTTAAAGAACTCCTTCACTACATCCTTGGGAATATAAACTCTTGGTTCCGCCGGTACTGGCGGTGTGCTGCCACCAGAGGGGTTAAGCTCCAAACTTTTTGATTTCAGCTCCAGCTCCCTCAGCTTCATGTCATGCTCTAATTGTAGTTTCTTTTCTTCCATGGCTAATCTTTGTTTTTCCATATCCATCTGCCCATGAAGTCTTGCCATCTCCACTTCGTGTGCCCGGGTTGCTGCCCTGTCTGCCAACTCTTCTGGCGACAGGCCTCTGCCAAACTCATGGACACTTTCTGGTGGAACCATTTCCACCTGATTCTCTGGTGCCTTTGACTCATACCAGGCCCTCAGCGCCTTCACGAGTTGGGCCTTGTTTTTCAATCCAGTTTGGGCAATCCTGAACTTGGAGCAAAAACCTTTCAATTCTTCATTGGTATGATTCTGAAGTGCGTCTTCTTCCCAATCTATGTCCTCAAATCCAGAGATTATAGAGGCTGCCCTTCCGGCAGGGAGTGAACCAGGCATGGCTTTAACAACGGAGATTCTTGGCAAAACAAAAACAACTGCTAGTCTTGTGGCTGTGTTACTGGTCTGCTCTCACTACGTGGTGATCAGTGGTTCACTATACGCAAACCACAAATGCAAATCCGTAAATCCTCACCGCTGCCACCAATGTTAGAAATGAGGGGGCTCTGGTTGGCGCAGGTGTGTACCCTCAACAAGCAGGGACCCTTTACTTCTTGTCAGGGTGAAGGATGACTCCCCAGAATAACCCCTGCTCACCCTCTAGGTGCGTGGCGCGAGCAGTCTAGGCTAAGTCTCAGGCGTACACGGTTAAGCAAGTGCAATTATACATACAGTAAACCCCTTGCATGCACCACAAACGGACACCAATCAGGAAGTATAAAAATAAGCTTTTATGTAGATTCAGCAGATTCAATACAAGGCCCAGTATCGTTAAACTGATGGGGCCACAATTCTTAGGAGTACGGTAAAGTTCTCTTTGTTACGGAAAGTTCTTAGGCGGCCCAAGGTAACTGTGGGCCTCAGCGCACTTCGTGCTGAGGCGGCAACCGGGAAGCACACGGCAGATGACAGGGAAATCAGAACGTTGCGGACCCTGGATCCGATGCGAGCTCGCGGTCGAGTTCGTAAGTACAGTACCTTGTTTCTTGACGCAAAGGCGGGTGCGGGATTTCAGCAGCTCTTCGACAGAAGGGTGAGGCGGCGTCCGAGGCTCCCACACTTCACGATGGGGGTCTGATCTTCAGGCTCACGACAAGAGCGGGGTGTTGCAGGTGGCGGGTGAACAAAGCGGGGCAGCCGGGCACGCAGATTACGTCCGGGCCGTCCGAGGCTTGGAGATGCTCACAACGCCGATTCCGGTGGGAGGGTGAAGGTGCACAGCGAGCCTCCAGCGAGCGAGGTGACAGGGGCAGCCCAGCACAGCGTAGGGGGAGCGGTCCGATCGAGCGAGGCTCTTCCCAAGGCGGGGGTGGCTAAGCAGTCCTGGTCACGGCTCAGGGAGGGACTGGGGCACGAGGGTCACAGCTCCGGCGAGGGAAAGGACACCACAGTCCAGCGGCAGGCGAGTGAAGATCAGGTAGAGCCCAATGGTCCTGGGGCTCAGTTCAGGGGGCAAGTTCGTTTCAGGCCCTTGGAGATCGTTTTGAAAAGCACAGGTCTTGAAAGTAAAAATAAAGCAAAGTCTTCAGCAACAGTTTCTCTTCTCCCCTTTGGCAGCAAGGTCACCACTGCAGGCCAATCCCCCAGGACAGGGCCAGTCTTCCTCCTGCAGCTTTCCCGGTGCCTCCTCCTCAGGCAGAGATTCTTCTTGGTCAAAAGCGGATCTAGTTTCTTAGGAGCAGGGCTCCTACATTTATACAGCAAATCTTTTGTTCTCCCCGGCCAGGGGGGCCCTTGCCTAGTCCAGTCCGGTTTCTGAGCACTTTGTTTACGCGATGCAGGCTTCTTCTTTCAGAGTGCAGGGCAGAGTCATCCGACGCTCCACAGGGGGCGGAGCCGGCATTGAGGTGGCAGAGCACTGTCCTATTCAGAGCCTAGGAGTACTCCTCCCACCCATCTACCTGTCGATCGTCCTATTCATCACCAGGCTACCTAGCCCTGCCCCTCTGGGTTCCCCCAGCCCTGTCACTCACACCAGCCAGACATCAGATACACATCACGCAGAGGCGGGCTGAAATGTTTAGGCAAGCAAAGGCCAGCTTTCTAAAAGCAGCATTTGGAAACGCGGAATATTAAAATAAACCTTGGGAAAAGATGTACCTTATTATTCCGAGTTCAGGCATACTAAACTCGATCTTCTACCATGTTCCCTGGGTCGGCTAGGATCATAGGATGTAACAATCCCAGCCGCCCATACTGGCCTATGAGAACAGGGTAGCCTTACAGTAGTGAACAACAAGATGGCGGTAATTCACTACTAGGACATGCCACGCATCCAGGCTTGTCCTACCTTATGCTTACAACGCACCCTGCCCGTGGGCCTACCAGAGGGGTGACTAACATGAAGTTAAGGGAAGGTTTAGGGACCGGCAAGTGTGGGCACTTGCCAGTCAGCATGTCAGTACCAGACTGCATGCAGGTTCTGCGATGGCAGACCCTAGACATATTTTACTGGCCGCTTCTGTGGGTGGCACAACTAGTGCTGCAAGCCCACCAGCGGTGTTTGTATTCACATGCCCTGGCGCTCCTGGCGCACTTTACTGGGGTCTGACAGTAAACCAAACAATCCAATCATGGAATCCAACCAACATAGATAAATTACATAGGGAGCACTCGCACCGCGACACTGGTTGGCAGTGGCACAGCGCGCTGAGCGGCCACCACCATAAAAGCACATGAGGCACAGCGACAAAAAGAGGAAGGGAGACTCACGCCAAGGTGCCAGGTCTAACAGTAACTTTATTCACTCTGCTAATATTTTAGACCCTACCCAGAATGGCTTTCGACCTGGCCATAGTACCGAGACTGCGCTCCTTTCTATGGTTGAGCACCTACGAACATTGGCGGACTCAGGCCAAACGGCAGCCCTTGTGCTCTTAGACCTCAGTTCCGCGTTCGACACCGTCTCCCACGCAATTCTACTACAGCGTTTGGTTGAGGTTGGTGTCGAGCACGCGGCACTTGAATGGTTTTGATCGTTTCTATCTGGTCGTACCTTCAGAGTTGCTACCCCGCCTTATCAGTCGAAACCCCATTCCATCACTCAGGGTGTTCCGCAGGGGTCGGCCCTGAGCCCCACACTTTTTAATATCTATGTCCAGCCGCTGGCTGCGGTCGTCAAGCGTTGTAACCTGACCATGGTGTCTTATGCTGACGACGCTCAGCTAGCGGTTGCCATAAGTGGGGCTTCTGATATAGAGGCCACAAAGTTTCGTGAGGGAATCAGATCAGTGGTCTGTTGGTTGACTGAAAATTGTTTACAACTGAACGCTAAAAAAACGGAGGTGCTTATTATTGGTAAGCAGAGCCATCTTTGGGGCGATCGCTGGTGGCCTTCTGAGCTTGGCCCGACCCCTCTTCCGGTCTCTGAGGTAAAGAACTTAGGCATTTGGCTGGATTCCAAACTCAGCTTCGTTCCCCACACCAAGAAAATCGCTGCCATCTGCTTTGGTACTCTTCGTAGGCTTAGACCTACTTTCAAATGTTTTGATGCCCCTACCAGACAGCTTATTGTACAGGCTACTATTCTGTCTCGGTTGGATTACGCGAGTTCTCTCCTACTTGGTGTCAATCAGGCTGAAATCTGTAGACCCCAGCGTGTCCGAAATGCGGCCGCCAGGGCTTTGGTCGGCCTGCCGAGCTTTTGCTCGGCCCAAAAAAACATCTATGGACTTCATTGGCTTCCTGTATCCCAAAGGATCAAGTTTAAATCTCTTTGCCTCTCGTTCAAAATTTTGAAATACTCTTCTCAGATTTTGGAACATCTTATTGTGTCGTATGTACCTTCGCGTACTTTAAGATCTTCTGGGCTCCATTTGGTCTCAGTCCCACGTTTTAATAAGGTTAGGGCAGGTGGCCGCTCTTTTAGTGTGCTTGCCGCCAAGCTTTGGAATTCACTTCCTGTTCATATCCGGGCCTTAGATGACCTTCTGACTTTCAGGAAGGCCATTAAGACCTTCCTGTTTTCTGTGAATGCTTAGCCTTGTCTTTGCCTGCCCATTGGATTGCCTGTACGCCGATTTCTTGCTTTAAGCGCCGGGACGCCCCTTTGCTGGGGCAGCTGTGTGCTATACAAATCCGGCTAACATAACATAACATAACAATGGGGCGGAAGGCATCACCATGCAAAACTGTTTCTGATCAGGCACACCCTGCACAGAAGTTAATTTGAGTCGGGACCGTTGGCAAAGTATTTTTCTACATCTGAGGAACAAATGCATTCTGGATCCTATGTGAATTTTGTCTGCATTCTCGTTTTCAATGACCAATTTTCCCACACAAGTGCCAAGCAGTGTTTCTTTTTAACATCTCAATATTGGCATTCATTCCAAGATTGTTCATCATACCTTTCCCACCACCCTGTATTTGAATTAGTTCATTTCCCAGTCTCAGACCTTGTATCTAAATCATTCACTTCAGCATTTCCAGATTGGACATAACCCCTGTCTGAACCCATGAACTGATTCCGGGCACTTCTCTCAAATTGCTTTGTCTGGGCAACCATCTACTTTTCTTTGATTCTCTTCTGCTTCACATCAAACCAATCACTACTGTATTTACCCAGCTTCAAAATTTCATCTATACTCTTTGTTTGGCATCCCATTTCACTCTGTTTTGTGTGACTACTCAATTCAGGATGCAAACCTATAACGAAAGTAGAAATAAAACCACTGACACCATCCTTCTCAGGATGATCAACTCTGCTATGCCTTTTGGAAATATGCATGAGCCTCTCGTAATAAGAATGCACCAAATCTTTCAGTTACTGTGAAGTTCTCAAAATCTTTGCCCAATTAGTATTCTTTTCAGGCATCTTCTTCTTCGAGTGTTCAATCACCAATATGTTTTTCTTAGATACTTCTTCAGACAAAACATTATTAGGAGCAACTCCAGCTGGTTCTTCGGTTTGGCCAAGGAACAGCTGTTTTACATTTAGACCACAAATCACTAGGGATCACAATGTCAAATAATGAATTTAAATCAGTCCACAGCATCTGTGCAATTGTTGCCTGAACGTGAATGTGTTGTCGTCACACGCTGTGGTGTGCCTTTCGTTGGAGGGCGAGGTGCGGTTCCCGGCTCCTGGCCCGGCCGCTATTTGCGGCTTGCACCCCTTCGACTTTCAGCCCGAGGGCCTGTTTGCTGCAGGTTAGCCGGGCTGCAGGTTAGCCAGGCCAGCAAGGCCGCAGAGGAGCAGAGCAAAACAGGCAGGAGTGGTGCGGCAGAGTGGAGCTATGCCGCATCGGCATGCTGTGGCGTGTTGAGTAGGCCCAAGCTAGAGCCCGTCGGACCACCGGCTCTGTGGCCCCGTCACTTGTCTTTGCAACTACTGCCTCTTCTGCCCGCCAGCTGCTCCTTCAAAAATTAGTTGGCTCGTACGCTTCAGGACATCAGCTGTCCCAAACCAGGACCGGAACCAGGACCTGGACTGGGGACCAACACCTGAGCAGCCACTTCACGCTGAGGTTGGCTCTCATTGCGCCAGATTGCAGGTATGACCTCCTGCTGTGCGAAAGCGGGCAGAATTAGGTGGGTGTGGCTTGCACGCTATGAGGTGGCCAGTGCCAACCTGCTTTGCCTTGCCTTTTATCCAAGTGTGCTGTAGTTGTTGGGAGCAAGAGCACAGCTCCCACATCCGAGCCCAGTCCTCAAAAGTACCAGCATGAGCCTTTCATCTCTACCAGTAGCGGCTTGCCGAGGGTGTGCGGTGGAGCTGGGGAGGGGCAGGGTGTGGGGTAGTAAACTCCGGCATACGGAGGTATGGGGTTAAGTAAGTAAATAAATATATAAAACAATTTACATTGCGCGCGCTGCATCGCCGAGTTGCCCTAAGCACCTCCAGCTATCCCTGTGCTCTTGGAACATCAATGGTCTCCAGCAGAAATTACAATCCCCTGATTTAACAGCTTTCCTAAATGGCTATGACATCAAAGTCCTGCGGGAAACACGGGCTGAGCTGAGCTGTCCGATAAAGGGCTTCATTGGCATAAGAAGTCATTATTCAGAGAGCACAAGTATGGCAGATCAAAGGTGGTCTGTCCATATACACTTCAGTAAAACTTCAAGGGAATATCGATTCAATACCATTTCAAAAAAGCTGGCTGCAAGGAATCAAAATCAGCAACTGGAGATTATTGAACTCGGTTCTGCTGATTAACGTCTATATTAATCCAAAGGCAATGGAGAAGGGGTCAAAACTCAACCGGTTTATACTGACTTTGTGCAACTTAATCAGGGATTACTCCCTAGCCGACTGTATGATAACTGGGTTCTTTAACAGAAATCTTTTTCAGGATTATCATGAGGTCTCCGATAAGATTCCCCTATGGAGCACCCAGAACAATTCAGGCCAAGAGGCTTACCACGCTGCCCACTAGGTGAACTCCTGGTTTTCCAACTCAATACGGTGGGCTTTAAAGTACTGAGCGGTCAGTTCCCACAAGTTATAACACCAAACTGGACTAGAACCGATGGGAAAACTTGTTCCTATCTTGATTACACCATCTGTAACACGGAAATGCCATACTTGGTAGAAAGCTATTGTATTGTTTCACGAACTGAGAGGGATCATCGTCCTCAGATTATCATGATAATTTCAAACCTGTCTTATCACGCTTTGGCAAGTACTACATTTAAGGGAAATACACTGAGAGGTTATGTGACGTTACAACGCATGCCATTATCCCGCATGCCGGTGCAATGCCAAACTTTACCCCGACTTGCTGTCGGGGGAGTGCTGGAAGTTGGAATAGATTAATTTTCTATTCCAACTCCAGTGTGTGCAACAGTAGGGAAGGTGTTGGAGTTTAATCCAACACCTTCTAACCACTGCTACGCACCTTTTTCGTTGCAACGGCATGCGGGGGGAATGCATGCGTTGTAACGGTTTCTGTTTAAATGCTGTTTCCACACTGAGAACCTTAAGCAGCTTAAATGGAGCAACACCACTAGTGCAACATCAAGGCTGAATGCATAAAACCCACGACTGAAAGGGGCTCAGCTCAATGTCACCAATCACTGAATGGACAAACCTTGCCTCTTGGCTCCTCGTTAAATTTTCACGATCAGCTCGACCACACCGCAACACAAAGCCAGTCATTGTCTAGACAGTGATTTAGTGCTTAAAGATAGGCCTCAACAAGACCCCTAGAGGTGTTTGGAAGAACCCTGGGTAGAAGGAATTAATCAATATATTCTAGCATGTTCAGAAAAACGTTAGGCAGGCAAATCCAACTCCAGGAACTTCTGGTTCCTGTTGAAAGGGAAATGAATGGAGCCAACAGCTTCTGTTGTGCAAACATCACTGCATCGGAATGGGTATCCTTCCTTTCTAAGCCCTTCTGAGGGACCTGTGCGGCCTAAGCTCAAAAGCAACCGTCACCCTCACCTCACCTCAAGATTAAGATCGCCCATCTTGTTCCGCCATGGCTATGCCTCTTTTGATAAGCTGGCTGGACCATGTAATATCAAAAGCAAGGTCTGAAGGGGACCCTGGGCCTAACTGCCTCCCCTAGGACATTTTCCAACAGGACATTCCATTCTGGGCAGGTAGGCTTTCTTCACTCTTCGATTATTGCCTGAGGAGTTCAACAGTTCCAGAATATTGGTGTGGGGATATAATTCATCCCAGTCACAAAGAGGGCTCCAAACCAGATCCGAACAATTATAGACTATTTGCGTTTCTTGACAATGAAGCAAAATTTCATGCTAGTCTGCTCCTCAAGGATCTACGGTTATGGATGGAATCTAAGGGACTCATACCAATAAATCAAACAGGTTTTACAGCAAAATCCGGCACACTTTCCACCGTGCTAGCAATATCAATCTTGGTGGACAAGGCAACTTTTTTACACACCTTGCTGCACTGCTGTTTTGTTGCCTTTAGAGAGGCCTTTGGTCATGTTCAGGCACTTTGGTCCAAACTATCGAAATGGGAAATTCCCTCAAAACTCTTAGAGTCCATGATCCAGCTGCACTCCAATACCTGGATCCGCATTAAACTAGGTGATGGTTCCTGCATATCCATGAAAAACCCACCACGTGGGGCGTAAAGCAGGGATGCATGATAGCCTCTCTACTTTTGAACTTGTTTATCACCGACCTGTCGCAATCTCTGGATTCCATCAACGGTCATCCTCCTAAGTTAGGTGGGGAACGGATTAGTAATCTGTTATACACCAATGACCTTGCCTAACTCAGCTTTACAGGAGTAGGTCTATAATGTTTGCGAAATCAGCTATATTCTTACACCAACCAACAACAACTTGAATGTCAACCCCATTACCTGTGACTCAAATTAAGCCTTCACTAGGCGGTACCACCTTGGACTCACCAAACTATCATTCACCAAAAAATCCATGCCTGATCTCATTTCTGCCTGCTCCAGCAAAAATCCTACAGAAGCACATCAATCAGGAATTGGCCCAGTCCCTGACCGACCATGAACTCCTGGACCCTTCTCATTGCGGGTTTCGGAGGAATCACAGCACCAAATCAGCGCTCTTAGCTACCGCTGATTCCATTCATAGGCAAGTTAATCTGGGCGACGTGGCTATTCTGCTGTGGTTAGATTTGCCAGCGGCCTTTGACACCATATCTCCCTCTCTGTTGGTGCAAAGGCTGTGTCAGGCCGGGCTGAAGAATGTTGCCCTTGATTTGTTGGAGTCTTTCCTTGAGGAGAGGACTATTATGGTCAGTTTCGAGGATGTTGGAGCCAAACCCAGGGGTCCTCCCTCAGTCCTACATTATTTAACTTACATATATGTCAACCCACTGGCACAATTGCTATGTTCTTTTGGCTTCCAGGATTTGTCCTGTGCGATTGATACCCAGATCATTGTTTCTATCTCCGATGACTGGGAAGGGGTGGCTGGCAAGTTTAGGGCGTGCATGATGGAAATCCGTTGGTTGGATGATGGAGAACTGGCTCTAAATGAATGTGGAGAAAACTGAGATTGTGGTTTTTGGAATTTATAACTCAATTTATACCAACCGCTGGTGGCCAGAAACTTGGGATGCTTTTCCGGTTTCGGTGGCTTCTGCTAAGAATCTGGGTGTGATTTATGATAACAGCTTGACTTTTGACACCCAGGTCAAAAGAACGGTGAGCACGGCTTTTGGATTATTGAGTCCTTGAAGAAAATTCTGCCATTTCTTCTGAAAGAACCTAGGATGTCAGTAGTCATTACGTCACTCTTGACTTCTGTAATGCCCTTTATCTTAATGGCAGTCAGCATTCACTTAACAAGCTCTAAATCATCTAAAATGAAGAAACACAATTGGTATTGGGTGTGCCTAAACACAGTTCAGTCAGGGAAGGATTGAGAATTCTCCACTGGCTGCCAGTGCGGAAGCGTTTGTCTTTCAAAGCCCTTTGATTGGTTCACAAGGGTCTCCATCAGCAGGTTTTGACCTATATGAGGACTGCCTTTAATTGGTATGTCCCCAGTAGAATTTGAGATTGGCTGATTGTCACAAGGTGAGAATCCCTAGGTGTAGGAAAGTTAGGTGGAGGGTGTGAGTGTTTATAGTGGCAGCTGGCAGGCTGTGGAACTCCCAGCCAGAGCATATTAGGAGTTTAAACTCGTACCTGATCTTCCGTAGGCAGGTTAAACCATTGTTATTGTCGAATTAGCCCTCCATCAGTTTAGCATGGTTGTTTAGAGTTTCTCTTTTTAAAACCCCAGCCCCCAACAGTTTTTATCTGGATAAGCGCTTTGATGCCTCTTAGTTTAACACGCTATAGAAATTCTTTAGGATTGCAATTCATCTGTAGTAATCAATAGTAGTAACATTTGGAAGGAAAAAGTACCAGGGGGTGGCTAGATCTACAACGGTAATAGGATCACAGTGAAACACTCGTACAAGTACCTGGGGGTGCACATCAATACAATAGGATTCTTTGTAAGACACAGGAAGGAAGTTGAAGCAAAGGCCCTGGGTCTCAAGGTGACCATATTAAAATGATCCAAATTGCTACTGGGGCCAAGCCTCTCCCCTTGTTAGAAGTTATGAGGGTCAAAATCTCACCCTCATTGTCTTATTGCTGCAAAATATTACTGGGGTGAATGTATGACATTATTCTGCATTCTTTCCATCATTTGTTGTTTTTGCAATTGTCACCCCGAGTCGGAAGGGTATGCCCAGACATGGGTCCTGTGCTCTCCATGCCACTGGAGTCATGCAATCCTGGCTGATGATGAGAGAAACCCCCAAACCGGTCCTAGGGTGCTTGTTTTCAGTCCAGGGAGGACCTGGCAGTTCGGGCTGGACTGTTCCCATTGGGCGCAGGGTCAAGACTGAGTTGCATATGGATGGGTTTAAACTGGAATGGCATGGGGAGCAAAAAAACTATGGATTTAGGCCCAGATCTCTGTACTGGGGTGAATGTATGACATTGTTCTACATTCTGTCCATCAATTGTTGTTTTTGCATTTGTCACCCCGAGTGGGACAAGTATTTTCAGCCGTGGGTCCCGTGCTTTCCATGCCACTGGAGTCATGCTATCCTGGCTGATGAGGGGTAAAACCCCGAAACCGGTCCTAGGATGCTTGTTTCCAGTCCAGGGAGGACCTGGCCTGGCAGTTCGGTCTGGACTGATCCCATTGGGCGCAGGATCAAGACTGATTTGCATGTGGCTGGGTTCAAACTGGAATTGCATGGGGAGCAAAAAAAAATCGATGGATTTAGGCCCAGGTCCCTGTACAGGGGTGAATGTATGACATTGTTCTGCTTTCTGTCCATCAATTGTTGTTTTTGCATTTGTCAACCTGTGTGGGACGGGTATGCCTACACGTGGGTCCCGTGCTCTCCATGCCACTGGAGTCATGCTATCCTGGCTAATGAGGGGTGAAACCCCGAAACCGGTCCTAGGATGCTTGTTTCCAGTCCAAGGAGGACCTGGCCTCGCAGTTCGGGATGGACTGTTCCTATTGGGCGCAGGATCAGGACTGATTTGCATATGGCTGGGTTCAAACTACAATGGCATGGGGAGCAAAAAAACAATGGATTTGGGCCCAGATCTCTGTACTGGGGTGAATGTATGACATTGTTCTGCATTCTGTCCATCAATTGTTGTTTTTGCGTTTGTCACCCCGAGTGGGACAAGTATTTCCAGCCGTGGGTCCCGTGCTCTCCATGCCACTGGAGTCATGCTATCCTGGCTGATGAGGGGTGAAACCCCGAAACCGGTCCTAGGATGCTTGTTTCCAGTCAAGGGAGAACCTGGCCTGGCAGTTCGGGCTGGAGTGTTCCCATTGGGCGCAGGATCAAGACTGATTTGCATGTGGCTGGGTTCAAACTGGAATTGCATGGGGAGCAAAAAAAATCGATGGATTTAGGCCCAGATCCCTGTACAGGGGTGAATGTATGACATTGTTCTGCTTTCTGTCCATCAATTGTTGTTTTTGCATTTGTCAACCTGTGTGGGACGGGTATGCCTACACGTGGGTCCCGTGCTCTCCATGCCACTGGAGTCATGCTATCCTGGCTGATGAGGGCTGAAACCCCGAAACTGGTCCTAGGATGCTTGTTTTCAGTCCAGGGAGGACCTGGCTTGGCAGTTCGGGCTGGACTGTTCCCATTGGACGCAGGGTCCAAACTGATTTGCATATGGCTGGGTTCAAACTGGAATGGCATGGGGAGCAAAAACACTATGGATGTGGCCCAGATCTCTGTACTGGTGTGAATGTTTAACATTGTTCTGCATTCTGTCCATTAATTGTTGTTTTTGCATCTATCACCCAGAGTGGGGCGGGTATGCCCAGATGTGGGTCCCGTGCTCTCCATGCCACTGGAGTCATGCTATCCTGGCTAATGAGGGGTGAAACCCCGAACCGGTCCTAGGATGCTTGTTTCCAGTCAAGGGAGGACCTGGCCTTGCAGTTCGGGATGGACTGTTCCCATTGGGAGCAGGGTCAAGACTGATTTGCATATGGCTGGGTTCAAACTGGAATGGCATGGGAAGCAAAAAAACGATGGATTTAGGCCCAGATCTCTGTACTTGGGTGAATGTATGACATTGTTATGCATTCTCTCCATGAATTGTTGTTTTTGCAAAATATTACTTACCAAAAGCAGCAGCTTATTAACCCTTTGCGTGCGTTCGTCGGCCAACGGCCGTCGCAAGCACTACCTCTGTAGTGCTGTGTACGTCCGTTGGCCGACGCGGCCTCGCCCACTCCGCTAAACGGCCGCTCCGCCGCGGTAAAAGGGTTAAATAAACTCACCATAAAGATATACAAAAGCGTCCTTCGCTTGCCAAGGTCCTCATCTGCGGTCTAGATCAGGCTGGAACTGGGCCTCCCTGATCAGCGGGCGGTCTGTGCCTGTGCCTATCTTATTATGTGTCATAAACTGCAGGTAGACTGGGGTTGTTGCTTAGAAGTACTGTTATGGGCCAAATTCAGAGCCAGCCGCCCTACCCAAGCCCATCATCAGTTCCATGAATCAGCATCTCCTGAATCTGAACATTCTTTGGGCAACCAATATGAGCCAACACGTCTAAGCTGGGACTCAACAAAAGCATCCGTCTCTTGTCATACCATTTTGACAAGGCCATCTTAGCAAAGCGCAGTCATGCCTGGGTGGTCATTAATACCTACCAGTCTCTAAACCCCTCATCCTATCTTGCTTGCACGTACTACTACCATCTGAAGGCAAGATTTATGGCTCCGAGGTTTAAAAAAGTGGTAGTTTCTGAACCAGCTCACCAGTTAGCTTCCACTCCTGAAAGAAACAATCTGCAGAGGTTTTTGGCAGTGTGCAGTGTGAACAAAACTTGAGGGTTCACCCCTGCAAGGTACATAGAGTTCCCCCCCGTCCGGACTCAGTCAGGAGCTCTCAGGCCAGTGTACTGTGCTGAGAGGGCCCCCTGGGGCTTGGGCCCACCGCACCATGGGGCTGCAGGGCCCTATGTTACGCCACTGGCAGTGTGAGGAATCTCTTGATCATGTTGTGTGCCTCTGTCCCACATTGCTGGAGGTGCGTAAAATCAGGCTAAGGCGAGAATGGAATAAACTGAGAGTTCTCTTGTGTTAAAAGGCTATCATCGCCTTAGTCAGTCCAGACAACACCACCTTATATTTCCTGCCTACCAAATTCGTCTCCCTTTCACTCAGCAGATTCAATTGCTCAGAGGTGCTACTGGGGAATTCTGTCTCTATCCCCGTCACACCTCAGTTAGGTGGGACTCCAGGCGAGTTGAGCCACATATCTACCCCACCCTCTTCCTTTTACACTGAGGGTTAGCTTTTTCCCTTCCTCTGTCATGAGTTACTGCTTTCTTTCTCACTGGCTGCTGTCAGTTCTCTCCTATACAAAGTCAGATTGGTACATATCAAACTTTGTGTGTCTCAGTATGGGTCTGTGTTTTTATGGTTACGCAATGCTTTCAGAGGGCACACTCATTGAATATCCCGCTGCCATTATTACTGTTAAGCTGTAAGAAGGTTCATCCCACATTAAGTGTGGCTGACATTCATCAAACTTTGTGTGTTGTTTTTAACATCTGTCAGTAATTTTATTGTTACGCTGTTTGGTCAGGTGGCGCTCTCAATGAATAACTTGCTGCTACTATTCATTGGACCAGCAATTTATGCGATAGTTTCCCCAAACTGAAGCTCAGTTTTTACTTCTTGACCTGTGTGTTTCTAAATTGTGTTAAATGGCCCTTGTGTAGTTTTATCAGTTGGACTGTACCCCTCATCCAATGAATGTATGTTCTCACCTGCTTTGATACCAGCAGCTAGACATGGGTCAGGTCAGTCTGCTTTGATCACCCCTCAACTGAGGATTGTCCCATTTATCAGTATTTGTACTCAAACTCATCTTCCTCATCATGTCAATACTACTCAATTGGGTGTTTTTTTACACTAGCACTTTGTTCTAGTTGGTCAACATGAAACAATACCAATTTGACTGTTTTTAGATTATTAGGATTTCATAAACTATGTATGTTTTCATTATGATTGAAGATATTTTGTGTTTTTGTATGTGTTTTTCAAAATTGTAATGGTTTTAAAAACCATACAATAAAATCCTTATTATCCACTGCTAAATAATTGTCAACCTATGTTCTTTTTCCATTTCTCAGATTTCTCTCTTAGTTTTGGAAAATTAGTAGTAAGAGCATAAAGATCAGCTCTTGTCCATGGCACATGCACTCTATTTCCCTCCTTGTACTTCTCTTAATGGAAATTCCATAAGGGTCCCTGCTCCTTCTTCCGAATCACTAACTGATCCGTTCGCCTCGCTCTTTGGTTCTTTCACTTTCATTTTCCTTGCATGTGCTTTCTTCCATCTTTCTCCGTATTTCTTTCCATCTCTCCAGTTCTTTGTCTTCTCAATTAAATCTTTAATGTGAGCTCTCAAAGTCATTAAACTAAATTATTTTATTTTATGTGTCAAATCCATTTTGTAGTTTTTCCACACATTAGTCATCTTAATGGTGTCTACCTTACACTCATAAGATAACTCCTCTAAATTATCATGTGCGTGATTTGCACATCTAGCTGCTTCTTTGATTAAGTACCTCATTTCATCAATATATATGACAATAGTCTGTTCAAATCAATTGTCACGTGTAACATTTCTCCAAATTCATTTTTCAAAAGACCAACATTAATAGGTTATTGTTTAGGAGTTTCTTGCACAACTGTACTAATAGGTGTCTCACTTTGAGTTTGAGAAATAACAGGTGTATCTCCGCTAGTACGTGGCATTTTTGTCATTGCAGCCTCAGGTGGGGCACTGTCTACCACAATGGTAAGTGAGGTTTGCATCTGCACTGCTGTACTATGTCCCACTGCACCCCTGTCAGGTATCCTAAAAGAACCAGTATCAGTTCCCTATGCCTGTCAATATATGGAGGAGGTCTGGAATTCAAAAGATCACCAATAAAGGTATCCTCCTCACCTGTATATTGGTTCTGTTTTTTCGTCCTTAGTATTATTTTTATCACTGTTTTCTCAAACTATTTCTGGGAAAACTGTCACAGCCTCCTCTGTATCTTCCCTTCAACATATCTCCTGCTAATCCCATTTGCTTTCCAACCACTATCTAAATGAGCCCTTGACTTGCTTTAGCATTTTCTTCCTTTCCTTCTCTGTGACCATTGAATCCCATTTCTTCAGTGGCACAAAATATGTGGGTCTAGGTAACAGCTTTCTCTCATTTATTGTTTGTCTCAGGAGCTTTTTAATGTTAAAAGTACTTTCTAAAGGACTGTAAATCTTTATCAGAAGCAGTATAGTGATGCCATTCAGAAATCCAGGTACACGTATAGAATGCAATGTCCATCACCATTTCATATGCAGTATTTCCCTCAACAGGTATTTTCTGACCCTCTGTAGAAGGTACAAAAGAAATATAAGGCTTTTGCTATATAGCACCCATTAGTTTGGTTCAAAATGATCTAAAAATCACACAAAACATCTTAACGAACAACAACCAATACCAGGGCAGCTGTGTTAAAGGGTGACCTATCACTTTTCCGATCTGTCAACAGTCAGCCATTGACAGCACAGATTTGTTGTGAGGTCTCACTAATCTAAACTTGACTTCCAGGCCAACTAACCAATCAGAGCGCAAATTATCTCTTGTCTGCTCAACCTAAATAAGAAGCAAGTCAGCAAGTTATGGTAAGGCAAATCTCTCAAGCAACAGTAACAAGAGCAACAAAAACAGCACCCTTTACTGTATTATTTAAAGTCACAATTCACACTAGGTAGACCCCCGTCCAGCAGCAATCCACCTTGATTAAACTACTTTGCTGCTGTGCACTTAGGAGCAAAGTAATCCAACCTGTATTAAACATACAACCCTAAAAAAGGAAAACTCAGTAATTAAAAAACCTCTCTCTATGTATGCGGTGCCTCGTACTGCACATTACCATATGCAGACAAGTAAATCGCAATATCTCGATCTTGGATTTCAACACATCTGATAACCAAACAAACAAATAATAAAACAAAATTCTAAATCATGCATCAACACAACAGTGATCCAACCATCAATCAACCCCAGAATCAAGATCGTATAACCAAACACTTTACATACAAATTAGCAATCCATTTCACAAACTTGAAACCTCCATACTACATCACAAACACCCCAAATCTTCTGCAACTTAAAGAATCATTCTGCCCTATTCAAACTGTATCCTAAAATTTGCTACCCAAAATATATTCCTTATTAAGGGCCAGATGTACGATCATTGAATTTTGTGACTAGCAAATTGCGACAAATTGCGAGTCGCAATTTGCGAGTCGCAAAATTCAATGTACATTGCAATTCCCAATGGGGTCGCAAATTGCATGCCTCATGAATATTAATGAGGCTGCCACAATTTGCAACCCCATTGGGAATGGCTAGCACTCCCAGGGATGGTGACCTGCTGGGGTCAGCAGACCACCATTTCTGGGACGGCTTTATCAATAAAGCAGTTGTTTTATTTAAATGCAGGCCGTTTCCCTTAAACGAAAACGGGATGCATTTAAAAAGTGAAAATTTTATTTTTCTGTTTCAGTTTTTAAGGGCGAAGGCAGTGGTCACTGGGACCACTGCCTGCTCTTGAAAAATAGCTGTGCACCCATTCACAAAGGGGAAGGGGTCCCCTGGGGACTCCTTTACATTTGCAAATGGTTTACCACTTACTTGAAGTAAACACTCATATATGGCATTTGCACTCGCTATTAGGTTGGGACGCCCTTGGCATGTCCCTTCCTAATAGTGAGTCGCTAACCCTATTTAGCAAATCGATAATAGATTAGCGACTCGCAAAATAGGGTTAGTACATTGTGCATCTGTTTATTGCAGTCGCAAACGGGACAAATGCCCCTTTGCGACCACAAAAAACGGTTGTACATCTGGCCCTTAGTTCTTTACTATTTACTGGTTTGTAGATGGTGTTGAACCTCAATTTCATGAGGTTATTTGTTGCCGCATTGAGACACCACCCCATCCCCCGGCATCAATTTAGTGGCGTGAAACCATTCAGATAATTTTAGGACCACACAATATTTGAGTTCAAGATCAATGAAAGGATGAAGGGTTTTGTTACAAAAATTTAAAAATTAAGGAATACAGGGTCAACGCCATGGAGACGCTCAGTTACAAAATTATACAAGAAGTCCCAACTGAACAGCAAAATTAGAAAGATATCAGACAGCATCCTTAGTAGCATTAAGGGAAGCTCAACATATCTGCCTCTCCACACCGGGAACTTACTGATTGAAGTGCTATGCGTGATGAAGTATCTATTGGATTAGCCTACTAGTCCAAAGGATTGGAACTTTCAAAATACTTTTGCCACATGAACCTGTACTGTTGTTTTTTCTTTCTTAACGTGTATAGTTTCTAGACATGCCAACGTATTGTGTGGATAGCTCCTTCTTGATATCTGTCAAATTACTGCGTTGCATAATCTGCATTAGGAGAACAATGTATCTACTTGTCTTGTTTTTTTTTTTGTATACTCTACTGAAAAATGCAATAAAAACAAAATCTACCTCTCCTCCCAAAAAATTAAGGGGTTCTTATACACAATTGTTGCACAACAAATTAGGAAAAGTGCTAAATCACTGGTGTGAGCAAAAGTATCTATCACTAACTTAGCAAATCAGAAGACAAAGAAAATTGAATATCATCACCTTAACACATAAGTACTAACCCAGTTTTAGGGAAAGATCTTTCAGCACCCTCTATTCTGATGTAAAGGGTAGGAGTTCTAACTAATATGAAACATTAAACAACAAGTCTTTAAGTGAATCGATCCAATGAAGAAACAATTAATCTAGATACTTGTTGCAATTTTACATGCGAACCGTAGCAAGTTAATAAACACATTTCTTTACATCATACAAAACACGTTTCAGTTGCAATTATGTCAACTCAGTCCATGTATGAGAACTCAAGTATAAAAATCATTGTAATCAACATTATTAATACACAAAATAGAAACCCCAGAAAACGATTTAACTCTAGTGCATAGAAGATGTACCAAAAGAATATTTGCCACAGCTTCCCTGGCTCTTTTTAAGTTACATAATGTGCTTGTAACATATTTTGAAGTACTGCGACATGATCGAGGGTGGAGACCTGTAAACCTCAGAGCGGACATCTAGCTGAGGTTCATAGCTCTCGTGAGCTGCTTTCTCTGGACTCAAGCGCAAAATACCTATCTCTATCCCTAAAAAGGACAGCACATCAAAACACCTTGCTAGATCATTTGGTGTCACCTTCTGTGGCAAGGAGTGTATGATATGTGCAAAAAGACAATAGCTATTTGTATGTTGAATAATATAGTCAGAGGAACTAATGAAATCTTTTCAATGGTCTCCAAGTACTTGCAAATCCTCTGCTGCACCAAAGTAATACCGTTGTTCCACTGCTGTTCCAAAACAGGCTCAAAATAGGGGTGTTCTTTAATGGACCACATCAGTTTTGAATTTTAAGTAGCGCTTAACAAACCCCTACCCTCAAACAAAAATGAGTTATATTACAGGATTCGCAGTACTGGTTTTGGAGTCACCGAAGGAACTGCTGCTTTCTTGATCTCACAAGAGTGCCACAGCAATGTAGCATTATTTCTGTTGGTACTGTGGAGGATCCAGATAGCCAAAGAAAAAGGAAAGGTCCTATCTGATTCTTTGAACAATTCACACTTTCTGAAATACAAGCCCGTGGCCTCTAGAGGCAAGGAGCCCACCCTTTTGGAGAACACTAATTTGAATTTGAACATACAGTAAAAGAGGAAAGCTTGTAATACCTCTAAATATGACTGGACAGCAAGGAGAGAGGCAGCAAACAGTAGAATCAAGCCAAAGGCAGCTAACTGCTGTTTTACATCAAGTAGATGAAGTTGTGGAAATTGCAATACTTCAGGGGGTGTTGCTGGGGATTCTTTAGTGTGGAAATGCTTCACACACTGCACAGGGGAGAAACAATCAATGCCGAAAAGTGAAGTGCAGTTGTTCAACATAGGCCTTCAGTTCAGACATTTGGGGATTTACTCCTTTGACACCAGTGGTATGATTAAACATCTAAGTGCTATACATCCTAGTGAGTACTCACAATTGGAATTGTGAAAATAGCAACAAGAGGATGAGGAAGTAATGCCAGAGAAAGCCTTTCAAACTGCACTGGAGCAAGATGATGCAAGATTGCAAACGTTCAGTACGTGCTTCAATAAATGCAACATAATTATTTGCTCTGGAGAGAAATATTTCAAGATCATGAACCAGCATCTCAAAACATATCACTAAGATTTGTTTTTGCAATTTTAAAGAAGGAAAAAACTGAAAAAGTTTCACAAAATAGTTTGAAAAAAGTTTTAGAATAAGTTGAAAAATTAAAATAAAATAACATAAAAGGGGAAAAAATATAAAGGGTTTCTTTATTAGAAACTTAAAAACAGTCAAACAATTGAAAGAAATATTATGAGACTATCCAGCCACAGTCGGCTGAGTGTAGGGTCTGACCAGACATAAACCTCTGCTGCACACAACCAACGTCCGTGCATGAGGGGCAGTGATGGGGAAACAGGAGGTAAAATGGGGTTTTGCCTTGGAACCTTTGTGGATCCTTTAAATTATAAAAATTAAATTAAATAAAAAGCAAAATACTTTTATAAATTAATATTGGATCTGGAAAATGCCTTTGCGTTCATGATTTATTTGTCCAGATTTTTCAACATTTGGTTGAAGAACATGTGCAGGGGTGGATTTCAACTCTGGCGGGTGGGTATTACCTGCAGCCCATCCCTGCTGTGCATGGCCTGAAACTGTGTACAGTAGGGTTTGTCTGAAGGCCAGGCTCTATGGCCAACCTCTGCTGTGGAGGGCCAAAGTCTGCATGCAGTGATTATTGACCCATTGTGGTGGGTTCAGCAAAGGGACTGACTGGCTCATGCCAGACCCTGTGGCTAACCCCTGCTCTGCGCAGTCAAAGACTGTGCATAGAAGCAGTTGACCACCAGTGCTGGGCTGGTCTCAGGGCCAGACTGGAGGTGAGCAATGCCGGATGGGAGAACATCAAGAGTTAACCTTATAGTGCCCATGATTTTTTTTTGACTGTGTGACATATGCTTAGGGATACATTTAATTTTTTTCATTTTTCCCTATTTTTTTAAAGTTGAAAGTTAGAAGGTTTTAAAACAGCTTGCTGATACATGTTTAAATCCATTTAATGTTTAAAATCTAGTTTTTAATGTTTCTTTGTTCCCTTAAAATATATAGAAAATGCTAGGCAAATGTCTTTTTAGAAGCATTATTGTTGTGTTGTACTTGGTGAACTTATTCTCTCTGTTTTAAAGTTCTACAGCATTTCTGCATGTTGGTACAGGTATTCAGTGTTTAAGATTTTAGTGAAGATACCCCTGATGAAGAGCTAATGTCACTTAGGGATGGCAAAACTACTTGTTTGAGGTCAGGTTAGGTCTACACTGGGTTTTTATGTATATCACTTAATTACTCTCATACTAATTGCTCTCCTCATGAGATTCTGTTCTTTCAACTTTTCTTCCTTAGTAAACAGCACCTAAGCATCCCAGTGCAATATGAGGATATGCAAAAATTGGTGGAAGCAGTACTCAAAAGATGCAATGACCTTTCTTTACCAGCAGCCAAACACAGTTCGATGGTGAGTCACTAAGTATATCCAATAAGTATATCCCAACTTTTAGTTGGTGAAATTACAATGTGAGTTGAATATATTGAAAGTTCTGTCTTCATCAGATCTACTTTTGAGAATGATACATGTGACAGCTGATATTTTTATTGTCCATCAACAGATTTTCTTCATGCTAGAACTTTAGAACAAACTCACAGACAGTGGGGATCCCGTAATGCAATACTAGGAGCTATGTAAATAAATTAAACATTTTCTTACTAGTTTTCTTTTTTGTATTCTGAGTCTGCAAGTAGAAAGCAGGGTGTATGTCAGTTTCAAATTGAATGTCATGGAACCAACACAAGGGACTTTAATTACAGTTTGGTGGACAGGGTAGTCAATCGCAAATGCAATGACACTCGGTTTAGAGTCAGTCACTGCCAGGAAAAACCTGGTGGTGAGGGACCCAAAATAAACAAATGACCCCTGAAGCCTAAAATAAAACTCCCAGGGTGTGGTGGCTTTTCAATAACAATCTCACAGTTTGGGAGTTTGCATTTGAAAAACAGAACAGTCTAAAAGTTTAGTGGACAGGCTGCAAAAGGTACTGTGGCCATTCACCACACATTTTTGTAACTTGACAGGAACCACCAAGTACAGAGATCACCGCAGGCAGAGTGGTGATCTCTAAATTTGGCACATAGTAATACGTCAGGGTGGTTGACATAATGTCCTCCACTCTGATGGATGGATTATCGTCTGTAAAAGTCTAAATCTGACACAATGTCTTGTTCACCAGAAATAGTCACCGTTTTTTTTCTGCTCATCACCAGAGGATCCCTAATTGCCTCACATTTACTTTTTTAAATGTTTCCCTCGGGACCATTTTCCCATTAGTTAGGGGCAGATACCATGGTCATCAGGATGTTGTCAGTTACAGCAGTTTCTGGACAGCTGTTCACTTTTCAACTGAAAGCACCAATGTTTTTTTAATTTTTTATAATCAAATTTTATTAGCATTTTTTTATATGAGAAACAGAACAAAAACCAGCGTATATCAGCATGAATGCACAATAGCCATGTCCAACAAACAGCCAAATGCGGCTCTAGGGAATGATTGGATAGCTCCTTATGGCCATACACAGGGTAACATATACTTTGACATTTGGAGGGCAACATGAACGCTAAGAAGGCAGCAAATTCAACCACTCGCCCCATACCTTCTGGAACTTCCTTGGACATCCCGGGCCTCGAAAAGGGGTTCTTCTTGAGTGGCACACCAATCCACCGCTCGTTGCCATTTTCGCAGGGTAGGAGACCTGGTGCTTGCCCACGCCGCGGCTATGTCACGTTTGGCAACTGCGAGGGCTGTGCCCAAAAAGAGCTTGCCGGCTCTAGAGCCGTCAAAAATGCCAAGGAGCAGGTGCATGGGGTCGTGGGGAACCTGCCAGCCCAGGGTCTGTGTGAGCTCGGATTCTATACTAGACCAAAACGAGGCGAGGGCCGGGCAGGTCCACACCATATGGAAGAAGTCAGCAGGGGCTTGATCACAGCGCGGACAGTCAGGGGAGGGGCGCAATCGCGCCCTTTGTAGACACACCGGGGTGAGGTAGGCTGTGTGGAGGTAATAAAGTTGGATGAGGCGAAGCTTGGAGGAGGTCGTCCGCCTCCAGGTGGCCCAACCATCCCTCCCAGCGGGCTTTGAGTGTGTCCAGGTTGGTACGGGTGTTATTAATTAGAGATCGATAGATCCTCTAGACCCCTCTCCGCCCCAGGTTTCCCATTAGTACCTGCGCTTCTAGTGGGCTGAATTCGGGTATTGATGTCCCCGGGGAGAAATGTGTTGTGAGTGCATGGCGGAGTTGGAGGTATCGATAAAATTGGGAGGTGTGGAGGGAGTGGCACTTTTGTAGCTCAGCAAAGGTCCGAACGTGGTCACCCACCCAAATGTCCCCAAGGAGAGAGATCCCAATGTGGTCCCAGGACCGGAAGTCCATGAGGGAGATAGCACCAATGTTTAAATCTTTTCCTGGTGCAGAGGCAGTGTGCCGGTTTTATGTCTGTACTATAAATTCCATTCTGCTTACCTCAGCACCACATGGGCCTGTACTTACTTAACATCATCACACGATACACAACCCTTAAGGAGAGAAGGGCCAGACTGCCAAAACTTAAGCCACCTATCTTTTAAAAGAAAACCAAGCACTTTGCGAATGGGTTGCTGAGACAATACAATATTACCTGAGCCTGTCAGGCAGCTTACCTCCTAAGTAAGTTATTTGGCAAATATCCAGACATCCAGACATTGGTTATCTTTCAAAATTTTAGAGAAGCCTAACGTATGGATTCAGATCCCATGCTATGGGTGTAGAGTCATCACAGTCTTTTTGTGAGTTATAAGAGAGATTATACAAAGCCCAAACTGTACGACTGAAAGAAAATATATATATGTATATTCTTTAAAAAAAAATAAGTTATGGTTGTGGTTCAAATACGCAAAACCAATTAAACTTGCCAGTAATGGTTAGCAATGCACAACGCCAACAAAAACTTGTGCCACCTGTCATGTTGTTCTCTTGATATCTCTTATCTTTGTTTCTGCACCATTGACAAATTGGAATTTTGAGCATTGCAGGAGGCCTTAGTCACGGCATGTTGTGTGCATTGATAAACATATCTGGAGAATATCATTGGTTTCGAGCATTTGAACTAGAACCATAACTCAGTTTTTAAATGTGTTTTTCTCAGTGAACTTCATGGTTTTTTTATGATGTAGCCAGGCTTTTGGCCCAACTCCCTGCCATAGGCCAACCTCCACAGCTTGTGTATGTATGTATGTGTATATATATCACAGCTCCTTCATTCCACCTCCTTCGTGTACTCGCGTGCGATTGCTTTTCGCGGGCGGTGTACCCGCAATAATGGCAGCTTCAACCTCGTATGCCACTTTGAACACAAAGAAAGCACTCTTGGGGGCGAGTCCAAAAGTTTTTATTTTACAGACTCACGGTAACCAGACGCGTTTCGGCAGACGCCTTAATCGATGGTAATATGGCGAGCCAAACACGGCCCTCTTTTCTGTCAATTACATTCACATTTACTAGACATTGAGAATGGACAATTTCAGCCATAAATGGCAGACATCTTGTAATGTGCAAAAGATTTTTCTCAAAGCCACAATGAACAGATGTATCTGAACAAATATCTAAATGTTCGTAAACAGTATATATTCCGTCTCTCCAGACTAATATAGCCCCCAAATGGGCCTATGCATCCCAGCCAAATGGCGTCATTGTCCTCAAATTTCATTAATGCCAAACAATTAATTGATTTCATATATATCGTCCCTAATGGGCTTTAAATCAATGGTATTACCAACATCGAATTTAAGCACATTACATTTTCAGCTAAAAAAGCTTTAAAAATTCCCTGTGTCATTACTCAGTAAAAAGTCCATCCAAAATACATTACATCTTCACCCTGCATAATTTTTATCAATGCCCAAATTATTGTAAAATGTATTGAAGTTCACAATCAGATACCAAACAGTGACTTATGATAATCCCATAGCCATGGATCTACTTGCCTAAATGCACGGCAAGCTCCTCATTGGAATTTAGGCCGTCAGGTGTTTTGGTCTGGAGATCGATTATATACCTGGATTCCAGTCTTCTTAGACTGGTAACCCTATCTCCACCCCTTGGGTTCAACGGTACATGATAAATAGCAAAGAAAGTTAGAAGAGACCTGTCACTATTGTGCTTAGCCTTAAAATGGCACGCTACCGGGTATGTCATATCTCCGTTTTTAATTGCCCTTGCGTGTTCTAAGATGTGCATCTTAGTCTGGTGTATGGTACTACCAATGTACCTGAGTCCACAAGGACAATTAAGGCACTATACCGTGTACGGAGTACTGCTTGTAATACATTTCTTGATGTGTTTAGATTTCTTTACAACTGGTACATGGTATGTAAGAACTCTCTTGCTCCCTGTGCAGGCTTTACACTTTCTGCAGGGATAGAACCCCTTTAAATCCCCACTGAACAGTTTAGGTGTATCTTTCCTCATATAGCTGCTCGTTAGAGAATCCCGAAGGGCCCTTGCTTTTTGAAATGTTAACAGTGGTTGTTTTGGAATATCCATTCCAATGACCGGATCCATTCTTAGCAGATTCCAATTTCTCCGTAGAATGGTTCGTAACATCTCAGAATCCTGCGAGAATGTAGTTATCATACCTAAACCACATTCATTGTTTTTTCGAGTGGATTGTTCTTCCAACAATTTATTTCTGGGGATAGAATTCACTCTCTTTAGAGCTCCATTCAATGTTTGCTCACCATATCCACGAGCTCTGAATCTTTCCATACATTCACTTGCATATTTGTGAAAATCCACATCCCTAGTATTGTTCCTTTTAATCCACAGTAATTCCCCATGGGGGATACTGTTGATTAATTTTGGGGGATGGCCACTGCGGGCATGTAATATCGAATTCCCCGCAGTGGGTTTTCGATAGAGTTTAGTGCAAATTTTGTTATCAAGAATACTGACTTCCAGATCTAAAAAATTCACTGTCTTGTCGCTAATCTCAGCATTGAATTTGAGATTCAAATTGCTGTTATTTGATATTTGAACATAGTCTATCGCCATTTCAGTTGTCCCCCTTCACACCAGGAAAAGGTCATCTATGTATCTGTACGAGGCCACATCCCTGTTGGTCCAGACACTATTGGCCTCCGACCAGGCCACCTGCTCCTCCCACCAGCCCACGAATACATTTGCGTAGCTGGGGGCGAAGCAGGTGCCCATGGCTGTTCCAGATACTTGCTTGTAATACTGGTCCTGGTACAGAAAGATGTTATTGTGCAGACAGAATTTTAAGAATTCTATCAGCATCTCGCTATGCTCAAAATATTTTAATGATCGATTCTTGAGAAATTAGCGAACTGCCTGTAAACCTTGTTGGTGCGATATACAGGTATATAGACTTGTGATATGCATCACAATCATCTGGTCACCGTCCTGCCATATAACATCTGTTATAGGTTGCAAAAAATCTTTAGTGTCTTTAATGTAGGATTTTAATTCCACCACAAAACTAGATAAGAAGTGATCTATGTATATTGAAATGTGTTCTAAAAGGCTGCCCTGCGATGAAACAATCAGCCTCCCTGGTGGTAACAAGGCGTCTTTATGCACCTTGGGCAAATGATAAAAACAAGGGGTTACGGGATTTAAACGCCTCAAAATAAATATTCCTCTGTTTCTATCTTGCCCTTATCGTACCAATTTTTCAATAACACATGACAATCCACAATTCTCGTATTGTACACAGCCCTACCCACCTTTTCGTAAAATTGTGTTTTTTTGATGAAACATGATCGCACCCTGGTAGGTTCATTAGCTCCTTAACAACATTATCTGAGAACGTACCAATGATATCATTGGGCATTTGTGGGAGAAAAATCGTAACTGGTTTGAAAGATGTCATCACATATCTGAAAGAAACACGTTAGTTAGATTCCTCACCTTAGAATATCCCCAGGCGTCAGACTGGATCCGGAAGATTTATCGTCAGCAATACCCCTTGCGCGTCGCTAGGCGTCGTCTGCGGCTCCGCGTCCGTCGTCGGCGTCGTGCGCCGGAATGACGTCGTCGGAGTACTTAGACGCCGCCCTCGCGCGCTGACGTCAGTTCTTCTTTTTTCCACGCCAGTAAGCGCAGATCCAGGAGAGCTACCCCTTTAGTCAATTTTTGACTAACTTTTTTGATCCTTTTTGATCTTGTCTCGACTCCGGTGCCGGTAGGATGCCTGGTTTTAAAGCCTGTGCTGACTGTAGCCGCTTGATGTCGGTTACGGACCATCACCGCCGGTGCCTTTACTGCTTGGGCCTCGACCACGACGCGGAGTCATGCTCGGACTGCAAGGCCCTGACCTCGAAGGCTAGACGGGAGCGGTCCCGTAAGCTTCTCGAGATTCGCCACTCGGCTCCGCGCACCTCTCGATCCCGGTCCAGGAGGAGGTCCAAGGATCGGTCGCAGAGCCGCAGCCGACGTCACCATCGGTCGTCGGGATCCAAGTCTTCGGGTAAGTCGAAGCATTCCAAGAAGTCCAAGAGGCGACACCACTCTTCGGACTCCCCTCGCCGGTCGCGCGACTCGACCGAGGGTCAGGGTGGTTCTACCCCCGCGGCTCCGGCGGAGCCGCAGGCGCCGCGCACGTCCCCATACCCTCCGGTCCCTGGGACTGACGCGACGCCGGCGGAAGTCAGTGCCTTCCTCTCGGCCATGAGGAACCTGGCTCCGCCGTCGACGCCCGCTGGCGCGCCTTCGGGCCCCGCGGACCCGACTGGGCTGCCTTGCCTGCCGGTGGCTCCGGCCCCGGCGCCGTTGACGGCTCCGGCCTTGACGCCGCAAGCGCCCGAGGGACCCGTTCCCTAGTCCCCGCCGACGCCGGTCGACCTCTTCACGCCTCCTCCGCCAGCGTCGACACCGGTACCACCCCCCACGCCGACGTCGACTCCGCTCGACGTCGAGCCCCAGTTCAGCCCCACTCCGGGCCCGGCGCCTGTACGGCGTCGATGGACGCCGCGTTCGGCGCCGCTAGAGACACATTATGTCTATTGCCCGGCTCCGTTACTTCCTCCTGTATACCAGGAATCGGATGATGGGGTCAACTGGGAGGGATCCGAGGATCCTATGGCCGTTCAGGCTCAACTGTCACAGGACTGGGCAGATGAACTGGGGGAGGCCAGTGGCCTGGATACCTCTCCAGACACTGGATTTGTCTCTCCTCCGACTGTGGCTTCGGAGGAGGGCGCTGCTTTCTCTGTGGTGCTGCGCAAGGCGGCCGCAGCCCTTGGGCTCGAGCTGCCTGCCGTGGCTGTGAGGACTAACGTCCTTACTGAGGTGCTTCAGTCTGCAGCAAGCTCCACTGAGCCTCTGCTGCAATTCAATGAGGCCCTCATTGACGTTCTGCAGGGCACCTGGTCCAAGCCCTCCACAGTTCCTCCTGTGGACAGGAACGTCCCCAGGCGCCACCGCCCTGCTCCGGGCGACCCCAGTTTTCTGTCCCAACACCCTACCCCTGAGAGCCTGGTTATCCAGGCCTCTACCTCCCAATCCTCTTTCCCGACCGCCCCGCCGGACCGGGATTCCAAGAGATTGGAACAGTTTGGCAAGAAGCTGTTCTCCTCCCTTAGTTTGGGCCTGCGGTCTTTGAACACCGCTTGTCTCTTGGATCGTTATTCCCACTCTCTGTGGGATGCGGTGGAGGATGTGCTGCCCCTGTGTCCGGAGGAGGTCCGGACACGACTTACCCAGGCTCTGGCCGATGGGAGGGATGCAGCACGACATGCTATCCGATGTGGGCTTGACACCACGGACTCGCTGGGTAGGGCCATTTCTACCACAGTGGCGCTTAGACGTCACGCCTGGCTGCGGTCCACGTCATTTTCGGGCGATGTCCAGAGCACTCTCATGGACATGCCCTTTGATGGCACTCGCCTTTTTGGCGAGAAAGCGGACAGTGCGCTGAATCGCTTTAAGGACTCCCGGGCTACGGCCAAGTCCTTGGGCCTCTCTGCCCCGCGGTCGCAAACTTCCGCCTTTCGCCCCTTTCGTGGCCAAGGAAGGGGTGCCTCCTCACGTGCGCCTAGCCACCAGGCGCAGAACCAACCTGCGCGCGGACGTGGTTTCCGCCGAGGCGGTTCTGGAGGACGACGAGGTCAGCCCACATCCACCCCGGCAGCATCCGCCTCAAAGCCTTCCTAGTCCAAGCTTTCAGGCCCATTCCACGCCAGTGGGCGGCAGAGTTCGCCATCACCTGCTCCACTGGCGGTCCATCACATCGGACAGGTGGGTGCTGCAAATCGTCCGAAGGGGCTACTCCCTCCCCTTCGAGACGACCTCTCCAGCCATGCCACCGCAGCACCACCGTATCTCGGGGGATCATTTGAATCTTCTCCACGAGGAAGTTTCGGCCCTCTTGGCCAAGGGGGCCGTCGAGTGCGTTCCGATCCCGGAAGTAGGTCGTGGTTGTTATTCCCACTACTTTCTGGTTCCCAAGAAGGGCAAAGGGGGCCTACGCCCTATCTTGGACCTCCGGAACGTCAATGCCTTCCTCCGGAAGGAAAGGTTCAAGATGTTAACTTTGGCTCAGGTTCTAGCTGCCCTAGACCCCGGAGACTGGATGGTAGCGTTGGACTTGCAGGACGCATATTTCCACATCCCCGTCCTGCCGGCCCACCGGCGTTACCTGCGGTTCACGGTGGGCCAAGAGCACTTTCAGTTTACCGTGCTCCCCTTCGGCCTCACCAGTGCCCCTCGGGTGTTCACGAAAGTGATGGCGGTGGTCGCAGCTCATCTGCGCAGATCAGGGGTTCCAGTCTTCCCCTATCTCGACGACTGGTTGTTGAAGGCGGGCTCGCCCCAGACAGTCGTCTCCCACCTCCAGACTACGGCGGATCTCCTGCATTTGCTGGGATTTTCCATCAACTTGCCGAAGTCACACTTGAGTCCCTCTCAGAAGCTCCTCTTCATCGGAGCAGTTCTCGATTCGGCGCAGTTCCGGGTCTATCCACCGGAACAGCGGGTCCGGGATATTCAGGCCCTGATTCCCATCTTTCGGCCTCTATCCTGGGTTTCGGTCAGGCTAGTGTTGCGGCTTCTGGGGCTGATGGCCTCCTGCATCCTACTAGTGCATCACGCCAGGCGGCGCATGCGGGCTCTGCAGTGGGACCTGAAGTTTCAGTGGGCCCAGCATCACGGCAACCTGTCCGACCGTGTCTTGATCTCGGAGGGCACTGCACAGCAGTTGCAGTGGTGGCTCACGGACCGCGATTGGGTCATGGGCAGGAGCCTCTCCCTTCCCCAACCGGAGCATGTCCTAGTGACGGATGCGTCCCTCCTGGGATGGGGTGGCCATATGGGAGAGGCGGAGATCAGAGGCCTCTGGTCTCCGGCGGAGTCTCGTCTCCACATCAACCTGTTGGAGTTGAGAGCGATCCGGCTTGCACTGAAAGCCTTCCTTCCCTCTGTCAGGGGAAGTGTGGTGCAGGTGTTCACGGACAACACCACCGCCATGTGGTATTGCAACAAACAGGGCGGGGTGGGGTCGTGGACCTTTTGTCAGGAGGCTCTGCGCCTCTGGACATGGCTGGAACACCAGGGCGTCACCCTAGTGGTTCAACATCTGGCGGGCTCTCTGAACGCCAGAGCAGACGAACTCAGCCGCCGGTGCATGATGGATCACGAATGGCGTCTGAAGTCCGAAGTGGCGCAAGGTCTCTTTCAGCAGTGGGGAGAGCCTTGGTTAGATCTATTCGCCACCGAAGAGAACGCGCAATGTCAGCAGTTCTGTGCGTTGGAATTTCCAAGGCGGCACTCGCTCGGCGACGCTTTTCGTCACGAGTGGAGTTGCGGTCTGTTGTACGCCTTTCCGCCTATACCACTTCTGCCCAGAGTGCTGAAGAAGATCAGGCACGACCGGGCCCAAGTCCGGATTGGGCACGAAGGTACTGGTATCCCGAGCTACTCAGTATGTTGACCGATCCTCCGATACGTCTGCCCCTTCGGGAGGATCTTCTGTCGCAGCAGCAGGGGACGGTCCTCCACCCGAACCTGTCCAGCCTCCACCTCCATGCGTGGAGATTGAGCGGCGACAGTTGATGCCATTTGACTTGCCTCCTGAAGTCTGTGATATCATTCTGGCAGCCAGGCGTCCCTCCACAAAGACGGTATACGCCTGCCGGTGGAACAAATTTGTGGCATGGTGCACAGCAAAGGCTGTGGATCCCCTTTCCGCCCCTCTTTCTGAGGTTCTCCTCTTTCTTCTTTCTTTGGCCCTGCAGGGCTCTGCCCTGGGCACCCTGAAAGGTTATCTTGCTGCCATCTCTGCCTTCTTGCGGCTTCCTGATCAGCCTTCTCTTTTCAAGTCCCCTGTAGTTACACGCTTTCTAAAGGGCATTACTCACACGTTCCCTCCTGTCCCTTTTGTAATGCCTCAGTGGGACTTGAATCTTGTTCTCACATTTCTCATGTGCGCTCCCTTTGAGCCTCTTCATCATTGTCCTCTTCGTCTGCTGACGCTTAAGACTGCTTTTCTGGTAGCCATCACCTCGGCTAGACGGGTGAGTGAGCTCCAGGCTTTATCTTCAAAGCCTCCTTTTCTCTCTGTTCATCCGGACAAGGTTGTCCTTCGGCCTCGTCCCTCATTTCTTCCGAAAGTGGTGATTCCATTTCATCTTAGGCAGTCTGTCACCTTGCCCACCTTCTTTCCGCCTCCGCATCCTTCCAAAGAGGAAGAGAGGCTCCACCGTCTGGACCCAAAACGTGCGCTCTCCTTTTATTTGGACCGCACAAAGCAGTTCCGGGTGGACGACCAACTTTTCGTTGGATACGTGGGTGCTAAGAAGGGGAAAGCTGTGCACAAACGGACCATCTCTCGGTGGGTCGTTTTGTGCATCAAAATTTGTTACTCCTTGGCAAAAAAGGACCCTCCTGTTGGGCTGCGCGCCCACTCCATTCGGGCCACAGCGGCTACTAATGCTTTGGGACGGGGTGTCCCTTTACAGGACATCTGTCAGGCGGCGACGTGGGCTTCGCTACACACGTTTGCCAGGCATTATTGCCGAGACAGCCAAGTCCGGAGGGATGGCTTCTTTGGCCGTTCTGTCCTCCAGGACTTTCTGGTGTGATCTTGGTTCGCAGACCCATCACCGGGGATGGTATTGCTTGGGTATCTATTCTAAGGTGAGGAATCTAACTAACGTGTTTCTTTCAGATGAACAAGTTACTTACCTTCGGTAACGATGTATCTGTAAGAAACATTAGTTAGTTAGATTCCTCACCGACCCACCCATCCTCCCCGTTCTGCGAACTGACATCTAGGGTTAAGGTTATCCTTTTCAGGCCCCTAGATTTTATTTTTGGCACCAGTGTCGGTCTTTGCATGGCTCTGCGTTCCTGGCGCGGAAAGCTATGTACAAGAACTGACGTCAGCGCGCGAGGGCGGCGTCTAAGTACTCCGACGACGTCATTCCGGCGCACGACGCCGACGACGGACGCGGAGCCGCAGACGACGCCTAGCGACGCACAAGAGGTATTGCTGACGAAAAATCTTCCGGATCCAGTCTGACGCCTGGGGATATTCTAAGGTGAGGAATCTAACTAACTAATGTTTCTTACAGATACATCGTTACCGAAGGTAAGTAACTTGTTCTTCGCTGCTCAATGCCCATTAAGCCCCCCGGGTCATCTACCCCCGTTGGGCCTGAAATTTCATTTCCCAGATCTTCCAAGGCCTGTAAAGCTGGTGCATCATGCCCAACTAGAACATCAGTTTCTAATGGACATTCGCCCACTCCCTTGGTGTGTAGTTTCTTCGGTCGTAATTTAAAACTTTTATGGAGCTTACGTTTTCTCGTGAACCTGAATAAATCGATTCTCGTTTGCGTGTACTCTAATTTTCTCTGCGGGCAGAAGGTAAAACCAAGCTTCAGTACTTCTTCAGTTTGTGTCAAGATTCGTGGAGTTAGGTTAATAATGGTGAGATTCTCTGATGGCAGTTGATTTAACGGTGCTTGTTGAATTTCTTTTTGCTTCTTGTCACCGGTGATGACCTGCGCCCTTTTCCGCCAATGTCCCCCTCGTCTTGTCGGTCTCCGCTTTTTGATTCCGAGGGTTTGCCCCATGTGTTCCGCTGCCATGATTGCCGAATGACTTGAAATTAGTCGTGAAAAAATTATGATTTACTGCCAGTTGCTTCCGAAGACCCATTCTCATCCTCGGACTGCTCTGGGGTAGTTCCCTCCGATTCGGAGGTCTCTGGCTGACTTATTGCTTGTGGCGCCGATTTTGTTTGTAGAGCCCTCTGCGGCGCATCAAACTTTTTCGCAAAAGTCAGTATTCTTCCTGATGCGTAATCGCGTTCGTCACGTTCAAATTTCTCTTGTTTGCGCGACCTGATTTTCCCGTCGTAAATTTTCAAACATTTTAACATATGTGTCCTCAGTTCCTCTTGCTTATCCTTATCATCGTTTTTACCAATTTCAATTTCTAACTCATCAATGGCTTTACGAGCTTTCGCATGGTCGCTCCAAGCAAATTTGATAAGAATAATAAGAATCCCTTTACATGAGCCAGCCGTATGCTCCGACCACTCCTGTAACAACTGGAGATCCGGATTTTCATAGGCGGGAATGATGTAAATTCAGAAGGCCCCTCTGGACCCTTTCAGCTTCAACATATTGTTGCAAAGATGTTCCCTCCCACCATTTACGGATCTCCCGCTCATGCAGCCTTTCTAGCGCCGTGAACTGAGTCAGCAAAGTGGTAGGTTTCTGGTTTTCATCAAATGACTTTATTTCGGTTCATTGAACCATAAAAGTTATTTGATGATGATTTGGCATTTTTGACGAATTAAATAAAATTTCATAAGATAGAACTGATCCCCAGCAGTGTCAGTACCTGTGTTCACGCCGTGTCAGGGATTGGAAACATACATATATATATATATTCACTGAAAAAACCATAGGTTTCAGGGATGTTATAGTTAGGAATTAGCATTTAAAAAAACCTTAGAAATTCACTGAAAAAAACATAGGTTTCAGGGACTTTATAGTTAGTTGGACATTTGACTCATATAAAACCAGAGAAATTCGCCTGTTATAGTTAGTTGAGCTAACTATAACTCGCGCCCCCGCAATGCACTGCTGATGACGTCACATATTACATCACTCATGACATGGTCAGTGACATCACTGATGACATCACTGTTGACATCCCAAATGACATCACTGATGACATCATCCAGTGAATGTGTGTTTCTGTAAAGTTTAAATATTTTTTATATATATCTATGGCAAGGTGTATTAAAGAATGAATGAGTGTATAAGACTCAGCATGGATGATTAAGTAGGTGTGTCACTAACTGTATAAGTGACTAGACTGGATATGATAATGCTGTATTGATGGCTGACTGTATGTATGAGTGAGTGTATAGGTGAATGAATGTATGTGTGTAGACCTATAAATTAGAGAGTGGATATGCACTAACTGGTATTGGTGTGTTCACGGTTTCAAAAATTATAGTCTGTATTTTAGACTGGGTGTATCAAGTGTTATATTAGGGTCTGATCAGGTGCATCTGATTTTCACGTGGCTGATGTCATCAGTGATGTCATCAGTGATGTCACTGACCATGTCATGAGTGATGTAATATGTGACGTCATCAGCAGCGCATTGCGGGGGCACAAGTTATAGTTAGCTCAAATAACTATAACAGGCGAATTTCTCTGGTTTTATATGAGTCAAATGTCCAACTAACTATAACGTCCCTGAAACCTATGTTTTTTCAGTGAATTTCTAAGTTTTTTTAAAATGTTAATTCCTAACTATAACATCCCTGAAACCTATGTTTTTTCAGTGAATTTCTAAGGTTTTTTTAAATGCTAATTCCTAACTATAACGTCCCTGAAACCTATGGATTTTTCAGTGAATTTCAAAAGGTTTTTTAAATGCTAATTTCCAACTATAACGTGCCTGAAACCTATGGTTGTTTCAGTGAATTTCAAAGGTTTTTTAAATGCTAATTTCTATTTATAACGTTCATTAAACCTATCTTTTTTTCTGTGTTTTTTAATTATCATCCCATTTTCAACTAGGTGAAAACTGCAAATCTCACCACTCTTCCATCAATACCTTACACCATCAAAGTCGCCACAAACAAGAGCCACATCTAAGGCTAATGAAATGCACAGTAGGCGTTCCAGTGCAAAAAAACACAAAAACACCACTTCCCCATATTTTTAACAACCAGCCAAATCTGCAATGCGATCCAAAAAGCAGGCGATAAACCGAGTTAGCAGTAACAAATTAACATCAACCTTTAACTGGTGTAAGGAGGGCGAGTATCTACTCCGTTATTTCGACCCAACTCACAGCCACATCTAAAGACCAACACGTGATACAGATACTGATCATGCAGCTCCGACACCCAACAACGCCACAAGACCCATCCCCAACGGACCTTCCCAAAATGCCATGCCCCTCAGCCACACAATCGCTGAATGTTGGGAGATGAGCAACCAACTATATATGAAGGAGGCAAGTCTCCCATCACTGATAAAGCACACAATGCCAAGTGTGCACAAACCTCACTATGCAAAGCACAAACCTCTCCATGTGGAGATATACTATTGATACTTGTACTGTAGTGCCCAGTGGACGCAACCATGTTACCTCAGGCAGTGGGGAAGATCTCGGTCATGTAGCTGTGTTGTCCCCCCCGGAAGTGGAAGGGGAGTGGGCTGCTCCAGCGTACGCCACTACAGCGTAGGAGTATGAATAAGTAGATCAGGCCCGAGGCGTGGTTCACTTGTGGGAAGACCAACGAATCTGTCAGAACGGCAGCCCTCACCCTGGCACGTGGAGCCGCCATAACCGCGGGCCTCCTCGACACAGGGCCCATGCGAACCCAGCGGCACAGCACCGCAGACTTATGTCTGTACCAACTACTGCCTTCGATCTACACTACGGACAGCACGGCTCACAATTCAGGTGTAGGGGCGATTGCAGATATTGCAGTCCAGTTAGCAAGACACGTTGCTCCCAGTGCGGCCCACCCAGACCACGTATCATCGCAGGGTGCGCACACACTGTGTGCTTCAGGTGCTGCTAACTCACTGCACCATAAGTCAGCGCCACGTGGCCTTATCAACGCAGAATTCTTTAGACAAAACACATTGCTCCCAGTGCGGCCCGCCGGGACCACGTCTCATCGCAGGGTGCGCACACGCTGAGTACTTCAGGTGCCACTAACTGTGCAGCTCAACTCAATGCCACGTGCCTGTGCGCCCATCCTGCTGCTGCCTCCACCCTACACTGGAGTTACATGCTTCACAATTCAATACTAGTAGCGACGCAAATTGTGTAAGAGACTATAATGGGTTAAGAAGACCAAATGTTCCCAATCTGTGCAGCTCAAGTCAACGTCACCTGCCTGTGGGCCTTTGCTGACCGCTGCCTCCGGCCTACACTGTGGAAGACCGGCGACAAGTGGTGCCAACTAACCCTGTTCAACACAAGCCGATCCCACATGTGTAACTGTGTCCTGAGTCCTGAATGGCAGCGACCACAGCACCAGACTCCCTTTGATCAGTGAGGGGTATTTCCATATGGGAGGTCGGCGACACGTGGTGCCACTGAACCTACACTACGCAGGCCGGTGGGGCCACCAACGTATGCACGTGGCTGTGGACCCTAGCTCAATGCTACCTCTGCCCTACACTGTGGGCGACCGGCGACAAATGGAACCACTAACCGTCTTCAACACTACCCGATCCCACATGTGGAACTGTGTCCTGAGTCCTGAATGGCAGTGACCCCAACTTGCCAGCGACCACAGCACCAGACTCCCTTCGATTAGTGTGGCGTATTTGAATATCGAAGTCATCAATTTGGAAAGTATTGCCGACGAAAACATAATGCAAAAGATACATTTTACACAAACTGTCGATTTCCCTTTCCACGTCCAGTAATTTCCAAAGGAAGAATGAACAGTTTTGTCAGCAATGAGTCATACCATCACTCGAAAATCACCCCAAAATACTTATAATTTTAAAAGAGCAGAAGCATCGAAGTACAATAATGATTACAATACGGAGATTTTGAAGATGTGAAATGCAAATATGAACATACAATATGATGCACATAACTTAATTGCTGTTTCTCACTATGTCAGGTCATATATTACCAACTCTGAGAAGACAGAATTGAAAGAAATGTGGGAAGACATTTCACAGGAGAAGACACTTACGAAAATAATTTACAGCTTCAGTTTGAAGATACTTTCACATCGAGAAATTGGATCCTACCAATGTCCGCATCGATAGACATCTGCCAGTTTATATTCAATGTCAACAGGAACCATCTGGATAAGTCTAGGTTTTCCTGCGGCGTGAAATCGAGTTTTAATATAAATGTTATAAAACAAATTTGTGATGATATAGACTTACGTTTCTTTGCTAGTCAAGAGAACTGTAGAGAAAATAACAGTTGGATATGTCTAGGTGTTGATCAACAAATGGAAGATAATGCTGTTGTGAAGTTTGAAAAAGAAATAACATAGTTTAAAGTAGTTTCTAGTGAAAATCCCAACTATGTTTATATTTATTGCAGACATACTCATTATAAAATTCAAACTAGGAATGTAGATGTACTACCACTAACCCTGTTCAACGCAAGTCGATCCCACATCTGTAACTGTGTCCTGAGTCCTGAATGGCAGTGACCCCAAGTCCATGGCACCCACCACAGCAGCAAACTCTCTTTGATCACTTAGACATATTTCCATATGCAGTGACCCAAAACTTCATGAAAGCGACCACACCACCACACTCCCTTCGATTAGTGTGGAGTATTTTCATATTGAAGACTGGCGACAAGTGGTGCCACTGAACCTTCACTACGCAGGCCGGTGACGCCACCAACGTATGCACGTGGCTGTGGGCCCTTCCTCACTGCTACCTCTGGCCTACACTACGATCAGCAGGCCTCACAATTCAGATAGAGTCGTGATTCCCCATGACGCAGTTCTATAGCCAAGACACATTGCTCCCAGTGCGGCCGGTCCACACCAAGCATCATCACAGGCTCATACACTCTCAATACTTCTGGTGCCACTAACCCTCTTTAACAGAAGCCGATCCCACATGTGTAACTGTGTCCTGAGTCCTGAATGGCAGTGAGCCCAAGTCCGAGGCAGCAACCACACAACATACTCCCTTCGATTTGTGAGGCATATTTCGATATGCAAGGCTGGCGACACCTAGTCCCACTAACCCTCTTTAACACAAGCCGATCCCACGTGTGCAATTGTGTCCTGAGTCCTGAATGGCAGTCACCCCAAGTCTGTGGCAGCGACCACAGCACCAGACTCCCTCTGATCAGTGATGCATATTTCCATATGCAAGGCCAACAGCACATCGTGCCACTGACCCTCTTTAACACAAATCGATCCCACATGTGTAACTGTGTCCTGAATCCTGAATGGCAGTCACCCCAACTTCGTGCCAGCGACCACAGCACCAGACTCCCTTCAGTCCTATTTGTTGTTAATTTCTTTAAATCATTTTTTTATATGTAAATCTATACATGTCGAAGACTCTTCTTTGTCCAACCGCACAGGGACACTTCCGGGCCCAAGAAGGTTGTTGGGGGTATGATGGTAATGTGGGAAGAGGGTGTGTTACCTGCTGATGTGGGGAGAGGCAGCGTCAAAGGGGTATCTATCACAGAAAGAACTCCAATATATTTTCACAAATACCTCGGACAAATCCTAGCTGACGGACTGAATCACAAAATGATTTTTCAATAATTATGTAGTGTGAGTTATGAACAGTTCGCAACCAGGCTTGCAGAGGGACAACTGCGGCTCGACCACTCCACTCACAGACGCAGTACTACATGCCGTCTGCGCCATTGTAGCTATCCCTGCCCTGTTCTGTCGTACGCCACAACACGCCACGCAGATTACGTTCCGACTATGGCCCCACATAGCTACCTGTCGCAGGCGTACTCGCTGTTGGTGTGCAGGTCAGTGGTCTAGTTCTCCACATCTCCCACCCACTCCCTCAGGGCAGGTTTGCACACACACCACACCCGTCTGGCACATGCGTCACATGCAATGTGACCACGCAGCCTTTTTCGCACTCGTGGGCCGATGATGGAGTTGGTTAATGCATTCAAATGTTGAGGATGATCGTTACACATTGCTGACCTCTGCGTGCTTTTGTTGGAGTCTAACTGAATCTTAAGTCACTCATCCCCATTTTGATTTGTTACTCCTCATTACTATCTTCCTATTGCTGCTATCTTTCCCGTTTATCTCTTCAATTCCCTACTTTTTAGGTCTCGTCTGTGACAGCGCTTTAGCGCTGCTCTGGCGAGACTTATAGTAAGCGAGTTTTGGAAGTGCAAACAGTGGCTTTTCAGGCCTCCAAATACAGTGCATGTGCCCCGGGCGCGCGCACCATTTGGCAGCCTGAAAAGCACTGCCTGATCACTTGCTTTGATGTCCTCAGTGAGCCGCGCGGCTACTGAGGACATCAAAGTGCACACCATTTGCCACCCCCTTTTTTTTCCTTTGATCCCTATCTTTCCCTTCCTCAATCTCACCCTCTCCCTGCCTTTTACAACTGCGGCCCGCACCACTGCGCCCGCCCCCACTCCCCCCTCCCACTCCCTCCTCGTCAGCTTCAGTGCGCTCTTGTTCTCTGTCTCCCAAACATCATCCAGCAACGATGCCATGGCTGGTTTCACTTTCTTTGTTTAATCACTGTGGCCTTTTAATTACCCCTCCCACCTGCCAAACAGCATCCAGCAGCATTCACCATGGCTTTTTATTTATGTAATAGAGCGCCCGTAATGCTAGCCTCAAAAGAACACCCAGCCAACCTCCCTAACAGCATCAAGCAGGGATCGCCGTGGCTCCCCTCCCACCTCCTAAACAGCAATAAGCAGCAATCGCCGTGGCTGGAGTAGGTGTAGTCACGGGTTATAGTTTTATTTTGGGGGTTTATGATTCTGGTTATTTCTTTTGAATTCGGTGCAACACCCTTGTTTCCAACACACAGCTGTGCCTGGCACTAATTGGGGTAGATTTATTCACATGGGTTCCTTCTGAGCTGTGAAACATCCAACGAGTACCTTGGCTAAACCAAAAAAATCAACCCCCCCACCGCCCCGGAAGGTGTGGGGGGGGGGGGGGGAATAGGGGGAGGTACACCTTACCTTGGACCCTTCCCCGGTTCCCTCTTAAATCCTACCCCAGCATCCTCCCTTTCAAGCCAGTTGTCACATAACATTTATTTTTAGTCACAATTCGGCAACCACTATTCACAGCATTATCTCTGGAATGGACTCAAGAAGCGTGCACAGCTAAGAACCTTCGACTATTCGAGGCCTCAGTGTGCGGAGCAGATGACTCTCCCCAGACGCCACTGGCCCAGGCAGGCTGCTTCTCGCACCCCTTGCACCCCGTCCCCCCCTCCAAGGACCCCTTATCACCTTTCGCCAGTCACAGCATTTCCACGGAGCTCTCTGATTGCACAGCTGCCGGGCCCGGCTCCTCTCGGTCTGCTGCTGCTGCTCCTACCGATAAGAGTTCCGGCTCGTGGCATCTTTTCAAAAGCTGGGATTGAGCGTGGGCCGGTGGGATACCTGTTAAACAGAACTGAGCCCTGGCCCCTGTCCCTTTGTCCCATCGCTTCTGACGTGTTCACGTGAAGGCAAAGAGACAAAGCCAGAGTTTTTGTTTTGTTTTGCAGTTTTATATAGCGCTAACTCTACCCGAGCGCTTCACCTGAGCACCAGTTAGTTTACGTTACACACGCACATTCATCTTCGGATGGCGCAGGATGTTGAGCCGACACCGAGCTCGAACCTAGTTCCCCAGTTTTAAAGTCGGCAGCTCTGGCCATTACGTCATATCCTCTCCGCTGAGTGTGGCTATACTGCCTCTCTTGTATTAGTGATAAGTGAGAACCCTCCCCACCCCAGCCTCCCCGACCCCTCAACTGACTTTAAAATCGATTACTTTGGCCTGCCTGTAGGTAAGGGATATGTGTTTGTGTGCCAAGCACAGTGACGTGTTCAGTGTCACAGGCAGACAATATTCAATGGACTCGGTTCTCGCAGGTCATCTGTGTGTCTCCTCTCACAACATAACATCCCCAGGAGCTCGTTTTACTTTATACTTTTGTACAAAATGACCAGCTGCGGTTTTTTTCCTTCCACGCTACAGATTGCCGAGGCGGACGCAGCCACTAACAAGCATTTGCAATGCAATAGGTCTCGCATTTATACGAGTTTGAGCTATTGGCATTGTAAATGACAATGCTTTTTATTTAAGTTTTTTTTTTTTAAAACATAAATAAAAGGCACTGTCATTTACAATGCCAATAGCTCAAACTCGTATAAATGCGAGACCTATTGCATTGCAAATGCTTGTTAGGAATCTATCTACACCAGACTAGATCTGTATCTCACGGCAAACTAATAGAATCCTCTGATCTTGCTTTAGCCTGGAGCTCCCCCTTGTGGCCTAATTATGAACATCGACCCACACTTTTTTTTAAAAATTTTTTTATGGAACCTATTTTCTTTAACCCTCTGTCTGGATCTTCCTATGTGCTTTCATGTCTTCATCTGTGATAGCTTATCAACATTTAGCTGGTGGTCTGTAGAAATACTAGATTAGCAAGCTGATATCTTCTCCACAGGTAACCATCCCTTGTTGCCTTTTGGTTAGTGTCTTCACATCCTATGGTGCCTACTTTCATTCACGCTAACACCATCCTCCACCCACCATCAATTCATATCCACTGATCAATAGTCACATTGCTCACAATGGTTCTGATTCTGGATCCCTCTAGTGCCAACGCTTCCATCATCAACTACCCACCCAACCTATCGAAAAATGCAGCCAAGAAAAATAAGCATCACCTTCTCAGGGCCTGTCCCGAAATTCTAATCTCTGATGTATATTTTTCTACTATCAATGGTCCCAAGGTAAATGACCTTATTTTCTATACCAGGAAAAGAGCTTGCTGGCGAAAAGTCTTCTACTCTATGCTCAGAATAACAAGCTCTAAGAAAACACCTCATGGTATCAAGCTCACAACAGCCCCTTCGTCCTCACTCAATGCTAATACCACTATCACCCTCTATAACAATGGTATCATCCTATTCCAAGCATCAAATGTCAATCTACTTAAGATAACCAACATCTTCCCGCTACTCAAAATCGCGGCTTCCTCTAAACCCAATGTCGCCCAGACTCATCCTCACATCTCTCAGGACCCGACGAGTCCAATCCCCGCTACGCGAGGAAGCTCATCTCCCCTTCTCCATCTAAATCACGCCTCACCACCTGTTCACCATAGAGGGGTCCCATCCCAGGTTGCTACGCCCCATCTATCGAGTCCGACGCACATCTTGCCAGTCCGAGCCGATCTGTCCCCCGACTTGAGACTACCCATGATATTCATCTTGCCTTGCCTCCTATTACTGAGTCATCTTCCCCCAGCCCTCCCCCGGTGTCTCCTAAGAGGCTAGAATCCAAGCAAATGCCCTCTTCCGAACATGATCGGTCATCGTCAAGCAATCTGTTATGTCCTTGTCCTAACCCTCAGCCTAACGATCACTCCATCCTCACTAAGACTCCTACCTCACTTTCAATAGCTCCTGGATTTCAGTCAGACTCATATGACCATCTTCCTCCTCAGGATCTCCCGCCCACCTCCTCTGACCTTATAGGTAGTCTCCGAGACCTCCCCTTTCTGATAGACTCCCTTCCTCACGCTCCTCCTCTCGCTAAACACACTCACTGGGCGTCGCACCTAGAGAAGATTTATCTTCAGTTGCACCTTCTAACATCTGAGCTACATGGCCTGAAAGCCCTCTCAAATGACCTTTTCCCCATGCTAAGATCTTTCCTCACCGCTGCTAACCTGTCTAATGCTCCATCTTGCGATAGTTTCTCACTGGTCAAGCCTTTAAAGCCTTTACCTTCCTCCACCATGAAATCCATTCCCCTACCTAATGACACCTTCCGCCCTAGAAGATTTGAGACCTACCTTGCGCCCTCAGAGCTACAGGACCTGCTCAACTCTTACCCTACTTGGTCCAACCCTAACAGGAGCCCGCCGAGACAAATACAGTCCATCCTTTCTAACCCAAATAGAGGACCGCCTATCAATAACAGAGGCAGCAATAAGATCAACCTCACTCACGTGAATATCACCCAGTCTCCTCCCTCCACAAAGACACTACGAATTAAATGTGTACTGCTAAATTGCAGATCAGCCAGTAAACACGCCACTAATATCTTCGATCTCATACAACACCTGGACTTAGACATTATCATCCTCACTGAAACCCGGTTAAATCCCGCTTCCACTCCGATTCTCGACATCCTAGTACCTCCCTCTCATGATATTATTAGGTTAGACAGAGCTGGGAAACTTGGCGGGGGCTTAGCCTGTATTCATAGAAACACACTCTTGATCTCTCCCGTTGAGTCCTCTGCGCCCTCCTCCTGTGAATATCTCTGTCTCAACATCTCAAGTAAGAACCTACCGGTCTGTAAACTTCACACTTTCTACCACCCCCCAGGAGACAATCTCCCCTTCATTGACGAATTATTTGAAATCATTTCTAGCAATGGTGACTCAGCCGTGTCCAAATCTTCCTTGGTGACTGTAGGAAGGTGGATATCTGACTATGGTTACCCCCAACGTTTTGTCTAGTGTCTAGCTGGTTTTTCGACTTAGTTGGCCTGAGATCCTGCCATTCAGGGTCTCAGGCTGTCTGCTCTCTTTAAAATGGACTCCATGTACCCTAGGTACATAACCAATTGGTAAGGATCACCTTATTGGACCCTGTACAGTGTACCCTAGGTACCCAGGGCATAGGTGTACCCTAGGCCTCCCAGGGGCTGCAGCATGTATTATGCCACCCCTGGTCTGGCCTTCCAATCAGACACAACTGGCTGATCACTCAGCTGGGGCAAGGTCGTGTAATCACCCCTTGCTTAGGTGTAGTATTCCTATACCTACCTTATATATAGACACATGTGTACCTATCAGTCACTCCTATGGCAGGCCTTAACAATCCTGGAGGCAGAGTGCTTGGTAACATGTGAGATGGTGCTCTAGCATGAGCTGAGCCTGTCTGCAGCTTTCGGAACCATGTCCTTATAGCTGTTCTATGATATAGCCTACCATATACTCTTAAAGTGCCTTATAATCTTAAACGGTTATGGTAACTATGGTTTGGCTTTATCAAAACATGTCGTGTAAGGTGTCTAACACTTTGGAATAATACCCCCATACCATTTCTGGTGATGAGGATATTATTCCTCCCTTCTAGAGGGAGAGACATGTTAAAATCCTACTTTGCTGTTTAACTCTAACCAAAGCCTCAGCATTACAAAATGGATGCTGCTGCCACAGACACGAGTCTGACCTCCTGCTGCTGGGAGCCCTCCCACCCAGGGAGGCTTGGACAATAGGTTTCCTGCTTGGGGAGGTGCTAGCACCTCCCCAGACAGACTTTAGTGTATTGGGGCAGGGAGGGCTGAAAGGAATGAGACATGCCTGGGGCACACAAGGTGTCCCATGCATAGTCCAGTTCAAACCGGTGCTGGGGCACTGCAGCCCCAGTCCTGGCGCGAAACTGGACAAAGGGAAGGGGGTGTAACCACCCCCCTCCCAGGTCCCACCCATAAGGCGTGACCTAGCAGGTATCCCAGCCCCCCAGATTAGTATAAGAGTGGGAGTTGGGCCTCAAGACTTTAGATTATCCTGAACCTGCAACTTGAACAGAAACTCTGGACCTTCGACATTCGACGAAAGAAGAAGACTGAAGAATCTCCCTTGTGGCCAAGGAGTGGCTACCCTGTGCAAACAGGCACCATCAAGAGACTACCCTTTGCTTTGCTAAATTTCTACGAGGGACCGACTGCAGAGCCCGACCAGAGCCTTGACTTCCAGACTTCTCCGACCCTGATCCACATCCACAGCCGTGCTGAGATCCGTGGAGGCGACGAGAGACGTGGGACCGGCTACCTGGGAAAAGTGGCTAGTATCTTCAAGCGCAGCTTCTGAGGCACCCTCGAAGTTGTGCACCGGGGATTGAGAAGCCCCAACCCCAAGCACCATCTGCACCGAAGATCAGCCCCCCACACTCCACGAGTCCTGCGTGGGGCCCTTCTGCATTTTCCTGCTTGCCGCGTCTGTCCGGTTGCTTGCCCGCTGGCTAGTGGCCTTTGAGACGACGCACCCTGAAATCTTCAGCGCTGGTTTGGCTCCTCCAGACTGGCTCCCGCTTCTCTGCAAAGAAGAAGCACCCCAGACCTTCCTGGTCTGCACCAGAAGCAAGTCCTCCGTTCTTCGTGGGTTCCGCTTGCCAAGGCTTGGTGAGTCCTAGTCCAACTTCGACGCCGCCGACAGCAAGAGCCTTCGTGGGACAGCTCGCCTCCTGGTCCTGGTCGTCCTCGATGTTCCCTGGTCCTCGTGGCTGCAGCGACAAGCTTCACCTTCACCTGCAATCTTCACGACATCGCCTGGTTCCTTCCTGGTTCCACGTGGTCACTGGCTAGTGACCTTGACTCTGTCCCTTCTGCTTGCAGGTATCCTTTCTTCCTGATCCCAGCCTTGGGATCCACCGGACACTCTTTACTGACTGCCTGTCAGCATCTTTCTTCAGGCATCCGTAGGAGTCGACGACGAAACCCGACGCAACTTGACCCCTATGCACCCGCAGCCTGTGGGCTAGGTAACTTGGGTACTCCGGTGCTCATCAGGATAGTGACTATCCTAGTGTCTAGTTTTCCAGTCTCGACTTCCTAGCTACTCCGGAAGTGTCCTAAATCTATCTATTTCTAAACTGTACTATTGCTAGAGACTTTTACGCATTACGCGTGAGTGTTTCCACTCTGCACCTGAATCCCGTGGGCCTCCCACTTCCTAACCTTTGGTAGTATAGTGTAGCCCCAGCGATTCCCTAGGCCTAGGCCTATCCTATTTCCGTGATAGTGGTCCTTATACCACTAGTATATGGTTTGCGTGGCCCCTAGGGCCTAACTGTATTACTTACCTGTGTGACTTAATGTATGCATAAATAAGACTTTGTTGTACTTACCTCTAATCTCATAAAGAGTGCTGAGGGTTTGTCTAGAATAAATACACTTTATTTTATATATATCTGTTGTGGTGTCCTTTCATTTGGTATTCAAGGGATTATATATGGTATCACAGCTGGCTTCACATGCCATTCAGAGTTTAGCCTAAGACTGCTCTTGTCCATGCTACCACTAGGATAGCTGGTCTATAAGGTTGACTTTACAACCAATCACCATAAGGGTATTTGGACTGATATAAGGTGTACACTAGAACTAGTGACATCATACATCAGGCCAACTTCTCACATTGGTGAGCAGCGGTTGGGATCTGAGCTTGCTGTTGTAATACCATTGTAATCTTGAGATACTAAATTGAAAGATCACACAGATATTGTTTAGGTACATATAACATAGATTATAATACTTAAGTCCTACTGGACTTAGTGGTTGTAGGTTGAAGGGAGTAACACACCCTGACTACAACTACTAGAGAGGTTTAGTAGATACAACTAGTGTAGGTAGGTGCACACACCACACCCTCACTAGAATCATGCCCCTGGATGGAGATCACATTGATGCTCCCTCAGGAGAGGAGAATCCTAGACAGGTTCCCTCTAGGTATGATGCATTCACTTTCCAGGAGATGAGACAACTGTGTACCTCCAGGAGATTAAAACAGGGTTCCAACCCTACCCTTAGACAGCTAGTGGAGCTTCTGGAGGCCTATGATGCTGAAAGAGCTGCCCAGGACGGGGCCATAGCTGTAGATAAGGGTCTACCCACCACAGAGGAGTCAGATGGGGCTTCAGATGAAGAGGTAGACAGCCAGGGCCAAGTAGGAAGACTTAGCCAGGCTAACCTAAGCTTACATGGGAGTTTGCATGGGGTCCCCCCACACAGACCCCCAAGTAGGCTTAACCAGAGAAGCAGGAGAGACAGATCCCATTCAAGGGAATCCATCCACTCCCATGTCTCTAGCATCTCTAATGCTTCGTCCCACAGGGGAATGACTTCCCCTGAGAGAAAGGAGCATGAAGCCAGAATGAGGGAAGCTAATCTGAGGATTCAGAGGGAAGAACTTGCCCTTGCCAAGGAGAAGCTTGCTCTGGCTAGAGAGCAAAAATTGTGTGGGTCAGAACCCACTGGTGGCAGCAACATTCCCAGAGATAGGGATAGGTCTTATGACCATAGAAACCTAAGCAAGATAGTCCCCCCATATCAGAATGGGGATGACATCCACAAGTGGATGACTGCTTTGGAGAGGGCCTGCAAAGTACAGCAGGTACCCCAGAGTCAGTGGGCAGCTATCTTGTGGCTCTCCTTTTCTGACAAAGGTAGAGACAAGCTCCTCACAGTCAGTGATGAGGATGCTAACAATTACAAAGTCCTGAAGAGTGCTCTGATAGATGGGTTTGGCTTAACCACTGAGCAATATAGGTTGTTGTTCAGAGACACCCAGAAGACACAGACACAGGACTGGTCTGATTTTGTGGATTGTGCCACTAAGGCTTTGGAAGGTTGGTTAACTGGCAGCAAGGTGCAGGACTATAAAGGATTGTACAACTTGATTATGAGGGAGCAGATCCTTAGTAATTGTCAGAACCAGCTTCTCCATCAATAACCTGGTAGACTCAGATTTGACCTCTCCCCAAGAATTGGGAAAGAGGGCAGATAAATGGGTCAGGACCAGGATTAGGCCTAAAAATAAGGGTGGTGACCAAAGAAAGATACCACCAAGCCTCAAGAGAAGGGTGGGGATAAAACAAAAGAGAAATCTTCCTCAGGGCCCCAGAACTCCACACAGGGTGGTGGGTCCCAAGCTCCCTCCTCTACCACAGTTAAAAAGCCTTACTGCCATGAGTGTAAAACTCCTGGGCATTGGAAAACTGACAGCAGTTGCCCAAAGGCTAAAAACAAAACTGTTCCTCCAACTACTCCTGTCACACCGCCTATTACTGTCAGCAGTAATCCCCCAGGTGGTGGGAGTGCCCCCAAACATTTGGTTGGGTTTTCTTGGGGAACACAGGGGGAACCTGGCTTAGCCAATTCCCCTACAGCAGCTACTCTTGTCTGTGATGGTGGCATGGGGTTTGCCAACTTCACTGCCTGTCCCAACACTTTAGGTAGGTACAGACAGGAGCCCTACATCAATGGTAGAAAAGCTGAGGCCTACAGAGACACTGGAGCTAGCATCACTATGGTGGCCCATAGGCTAGTTCCCTCTGAGCAGCTTTTGCCTGGTTTCTCATACCAGGTAACTAACATTGATGGCAAACAGAACAGTCATCCCATGGCAGAGGTATGTCTCAGCTGGGGAGGTGTCACAGGCCCTAAAAGGGTAGCAGTGTCTCCAACCTTGCCTGTGGACTGCTTACTGGGGAATGACTTAGAACTCTCAGCTTGGGCTGGAGTTGAACAAGACACCCATTCCAAAATGGTAGGCCTTTCACAAAAGGGTAGTGGGGTTGTGCCAGCCACAACCCCTGTCCAAGTAGATTTCCTCCCTGAAAAGGTTGGAAGGGCAGTGGTAGCCACAGCCCAGGCAAAGACAGACTTCCCTGTAGAGATTGGCAGAGCTGTGACAGTCACAGCTCAAACCCAAACTGAGTGCCTCCCTGAAAAGGTTGGCAGGACTGTAATGGTCTCAGTCCATACTCAGACTGACATAGGTGTAATGAAGCCTGAAACTATGGATCACTCCACACAAACAGAGAGTAGTGGAGAGGAAGAAAAGTCTCCCTCTCCCCAGACATTAGGAAAAGGTCAGCTTCCTCAGGGATCTGACCTCACCCCTTGTGAAGGAACTGCCCCAGAGGTAGACAGGCCTGGCCTGGCAGAGCCTCTGATGTCAGTGGCCCCTTCCAAGGTGGGACCCAGTCTGGTGCAGGTAGCCTGCCTCTCTCTACCCTGCCTCAGCCAGCCCAGGGCTGCAGAGGTCAGGGAGGCCAGTGGACCCCAAGAGGGCCCCTGTCCACAAGAACCCCCCCATCAAAAGAATGAGGATTGCCTGGCTAGTAGCCCTAGCCAGGTGATGGGTAAAAACATTCCTGAGGGATCCCCTTTACAGGTAGTTAGGGACCTCCCCCAGAGGGATTCTGTTGGGCACAGGCAAACATGGGACCTTAGGGCCCCAAACCTGACCTGTCCCTCCAGTAAGCCCACAAAAGGGACCCAGCCTCCAGCTTTAGGTAGCCAGAGGCTGACCCTGAGAGCACAGTGCAACTCAGTTAAAGAAAGAAAGGCATCCATGGTGGAGGATGATTGGAGGAAGCTGAGGCCTCACTTTGAGGACACTCACTTAAGTACTCCATCTCAACACCAGCCTTTTACTTTGCAAAGACACACCCAAGGTAGAGATTCCCTATGGTGGAGACCCTATGATACCTTTAGGATGAGGGATTGCTTAGTGGACCATGAGACAGGGGGTAACCATGCCAGTGCTGGTTCTTCCTTATATGGCCACTTAGGCAATAGAGGCTTACCTTGTCAAGGCCAGCCTTATCTCATTTCGTTTGTGGGGGGGTTGTGTAGGAAGGTGGATATCAGACTATGGTTACCCCCAACTTTTTGCCTAGTGTCTAGCTGGTTTTTGGACTTAGTTGGCCTGAGATCCTGCCATTCAGGGTCTCAGGCTGTCTGCTCTCTCTTTAAAATGGACTCCATGTACCCTAGGTACATAACCAATTGGTAAGGATCACCTTATTGGACCCTGTACAGTGTACCCTAAAAACCCAGGGCATAGGTGTACCCTAGGCCTCCCAGGGGCTGCAGCATGTATTATGCCACCCCTGGTCTGGCCTTCCAATCAGACACAACTGGCTGATCACTCAGCTGGGGCAAGGTCATGTAATCACCCCTTGCTTAGGTGTAGTATTCCTATACCTACCTTATATATAGACACATGTGTACCTATCAGTCACTCCTATGGCAGGCCTTAACAATCCTGGAGGCAGAGTGCTTGGTAACATGTGAGATGGTGCTCTAGCATGAGCTGAGCCTGTCTGCAGCTTTCGGAACCATGTCCTTATAGCTGTTCTATGATATAGCCTACCATATACTCTTAAAGTGCCTTATAATCTTAAACGGTTATGGTAACTATGGTTTGGCTTTATCAAAACATGTCGTGTAAGGTGTCTAACACTTTGGAATAATACCCCCATACCATTTCTGGTGATGAGGATATTATTCCTCCCTTCTAGAGGGAGAGACATGTTAAAATCCTACTTTGCTGTTTAACTCTAACCAAAGCCTCAGCATCACAAAATGGATGCTGCTGCCACAGACACGAGTCTGACCTCCTGCTGCTGGGAGCCCTCCCAACCAGGGAGGCTTGGACAATAGGTTTCCTGCTTGGGGAGGTGCTAGCACCTCCCCAGACAGACTTTAGTGTATTGGGGCAGGGAGGGCTGAAAGGAATGAGACATGCCTGGGGCACACAAGGTGTCCCATGCATAGTCCAGTTCAAACCGGTGCTGGGGCACTGCAGCCCCAGTCCTGGCGCGAAACTGGACAAAGGGAAGGGGGTGTAACCACCCCCCTCCCAGGTCCCACCCATAAGGCGTGACCTAGCAGGTATCCCAGCCCCCCAGATTAGTATAAGAGTGGGAGTTGGGCCTCAAGACTTTAGATTATCCTGAACCTGCAACTTGAACAGAAACTCTGGACCTTCGACATTCGACGAAAGAAGAAGACTGAAGAATCTCCCTTGTGGCCAAGGAGTGGCTACCCTGTGCAAACAGGCACCATCAAGAGACTACCCTTTGCTTTGCTAAAGTTCTACGAGGGACCGACTGCAGAGCCCGACCAGAGCCTTGACTTCCAGACTTCTCCGACCCTGATCCACATCCACAGCCGTGCTGAGATCCGTGGAGGCGACGAGAGACGTGGGACCGGCTACCTGGGAAAAGTGGCTAGTATCTTCAAGCGCAGCTTCTGAGGCACCCTCGAAGTTGTGCACCGGGGATTGAGAAGCCCCAACCCCAAGCACCATCTGCACCGAAGATCAGCCCCCCACACTCCACGAGTCCTGCGTGGGGCCCTTCTGCATTTTCCTGCTTGCCGCTTCTGTCCGGTTGCTTGCCCGCTGGCTAGTGGCCTTTGAGACGACGCACCCTGAAATCTTCAGCGCTGGTTTGGCTCCTCCAGACTGGCTCCCGCTTCTCTGCAAAGAAGAAGCACCCCAGACCTTCCTGGTCTGCACCAGAAGCAAGTCCTCCGTTCTTCGTGGGTTCCGCTTGCCAAGGCTTGGTGAGTCCTAGTCCAACTTCGACGCCGCCGACAGCAATAGCCTTCGTGGGACAGCTCGCCTCCTGGTCCTGGTCGTCCTCGACGTTCCCTGGTCCTCGTGGCTGCAGCGACAAGCTTCACCTTCACCTGCAATCTTCACGACATCGCCTGGTTCCTTCCTGGTTCCATGTGGTCACTGGCTAGTGACCGTGACTCTGTCCCTTCTGCTTGCAGGTATCCTTTCTTCCTGATCCCAGCCTTGGGATCCACCGGACACTCTTCACTGACTGCCTGTCAGCATCTTTCTTCAGGCATCCATAGGAGTCGACGACGAAACCCGACGCAACTTCACCCCTATGCACCCGCAGCCTGTGGGCTAGGTAACTTGGGTACTCCGGTGCTCATCAGGATAGTGACTATCCTAGTGTCTAGTTTTCCAGTCTCGATTTCCTAGCTACTCCGGAAGTGTCCTAAATCTATCTATTTCTAAACTGTACTATTGCTAGTGACTTTTACGCATTACGCGTGAGTGTTTGCACCTGAATCCCGTGGGCCTCCCACTTCCTAACCTTTGGTAGTATAGTGTAGCCCCAGCGATTCCCTAGGCCTAGGCCTATCCTATTTCCGTGATAGTGGTCCTTATACCACTTACTTAGTATATGGTTTGCGTGGCCCCTAGGGCCTAACTGTATTACTTACCTGTGTGACTTAATGTATGCATAAATAAGACTGTGTTGTACTTACCTCTAATCTCATAAAGAGTGCTGAGGGTTTGACTAGAATAAATACACTTTATTTTATATATATATCTGTTGTGGTGTCCTTTCATTTGGTATTCAAGGGATTATATATGGTATCACAGCTGGCTTCACATGCCATTCAGAGTTTAGCCTAAGACTGCTCTTGTCCATGCTACCACTAGGATAGCTGGTCTATAAGGTTGACTTTACAACCAATCACCATAAGGGTATTTGGACTGATATAAGGTGTACACTAGAACTAGTGACATCATACATCAGGCCAACTTCTCACAGTGACATTAATCTGCACTGGGCTAACTCCATAGATCCGGCAGTTTCAAGCCTCAAAACCTTTCTAAGTGATCCACCACTGCATCCTTTTTTTTATCAACAAGGAGGTACAGCTGTAGAAGGCCCATCCAACGAAATCAAAGATATGGAAAAGGGACCTCAGACTAGTAAATCCTGTTGAGCTATCCGCCCACTGTACATCTGCCCTCTCCTCTCAAGCGGACCTGACTGAGGTGCAGTTACTCACTGACTCCTACAATGCGACCATCTCCAACATCATGAATGACATTGCTCCTCTCAAACATAAAAATACCTCAACTAAAATTTCCAAACCGTGGTATAATGAAAACCTAAACACGGAACGTCGCAACCTTATGGCAGTTGAACGCTCCTGGAGATCGAATCCCTCTTCGCACCAACTTAAACTCCTAAGAGATGCTAGGAGCCTGTACTACAAACAAATCAGGAACGCCAAGTCTAACTATTTTAGACACCAATTAGATCAAGCGGCAAACCGCCCCAAGAAACCTTTTGAATTGGTCAAACAGCAATCAATTGTAGGTCCAAACCTATCGGAACCTGGAAGCAGTCCACCCTCATGTGACAATCTTGCTTCCTTCTTCATTGAGAAATCTAAACTCATATCATCTGACCTTGCTGCTAAGAACGCCGAACTCCTCTCCTTCAGAGCAGCATCTCCACATGTCCTCTTTGAAAAGCTCAACTCTACCCCCCTGACCCCTAAGAACAATGCGGCCTGGGACACCTTTACCCCGCTCAGTGAACAAGACATCAAAAAGATTCTCCGGAATATCAACCCGTCCAACCACTTCAGTGACCCGTTACCCCCATCCATTTTCAAGGAAATCAAGAATGCACTCATCCCTACCTGGACAAGGATTGTAAATGCGTCTCTGTCACAAGACACAATCCCTGATTGCTTAAAAGCAGCTCAAGTATCCCCTATTCTAAAAAAACCTTACGCTGATAGGACAGACCTCAATAATTTCCGACCTATCTCCAACATACCCACCCTTGCGAAACTCCTTGAAAAATGCGCTCAGGCCCAACTCTGTGCCCACATCGAGAACTACCAGCTCTTGGACCAACATCAATCCGGCTTTCGGTCGTGGCACAGCACTGAATCGGCCCTCATTCATGTATTGGATGACATTCTAAAGATTCTCGATCAAAATTAATCCTGCCTCCTGATCCTCCTTGACCTTTCCTCTGCCTTTGATACGGTCAATCATGACAACCTCTTATCCATTCTGCAAAACAGGATGGGTTTTGGTGATCAGGTGCTACAGTGGTTCTCGTCCTTCCTCCATCACAGATCGCAAAGAGTCAAGGCAAATCACTCTCTCTCCAAGCCTTCGCCCGTTCTCATGGGAGTCCCCCAAGGATCTCCTTTATCTCCTATCCTCTTCAACCTCTGCTTGGAACCATTAGCTAACGCTCTTAACTCCATGGTTATTCATTTCCACATGTATGCCGATGACACGCAACTCTACTTGAAAATCTCATCCCCGGAAAACCTCATATCACTCAATACCATCCTAACTTATACTCAAAACTGGTTAACTGAGAACCATCTCCTGCTCAACACCTCAAAAACAGAATTCTTGCTTGTCTCTCCTCAGAATTACACCCCCAATCTTGACCTCTGGATGAGCCACCTCACTGCTTTCAACCGCACTCCACTCATCGTAAACTCAGCCAAATCTCTAGTAGTCACCATGGATAATAACCTGAATATGAAAAATCATATCAGCAATACATGTAACAGAGCAAACCACTTGATGAGGACACTCAGAAACATCAAACCTTTCCTTCCACTGAAGGATTTCAAGCAGGTGGTTCAAGCGCTGGTCCTACCGAGGATAGATTACGGCAGTGCTACCCTCTGTGGCCTGCCCAAATACACCCTGGCTCCGCTAAGGGCTTCACTGAATGCTGCTGCTAGATTGGTTACAGGCTCCAAACGCAATGAGCGCATATCGCCAGTCCTAAAAACTCTAAATTGGCTCCCCTATGAAGCACGAATCCAGCTGAAAATTGCCACGATGACGCACAAAGCAATCCACCTCAAGACGCCCAGGTATCTCGCGCAAAAACTTGAGCTATCTGGTGATGCAAGAGTCTCTAGAAGCGCTACTACCTTACTCTTGAAACCACCTATCTTTAACAAAAAGAGAACCTCTCACAGAGCTTTCTCTGGTGCGGCTCCAAGGATATGGAACTCTCTTCCTCCAGAAATACGCAAACTCATCAGAACAACGGTGTTCAAACTGGAAGTCAAAAGATTCCTGATGAACAAACTCCTTCAGTAATTGGACTATTCACCTTGGCCCATTGACATTGTTCCTTCATTGTGTCAACATTTATTACTATACATTTTTTTTTTTTTTTTACATTCTTTGTTCTGCTGTCCTTACACTGTACTTTGTTTAACTTAACTTCAATGTGAACTTTTCGTGCACTTTATGGTTCATTTGTGTTTTTTTTTTCCTATGGTTGTTTCCTGTTCTAATTTGACTGTAAAGCGCTCTGATATCCCCTGGGATCTTGTTCGCGCTATATAAAACTTTATAAATAAATAAATAAATAGATCGACAATGTCACATCCTTTATTGCCGGTGCTGACTAGATGCCGGACGCTCCACGTGTCTCAACCATAAAGAGTCTTCTGCAGAAGGTTACTCGCACCCTAATCTGTATAGCCCTCAGGGGCCTACCACCCCCTTGGCACGGACTTCAGTTGCACAGGTTTAGTACCACCCGAAGCTCATATGGCCATCAGGGGCCTACCACCACGTGGCACAAACTTAAATTCCACAGGCTTAGCAGCCCCAAAAGCTGATGTGGTCTCTGCCATTGATGACTCAGGACTCAGCGACATCTGTGCGATCCGCCAAGCACCTGATGTGGTCTCCGCCATTCAGGACACAGGACTCAGCGACACATATCTGGGATGCGCAGTTTTGACGGGGATGTTGAGTGCCCACTGCTGCACACTCCGGTGGCACCAGGTAATTATTTGCTCATGGATACGCAGGGGCAGCAGTGTCTCTCTCTCTCTCTCTCTCTCTCTCTCTCTCTCTCTCTCTCTCTCTCTCTCCCTCTCTCTCTCTTCTTTATTTTCCTTCTGTCTCTCTAACTCTCTCTTTCTTCTTCCTTTCTCACTCCCTTTCTTTCCTTCCCTCTCTGGCTTTTTTTTCCCTTCTCTATTTCTCTATGTCTCTCTCCTTTGATATGAGCATTACACACATCCTTATTTTGTGCTTTATTTCCAGGCTCTGTCGTCCACATCCATGGTCCCCACAGCAGTGTTCCACCTAGGTATTTTGTATTTTTTTTTATACATTTTGTTTATGACTTTATCGTTCATATATGTTAATAAAAAAATAAAGTTTGAAAAACAAAATTAATAACGTTTCTGGTTGTTTTCTTAACTGCTGTGTAACTCTTTCTTGTTCTTTTTACTGTTATTTGATGAAGTCCACCATGGTCTTAAATTTTGTAGGATTTATCGCGGGAATACTGGTGATGTCTGCAGTTTCCACCAACTTCTGAATAGTGTGTTAGATTTATCTCAACTTTACTTCCATTAAAGTGCTGATAATGAAATGCAGACTAGCCGTTCCCGTGCAAAAAGACATGAGGTGCACCTTTGTTATGTTATGTTATGTTATGTTAGTTACATTTTAATGCGCACAGCTGCTCCAGCGAAGGAGCGTCCTGGCGCAGGGAAAGGAAAACACCACACAACACTGGATCCGGTGACAAGAAGCAAACAATAGAAGCTGGAAATAATTAAAACAAGAGGGTTTTCAAAGCTCTGCGAAAAGACATTAGGTCGTTCGAAAGACGGATTTCCAAGGGGAGAGCGTTCCAGAGGGTTGCGGCTTTCACACGGAAGGAGCGACCCCCCATCCGACTAAGTCTGAAACGGGGGATGACCACCAAGGACTGTCCAAGGGATCGTAGTGAACGGGTAGGAACATAAGGAGAAATCAGTGAATTGAGTATTCCGGGTGCCAACTCTCTCAGAATTTTAAAAACCAGGCAGAGAGCCTTGAATTGGATACGCTTGCATATCGGGAGCCAGTGCAAGGACCGCAGGGTGTTAGAAGTAGGGCAGGATCGAGGCAGACCAACCACCGCCCTAGCCGCCGCATTCTGAACTCGTTGTAAGCGAAGAATCTCGGCTTGGTTAGCTCCTAATAGGAGGGAACTGGCATAATCCAACCGCGAGATGATCATTGCTTGAATGACCAGCTGTCTTGTAGGGGCATCGAAAAAACGCAGCAGGGGTCTTAGCCCGCGTAGTACCCCAAAACAGCAGGCCGCCACTCTCTTTGTGTGAGTCACAAAGCTCAGCGTATGGTCAAGCCAGACTCCGAGATTCCTGAGTTCCAGAACAGGGACCGGCGCTGATCCCAGCTCTGGAGGCCACCATTCGTCCCCCCAGTGGTCCGCTTCCCTTCCAATGATCATCACCTCAGTTTTTGACGCGTTCAGTTGGAGACAGTTGTTATTCATCCAGCTGGCCACCTCTCTCAGTCCACTTCGGAACCTGAGGGCATCCCGCTTGGCATCCCCGCTGATCGTGACCGCCAACTGAGTGTCGTCAGCATAGGAGACCATGGTAAGGCCCCATTGCCTGACGACCTCAGCCAGCGGCTGCACGTACAGATTAAAAAGCGTGGGACTCAGTGAGGAGCCCTGCGGGACCCCCAGGTCCAAAGGATGGTACTTGGACTGAAAAGGAGGGGTGGCAACGCAGAAGGAGCGATCACTGAGGAAGGAGCGGCACCACTGCAGAGCTAAACCACAAATGCCAATGTCCTGCAGGCGGTGTAGCAAGATGCGATGGGAGACCGTGTCAAAGGCAGCGCTCAGATCTAGTAAAATAAGCGCTGCCGTTTGACCTGCATCGAGCACACTACGCAAATGCTCGACCATTGCCAGAAGGGCCGTCTCAGTGCTGTGCCCAGCACGAAACCCATTCTGCGTTGGATCCAGGACATTCACAAGGGTCATATGCTCCGTGAGGGCCCGATTTACGTGGGCCTCCATGACCTTGGCCGGCCAAGGGAGCAAAGATATAGGGCGGTAGTTTTCAGGTCTCGATGGATCCAAAGATGGTTTTTTTAGGATCGGGGAAACCACCGCTTGCTTCCATTTGGCAGGGACCAGGCCAGAGGTTAGGGAAAGGTTAATCAGGGAGCACACTGCTGTGCGTCCCTGAAAAGCAACGTCCCTAAAAAGAGCAGATCTCACCGGGTCTGCAGGCGATCCAGACTTGACTCGCAGGGCCCACATTGCGAACTCCTCATCGGAGATGGTAGGAAAGGAGTGCAGCGATGGGCAGCTGCTAGAGCCGCTCCAGGGGATCACAGGAGACAGTGTACTTGGAAACGCCAGATAGATTTTCCTGACTTTATCCAGAAAGAAGGTGGCTAAGGCTTCACAGTGGGCGATGGAACTGTCCAACTGTGGGGGAACTCTCTTTGCCATTAAATCCTTTACGGTTTTAAAGATGGTTTTAGTCGGATTAGGGCTGTTTCTAAATTCGGCTGCGTAGAACGCCGCCCGGGCCCTGCATATGGCTCGATGGTAAAGCTTAACGAGGGCCAGGTAGATGGATTTCTTATCGGCATCGTACGACTTACGCCACACCCTTTCCGCCCGTCTGCAAGAGGACTTCAGAGCACGCAGCGCGATGTCATACCAGGGGCTGGCCTGCCGGGGACTGGACTTGCTGGAGATGATAGGTACCAGGACGTCCAGCGCCCTGGTAATCCAGTTACAAAACCGGTCATAGCCCGAGGTGGCATTCAGCAAGGGACCTAATGGCTCAGCACCCATAATGCGGTGAAGGTCCTCTAGCCTAAGTTTGTTCCAGTGGCGCCGGGGTATCCGCAAGGGAGGCGGTATAGTAGGATTGGCAGGGAGAGGAAGCCAGGCAGACACCAGATAGTGGTCAGACCATATCACAGGATCAACCGCCACGATCCGAACATCCGAGAGAGTGGTAAAAAACGGATCCAGGATGTGGCCGGCCACGTGTGTAGGCTGAGAAATAAGCTGGGTCAACTGCAAAGCCTCTAAGTCTGCCAAAAAACCACTGATGGCCGGAGACTCTAACCTGTCGAAGTGGAGATTTAGATCACCTAAGATGGAAAAATTTGCACAGCCACTAGCCAATGAGCTCACAGCCTCCGGAAAGGCACCTCTAAAAGCAACATCGCTGCCTGGAGGGCGATAGACAACCATCCCTGACAGCGAGAACTGAGGGCTGATGGAAACCTTAAACAGCGCACTCTCACATCCGGCAATCTGCAAGATCGTCCAGGTGCATGTAAAGGCGGATCTAATAAATAAGGCGATCCCTCCACCTCTAGAGTGGCGGTTAGATCTAAAGCATGAATAGCCCGGAGGACAGGCAAGATTGACTATGGCGTCATCAGTATCTTGTAGCCAGGTTTCAGTTACGGCCAACAGGTCTGGTGTCTTATCCAAAATGAGATCAGCCACCGACAGATGGTGTTTCACTAGAGATCTGGTATTCAGATTTAAAAATCGTAGACCAGATCCCAGACTACCAGGCGACGGAGAGCGACCAGGAGGAGCTCGTGAGGCAGGAGAAGTGGCGAGCTCACGAATACCTACAGGCTGGTCCAATGACCATCTATTGCAAGCACACTGAAACGGGCCACACAGCGGATGGTGGGGTGTGGCAGAGCAGCGTGGGAGTGTGTCTCTGATGGCACGAAGCGAGGCGTCGGAATACTTAATCATCCTGACAGAGCAAAAGCTACGAGCACACAGATATATGCAATATTACAATAAAAGATGAAGTCCCCAGCGTACCACGCGTACTTAGCGCGGACGGGCGCAGACGGGCAGACTCTGGCTCGACTCCGGCGCGAGTCAGGCGCTACCGCTGCGCGTCACCGCTGCGCTAGCAGAGTGAACATTAAATACCAGCTCACCTGGGCTACATGAAGCGCTAGAGCGCTGCAGCAAGTGGCCCAGGAGGCAGAGACCACCCCAAGATGGCGGCCAAGCGCCACGAAGAAGCTGCAAACAGGAGGAAATTCCGCGAAAAAACGCGGTGAGGGCACAATTAGAATGTGAGTATGAGGCCAGGGACAATTCTACTAATTAAACGAGGCTCCAAACAAAAAATAATACAAATATAAAAAACAAGTTTTTAAAATCAATAGTAAGCGCAGCGCGCTTAAATGCAACTAATATAGCGACTGATATAGCGCATGCAGGCACCTTTCCCAAGGGAGGACAATGGGAGAGCTCGCCTTAAATACCAGCTCACCTGGGCTACATGAAGCGCTAGAGCGCTGCAGCAAGTGGCCCAGGAGGCAGAGACCACCCCAAGATGGCGGCCAAGCGCCACGAAGAAGCTGCAAACAGGAGGAAATTCCGCGAAAAAACGCGGTGAGGGCACAATTAAAATGTGAGTATGAGGCCAGGGACAATTCTACTAATTAAACGAGGCTCCAAACAAAAAATAATACAAATATAAAAAACAAGTTTTTAAAATCAATAGTAAGCGCAGCGCGCTTAAATGCAACTAATATAGCGACTGATATAGCGCATGCAGGCACCTTTCCCAAGGGAGGACAATGGGAGAGCTCGCCTTAAATACCAGCTCACCTGGGCTACATGAAGCGCTAGAGCGCTGCAGCAAGTGGCCCAGGAGGCAGAGACCACCCCAAGATGGCGGCCAAGCGCCACGAAGAAGCTGCAAACAGGAGGAAATTCCGCGAAAAAACGCGGTGAGGGATTTATTCTAAATACTAAAATCCAATATTGAATTGCACTGACGTAGTGGCTGCGCTCACAGTGTACACACAAAGTCATTTACGAAACCTCATTGTATTTATATTGATTGGGAATCGGGCCTCAGGTGCTGGATCTTGACGAGATACACTGCCCAGTTCGTATATTGTCCTGCACATGCAAAAAATCACATCACAACTTTCACACCAACTGCAATGCGAAACAAATTCCGGCGATAAGCCACGTTAGCACCAGGGATTTTACACCTGCTTTCTGATGGTGTTAAGCAGGACGACTACCTGCACCATGAAAGAGAACACAGCCTAGAGCCACACTTGAACACCCACAGGTGCATTAGAATAAATGATACAGGGATACCCATGAGGGCCACAAGACTCTTCGGAACAACTCCGGGACAGCCAACGCCCCTCAAACCCGCATCTGAGCAAGTGTGTCCCTCTGGTCATTGTGTTAGCATGATAGGCACCAATAATGCAACATCACAGTGTGTTATCACCTCAGCGTTGGCAGTGAACCTGGACATGTAGCTACGCACGCATCCTCCTGCATGCACAACCTGCGTGTGCTGGTCCGAGTACACAGGTCAGCGCAGGGGTGTGCCTATCCGACAGTGCGGTAACTGTGTCTCTGTGTTCTGGTGTGGCCTGCCACAAGGGCTGCAGCATTCGATGTTGTAAAGTGGCATGCACCACCTCCAAACCGCACTGTAATGGTGTAGTTGGAATGCAGCAGCACATGCGCAAATAGGCATTACAATGGTGTGCCGTACGAGTGCACGAGATACAACACCGCACCGTACAAAAGTGTGGCAGCTCGTGGGAGGGAGGAGCAGCTGTTTGCAACGTAACAGACAGTGAACTCACACTTGTGCCACGTACTGGGCATCTCATCCATAATGACCACGGTCGCAGACATCCCACAACACCAACCTCACATCCTCTATGAATGCAGCGTGCTTTTCACCTCTATGCTCGTTCACTGGTGTGATGTTGGCGAGTTGTGTGACTTGTGCTCCTTGTTGGTGTATTTCATTTTGGCCATTGTTTGTCTATACTTGTGCTATACTTAATTGTGCATGTCTGCCATTCTGCCCATCTGCGCCGTCCCCCCACTCCCTGCTTCTTCCTCTTCCTGGTGCTGTTATGTCTATAATTTTGTTGCTCCACACATAAACACATGTAAAGAACAAATTAGAATAGTTCCTTGATTCTTTTAGGTTTCAAAACTTCTCTCTCTTGGTTTCTTTTTAATTTTCCATATAAACAGTTTTTTTTAATATTCAACAACACATAGAAGACACAAGTGCAACATATTCTATCAACACGCTTTCTAGAACATTCTACAACACGTGCAGGTTAAAAGTTCATCAATCTTTTTAAACGTAACCATATACGATTGTTTTAAGTTCGAACAGTGCCTTCCAAATGCAAGTAGCAGGTGTGGTTGAGTTGACAACTTTTATCCTTTGAAACTGTTTTTTCTTAACCAATCACAAAGATGCTTTTCCACAAAACGAATGTGCACCCTACTTTAAAAAAAAATGCTTTACATTTGTTATGTATGGCAATAAAAAGTAGTTCCCCATCTTTAAACATATCTCTTATTCTTCCAAGGAACTGCATGAGCTACAGACATCTTTCTATACCTTCCAGCCATACCTTCAAAATGCTAGTGTGGATCGTAGGACATAGCTATATTTTCTGGTGCAAGAGGTATGCAGAACAGAGACGTATTGACTTAGACCTAGGTTTACAAAATGTGGACATTAAATGGTTTCAACAGAGAGGATTGAAGTGCCACCAATTGTTGCCTTTGGTTAAAATCTGTTTGCATCTCCCACACCCTGACCTCATGATTGTGCACTGTGGTGGAAACAACCTAGGTACATTGACTGGGGTAGGTTTGGAAATGCTTATGAAGGACATCTTTGGACAATTAATGTTACTTTTCCCTCAAACTGTCTTTGTATATTCCAATATATGCCAAAGACAGAAGTGGAAATGGTCAAAGCAATTTTGTCCTCAGATTGAAAAATCTAGGAAGAAACTCAACAAAGCTGTGTCTGCATACCTCAGAGACCACAAAATGGGGTCCATCTACAACAACAACAACATACGTTTTGATATGGCTGATACCTACAGAAGTGATGGAGTACACTTCACAGATCACGGAAATCGAGTTTTCCTGAATAACTTGAAGCTGTGCATCCGCACTTATATGTAGCTCCAAGTAATCAACACAAGGGCTCTTTTTAGAGCCACCCTTTAACTGACAACTTAGGCCCTCTATTTTAGGGCCAGGTAACGGCAACTCCCGCAACCTCACCAAAATGTATTCTCCACACAGCTGTGACTCAGCGGCCAGACCATCTGACATTGCAGCACAGAGCTCTCGCTTTGATCACCACCTCTACTCCCCCATACGGGAGAGTAGTTTGCGCTTTACAAATACCGAATTGATTTGATACGCGCAAATTTACCTTCGCACTCCCTGTATAACACCCCCTAAGCACCATACACAAGTTACAATGTTCGAAACAAAAGTTCCTCCGAGTAGGTATAACTACAGACTGACACTACTTGGACAGATGTGGCACAGCGGCCAGAGCACATGACTTCACAGCATATGGCACACTGTTTGGACTCACACTTTCATCCCCGAGTCCGACAGCAGCTCAGCTTAGCAGCATGAGACTCTACACAATACCTCACATATTTCCCGTACCCCAGGACTTTCAGACCAGTACGGGTCAGTAGTTCATCCTAGTAGGTATAAACACATGCTGACCCTACTTCCACATGTGTAGTACAGTGGCCACGGAACATGATTTCACAGCATAAGACACACAATTTGGGCTCATGCTTTAATCCCCGACTCCCGCACCAGCTCACCTTAGCAGCATCAGACTCTAGGCAATACTTCACTTAATTTCCGTAGCTCAGCACTTTCACACCGCTAGGGGTGAATACTTCGCTTCACACCCCGTCTATAGCACACCCTAAACCCCCCACAGAGGTTACAGTGCTCCTACCCTCCTCTTTCCCACTTTTTCCCCCTTTTTTTCCCCCTTACTCGCTTCGACGGAATCACTAAATGGCGGCCAACACTTCCTAAATGCAACCGCTCGCAGCAAATAAGCAGCATGCTCATATTGCCTCAGCCAATCAGATGGCAGAATTCCCAAATATCGATATCTGTAAATTTTGATATCTCTCAAAAACTACTGAACGGATTTACACCAAATAAACAAAAGCGTGCTTTCTAGACCAAGACCCTTCTCCCTGCCAAATTTGGGGTAATTCTGTTTACCCGTTCGACCTGTAGCCTTGTCTAAAGTTTCCTATGGAAATTAACATGGAGAAAACACGTTTTGGAACCGCCCTTTTTTGTCGGCCCCCCCTTGACGAATCACCTCCAAACTTCCCACATGGGAGCTGATATGAACAAAGAATTAGTTTGGAAATTTCATGAAGATTCTTCAAACGACACCAAAGTTATAAGCAAAACAAAAAATGTTCTTCCTATGGAAACTTGATCCTAACTATAACTACCTACTCATATATATATATGTATATATATGTATATATATATATATATATATATATATATATATATATATATTCCATATGACGCTGCCCTACAATTGAGGCGCCACACATCAGCGTTATTTAACCTTTTTTATACTTCAAACGACACCAAAGTTATAAGCAAAACAAAAAATGTTCTTCCTATGGAAACTTGATCCTAACTATAACTACCTACTCATATATATATATATATATATATATGAATATATATATATATATATATATATATATATATATATATATATTACCTACTGGCAGTCGCCAGTAGGTAGTTATAGTTAGGACCACGTTTCCATAGGAAATCCGCAACATTCTATTTTGAATAACTTTTGCGCCGGTCGACGAATCCTCGCGAATTTTTCAAAATAGGTGGGGCGCTACACTCCGCTCCTACCCTGAAAGTATCGGGGGGATTCGTCAAGCGGGGGCTGAGATAAAAGGGGGGTCCCAAAACGCGTTTTTCCCATGCATTTTTCCATAGGACCTTTAGACACAGCTACAGCCCGAACGGCTGAACAGAATTACTTGAAATTTGGCAGAGAGGTAGTCCTCAGGTCAAGGAAGTGCCTTTTGTAGGTTTGGTGTAAATCTGTTCAGTAGATTCTGAGAAAATAGCCTTTAAATCAATATATATATCTGTGACAGCTTACGGTGCGCTTACGGTGCGCTTACCGTACGCGTACGGTGACGTGCGCGAGCGCGATTCTGATTGGCTCTTAGATCTTAGTAAACATTCGAATCGGCCGAAACCAGGATGCGGCGGCCGCCATTTTCTCTCTCACACTCTTAGTGGGGCAGCCTAAATGAAGCCCAAAAATGTGTAAAGGGGCAGTATATTGAGATAATAATCACCCAGCAGTGATATACGGGCCCCCAAACAACCCCCAAGGCCCAAAAAAAAATTATTTTTTTTACGAAAAATCGCCGATTACGCTTACCGTACGCGTACGGTAAAAATTTGGTTATAAAAAAAAAAGTATCCACAGTCTCCCCACCCCATGTGCAAATGGTGCCCGAAGGGCACCATTTGTGAATGGCATATCAAAACAATGAAAATAATATACAAAACATTTCACAACGATGCGCATAATATGTCCCCCATGTGCGCACGGTGCGCGAAGCGCATCGTGCGTACATGGCCCATCCCGCATAATGTGGGCACGCGGTGCACGCAGCGCACCGCGTGACCACCGTGCGTGCATGGCACTAACTGCGTAAAGTGGGCGCGCGGTGCGCGAAGCGCACCGCGTGCTCACTGTGCGCGCACCGTGCGTGCACGGAACGAACTGCGTTAACTGGGCGCGCACGCCACGAATGGCGTAAAGTAAGTTAGCATTTAAAAAACCGTACAAATTCACTGAAAAACCATAGGTTTCACACACGTTATAGTTAGGAATTAGCATTTAAAAAACCTTGCAAATTCACTGAAAAAACCATAGGTTTCACACATGTTATAGTTAGCTGTACATTTTACTGATAAAAAACCAATGAAATTCCCCCGTTATAGTTACTGTAGGCAACTATAACTCACGCGACCGTAATCCTCTGCTGATGACATATGTGTCTTTATGAAAAAAAAATATTTGTAATATATGTATAGCTAAAATTTAATGGAAGAAGACATGGGCAAATAAGTGTCTAAATACAGTATTAGCATCAGCAGAGGATTACGGTTGCGTGAGTTATAGTTGCCTACAGTAACTATAACGGGGGAATTTCATTGGTTTTTTATCAGTAAAATGTACAGCTAACTATAACATGTGTGAAACCTATGGTTTTTTCAGTGAATATATATATATATATATATATATATATATTCCTTGACGCTTCCTCATATCCCTTCTGTGGATGAACATGCTTATCTGTTTATTGACAAATGCTCCGCCATGACGCACTTCAGCCTGGACAGGCCTTGATCACATGATGCGGCTGCGGTAGACAATCCTGCATTTAAAGTGACAAGTGCTTGAACACGTGATTAATAAATAACAAAAAGAGACTCATATACATTTATATTACAAGATAATCCAATTTGGTCACAATAAGAGCAATACATATTTCCTTTATATTGATGTTAAAATGGAAATGGGTTATAATACTGTGCATAATGCATTTTGTGCTTAAATAATGGAAGTTAAAATACTAAAATCCAATTATGTAAGTCCACGTTGAGTGCGTTATACAGTGACATTACGAAGTACCAATAATGGTAACTGATGTTATTACAACATCCTCTTATCCTTTGTGTTGCCATGACCATTATCTTATCATAGTAAGGCTATAATTCATGTGCCCTTTGTTACATACTATAGCCCCTGTTGGCCAAAAGCTGCGCTATGATTAATATTTTGAGTTTGTTTAAAGTGCTATAGTGCACAAAAGCGAATAGTGCCCCTGACTAATAGCTAAATCAATGGTGATAAAACTGAATATATACCTTTACAACGCAGATTTTACTCTGCAATACAATCACAATGCGGTCGTTACAACGAGCGCGTTGTAATCACGCAATGCCATCCATTACTACGTAAGTCATTACATTGACTTGCAGTAGATGGCGCCGTAACATTAGAAATGTTTAATTTACTATTCCAACTCCAGCCGATGTAACAGTAGGGAAGGTGTTGGAATAGTAAACTATACTATTCCTTATGTTAAAGCGCCATCTACTGCAAGTCGATGTAATGACTTGCGTAGTAATGGCACTGCGTGGTTACAACACGGTCGTTGTAACAACCGCGTTGTGATTGTATTGCAGAGTAAAATCCGCAATGTAAAGGTTGTTTCCCGATAAAACTTAATATTAAATTAAAAAATATATATATTCAAGCACAGAGAGGTTCCACACGTCTGCCGAAAAATCCCGAGCCACTCCTGTCTCAGTGCAAAAGATTATTTTTATTCGGCAGAAAAAATAACCCATTTCGGCCGCACACTGGGTCTTGGTCACATGATCAGCTCTTTCGGTCGAGACATTTTAAAGAAAATAGAGCGTCATGCAGGATGCGTCAATAGCAAACATAAAGAAAGGCTGCGGGCTGTTTGAATCAAACCTTCTATGTTTAGCATAAAGTTGCCATTCTGTTGTGATACCTCACAGAATTCATTTGAGAAATATGTGGATTGTGGAAACATACATTTGATTTGAATAGATTTGTTGTTTCAGTCTGGTACAGTATTAATAGTAGATTTTTAAGATTCTTGGAAGTCAGGAGAGAAGAAAGAGGATTAACATGATTCTCAAATGTTCGGGTTTAGTACCCATGCAGATATTCATAGTTGTTACAATGATTCACACCTTTGTCTTCATATATTTACTTTCAATATTATAGTACAAAAAAACACAAATACATATTCACACAGTCGCCACTAAGTAGTTATAGTTAGGACCAAAGTTTCCATTGGAAACATGTTTTTTGTTTTGCCATCAACTGTGGTGCCGTTTGACGAATCTTCTCGAAATTTTAAAAAAACGACCCCTTTTTTGACCAGCTCCTGCATTAAACGTTTTGGGGTGATCCGTCAAGTGGGGGCCGAGAAAAAACAGGGGTCCCAAAATGCATTTTCCCCATTTTATGTCTGCAGGGATTTTTTTCTTTTTTAACATGACAGTAGCCTGAACCGCTGAACGTAATTACACCAAAATGTGGCAGAATGCTAGATGTTGGTCTATAAAGCATGTTTTTTGTGATTTGGTGTAAATTGGTTCAGTAGTTCCAGAGATATTTAAGTTAAAAATATATATCTCTTGTAGCCCAAAATCCTACTGAAATGCTACTGAAATTTGATTGACTGAAAAACGCCAACCAGGACGTGTTGACAGCCATCTTGGGACTCGGTTGAACTGAGTCCCACAAAAAATGTTAAAAAAGAAAAGTGGGAAGGGTAGAAACACCCTGATCCCCTAGACTTCTTGAGGGGGGTGGGGTGGGGGGGGGGTCAGGGGTCCAGCAGATACAGCCAAAAAGAAAAAAAAGAAAAAGCACGGGCTCCTGTGCTTTGTTCGTTACCCAGCCTCGGGGGGGGGGGGGGGGATTTTTTTTAATAATGGAGGGGGGCGTACGCCTGACTCCTCCTAGGGGTATATAGTGCCCTGAGGACCACCATCTCCCCATGACTTTGTGCTAAAAGAATGTGGGGGCCTCACGGACCCACTGCCACCTCCCTGGGGCTTTAATTGAAAAATGCGGAGGGCCCACGCAGACCCCCTCGCATTCTTTGCAATGAATGCGGGGCCACTTTGCACCCCTGCAGCACCGGGGACTACCACCTTCCCGGAGCTTTAGATTTGAATAAAGCAGGGGGCTGCGCAGACCTCCCCACAGCCCAGGGGATTGCTTCTCCCCGGGGCTTTAACCAAACAGAATGTGGCGGCCATGTGGCCCCCCGCAGCCCCAGGGACGACCTCCTGGAGCCAATAATAGCCCTGGGTAACACCACCCCCCAGGGCCAGCTCTTGCAATGTCCCCACCCCCAGGACATTGCAGTTTGTTATGGCTTGACGGGAGCACCGGTCCTGCCAAGCCATCGCAAACTCTGCTCCACTTCGTGCAAGCGAAAGGATGGAAAATACACTCGCTTGCACAAACTAGAGCACAATTGCTTTTGGACAGAGGGAGCTGCATGCTGTGGTCCCCACCGAAAATATCTGGGTGCCATTTGTGGGACCAGGGCACCCAGTAATGTGGTCAGACCCTGGGGATGGGGTCCCAAGGGCCAAAATAGGCCCAGGGAAGAGAGGCCATACACCCCCCCTTCCTTTAATTAAAAAAAAGAATGTTAAAAAAAAATAACACCAGGCCCCAGAATCCCTAGGGTTGAAATCAGCCTGGGGAGGGGTGGCCACACAGCTCCCCCTTCCTTTATGATAAAAAAATGAAAAGACAGCTACAGGACACGACACCGAAGGCCCCACCCCCTTTCTGCACCACTTTGCAATTGCGCCTCCTGGCATGCCCTCAGATTGGGGGATGAAGTCACCTTGGCGGCTGAGGTTTCTTAGGGGCTAACAAAACCTCCTGTTACCTCCAGTAAGTCCTGAACAGCGGGATTGCTGAGAGGTTGTCAGCAGCCATGCCCCCTTTCTTTACCACCCTGCAAACGCTACTCTTGGTGCACTGCCGGTGAAAGTATGACGTCCCCTTGCCTCCTGAGGGACTCAGGACTAAAGTAGACTTCTTACCCTGAACAATAGTGTGCCAGGAGGTGCGCTTGCAGGGTGGTGGAGAAAGGGGGCAGGGCCTCCAACAATGTCTTAGCAATCCAACTGTGTGGGACTTACTGGCGGGTACAGGAGGGGTTGTTGCCCCCCAGGACCCTCTGGAGTAAAGTGGACTTCATCCCTCAACCAGTGGTATGCCAGGAGGCGACTTTGGCAGAGTGGTGGTAAAAGGGGGCGTGGCCTCCAAAGACCTCTCAGTAATCCCATTGTGTGGGACTTGCAGGAGATAGCAGGAGGGGTAGTTTGTCTCCAAGGACGTCCTTGTGGACCTGCTATCCCTCCTGTTACCTTCAGGTAGTCCGACACTCTAGGATTGCAGAGAGGTCTTCATGGCCCTGGCACCTTTCACTACCTCTCTGCAAACACACCTCCTGGTGCTCTACTAGTTTGGGGATAAAGACTTGGCTGCTGAGGGTCCTTGGGGTGAACAACCCCTCCTGTTACCTCCAGTAAGTCCCACACAGCGGGATTGCTAAGAGGCCTTCGGAGACCACGCCCCCTTTCTCCACCACTCTGCAAATGTGTCTCCTGGTGCACTGCTGGTTGGGGAATGAAGTCCTCTTGGATGCAGAGGGACCTTGGGGGCCAAGGAGACCTCCTGGTACTTTCTCAAATCAAATCAATTTAGCTTTATTCGATAATTGCTATCATAAAAGCTTTCACAACCATAAAATCAGTATTATACATTTCAAGATTTTTGATAGTTAAAAAGATATATAAAAGTTTAAAAGACAAACTGTGGCACCAGTAGATAAAACAACAATTCATAAAAGGCAAATTCCCATTAAAAACGAATTACTGGTGTCAACAGGGAATCTCACAGGCATAGTTCATTCGTTACCCTCTTACACAAAAAAGTAGATTCTAATTTATTAGATAGCAGCATTGACTAATTTTATAGCTTTAACAATGGCTTTCATTCGAATAATCCAAGCACAGCCCAAAAATTTGGCAACTCCACACACAAAGACTGGCCTGGACGCATCAGATCTCAAGATGCGAAGTGCAACTTGATGGTTCCTTGTTCCTAGCTGGACACAAATGGGTTTAAGCCATTTAATCCTGGCCTGCCGATAAGCCGGACATGCAAATAGGCAGTGAGCTATGGTTTCATGCAGGGCATAGCAACACGGACAGCTGGAAGAAAGATTTTTTGCTGGGTCCCTTTGGGCGACTGAAGCATTAAGGTGCAAAGACCCAAACCGAAAAAGTATGTACAGCTTTCTGTCCATAGGGACTCGAATGAAATCAAAATAGGGTTCCAAATGGCCAACTTGTTTGTGCTGTAAGAAATCCTCTGATAGTTTCCCATGCCTCGGGTAGCACAGGAGCCTTTGGTGTATCCAGTTCCAATAGATCTTTTTTAGCTCAGCCTTGGATGGCTGTGCTTGGTTCCCCCATGCATCAGCTAGGCCCAGAGACAATAAGAGTTCCTTAAGTTCGTTGAGCCATTTTACCCTTTTACCCGTGTCCAAAGTAATCAGTTCGCTGAGTCCTGCCGCATAGTGTGATAACTCAGGGGTGGATCTTAATCTTGCCCAATACAGAAGGGGGCGTAATCTAACTGTATCGCTCACCCTGTGCCTCCCCATATCGAGGAACAGAGGTGTTAAAGGAGTGCATTGAGGGACAGAGACCAAGTCTCTTAAGAACTTGTTATCTGACTTTTGGATCTCTGCTGTTTGCTCAAACCCCCAAAGTTCCGCTCCATAAGTTGCAGAACTTACTGCCTTTCCCTCATATACGACCAGGACAGGGGAGACCAGTCTAGAGGTGGACAGGCACTGCTCTCTTAGAATTGCCCCTGCTGCTCTTTTATGATTTAGGAGCATCTTACTCAGGTGGGGTCCCCATGACAATTTATCCGATAGCCTCATCCCCAGGTAATCAAAGCAGTGGACTTGCTCAAGGTATGAGCCATTAAGGATGAGTTTGGGTCTAAACTGTTTTCCAGGATTAAAAGCCATACATTTTGTTTTGGAGATGTTAATAATAAGGCCCCTTTGTGTACAAAAAGCCTGGAAGCGAGTAAGTAGTGTTTGGAGACCCATAGGGGATTTGGAGATCAAGAGAGTGTCGTCAGCAAAGAGAAGAGTGGCTATTTTTTCCCCCGCCAGGGCTGGTGCATCAGCTGGAATATGGCTCAAAAAATCCACCACACCATTCACATAAAGCGAAAATAGTGTGGGGGCCAGAACACAGCCCTGGCGGACTCCTCTCCTTACTGGGATACTCTCTGTAGTCTGTCCTTGATCTCCCCATCTAATTCTTGCGGAGGTGTCATCATGAAGACGAACTAGAAGGGATAGAATGTAAGGAGGAATTCCCATTTCCTGCAAGACGGCCCACAGCTTCTAGTACTTTCTGTAATCCTACACAGCTGAATACCTGAGAGCTGGTCAGAGGCCCGCCACTTTCTCCACCACTCTGCAAACGCCATTACTACTTAAAAAAACATAGAAATTCATTAGAAAAAAACAAAGGTTACAGGGACATTATAGTTAGGAAATGGAATTTTAAAAACGTAGAAATTCACTGAAAAAGAACAAAGGATACAAGGACTTTATGGTGAGGCTCAGGTTTCAATCGTACAAAATAAGTGAAATTCATCAGTTATTGTTAGCTGAGCTAACTATAGCTCGCGCCCTGCAATGCACTGCTTATGACCTCACATATTACATCACTCACAACATGGTCAGTGACATCACTGATGACATTGCGAATGACAATACTGATGACATAATCCACAAAATTACTTTCATACCCACCCACACCCCCATAGAAAATTTCATACACCCACTCCCACGCAACCATTCACAGACCCATACCAGTACTTACACACCTACTCACTGATTCATAGATCTACACACACATCCACTCACTAACTCATACACCCACCCACTCACTCACTAATACAGCCACTGACATATCCACTCGTACACCCATACAGCCACTCACACACTGAGCCAGTCACCCGTAGAGCTACTCACTCACCCTGTCAATCACACAGCCAATTACCCATACAGTTACATACACACACCGACTTACTTACTCTTACAGATACTAACATGTACTAAGTCACCTATGCAGTCACTGACACAAGCACACACTCACCCATACAGCCACTCTCACATTCACTCACTCACCCATACAGTCACTCATATACCCCATCACTCACCTATACTGCCTTTCACACACCCAGTTACTCCCCTATAAACTACTGACACATCCACTCTAATATATATATTTTTCTCAAGTAAACATTTCTCTGAATCATGGAGTGATTTCAGTGTGAGCGTGTGTGTGTGTTTGGTAGGCATGCCACTGACAATTGTGTGTGTGTGTATCTCAGACCCCTTCTTTCTAGGCATGGTGTCAGTGAGATCTCACAGTTGGATTTTGGACGTTACTCGTAATTTCTGAGCCACATGAGAAGTGTAACGGTACTACTATGGATAACTAAATATAATATGAAATGTTGTAGGCTATGTAGGTTTTGGTGTTGTGAGCAGATACTTTTGCCTATTTTAATTTGATAAATAAATAATAGATTTCTCAAAAATAAAAGTTAGAAAATAACTTTTGTGTCAAGCTATTTTTTGGAAGTGTGCCGTTGATCATGCTGAATGTGTTTCATATTTGTACAAGTTGGAACAGCCACTTGTGCGTTACATAATGTTTGATTCATCTAACACAAGAACGTTTTTAGATTTATATTCTATAAAATTAATAAAATACAATATTTAACATTAATGCAACCATTGTGCATTTTTTCATTAAAAGAGATGCTTTCACAGCCCAGTATAAACAACAAAAATAAACAACAAAATTTAAAGTAACATGATTGTATTTACAAATTAACAAAACAATAAAAAAACTGAATATACATATTTATAATTTTTTACCAGTGGAAGTAAAGAAATAACAAAATTAAACCATCTCCAGTATCAGAATTGCATAATTGGTTAGAATGAGATTACTATGATCAGCCCACAGTTAATTAGAGTCCATGTTTATGCCTAGAACCAACACAGTTTGCAAAAGGAAAATGTGTTACAGAATTCTTTCAAATGTGAATGCTGGTGGTTTGCAGGAGAAAAGCAATGCTTGTGCCTCTTGGTAGTTGCCTTTTAGAATCATCTACTAGTCCAGATGAACCACCCCTCCTGAGGCAAAATAATATCTCTGAGTTGTAGGCTGAGAGATGATGCCAGGTTTCTCAGTGGTCTCCAGCCCTTCCCTTTCTGTGGAGGTACCTGGTTGGGTGGTGTATGTGATTGGTATATATTTCCCTAATTGCCCTGCAAATGTTCAGATACCAACCTGCACCACCCAGAAAAGGAATACATGATGGAGATGTGAGACTCCAGAAGGTCATTAGTGGCTTCTGGAGATCATTGATTCTTCTGCAACCCAGTTTGCTTTCCCGGGAGGTCACTGTTCTTTTGGAGGAGAACTAGCAACTGTCCTATCTGATCCGCATACCTGAAGGCTACACCAATGATGTTCTGGCCTATAGTAACTTGAAAGGTACGGGCATCTGTGGACTCACTCAGCTAAGGCAATCTAGGCCATCCCCTAACGGCACTAGCCTTTGACCTTGGGAGTGGGTGCGCCGTTACAGTGGGTCCTGGATCAACAGCAGATGTAGTAGTTGTAGTAGCTATGGGAGCCAGCACAGGGTTGCACACTACTGAGGTTGTGGTGGTTGTAAGGGCACAGGGAGCTGGTACAACACCAGATTGGGAAAGAGGGGTTGGACTACGGTACCTGGTGATGTATTAGAGTTGGGCTGTATAGGAGGCTGGCTTAGTATATGGTGCACACTTATATAAGTAAAACCTTAGAATGCTCTCTAAGTGGTAGCTGTGGAGAGCAGCCTTCAGGCTTAGTCCAGAAGGAGTGTAAAGCAGCTTGTTTTACCAGAAAGTAATCTTATTGGTTTAGATTAAGTGAAAAAAGAACCACACAGTATATTTATAAAAATAGGTATTTATTATAAGACACTCACTAACACCTACAAATATCTCCTACCCAGAGATATTCACAATGCACACAATACTTTGCAATAAAAACAGGTAAGTAGCCCAAAAACATAGGGGTCACCAGGGAGGGACCAAACCATATACTAAAATAGTGAGATGTGAATCGCGACTCAAGTCAAGACTGTACCCAGAGGAAGTACAGATGCTGTGGTCCCAAGGAACCACCCAAGGTAATTAACCTGGAATCCCACGGAGGCTGTGTGCAGAGTGGGAACACAACCGCATGCTCAATTCAAGTCAACGGGTAAGTCGTGGTTGCAATTTTAAAGAAGGACCCTTCCCATTGGACCCTTAAGAAACCCAGTGGAAGACAGAAGGTTGGAAAGCCATTCCACCCATGGGTACCCTAGGAACCAGAATACCTACACCAGGGAAGCCGGTAACATACATGTGAAGTGGCGTCAGACACTGCCGTCAAACTCAGTGGAGAACTTCAGGAAGATGCCGCTGCTGGAGAAGGTGAAAGTGTCCGGTGGAACCCAAAGGTGGATTCAATTTGAGGAGTACCTACAAGCAGAGGGGACAGAGTCTATGCCACTCAGGAGTGACCAGAAGGCACAAAAGATGAATGTCCACCAATGTTGGGTGTTGCAGGAGAGTTGATGAAGACCTTGGAGCTGCAGCTATGCGAACCAGGTGACGCTGTGGAAGACAAGGAGCCGTTCATGAGCTGTCCCACGACGGATGTCGAGAGCTGAGGGGTCGGGGTCTGTTGGGAGCAAAAAAGGTGCAGTGTCGGGACCAGCAAGGTCCAGGTGACTCGCCACAAGCAGGGGAGTCAGAGCAGGCTCCGAGCACTCAGGGGAGCCCCCTGAATTGAAAGAAGACCCTCAAGTGGACCCACAGGCCTGAAACACTGGAGTCGCAAGACAACCTTGAGCAGTTTACGAAAGATGCAGTCCCACGGTGCAAGAGATGCAGTGAGGATGAAGATCATATTCACAGGAGATGCTTGAGGTGGAGGCTACTTGGGGCCCAAAGATCTCTGAGGAAGAGAGCCAATAAGCTTTGCAATGGCAAGCCGATGCGGTGCACAGGGGTTCGGCTCCTGCTGCTCTGATGAGGGATACTGGCCTCAAACTTGGTATGAAGACAGTGCAGGCCTCAAGGGAGTTGTAGAACCACCACCCATGTTGCGGAGCCTTTCAGAATCCGTAGGAGCCCAGGAGCAACAGACTGGCTAGCTCGGTTGTGGTACCTGCAGATGCAGGGAAGTGACTCCTTCACTTCAAGGGAGATTCCTTTAGGTATCTTGGATGTACACAGGCCATAGAAGGTTCCTGTTTCAGCCTTGGTGCCCAGAGCGATGTCAAGCAAAGTCCAAAGTACACAGACGGTCAAAGAGGAAGTGGTATCTTGATCTGAATCTTGTCCCATGACGAATCTAGGGACCCACCCACAGGTAACCTCTTAAGTACCCTAAGGGAAGGTTTGGGACGATCCAGGGTTCTCTCTCATAGGAGGGGCTGGATTGTGGGGAGGATACTCCCATGTCCTTTGTCCAGTTTCACTCCAGAGCTGGAGCCAACGGCTCCCTGAGCTGGTTTGAACTGGACTCTGCAAGGAGGGCACTAAAGGTGCCCCTCAAGCAGACTAAGTGGTGCAGGCAAGTGCTCCCACCCTGCCCCAATACACTAAACCCTGCCTGGGAGGTGGTCACACCTCCCTGTGACATGATATCTTTTGTTCTGCCTTCCCCTGCTCAAGCTTGGCTCAGCAGCAGGAGGGCAGAAACATGTTTCTGGTCAGCAGCAGCCCTAGCTTGCTGTCCTGTTCTGGGAGACTGGTGCCGGAAGCACTAAGGGCCTCCCGGAGGAGCTTTACAGTGCATGGAATCATACCTCCCACACTGTTTACGTTGTAGGGGTATGATTCCAACATGTTTGATACCAAACATGACAGGGTTCGTTACAGCCAGGTTAGAGATGGTCATCGCGTAATGACTTATGGCCCCTCTATATGTTATATGGCTGGCTCACTTATAACCAGGGAGAATGGACTCTGTAGGTTATAGGGGTGCCCCGCTCATGCAAGGGCACCCACACACTTAGAACCGAGCACCCTGGCTTCAGGATTGATATCTGTTGTAAATAGTGCTATCCCCAGCTTACACAGGCTGCAATGGCAGGCCTGTAGTTACAGTTTGAGTGGTCTCCCAGGTGTAGCATAATACATGCTTCAGCCCATGGGGGACCCCTGATGTACCTATGCCCTGGGTAGCTCAGTACCATATACTAGAGACTTACAAGGGCACACCAGTAGCCAATCTGGAGTGTACCTGGTTGGGAGGATCCCAGTCTGACTAGTCATAAAAGCATAATGACACCAACAAAAAGTGGGGGTGACCACGAGATCAGATCCTCCTTTCCTACAACCCCTCCCCCCCAAACATAATGAGATGAGACTAACCTTGAGCAGTTGAGTCTTCATTTTCTAAGTGGAAATATCTGGAAAGTCCAAATGTGTTGGCATGGTTACTCCCAGGCCTATGTTCCACTGAATAGTCCATCCCCTGTAGGGAAATTAATCCCCTCAAAAGTTTTGGATTTTCACCCTTCATTTGTTTAAGCCGTAAGAGAGACTTATGGACTGCCTGTACAATGAAGTGAGTACCAAACAGGCATGGTCTTAACTTCCTCAAGGCCCAGACCACAACAAAGGTCTCCCTCTCTATAGCTGACCACGTTTCTCCCTGGAAATCAATCTTCTGCTTTTAAAAGCTACTGGTTAGTCCTGGCCCTCTGCATTAAGTTGTGATACAGCTCCTACCCCTATCTCAGATGCATCTGTCTGGACAATGAAGGTTTTGGAATAGTCAGGACTTTGCAGAATGCGAGCAGTGGATGACCTGCTTCAGGTCATCAAATGCCTTTTGGCAGCTAAATGTCCACTGAACTTTCTTTGGCATTCTCTTGGAGGTGAGATCATTAAGGGGAGTAACAATTGACCCATATCCCTTAACAAACCTCCTGTAGTGCCCAGCCAGGCCCAAGAAAGCTCTGAAATGAGTCTAGGGTAGTGGGAGCAACTCAGTCCATGATAGTCTGGATTTTGCTCTGCAGTGGCTGAACCTGGCCTCCACCTACCAAGTCGCCCAAATACACAACCTTGTTCTTCCCTATCTGGCACTTGGTGGCCTTGATAGTGAGGCTTACCTTTGGCAGGGCCTCCAGAACATTTCTGAGATAGACCAGGTGATCCTCCCAGGTGGAGCTAAAGACAGCAATATCATCTAGATATGCTGCACTATAGGCTTCCAGACCTGTTAGGACTTTGTTCACCAGCCACTGAAATGTGGCAGGTGCATTTGTCAGACCATAGGGCATCACAATGAATTGATAATGCGCACTAAGTGTTGAAAATACTTTTTTGGCTTGGCATCCTCAGCTAGTCTGATTTGCCAGCAGTCAGGTCAAATGTAATCGGAAACTTGGCTGAGATCAAAGTATCTATGAGCTCATCTGCCCTTGGAATAGGCTGGACATCAGTTCTGGTAACTACATTGAGGCCTCTGTAGTCCACACAAAACCTCAGCTTTCTTTTTTCACCATTGATGTGAGGTTTTGGCACAGGACTACTGAACTGGTCCACGGGCTATCTGAAGGCTTAGTGACACCCAATTCCAGCATCTTGTGGACCTCTGTCCTGATGCTGTCTCTGACATGGCCAGGCTTTCTGTAAATGTTGTTCTTTACTGGCAGACTGTCACCTGTGTCCACTTCATGGGTACAGCAGGTGGTTTGACTGGGTGTTATGAGAAAACATATGTTTGTACAGATTGAGGACCTTCCTACAATCAGCTTGCTGCTGGTCAGTGAGGCTGTCTGCCAAGGCTATTCCATCAACAGACCAATCAACAGGATTCTGAGAGAGGAGATCAGGGAGAGGGTCACTCTCTTCCTCCTGTCCCTCATCAGTGGCCACGAGCAAGCTCATGTCAGCCCTGTCCACAAAAGGTTTCAGGCAGTTCACATGAAGTACCCTGTGGGGACTTCTGGGAGTGCCTAGGTCTACCAAGTAGGTGACCTCACCTTTCTTTTCGGGGATTGTGTGGGGGCCACTCCATTTGTCTTGGAGATCTGCTGGGGCCACAGGCTCCAACACCCACACCTTCAGGCCTGGCTGATAAACAGTTAGGACAGCATTTTGGTCATGCCAAGCTTTCTGAAGCTCATGGCTGGCCTCATGGTTTTCGGTGGCCTTCTTAATGTACTCATCCATGCTTGAACGCAGGCCAAGGACATAGTCCACTATATCCTGTTTAGGAGGTTTGAGAGGTTGCTCCCATTCCACATTAACCAGACATAATGGCCCATAACTGGATGTCCAAACAGAAGTTCAAATGGGCTGTAGCCAACCCCCTTCTGTGGAACCTCTCTGTAGGGAAAGAGAAGGCAGGGTAATAAGACATCCCATTTTCGCCTGAGCTTTTCTTGTAGTCCCATGATCATACCCTTCAGGGTCTTGTTGAGAGTTTCAAAAAGCCCACTGCACAGTGGATGGTAGGGTTTGGTAAACTAATAGTTCACTTCACACACTTTCCACATTGCAGTTATGTAACTAGACATCAAGTTGGTACCTCTGTCTGTTAAGACCTCCTTAGGGAAGTCCACTCTGGAAAAGATTCCCAGAAGGGCCCTGGCCAGTACAGGAGCTTTAGTGGTTCTAAGGGGAATTGCTTCTGAATACCTAGTGGCATGGTCGACCACCACTGGGATGTCACTGTGTCCAGATGCAGTTGGAGGGTTAAAGGGACCAACAATGTCAATACCTACCCTCTCAGAGGGAACCCCAACCACTGGTTTAAGTGGCCCCTCATGGGTGGCATAATACAGGGAGGTCCTGGCCTGGTAGTTCGGGCAGGACTGTTCCCATGAGGCACAGGGTCAAGACTGATTTGCATATGGCTGGGTTCAAACTGGAATGGCATGGTGAGCAAAACAACAATGGATTTAGGCCCAGATCTCTGTACTGGGGTGAATGTATGACATTGTTCTGCATTCTGTCCATCAACTGTTGTTTTTGCATTTGGCATAATACATGCTGCAGCCCATGGGTGAGCCCTGGTGTACCTATGCCCTGGTTACCTTAGTACCATATACTAGGGACTTATAAGGAACACCAGCATGAAATCTGGGATGGACCTAAGTACTTACCCTAACAAATTTAGAGGAGAAAGCACAGAGACTGGGGTCCTGATTAGCAGGATCCCAGTCAGACTATTCAGAAACAGCATAACACCAGGCAAAAAGGGGTAGTGAACACAGAAGCACCATCAGGAGGGCCATAACAACAACAAGACTGACATCGCACTATGTTGAAATGAAACACACTGATATGGATGTAAAGTGGACTGTAATTGAGAAAGTCAAAGGAGATGGGGATCTGACCAGGAAACGTCTTGAGAGAGAACAACGATTGGTGTATCTCTTAGGAACCCACATCCACGGACTGAATGATCCCCATACCTTGGAACCAGCTGAATAAGAAGAGCTAGATTATCGCACTGGGCACTAACTAGACACTTACTGTATCCCTGTGGGGCTAGCGAGTGCCAGGTTTGTCAATGTTCTCCGACACAGTATCTGGGATGATCGATGTGTGATTAATAATATCCATGTTGTATACACAGGTCTCATAATATAGTTTTTGTTATGCTTACATAATAATTTGTAAATATAAACCAATTTTGGTTTCCCCCTAGTAACAGTGTTATTCATATAACACCTTTAGATCTACTGGTCTTATTAACATCAGTTAGCACCTATGGATCCTCTATTCTGATGGCACGATGTTAGCACCTCACAACCACCGCTTTCCACACACCAGATGTAACCTCCTTTTCGATTGACACTGTAGCAACACTACATGTCTCATCATGTCTCAGGCATATATAACGTAATTTACATGTTATTTGCACGCGCCCGAGTAGACATTAGCATAACTGCTTCTTTCTTCAATCGCCGCTTTTGCGCATTTCTGAGTAGTCCTTTATATCTTTATACTGCAGTAATACTACAGTTCCCATCAGTCCCTGGGCACACGCAACATAATCATCACGTGCCCCACGGGTTGTTTATATAATTCAGTATAGTTTTTAGGTCTCGCCTGACCCAGCGCATGCGCTGGTCTGGCGAGACTTATTGAAAGGGCTCCAAAAAGTGCTACCAGGCCAGCCTAGAGATACAGTGCATGTGCGCGGACGCGCGCGCCGTGCTTTACCGCAATTACTTTCACTTTTGCGGCCGCTTTGATGTTTGAATTGATCGCGATCACTTCCACGGCCGCTTTGCATAGCCAATAGGTCTCGCTTTTGGGACCTTATAAGTATTTAGTTATGCAACTGTTGCATGGCTAAACACTTATAAGGTCCCAAAGGCGAGACCTATTGGCTATGCCAATGCTTGTTTCCTTTGTTTTTACATTTCCTTTGTATCAGGTGAGCATTATACCCTCTTCTTTATGAGAGATATTAACACACTTGGATGCTCTCATGATGGATATATGCATATCGTCATCACACAGATCATTTTGCTCGCAGGTCTCCCAAGCGTGTGTACTACATTTTCCGACATTCATGATGTTGACTAATTGGTTCAGACACGTGATCCCGGAAGAGAGCGTGCTCAATGAACTGCCTTTTTAAACAGCAAGCGCGGGTTACCGGTCGCTACAAGCCGATGGAACCCGCACTAAATAGGTTACGCGACGGGGTAGGACTCGCGAGGATGTGAGTTGAATGCTGATATTTTTTGCCATAAATCAGGTATGAGTGTTTACATCTCCAACAGGGAGGTTGTTGCCGAACCATAACCTCTTGCTGTTTGTTATTTGTTTGTTTTGCTGCCCGGCAACTTTACCCATCTACATACCGACTGTATGCCGGTCTACCATATCTTTACGGCAACATTATTCTACTACAGGGCCACCCCTAACTGAGTGTGGTTCCACGAGAAACCTTTCCTCTCCCAAATTGGGGTAAGAAAGAACTTTGTATTTTTATGTCTTCTGACGGATTGTGGGGCGGTGAGAGTGAGAACGAGTGAGCGACCCGCCGGGTCCATAATTTTTGCAATTCATTTCGAGGCACTGTGTTTCTGGGTTTAATTAGCAAGCGACTAATAGCCGCCAATGACACATTACATTATGATGTGAGACCTACGCATGACTAGACGTCACATATAATTATGAAGCATGCTCAATGTAATATTACACCACCCTTTGAAAAGTTTTAAAATTAAGGGTGATGTCACTTTCTCACTATAAGTGTTTTTTGATGTTGTATACCTGATTCAACACTGGTGTGTTTGTTTGTTGTTTTTTTTTTGCTTTCCACAGATGGAGTGATTTAACATACGTAAACATAGTGACAAACAAAGGAGCAGCTATCTGCCCTTTTTATAAATAGTGTAGGGAAATTCCCTGGTCACTCTCCTTCCAGGAGGGGACACAGCCCTGAAGAAAGTCCCGTACCACAGTTTGGACATTATATGGACTGAAACATGTTGGCCTTAGGGTCTTAGGACCATAATACCCCAAATACCCTATTGTTCTCTATTTTTAATATCACTGTCAGATCCAAGAATAAAGGGAAACTGGGATCTGCCAGTGGATTTTTAATCTTTATCCCCCAGGCCAAATATTTTTCAAGTGCTCCCTGGAATATCGGTTGAGCCCACCACGACTTATAGGGGTCGTGGTGTCCCGATGATGAAGCATGACACCACTAGGGTGTGTGATGGAATATATAACAAAAGGAGTTGCCTCCTCTACCATTGCCTTTTTCAATATCTAACCTTGTTTATAATCGACGCTCACGGCTAGACTAATAGGGTAGTACTTTAATGTGAATCAGTGTTGAAAAACACGGGAGGGTGTACTCCTCCTTCAGAGTTCCTCTCGGCCCTTTGAATAGTGAAGCACGTCTGTTCTTCACTATTTGATGTCAAACCAAAAAGTTGGGGTAACCATGAAAACAGATCCTACTTTGCTACAGGCTGAATGAGACACAGCCTGACCAGACACACCAGATTGGCCAGCCAATTACTCTTTAGGATCCACACCAGCAGAAGATGCCTATACGCTTGCCTATACGCTGAAGGTTTCGGCGTCTGTTGGATTGGTGGGGGGGATATTCTCAGTGGGCTGCTGGATATCCACTCTGGCTGAGGGTCCTGCAATTATTATGGAAAGACACATCAATTACTGATAAAGCACAGGCTTATCTTAAAAAAAGATTTCCTACATGATCATCTAAATACAATGTGTTTTCCAAAGAGTGCACTGAAACTCTGATTGATAGAGACATGAGGCCTCGCTTAGAGTTTGGCAGATGGCAATCTCCGTCACAGATGTGATGGATACCCAGGCCACTGTATTAGGGGGGCATGACATATCTATCACTTTTGTGATAGAGTTTTTTTTTTTTCTTAAATACTCGAAATCTGCCAAAGTCATATGTATATTGTTTTATTGAAAGGATGTATTGTTGGCCACACCTTGATTTTGGTTTGTAAATGAATCGCCTTTGACAGGCTTACCATAATGTTTGGGGAATTTATTTTTGAATAGTCAGAATCAAGTTCAGTTCATTTATCACAGAGACACCGATATACTATACCAAATGAATGTGCTCTATCTAACCCTAAAAGACCAAGCAATTACCTAGTACCTGATTGGCATAGGAAGTACAATTTACATGGAAGTCCAAAGGAGCTAAGCCATGTGAGGTGAAGTGCCATACATGAATCCCACCCTTGGTGGTCTCCGAATGGAGTATCAAGAGCGAAAGAGGCACAAATACTCTCTTTTTAGACTAGATTGATTATAGATGTCCAATAGGATAACCCCTGATTATCGTGGCTAATTTGTTGGTAAGAGCCTATTCTGATGCATACTTCTTCCTGCAGATTCCTCACCTGTAGAACAATCCCCAGGCATCAAACTGGATCCGGAAAACTTCAGACACATCATGTCGCCAGTAGAGGGCGCTGGACTCAGTCGGCACCGGACGTGATGTCAGGCGACGCATAAGAGTCCGCCCTGCGTTGACCTCAGTTCCCTTTTTTCTTTCCTTCAACTCAAATCCAGAGCTTCGATCTCTACATTTTCTTCACACAAAGAAAATTCTACAGTACAGTACCATGTCTTCTCCCATAAAATCTGGTTTTAAACCCTGTAAAGATTGTGAGGGAAAGATGTCCTTTACAGTCCCCCACTCAGTCTGTTTGTGATGTCTGTGGTCTGACCATGAATCTAAGGCCTGCCTCTCATTCCTCAGCATGAGCCCCAAGTCCGTCAAGGAGTGGGAGGCCAAACTCTTTATGGCCAGGGCAGAAGATGACTGCTGACGTTGGAAGCATTCCTGACGTCATTCTTGCTTCATTCTTGCTCTCCATCTTCCTCATCCACCAAACAACAGAACCACCAAAAGAAAGCGAAGTAGCACTTGTGCGGTAAGTCCCCCAAACTATCTCTGACTCAAACAGGAGTCCTCTCAGCCAGAGTTGGTCAAAATACTGCCTGAAGATCCTCTGCACAGTCCTGCCCCTCCTTCGAGCCTGGTTGTGGATCGACCTCCATCAGCTTCACCATGGCTTCCACAGTTTTTGCCTTTCCAGCCAACGGCAGTCGGCACCGTTTCTTCAGATTCTGCGCCAATGCTTCCTTGCTTTCACCTGGCACTTCACATCTCAGTGCCCTAACCTACTCTGTGAACAGCACCACCCCCTTCCCCACTGCCACCGCCAACAACACCTCCAGATACAGAGCCTCTGGCGCCTCAGACCAACGTCAATCCTAGAATCCATTCCCATAGAGAAGCCTAACGCTTGCTTAAAGAGGAGGCGTCTAGTACATGCCTCCATGAGCTTTTTGGCACAGACCCCGAACCTGTGGAGTATTTGGATTATGATGACCCAGACCAGGACCTCCTCCAAGAATTCCAAGGCCAATAATCGTTAAGTAGCATAGATACCTAACAAGAGCTGGGCATAGAATTCCTGACTGGCCCCCCACCTCCTTATGTGTGGTCCCTCCATAAAACAATGCTAAAGGCTATGGAGGCCTTGGATTTGAATCTCCCTCCAGCAGAAACTAAGACCAACATTCTTATTGAGGTCCTCTTAACATTGTCAGCCACAGCAGAATCCTTATTGCCCTTTAATGAGACCCTCCTGACACCTGTCCTGGTGACTGGTGAGAAGCCCGCATCTAGACTAGTAGCGGGCAGTCTTGTAGCCCGCTGCTACCGTTTGGTGCCAGGCAACCAGCCATTCCTCTCTGTACACCCGTTGCCAGGGAGCCTGGTTATTCAAGCTTCTTGCCCCAGTATGCAATTGGGTGGTGCTTACCGTACTGTGCATTCCGACAGGGAGTCTAAAAGGCTGGAGGCTTGTGGCAGGAAGGGAGTATGGCATTAAATCCTTAAATGCAAACTGCCTTCTTGCTTGTTAAACCCATGCCTTATGGGACATTGCCTAAATGATGATGCCACACATTTTCGCATTTTCAAGAAGTTATCACTGATGATCAAAATGTTTTTTGCCTTTTCATCAAATCCAGGCTCGACACAGCTGACTACGTCTCCTGTGCCATGGGGTCTTCCATTTCTATTCACCGCCACACTTTGTATGACATGTCGCTGCTATCTTGCCGATCATGAGTGGCATTTTCTAACGGAGGTAGTCCAGAATATCTTTGCCCATTGCCCTGTCTCGAGCTGGGAGTTGTCAGGATTGAGTGGAGGGGCTCCCACCAGAAATCGTTCAGGGTGGACTGTCATTCTTCCCCTAGAACATCAGCAGTCTGCAGACTAAATCCTTGAATCCAGTATTCGCACAATATATGGGCTCATTTGATGTATTAATGTTTCAGGAAACATGGGCACAAGACAGCATTCCCCTTATCGGCTATAAAGAATATACGAAAGTAGCACCTTTTGAAGGGCGAAAGCGGCCTGGTAATTTACATCATCACTAGCCTAGCAGGTAAATCCACAGAACTGCACGTGGATAATCCAAATATGTTGGCATTGAAAATTGATGGTTGGGCTAATAATTCTGAAGAATTTATCATTCTTGTAAACCTATACATCAACCCAAAGAAAAGAGCAGTATTATCTAGAACAATGGCAGCCCAACTAGCCCAACTAAAAGCTAGTTATCATAAGTCACATTGGCTAATTACAGGAGACTTTAACCTCAACCTATTCCATCAGCCAGCGGAAGAACATAGTGATGCAGTTGGACCCCTCCCTGAGCAAGCAATGCCACCAAAGAACCGGAGGGATACATTTGGAAAAGAACTAATAAAGGCCTGCAAGCTAATGGGCCTATTGGTCTTGAATTGCCGGAAGCCAGGTGATACCCACCTGCCTGGACAAGAGTCTGGGGCAACACAGTCTCCATTTTAGATTTGACACTAGTGTCAATGTCCCTATACAATCAGGTACGTGATTACAGCATAGTCCACCTTGTGGAGAGTGACCACAATACCCAGGTGTCTACGGTAAAAACATTCATGTGTAAATACGAAATAGTTTGTATGCTACAGGGGGAAAATGTCACAGAAAACCTGAAATTTCTGAAGTGGTCCTCAAGCACAGTTTACAGCATAGCCGAGGAGGCAGTCACAAACATGCCGGATCTAGCTGCAATTTACCCTAATCCGATGGTGGCATGAGAAACACTCTCCAACAACATGACCAAAACCCACAAAGAGAAAAGTCGGCATAAGGGAACTCGCTTGATTCATTGTAAATCCATAACTATGCCACTCTACATTCGAAAAATAAAAAATAAAATACGCAAACTCTTTCGACAATTACATCAAAATCCAGGAGATCCAGAATTATTAAAATAATGCCGCAGCGAAAGACGCCGCTTAAAAAAAGAGATCTGGGTGCATTAACAGTCCAAACAAGAAACAATATGGGCCCGCTGCTACATGCCACTAAAACAAATGATTCAAAAAGATTTTGGTCGCTTATCAATAGGAGCGAGAAAGACCCTGGAGCAGCAAATAATGCAAATATTAGTGAGATGGAGTGGGTTCAATACCTGAACTTACATTTTAAGGGAAGTTCGTTTGATATAACTAGAGGAGCCATTATGATGTTGAGCGGATCGCCACCGCCCGACCGGCAGTGGCAATCCGCCCAATGTTTTTCCCCGCCGCCAGCAATTTACCCACCGCCCAATTACAATGGCGGGGGGCACAGCGGCAGACGGAAAGACCGTCCATCGCTTTACCGCAGGCAATTGTTCCGATTGCCTGCCATGCAGTCCTGCCCCATAATATGGCACCGCCCGCCATATTATTATATGTGCAGATTTGTGCCTTTCCATAGCGGCGATGCCGCCATGGAAAGGCATGCAGTCTTTGGTAATGGGGGACCGTTGCGGGCCCCCGGGGGTGCACTTGGTGGATACCTATGGTACCCCCCTACATTGTCATGCACAAGGTGGCATGCCAATGCACAACATGCATTTTTTACATTGTGGCGGGTGCTGCTTACAGCACCGCCCGCCGCAATGTAAAAAATGCGGGATGCGACCGCCATGGTGGTGGCTGCATCCTGATTGGCATGGCGGGACCGCCCCACCTATGGCGGCCGGTCCGGTTTGCCGTTGCGTTAGTCCGCCCGCCATCGTAATGATGCCCTTAGTCTCCACTGGCCCAATAAAGATAATCTGGCACTACGGGTAATCACATCGGCAGAGGCAGAGAAAGTCATTAAAAAGTCGCGGGCAGATTGTTACCCCGGCCCAAATGGGCTTCCCCAGGCTCTGTTCAAGCACTTTGCATCACAGTGGGCAGGCTTTCTGGCGTAAATTATATTCTGGCAAATTACGTCATCCCCGATAGCTGGAGGGCCTCCTCCACAATCCATCCTATTTTTAAAAGAGGTCTGGCATGTTCACCCCGCAGTTACTGGCTAATTGCTCTCATGGATGTAGTGTTCAAATACTTTTTACATTAATATTACATGATTTGGAATCTTGGTCGTACAGACAGCTCATGCACCGAGCATGCGTGGACAACAATTGTCTCACATTCTTTATTCCGATGACTTACTGTTCTTTAGTAACACTCGAATAGGCCTCCAAAATCTACTTAATTGCCTTTGTACATATACAGAAAAGAATGACCTGGAAGTAAATTATAAAAAAACAAATGAGATGGCTTGTAATTGGGGCACCAACAAAATCGAAGATGGCATCTTAAGGAAACAAAATTAGTCTCCCTCTCGCTTGGAAGGCTTAGAAAAAATGGAAGGAAACTGATGTTAATGCGAGGACGGGCTCTTTATAGCCTTAGAGGCGTCGCCCTGAGTCCAGCACCCTTGAAAAGTTTCCAATACGGTGGAGATTACGTCATCTCCACCGTATTGGAAACTTTTCATAGACGAAGTGAAGATTCAGTTCCCAAAAGGAACTCGAAGTCCGGATGACTTAAAAAAGAAAAAGAGAAAAATAATTACTCTTCCGCCTATAATTGAGTTGACAACACACCATGTTGCGACTCCTTTGCCAAAACCGTGGTATTCCAATGATTTTCAATCACATCTAAATCAAGTCGTTCTCAAACTTCTAAGAACGGATCTTTTAAAGTTTCATCTCTTGTTAAATCGGCTGATTCTAACAGTGTTCCACTTGAGGTCCTGATGAGAGCCCCAGGAAAGAAGGGGTCTCGAAACGCGTAGACCTTGTGAAGAGACCACAAGAATTTTTGAATTTTTTTAAGAAAAAGAAACTAATATAGAGACTATTTCGTCTAACATCTCTTTCTGTGGTCCAAATAGAAAGACTTTAATGTTCGTTTTCTAACTAAATATTCAGGATGAGTGTGTTTGTGAATGTAAGAGTATGATCAACCTATGGGAATGAATGGTATGTTAGAGTAGTGTGTATGATGTGAATCAAAGAATGGTGTGGAGAAACTTCCTAAAATTTGTCATTAATGGTTTGTTTACCCTTAGAATTGTTCCGGTAAATGGAAGGTTAAAAATTTAAAAATCTAAAATAAATAAATCCATTGATTAATTCAAGATGAACAAAGGTCTTTGACACTTTTTGTTTTATGTCCTCATAAAAGAAGTTGAGATTTAAGACTTGGCGCAGTATTAGCAACTTTGAAAAAACCCTGCATTAGGTACTATTGGGGGAGGTAGCAACCATCACTTTTTCTACTCTGGTAAGAAAAAAGTTCTAAGAACGGGAAGGAGGGGTTGGTTTGGCTCTGGGTTGTTAGATTCCTGTGGTCAATAATTACAACGGGTAGGGCTAGGGCATTAAGTATGCAACTATTACTGAGGGAGGATGAAGATGAGCTCCTCAGAAAGACCAAGCCATTAAAGGGGGGCCATTAAAGGGGAAAGTGGTTGGCATGGTCATGGTCCATTTTCCAACATTGTATGTAGGGTGCTAGACTGGAGAAGGTAGGGTAACCTACACTTCGCAAGAGAGGACGATGAGGATTGGCACAGTTGTACAGTTGCTTTGTGATGGGCCAGTCTCCATTACTATATAGGTTGAGCTTCCTGTTTATTTAAAGGGGATGCTACATTAATCAATAATAAATAAAACATAAAAAGACACATATTGAAGATAAAAAGAAATCCATTGATTAATACAAAAATCTAAACTTCCCACCTTCTCCTCCCACAACGAGCCTACCCCTACCCTAAGAGGACTGTCCTCAATGACCTCCTTCCTTCCTCCTTAAAATGTCCTGTTGGGAGCTGGCATTACCCCACTGGGACCCCGTTCACCTCCTGCAGACTTTGCAGCGCTTGCTACATGAGGCCTCTGCATTTGGAAGGGAGTGACAGCTTGGGATCTCAACTGCCTGGGATGTCGGCAATGGGGTGGATGCGATACCACTGACTGGTGACCAAAGGAATCCTCCAAGGTGGAAGAGGCTTCCTCTTCTTCCTCCTCCACTTCCTCAAGGGTCACTAGCCAGTTAAAATCCTCCACAATGGGCTCCATTTTCTGGTGGCACAGCTGAGTGTCTATCTCCTTCCTAGACAGGAGCATTTGGATGCTCCTAGCAAAGAAGAATATGAATATGAATTATAGTACTCAAGCAAACATTTGTTTATATAGTCAGATAATCATAAAACATTGCTTCTCCCCCAGGCTCACTGGAATGTTTTTATCTGATACTTTTTCACATGGCCTTTCTTTCCCCACACATAATTGACATAATGCAGCACATTGTAGATTTTTTGATCAAATGGATGAAAAGTTAAAAGGCTTCAAAGGGTGATACCTTTAGAACACACTAAGGGTCCTATTATGGTGTTGGTTGGTGAGCCTCCGACCGCTTGTCAGAGGCTCACCGACTGCCATCGTAGGTTTAAAGTTCACTTGACATTTTAAAAATCACGTATTCAACAACTGAACTCTATAAAGCAATTTTCTTAATGATTGAGGGAAATGGCTAGGAAAGGATCAGAAAAACAAGGATAAAAATACTGTAAGGAAATTAAATGAGATATGTAAGAGAGGAGTGAAGGAAAGGTTTGTTCAACAGTAACAAAAAATGGGGAAAGAAAGCTACAGGCGGGGGAGTCAACTGATGAAACAGTAGGAATATGAAAGAAAACACAAGGACATATGTGGGGTTAACAGACAATAAAGTAGATTAGGGTAAATTGGGAAAAATGGAAAATATAGAAGGCTAAAATGCATACTAAACAAGAATTGTTAAAGTAAGAGATTATAAAATAAACATGACTTGGAGACATAGGATGTTAAGCATGTCAATTTGTTCACAAACTGTAACACACGCACACACACACATACACATAAGGTGCATTGACAGTTCTTTTTGAAGGCTGGTTTTTAAACAATTTTTTGTTTAAAACAATTTTTTAATATGGATTATTTTCTGATCTAACAGCCCTGAAGACGTTTCTGTCTATGGAATGAAACACAGCTGTAATTTGAAGTTCTATGGATGAACCAATAGACAATCTTTGAAATTCTTTGGAGTATTAAATCAAGTGAATTACAAAGTACATGCAGCTATTTACCAAGGTATTGATAAGAAAAACAATCTTGAATTGGAGGACTACATATTAATCAAAAGTGCCCCTCTGATTTTTTAAGTTCCCAGCGGCATGTTGCCTTGGGGCTGCTCTCTTTGGGCATAGTGGTATTACTGTGAAAGCTATGGAAGTCAATCTGCCATCTTGTACTGCATCTCACAGAGATGGAGACTCTGCTAGCAATAGTAGAACACAAGCACCCTTGATATCAGATTATTCTCCTGAAACCATACATCGGCCGAAGCATACCGAGTTCACTACAGAATAGAATCCCGGCTGTATGATATACTTGACGCCCACTCCACTCCCCTCCCAAACCTCCAGTACAATACCCTCCCTGTCAGGCTGACATGCCCCACTTCTATCTGTGGACCACAAACACTCCCTACTTACAAAGTGTATACAGAAAAAGTAAAGTATTTCACACACACACACACATTCATTATTTGTGTTTGTTTACAGGTATTTAATGTATTTAGTGCATTTATTTATGTGAGTGGCACCAATGTCACATAAATAAGTATACTTTTTGCATCAGAGTTCCCATGTCTGTCCATTGCCTTTGATTCAAAACAGAGGGAACATAAATTAGTAAATACATTATATTTGTGTGTGTGTATATCTATATCTATATATATATATTTATATATCTATATCTATATATATAGATATAGATATATATCTACATATATCTATCTATATATCTATCTATCTATCTATATATATATATGTTCGCACACAGTCTTGTACTGAATTAAGCACTAGCACTTTATCATCGTAGAATTAGATCCAAGCATCATCTTTGTAAAACTATGTTCTATAAAGACATTATTATATGTCCTTTTCTTCTCTCTTTTATCTTTTTCTATCAACAGCGGATTGAAATGAAATAATCACCGTGGGTTGTCTTAAACAAAAACAATGAAAGACGGATAAGAATTATTCGACAATGATTTTTATAATAACTTGTTGCATGGAATGATAAGGACTATATGTTACCGAACAGTGATTTAGAGCATTCTAATTATGTATCAAATAATGTCAAATTTTCTCTGTAATTTAATTTTGTCTAAATGGATGATTCGATTAAATTGTAAATATATGAGATAATATGTATCTTTTTAAATCTAATCCATTTTTGACTAGAGTGAATTAGAATAAATGACGTTAGGAGAATTTTTGGCACTATGTCAAGATAACATATCATTGAGGCGCAAAACGGTTGAAAAAACAGTATTAGTCTGTTTACCATGTTTAGTGAGGAACTAATCATGTGACTTTGTGTCTTGGTTTTAAAAGAAACTGATTTGTTCGCATGTGATTGTGTGATCAAGGGAGTTGTCCCGAAACGCGTAACGCGAAGAATAAATACCCAAGCCGGATGGCTGAAAAGCATCTCCAGTGTCGGTGTCTGATTTTGATAAGAAGTCGGATTTGGTTGGAATATATATATATATATATATATATATATATATATATATATATATTCACTTAAAAAACCATAGGTTTCACACAAGTTATAGTTAGCTGTACATTTCACTCGTAAAAAAACAATGAAATTCCACGTTATAGTTAGATCAGGTAACTATAACTTACGCACCCACAATAAACTGCTGATGACGTCACATATTACATCACTTATGACATGGTCAGTGACATCACTCATGACATCAATGATGACATCTGAAATGACACATTGTGCATTGCGGTCGCGCAAGTTATAGTTACCTGATCTAACTATAACGTGGAATTTCATTGGTTTTTTACGAGTGAAATGTACAGCTAACTATAACTTGTGTGAAACCTATGGTTTTTTAAGTGAATTTGCAAGGTTTTTTAAATGCTAATTCCTAACTATAACGTGTGTGAAACCTATGGTTTTTTCAGTGAATTTGTACGGTTTTTTTAAATGCTAAGTTATGTATTTTTTTTAAATTTTTGCGCGCTGGGTGCGCTTAGCGCACCGTGCGCCCACGTTGCGCATTTCGTACCGTGCACGCCTCACCATTTTTTACAAAATATCAATTGTTTTTTTCTCCCTTGGGGGTGCTTAGATTTATATATTAAATGTGATTGTTAATTCTTTTTTATTTATTTTTTTTTTTACCGTACGCGTACGGTAAGCTTACCGTACGCGCACTCCGCGATTTTTTTTTAAAATTATTTAATTTATTTTTCATACTATTTGGTCCTTCGTGAACCCCCTGACGAACGCTAGGGGGTCTGCAACTCTCTTCGTTGCCCCCTTTTCATGTTATCAACCTTTGTTTTTCAGTGCGAGAGACAGAAAATGGCGGCCGATACTTTCTGATTTCGACCGATTCGAATGTTTACAGTCATGTAACCACCAATCAGAATTGAGCTCGCGCACGGCACCGTACGCGTACGGTAAGCTTACCGTAAGCGCACGGAGCGCGCTTACAGATATATATATTGATTTAAATGCTATTTTCTCAGGACCCACTGAACAGATTTACACCAGACCTGCAAAAGGCACATCCCTGACCTGAGGACTACCTCTCTGCCCAATTTCAAGTAATTCTGTTCAGCCGTTCGGGCTGTAGCTCGGACTAAAGGTCCTATGGGAAAATGCATGGGGAAAACGCATTTTGGGACCCCCCTTTTTTCTCAGCCCCCGCTTGACGAATCCCCCCGAGACTTTCAGGGTAGGAGCGGAGCGTAGCGCCCCATTAGTTTTGAAAAATTCGCGAGGATTCGTCAACCGGCGCCAAAGTTATTCCAAATAGAATGTTGCGGATTTCCTATGGAAACACGGTCCTAACTATAACTATCTACTGGCGACCGCCAGTAGATAATATATATATATATATATTGATCAAGTCCTCCAACAAAGATGCACAAAGAATTGAGGCACTCAGGGCTGTTTTCCAAGTGGATATTTATTCAAGGATCACCAACGAAATCACGGTCTCACAGGACGTTTTTCGGCTTCTCGCCTTCATCAACTGGTGATTATCCATTTTGAGAGGTATATATAGCATTATACACATTGCAGGGCGGACGTGAAGTAGACATAGAGAAGTTACATATCCCTAGCATATCTGTCTATATTGCACGTTAGCATTTACAAATTCAACCTTAGTAGGCAAGAGCAAAGTTCCTCATTATAAATGGTATAATCAGAAAACAAAAAATTAATAACATGAAAATAAGTGCACACATTACTAAACACCCCAGCCCTTGTGGGCAGCGATACATGGGAAACACTATTCAGGTTCATTGCTCATGCTGTCGGTATACTATACAGATCAATCAAGCCCCAGTGGGCAAGGAGGATAACATCCCACCAACATATCAATGTTGGGAAATCAGTCTCACTTCACAACAGAAAAATAGAAACATAAAAAATAAAGAAATATCCAAGGTTTGTGTCTTCCAAAGGGTACGGGTTTCATGTCCCAGACAGAAATTAATCATACTTTCAATGATATTGTCCTCTCCATATCAATACTCTAGGTTCTAATGCTCCAAAATAAAGAAACAAAAGAAAAAACACTCTTACTAGACCCAAAGCTAGTGGGTGAAACTTTGCCCAAAGAAGAAGGTAGCTTCAAAGGATGCCCACTGCTCTCCATGACTACTCTGAATGCGCTTGCATTCTTTAAAATCTGCAGAAAAATAGAACACAAATAATAACATATTAGTTGACAAATCAACTAACATAAACAATTCTAAAAAATAGTATGCTCAAAATGGTAAAGGTAACACACTGCTAGCCTCCTAGGCTGGTCCACATTATCTCGATTAGCATGCACACAGATCAGTTTAAATACTCCAGGCAAAGGCGAACATACACCTCTTCACTAGCTTTGAGCCCTTTAGGTTCCATGCTGTCTAATGCAAAAATATATTTCGATTCTAATATCCGGAGTTTCTTTTTTCTGTCTCCCCTTCTTTCATCACTCTTGATTCCATCAATGACACTGTATTTCAGGTTTCCTATGTCATTGTTTTGGCATTTGTGACAGTGTTTTGCAAGGACGTAACTAAGATAATTGTTTTTGACCGCTCTCAGAGGTTGTAGGATGCGTCTGTGCACTTGTAGGGTGGTACTTTCTACATATATTTTCCCACAACCACACTTAATGGTGTAAACTACGAACTCACTTTTGCATGTGTAATGCTCTTTAATCTTCTGTGTTCTATTGTGCACCCTGAAATCTTCTAGATTTTCTACATTTTTACAGGCTTTGCATTTGTTACATCGAAAGAAACCTCCCATTGGACGCAGCCAAGTTTTCTTCACAGTGCTCACGTCACTGTGTACTAGTCTGCCACACATAGAATCAGCTTTTTTTATACCTGATCAGACGGTTTTTCGGTGGATCGATCCTATTATTGGATCTCCTTTAAATAAGTGCCAATTCTTTCAGGTGTGCTGTGTTGTATGTGGTGATGACACGATGTTCAGGTTTCTTATCAGTTCTGTGTTTGCTCTTGTCTAATAGGGTCTCTCTGGGTATTTTAGCTACCCTCTTAACAGTGGTATCTAAAGTCTCTCTATCATACCCTCTTTCCTGGAACCTGCGTGTCATATCCTCTTTGGCAATACTAAAGCTTTTTTCTGAGTTACAGATTATTCTTGCTCTGAGGTATTCTCCATGCGGTATGCTAATACAAATCTGACTTCTAGGGTGAAAACTGTGTGCATGCAGCAAGTTGTTTCCAGCACTGGGTTTTCTAAATAGAGAGGTAACAATTTCATTATTGACCACTTGAATTTTGACATCCAGAAATTCTGCCTCGGTCCTGCTTATGAAACTTGTAAACTTTAAGTTAAGGTTATTGTCATTGATCTCACTAACAAATCTTTCTGCTGCGCTGATGTCACAGCGCCAGATGCTAAAAATGTTGTCAATAAAACGGAGCCACATAACTATACTCTTACTACATTTTTCCAGGGTAGGGTTATTAAGTATCTGATCCTCCCACCACCCCATGTGTAGGTTCGCAAAGCTCGGGGCAAAGCACGTAACCATGGCAGTCCCCTGCTGTTGCTCAAAAATGTCATAATTATAAAAGAAAATCTTGTGCTTTAAGCACCAGCTCATCATTCCTGCAATCATCATATTGTGTTTGAAAAATCTGATGTGTCTTTCTTTCAAGAAGTGCTCAGTGTCCCTAATGCCATCCTCATGTTGATTACTAGTGTAGAGAGATTGGACATCTAGGTGCCGATTCCAATCCTGTAAAACCCTGGTACGATTCGTCGTACGGAGCGTATTCTCCATACGACTCGCACCCGGGAAATCCACCGCACAATCCAGCAAGTACGATTCGTACAGAAATAGCATTTCCGTACGAATCGTGCAAAACACCGTACGGCTAAAAAATACCTATGAGTCTGATCCTGGACAGCGCTTACGCGACGTCCGTACGGAGTCACGCAGCGTTTTACGGACCAGCAAGTACGATTCGTCCCTACGTCACTCCGCACAGCTATTTTTTTACGGCAGCCAAAAAAAGCCGGAAAACTGAGTCCGACGCGAAAACGGACCCCGGTACGTGACGGACATCCATGGACCCCATCCTACGTGTCATCCCGGCCCTCTTAGCCTACGACCTGGTGCACCGAACCCGACGCACATGCCGCAGAAGGTGAGAACAACACCCAGGGGCCAAGGGGGAGTGAGGGGCAGGAAACATACCCCCTACCCAAATTAAAACCTACAATATTGACGACATACATTACCTCAAGGGTCTGGTCACTCCGGGGGGCGTGTCCACCAATCCTTGCGTCACGCAACAACGGAAGTGGACGTGTACGCGTACCCCTACGGCAACACTACATTAGTGATACGCACTGTACTCCCACATCCATAGCGTGGGTACGGTCCGTAGCACTATATTAGTGGTGCCGTGGGGGTACGTGTGGTACGGACCGTACACACGCCCACAGAGCGTGTGTACGGTCCGTAACACCATTGTAGTGGTGCCGTAGGTGTACGCGTGGTACGGACCGTACACACGCCCTTAGAGTGTGTGTACGGTCTGTATCACTATAGTAGTGCTGCCGCAGGGGTACGCGTGGTACGGCCCGTACACACGCCCTCAGAGCGTTTGTACGGTCCGGATCACCATTGTAGTGGTGCCGTAGGGGTATGCGTGGAACGGACCGTACACACGCTCTCAGGGCGTGTGTACGGGCCGTACCACGCGTACTCCTACGGCACCACTACTACAGTGATACGGACCGCACCCACACATACATAGCGTGGGTACGGGCCGTATCACCATTGTATTTGGGCCGTAGGGGTACGCGTGGTACGGACCGTACGCACCCCATGAATGCGGGGGTACGGTCCGTATCACACGTACCCCTACGGCACCAGTACATTTGGGATACAAGGCGTACACACCCACGAATGTTGGCCTTCGGCCTGGTGCAGCATATTACCTCTATATTGGTGTGTGTGTGTAGGCCCAGGACAGCAGTGTACTGCACCAAGGGAGATGGCTGCATAGGATTCCCAGCAGTGGACAGACGTGAGGGGTGGGTGCAGAGGACTTCCAGCAGTGGACAGACATATATGGGTGGGTGCAGAGGACTCCCAGCAGTGGACAGAGACATGGGGGTGGGTGCTGAGGACTACCAGCAGTGGACAGACATGGGGCTGGGTGCACAGGACTCCCAGCAGTGGACAGAGACATGGGGTGGGTGCAGAGGACTCCCAGCAGTGGACAGAGACATGGGGGCGGGTGCATATCACCTCAGAAGTGGACAGACATGTGAGGGGTGGGTGCAGAGGACTCCCAGCAGTGGACATAGACATGGGGGTGGGTGCAGAGGACTCCCAGCAGTGGACAGAGACATGGGGTGGGTGCATATCACTCCCAGCAGTGGCCTGCAATATGAGGGGTGGGTGCATATCACTCCCAGCAGTGGACAGACATGTGAGGGGTGGGTGCAGAGGACTCCCAGCAGTGGACAGAGACATGGGGGTGGGTGCACAGGACTCCCAGCAGTGGACAGAGACATGCGGGTGGGTGCAGAAGACTCCCAGCAGTGGACAGAGACATGGGGGTGGGTGCACAGGACTCCCAGCAGTGGACAAAGACATGGGGGTGGGTGCAGAGGACTCCCAGCAGTGGACAGAGACATGGGGGTGGGTGCATATCACTCCCAGCAGTGGACAGACATGTGAGGGGTGGGTGCAGAGGACTCCCAGCAGTGGACAGAGACATGGGGGTGGGTGCAAAGGACTCCCAGCAGTGGGCGGAGACATGGGGGTGGGTGCACAGGACTCCCAGCAGTGTCCTGCAATATGAGTGGTGGGTGCATATCACTCCCAGCAGTGGACAGAGACATGGGGGTGGGTGCACAGGACTCCCGGCAGTGGCCTGCAATATGAGGGGTGGGTGCATGTCACTCCCAGCAGTGGACAGACATGTGAGGGGTGGGTGCAGAGGACTCCCGGCAGTGGACAGAGACATGGGGGTGGGTGCACAGGACTCCCAGCAGTGGACAGAGACATGGGGGTGGGTGCACAGGACTCCCAGCAGTGGACAGAGACATGGGGGTGGGTGCATATCACTCCCAGCAGTGGACAGACATGTGAGGGGTGGGTGCAGAGGACTCCCAGCAGTGGACAGAGACATGGGGGTGGGTGCAGAGGACTCCCAGCAGTGGACAGAGACATGGGGGTGGGTGCATATCACTCCCAGCAGTGGACAGACATGTGAGGGGTGGGTGTGTATGACTCCCAGCAGTGGGCAGACATATATGGGTGGGTGCAGAGGACTCTCAGCAGTGGACAGAGACATGGGGGTTGGTGCATATCACTACCAGCAGTGGACAGACATGTGAGGGGTGGGTGCAGAGGACTCCCAGCAGTGGCCTGCAATATGAGGGGTGGGTGCATATCACTCCCAGCAGTGGACAGACATGTGAGGGGTGGGTGCACATCACTTCCAGCAGTGGACAGAGACATGGGGGTGGGTGCACAGGACCCCCAGCAGTGGCCTGCAATATGAGGGGTGGGTGCATATCACTCCCAGCAGTGGACAGACATGTGAGGGGTGGGTGCAGAGGACTCCCAGCAGTGGACAGTGACATGGGGGGGGTGTACATGATTATCACATGACCACAACTCCATGGGTGTATGTACGCATCCCTAACTTTGGACAATGATGATAGTGCCATAACAACACATCACTGACAGCAGTGTCCCACTCCCAGGAGGATGGATGTCACTCCCCCACTGCATGACACACCACATGTGGGTGTGAGGACACATAACACATGCATACCCACCCCTGGCGGATGCAGCACAATACACACACTGAGATCATGCCACAAGACTGTATAGTCATGTCACTGCCTACTAAACTAAGAGAGCCAAAGGGAACACACACTGTCACGCACATCCCAGGACTGATAGGAATGTTCAGGTGCTGGGCCAGCCACCAAGATGTTGTCTCTCATGGAAGGACTAGGGTGGAGTTCCCACAGATACAATGCCCACAATTGTGAGTCAGGTGCCCAAATACCCTGCAGAAAAAGTACCATATGTGTGCTAGGCCGGGAGTACACACATGCATAGTGCTGAAAAGGGAGAATTTCTCCATGAAGGCATTTCGACATACTCAATACACAAGTACAGTGACTAGCAACTATGGCACAGACGATGCAGCCGGAGACATTGCTGAGCAGGCATGTCCATAGTTGAAGGGATCAGTCACCAACAAAGGAAATGTAGACACAGGTCAGCACAACAATTGTGCAACTCTTTGCAGGGAAGCTGTCAGGTGCCACAGAGGAAGGAACACTCCTTGGGACAATGTCTCAAAACCAAAATAACACACACTACCAATGATTATTTGCAGAGACCTTGTGATGGCACGCAGATACCATGGTCCACCTCATGACCATCAGAGTAGAACATTTCTCAGAACCATAACACATTACCACAACACCAACTCCAGGAGCCTCAGCACCAACATCAATACCTGAAATGCAATAGTGTGCAAAGTAAAAATAAAAGGCTTTATTCAGCATAAAAAACAAATAATGAAATGACACTATATACAAAGGCCAGTGGCCAGTCCATAATAGAAGTTCTTGGGGGGACACATGGGCACGCGTCTCCCCTAGCTTGCCTGCACATTGGAACCCTCAGGTTCGTCGACCCCGGGGCATCATGTGGGGAAGGACCAGGCACCGTAGGGACAGGAGGGGGAAGGGCAGGTGTTGTGGGTGCAGGGGTGGACGTCTCCACCACAGGGGGTGGGACAGCGGCAAAGGTGGATGTGAGCACGTCGCTGCACACTGCTGCCAGGGCGTCCAGGGTAAGCCCTGCACCGGAAGAAACCCCATGGCCAACGAAGGGGGGGGGTGGCCGAGGAATGGGGTGCAGCGCTCTTGGGGGAGGGGGTGGGACTTAACTACCCTGCCCGGGGACTTCCTCGCCCGCTTGCGGGGTGATGGGCAGCTCACCCATGTCGACCTCTTTGGGTGTCAGTTTAGCAGGGGAGTCAAGGGGAGTGCTTTTGGAGGGACTGGGTTGTGAGGCCTGCGGACTCAGACTGTGGCTGCATGTATGTCTTTTTGCCCCAGACCCAGTGGGTGTGCCTACATCCCCCTGAGTGTGCGTGACAGGAGGTGTGCGCTTGCCCTTACTTGGTGGTGTGCTGCCTGTGTCTGGTGGGATGCGTGCTTGGGAATGTCTGGGTGTGCATGGGACAGGTATGGGAAAGGGAAGTGTGGATGGGGCTGGGGTGGGGGGGGTCTAAGCGCTGCAGGAGACTCACTGCTGCCGCCAGGGAAGAGTCCATGGACCGCAGAAACCTGCGTTGTTCAGACATCGATGCTGACATGCCCTCCATGAACGACACCATCTGTGTCAGCAGTGTGGTGTGGCCATGGAGGACAGTCAGCACCGATGCCTGCCCAACCTGCAACTGCCGCAGTATGTCCACAGACTCTGCACTGAGGGCAGCAGGGGTGACAGGGGTGACAGGGGCAGGGGGTGCGGTGCCTGTCCCGAAGGAGACATGGTGGTGCCCTGCACGGACAGAAGGGACCGGAGCAACTGGGAGGGCGGTGATGGTAATGTAGGAGGCGGGGACAGATGTTGGGCTGCTGCCAGGTGTTGTAGAAGCCTCCGCCCCCTTGATGAGGTCAGTCTCGGACTCGTCTGCGTCGTAGTTGGAATGGCCACCAGACAGGCACTCTGACTGACTCCCCTCACCCTCCATGCCACTGGCTCCCGCAGACTCGCCAGCACTGGTGGCACTAGTGCTGGGTCCCTCATCCAGGTCCGTGCAGGTGTCTCCCTCGGTTTCCAATGATGATGCTGTGGGCAAGGTGAAGATACAGAAAAACATCAGTCACCTGTATACATCTGACACATGAGTACAAAAACAATAGGTCACAGTGCATATCAGGCAATGCATCATGAGTAACAGCTAGATTACTCCGCACATATGTAAGCCCTACACTCCCCAGTTGGTAGACCCACCATGCCACTTGGACACAAGGAAAAATAGGACACACCAGCCCAAAACTTGAATGAGAAAACACTCAGGAGCTAGTGTCTGGGAACAGGTGAGCACAGCAGTACAATGAAGTCACGCCACCTCTTGTTTACCCTGAAAGAAACAGTAGTGGTACACCCAAGGCAAAGTAACACACCTCAATACCAAAGGGGTCCCCACACTCAGAGACCTGTAAGTACTTTGGAACACAAAACGAAAAAATGTTGGTCCCTTGGGAATCACAATACTTGACACAATCGACATGGTCAGAATGTGGGAATATGCCATTTTGTGAACAGAACACACATGTGCCTTCATAACAGATGGCTCCCAAGGAGGTGCACACAAAACTACATTTACCCAGTCTTTGAAGAAGCTGGCAGCCTTCTTTAAAGAAGCCACTGTTAGAAAGAAATGTTGTTGCAGAAAGTACATATACATGGGCCCACGGAGGGCTTGATGACTTGACACTCGTAAGTTGGTACCACCAACAACCAAGGACTTACCCAATTTCCACAACACTGGGGAAACATGTATATGTATAATCTGAAAAACAGTCTCATTAGAACAGTGCCTTCTTTAAAATTGTCCCAGCGTGTTCCCTGAAAGTGTAAAGGTGGTTTGTTGTGCACTTCCTTGGGAGACATCTGTCATGCAGGCACATTATTGTTCTTAACAACAAAACATCAAACTAAAGCATAGAAAACATGAAGACCTGTTGACAAGTGTTGTGAGTGCCAAGGTACAATACCTTGTGACTAACAACTTGAATTATGTCAGTTGTCACATGGCCATCCGTTACCTGATGACACAGTTGCCAACACATCTGACCCACTGCCTGTCATGTGGAGTGGCACACATGTCCAAACCCAGGACAATGCATGAGCTAATTGTCCTGCTATTGTGTTGTAAAAAGGCATACCTGCACTGAGGAGACGCCCCCATGGCAAGCCCGATTGTCCACACAGATGTCAGCACACAAAGACCAAACTACGTAGCATCTTGACCACACACTGGTGCAAAAAATGAATGAGCAGGAATCATGTATTTAAACAATTGACACATGCTGCAAAGCACAAACATTAAACCCTGCACAACATCACTGGGTCACTGCACGTTGAGTCTCTGTCCAGCCAATTATCACACACAGGTCAGACCTGGCAAGGAGACATAAGGTCTGGCCATGTAGGCCTCGCCCGCACAAATCCCCCATACCTGAGACAATGTGATTGAGACAGATCAAGAAGTGACACCTCTTAATCAGGCTTTACAAAAATGTGCAGCAAGAATTCCCAAATGTACGCCACATCACCTCGTGAGGCTGCCAACACATATTTGTGACAAACAACCATCGACAGATAGTTGTGAATAGACACACAGGCACTGCCCAATGTGAGTATGCACAAGCCAAATGGGGTCTCCCTGTCCAGTCGACACATGTAGCACACTTTGGATAAATACAAATGAGGCCAGGGAACAATGTCACAGAGGCACACATATGCTGAACACACTGAGAATGGACACAGTGTTGGATGACACACATGAGTACGAGGCAAGGGTGTCTCAGGGGACTGTAGTGGGCACACTGCTCCTTGTTCCTGGAATGATCTGACTGTAACATGAGCAACCGTCCTGGCACTATGCATATCTCCCACTCATGCACGTCATGTCTGAGGCCACAACATTGGTCATGCATACTGCAAGTGTGTTCATTTGAAACCTCACACTCCCATGTTGAGACTCATCATCAGTGCCAACAAATATGGACCCCCAACAGAGTGAACAGGACAGGGCACAGGCAAGGTACCAACGCATGTCACAGACCACCCTCCCACATGATGCAGAAAGCAATGTGCACTTGGATCAACTGGCAGGCTAGATGACCATGTGCAATTGTGATTACACACAGACCAGGGGACACATGTCAAGCAGGGGAATGGACGAATAAGAGCACCGGTTGACTTTGGGGAACAGAATATGCACTGCACATATAAACCCTGGCAGTGTATCCAGGCTACAGAGCACTTCCAAAAGCTGGGGACACACAACACAACAAACAGACAGGTACCTACCCCCTCCTTGCTGCTGTCCCTGCTGTAACTGCCTATCCAGGCCAGGGAACACCACCGCCAGGACACGCATCATGTGGGTGGTCAGGCGTCGGCGCCCGCCGTGGGGGCGTGGAGGTGAGAGCCCCAGCTGGACCCGGGGATCCGCCGGGTCCAGCACCGGATGTCCTGCCATCGTTTTCTGACTTGAGCTAGGCGCCGACTGCGACCCCCCGCCACTCTCACGGCCCTGACGATCTGCTTCCAGATCCCCCCCTTCTCGTAGGCGGTTACCTGTGAGGATGACAAAGTGAGACAACATCACTACACCTGCTCCATGTCACAGAGACACACATTTGAACATCGATGATATGTTGAACAGGGCATAGGATGCTGCCAAGGAATAGCATCTTACTCATATAGACATTGGCCTCTGTGTAAGCCCCAATGCACTACATGGCATTGAAACTAAACAGGTGGCAGGAGGGGTGCGACACACTCCCTGATCATGGCACACACTGTGCATCACATGCAACACCAGGCTGATGGACAGCACCTCAAAGCAGTTACATGCCCCAGCCCACTGACGCAACCTCAGAAGAGTACACAGACACACACAGGCACAGATCAATCACCTGCCATTGGCAACAGCGGATACATACCTCACTCTGCACATGTGCCACTTGCCTGTGGGGTGTCACAGGTGTTGGGATAGCTCAGCAAGTCAGACACACAGCACAGCTTACTTCTTACATCAGATGGGTAGAGCTGTTCCTCCTCCATGCAGCTGTGGTGCAACACTTCACATAGACACTCACCCACATGACAAGGAAACTTCACACACATCAATGTCCAGGAGGGCGTACACATCACTTGGACACTCTCACCACAGCTCCACTCAACTCATACACATCTGTGGGTACAGTCACCTGTCACACCGGGGGGACCACTTAATCACCTCAGGACAATAGCCAAAAAATGCCACCAAGGATTTGGCAGGCTGAATGTGTCATGCACTATGCAGTGAATGTCACAGTAAGCACAATGCAAGTGAGGAGTGCACACAGGAACTACTTCATGCTCTGCATGACAGACATTAGCCTCCCCCTCCCCCCCCGTGGGACCCACTCTAAACCACATTGCATGTCTGTCACACCTGGACACAATGCCAGAAGTGACAGTCACAAAAAAGGTGCACAGTCAAAGGTAGTGGGGTCAGCATTCACCTGCTCCCCTGGTCTCTCATACAGGCTGGGGTACTGTGGGAGGGGGACATTCAGCAAGGCCTCATTCTCCTCAAGTGTGAATGGCTGGGCCCTCTCCACAGTCCGCGACATGGTGCCAGAGGAAGCACAGACAGCAGCAGTGTGGTCGACAGGAAAGTTGTGCAGGCAAGTGCCCTCTCATGGGTTCTGGCTGACTTATATCTGTCTTGCTGGGGGCTTTCATTTACAGGAGTACAGAGTGATTGGTCAGACTCATTTGCATCCTACGTTTCCTCCAATCCCTTTAAACATACACCAATGACACGAATTTGCATGGTTAAAATTTTGAGCATCATAGCAAGGCAAACACCACTTTGCAACATTGTAATTTTTGGCCCAACTGACTTTTCAAGCCCACATGATGGCCACATTGCAACTGAAATCTCTGTATCCATGACAACCAGCATGCATTTTGGGCCTAATGCTTGTCCCCTATGTAATTTTTGATTCCAAAAAACATGTACGGTGCGTTTCACACGTACCCGTACACGTACGGCACCACTACTATAGTGATACGGACTGCACACACGCTCTGAGAGCGTGTGTACGGTCCGTATCACTATAGTAGTGGTGCTATAGGAGTACGCGTGTGTTTACGGTCTGTACCACGCGTACTCCTACGGCACCACTACTATAGTGATACGGACCGTACACACGCTCTCAGAGGCTGTGTACGGTCCGTATCACTATAGTAGTGGTGCCGTAGGAGTACGTGCGTGTGTACGTTCCGTACCACGCGTACTCCTAAGGCACCACTACAATAGTGATACGGACCGTACACACGCTCTGAGAGCGTGTGTATGGCCCGTACCACGTGTACTCCTACGGCACCACTACACCACTGTATCACTACAGCCCCGCCCTCTATGGAGCAAGTACAGCCAAACTCTCGGAAAACCTGTCCACATCCAGGGTACATCTGCACACCTCAGCTTCAACATCCCGCGCCCCAACCACATCACCGTCCACCTGAGATAGCTGCAATGGATCACTGTCTGCTGCAGGATGACCTTCACACTCCTCACCCACACTCAGGAGGCAGTCCACAACCCCAGACCCCAAACCAACCTTGGACGTCTGTCATCCAAGACACATCCACCGAACTCCAGCATGCAGGACATAGTTCTCCCACCTGGCTAAACATACCTGGGACTCCCTCCCCGGAAACCTCCACATGAGCCATGACCTCTACACCTTAATGATACTCTTCCAAATTGGTCTGTCCGCACAGTATTGCAAGCCCCCCTCAGCAGCTTGAGGCCATCACGGGTGAGTACTGTGCTCCATGTCTGTATTGGATGATACATTGTGACCCATATGTGTCCTGTACCGGACTCAGATCCCAGGGTATGGATGGCTGGAGTTAGTTCAACACTCAGGCATAGTTTGACATTTCCCCACACATATGTTGTGGACTCATGCAAAATGACTGCAACATCTAATTAAAGAAATTTAGTTTTATTCTCGGTGGGGGGCGTGTATTGTGGGAAAAAATAGGTGCTATACAGTGTGCCTAGAATCCAAAGTTCACGGGGTAGATGGGATCCTTGGCATTTGAAGTCATCAGAGTCCAGAACACAGTGTTTGTCATCAATGGTCAGACTGTGACCAGCAAGTCCATGTGGCAGAGAATGTCAGTGAATGAGGTGCTGTTGCGCATGAAGGCCAGGTGCCAGGCCACGTGACCTGGGAGATGTGGATGGTCCGCTGCCTCTCACGGTCTTTTCCGTGGACGACCCACCTTCCTCGCGGGGCCCTCAGATGCAGGCCTTGACGATGTTTGGGACGCTCCGTCGGATAAATCCGCCTCCTCCTCCCTCCCTGTGGCTGGTGGTAGTCTTCGCCTGGTGGCACAGGGATGGTTGGCCATGTTGTCGGCGATCCGACGGAGTGAATGGCTTATGTCCGTTTGCACCGCCAGGAGCTCAGCCAGTCTTTCCTCCATCCGTCCTTGGTGTTTTTGTTGACTAGCGTGTTGCTCAGCCTGCTGGTTCTTAATCTCTGTGAGGGTCTCCACTACCTGGCTGATGGCCCTGGTGTCACGCCGGTATGCGTCCATGATGTTGCGTATATGTGACATACCGGTCCCTCCAGCTGGCTGGTCAGGTTCTCGCCTCCGCCTGCCTCCACTCCCACCACCCCTGCCCACACGAGCCTGGCCTGCCGTTGTGGGCACTTCAGGTCTATGGGACACCTGAGGGATGGCAGTTGCCGGGTTGTCTGCCTCCTCCTGGGTGCCCGGCGAACTTTGTCCCTCCAGGTCAGACTGGCTCAGTTGTTCAGTGCGGGCAGTGCTCCTGGGTGTCTCCTGGGATGTGGCAGGAATGGGGGTGGTGGTTGGCACAGATGTACCTGAAGCAGGTGCTGCAGGGGCTTAGACACCAGAGGGACCAGGTGGGTTGGGGTCATCCGCGGAGTGTTGAGAGGCGTCGCTGCCAGTGGGATCAGGTTCCTCCCGAGCCTGGGACTGTGATTCTTCCTCCCCATTGTTGGGGGATATCCATGACGTTGCCCTGTGTGTGAGAGAGAGACAATGTTAATGCTGTTTCATGCGACATCCATGTTTCATACATATTCAAGTTGGCACAGTTCCTCCAGGTAGTTGTATGTGCCTAGCATTCCCCACACTGTTCACTTGTGAATGGGTATGTTGTGGGAGACAGATTGATATGTTCTCCTGGGTGTTTGACATGTAGATTTTTGGCTTGGATTCTTCTTTGTTGTGTCACATGTCCATTGTGAGAGTGGGTAAATCCATTGCCTGCCCCGGGGGTGTGTGCTTGTGAAAGGGGTGTGTGTGACAGGGCCTGCTGGTGGGTGTAGTGTGATTTGGCAGTGGGTCTCCCAGGTGATGTATCTGTCCCCTCATGGTGCATGCTGCCATGACAGTGAGTATGAGTTCCTGTTCTAGATATCTTAGCTTGTGGTGTTGGTGTTTGAGTTTACAGTGGTCACAGGAGGGCCTTGTGCTGCCTACAGCAGGGCCAAGTGTCAGCTACCTTGTCAGTACTTCGCCAGTCCCTGTGCATTGAGCATGGTGCATGGGTATGTACCTGGGCCATATGGGCTGAGGGCAATGGTGTCTGATTCTGATTTGAACAGTGTGTTTTGTGAGCCCCACCCTCCCAGCATCCCGGACATCCAGTCTTGGGTGTGTGCTTCGTGTAGCCTGGGACATGGCATGGCCTTGCTTTGTGAATGGGGCATACACATGTTAGTGGCATGAGCCTTGTTTTTGAGTGTGGTGGTGTCCGGTGAGGGCTTGGGGGTAGTTGTGTGCATTTGGTGTAGTTGGGGTATGGATGCCAATATCCCCATGTTACGTAAGTTGTTTGTGTACTCACCAGGCTCTGCAACTCCTTCGACTCCGTGTACTCCCACTGGCGGAAGCAGGGCCATCACCTTCTCCTCCCAGGGATGGTAATGTACCGGTCTGCGGGGCAGCCCACCTCCAGTGATGTTGCTCTGGGCGTAGTCCTCGTTCATTTTGCACTTGACTGCCCTCCACAGATCGTACCACCTGGCTTGGCATTCATTCCTGGTCCTTCTGATGGGCAAGGATGTCCAGCTCCTCCCTTGTGAACTTTGGATTCTTGTCTGTGGGCATGATGTGGGGTGAGGGTGTGGATGGTTGTGGGTGTGTGGGTGTGAATGTGAAGGTGTGTGTGGGAATTTGAAAAGGGGGTATGTGTGAAGGAGTGTGTGAAGGTGTATATGTTAAGGTGTATGGGTGCAGTTGTTGGGGTGTGCTCTGTAGCTGCTGTGAGTCTGTTGCAAAGGCTCATGGTTTGTGTGTGGACCCTTTTTATTGGTCCATTTGTGGGTGGGCTTCAGTTTGAAATTTTTGTGGGTGTGTTATAAGAGGTGGTTGTGAGTTTGGGCCTCTGTTTACCTGTTTGGATGTGCCAGGTCAGTCATTTTGATGTTTTTTCTACTGTAGACGTGTTTTGTGGTGGTGTGCGAGTCGAATTGACCCTCCTTGTGCTGTTTTACAGTGTCCTGGTTCAGTACGAGTCGTTTTCGCGTATGTAAGGTGCGTCCATACGCGATGTTGTTGTACCGTGCTCGCATACGCAATGTTGTTGTAAGGTCCGTACATACGCGATGCTGGGGGACGGTGCTGGGGCACGGTGCGTACAAGTACGGGGCTGGGGTACGGTGCGTACAAGTACGGGGCTGGGGTACGGTGCTGGGGTATGGTGCGTCCAAGTACGGTGCTGGGGTACGGCGCGTCCAAGTACGGTGCTGGGGTACGGTGCGTCCAAGTACGGGGCTGGGGTACGGTGCGTCCAAGTACGGGGCTGGGGTACGGTGCTGGAGTACGGTGCGTCCAAGTACAGGGCTGGTGTACGGTGTGTCCAAGTACGGGGCTGGGGTACGGTGCGTCCAGGTACGGAGCTGGGGTACGGTGCTGGGGTACGGTGTGTCCAAGTACGGGGCTGGGGTACGGTGCTGGGGTACGGTGCGGACAGGTACGGGGCTGGTGTACGGTGCAGACATGGGGGTACGGTGCTGACATACGGGGGTACGGTGCTGACATACGGGGGTACGGTGCTGACATACGGGGGGACGTGTGAAAATATGCGGGGGAGGGGGGGGCTGTACGACTCGTATCCCGGGCACAAGTTTACCCGGGATACGAGTGGTACAGAGTTCGCTCCATATGGGACGTTTTACATACGCTTGTATATTCGGAAGGGCGGTACGGATCGTACTTGTGCGCTCGGACTTCAGTTTTACGATTTGTACGTAAAACTGTCCGGGTACGTCTCGTAGACCTTTTCCCGAAGCGATTCGTATGTATTTTTCACGTACGAATCGTACTTTACCGGTGGGACGGGCCTTGTACGATTCGTACGTGAAAATATACGGATACGAGTCGTACAGAATTTTTTTTTACCGGATCGGGATCGGCACCCTAATGTCATAAGTGCAAAACCTCTTCCCACACAGTATTCTCAAGATGCTTAAGGAAGTCAGTGGTGTCTTTTATGTGTGAAGGTAAACTTTCAACAAAAGTTCTTAGAAAGGTATCAATGTACACACACACACACACACACCCACACACACAGCCACACACACACACACACAAACACAACCGCACACACACACACACACACACACCCACACACACACACACACACACATATATACAACCACAAGTTAGCCCAAACTGGAGACGCCACTAGTGGGGAGTTGCACACCTTTAATTGAGGATAACAGCACGGCAGCATACACATTTCCCCCTTCTTCGTGTACCGGCCCAACGCGTTTCGAACATCATTGTGTCCTTGTTCACGGGCAAAGTGAGCATTACGGCAACTTCAAAGGAACATCTTCGGGAAAAGTAAAAGTGAGCTAGTGGCGTCTCCTGTTTGGGCTAACATGTGGTTGGATATGGAGCGGCTTTGCTCGGCCGCGGAGACACCCTGCCACGAGTTAAGCATACTTACCATTAACTTTTATTTCCTTCCATAGGAATCCATTGTGTGGTTTTCCGCGGAAAAGTTTCTAAGTGTCCATTTTTGAAACGTACAAATATTCCTCTAGGATCCACCGAACTATGAATTACGATTTACTCACCTGTTATCAGGAGAGAACCCAGGGCTTCATCTTTTAGCCCAGCACTGACCCTGAAAAGTAATTCTAAGCGTACTTACTAGTAACTTGTATTTCCTTCCATAGGAATCCATTGTGTGGTTTTCACCAGAAAAGTTTCTAAGTGTCCAGTTTTGAAACGTACAAATATTCCTCTAAAATCAGCCCAGCTACGAATTCCGATTTACTCACCTGTTTTCAGGAGAGAACCCAGAGCTGCATCTTTTAGCCAAGCACTGACCCTGAAAAGTAGTTCTAAGCGTACTTACCAGTAACTTGTATTTCCTTCCATAGGAATCCATTGTGTGGTTTTCCGCAGAAAAGATTCTAAGTGTCCATTTTTGAAACATACAAATATTCCTCTAAAATCAGCCGAACTACGAATTCCGATTTACTCACCTGTTATCAGGAGAGAACCCAGGGCTGCATCTTTTAGATCAGCACTGACCCTGAAAAGTAATTCTAAGCGTACTTATCAGTAACTTGTATTTCTTTCCATAGGAATCCATTGTGTGGTTTTCAGCAGAAAAGTTTCGAAGTGTCCAGTTTTCGAAACGTACAAATATTCCTCTAAAATCAGTTGAACTACGAATTCCGATTTACTCACCTGTTATCAGGAGAGAACCGAGTGCTGCATCTTTTAGACCAGCACTGACCCTGAAAAGTAATTCTAAGCGTACTTACCAGTAACTTGTATTTCTTGCCATAGGAATCCATTGTGTGGTTTTAAGTAGAAAAGTTTCTAAGTGTCTATTTTCACAAACTAAAAATATTCCTAAAAAATCGTCTGTATGACTTAAACACATTCTTTCAACTGTTTACAAGAGATTCACCTGTGCTAGATCCAGGATCCACCACTGAGTAAGAAAAAGTAACGATAACAGTACTTACCTGCTAAGTGAATTTTCTGCCATAGGATAACATTGGTGATTCTATGTGAAAAATGTTCTAAGTGTCAACTTTTAAAGTACAATAATAAGGTTTCAGGCCTGATATAGTTAGGAATTAGCATTTAAAAAACCTTTGAAATGAACAGAAAAAACATAGGTTTCAGGCCAGATATAGTTAGGAATTAGCATTTAAAAAACCTTAGAAATTCACTGAAAAAACAATAGTTTTTAGGGGTGTTATAGTTAGCTGGACATTTCACTCGAACAAAACCATTGAAATTCCTCCGATATAGTTAGTTGTACTAACTACATCTCGCCATGCCTCAAAATATTTTGTTTTCAACAACATGAATCAATATTGAATATGTTGTGTATAATCATGATTATTGTATTTTTTGTTCTAAAAGGATTGAAATATGTTTATGTGTTAATATTCTGTACGTCTAAATACAGAGGTTATCACTACCTCTGGTAATCACCCTTGATGTTGTTTGTATTGTTATTTTGTCATTAAAAATAAGATTAATTTACAAAATAAGAACAATAATAAATATCTATTTTTGTAACTATTGGTATATGAATGCATTATTGTGTATGCTTTTCAGGTCCGTACTTAATATTGTTTATGTTCCTAATTTGTTTTGAACTCAATCAGTGATGTCACTGACCATGTCATGAATGATGTAATATGTGACATCATCAGCAGTGGATGTTTTTTTCTGTGAATTATATATATATATATATACATATATATATATATATATATATATATATATATATATATATATATATATATATATATATATATATATTATCTACTGGCGGTCGCCAGTAGATAGTTATAGTTAGGACCCTGTTTCCATAGGAAATCCGCAACATTCTATTTGGAATAACTTTGGCGCCGGTCGATGAATCCTCGCGAAATTTTCAAAATAGGTGGGGCGCTACGCTCCGCTCCTACCCTGAAAGTCTCGGGGGGATTCGTCAAGCGGGGGCTGAGAAAAAAGGGGGGTCCCAAAACGCGTTTTTCCCATGCATTTTTCCATAGGACCTTTAGACACAGCTACAGCCCGAACGGCTGAACAGAGTTACTTGAAATTTGGCAGAGAGGTAGTCCTCAGGTCAAGGAAGTGCCTTTTGTAGGTCTGGTGTAAATCTGTTCAGTAGTTCCTGAGAAAATAGCATTTAAATCAATATATATATGTGGGCGGAGCCTAACCACACATCTCATCCTGAGATCTGATTGGCTGTCAGCACTTCATCCAAGAAGTGTTGGCAGCCATCTTGGGACCAATATACATGATAGCACCTCATTAAAAAGCATTGCAGTTAATAGAAGATTTTAAGACTTTAGTTACATTATAAATCATTTGTTGATGGTACCATACTCATTTTAGGAATTGTGGTATGTTCTAAGGTGATTTCACCATGTGAAAAAGCCTTCTGCTGGGATATCATGATTGAGAGAAAAATATTTTCTCATGCTTTTACCACAGAGGTTTGGAAGGTGATCTATAAGCTAAACTGAGAGCTTATTTTCTGTAAATTCACATTATCTTTCTCAGTCATGTGAGAATGAAGTCTGACATTCTCAGTAAAACATGTACATCCAACAAGGGCAGAGACTGTCAGTTGATTCCTTTGTGTTCTACTGCAGCTTTCCAGAGTGTTCCAAAGAACTACTAGAGCGCTAACCGTCCTACTTATGATAAATGTATGGCACACCTGAAGCCATCTTGCTTGGATTAAAGTGGTAACTCTTAAAACATTTAATTTAAAAAGGAACAAAATGAGGTGGTTCATTTTTCCATAAAAAGTATGATTAGTGCTGCAGAAAGAAAAATTAGGGCACATTTTGAGTGACTTCTCAAATCCTGGCATGCAGACTGAAACATGCACTTTCAATACCAGCAGCAGTTTTCCCTGGTGAGCAGTAGCTTTACTACAGTGATCTAATGAGCAAAAAGAGTGCTAACATTCTAATTTTATGGCAAATGTGTGACACATTTGAATGCCTTCTTGATAGAATCAAAGTAAAAAACTGAAAGTATTTCCTACTGAGGAGACTGCAGTAAATGAGGAAATTAGGAAACTTCATAACAAATAAGTCTCCCAAGATGGCCACCAGAGACAAAAGAGCCCAAATGTAGCCCAAATATCACCCAGATGTAGCCCAAGTATAGCCCAATGACAGAATGTCCAAGAATGTTCTTAAAAACAACTAGAGCACTTACTGTCTTCATTATGACAAAAGTATGGCACACCTGAAGCCATCTTGATTGGAATAAACTGGTAACACTTAAAACATTTAATTTAAAAAGGAACACAATGAGGGGGTTCATTTTGCCATAGAAATTATGATTAATGCTGAAGAAAGAAAATGACGGCACATTTTGAGTGACTTCTCAAATCCTCTTCTATTTCATTAAAAAATTCTGACATGCAGACTGAAACATGCACTTTTAATACCAGGAGCAGACTTCCATGGTGAACAGTAGTTTTACTACAGTGATCTAATGAGCAACTAGAGTGCTAACATTCAGAATTCATGGCAAATGTGTGACATATCTGAATACCTTCATGATGGAATCAAAGTAAAAAACTGAAAGCATTTCCGACTGAGGAGACTGCAGTACATGAGGAAATTAGGAAACTTCATAACAAATAAATCTCCCAAGATGGCCACCGGAGACAAAAGAGCCCAAATGTAGCCCAAAATCACCCAGATGTAGCCCAAATATAGCCCAATGACAGAAGTGTGCAAAACACTTATTATTTTGTGTTTTTGCAGTGTTATATAGTGCAGACTTGTCAGGTATTGGAGTGCTTTACATGAGCATTGGTTACATCACACAAGAACAAATTCATTTTGGTTGTAGACATGGGGAGACTAAGTGATTTGACCAGAATCACAGAATGTCGAGCTGAAGCAGAAACTTCAACCTGGTTCCCCAGTTGCAAAGTCTGCAGTTCTGGAAGTAACACCACATCCTCTCCCCTAAGTGCAACATTTAATCAAGTTGTCAACTAGATAAAAAAACATGAAGATAACAAATAATTTAAAAGTGCTTTGTCGCTATTTGAAAACTCAGAAAATATGTCCTTATTTTAGTCTTTTAGAGCACTAACCATAATTTTGATGCCAATAAGACCCTCTCATATATGTAATTTCTAAAGGAATGCTCTAGGTATTACAGTTTTGATTACATCAAGATGATGTCAGGCGTTCCACACTTTTGTAATAAATATAGAATGTTAGCAATCTAGTTGTTCATTAGGATACTGTTGAGAGGCAGAGGCCAGGGGCACGGACTTTGAAAATTGAAGGCAGGTAGGAGGGTGCAAAGGCAACAATTTAACCACACTGAGCAGGCAGGAAGGGCCGTGGAAGCACAACAGACTATGGAGGGCAGTGGAAAGGGGGGCAGGGGCAACAAACCAACAATACAGGACTTGCAAGAGAGGCTGTTGGAGGGAAGATCTATTACGGGTCAAGGAAGCTAGGGGCGGTCCCCAGAGCCCCGGGAGCCACCACAGAACTGAGCAGGAGAGTGAGTCAGGGACAAAAGGGGCACCTTAATTTGAGCCGGGGTGCCTAGGAATGCTTGCTCCAAAAAGGAAGAAAACAGACATATGAGACATAGAATTGGAGGCAGAATACAATGGCAGTTTAATGAGAAGATGCAACTTCAAAGAAACCGCAGAATAGAGACATAAAGTACAAAATACAGAATCCAGATAATCATACAGCTGTCATGATATTCTCTGTATCTCAATTAATGGACTGACAGAGAGAGAGAGAAAACACATCTATAAATGCATCATGAGAAACAAGTTACACCTATGAAAATGTTACCTAGGGACACTCACATTTACTCTTAGAGCAAGCATTCCTGCAATTACAATACAACATCTTTTAAATGCAAAAGTAAAGAGAACAATGGTTAAACATAACATGACATTTCATATAGGTAAAATAGAATAAGATACTTCAAGCAAAGCAGAGCAAGACATTTTAAGCAAAGGAAGACAAGAGCTCCCAGTTCTTGGGGAAAACCTGCACAGCCTGTTAACCTACATACAGACGGCGAGGTTGTCCGTCGATATCTGTGGGTGCTCCCTTTTTATATCATTTTGTGGGCTCCTTTGCACGCTACATCTACCTACGTATGCTACCCAAAAGCTTCGTCTGCAGATTTTACCAGACATTTCGTCATTTACCCACTTAATGCTGACAATGGACTGGGTGAAAAGGTCAGTCTCTCAGGCCAATCGCTTATCGTAAGTTCCATAGAGCAAGCAGAAAATAATGGGTATTGTACAGGAATTCAATATATTCATGTATAAAATCTCCTCAGTTCTCGTAACTTGACGCTCTGCGGTTGCCACTTCCTTAAAAGCGGGAAACCTGCCCAGGAAGCAAGTACCAGTCCAGGATGCAGCCTACTGTATGTCGACAGCTTCAGGGGGATGTTGAACTTTGATACCGAGCACGGAGCACTCGGGTAGGGTGGGGGCTACTAGTTTGGAGCAGAAGGCCTCGCAGACCTGCCTTCAGACTGCTATACACAAAAATTGCAGAGCTATGGTCAATTTAACAAAGAGGCCTACATATTGAACAGAAGAGCCTACACAGGGGTTTTATGCTGGCTGAGTGGTAAGGATGTCTCAGGATAATTATATAGCAACACAGGACCCGCTGGTCAATTTAAAACGGCCTACAAATGCGGCTGGCAGGGCAAGGACAAGGGTCTCATACTTCAGGTGTGGACAGAACGGGCCAGGGGCCCCCTGTGATACAAAATCTACCCTCCTTCAAGGCTGTGGCAATGTAATAGACCATTGTGGGCAGAAGGAAGAGGCAATGGTAGTACAACCATACATGCCAACAAACCCGATTCAGCCAGGAAACGTCCAATGTTTTTAAGATCAAATGGGCTTTATTTGATCTGTCTCCTGTCTACAATATCCTCTTTTTCAATGTAACTCAAAGGGGAAAATCAATACCCCCCAGTTTTTTTTCAAAATCTCCCTCTTACCAAGTTCAAAATGTTCGCAAGTATGGTACATTGGATCATGGAAGGAAATGGGATAGGGACATGGACTTGGATAACAGAGGACAGGAGAGACATGGAGAGGTGCACCAAACTGACCCTGCAGGGCAGGCATCAGGGTTTGCAGCAGCACAATACACCACACAGGGCATGCAGGACGGGAGTGCAGCACAACAATCCATAGAAAGCAAGAGGGAGGGGACAGGACCATGCACATGGACAACAGAGAACAGAGGGGCAAGAGGCAATGGTAGCTAGCTGACCATAATGGACAGACAGGAGAGAAGGCTGCAGCATAACAGACCATAAAGGGCAGGAGGGACGGATCAGGGGCATTACAATGGAACAGACAAGCCAGGAGGGAGGGAGTAGGGGTCTGCACATGTAAACAGAGGGCTGGGGGCAAGGGGGCAGGGCAGGAACAGCAAGATGGCCATGGAGGTCAGGCAGGATGGGCACTAGAAGCAAGACACAACATGAAGAGCAACAGTGAGACTGTGATGGCATACACACAGACCATGGAGGGAAGGTGGGAGGGGGTCAGGGGCAGCTAACTGACCACACAGGGAAGGTGGGAGGGGCCATGGCAGCACAGAAGACCATGCATGGCAAGTGGGAGGGTTAGTGGCAGCACAATGGCTATGATGGGCAAGAAGGAGGGTGCAGGGGCATGCACAAAGGACGATGGAGGATAGAAGGGAGGGTCAGGACCTGTGCACAGACAAGAAAGTTCAGGGGAAGGGGCCTCACAACAGACCACACGGGGCAGGCAGGAGGAGCAGTTGCAGCACAACAGACCAGGGAGGGCGAAGGGTGTGGCAGTACAATTGACCATGTAGGACAGGAGGAAGAGGATGGAGGCATGGCATGTGGACAGGCAGGGTGGAGGTGGCAGGGACAGGTTACAGTCATCTGACAATGCTAGGCAGGTGGGAGGGGAGTGGCAGCTCAACAGAACACTCAGAGTAGATAGGAGTGGCAGGTCCATGGGACATGGTGGGCAAAAAGGATGGAGCAGGGGCATGCACAAAGACATCGGAGGGCAGGGGGAAGGAGAATAGGGGCAGCAAGCTAAGCACAGAGTTTAAGCAGGAGGTCAATGATGGGGCATAGAATTGGGCAATGGAGGGCAGGAGGAGTGGACTGGTACATCATACTAAATTGAGGGCAGTGGCAGCACATCAGACCATGCATGGCAGGAGGGAGGAGGCTAGTCCATGAATTCACACAACAGAGGATAGGGAGGAGGGGGATGGGGCAGCAAGCTAACTGTTCAGAGAAGGCGGGTATTAGAAACTTTATTGTTTTTAAAACATTTTGTCTGTGCAAACTACTTAAAATATGAACAAGTATGCAGCATAATCTCACTTTTATTCAGGAAGAAGAAGACGTTAGTGACTGTGACTCCGGGCTCACTTGGCAAAAACACCCCCTACCCTCCACCCCCTATCGCAAAATGTAATGCCCGTGAAAAGGGTAGGTGAACACAGTGTTATATAGAACATAGTCCTGAGAGCACGATTGAAAATGAAAACTAGATATAGTGTATGGTATAAACTATGCACCAAAAAGTGTGATATAAGATGAACCAGGCGTGAAATATAATATGCAATACATTGTGCGCAATGACAGATTCATTGGAGAGCGCGAGATAGCACAGGCACTAGCGCGTGCTATGCGATATGCGCCTTGGAGTGTAATATGCACAGGGCAGTGTTGTGTAACCTAACTAGTCTCTAAAGTTGTAATATAAAATATGTGCTGGGGAGTGTAACGTTGCATATGCACTGTGACAAAGATATGGATCCCAAATTGTAATATGTATGGCATAGCACTGTGCGTTATAACATAGGCATCGAGGAAGGCACGTTAGATGGGGCAATATAACCCGTGCGAAGACAAGTGTGGCATGACATTTTCACGGGGTGGTGTTACAGTGCACATGGGCTAGAGAGTGTCATAGCATATGCACTAGCTAGTGGAATACAATACAGAGGTGTGTGGCACTCGGCAGGCAATGGTGGGTGTAACACAGCATTGGGCTCTGTCAGGAGCGCGCTGTGACTCGCAAGTGATGTTCGTCCCCTTTCCAGAGAGTAAAATAAAAAGTATTACACATCCGGCAGTGGATGTGTGTTTTATTAACTGTGAGGGGGGTTTCTTGCATAGTTTTGGTCGAATTTTTGTCGAATCCCCTTTGAATGGCTTGGTGTGCATGTGTATTAAATGTGCCCGTCAATAGCTACCCATGTTTGTATAAATAAACGACAAGGGTGTCTACCGGGATTAGGCACGGTAGAGCATCAGACATGTCAGAGCTTCACTAGTGGTGTAAATACATTCCACGTGGATTAATTGCATGCATAGTCACCTTTTAATGAATATCACGCAAATCGTCATGGTGATAGGTACGTACGGTTTGTCCAGCATGTCCTAGGTGTGTCTATAAATATATATTTTTTAAAAATAATAAAAAACAGTGGCCGGCCCTGGGGATTGGGGTCAAAAAAATATAATTAGGAGACAGGCCCTGGGGGATGGGGTCATCAGGGCCAATAAATTAGAATAAGAAGGGGAACCACACAGCCCCCCTTCTTAAAAAAATAAAATAAATAAAAGACTGGCATCGTGCCGGAGGCCATGCCCCCTCCATGCAGCACTCTGCAAACGCGCCCCCAACAGGCATCTCCAGTATGCGCCAGGGAGCTGCGCTGCAGACAGGTGTTCTGAGGCCAAGCCCCTTTTTACACCTCTCTGCAACGCAGCTCTGTGGCGCTTACTGGAGGTACCTAGTGGTCTAGTGTGACCCTAGGGACCCTTAGGATTCAAGGGGACTTAATCTCTCAACTTAGAACAGCCACAGGGCGCGTTTACACAGTGGTGAAGGGAGGGGACGGGGCCTGAGGTGACGTGCGCAAACACGCACCATGGCACGTTTTAAATTGGGGATATAATTTCCCTTCAATACTGAGGGCCCCTGGGGGCTAACTAGCCCACCAAGTGCTTCCAGTAAGCGCCACTGAGCTGCATTGCAGAGAGGTGGTCCAGGCCGTGCCACTTTTTACACCTCTCTGCAACGCAGCTCTGTGGCACTTACTGGAGGTACCTAGTGGGCTAGTTGGACCCTAGGGACCCTCAGGACTCAAATGAACTTAATCTCCCAACTAAAAACGGACACAGGGCGTGTTTACACAATGGTGAAAGGAGGGGACGGGGCCTGAGTTAACGTGTGCAAAAACGCCCTGTGGCCTGTTTTAAGAGGTAGTTTTAATCCCCATGCCCTATTATATACTAGGGGCTTATAGAGGAGGTAAGGCTAATCACAGGGGGACCCCAACGCATAATGTTCCCTAGTGTATGTAGGTGTTTTCACTGTATTCTAAGTGTCTTTTAACATAGCACTGGCTCTAGGACTGGTTAGTCAGACTCAGTTACCACCAGTATCCGTCTGAAAAAGTTGAGGGTACAGGATGATTTTGCAACAAGGCTTCTTTCTGCTCTTCTTTTTGTTCTTTCTGCACGTTATCCTTCTTCCTGCCCTTATCTTCGTATTTGAGGACTTCTGTTGCTTCTTTCTGCACTTCTTTTGTTTCTTTCTGTGCATTTTTTCTTCTTTCTTCACATGTCCTATCTCTGTAGGCATAGTTAGAAATTAGCATTTAAAAAACCTTTGAAATTAACAGAAAAAACCATAGGTTTCAGGCACGTTATAGTTAGGAATTAGCATTTAAAAAACCTCAGAAATTCACTGAAAAAACCATAGGTTTCAGGGGTGTTATAGTTAGCTGGACTTTTCACTTGTACAAAACCATTGAAATTCCCCGTTATAGTTAGTTCAGCTAACTATAACTCGCGCGCCCGCAATGCACTGCTGATGACGTCACATATTACATCACTCATGACATGGTCAGTGACATCACTCATGACATCACTGATGACATCTCAAATGACATCACTGATGACATCACTGATGACATCATCCTTGTGATAGAGTGGCAGACCTCCTCTCACCCTAATATAACCTTTGATACACACATTCAAAAATAGAGACTAAAATTTTCAAAACAATGGACATACCAATACCAGTTACAACAACCTCTTCAGTAATTCTAAGATCCACATACACATCCACTCATTCACCAACAGTCCAATACAGTCACTCATACATGTACTCACTCATCATATGTACTCATACACCTATACATCCTGTTACACAATGCCACTCATCCATAGAGTTACTCACACACATAGTCACTCATGCTAATAAAGAATCAAACATACATTTACTTGCATATACAGTTATACACACACCACCACAGTTACTTCTACGGAAACTTACACATACTTAGTCTTTTAAACAATCACTTATAGAAACACATACTTATTCATACAGGAACTCTTTCAATCTCTCACTCTCACATATACTCACATATATACACCAATAGTCACATATACTAGTTTAAAACATATGTAGTTACTCATAAAGACACTATTGAGACACTCATTCACTCACTAACACACCCATACACACACTCATCCACCCATACAGTCCTGCACACATACTGTGTTCAACACATACAAACAGTGAGTCACTCATTCATGCACCTATGCACTACGTAATACCCCCACCGAACCATGCAGACACTCAGACTGATACTCAAAAAACCAACTAATAACCTATATAGACACCCATGTAGCTACTCACCAACCCATGCAGCCACTTATACACAAAGTGAGAGACTGATACAGATATTTACATATTTAAACATTACTCACTAAGCCATGTATTCACTATGATACACTTAATCAGTCAGTTACACAATCAATTTTTCAAAAACAAATCATCCATTTAGACACTTATATACCCATTTATTCTTCCATCGACCTTGAGATATACATATATAAAACATATTTAATTTTCAGAATAACACACATTCACTGGATGATGTCATCAGTGATGTCATCAGTGATGTCATTTGAGATGTCATCAGTGATGTCATGAGTGATGTCACTGACCATGTCATGAGTGATGTAATATGTGACGTCATCAGCAGTGCATTGCGGGCGCGCGAGTTATAGTTAGCTGAACTAACTATAACGGGGAATTTCAATGGTTTTGTACAAGTGAAAAGTCCAGCTAACTATAACACCCCTGAAACCTATGGTTTTTTCAGTGAATATATATATATATATTATCTACTGGCGGTCGCCAGTAGATAGTTATAGTTAGGACCCTCTTACCATAGGAAATCCGCAACATTCTATTTTGAATAACTTTGGCGCCGGTCGACGAATCCTCGCGAAATTTTCAAAATAGGTGGGGCGTTGAGCTCCGCTCCTACCCTGAAAGTCTCGGGGGGATTCGTCAAGCGGGGGCTGAGATAAAAGGGGGGTCCCAAAACGCGTTTTTCCCATGCATTTTTCCATAGGACCTTTAGACAGAGCTACAGCCCGAACGGCTGAACAGAATTAAATGAAATTTGGCAGAGAGGTAGTCCTCAGGTCAAGGAAGTGCCTTTTGTATGTTTGGTGTAAATCTGTTCAGTAGATTCTGAGAAAATAGCCTTTAAATCAATATATATATCTGAGCCAGCTTACGGTGCGCTTACGGTGCGCTTACCGGCCGCCATTTTCTCTCTCGCACGCTGAGTGGGGCAGCATAAATGAAGCCAAAAAATGTCTAAAGGGGCAGTATATTGAGATCATAACCACCCAGCAGTGATATACGGGTCCCCAAACAACCCCCAAAGCCAAATTTTTTTTTTATTTTTTTTTTCGAAAAATCGCCGATTACGCTTACCGTACGCGTACGGTAAAAATTAAAAAAAAAAAAAAAAATTATCCACACTCTCCCCACCCCGTGTGCAAATGGTGCCCGAAGGGCACCATTTGTGCATTGCATATTTAAAATATGAAAATAATAAAGAATACATTTCACAACGATGCGCATAATATGTCCCCCATGTGCGCACGGTGCGCGAAGCGCATCGTGCGTACATGGCCCATCCCGCATAACGTGGGCACGCATGCACTAACTGCGTAAAGTGGGTGCGCAAAGCGCACCGCGTGCTCATGCGCGCACGGAACGAACTGCGTTAACTGGGCGCGCACGCCACGAATGGCGTAAAGTAACTTAGCATTTAAAAAAACGTACAAATTCACTGAAAAAACCATAGGTTTCACACACGTTATAGTTAGGAATTAGCATTTAAAAAACCTTGCAAATTCACTGAAAAAACCATAGGTTTCACACATGTTATAGTTAGCTGTACATTTCACTCGTAAAAAACCATTGAAATTCCCCCGTTATAGTTAGTGCAGGCAACTATACTCACGCGACCGCAATCTTCTGCTGATGACATATGTGTCTTTATGAAAAAAAAATATTTGTAATATATGTATAGCTAAAATTTAATGGAAGAAGACATGGGCAAATAAGTGTCTAAATACAGTATTAGCATCAGCAGAGGATTGCGGTCGCGTGAGTTATAGTTGCCTGCACTAACTATAACGGGGGAATTTCATTGGTTTTTTACGAGTGAAATGTACAGCTAACTATAACATGTGTGAAACCTATGGTTTTTTCAGTGAATTTATATATATATATATATACATATTTTCACCAGTCCTCTTAGCACCATACATACAGGCGCCGATACCGTGGATATTCAACACGGAGTTTATTTACAGAGAGACGCTGACGCGTTTCGACAGTCAAGCCGCCTTGCTCACACAATGGGCGCCAATGTCTCAGGACTACATATGCATTCCCACACGGAAAGGTTGTGATGGCAACACTAACATCATAGACATAAAAGACTCTCAATTGGTTTTACTAAACATAGACGGAACAAGATCCCAGAACACTAGGTTCTGCATTTCATCTGCTTTTCTCAAATACGTTTATCTATGTGACATTTCTACGTTGCATGTAATTTTTTTTTACACTTAACTGTAGCATGAATTATTTTTTGACTGGTACATATCCGAAACCAATTATTTTTCCATAATATCCTTGCCACTAAAAACCCAGCGCATCAATCCAGAATGTGTTCAGAGTACAACTTGGTCACCATGCCTGTGTTTTCCTACCTCTGTTCTTGTTTTGGACATGTTCTCTAAGAGAGAAACATATTTTTTGTCACCGATGTGAGCAGACTTGAGAAAAAAACTTGACATTCATTTTCTTACTTGGAGTCTGTGGTCCTTCAGAGTATTCAATGATGATATAGGGTAGTGCATCATAGGGGCAGTATGTCAATGTAAATTCTCTGGACCCCACATATGATATCACAAATAGGTCCTCAAAGGCTTTCCTGTGAATTTGTGAGCAAGAGAGTGCTTCAAAGTTAATGAAACCATAAGTTGTAGATCCAGGACTCCAAATTCCATCAATAGATGAACTGGTGACAATACAATTCAGCCTCCTTAAGTACTCATATTATTTTTAGAAACGTTTGAGACAATTCATTAATTACATACGTATATTTAGCATCTGTGGTAGGAAGCTCTTCTTTTTTTCCCTTTTTTATTGGAAAAGTTTACATATACCCATTAGAACATCTTATGACATAGGTGTCACATTCTTTTGCAGCACACGTTTTCCCCACATTATTTACAAAAATTTCCTTTCACAGTCATTTCTGGCGAGCTTTGCTAAAAAACATCCAATGTGGCTATCCAATACTTAACAGGTCTATATGTGCTTGATTGTGTCATTTCTTCCACTAAATCCAGTTTCTCCCCTATTATTTTAGGATCCATTCTTCAAAAAAATGTGCAATGTGAATAAAAGGTCATTGGATGGGTAATTTTGAGTATCTAATCCTTGGTTCCATTTCAGCCCACCCTTTCCATGTTTCAGAATTTAAAAAATCACCAATATTGAGAAAGCTGTTATTTTCCAATCTATTAACTATCTAATAAGAAATGGGATCTTACAAAAAATATCTGCTAGTCAGGTTGAACCATTGATGCCTAGTATTTCATTGTATTTGAACAATTGCTCTTTCCGTTTTTACTGCCATTGCAAAAATGTATATAGAACCTTTTTAGGTGTTTCAGTCAGAAATATAACAACATTTATCTTGTATTTCCGCAAAATTTAATTTAAAAAAAATGGGTACATTTGGCTGATATTGGTACATAATAGGTAAATTGTGGAACTAGACGAGGATGCCCCCTCTATCCTATACTATTTACAATTTTTATAGAGCCACTTGCTATAGCCATAAGAGAAGACGGCGGTGGGCTATACCGGCCATTAAAGGCCCGCTTCAGGGTTAAAGGCCTGAGCCCAAGGCGAGGGCCTTTATCAAGGGAGCGGGACTTTAATGGCCGGTATAGCCCAACAACGGCGGGCTATAAGGCTATTAGAACATTCTGCCACTAGAGGGAAGACTGTCCCAACAAATAAAACAGAGGCCTCTCAGAGCCAGAGGGGATTTAAATCCCCTCATGCCCCGAGAGACCTTTGTTCACAGCAGCAGCTGTGAATAAAAAAAAAACATTAGAATGTTGCTCTACGGGCTTCTACGGGCCCGTAGAAGCCCGGAGCACTCCATTGTCTGCAATGGAGTGCTCAACATTCTAATGTTCTAATAAGTGATTAAACATAACAAAAGTATTAATTTTGCCAACAAAAGTTGTAAAGATAAAGAAGGATTATCAGCCCATGAAGCAAATTTAGAAACACATTTACATCCCACAAACAAGTATATATGAGAGTATGTGGATTATTTAGCATTTTGCCATGAAGCAGTATTCAGATTAATGGATGTTTTCCAATTGGGTTTCCTGCAGTTTAATAAAGATGTAAGGAAATTAGAGATCTGTGAATATTTACTAACCTATAAGACTTATCTGAAGATGCTAGTGACCTAGGAAATTGTCAATGGAAGAGATACTTGCTGAAACAGGATTGTATTTGATTCCAGGCACCAGTGAATCCAAGACGATCAAGCTGATTTGTAGTCCTAGAAGATTCTGGACCCAGGCTTTAATGATGAATTCAAGAGTGTCTGACAAAAGTCACAGAATAGGCCAGTGAGTTTTGAAACTTTTCAAGGCAATTGCTGAAGATTGCCTGATAATGTTAGATTGTGAAATTGGATCAGAGGGTTTTGGAGAAGTTGTGAGAGGTTGGGAAGACGGCTCAGAATCTCAAGTGACATTTGTAGCAAACTTTGAAACCAAATCTAGGAAGGCCAAATGGAATTACTAGGGAGATTAATGCAATCTTCATTTATAAGAGGCAACAAGAGCTATTAGAGGCGAGTGATCTAGCTAACTCCTTTCTTATAATGTTTAGTTTTGTATGTGTGAGTTACAATATGGAGAATGTTGAGGTCCCCAGAAAACCAAGAAATTCTAATGTTTCAATTGGGGCAAAAGTAAAGACTTTGGTTGGTTTACATCAAAACCAACTGTCCAAGAAAAGAACGAGGTTCTGCAAGTATGAAATGAAGATTTTTTTTTGTCTTGGGATAAAATCAGCAATTATTTTTTGGAACAAGAAACTGTGTTTCAGGTTTGAGGAGCGCCTGGGGAAAGAGAGTGCACGCTCACAAGCAGCGTGTTAAAGTTTGCATCAGAGTATGGCAGTCCCTTATTCTTCTTTCAATGCTCGGCTTGTCCCGGGCTTCATTATACAAATGAACTTACCAAATCAAACAAATATTGCATATCAGAAATAAACATAAAAAAGGCAATAAAAGTAAAAAACATGTGAAACAAATGCCTCTGCGTGACCCAACAGGGATTTCAAAGCATAGTATGTCTCGGAGCCGCGCCACCATGAATTCAAGAATCAAATCTATTAATATATTAAGGCACACCAAAGAGTATTAAATACTATGCAAACATGGATCAGTGATGGAGAGGGTATCAAAAGGCAATAAAGCAACTTAACTGAATGGCAACAGCAAGAAAGTGAAGGGGAACAATTGAATATATATAGGCTGTGTGATCAAGGCAGGAAGTTCCGAAACGCGTTACAGCATATATGAATTAAATTGAGACAGTATTGTTAATGCTACCCACGTGTGAAGTGGTGTACACACACACACACACATATATATATATATATATATATATATATATATATATATATATATATATATATATATATATATATATATATACATATATATATATATATATATATATATATATATATATATAAGAACCTGAGTTACCCTTATTAGTAGTCAAGCACCAAAGCTTGCTTGGTCTTATAGTTCTATGTATTTCTTTACTGGCTGCTATCGATACTAAACAGCAATAAAGAAACCATAATAAGAGCCTCTGGTCTTGATGTAAGGACTCCACTTCTCAGTAAGGTTAAATTTAGCAACAATATTATTGCTCATATGGAGTCACAGTAAACAACTTTCACACTTTCTCACTTGTATGCAGTATAAATATGAACACTGTTATTTGTGCATTTTGGTGTCAGTTCATGGCCAACATTTGAAGATGTACACTTTGACTTTGTAATGTCAGTGTTCTGAAAAATAAGCCACAGAAATGTTTCAAATACAGCAGAGCTGGTCCTTTACTTTTATCCATGTTGTTTCTACATCGTAGGGTCACTCTTTAAAAAAAGACCAGAGCAGAAACATTTCCCGTTCAGGACATTTTCTGCACAGAGCCCTGCAGAGCTTCCAGAATGCAGTCAGGTAAACTAGCATTGAAACATTCTTGGCTTTATTGAATTGTTACATTTTAGCATAGCGTGCATGTGTCTGTCCTGGGTGAATTACCATAAATGTTATCAATGTACAAATGTGCATGTTCTCCAGCACTAGATCTTTCACACCTTTGTATTCATATGAAGTGCACCAGGTTATCACACTGGGAATCTCCAGTAACCTTGACAGAGCATTATTAAAGGCAAGGATTTAAATCATTGGTCTATGTAGCCTATCAACTTTGGTTTTCTGGCCTTTTGTGTGACTACTAATGTGGATAGATTTTAATCCCACCTCCTACTCCTAATCCTTTCTCTTCGGGTGGTTGCCTGGCTTTAATCCTCAGATTTGTACTGCATGTTGAGTGCATAGGCTCCTGCCTCAGCCACCAGAGTAGTTAGCACTGCAAATATACTGCAAATCTTGATTTATGTTGGGAGATATAGGATTACCTATACAGCCACTCACACACCCACTCAAAGATTACAGTTAGGAAATACAATTTAATAAAACGTTGAAATTGACTGAAAATATAAGGGTTCCAGGGACATTATAGTTAGTAAATAGAATTTTAAAAAACTTCGAATTCACCAAAAAAAACCAAAGGTTACAGGGACATTATAGTTAAGCTCAGATGTCACTTGTACAAAATCATTGAAATTCAGCAGTTATTGTTAACATACGCCCACGCAATGCACTGCTTATGACCTCATATATCACATCACTCATGACATGGTGAGTGACATCACTGATTACATCATCCAGTGAGTGTGACATTTCTGAGAGTTAAAGATATATAAATATAATAAGGTACTGCATAAGTTAAATTACTATTCTTTTTGTACTACTAAAGAGTGGTATTGTTTCTAATATATGCCATCTGAGTGGTAATGTGACGATCAGTGTGAGAGTGGGTGTCTTAGTGGCTGTATGGAAGTGTGAGGTCATAAGCAGTGCTTTGCGGGGATGTAAGTTATATTTAGCTTAGGTAACTATAACTACTGAATTTCAGTGGTTTTGTACAAGTGAAATCTGTGCCTAACTATAATGTCCCTGTAACCCTTGTTTTTTCAGTTAATATCTGAGTTTAAAAAAAATCCTATTTCCTAACTATAAATTCCCTGTAACCTTTGTTTTTTTCAGTGTATTTTTATATATATATATATATATATATATATATATTCACTGAAAAAAACCATAGGTTTCAGACATGTTATAGTTAGCGGAAATTTTACTGATAAAAAACGAATGAAATTCCCCCGTTATAGTTAGTGCAGGCAACTATAACTCACGCGACCGCAATCCTCTGCTGATGCTAATACTGTATTTAGACACTTATTTGCCCATGTCTTCTTCCATAAATTTTTAGCTATACATATATTAGAAATATTTTTTTTTCATAAAGACACATATGTCATCAGCAGAAGATTGCGGTCGCGTGAGTTATAGTTGCCTGCACTAACTATAACGGGGGAATTTCATTCGTTTTTTATCAGTAAAATTTCCGCTAACTATAACATGTCTGAAACCTATGGTTTTTTTCAGTGAATTTGCAAGGTTTTTTAAATGCTAATTCCTAACTATAACGTGTGTGAAACCTATGGTTTTTTCAGTGAATTGGTACGGTTTTTTAAATGCTAAGTTACTTTACGCCATTCGTGGCGTGCACGCCCACTTAACGCAGTTCGTTCCGTGCGCGCATGGTGCGCTTCGCGCACCGTGCGCGCACGGTGAGCACGCGGTGCGCTTTGCGCACCGCGCGCCCACTTTACGCAGTTAGTGCCGTACACGCAAGGTGGGCACGCAGTGCGCTACGCGCACCGCGTGCCCACGTTACGCACCGTGCGCACATGGAGGACATATTATGCGCTTCCTTGTGATAGGTAATCTGTTAAATTTAATTTGTAAGTGATGACAATAATATGCCATGCACAGAGAGTTTTTTTTTTTTATTAAAATTTTTAGCGTAAGCGCACCGTACGCGTACGGTAAGCGTAATCGGCGAAATTATCAAAAAATAAAAATTTACCGTTTTTGGCCTTTGAGGACTCAACTAACATGGCTATGTGCATGGGCGCTGTCTAAACAGCCCCTTTATATGTTTTTTGCCTTTATTTACTGCCCCCCCCCTCAGAGTGCGAGAGAGAAAATGGCGGCCGCCGCTTCCTGGTTTCGACCGATTCGAATGTTTACTTAGATGTAACAGCCAATCAGAATCGCACTCGCGCACGCCACCGTACGCGTACGGTAAGCTTACGGTAAGCGTACCGTAAGCTGGCTCAGATATATATATTGATTTAAAGGCTATTTTCTCAGAATCTACTGAACAGATTTACACCAAACCTACAAAAGGCACTTCCTTGACCTGAGGACTACCTCTCTGCCAAATTTCTAGTAATTCTGTTCAGCCGTTCGGGCTGTAGCCCTGTCTAAAGGTCCTATGGAAAAATGCATGGGAAAAACGCGTTTTGGGACCCCCCTTTTATCTCAGCCCCCGCTTGACGAATCCCCCTGAGACTTTCAGGGTAGGAGCGGAGCGTAGCGCCCCACCTATTTTGAGAAATTCGCGAGGATTCGTCGACCGGTGCCAAAGTTATTCAAAATAGAATGTTGCGGATTTCCTATGGAAAAGGGGTCCTAACTATAACTACCTACTGGCGACCGCCAGTAGGTAATATGTATATATATATATATACACCAGAAAATCCACTGCGTCTTACTTTCCAAGTATCAGGACGAACGAAAGCACTGGAGCCGCGGCCACAAATCAAAGGTGTGTTTATTAAACACTAGGTCCGACGCGTTTCGGAGTTTACACGCACTCCTTTATCACGGGCAACAGACTGTGTTTGTTTAGCATAGTTAAAGTGCTAGTGCCGGTCACGTGCAATAAACATAGTAAAAATACTATCATCGTATTTAAATCAACAACTTAAACATTTTATGTGACTTGACAAACAAATAAGTAGTCAAACGTTGTAAAACAAAATGCTGTTGAAAATGCACAAATAATCCTTTGCAATGTACTGCATCTTAATCTTAGTGTACTGCTTCATACAGGGTTTTTGAATCGATCGAACTTTATCAACACGCTAGTGCTCACATCACAATTCGCGAATGAAATATCATTGCTCCACTTGCTCCCGCTAAGCTGCTATGTTTATCCGTCATGCCCCAGTTGGCTAAATCAGTGGTCCAACAGAGTGATTTGTAAAATTACCAAATTTGAGCAATGTTAAAAACATGCTTAAGTATTACGGATGAGAAAAACACTCTTATTGGAACCATAACGCAAACATTTAAGCATAGCTAACGTTGCAGCCCCAGTGGGCATTAATCCCCTATTCAGAAGAACAATTTTGGCATTATCGACTCATATAACATAATACGTGCTTAAACCTGCTTTCACAGCATCAATAAAAAATAATCACATTAACACCCTTCTCAATGAGCAATTTTTCAACATAAGAATAATATGTATAATCTTCCACGTAGTTTTTCATTAGTTCCGTCAAGTCATCTGTAAAAAATTGAATAAAAGACAATTTGTCATAACTATCAAAAGTGCACAAACCAAGATAAAAAATAACACAAAGTTAAAAACACACAGGAGAATTTCACCGAAAGTTGTCATAAAAGACTTCACAAGTGTACTGACAGCTCCTCATCAAGATTAAGGCCTGTAGGGGCCATAGTATTATATTTGATGATCATCTTTGATTCTAACCTCCTCAGCTCACGTGTCCTGTTACCACCCCTACATCTAAGAGGGATGTCATCCAGAACAACGAACTTGAGAAGGTTCGGATTTTGGCCATGAAACTCATTGAAGTGACGTGCAATGGGATAGTTTTTATCATTTTTAGTGATTGCTCTGCGGTGTTCGAGAATTCTAATCTTGCACTTGTGGATAGTGCTGCCTACATAACATTTGTTACAGGGACATCTAAGTGCATATACTGCGTATTCAGTATTGCAGTTCAAGTGTTTTTGTATTGTGAATGGTGCCTGTTCATTTGACAGTCTTAGTGATTTGCAACTGTTACTGAATTTGCAGGCTTTGCAATTATTGCACACGAAGAAACCCTTTATGTTGCTTTTTTTCTTCTTTTCTGACAGCATGCTTTTACATAATATGTCACCTATTGATCTGGGTTTTCTGAAAGTAAGGGAAGGATATTCTCCTACGTACTCTTTTAAATCATCGTCATTTCTAAGTACATCCCAGAATTTTTTGAGACTTTTCCTCACTTCCCAAGCTTGGTTATTGAAGGTGGTGATGTATCTTAAACGTTCTTTCGTATCCTTCTTAATTTGCCTCTATACTGGACATAACAGTTCTTGTCTATTTAAACCCTCAACTTTTTCTGAAGCCTCCTTAACCAGGGTTTTGTCATATCCTCTAGCTAGGAATCTCTCGGTCATGACTTGTTTCTCTAAAAGATATTGTTCATCATCGCTGCAATTTCTGCGTGCTCTTAACAATTCTCCGAATGGAATGCTGCGAATGAGATTTTTAGGGTGACAGCTGTTAGCATGTAATAAACTGTTACCGGAAGTTGCCTTCCTGAACAGTTTAGTACTCAATCTATTCTCCTTGATTAAAAGTTGTAGATCAAGGAATTCAAGACTGGTGGCGTTGATGTTACAGGTGAATTGTAAATTGAGCTCATTATGATTTAAGCTTTGGACAAACTCTTCAGCCATGCTTTCTGTCCCGTTCCATATACAGAAGATGTCATCTATATATCTTAACCAAAGGACGACGTGGTCTTTAAATAGTCGGATGTTATTGACTACCTGCTCCTCCCACCAGCCGAGATATAATCCTGCAAAACTGGGGGCGAAGCAGGTTCCCATCGCCGTCCCTTGTGTTTGTTTGAACATCTGATTGTCGAAGATGAAAAAATTCTTGCTCAGACATAATGTGATCATGTCAAGTAGCATCTCAGTGTGGAAAAGGAATGACAGTGATCGTTTTTTTAGAAAAAATCTACATGCTTGTATCCCCAGATCTTGTGGAATGCAGGTGTAGAGACTACTCACGTCCATACTCATAAGTAAATAATTGGCATCCCAATCAACATTGTTAATGAGTCTCAAAAAATCGCCCGTATCTCTAACATATGATGGTAATGATTGGACTAGTGGTTGCAAAAAATGATCTACGTATTTAGAAACATTTTCAAGGAGACTATCACGTGATGAAACTATTGGCCTCCCTGGTGGCTTTGTGGCATTTTTATGGATTTTGGGGAGAAGATAAGGTACCGGAATCTTCGGATACTTACGGTGTAGGAATTTGAATTCATCATCACTGATCAAACCATTGTTTCTCCACAGTGTTAATTTGTTGCCCACTTCACTAACTGCTTTGTCATATTCTGTTTTGTTGGAGATACTGTATCTGGCTGTATCTGATAATTGTAGTCTGCCTTCCTCAAGGTACATTTTACGTGGCCAGATCACCACATTCCCCCCTTTATCGGATTTTTTGATGACAATGTCCGCATTGGCTTCAAGCTCATTTATGGCCTGTCTTTGTTTTCTAGTTAGATTGGGCCTTACAATTGATTTGCATTTGGCTAGCTTTTTCAATTCATTAATCATACCTCTTTCGAAACAAACTATTGCTTCGTTCGTGATTTGGGGTAGGAAAACGGATTTAGATCTGAAATCAGTGTGTCCTCCAACATCAAGATCAATCTCAGTGTCAGCTAAATTGACCAAGGGATCTTCCGAGAAACCTGCCACTTCTGCTAACTCATGGACTGTCTGTAAAACCTCAATATCATTAATAACAAGGTTAGACGGTACACTGGGTGTTGTCACTGTTTTAGTGCTCTTTTTCCCAGCGAACCATTTTTTCAGTTTCAACTTTCTAACAAAGAAAAAAAGATTAATACGAGCTTCTGTATAATCAAAGGAAGCCGTAGGACAAAATGATAACCCCAAAGATAAAACATCCAATTGCTCTTGAGTCAATATAAAATCAGAAAGATTTACCACTGTCTTATTATTCATTATTTTTTGGCAAATCGGCCCCTTGTTCGAGTTCCCACCGGGCTGTCTGTTGGATTTGTTTGCTTTGGTCTGTTTCCTCCTCTGCCGCCTCTGCCACGATTTCCTCTTGGGCTTCCGCTGTGTGCCTGTACATTTATTCTTTCTTTGGCCATCAGCGTGTACTCCTTTAAAAAACGTGCTTTTGCTGAATTTGGGTCTTGTGGTACTGCGGCTACTGTTTCTTCGGTATCATTAGTGTCCATAATAGATGTAGTGGCTACTTCATCAGTGTCAGAGTCTGGTATAATAGCCGCTTTCTGATGTCTAATTTCAGTATCAATGTCCTCGTCGGTATCATTCCTTAATTTTTCGAATTTTTTGCCAAATGTGAGTATCTGGCCCTTATTGTAATCAATTTCATCTCTCTGAAATTTGCTTAGTTTTTTCTCTTTAATGCCTTCTTCTATTTTTGTCAGTTTCTTATCCATTTTCGCCATTTCCACCTCAAACTCCGCGATTGTACACATTTCTTTTAACTGAGCAATGATCGTTTCACTTTCAATTGTTAGTTCACGGCTTTCTTTCTCGGCATATTTAATCAATATATTCAACATGTTCATCGAGCAACTGTGATTGTTTGCTGTCCATTCTTCAATCATGTTTGGGTCAGGTTGTTGTAACGTGGGAGTGATAAAGATTCTTAATCCCCTTGGTATTCTATTGCAATCTACATACTGCTGTAGAGCTGTTGCTTCCCACCATTTTGATTGTTCTTTTTTTAGAACTTTCCAAAGTTTATCCCAGAGTTTTCTTTTATCGGTCACAGTGCTTAAAACGGGCTGTAGTACATATATATATACCAATACCTCTTCACAACAAAGGATACACGTGCACACAGACAGGGTGATGGTAGCCACTCTGTAGTTATAGTTAGGGTGACGAAAGATACCAAAAGAGGGATTTTTCTGATTTTTGTCCGGTAATAACTTTGCACCCATTTAGCATATGTGCACGAAACTTTGCAGATCTGCTGCCTTGTTTTAATTATGAAGGGCTGAAAATTTTTAAGTATTTGGTAAAGGGGGTGTAAAGAAAAAAGTTGGGGGCCCTAAGACTGGGTTTTTTTTTGCAATGCATTTTCCATAAGACTTTTGTATTTCGTGCAGCGTGAAAAACATCAGCTTGATTTTTATGAAATTTTGCAGCATTACATATTAGGGGGCGCAAATGATTGTGTGGGGCAGTGCCGGTAAGTAAAGTCAGTATTTTGTAAGTTATAAGGTTTTTCAACTTGGTGATGTCTTGTAACACAATCCTACTAATAGTAGCAACGAAGCCCAAAGAAAAGACTAGACTGCATATGTAAAGTTTCAGATTTACTACATGAACAACTAAAAGAGCCATTTATGGTCACATGCTCATGGAAACCTATAAACAAATACATAACGAATAGAATACATTTTAATCTACGTAAGTTTCCTTTACATACTTTCTGGCTCACAAAATAAAACTGGCCCAACAAGCCAAACATAATCAATTTTTCTTGTGCACCCCTGTGAAACAAAATAAAATATTGACCTAGCAGTGAGGCACACAAACTACTAATTTAGGGACATGATAATTGGCCACTAGGAAAAACATAAGAATCTCAATTTTTATAACAGTAACAATGATTGCCTTTCATTCACTTTGGCCTTCATATGTAGCACAATTCTACTAAAAGTATAAGGGAAGCTCAATACATAAACTCTACTGTATATGTAAAGTTTCAGATTTACTACATGGACATCTGAAAGACCCATTTATAGTCGCATGCTAATGGAAACCTGTGAAGACAAATATAACAAATAGAATATCTTAATCTACATAAGTTTTCTTTGCATGCTCTCTGGCTCACAAACGTAAAGTAGCCAAACAAAAAACATCTTTCTTATGCAACCCTGTGCAACAAAATGAAAAATTGCCCTAGTTGTGAGCCACAAAAACTACTATTTGGAGAACATGATAATTGGGTTCTAGGAAAAATACATGTATCTAAATTTTCATAACAATGACAATGATTGCCTTTCATTCACTTTGGTCTTCCTGTGTAGCACAATCCTAGTAAAAGCAGCAAGGAATCCCAAAGAACAAACTAGACTGCATATGTAAAGTTTCAGATTTACTACAAGAAGAACTGAAAGACCCATTTATGGTCACATGCTAATGAAAACCTATAAAGGAATACATAACAAATAGAATACATCTTAACCTACATAAGTCCATGGAAAGATGGAGGGAAGGAGGAAGCCTTTGGGCGGGAGACCTCTACCTGAGGGAGACATTTCTTATGTTTCAGGATGCACAAGACACCTTTGACATGGGACAGGATCACTTTCTCAACTACGCCAAGCTGGAGAACACAGCCAGGAAGATATAGTGCACCCACCCGGTGGCTCCACTGCCTTCTCATACACTGGGAGTTTTGATCAGATGGGACGAGGGCAGGCACCTTATTACCCTGTTCCACAAAGCTCTCACAGAGGATAAGTCCCTTACCAGGGAAGGACAGCTTGGGAGACAGACCTGAACACCCCGATTGAGGACTCAGATTGGAATATTGCATGTGGTCTGGTGCAATTGATGTCATGTAACCATAGATTCAAACTGCTGCACTTTAATGTTTTACACTGTACATATAAGACATCTGTGAATTTACACATAATAGACCCTATTAGGGCATCAAAGTGCGCTTGATGCTGGGAGGAAAGCGCCACCTTTCTGCATTTTGTGAATCAATAAAGGGTTCTGACCTTTAATCAGTAAGGCTGGACCAAACTATAAACTCAATAACAAAAAGCATTGCCAGTACTGATAAGTTATTCTCCAACTCACTCAAACCCAATCACTCGTGACACTCATAGTGATTGAAAACATTTATACAATATTTTTATTTTCTTTTTAAATACAGTATGTTTTCAAATATAGAAGGACTATCTAGTTCATGTTATTACTTTCATGAGCCTTGTCCGTGTTTTACTTTTGGCGAACCACAACAATAATTACACAAAACAAATATTTACAAATGTAACAAAAACATGGCAATTACACATACTCATTTTTCAAATGCATATGAATTTGAGTGAACTCAAATTCCTGAGTGTTAAAAGGAAGAAGGAAGGATACAGAACCCAAGGGAAAGGTTTGGAACAGAATACCAAGTTATAAGTTTAAAATACACACAAACCCAGGGGGAGGTTTTGGTCCAACAGTTAAGATATTCAGGTCACAGAAAAGACAAATTTAATTACTTATTGTATAGTTGTTAAAGACCTGATACTACTTTTTCAAAAAAACAGAACTTGTTTGAAAACAAAAGGAAGGTCTACGCGTTTCAAACCCAATGAGCTATTCAGGGGTTTTCCTCAGGACCTGGAATTTAGAGCTCGTATTTCCTTGTCAATGGCACACCTTGTGCCCAACTGTGTTTTCGAGACTCAAGCAGAAACAACTCTTTCACTTGCTCAAAGATCATGTATTGCGTCCAAACCGGGCGTCCAATTCACCCCAAAGCCTCCAACTTAATTATTGCAGTGGCCGCAGCGGGCATGTCCGTCCGACAGCGCAACGTGTCAATTTCACTTAGAATTCAATCTGCTTTAATCGGAATATCTGGTCCGCATCCACTCGTGGTCCTGCCACTGAGGCGAACCTTTCTGCATTTGGCATGGGAGTGTGCGGACGGTTTACACTACTAGAAGGAGGTGATCCCTAGAGTGGGGGAAGTCACAAGCATCGAGATTCCATACACCGCGGCGGTGTGCTTGCTGTGGATGGTAAAGCGACCCCGCAAACGAAAAATGGCCTACACATTTTTTTGCAACTGGCATTACTCCTAGCCAAATGCAGAATCGCCATAGTCTGAATGAGGTCCTAGATGCCGAGCACAGACCTTTGGGTCAAAGATGTGTTGGAGTGGGGGGCCACAGAAGAGCACCATATACGTATCTCCCGCACGGATCAGAGGACTCCATAAGCAATAGAGGCTTGGAAGCAGCTGTTGGATGAGTTTAATACATAAGGTAACTCGGACTCTGAGTTTGACCAGGGTCAATAGATTGGTTATTTTGTATATTGGGTCCATTGATGTCCTCCGATGAGGTCACCTAGTGTGGACATAGTCAATGCATAAATTAGTTTTGCTTGTAAACTTGGTGCACACAATGATGTTCTATGTGCTGTTTGTAGGGCACAGGGAGGCTGGTTGGGAAGAACGCTGACTGCACAATTGATATGTACTGAATGTCATGTTTTCTGTTTTGTGGGCAACAAAAATGAAAAATATATGTTTAAAAAAACTAAATAAGTTTTCTTTGCATGCACTCTGTCTCACAAAATAAAACTGTGCTCAACAAGCCAAACAAAAAACATCTTCCTTATGTACTTTGTAGTATCCACCCTAGCTCTGGAGCACGCAAATAACTGTGCCACACACGGAGCTCTGAAGTACACATCTTCATTTTTCATCATGAAACCGTTAACTAAACATACTCCGTCACAAACTTTATAGACCACACCCAAATACCTCCCAACTGATTTTGTAACTTTTTAAGGAGTCCGCCTAGGACCACAAGGATCTTACTGCACATGATAAAACAACACTGCATATCCCCCTTTGTTAAATAAAAATATGTACAACATAAATACATTAGAGTTCCTCAATGAGTTGTCGAGATACTCACACCAGTCTTCCAGAGCAAGTCATATGAGGTGAAGGAGTTGCACTATCATCTGTATTCGTAGTTGTAGATTCGGAAGATTCACTTGGGCACTCAGATAGACTTGTTTCACTTCTGAGTTCTGGAGCCGACGATCATCGAGGCAGATGTTTGAAATGGGACGAGACTCTCGTAATGCACGTTCCGGAACATTGACCGGTCACCATATGTCCTTTTCATATGATGACTTTCAATAGATCAGCATCAATCAGAGCATCAATCTTGTGTTTTTGTTTTTGCTTCACTATGACTTGGTCTTCTTCGAAAACCATGTCCCTATTGCATCAGAGATATCTGCATAGGTGTCATCCTTTTTTTTTTTTTAGAGAAACATCCTTGACATGAATCTCATCAGTATCTAGTACACAGCTCATGGTGTTCTATGGTGTCTCTCAGCATTTGGATGTCAATTGTGTTGACCAAGGATTGCCTCAATCCCACTAGGCTTGCGACTTTAATAATCTCAGTATGTAACTTTGGATCAAAGTAAGCCATTTCAGTTGCATTTTCAATTGGGTGTTTGACTTTCTTTACATTTCAATTGCATTCAGAGGATCAATGGAAAGGGGCATTCGTCTTCATCATCTCTCTTAATGCCGCTCTCACCGTGGCAAAATCCTGAATGTATCAGGAGCGATGCTCACACCAGGTTCTATTACCAAGAATCCCTTGCAAACCTCAAACTTTGTCTAAAAAACTATATTTTCCTCACATTTCCGTGATGAAAGGTTCTGGAGTCTGAGGGGAGCCACTAACTTGCTTCCACTCAGCATTTTCCCACGCGTGCCCATAAAAATTATACCTCACTTGTGTAGGAAGCCTAGTGCCTGCAACAGGAAATGACCCAAAACGCAACGTGGACACATCACATTTTTCCATTGAAAATTGACCCTTTTTGTAATGTGCCGAGCTGTGGATTTTAGGCCTTCGCTCAGCCAGCACCTAAGCAAACCTAGCAAGCCTGTACATTTCTGACAAATAGACAAACACCCTGGGGCATCCAGGATGGTGCGATTTATGTGGCTCTCAACCAGGTTCTGTTACCCACCATCCCTTGCAAACCTCAAAACTTGTGTACAAAAACATATTTTCCTCACATTTCTGTAATGGGAAAGATCTGGAATCTGCAGGGTGCCACAAACTCCCGTTCACCATTCCTCCAAGTCTCCTGATAAAAGTGGAACCTCACTTGTGTGGGTAGGCCTAGTGCCCGCGACTGGAAACAGCCCAAAAGGCAACATGAGCAGATCAAATGTTTCCACTGAAAACTGACCCTTTTTTGCAATGTGCCTAGCTGTGGATTATGGGCCCTAGCTCAGTTTCTACCTAGGAAACCTAGCAAACCTGTATATTTTTTAAAACTAGACACCCAGGGAAATCCAGGATGGGGTGACTGGTATGGTTTTCACCATTCTCTGTTACCCAGAATCCCTTGCAAACCTCAAAATGTGTAAAAATAAATACATTCCTCACATTCCTATGATGGAAAGTTCTGGAATGTGAGGGGAGCTAACATACTTCCTTCCACCTAGAATTTTCCCAAGTCTCCTGAAAAAATTGTACCTCACTTGTGTGGGTAGGTCTAGTGCCTGCTACAGGAAATGGGCCAACATGTATTGTAGACACATCAAAATTATCAATCACAAAATGACCTGGTTTTGCAAGGAGGTAACCTTATTTTTGGTCCCAGGCTCGGTGCCCATCTAGGGAAACGTAACAAACCCAGACATTTCTGAAAACTAGACACCTGAGGGAGTCCAGGGAGGTGTGGCTTGCGTGGATTCCCCAATGTGTCCATACCCAGATTACCCTGCAAACCTCAAAATTAGCTAAAAAATCAAATTTTCCTACAGCAAGCAATAATATTTCGTACATGAATAGTGAACATCCCAAAACTTTAAAATGGAGTGTTCCATGTGTGAAAATGTTGTGAGCAAGGATAAGCTGCTCAAATGATTCAGATTCTGCAACACAGATTGAAGGAATGTCTAGGAGATTTGAAAGAAGAGGATACCCTACTCAAGTGCTAGCAAATGCAAAGCACGGAGTTGAAATGAAAAAGAGAGAAGAATAATTAGTCCCTAAACAGAGAACTGATACTGAAGACAATGAAAAACAAATAATCATGGATTATAATATTGAACATCGAGAAGTCAGAAAAATCTTTAATAGAAATTGAAAAATCATATTAAGGAATTGAACATTAAGTGATGAAAATTTGAAAGATGTTTTATTCTATTTTCCAAAAATAACTGATCAAAAAGTATCATCTTTGCATGATATACTTATGCAAAGTTATCTGCCAACTGCTAAAAGAACAATAAATAATTGGTTACAAACACTGAGCTTTTGCAAATGTATGAGATGTAGAGCTTGTGAAAATGGTATTAATAAAACTTCATATAGTTTACAGAATGGGAAAAAAAATCATGCAACATATAACCTGTGAAACAAGCTTTGTAATTTATGTGATTCAATGTAATTGTGGACAATCCTATGTAAGAAGCACCACAAACAAAGTAAAATTGAGAATATTACAGCGTTGACGAGGAATCAAAAATTAAGACTGTACATATCCAATTTCCAAGCATTTTGCTGAAAAACATGAAGGTAGAATACAAGAACTAACTTATTTTGTGATAAAACATGTCAAAGCTGAAGAATAAGGGGGAAATCAAGAACTGAATTTAAGGAAGATGGAATCGAGATTGATAATATTAATGGGTACAGATGCCATGGACAAAATTTGGACTCTGAATTACATTTTCATTTATAAGATGGAGTTGTTTTAACTATGTGTGAAAATTTGGCGATAATTTGATTAAATTGAATTAGTGTGCCATATTTAAACCAAGTTTTTAAGATATGATTATTTGAATACGTAATTAAGGATGAACTAGTTTAAAGTAGCTAAATAAACTTGCACTTTAAGTAGAAAAGATCGATTAAATAGAAATAAACTATACTGTATCAGGTTGAAAAAGTGCAATGAAAATTATGATACTGTTGGCACTAGCACTTTAAGCATGAGCACTTTTATAATATAGCACTTTAGCGGTAGTGCAATATAGAAAGAGTATTGACACTTTGGGGCCGATTCCGATCCGTTAAAAATTTCCCCAGTACGAATTGTATCCGTTTTTTTTACCGTATGAATCGTACAAGTCCCGTACAAACTGGCAAGTACGATTCGTATGTTAAAAAATCCATACGAATCGCATTGGGAAAATACCCCGACACGTCCTCGGGTCGGAAAAAGTGTCCGACACGTCCCCGGACATTTTTACCTACAAATCGGGAAACTGAAGTCCGAGCGCGCAAGTACGATCCGTCCCGTCCGTCCGAATGCACAACCGTATGTAAAAAACACCGTACGGTGCGAACTCCCATAGCAACTATGGAGACGTCCAAATAGTTGCCCGCATACGCGCCGAACACCCCCCCAGCACACCTCACAACATACGCGCCGTACCCCAGCACCCCCCCATGTCCGCGCCGTACCCCCACCACACCCTGTAGGTACAGAGCGTACCCCCCCCTAGGTATGGAGCGTACCCCCACCCCGTAGGTACGGTGCGTACCCCCACCCCGTAGGTACCGAGCGTACCCCCCCCTATGTACGGTGCGGACCCCCAGCGCGTAGCGCTGGGGGTCCACAGCGTACCTACGGGGTGGTGGTTCGCTCCGTACCTACGGGGTGGGGTGGGGGTACGCTCTGTACCTACGGGGTGGGGTGAGGGTATGCACCGTCCATAGGGGGGGCTGGGGGTATGGCGCGTACATACGAAGGGGGGGGCGTGTGTACGGCACGTACATACGGAGGCTGGGGGTACTGCGCGTACATACGGGGCTGGGGGTATGTGGTGGGGGACGGTGCTTACATACGGGGGCTGGGGGTACGCACCGTCCATACAGAGGTGGGGGTACGCACCGTCCATACGGGGGTGGGGGCACACACTGTACCCCCAGCACCCCGTATGTACGCGCTGTACCCCCAGCCCCCCCATGTACGCGTCGTACCGCGGGTTCACGTATGTACGGCATGTACCCCCAGGCCCCCACACCCTGCCCGTGCCTGTACGCACCCTACCCGAGGCCCCTACACCAGCACCCTCACCCAGCAGTGCGCATGTACGAGTCGTACCAAGCCATAGCAAATGTGAGCACTGTACAACAACATGGCTGATGTACGCACTGCACAGATGCGAAAAGCACACGTACTGAACCAGGACACTGCAAAACACCACAAGGAGAGTCAATTTGAATCGCACAACACCACAAAACACGTCCAACAAGCCCAAAGACACCCAATACACTGACCTGCAACAGCCAAAAAGGTAAACAGAGGCCCAAAACACAACCACCCCTTATAACACACCCACCCAAAGTTCAAACACAGTCACACCCACAAATGGACCAATAAAAAGTGCCCACACACACAAACCATGAGCCTTTGCAACAGACCCACTGCTGCCAGACCCCACAGACAACCCACAGCACCAGACGTGAACCATTACTACACCTTACACTTGCACACCTTCACACAACCACCTTCACAGACACCCCCTCATCACATTCACACACACACCTTCACAACCACACACACACACCCACAGCCATCCACACCCACACCCCACACCATGCCCACAGACAGGAATCCAAAGTTCACAACAGCGGAGCTGGAGATCCTTGTCAACGAAATCATCAGAGTCGAGCCACAGCTTTTTGGAACATTGGTCAGACAGACCAGCGTATCAGAAAAATCAGCCATGTGGCAGAGGATCATCGAGAGGGTGAATGCTGTTGCGCCCATCCGAAGGACCAGGCATGAATGCCAAGCCAGGTGGTACGATCTGCGGAGGACGGTCTGCCGCAAAATGACCGACGAACACAACCAGGCCAACATCACTGGAGGTGGGCCGGCCCGCAGACCGGTACACTACCATCCCTGGGAGGAGAAGGTGATGCGCACGCTGCCGCCGGTGGGAGTACACGGACTAGAAGGACTCGCCGAGCCTGGTGAGTACACAAACTAATCACCCCACATGGGGGGAACCTCATCCACAACCCAACTCCCGATAATGCACGCAACTACCCCAAAGCCATCACCAAACGCAACCACATTCCAACAACACGCACATGCCACTATCGGCTCCATGCACCAAGCAAAGCCATGCCAAGTCACAGGCCACACAAAACACAAAACACCAACACAAGACAGGATGTCCGTGATGCCGGGCGGGGGGGCCTCCAAAATCACATTGTGCAACTCAGAAGCAGACACCAATGCCCTCAGCCCATATGGCCTAGGGCAGAGCTATACAAACAGTGTGTCCCGACACTGTACTGTGTCACCTGCAAATGGCGGCCACGTCGCAGGATGACATAGGTATGAAGGCCCAATTCGCACATAACAGCAGCTAATGAAGAGGCAACACTGTGAAAGAGTGTCAGCACACACCGCCGCTGCCGCACAGACTCTGAGACACTCTGCCCAATGGGGTCTGGGAGATTCTATACAAAGCCACATCAACAAGCCAATGGCCTTTGAAAGACCTGCTAAGTGTGTGTGCCCAGGAAGCTGGGCTGAGGTGACAGAGGGTGACAGACAGACAGAGGGAGAGGGAGAGGGAGGGAGGGAGAGAGACAGAGGGCGACAGACAGAGGGAGGGAGAGGGAGAGAGAGGGAGGGAGACAGAGGGCGACAGAGGGAGACAGACAGAGAGAGGGAGAGAGAGGGAGACAGACAGAGGGAGACAGACAGAGGGAGGGCGACAGAGGGAGACAGAGGGCGACAGAGGGAGACAGACAGAGGGAGGGAGAGGGAGAGAGAGGGAGGAAGACAGAGGGCGACAGAGGGTGACAGAGGGTGACAGAGGGAGACAGACAGAGGGAGGGAGAGGGAGAGAGAGGGAGGAAGACAGAGGGCAACAGAGGGAGACAGAGGGTGACAAGACAGACGGAGGGAGAGGGAGAGAGAGGAAGACAGAGGGCAACAGAGGGTGACAGAGAGCGACAGAGGTCGACAGACAGAGGGAGGGAGAGAGGGAGGGAGACAGAGGGTGACAGAGGGTGACAGACAGACGGAGGGAGAGGGAGAGAGAGGGAGGGAGACAGAGGGAGACAGACAGAGGGAGGGAGAGAGAGGGAGGGCGACAGAGTGCGACAGAGGGTGACAGACAGACGGAGGGAGAGAGAGGGAGGAAGACAGAGGGTGACAGAGGGCGACAGACAGAGGGAGGGAGAGGGAAGGAGACAGAGGGCGACAGAGGGAGACAGACAGAGGGAGGGAGAGGGAGAGAGAGGGAGGGCGACAGAGGGTGACAGACAGACGGAGGGAGAGGGAGAGAGAGGGAGGGAGACAGAGGGAGACAGACAGAGGGAGGGAGGAGGGTGACAGAGGGAGGGAGAGAGAGAGACAGAGGGAGACAAAATCACCCTTGAGTGGTGTGGGCATGTCCGCTCATCAGCAGGTGGACTGTGTGCATGTTGACAAGGTCTGGCAGTGCGTGAAACACCCCTCATTAGTTTGGAAAGCACTGGCCCATGTGTCAAACTGTGCACGAGTCGATCCTCACTGCAGGCACAAACCTAACCTCACACCCAGTATACCCACTCACTGTGTTTGTTAGAACCCAGTCACAAATGCATAAGTTTCCTACCTGCATTCTCCAATAGACATGACAAAGCAACATTTGGCCGCGTACAGTGCAACACGTAAGTCGGTTCTGCAGCGCTCGCTACGCACGCTTGCTACACTGCTCACTGCGTTCAAAACTGATGCAACAACAAAGAGTGTGTCACACATAGGAAAAGTGTTGACAGCCGTGGCCAAGGGACATACCCATGCACCATGCACAATGCACAGGGACTTGCCAAGTACAGACAAGGTAGATGACACTTGGCCCTGCTGTAGACAGCACAAGGCAAACCTGTGACCACTGTACACTCAAACACCAACTCCACATGCCACCTACCTACCACAGGAACTCACATTCACTGTCATGCCAGCAGGCACCATGAGGGGATAGACACATCACCTGGTAGACCCAATGACAAATCACACCACACCCAACAGCATGCCCGGTCACCCCCCCCCCCCCCTTACACAAGCACACACCCCCGGGGCAGCCAACGCAAATTGGCATTCCCACAATGGATATGTGACACAACAAGACCAATCCATAGCCAAATAAGCATCCCAACACTCATTAGACAGGCCAAATAACCAGGAGTACATATCAATCTGACCCCCGCAACATACCCATCCACAAGTGCACTGTGAGAGGAATGCTAGACATATCCAACTACCCAGAGCAACTGTGCCAACTTGAATATGTATGAAACATGGATGACGCATATAACACCATTAACATTGTCTCTCTCTCACACACAGGGCAACGTCGTCGATCTCCCCCCAACACTGGGGGGGAAGACACACAGGACCAGGCTCCGCGTGGCGATGATCCCACCGGCAGCGACGACTCTCACCACACCGTGGATGACCCCGACCAACCTGGCCCCTCTGGTGCCCAAGCACCTGCAGCACCTGCGTCAGGTACAACTGTGCCAACCACCACCCCCATTCCTGCCACATCCCAGGATACACACAGGAGCCCTGCTCGCACACAACGCAGCCAGTCTGACCAGGAGGGACGACGGACCCCGGGCACCCAGGAGGAGGCAGGGGACCCCGCAAATGCCATCCCTCAGGGGTCCCGGAGACCCGACGTGCCCACAAGGGCAGGCCAGGTTCAAGTGGGCAGGGGTGGTGGGAGTGGAGGACAGCGGAGGCGCGAGCCTGACCAGGCAGCTGAGGAACCGGTTATGTCACACATCCGCAACATCCTGGACTCATACCGGCGTGACACCAGAGGCATGGACCAGGTCGTGGCCAGACTTTCCGGGATGCAGGGGACCCTCGATGAGATCAAGAACCTGCAGGTCGAGCATCATGCCAGTCATCAACAACACCGAGGACGGATGGAGGCAAGACTGGCTGAGCTCCTGGCAGTGCACAGGGACGTGAGCCAATCACTCCGTCAGATCGCCCAAAGCCTGGCAAACCCTCCCTGTGCCACCAGGCGTAGACCAGCACCAGACACAGGGAGGGAGGAGGAGGAGGATTCATCTGACGGAGCGTCCCCAGCATCGTCAAGGCCTGCATCTGAGGGTCCCCGGAGGAAGGTGGGTCGTCCACGCAAAAGACCGTGAGAGTCAGCGGACCATCACCATCTCCCAGGTCACCTGGCCTGGCACCTGGCCCCCTGGCACAACAGCAGCACCTCATCCAATGACATTCTCTGCCACATGGACTTGCTGGTCACTGTCTGACCAATGTTGACAAAGACTGTGGCATGGACTCTGATGACTTCCAATGGCAAGGATACCATCTCCCCCTGTGAACTTTGGATTCTATACCCCCGGTACAGCACCTAATTGCATCCCCCCAAACACGTACCCCACCACCAATAAAAATATTAGAAATCACGAGATGATGCCGTCATTTAGCATTATTCCATTACATGTGTGTGTTGGCAAGTCAAACCATGCCTGAGTTTTGAAGTAACTCCAACCATGCATACCCTGGGGTCTGAGTCTGGCACAGGACACACATGGGTCACAATGTATCATCCAATACAGACATGGAGCACCATACTCACCCGTGATAGGCCCAACCAGCTGAGGGGGTGCCTGCACAACTGTGCGGACAGACCTATTTCGAAGAGCAACAGTCATGTGCAGAGGTCAGGGATCATGTGGAGTGTCCTGGGGTGGGAGTCCCAGGTATGTGTAGCCAGGTGGGAGAACTATGTCCTGCAAGCAGGAGTCAGGTGGATGTGGAGAATGGTGGCGAGGCCAAGGTTGGATGCATGGAGATGGCACAATGGGGTCTTGGATGACAGTGCCACATGGTTGTGTTGGGGGCGTGGTCGTGGGCTGCATCCTGAGTGTGGACGTGGATTGTGAAGGTCATCCTGCAGATGACAGTGATCCATTGCCGCTATCCCTGTTGGACGGTGATGTGGCTGGGTTGCCGGATGTTGACGCAAAGCTGTGCAGATGCACCCTGGATGTGGACAAGTGTCATGGGAGTTGTAAGGTACTTCTCCCTAGAGTGCAGGGTAGGATTGGACATGGATGTCGAAGTTGACCTGGGGGATGGTTTGTCTTGCCTTGAGGTGGATCGAACAGTGGACCTTGTGCATAATGCAGAGTGTTCTGAGGCCTGAGGTACAGATGCTGGTGATCAGCATAGCACATGTGAGCAAGCATTCCATGATGCACACCAGCTCGTGTGCGTGGACACTGTGTGCCTGTGCAGGGCCCTTGCGGGTGGGACACAAGCAGTTGACCCAGCTCTAAGGGGACAATCCGCAGATATACACCTCAGTCGTGTACAAGTCCAGCATCAGGTGGCCAACATGCAGCCAACTGCCAATGGATACCATGCATTATTCAATATGGGAACTGGCAAGGACTGCGTCTTTGGGGAGGGTGAGGAGCACCTGCCTGTCAATGGGACACCAGATGATGATGAGATGCAGTGCGCATGTCATGGTGTAGAGGGGTATCCTGGACACATTGTAGACTGACACGCTGAGACATGATACCTGTGCCATGTGTCCCACAACGACACCATACTACATGCAGAGGCCTGGAGTATCACTCACATGGCCATGTTGGGGTACAGAGCCAGTGGGGAGTAGGAGGGACATGACCTGGTTGGTGTGACAGGGCCTGGAAGGCATGCCAGCACTGTGTAGGCAGTTGGAGTTGCACACTCATTATGCAAAGGTGTTGTGTGGGCGATGAGTGCATGCCTGAGTGCATGCAACAGATGTATTGGATGGACATTGCTTGGTGGGTGGCCTCAACACCATGGTGTAGCGTGATGTGGCACATGCAAGGACATGAGGCACGTGCAATGTGCACGTAGCATGTGCAGACGGTCCAGCCTTTGCCACCGCAACTGTGTCACACACAAGCAGATTACACCAAAATGAATGGGTGGAGGGAGGAAGAGGGGTGCGTCTTAGAGGCGTGTGTGTGAGGGCAAATCTAGAAACTCTGTGTGCCTATGCTGCAGGGCCTGCAGCAGCAGGCGCCATGTCCTGGAAACCATGCCACAAGTTGCACACTAACACAAGCATGTCAGAAAGGACTACTGCAAAAGGTGTATGAGAAGGGAGGAGTGTCTGGTTCAACATGGCACACACACAGCCATGTACATCGTGCACAATACATATCATAATCCCTGACAAACAGCTTGCATCTTGCTACTCTACACATAGACTCATATGCACAATCTGTGACAACTATGCCAGACATGCCGCATGCACAGTGGCAAGAGACCTGCATTGACAGAGATGAGGCACCTTGGAGGCTTAGGGACACCTTTATTAGTCATGTTCGCCGGAAGGCAAATGCATCTATATTAACAGATGCACAGGTCATGTGGATGAACATGTCGAACCTACACTGGCATCCCCCTTTGCACCACAGATGCAGGAAACCCATAGAACTGGCACACAAGTGACAGGTTTGAGGCAAACACCCCGTGCTGCTCACGGAGAGGCTGCAATTCACCATTGAACCACTAATGGGGATGTCCCACACTATGTCAACCCGGTGCATCCCGTATGTTTCCGAGGGCAGTGTTACACACATTGATGCCTTCATCACAATCCACAATCACATTACAGATGACTGTCACCAAGTGTGACTATCAATTCAGGTGAATCCAGCTCCATGTCATGTGACCCATGGTGATTCTACATGTATGCTAAGTAACCAAACATGAACAGGAGCAGTGCACACACATTCCAAACACATAGCACACCCAAAAAGCCGTGGTGCATCCCTTACCCTAAGTTGATTTTTCGACATGTCCTTGCATGTTATGCTGATTCAGCACACGTTGCTGTATTCATGAGGAATAGCAGGTGCACAACAATGCCACCAGCAGACAGCATGCGCAAATACCTGGGGATGAGAGACACACAAGAAGTGAGCCAAAAGAAGCACATCCGCATGCATGGGCATGTACTCGACACGTATAAGGTTGTCAACATGCTAGGTGAAAATAGTGTCTCAGGTAAGACATACTGTTATTACACCATCACTCGAGTGACACATCCAAACACACCTCTGACTCACTTGCCAGACATACAGATGGACCCACACATTGCAACACATGCCACACAAGGCTCAATGTGTGCACACTCAGACACTGCAACTCACCACTAAGCAAAGAAGTTGCGTATGAGCCGACTCCGGATGTCCTCTTCCTCCTCCTCCTCAACATCACTTGCCTCGTCACCAAGCCTCTCGTCCTCCACGGGTGGATGTTCCTGCTCATCCGGATCCAGGATGAGTGGCACAGCTTTCTTCACTGCCATTTTGTGCAGCATGCAGCACACGAGGAAGATTTTGCAGACCTTCACCGGTGCATATGGGAGTGCGCCGCCGGTCTTGTCGAGGCACCGGAATCGGCTCTTCAGGAGGCCAAAGGTCCTCTCTATCACTCGCCTGGTCTGCCCATGGGCGTTGTTGTACCGGTGATCGGCAGCCGTTCTGGGGTTGCGGAGAGGTGTGATCAGCCATGGCATGTTGGGATTGCCAGAGTCTCCTACATGGAAACATCATGGAAAGAAGTGGGTCAGGAGAAGCAGTAAGACAGAAAGATGATGCTAAATACAGGAGTAACAGAGTATACCCACCAACAAGACATGCTCGTTCGTTGCGCAGCTGCAGCATCATTTCAGGCACCCTGCTACGCCTCATGATGTAGGCATCGTGTGCTGATCCTGGAAAACGAGCACAGACATGGGAAATCACCATGTTAGCAAGACACACCACAAGGGCATTAATGGAGTGGTAATGTTTCCTGTTCCTATAGGCTACCTCCTGTGCCTGTGGTGGTACCAAAGCCACATGTGTCCCATCAATAGAACCAATGACATGGGGCATCCCTCCCAGGGCATAGAAGTCACCCTTGACACCTGTCAACTGCTCAGGAGTTGGGAAATGTATAAACTCATCCAGGTGAAGCAACATGGCCTCTAAAGAATCATGCAGGACACGGCTGAACATGGTCTGGGACATGCCACCCACATGAGCAATGGTATGTTGGAACGTACCTGTGGCAGAGAAATGTAGGGCTGCCATCACCTTCATCTTGGGTGTCAGTGCAGTAGGATACCTGTGTAGCGGTTGGAGGTGTGGTGCCAGCCTTGCTGTCAAGTTCAGAATCAACCGTTGGGTGAAGCGGTAGCGGCGTATACAGTCACGTTCCCTCAGGGCAGCCAAGTCTGGGATTGGTCGGGGGAGAGGCGGAGCCCTGCAGTAATTTGGAAGGGACAATGAAGAGAAAGTACAGTACAACAACACTGTCAATGTACTGAGCACATGTTGAACAGCCAATACACATATGCTACATGCAGAGTCAGGTCTGTGCAATATATCCTGGACACGTATGCCAGGCAGGTGACAGTCCTACCAAGAGCCATCTACAAACGTGGATTCACAAGCTCAACATGACATGGCATGAGACTAGCTGTCGGCCAGTGTAAGTGAACAGGCAGACTCATTACAGGAGTGACAGACATCCACATGTGTGCAGGAGAAGGATGTTTATCATACAGACAGGTTGCGGAACACTAGAGGCACAGGTCACATGTCCCTGAAAAAAGGACAGACCACACACCTTGCCATGAAGGGGTACATGTCAAAACTGATCATACAGACATTGAAACTACGCAGATATGTCCTTGTCTCGCAAGTCCATGTTCGATGCATACATACACACGTTATGTCTGATTCCACATGTGTCCTGGTGTGCATAATAGTGTGCCATGCCCATCCACACACATGCACATGTTGGATGCAGCAACTGCTGATGCATTAGACGGTACACCAACAGCAAGCTTATGGGAACACATGACACACACATGACATACTCACATTGTGCAAAGCCGGTAGTCACATGTCACGTGTCATTATCCGTGTACCTGGCATCAGGGGACAGTTGCAGGTGTTGGCGACTGTGCCATGCCAGTGACGCAGTGCTCCACAAGTCTGTACTACATGCACACATGTCAAAGGTGTGAAGGGGATGTGTGGCACATAGTGCAGCTTGACACATGACATGTGTACACAGCTCATCACACATCTACTGGGTTCAAACATGAGGAGATTTGTGCCACATCACAGCCTGACACACCTAGGCCCGAGACATGTAGGACTGCACTGACAATGACTTGATGTCCAGCCTCGGCCAAGTATGACAGCTAAATTCCTTTCTGTGTGCCGCCTGTCACCAGTGTAAGGTGTGAAACGCACCGTACACACGCTCTGAGGGCGTGTGTAGGGTCCTTATCACTATGGTTGTGTCGCCGTAGGCGTACGCCATGCTGATACGGTCCGTACACGCGTGTGTAGGGTCCGTACCACTATGGTTGTGTCAACGCAGGCGTACGCCATGCTGATACGGTCCGTACACGCGTGTGTAGGGTCCGTACCACTATGGTTGTGTCGCCGTAGGCGTACGCCATGCTGATACGGTCCGTACACGCGTGTGTAGGGTCCGTACCACTATGGTTGTGTCGCCGTAGGCGTACGCCATGCTGATACGGTCCGTACACGCGCGTGTAGGGTCCGTACCACTATGGTTGTGTTGCCGTAGGCGTACACCATGGTGATACGGTCCGTACACACGTGTGTAGGGTCCATACCACTATGGTTGTGTCGCCGTAGGCGTACGCCATGGTGATACGGTCCGTACACACATGTGTAGGGTCCGTACCACCATGGTTGTGTTGCCGTAGGCGTACGCCATAGGGATACGGTCCGTACACACGTGTGTAAGGTCCGTATCACCATGGCGTACGCGTACGGCAACACTACCATAGTGGTACGGACCCTACACACGCGTGTACGGACCGTATCCCTATGGCGTACGCCTACGGCGACACAACCATAGTGGTACGGACCCTACACACGCGTGTACGGACCATATCACCATGGCGTACGCCTACGGCGATACAACCATAGTGATACGGACCCTACACACGCGTGTACGGACCGTATCCCTATGGCGTACGCCTACGGCGACACAACCATTGTGGTACGGACCCTACACACGCGTGTACGGACCGTATCACCATGGCGTACGCCTACGGCGACACAACCATAGTGATACGGACCCTACACACGCGTGTACGGACCGTATCTCTGGAGTAGTGGTGTCCTAGGGGCGTGGAACGCTCCGTACCTGTGTGTGTATAGTGAAATTACATAGGGGACACATGAGGGACAATTATAAGGGCCTAAATGCATGCTAGTTGTCATGGAGACCCAGTTTCAAGTTCAAATTTTTCCATCAGGTGGCCAGCAGAAGTCGGTTGGAGACAATATACAAAGTTGCAAAGTGGTTGTTGACTTGACATCATGCTCATTTTTTATAACATGCAAAGGCACCCACTGGGGTAGGTTTAAAGGGATTGGAGGAAACGTAGGATGCAAATGAGATTGACCAATCACTCTGTACTGTAAATGAAACAGGCCAGCAAGGCAAATATAAGGCAGCCAGGCCCCATTAGAGAGCACTTGCCTGCACAACCTTTCATTCCACACCACTGCTGCTGCTCGTGATTCCTCTGGCACCATGTCCAGGTCTGTGGAGAGGGCCCAGCCATTCACCCAGGAGGAGAACCAGGCCCTGCTGGACGTGATCCTCCCACAGAACCCTTGCCTGTATGGGAGACCAGGGGAGCAGGTGAGTGCTGACTCCATTAGCTCAGACTGTGCCCCTGTTTTGTGACTGTCACTTCTGGCATTGTGTCCAGGTGTGACAGACATGCAATGTTCTTCAGAGTGGGTCCCAGGGGGGGGAATGCCTCATGTCTCCCATGCAGAGCATGCTGTAGTGCATGTCTGCACTCCACACTTGCATGGTGCTTACTGCGACAATCACTGCATGGTGCATGCCACATTCAGCCTGGCTAATCCTCTTGGGAATGTTGTTTCTACTGTCCTGATGTGATTCTGTGGTCCCCCCAGTGTGACAGGTGACTGTACCCACAGATGTGTGTTAGTTGAGTGTACCTGTGGTGAGAGTGTCCAAATGATGTGGCGTCTTTGAAGCACAACGACTGTTTGTCCCAGCTGGGTCTTACCTTTGCTGCTTGTTCCTTGAGCGGTGCCACATCAGCAGTTCCTGCCGCCTCCTCCCTCCCGCCATCGCGTTTCCAATCCCGCGGCCGCAGTGTGGAGGGAGGAAGAGACTACAATACCCAGGCTCCCTCCTTGTTCCCACCCCGGAAGCAGCGCGAAGCCATCTCCCGCGCCCGAGGGGTTTAAAAAACGGACACTACCCCCGCGCCGCGGGACCGCGCGCGGGCAGCGCCGGGCTGAGCCCGGGCAGAGGGCGGGCCGTCTGTGGCCGTCAGGGGCCAAGGGAGGCCAGGCCGGGCCCCCCCCCCCCTTGGCTCTGGAATTCAGGACTGAATGCAATATTGATAGTAAGACTTTTCCATCCTTGTTATAATATTCATATTGCCAATTACGATTGTTAGTCATTTTGCTTACAGATTTCGTAATTCATTATCATTTATCAATACCACTTTGTCTGATATACGCCCTAAAATGGCCCTCAAACCGCTTGATAATGTAACTAAAATGATAACTCCCTCATTAGGACCCCCACGGAAAGGTACTCTAGATCATTTTTTGGCTAAAGCTGTCTCGAAACTAGACCACCAAATAGCGGACACAGAGCGTCGTCTGTCGCTTGGCCCATTTCCTAACAAACGTTCATCGTTAGGCCCCATTCAAACAATTCCCTCTCCCACATTACCACCCACGACCAATACTTATATTCAAATAAGTGATCCAGGCATTCCCTTGCTTCTACAAACTCAGCCACTGATAGCGGATACTCCAACGGAACCTGTGATCATTAATACTAACTCGGGCCCTTCTGCATACTCCATCCTGTCAGAGGCCCCACCCATCATACCATCCAAAGAAAAATCAAAACCTAATAAAAACAACAATCCTCAAAATAAACCAAAACCTGGGGTAACAGCAAAGAGAAAGCGGGGGGGCGAGGGTATGAAAGGCAATCGACCAAAAACACCAAGATTATACCCTGCACAAGTTACCAATGACCAACTATCTGCTGTCTCTGACTTAAACGACGACTTAATTAAGAGGATTGAACATTTAGTCAAATCCTTATTACTCCCATTCTCTGAGAGACTTAAAAGGCTAACCGAACAATTAGACACTTTAGTAGCAGTATCCTCCTCAAATACAATACTACTGAAAGACCTAGCAACTTCTAAAACAACTGAAACTCAAAAATCCCCTGCTACTATCATCCCAAGGGACCCTCTACCATCACCCAAAGCCAATATACATCCCCTGGCCAAATCTATAACCGCACTAGGTCCCACAGGAGAGGGGAAACAAACACCCTCACCTAATATCTTAGGTCGTAAACCCACTAATAACACTAGGGTACCTTCTCCGAACAAGTCTCTAAAAAGAACGGACGTGCGCATAGATCTACCACCTGAGGCGGCACCTTATGCCGTTATACTGACAGGAGTCCCAAAACTAGCATCGGGTAAGAAAGAGGGGTTTACAGAACTTAAAAATAAAGTAATTGATTGGTTAAGCAAGCATAGGCCTCTGCCTCCCAATATCAACGGTGAGATACTACATGTGAGAAGGCTGTCCTGGCTGGGATGTAGGCCAAAGGACATAGAGGGTGATATCATAATTACTAATTTTAAAGATCCAAGAGCAGTAACCCACATAGCGGATTGGTTCTTTGAGAGAGGAAGGGAAGGAATATCAACCCGTGTCTTTTGCTACTTCTATCCCCAATCTCTTCTTACCCCTTGTAACAATGAATTCACCTCTAAAACACCTAGAAACGTCAGACACTCGTCATTACCTCAACATCTTAGTACAACAAGACAGTGGACGGACCACTTCCCCCCCCCACTCCTCCCAGACAGGTTTTACTCTTATCAACATCTAAACACTCGTAATCTACCTCAGTATTCTTTATGGCCTGTCCCTATTACTAATCGTTTCGAAGCACTGACAGACTTAGACGATCCGGACTGACAGATGGAAGTATTCCCGGAAACTCACTCCTATGAACAGTCTTTTGTGGCTCCCAATCTCTATCCTAACATTGGAACCCTTGATTTGGATGCCCATAACCACTGTGCTCAGGGAATTTTAATTAAAGAGGTAGTCAATGATCAGATTCATTCCAACTCTGATAAACCTCATTTGGGAGTTATTCCCCAACCGGATCTTATCATTGAGCCTAGTTCCCTTTCAACTTTAAATCCTATACCTAGAGATGAAATTATCAATGATTCCCTTACGAGGAAGTCACTGGTGGCTCAAAACATTATCTCATGGAACATTGCAGGTCTTATTAATAAAATATCCCATCAACCCTGGCTAGACATTGTGTCTACTTTTAGTGTCATCTGCCTCCAGGAAACATGGGCTGTTGATGAACTCCATATATTGGGATATCAGACCTTTCATGCACCTGCACAATTTACCCCACAGGGGAGAAATAAAGGAGGCCTGGCCATATATCTCTCTACGACACAGGATATAAAATTTGTCAAATACTTATTCACTGATTTCTATCAGATCTTAGTCATTAGTTGGGGCCACGTAAAATCTGTGACCCTTATTAATTTTTATAATAATATTCCAATTAACAGTCTAGAAAGCCAGATCGATATACTCACTCAGAGTGTAAATACTATTAAGACCCAGAAAGAAGATGAGTCGTTTTTGATCTGGGTGGGTGATTTTAATTGTACAATCTGCCCTTATGTATCCAAAGGTATTTGCGGCCTTGGTAAACATAAGGACGATAACCCAACCCATTTTGTTCACTCTAAACTGGGAAATCTTCTTAATAACGTGCTTTTTCATTTCAATTTGTCTTTTATAAATGAACTATGTACCCCAAATATCCCCTTTCAACCAACTTTTCATGGGCGGGGTTGTAGCTCAATTATTGATTTTACCCTTATGTCCTCACCCAACGCAGGGTTAATTGTAGACTGGGAAACGCTTGATGTCCTTTTTGGCGATCTTTACCCAATCTCCTTCAATCTTAAAATTAAAAATATACATCAGACCTCCATAGAGAAGTTTACTTATCACCCTAACATTAATTTAGCCACAAAAAACGGCTACTCGATAAAATGGGATAGGGTAAATCCCGTAGATTTCCTTCATAAACTAATGGAAACCTCCCGAAATTACATACTTGTCTGCTTAACAGAAAAAGAGGAGTCACTAGAAATTATGACCTCCTTTTCAAAAATCCAATTTGAGCTTAAAAAACTGTTAACCAGAGAATATCGTCCTAATTCTAAAAACAGCCACGGCTGGTTTGATAAAAACTGTACTGGAGCTCTTCAAGCTCTTAAAAGGGCGCTACATGAAACAAACAAATCACCAGTCGAGATTCGCAGGTGTAGAAAAGCATATAACTTGGCTGTAAAATCGAGGAAACAAATATTACGTAAAGAGGCCTGGCTGGCCCTAACTGAAGCTTCTAAAGCTAAGGACAATACAGCTTTTTGGAAAGCTGTCAATGCTCCTTATCTACGAAACAACCAGTCAGACACTATAGATATAGCCATTAACGGGGAAACCTGGGTGAATCACTTCAAACTTCTCTATGATAAACATGAAGACCTTAATTATAGCAATCCTCTGGCGGATGGGTTACTCATTCAAAAATCCACAATTTTATCTATCTTATTTCCAATAGACATATCTTTTTCTTGCCTGGAGATTACAAAGGCAATCAAAGATAGCCCTTCAGGCAAAGCTCCAGGCCCGGATGGCGTTCCGACAGATGCGTATAAAGCCGAACCTGACTTGTGGGGCCCCCTGCTAACAAATGTCTTAAACCACTCTAATCGACATGGGTTCCCACCGTCTTGGTCTGAAGCCATAGTCGTTCCGATTTTTAAGAAAGGAGACAGAGACGACCCCACCTGCTACCGGCCAATATCGCTTTTAGATGCATTAATGAAGGTAGCAGCTCGGGCAATTTTAAACAGAATACAATCTTGGGCGGAAGAGAACAAGATAGTGTCACACCTACAGTATGGATTTAGCCCTGGTAAAGGTACTATAGAACAGAGCCTAAATCTGGCCTTAGTTCTATCAAAATATAACCAGGCAAAAAAGGGAAAACTTTTTGTTACGTTTGTGGACCTGAGTTCCGCTTTTGATTGCGTGAACCACGAGATATTATGGTCCATTTTATCAGAGATGGGTATAGATTTAAATATTTTACACTTTATAAAAGCACTTTATAGCGACGCAGGTGCCAGAGTACGTTTTGGAAACAAAGGGGAGTGCTCTGGCAAATTTTCTATTAAGAGAGGGGTGCGACAGGGGTGCATTTTAGCCCCCCTCCTTTTCACCCTATACATAAACTCCATTGGTAAACACTTAATGGAATCTCAGTATGATTACCCAACAATTCTGGGCACTCCTGCCCCATTATTTCTTTATGCTGATGCCGCTGCCATCATGTCTCGAACCAACATCGGCCTCCAGAGGGCAGTCCAGAAATTTGCTAATTATATGAAAGAACGAGGGCTAAAAATTAATATTTCAAAAACATTCTCGATGGCCTGTGGACCCGGTAAAAAGAAAATGCCTTGTCCAATCTTCTTAGACAACAAGAGGATCGAAACCACAGACCAATTTTCTTATCTAGGAATAAATTTTGATAGGAAGGGAAACTGGCTAGCAGCTATTAATGCCAGAAATTTAGCCTTCATTCGAGAAATAGGCGCCCTAAAAAAGTTCTCCTCGAAAATAGGTGGCAGACCAGTGAAAGAGCTGATTGAAATCTACAAAGCTAAATGCGTTTCTACTGCCACCTATGGAGCGGGCCTTTGGGGGATTGAAAATCCATTTTTGATACAACAAACAGAAAATCAGTTTTTACGCTACCTATTAGGAGTCCCCAAATCAACATCAACTTATTTTATACATATTGAGTTGGGCATGCTGTACATCTCAGATATTATTAAAATTGCGCCCATACTCTTGTGGCATAAAATCTGGGTTACTCCGGAGACCTCATTAAACAGAGATCTAATTACTGACTGTTTTAGTCTCGATGGTCTGACAAACATTAAATGGCTTGCATATGTAAAAAATATGCTGATCGAACTTGGCCATCCGGAGTTCTTTGTGAGGCCATCAAGTATGGAAATGGTGTCTAGAAAAACTCTAAGAGAGCTGGCTCTCAACCATCTAATTTCTAATAGATGGACCTTAGAAAAAACAAAACTACAGTCACTGATTTCCAAAAAGTAACTATCAATGAAGGCCTCCAAAGGTACCTCTTAACTCAGCCAAACTGCTATGCTCGAACGCTATTGACCCGTCTTAGATTTGGTAACTTTTTTCGTATGATTACATTCCCTGTCTGTAACCTTGGTCTAATGAAATTCCACTATGCCCCTGTGACAATATTTCTGCCCAATCAAATATACATTGTATTCTATTTTGTAAATTTTACCAGCTGCCCAGGGGAGCCTTCCTAAAACCGATTTTAAAAGCCTGGGGAATCCGTACCTGCAGACTTGCCATGACTAGGCTTCTACAATTAGAAAATGAATGTGTTACTTCTGCAGTAATCAGTTTTTTAAAACTGGTCATTAAACTTCGGAACTCAATGCAACCATCCTAAAAAGCATATTATGTCCTTTTTATCTTTTTTAACTGTTTTTATCTGTATTAAATATGTAATGAATTTCTATTTATATGTATGTATGCTTTTATGATTTTACTCTGAAAATCGAATAAAGCTTTCATGACTGACTGACTGATGTGTTCGTCCCCTGGACATTGGTGTGTGTGTAAGTCCCCTGTCATGTGGGTGAGTGTCTATGTGGAGTGTTGCACCCCAGCTGCATGAGGGATGCATATACCCTACCCATCTGATGTGAGCAGGGAGCAGTGCTGTGTGTCTGACATGCTGAGCCTGCCCCACACCTGTGACACCCCCCGGTCTAGTGCCACATGTGCAGAGTGATGTTTGTACCCGCAGTTGCCAATGGCAGGTGATTGTCCTGTGCCTGTGTGTGTCTGTGTACCCTACTGGGGTTGCGCCAGTGGCATGGGGCATGTGACTGCTTTGAGGTGCTGTACATAATCGTGGTGTCGCTTGTGATGCACAGTGTGAGCCGGGATCAGTGATTGTGTTGCACCCCTCATTCCACCTGTGTACTTTCAATGCCACGTCGTGCATTTGGCCTTCCCCAGAGGATAATGTCCCTATGATGAAGGTGCAATGATTTTGCTGCATACTATGCCCTGTTCAAACCAGCCAAATTGTTCAAATGTGTGTCTCTGTGACATGTAGCAGGTGTATTGATGTTGTCTCACTTTGTCATCCTCACAGGTAGGCGTCCATGCCAAGGGGGAGATCTGGAGGCAAGCCGTCAGTACCGTGAGGTCGGTGGAGGGTCGGAGGCGGCGCCTGCCCCAGGTGAGGAAACGCTGGCAGGATATCCGGTGCTGGACCAGGAGGATCGCCCGGGTCCTGCTGGGGGACTCACCTGAGAGCCACAAGAACCGTGGGCGCCGGCGCCTGACCCACCAGATGAAGCGTGTGCTGGCGGTGGTCTTCCCTGACTTGGATAGGCGGCTAGCGGAGAAGCAGCAGCAGGTAGGGGGTAGGTACATGTGTGTTTGTTGTGTGTCACCAGCTTGTGGAAGTGCGCAGTTGCATGGATACACTGCCAGGGTTCATATGTGCAGTACATATCCTGTTCCCCAAAGTAAACCGGTGCTGTTCTTCCTCCCTTCCCCTCCTTGACACGTGTTCCCTGGTCTGTGTGTAGTCACTCTTGCACAAGGTCATCTAGGCTGCCAGTTAATCCAAGTGCCCAATGCTTGCAGCATCGTGTGTGGGGGTTGTGTGTAACATGTGGTGGGACCTTGCCTGTGCCCTGGCCAGTTCAGTCAATTTGGGGTCCATGTTAGTTGGCACTGATGCTGAGTCCCGACATAGGAGTGTGTCTGAAAAGTGTACTGCCTTGTTGTAAATTGAAACAGAATGTGATTAAGCATTTTCTAAAGACATTAATGCTTTCCCTTTAGATCATGTTTTCTTCGTTATGTTGACCGAAGTCCGGACTCCATTTTGTATTGACATGCTGCCATGTGTTCACCACGAGGAGAGTCCGACCTCTGTGTTAGTTGCTCTTGTAATCTGCCTAGTAACAGTTTATAAATAGCTCTCTCCTGTCCATCTGGCGCATGCCCAGACTTGACCACATCTGTTATAATTAGCCTTGCTTGACCATGTGTTTCGCGGGCCCAAGGAGTGTGTTGGCTCCGCCCATGTATTGATTCAGTATCGAGAATGACCATAAATGGTAATGTTCTTCGGCCTCATGTTGTATCCACCCACTTATGAGCCCCTCTGTTGTGTATAAAAGGGGACTGTGTACGAATGTTCTTTGTGCTACTCCATGCAATACTGAAGAGTGTTGTGTGGATTGTAGGACCACCCTTAAGGGTTAATAAATGCTGTGTTTGTACTTTGCAGTTTCCGTGCCAACTTCCTTATAGATTCCGTTACAGGAGAGCGAACCCTTGTGCCTTGCGGGCCTAGCTGGGGCCTGTATTCATCAATTGGCGCCCAACGTGGGGCTCATCGGCGACTCGGATGCTCGAAGGACTGGTCGCGACGAAGGTGAGGAGTTTGGCCGGGGACGTGATCACTGCCAGCGGCGTCTTAGCCCTGGCATCCCGAGGTTTTTTCTTCCTTCCCTTCCGAGCTGACCGTCTGGGTGGCGCCGGTCATCGACTGAGACCTCTTCTGTCGGTCCTGCCGTGAGAGCCGTTTGGGCGATTGTGGAGCTTGGCAGTTGGAACCTGGACTCTTGATTGGTAAGAACCGTTGTACGGTACTTGCTCCGAGTTTTTGAAGCCTGGTTTGGCTATTTGAGTTTGATTGATGATGACTAGTCATATTTTGAATTTGTCTTTGTGAAAATATATGCGTTGCAACACATATAGGCAGGTAATGTGGAGAGATTTCTCCGGAGCTGTGTAAACTTTGAACGGCGCAACAATTAAGTGCCATTTTTCCTTATAATATTGCATATTTTGCATTATTCCTAGCATGCCTGCTTTTAGCGCACTCCGTAAGTGGTGCTGCTGTTTTGGTAACCGGTTGAACCTCGAGGAATCTGCTCCAGCTCCCCCAGAGGGGACTCCTAGTAGGGATATGTATGTGAAGCATGGTCTTTCTTCCATAATGTACAGCACACTATGGAGGAAATACACGAAGAAGGATCCTGAGTTGCGATGGCCTTTGTATGGATCGTTTGATATACGTAAGATTGAGTATGTGGAACAGTGTATGTGTAAGCGACGTGCTCGTCAGGATATGTTTGAGTGTGTGCGATTATGGGTGAAGGAAGTGCGTGAGCGAGAGAAACGTGAGAAAGCGCTGTTTGATAAAGAGCAACGGAAGAATGATCATGTGCGAGCGCAGGAAGCGAAGCGTCGGGAGGACAAAGAGCAAACGGACAGACAAGAGAAAGAGCGTAGGCTACAGGTCTCGGGTCAATATGTTGTTCGTCAGCCACTTTATCCTGTCCTTAATAATCCTGATGATGATTTTTATTTACTAGATCGCTCTCCGCCCCCTTATGTTGGCGCATCCGCTCCGCGGCCGCAAGATTCTGGCCCGGCTTCGGGTAAGGTAGACACACGGTCCATGTTATCGGCCGAGCATATGGCTGAGCTTCGGAAACTTTCCCTCCGTGCACTTAAGGGCAAGATGTCTAAGGAGGAGTTGTTCCATACTTGGGGGTCGTGGCAAGATAGAGAGAGGGTGTATTTTCTGTCTCATTTCGCGGATGAAGTAATTGCTGCTTTCCGAAAATATTCTAGTGTCCTTGAGCCTGACGAAGTGTCTTCGGATGCCGGAGCATTACGTAATGGTGTTTTTTCTCCCCCTAAGGCTCCTGAGGCGGCTCGGCGGCTGTTCGCTTTGCGGGACGAGGTGCTGGCCCTTAGAGAGAAAGCACGCCAACAAACGGAGGAGGAGAAGCAGTCGGATTCGTCTGCAGCAGGGGGCCACCCATTCACCTCCCAGTCAGATAAGGATGACATAGTGCATGCTAAACCAATGCGAGAGGCGGCGCCTTTGTATGTTCCTCCTAAGGGAGCGGGGACTAGCTCGGACATTAACTCCGCCGATGCAAGGGGATATTTTGTGTATAATTGGGTTTACACTCCATGGCATAGGGCCGATGTTATGGCATTAAAGAATGCGTTGCCTGACCCCCGCAAGAATCCAGCGGCCTTCTATGAAGAAGTCGAGGGGGCCTTGAATTCTTGCATTATGACCTTAGCGGATATAGACCTGTTCTTTGGCCTTATCCTACCGCCGGATACGTGGCGCTCTGTCCGAAAGGTAGATGATGCGGTTGCCTTCAAGGCCCGGTGGTCTGACCTTGAGGATGAGGATAGGGAACGGAAGCCCGCACAGAAACCACCCCAGAATATTTTAGATCTCCCTGCGGCTATTGTGGCTAAGTTGAAGACGATTATCCCCCCTAAAAAGATTGACTGGAATATGTTAGCTGCATGTAAACAGAAAGTTGACGAGTCAGTTGCGGACTTCTTTACGCGCTTTGAGGAGACGTTTCATGATTTTAGTGGCCAGTCGCTTACTGACGACACGGGCCGCCACCTTTTCGCGGACAAATATGTGGCTAATCTGCTACCGGCAGTTGCGGCCCGGTTAAAAGCGAGCGAGAGTTCCTGGTCCTCCGCGACGCCGACGGCCCTTCTGACTATCGCTCAGTATTATGAGCGTCAGGAGCACGAGGCGAAGGGCCAGGAAGAGAAGAAATCGAAAGACCTCAAGACTAAGGTGATGTTAGCACAAGTATATGGCCCGCCCCGACGGGGTAATAATAGAGGAAGGGGCGGATCTTATGGTCCCCCTTCGGGCCGATCTGATTTGAATAGGAACCAGTGTGCGTATTGTAAGCAATTGGGCCATTGGGCCAGGGATTGCCCAGTGTTGCGTGCTTCACGTCAGGGGCATACTCCGGGTGGCCCGAGAGGTAGAGGGGGTTCCTCGAACTTTAGAGGGAATTCTAATGATAATGCCCGTTTCGATACTGCTGGGCAGCACCGAGATAGCTCAAATGTTTTCGATCGCCAGCACCAGTATCATGTGTCAGACATCGATCGATCGGGATATCACGATTCGCAGCATGCATAGGAATGCGTTGGATGGGGGTCTGAATCAGTTGAGGTGCCGGTCGATCAGACGGGTCCTTATGTATCGGCTGAGGTTTTAGGTTCTACTGATCAGTTCCTAGTAGATACAGGAGCGACACGTAGTGCATTGTCTAGGTACTTGGTTCCGGGGGCTCCCCCATCCGGCTCAGTGGTTACATCGGTAGGGTTTGACGGTACACTCTCCCGAAGCCCTCTTTCACAGCCCCTTACATTTAAGGTTGATTCTTTTTCTGCGCCCTGTCCGTTTCTGCTTGCTCCGTATACACCGGATAACATTATGGGCCTTGATATGTTAAAGTACTTTAGGGCTACGATCCGCTGCTCCCCTGAGGGTGTGAGGGTGATCTTAAATGACAACTACCCCCGGTCTGGGCGGATGTGTACGATATCAGAGGATGCGTTGTTGGCTACCCTCCCCCGAGCTTTATGGGCGACTTCGGACACAGATGTGGGACAAATGGTGATTCCTCCGGTCCACATTAGTGTCCAGGAGGGGGCGGTGTTACCACGCCTCCCGCAGTATCGTATTTCCCAGGAGGGCGAGGAGGCTCTCATACAGATTGTGCAAGACTTGATCGCAGTAGGGGTAGTGGAAGAAGTTCCCTATAATATCTGTAACAGTCCGATTCTCCCTATTCTGAAAAAGGACACGGATGCAAAGGTCTATCGGTTCATAATTGATTTGAGGGAGGTGAACAAGATCGTGATACCTCAGTACCCGGTGGTTTCCGATATCACGACGTTGCTTACCTTGGTCCCGCCTACGGCGACCATGTTTTCAGTGATTGATTTGAAGAATGCCTTCTTTTCCATTCCCATTCACCCTGATAGCCGATTTCTTTTTGGGTTCACATTAAACAATAGATCTTATCGTTTTTGTAGAATTCCCCAAGGCTACACAGAAAGCCCTAGTATTTACAGTCAGGCTTTGAAACGACAGTTGGATTCCTTTGTTTTACTCGAGGGGGTCGCCCTCATTCAATATGTCGATGACATCTTGTTGGCGGCTGACACCCTGGAGTTGTGTGAGAAGAGCACGTTATCCCTACTTTCCTTTTTAGCATCCCACAATCATAAAGTATCTAGGAAGAAATTGCAATTCTGTAGACCAAAGGTGACTTATTTAGGTCACCTTTTGTCTAAGGAGGGACGTGCACTCACACCAGATCGTATCCAAGTAATTTTGGACACACCGAGACCATCCACGCAGAAGGATGTGCGTGCATTTTTGGGCCTTGTTTCTTTTTGTAGACAGTGGATATTGGGGTTTTCACACATAGCTAAGCCATTACTAGCTCTTTTGACAAAAGACACGCCTATCCCAATCCCTTGGTCAGATGAGTGTGATGCTGCTTTTCAGCAACTGCGACAGGCCCTTTGTTCAGCACCAGTGTTAGGGACCCCTGATTATGCAAAACCCTTTTCGTTGTATGTGCATGAGAAAGATGGATGTGCATTGTCAGTTTTAGTGCAGATGCACGGCGACAAGCAGCGCCCTTGTGCATACTTTTCGGCTGTGCTTGATCCTGTCGCCCGAGCATTACCAGGGTGTTTTCGCTCGGTTGCGGCGACAGCTGTGTCAATACGCCAAAGTGAAGGAATTGTGTTATCCCATAAGCTGTTGGTATTAGTCCCCCATGCTGTCGATGCCCTGCTTAATCAAACAAAGACGCAGCATTTGACCAGTGCCCGTTTAACGGGATATGAGCTGACGCTTTTGGCTCCTCATATTACGTTGAAAAGGTGCGTGACATTAAACCCGGCCACATTGTTGCCATACCCCGAGACCCAGCCTGAGGCGCAGAAAGCGCATGATTGTATTCTTGTGACTGAGGAACAAACAAAGGGTCGTATTGATCTCCAGGATACGCCCTTTTCAGATGTAGATGGAGAGTTGTGGGTAGACGGATCATGCCTGAGGCTACCAGATGGTACGACTTCAGCAGCGTATGCAATTACCACATTACACACGATAGTGGAGACAGCACGCATACCACAGAAATCAGCTCAAGCAGCGGAACTGATAGCATTAACACGAGCATGTGAGCTCAGTACAGGATTATGTGTGAATGTTTATACAGATAGCCGCTATGCCTTCGGAGTAGCGCATGACTTCGGCCTACTCTGGAAGGAGAGAGGGTTTTTAACGTCACATGGAGTACAGATAATGCATGGAGAGTTAGTTCATAATCTTTTAACTGCATTGACATACCCAAAGAAAATTGCCATTGTTAAGTGTAGCGCCCATAGGAAAGTAGTTGATAAAGTTGGGAAAGGGAATGCGTTAGCAGACCGAGTAGCACGAGAGACTGCGATGCAGCCCGGCGCTACTGCCATGTATGTAGTAAAATCACAGGTGGAGAGATGGCGTGATGCGAAGGAGGAAGTGCGAGAAATGCAAAGGACCGCTTCTGATAAAGAGCGGGAGAAATGGGCTAGCGAGGGAGAGTTGGATGATGAGGGTTGTTGGAGAAATAAACAGATGGATAGATGGAAGTTACCCACGGCTTTCGTACAACCTATGGTTCAGATGGCACATGGGCTAGCACATGTTGGAGCTTCCGCAATTGTGAAATTGCTTACCCAAGTCTGGGAGCATCCAGAGATTGCTAGCACAGCAAAGAGGGTGGTGCAGACCTGTATGATCTGTCTGAAGTATAACCCAGGAAAGGGTACTCGAACCCCAGCAGGAGGATTTGCGACACCCACTGCACCCTTTGAGGTTCTGCAGATGGATTACATCCAGCTTGAGCGCTGTAATAATCTGAAGTATGTCCTAGTAGTGGTCTGCGCTTTCAGCAAATGGGTTGAAGCGTACCCTACGAAAGACAATACTGCAATGACCACGGCGAAGCTACTGCTAAAAGAGTTTTTCCCTCGATATGGCGTCTGTAGGCTTCTGTGGAGTGATAATGGCCCTCACTTTGTAGCGGATGTTATAAAGTACGTCTTGAAGGGCCTAGGCATCACTCAGAAGTTTCATGCCGTGTTTCACCCCCAGTCTGCCGGACTAGTCGAGAAGTATAATGGTACACTGAAGCTTAAGATCGCCAAAATCCAAGCTTCAACGTCTTTGACTTGGCCAGACGCCCTGCCACTGGCGTTATTGTCAATTAGGTCAGTGCCACACTCTCGAACCGGCCTTACGCCGTACGAAATAGTATTCGGACGCCCAATGAACATTTGGGGTCCACCAAGGCCTAAGGCTGTGTATGATGTACCTTGTGTAATGATGAGCGATTATCTGGCACAGTTAACGGATAACTTGGTTTCTATTCATCAACAGGTCCGAGAGGCGCTCCCTGATCGGTCTACCGGCGAAGGACATGGTCTCCGGCCTGGAGATCATGTTATGGTGAAAGTCTTCGACAGAACGAACAGTTTGGAGCCGAGATGGGTAGGACCTGAGCAAGTCCTCCTTGCAACGAGGACGGCTGTGCGAGTCTCGAACCGAAAGAATTGGATCCATTCCTTGCACTGTCGAAAGGTACCGCCCGGATTGGTGGAGTCTGCCGTGCTGACCGATCAACGAGAAATCCTGGCAGCAGATACAGGTCGTGCTGCTGAGCCACGAGAGACTGAGGAGCTCTTCCCGGACCACACGACTTCTGGAGGAAGGCGATATCATCTTCGACCAAGGAAGTAAGGTTTCCAGTGCCGGGACATACTGTCAGAACGGCCCTTGGGTTAGTGAAACGGAGAGCCGATGAGGCAAGGGGGGGGGATCAGCCCTGCATTAGTGTAGTGACACCCGTCTTGGCCCGCTGGTGAAGAAATCAACCGCTGCCCAAGGGGAAGAGTTCTGACAGACCTTTTAGTTTCAGGAAGATACCAGGGTACTGTTTCTTTTGACATGGAGAAGAAGAAAATCCTTTGTGCGTTGGGGTTCATGCTAACAGTAGCTGTTGTTGGGATAACCACATGGTTTGTGGAGGAGGTAACTCCGGCTCGGAAAACACTTGTGTTGACAACTCCGGTGCCTGAGGAGCACTACTTTTATACACTACCGTATCAAGAGTTGAAGCATCGACAATCTTATTTGAACAACACTTTCATCCAGATGCTGCATCATACCCACGTTGCTACGAATGCTACGAACTGTTGGATATGTGGGATGATGCCAGCCCATCAGAAGAAAGGAGGAACGCCATTTATACCACTTCCTTTCTCTCATAATGGCTCTTGTAGAGCATGGTACACTTTGCTTTTTGCCACTCGGAAACCGACAGTGGGACGATTGCTTTTCAGACTTAATAGAGAATGCCATCAAGACAAGAATGGGTATCCACAAGCGAATGGGACAATTTGGGAATGGGAAGAGTACCGACCGGACAATGAATCCATTCCCTATATCTTCACGAACACCAGAGACACTGTGGGGAAGGACAAATTCGTGATCCAAGTGGCACAAGCTCAAGCGGACCTGTGTGTCCAGAGTGTGGGTTTTATCCCTGTTGGTGTCAGTGATTGCATAACTGTACTGAATATTGACGGGTTGAACAACAGTACCTTCCTAGCGTCCCATAATACTTACTTTGTATGTGGAAATAAAGGTTATTACCGTTTGCCGGCTGGGTGGTCTGGGGTATGCTATGTATCATTCCTATTACCTCCTGTATTTCTAGCACCCGCGTCATATCATAAGGATTTGAAATTGTTGAATAATGTGACTGTAAATAGGTATAAACGTACTCTATCAATTGATGATGTGGATCAAACTGATACCAGCTTGCAACAGTATATTGATTTTAACTTAGGACTGTTTTTCTTTGTTGGAGCCGCCTTGAATAGTAGGAAGATCCGAAGATTAACAAGAGTGGTAGAAGCTGTGACAAATCAGACTGCTGCTGCTCTTGGGAATCTTACGGAAGAGTTACAAATAACTAGGATTGTTGCATTACAGAATCGTATGGTATTAGATGTAATGCTAGCTGATCGAGGTGGAGCCTGTGAAATTATTGGAAGTAGCTGCTGTGTGTTCATCCCTGATCATACGCCATCCGTTTATAACGCCATTAACAAGTTGCATAAAATAGCAGCTGAAATCCACACAGAAAACGGCACTTGGTCCTTTTCTGGATGGTTTTGGGCGTTGGTTACTGCCTGGGGATGGAAGGTCTTAACTGGTCTCTGTATTATTATAGCAATTCTGTTCTTTTTCTGTATGTGTGTTCAATGTGGACCATTGTGCTGTTCTGTATGCATTTCATTCTGCATTCCAGATAAGAAAACTATTGCCGATGTTGCTCACCAGAAGGGTCTAGCTAAAGAGGTTAAAGGAATGATGATAATTGACATATATGATGATTTTTGGAAACCGGATGTCTTCAGTAAATGCTGAAAGGGTCGTCTGTTGTAAATTGAAACAGAATGTGATTAAGCATTTACTAAAGACATTAATGCTTTCCCTTTAGATCATGTTTTCTTCGTTATGTTGACCGAAGTCCGGACTCCATTTTGTATTGACATGCTGCCATGTGTTCACCACGAGGAGAGTCCGACCTCTGTGTTAGTTGCTCTTGTAATCTGCCTAGTAACAGTTTATAAATAGCTCTCTCCTGTCCATCTGGCGCATGCCCAGACTTGACCACATCTGTTATAATTAGCCTTGCTTGACCATGTGTTTCGCGGGCCCAAGGAGTGTGTTGGCTCCGCCCATGTATTGATTCAGTATCGAGAATGACCATAAATGGTAATGTTCTTCGGCCTCATGTTGTATCCACCCACTTATGAGCCCCTCTGTTGTGTATAAAAGGGGACTGTGTACGAATGTTCTTTGTGCTACTCCATGCAATACTGAAGAGTGTTGTGTGGATTGTAGGACCACCCTTAAGGGTTAATAAATGCTGTGTTTGTACTTTGCAGTTTCCGTGCCAACTTCCTTATAGATTCCGTTACAGGAGAGCGAACCCTTGTGCCTTGCGGGCCTAGCTGGGGCCTGTATTCATCAGCCTTACAGCATGCATGACCAATGTTGTGGCCTCAGACATGATGTGCATGAGTGGGAGATATGCATAGTGCAGGGACTTTTGCTTCTGTTGCAGTCATATCCATCCCGGACCATGGAGGAGTGTGGCCACGACAGTCCCCTGGGGCACCTTTTCCTAGGTATCATGTGTGTCATCCAACAATGTGGACATTCACTGTGTCTTCAGCATAGGTTGGGCTCTGTGGCATTGTACCCTGGCCTAATGTGTATATACGTAAAGTGTGCTACATGTGTCCACTGTACAGGGTGACCCAATTTTGCTTGTGCATACTCACAGTGGCCGGTGCCAGTGTGTTTTGGTACAACTATCTGATGATGGATGTTTGTCAATTTTATGTGTGGACAGGCGCACGAGGGTTAGTTCGTGTTCATTCAGGATTAATTGAAGGGCATCTTAGTAATCCCTGAGTAAGAGGTGTAACTACTTCCTCTGTGCCACTTACATTGTCTCAGGTAGGGGGGGGGTTTGTGCGGGCAAGGCCTACCTGTCCAAACCGTATGTGTCCTTGCCAGGTCTGGCCTGTGTGTGATGATTGTCTGAACATACACTCAACATGCAGTGACCCAGTCATGTTGGGCAGGGTTTAATGTATTTGCTAAGCAGCATGTGCCAAAAGTGACAAGACATGGTTCCTGCTCATCCCTTTTTTGGCTACGCTGTGTGGTCCAGATGCTGTACTCGACTGTCCCCAGAGACTAGCTCCTCTGTCTAATTTGATATCAAGTTCTATGCTGTTGTGTCATGCTCTCCATTGTTTCTCAGTGGCATGGTGGGTCAACCAACTGTGTGGTGCAGGGCCTACATATGTGCGTAGTATTGTAGATGTTACTCATGTTGCTTTTCATGCTATGCCCTGTGACCTATGTAGTTTAGAATCATGTGTCATATGTATACAGGTGTCTGATTATTTCCTGTCTCTTCACCTTGCCCACAGCATCGTCGGGGAAAACCGAGGGAGACACTGGCACGGAAATTGAGGAGGGATCCGGCAGCGGTGCCACCAGTGCTGGCGAGTATGGCTCAGCGAGTAGCACGGAGGCGGAGGGGAGTGCGGCGGAGGACCTGTCCAGTCCCACCACCGACTATGACGCTGACGGGTCCGAGGCTGAGCTCCCTGTGAGGGCGGACGCTGCTCCCAGAGCTGAGAGCAGCACTCCATCTGTCGCCGCCCCCTCCATTCCCATCACCCGCCTCCCACCTGCTCGGGTCCCTTCCCACCGTGCTAGGCGCCAACAGGTCTCCATTGTGCCAGGCACCGCACCCCCTGCCCCTGTCTCCCCTGCTGCCGCCAATGCCGAGTCTGTGGACATTCAGCGGCAGTTGCAGGTTGGTCAGGCATCGATGCTTAATGTCCTCCATGACCACACCAGAGTGCTGACACAGATGGTGGCGTACATGGAGGGCATGTCAGCAGCGATGTCTGATCAACGGATGTTGCTGAAGTCCATAGACACCTCACGGACTGCAGCAGTGGATCTCCAGCGGCGCTCCATCCCCCCCTACCCCTGCACCATCCACACTTCCTACTCCCATGCCTGTCCCATGCACACCCAGACGTCCCCATGCACGCACCCCACCAGACACAGGCAGCACACCACCAGGGAAGGCAAAGTGCACTCCTCCAGTCATGCACACACAGGGGGAAGTAGGCACACCCACTGGGTCTGGGGGCAAACGGCAGGCACGCAGCCAGAGTGGGAGTCCACATTCCTCAAGACCCACTTCCTCCAAGACCACTCCCCTTAGCTCTCCTGGCCAACTGTCACCGAATGAGTCCTTGGTGGCCAGTGTGTCCCTCAGCCCCAGTGTGGCACCACCCCGCAAGCGGTGGAGGCAGTGCCCGGCCACGGGAGTAGAGTCCCCCCCCCTGTCCACACCCTCCCCCGGGAGCGCTGCAACCCATCCCTCCGCCCCCCCCTCCTTGGGGCCTGTGGTTCTTTCGGGTGCAGGGGAGACGCTGGGCGACCTGGCAGTAGTGTGTAGCGCTGTGCTGGAATCCACCTTTGGCGCTGCCCCACCCCCTGTGGTGGAGCCGTCCGTCCCTGCACCCACAATACCTACCCTTGCCCCTCCTGTCCCTGCGGTGCCTGGTCCTTCCCCCCCACATGATGCCGCCCCTTCTGTGGATGAAATGGACATGTGAACTGTGCAGGCAAGCTAGGGGACACTCGTCCCAATGTGTACCCCCCCAGGACTTTGCTGATGGCCTGGCCCATGGGCCTTGTAAATAGTGGACATTTAAAATAATTTATTTTGAATGCTGAATAAAGCATTTTGTTTTTCTTTTGCACACTAATGCTTTCCTGGACTTGCTGTTGGTGGTGCTGCTCCATGATTTGGGGTGGTGATAATGTGTTAGGTGTCTGGGAAATGTTGTAGTGTGCTGCTCATGGGGTGGACCCTGGTATCTGTGTGCCATCAAAAGGGCTCTGCAAATAATCTTTGGTCATGTGTGCTCTTACTGTATGGTGATATTGTCCCATGGTGTGTTCCTTCCTCTGTGGACCCTGACATCTTCCCTGCAGGCTGTTTCCCAATTGTTGTGCTGAGCTGTGTCTACATATCCTGGGTGTGTGACGGATCCCTTCGACTTTGGCCATGCCTGCTCAGCAATGTCTCCACCTGCATCATTTGTGGCATCCCTGGTGGTCACTGTACTAGTGTGTGGAGTATATTGACATGACTTCATGTGGACATGTTTCCTTTTACGCCCTATGCATGTGTGTACTCCCAGCCTCGCACACATGTGTTACGTGTTCTGCAGGGTCTTTGGTCACCGGACTGACAATTGTGGGCATTGTATCTATGGGTACTCCACCCTTTTCCTTCCATGGGAGGCACCGACTTGTTGGCTGCCCCAGCACCTGTACATTCCTATCAGTCCTGGAATGTGCGTGACAGTGTGTGTTCCCTTTGGGTCTCTTAGTTTAGTAGGGTGGCACATGAGTATACAGTCTTGTTGCATGCTCTCATTGTGTGTATTGTGCTGCCAGCACCAGGGGTGGGTATGCATGTGTCATATCTCTGGGCACTGCTGGGAGGACTCTGCCCCCACCCCTCCTATGTCTGGGCACTACTGGGAGGACTCTGCACCCACCCCTCCTATGTCTGGGCACTGCTGGGAGGACTCTGCAACCACCCCTCCTATGTCTGGGCACTGCTGGGGGGACTCTGCACCCACCCCTCCTATGTCTGGGCACTGCTGGGAGGACTCTGCACCCACCCCTCCTATGTCTGGGCACTGCTGGGAGGACTCTGCACCCACCCCTCCTATGTCTGGACACTGCTGGGAGGACTCTGCACCCACCCCTCCTATGTCTGGGCACTGATGGGGGGACTCTGCACCCACCCCTCCTATGTCTGGGCATTGCTGGGAGGACTCTGCACCCACCCCTCCTATGTCTGGGCACTGCTGGGAGTGATAGGCACCCACCCCCCTATGTCTTGGCACTGCTGGGAGTGATAGGCACCCACCCCTCCTATGTCTGTGCACTGCTGGGAGGACTCTGCACCCACCCCTCCTATGTCTGGGCACTGCTGGGAGGACTCTGCACCCACCCCTCCTATGTCTGGGCACTGCTGGGGGGACTCTGCACCCACCCCTCCTATGTCTGGGCACTGCTGGGGGGACTCTGCACCCACCCCTCCTATGTCTGGGCACTGCAAGGAGTGATAGGCACCCACCCCGCATATGTCTGGGCAATGCTGGGAGTGATGGGCACCCACCCCCTCATATCTCTGGGCACTGTTGGGAGTGATAGGCACCCACCCCTCCTATGTCTGGGCACTGCTGGGAGTGATAGGCACACACCCCTCCTATGTCTGGGCACTGCTGGGTGGACTCTGCACCCACCCCTCCTATGTCTGGGCACTGCTGGGATAGGCACCCACCCCTCCTATGTCTGGGCACTGCTGGGAGTGATAGGCACACACCCCTCCTATGTCTGGGCACTGCTAGGAGTGATAGGCACCCACCCCTCATATGTCTGGGCAATGCTGGGAGTGATGGGCACCCACCCCTCCTATGTCTGGGCACTGCTGGGAGGACTCTGCACCCACCCCTCCCATGTCTGGGCACTGCTGGGGGGACTCTGCACCCACCCCTCCTATGTCTGGGCACTGCTGGGGGGACTCTGCACCCACCCCTCATATGTCTGGGCACTGCTAGGAGTGATAGGCACCCACCCGTCCTATGTCTGAGCACTGATGGGGCTGATGGCCACACACCCCTATGTGTCTGTCCACTGGCGTGGTACGACCCGTAACCACGTCCTACGGCCTGGGTACGTCCCGTACCACCATTGCAGTGGTGATGTGGGGGTACGCTTGGTTCGAGCCGAACCCACGTCCTGGAGGCATGGGTACGGGTCGTACCCCCATTGTTGGGGTGCCGTAGGGGTATGTACCGTACCCATGCCTTTAGGACGTGGGTACTGCTCGTACCAAGCGTACCCCTACATCACCACTGCAATGGTGGTACGGGCCGTACCCATGCCTGCGGGACGTGGGTACGGGCCGTACTGCCATTGTGGCGGTGACGTAGGGGTACGCGTGGTACGGGCCGTACCCACGCTCTGGGGGCGTGGGTACGGGCCGTACCACCATTGTGGCGGTGACGTAGGGGTACGCGTGGTACGGGCCGTACCCACGCCTTAAGAGCGTGGGTACGGGTTGTACCACGCCCACCCCTACGTCACCCCAAGAATGGCGGTACGGCCCGTACCCATGCCTTTGAGACGTGGGTACGGGCCGTACCGCCATTCTTGGGGTGACGTAGGGGTGGGCGTGGTACGACCCTTACCCACGCTCTTAAGGCGTGGGTACGGTGCGTACCACAATTGTTGTGTTGCCGGTTCGCGTCCATGTTGACTTCCGTTGTGGCGGACGCAGGCCTTGGTGGACACGCCCCCACCCCTGAAGTGACCAGGCCCTGGGGGTCAGGTATGTACAGGGCATGTTTGATTTTGGACTTGGGTGGGGGTTATGTTTCCTGCCCCTGCCCCGCCCCCCTTGACCCTGGGTGTTGTTCTGACCGTCTGCGGCGTCTGCGTCTGTTCCTGTACACCAGGTGGACTGCAATGAGGGCCGGGATGACACGTAGGTTGGGGTCCATGGCTGTCCGTCACGTACAGGTGCTCCTTGTGCGCGTCGTCCTGATTTCCCGGCAGTGTTTGGCTCCCGTAAAATATTGTCCGTGCGGAGTGACGTCTGTACGAATCGTACTTGCTGGTTCGTGAAACGCTGCCTGACTCCGTCCGGACGTCACGTCCGCGGTGTCACGGATCAGAATTGTGGGTATTTTTTGTTCGGTCGGTGTTTCTTACGATTCGTACGCAAATGGTGTTTGCGTACAAATCGTACTTGCATGTTTGTAAGGTATTTCTACCTGGTACGAGTCGGATGGAGAAAACGCTCCGTCCGACGGTTCGTACCCGGTTTATCCAGATTCGGAATCGACCTACTAATGTATGTATACAAATGATATCATATCATGTATCCTGTATTTAAATTAACAAAGTAACACATTTATGGCATATGCACTTTTCTTTGGAGAAAATGTGCAATAAACAGAAGTAGAATATCTAGCCCTAAGTGAAGCAGCATGGAGAGTTTAAAACTCTAACAGAGGGATAACTTTAACTTGGAAATATGGTACTTTACAAAAACTTCAATTTGTTTGAATAGTTCTCTATAGTTGAGAAATATATTTTTCACTCACCATTTGGAGAATATATTATTGGATCGAAAATGATATTGGGTATATATTCAAATGATGGGAAATCTAAACAAAATTGAAAGAATATAGAGAAAGGGTATCTTACAAAAGAAAATTAAAAATATTTTTGTGATAACCTTTAAATCAATTTATTGTGATTTTTCATGGTGAAAAAGATACCAATGAATATAATCCCAAATGTTCATAATTTAATACAAAGTATTGATCCTAAAGGAATGTAAAAATGATTTAGAAATTCTTAAAAATATAGAATTTGGGAATTATGTTTTCCACATGCAAAGAATTTCCTCTTGAATACTTTGCAGTTATGTAAATTTAAGTACTTTACTGTGCGGAAGTATTGCAACAGCAAAAGAGCGTGTACTCTCTAGTTGTTTTTTAAGGTGAACACTTTGGAAGGACAAACACTTGTGTTAAAACAGAAGTGCTACACCTAAGGACTCCATGGTCCAGCAGAAGCTGGAAATGCCCAAATGTGTTGGCCATCTGTTTGACTTTGTGCACTGATGGTGATTTTGTGGTGAAAAATAACAACAAGACTACCTCTGTATGCCGCTTTTCTTCTCCCCTGTCTTGGATACGAAGAAGAGGTCCCTTCGGAAATATATATATATATATATATATATATATATATATATATATATATATAAATATATACATATATTTATATAAACAGAAAAAGCTCCTTCCGGATCTGCTGGGACCCTAGAGAGGTGGCGCACACGCCAGCGGAGCACGCCGGCAAAGTTAATGTCCACACACAACGAAATGAATGTTCGTGCGCTCTCAGTAATAAACAGGTAAATCAACGAGGTGAATAATCCAAGAGTTTAATCACACTACGCGTTTCGGCGACAAGCCTTGATCACGTGATCAAGGCTTGTCGCCGAAACGCGTAGTGTGATTAAACTCTTAGATTATTCACCTCGTTGATTTACCTGTTTATTACTGAGAGTGCACGAACATTCATTTCGTTGTGTGTGGACATATATTTATATATGTATATATTTATATATATATATATATATATATATTACCTACCAGTAGGTAGTTATAGTTAGGACCACGTTTCCATAGGAAAACCTCAACATTCTATTTTGAATAACTTTGGCGCCGGTCGACGAATCCTCGCGAATTTCTCAAAATAGGTGGGGCGCTACGCTCCGCTCCTACCCTGAAAGTCTCGGGGGGATCCGTCAAGCGGGGGCTGAGATAAAAGGGGGGTCCCAAAACGCGTTTTTCCCATGCATTTTTCCATAGGACCTTTAGAACGAGCTACAGCCTGAACGGCTGAACAGAATTACTCAAAATTTGGCAGAGAGGTAGTCCCTAGGTCAAGGAAGTGCCTTTTGTAGGTTTGGTGTAAATCTGTTCAGTAGATTCTGAGAAAATAGCCTTTAAATCAATATATATATCTGAGCCCGCTTACGGTACGCTTACCGTACGCTTACGGTAAGCGTACGGTGGCGTGCGCGAGCGCGATTCTGATTGGCTCTTAGATCTTAGTAAACATTCGAATCGGCCGAAACCAGGAAGCGGCGGCCGCCATTTTGTGTATTTCACTCTGAAAAAAAAGAGTGAAAACAAGGAAAGGGGGCAATGAGGAGAGTTACAGACCCCCTTACATTTGTGAGGGGGTCAAAGAAGGACTGTAAAGTACAAAGAAAACATTTATTGATTTTAAAAAAAATCACGGGGTACGCGTACGGTAAGCTTACGGTAAGCGTACGGTAGAAAAAAAAAAAAAAAAAAAAAATGAAAATCAGATTTAAGTGTTTAGATATTAGGGGGCTCTAAAAAGAGCCGTTGTGTTTATGAAATGATTTTTTAGTGGTACCTACAAGTAAGTACCGATGCAGAGTCTAAGGTTTAAGAGGAAGACTCTGTTCCCTTCATCATTGAAGTGCACACCATCTCCTCTATAAATGTCTTGCATGTCATAACGCAAGTTGTTGTGGTAAATGGCACCCATACCATAGTCACGGAGGAAAGCAGAAACAGATTTGTTGACGTGCTTTCTTGCTTTGTCATCGCACCGCGTGCCCACCGTGCGCGCACGGAACAAACTGCGTTAAGTGGGTGCGCACGCCACGAATGGCGTAAAGTAACTTAGCATTTAAAAAACCGTACAAATTCACTGAAAAAACCATAGGTTTCACACATGTTATAGTTAGCGGAAATTTTACTGATAAAAAACCAATGAAATTCCCCCGTTATAGTTAGTGCAGGCAACTATAACTCACGCGACCGCAATCTTCTGCTGATGACATATGTGTCTTTATGAAAAAAAAATATTTGTAATATATGTATAGCTACAAATGTATGGAAGAAGACATGGGCAAATAAGTGTCTAAATACAGTATTAGCATCAGCAGAGGATTGCGGTCGCGTGAGTTATAGTTGCCTGCACTAACTATAACGGGGGAATTTCATTGGTTTTTTATCAGTAAAATTTCCGCTAACTATAACATGTGTGAAACCTATGGTTTTTTCAGTGAATATATATATATATATATATATATATATATATATATATATATATATATATAGGCTAGTGGCCTAAAGAAGCAGCGTCTGCCTCCTCCAGCACCACCATCCAGCAGTACTCCACTGCAAATGCCTTAATTTAAAAAATTTTTAATTTTTTTATGTATATATTTATATACATATATACACATATATTTATATATGTGTATATATGTATATAAATATATACATAAATAAATTTAAAAAATTTAAAATTAAGGCATTTGCAGTGGAGTACTGCTGGATGGTGGTGCTGGAGGAGGCAGACGCTGCTTCTTTAGGCCACTAGCCGGAGGATGGGGTGGGCCTGTTGTGGAAGGAGGAGGTTAGAAGAAAAGAGTGGGACTTTTATACATTTCATTTTTGTTCCATTTTTAGGATGCGCAGCAGAGCGGGTGTGTCCCATTAGGATAGGGCCTCCTGGGCAGGTCGTCCAGCAGGAGTAGCTAGATAATACAAAGAAAATAGAAAAGAACATGAATTGTAGTACTCAACCCATTGTACAGTAGCCACAACATTGCAGTTCCCATACGGCCATTGGATTTTTTGGGATGTGATTCGTTTTCGGAGCAGAGGGCACATTTTTCCCTACATACCTCCCACAGTGAAGAAGCAGCGTATGATATGAATTAATCTATGAATATTGATCTTCACTATAATCAAAAATAGATAGTTGTACAAAAAAAGGAAAAAAAGTTAAAACAATTACATGTGGTGAAACTTGCAACACATACTTAATGTGTATTATTAATAAATGAGTTGCCAGATATAAATAGATATTGCCATTGATAAATACGCTGTATAACTTAATTGATTTAACATGCAACATTAATGGAGACATCCTGGAGGGGCAGCATGTTGTTTTGGATATCTAGTGGTGTGTCATCCTAAATTCCAACAATCCTACTCTTATTCTCCCTATTCCCTCCTGAGTCCCACCTGGAGTATGACTCAAGACTGTTCCACACTACACCCTCCATTCAAATAATTCTCTACAAATATTTTTTTTCATTGTCTTTGGGGCAAGAAAGTCACATTGTAGGTTAAGGTTAGGTAAGATAAACAGAAAGCCTTGGGATACGTTTATTTATGTTTGGCTATGGACTGGTTGGGTCTCATATACTAGAAGGCATAGTCATATAGCTAATGAGAGGTAGAAGATGAAACAGTATTGAATCCACATAAATAGTCTCTTAGGCAGAAACTGTGGGAAAAATGTGGCACATGCCCAGATGGGATTGCAATTTATGGACTGTGTGGGACAGAAAAATTATAGACGAGTGGGAACTGGGCACCGCACCTTTTCTTCTGACAATTGAGTGGTAGGGAGGATGAGAGAGAAACATAAGAGGCTGGATAACTTATGAAAGGATTTCTAAGTGGGCTTGGAAGAAAGGGAGTAATACCTTAACAAAGGCAGCAGTTGTCATTGAGAAAGGAAAATTACTTACCACTTGTCCTGACAGCCACTCCTTTCCCTCCACTAGGCGGTGGTCCCTGCCCTCCTCGATGGGAGCCTGGAGTGCTTCTGTTCCTAGACAAAAACATAGCACACATATTTAGATACTTGCTGTAAGTAGCCATCATATTATTTTGCAGAAGTTACAAAAGATATATATTACAAATGGTGGGTTATCTATCTTATTTACTAACCAAAAGTATCACTTTGAAAGATATAATGAACCAAGTAAGTAGTCAACCATTCATCGCTGTATAATATATATTTTTTCATAATATTGGGACAGGAATCTGAGAAGATCAGAAAAAACAAACTATGAAGGGTTGGAAAGGAATGAAAAGGACATATTGTGTTATCCTGTCATGCTGTGCTATCATGACTCATGACATCACACAGCCTTGGGGTACGCACCGTACATACGGGGGTGGGGGTACGCACCGTACATACGAGGGGTACGCACCGTACATACGGGGGTGGGGGTACGCTCCGTACCTACGGGGTGGGGTGGGGGTACGCTCCGTACCTACGGGGTGGGGGTACGCTCCGTACATACGGGGGTGGGGGGTACGGCGCGTACATGGGGGGCTGGGGGTTCGGCGCATAAGTGGGGGGGCTGGGTGTACGGCGCGTACTTGGGGGGGGTGGGCTGGGGGGTGGTGTTTGGCGCGTATGCGGGCACATGTTTGGACGTCTCCATGGTTGCTATGGGAGTTCACTCCGTACGGTGTTTTTTCTATACGGTTGTGCATTCGGACGGACGGGACGGATCGTACTTGCGCGCTCGGACTTCATTTTCCCGATTCGTACGTAAAAATTTCCAGGGACGTGACGGACACTTTTTCCGACCCGAGGACGTGTCGGGGAATTTTCCCAATGCGATTCGTATGGATTTTTTTACATACGAATCGTACTTGCCAGTTTGTACGGGACTTGTACGATTCGTAAGTAAAAAAATCCAGATACGATTCGTACGGGGAATATTTTTAACGGATCGGAATCGCATTGTGTGTAGATAGTATACCTGTGTTCCTCTATATGTAACCAACAATCTTCTGTTAACACGAGGAAGTCAACAGCGGAAACTGGGTGAATATGAAGGAAAAGACAAGGAGACAAATTTGTGTGGTCAAAGCAGACACTAAAATAGAATGGGGGAAGTTAAAGCAAATACAGAAGGCCCTAATGCATACTAGTTTAGAGGCAGAAAATATTCAACATGACTTACCAGCAGCACATGCAGGAATGGCATGGGTGGAGGCTGCTTCAGTCTTATGGGGTAAGTTGGGATCAATGGTGGTGGACTGTCCTGAAATGAGGAAAAAAGTAATAGGTACTCTTAAAAGGGCATTTTAGAGGCAAACAAATCTAGTGCCTGACTAAGCAATCCATTGCTTCACTTCTGTTCAACCCTAAATAAAAACTAGTAAATTGCTTTCCGCTTGCTTCATACAGTTTTTAAACTTTGACAATTTGAAAGCTTTGGGCCATACCATTCTCCCTTTGTGTACTGCCCTTCATAGAGATGGAGCATAGATATGTACAATAGGGGTGAGGTAAAGGGATCACTGACAAAATATCGAAGGTCAAAAAATCGACCTACAAAAATATCAGAGCAAAAATATCGATGTCAAGAATATCGACATCCTATCTACAACATGGTAAGTACAAAAATATCGAAAATAAAATATAGAATGTCAAAAATATCATTTTTAAAAATATAGGGTATTTTTTAGTTATAAATATGTTAAATAAACCAAATAATACTTATAAATAAAATAAACATAATCAAATATATTTTATAATTAATTTTAATAATTAATATATATAATTTAATAAAACATTAATTAAACATATACATTTTGGTGCCGATTACGATCCGGTAAAAACCGGGTACGAACCGTCGGTCGGAGAGTTTTCTCCGTCCGACTCGTACCCGGTCGGAAAACTTTACAAACATGGAATTACGATTCGCACGGAAACACCATTTCCGTACGAATCGTCAGAAACAGCGACCAATGAAAATATACGTACGAATGTGATCCGGGAATGCTGCGACGTGACGTCGGGACGCTTTCAGGCAGTGTTTCACGACCCAGGAAGTACGATTCGAACCGACAGCAGTCCGGACGGCGATATTTTCACGGCACCCAAAAAGTGCCGGAAAAGCGAAGTACGGCGTGAAACGACCAGAGTAGGTGGCCCGGTACGCGCCGTACCCCCCCGCACGTACGCGCCGACCCCCCCAGCCCCCGTATGTACGCGCCGACCCCCCCCAGCCCCCATACGTTTGAGTCGTACCCCCCCCAGCCCCCGTACGTTTGAGTCGTACCCCCACCCGTGTATGTACGGTGCGTACCCCCAGCGCGTACCCGTGTACGTGTCGAACCCCCGTGTATGGGGGGTACGCACCGTACATACACGGGTGGGGGTACGACTCGAACGTACACGGGTGTACATACACGGGGGGTACGACACGTACACGGGTGTACATACACGGGGGGTACGACACGTACACGGGTGTACATACACGGGGGTTCGACACGTACAAGGGTGTACATACACGGGGGGCTCGACACGTACAAGGGTACGCGCTGGGGGTACGCACCGTACATACACGGGTGGGGGTACGACTCGAACGTACGGGGGCTGGGGGGGGTCGGCGCGTACATACGGGTGCTGGGGGGGGGTCGGCGCGTATGCGGGCACATGTCTCTATGGTTGCTATGGGAGTTCGGTGCGGACGGTGTTTTTTCCATACGGTTGTAACATCGGACGCACGGGATGGATCGTAATTCCGCGGTCGGACTCCATTTTTCACATTCGTATGGTAAATCGTCCGAGGACGTGTCGGACACATTTTCCGACCCCAGGACGTGTGGGGAATAATTCCCAATGCGATTCGTATGGACTTTTTCCCATGCGAATCGTAGTTGGCAGTTTGTACGGCACTTGTACGATTCGTACGGTAAAAAGACCGGATACGAGTCGTACGGGGAATTTTTTTACCGGATCGTAATCGGCACCATAATATATAATATATATACTTACTTAATCAGTTTTAATAATTGTTTTAATAACGTATAAAATATTAAATATTATTATAAATTACAAATACATCATACACATAAAACAATAACATGAATAAAAATTAAATAATTATATATAACACATTTAAAAAATTACATTTAATTTGAATATTGTTAAAATTAATTATATATTACATTAGCTAAAATAATACAAAAAATATTAAATAGCACAGACAATAAAACTACTACTCCAGCTCCAAAAAAAACAACAGTAAGGAAAATGTTGGATAGCGTAGGGGGAAAAATTACTATTCCAACTCCAGAGAGTGCAACAGTAGAGAAAGTGTTGGATAGCGTAGGGGTAAAAATTACTATTCCCACTCCAGAGAGTGCAACATTAGGGAAAGTGTTGGATAGCGTAGGGGTAAAAATTACTATTCCAACTCCAGAGAGTGCAACAGTAGGAAAAGTGTTGGATAGCGTAGGGGTGAAAATTACTATTCCTACTCGAGAGAGTGCAACAGTAGGGAAAGTGTTGGATAGCGTAGGGGTAAAAATTACTATTCCAACTCCAGAGAGTGCAACAGTAGAGAAAGTGTTGGATAGCGTAGGGGTAAAAATTACTATTCCCACTCCAGAGAGTGCAACATTAGGGAAAGTGTTGGATAGCGTAGGGGTAAAAATTACTATTCCAACTCTAGAGAGTGCAACACTAGGGAAAGTGTTGGATAGCGTAGGGGTAAAAAATACTATTCCCACTCCAGAGAGTGCAACAGTAGGGAAAGTGTTGGATAGCGTAGGGGTAAAAATTACTATTCCAACTCCAGAGAGTGCAACAGTAGGGAAAGTGTTGAATAGCGAAGGTGTAAAAATTACTATTCCCACTCCAGAGAGTGCAACAGTAGGGAAAGTGTTGGATAGCGTAGGGGTAAAAATTACTATTCCAACTCCAATGTGTAGGAGAGTAGGGTCTGCTTTCTATGTTCACCCCCACTTTTTGCTTTTGCTTTACTGGTTTTCGACTTAGATGTGGCTGTGGGCCTGCTAATCAGACCCACAGCCCTGCTGTTCTCTCTCTATACTATGTACTTTAGGTGCATAACCCATTTGGATAGGATCACCTTATTGGCCCCTGTACAGTGTACCTTAGGTACCCAGGGCATAGGTGTATCCTAGGCCTACCAGGGGCTGCAGCATGTATTATGCCACCCCTGGCCTGGCCTTCCATTATGACACAACTGGCTGATCTTAGTAACATCAATATTAGTAACATCGATATATTTGATATCGATATTACTAACTTCGATATTACTAACATCGATATAAAAATACTTACCTTAGGGTCGATATTCTGTCCATAGATATTATTGACATCGATATTCTGTCCCTTCGATATTTAAAACTCGATATTAGTGAAGGTCGAAATTTTATTTTCGATATTTTGACTGCTTACCGAGGTAAAGGTCTCTGCCATTGTAACAATGGGGTGGCGAAAAACGCTACAGGCAGGAAGAAGTCAGCTGCGTAAACAGGAAATATAGATAACACAAGAAATATGTGGACTTAACGAACATTAAAGGAGACAAAGGGAAGATGGGAAACTGAAAAAAACAGAATGATGATTGACACTAGATGGGACTAGTTACAATAAGGAATAAAAACATAACCAACAGCATCAGGGACGACTTCTGTGGCCATGTCATAACCAGTTACATCGCCTGCTTCTTGAGCCCCAGCTGGGCTGGTGCTTACGGCCTTTCTCCTCTTGCCCGATTTGGCTTGGTTCTTCTGAGGAAAGGAATGATATAGCACAGTGGTTCTTAACCTTTAGACTTCTGTGGACCCCCACTTACGGCCTGATTGTGACTTTGGTGGTATGGGCGCAGGGCCCTGCTCCCACACCTCCAAAGCCCACCGCCGCCTCCCAGATTCCGAGTTTTATCGTTGTCTGGCGGGCGGTCGTTTATTGATCCTACATCGATGCCTATGAAAAATGCACTGCAGTGAGAGCGCCAAAGCCCGTTTCTGCACGGCATGGACTCTGCAGTCCATGCTGTGCAGGAAAGGGGGTGCATGCACACGGGGACACAACATGTGCCCCCCTACATGCATCCCCATTGCCTAAAGTACCAGGAGGCCCTGTAGGCCCCCCTTAGTTCCCTCAACCAGCCTTTTCATGGTGGGCCGACTGTAATGAAAAGGCTGGCAGTGAGGAAACTTGTAATATGCTTGGCGGTGCTGCAGCAGCATCCTCAGCATATTACTGCTGCAACACTGCTGGGAAATGGCGGTTGCAACAGGCCTGCACCGGTCCAACCCCCAAACGGTAGCCGCCACACCACCGTGGGTTTGGTGGTCCTATGGACCGCCAAACTTGTAATCATCCCCTTAATTATTACTCCCCCACTGAATCATTATTGGAACCTGGGAACCCCAGCTTAAGCAATGTCAATGATTTGTACCGCAAAACAATACACAAAACTATAGAAACAAGCATTCATCAAACTAATACATAAATGATTAAATATTTAATTTGATTTATAAATGAATATATAAAAATGTAATTTTAATCGAAACATTGGAGCTTTTCTAAATTCAATAAATATCACCCATATTCCATACTATGTTCAGCTTGATGTACTTGTTCTGCTCCCACAAATCAATCTCAAGAAACCAATTTTTAGCCTCCAATTTGAAATTCCTTTACATTTACAGAATCTTTTAAATTTTTCAGCTGTACATTTTGCTTCTTTATGTATATACATGTTATTAATCTTTTAATATTATTTAATTTTCTAAGCAGTTGCGGACCCCTTGAGTGTGCATCACGGACCCTCGGGGGTCCCCAGTACATAGGTTAAGAACCACTGAGCAGACAATGATTAGTAGTAGTCTCTACAGAGGGGCATTCAAATATTATACTGTCTGGCTAACCAATCCTATTCCTTCCTTAAAATTCCTCACTAAATCATTTCTCTTTCCTACACATTGTTTGCTTCCTGCAGTTATATTGCCTCTTCACTCACTTCACTAAATGTTTCTGCTGATGGCAAAATCAGCCTCCCTTCGCGTTCTGCACCTCAACGGAGATGAAATCTGTATTTGAAAGAGACACGTTAGTGATAGATTCCTTACCTTAGAATATTCCCCAGGCGTCAGACTGGATCCGCAAAGTTTTGCTAGCAGTACCAATGCGCGTCAGTAGGTGGCGTTGTGCGGCTCCGCGTCCGTCGCTGGTGTCGTTAGCGCCGAAATGACATCACGGAGACACCCATGCGCGCTGACATCAGTTCTTTCTTTTTCCGCGCCAGCAAGCGCAGATCTGGGTAGAGCACATACCTTAGTCACTTTTGACTACCCTTTTTTGAGACTTTTTGTCTCCTTTTCTCCTTGCTGCACGTAGGGATGCCTGGATTTAAGTCTTGTGGGGCCTGGCATCGCAATATGTCGGTTGCAGACCCCCACGATGTTTGCCTCTACTGCCTGGAGACCGACCACGACTCCCGGTCCTGCCGGGACTGTCGGGCCATGGCCCGAAGGCCTTGAGGGAACGGCGCCGGAAGCTTCTGGAGGTCCGGCACTTGTCCCAGCGCCGTTCCAGGTCCCGAGACCGTTCCCGAGAACGCTCGCGGGGCCGCAGTCGTCGCTCCTTGGGCTCCAAGTCTTCACCCTCGGATTCGGGTAAGCGACGACATAAAAAGAAGTCGAAGAAGCGAGTTCGCTCTCCGACGTCCCCCCGTCGGTCCTCGGATGCCAACGAGGGGGACGGGGGTTCTGCCCCTGCGGCTCCTTTGGAGCCTGGGAGTCCCGCGGCCTACCCGCCTTACCCGAGTCCGTCGGCAACTCCTGAACAGGTACAAGACTTTCTTGCTACCTTGGACCGCCGTTTTAGGCCTTGGGCTCCCGCCGGTGTGCCTTCGGGCCCCATGGTCCCGTGTCCCGATCCTGTGGAGCCGCCGGCGCCTCCGGCGGATCCAGCTTCAGCGCCACAGGATCCTGCGCCGTTGGCTCTGGCCCCGACGCCACAGGTCCAGCGCTGCCGGCTCCGGCCCCGGCATCACCCTCGGCTCCGGCGCCGCAGTGGGTGCCGTTTGTCCCGCCCTTGCCCCGGTTCCAGGACCATTTTGTTCCTACCTGGGATCCACATTGGGACACGGTGCCGGCTCGGCCCTGGTCGGCGTCGTTCCCAGTGCCGTTTCCGACGCCGTATATTCCTTCTCCGGCTCCAGCTCGGCCGCCGCGGTCTGTTCCCCATGCAAGAGGTGGAGGACGACTGGGAGGGGTCCGAGGACCCTCTTGCCCGTCAGTGTGACTCCGAGCAGGACGGTTTGGACGACTTGGAGGACGCCGGCGACCTCGACGTCTCTTCTGACCCGTGGGTTTGCCTCTTCCCTGCCTACCATGGAGGAGGGCGCCTCCTTCACGATGGTGCTCCGTCGCGCAGCAGAGGTACTCAACCTTGTTCTTCCTACGGTGGCCCTCAAAACTAATCTCCTTACTGAGGTGCTCCAGACGGCGTCCACTTCGTCGGAGCCCCTGCTCCCCTTTAACAACGCCCTCACTGATGTCTTGTTGGGCACTTGGTCGCGGCCAGCCACAGGGGCCCCTGTGGATGATAATGTCCCAGCGTCTCCGCCCGGCGCCGGGTGACCCCGCTTTTCTGACCACTCATCCTACACCTGAGAGCCTGGTCATCCAAGCCTCGACGTCACAGAGTGCTTTTCCTACGGCCCCGCCGGATAAGGACTCTAAAAAGCTGGGGCAGTTCAGTAAGAGGTTATTCTCTTCGGCCAGGTTGGGGCTGCGGTCAGTGAATACCGCTTGCTTATTAGGCCGCTATTTCCACGCGGTGTGGAATTCAGTTGCGCAGGTGTTGCCTCAGTGTCCTGAGGAGATACACGCTGTGCTGTCCCAAGCTGTTTCTGAGGGTAAAGATGCGGCAAGTTCGCCTTCCGGTGTGGTTTGGACAACGCGGACTCACTGGGTAGGGCGAATTCTACAACTGTGGCTCCTCATCGCCACGCCTGGTTGCAATCTACCGGGTTCTCGTCCGATGTCCAGAGTTCGCTCGTGGACATGCCCTTTGATGGCACTTAACTGTTTGACGATAAGGCCGACAGTGCACTGGAGCGTTTTAAGGACTCGCGGGCCTGCCAAGTCCTTGGGTCTTTCTGCTAAGAGCCCGGCCACTCATGGTTTTCGTTCCTTTCATGGCCACGTCATGGGCACCCAGGCACGTTCCTTCAGCAAGCCTGTGCAGAACCAGCCTCAGCGCGGCTTCTGCTTTCGCAGGTGCGGGTCTGGAAATCAGCATGGGGGTCAGTCCACCTCCGCCCCGCTGCTTCTACCTCCAAACCTTCCTAATCCGAGCTTTATGGCGCACCCCACGCCGGTGGGTGGCAGGATCCGCCACCACCTCCCCCACTGGCGCGATATCACATCAGACAAGTGGGTGTTGCAGATCATCTGCAGGGGTTACTCCCTGCCCTTTCAGTCCTCCAGCCATGCCACCTCGGTGCCACCGCATGTCGGGGGATCACTTGGTACTTCTCCAGCAGGAAGTCACGGCCCTCTTGGCCAAGGGGGCCATCGAGTGCGTTCCCGGGCCTAAAGTAGGGAGTGGTTGTTATTCCCACTACTTTCTGGTACCCAAGAAGGACAAAGGGGGCCTGCGCCTCATCTTGGACCTCCGGAACGTCAACCCCTTCCTCTGGAAGGAGAAGCTCAAAATGCTGACTCTGGCTCAGGTCTTGGCTGCCCTCGACCCTGGAGACTGGATGGTAGCGTTGGACTTGCAGGACGCATATTTTCACATCCCCGTCCTGTCGGCCCACCGGCGTTACCGGCGGTTCACGGTAGGCCGGTGCATTTTCAGTTTGCCGTGCTTCCCTTCGGCCTTACCAGCGCCCCTCTGGTGTTCACGAAAGTGATGGCGGTGGTCGCAGCTCATCTGCGCAGGTCAGGGGTGTAAGTCTTCCCCTACCTCGACGACTGGTTGTTGAAGGCGGGCTCGCCCCAGGCAGTCGTCTCCCACCTCCAGACTATGGCCAACCTCCTGCATTTGCTGAGGTTCTCCATCAACATGCCGAAGTCGAAACTGAGTACCTCTCAAAAGCTCCCCTTCATCGGAGCGGTTCTGGATTCAACGCAGTTTCGGGTCTATGCTTCCGAATAGCAAATCCGGGATATTCAGGCTATGATTCCGATCTTTCAGCCTCTCTCCCGGGTTTCAGTCAGGGTGACCCTCCGGCTCCTGGGCCTGATGGCCTCCTGCATCCTGCTCGTGCAAAATGCCAGAAGGCATATGCAGGCTCTGCAGTGGGACCTGAAGTTCCAGTGGGCACAGCATCAGGGCAACCTGTCCGATCAAGTCCAGATCTCGGAGGACACTGCACGACAGTGATGTCATCAGTGATGCCACTGACCATGTCATGAGTGATGTAATATGTGACATCATCAGCAGTGCATTGCGGGGGCGCGAGTTATAGTTAGCTGAACTAACTATAATGGGGGAATTTCTAGGGTTTTGTATGAGGGAAATGTCCAGCTAACTATAACGCCATAACGCCCCTGAAACCTATGGTTTTTTCAGTGTTTCAGTGAATATATATATATATATATATATATATATATATATATATATATATATCTACTGGCGGTCGCCAGTAGATAGTTATAGTTACAACCTATTTTCCATAGGAAATCTCAAAATTCTATTTTGAATAACTTTGGCGCCAGTTGACGAATCCTCGCGAAATTTTCAAAACAAATGGGGCGCTCCATTCAGCTCCTACCCTGAAAGTCTCGGGGTGATTCGTCAAGCGGGGGCCGAGAAAAAGGGGGGGTCCCAAAACGCGTTTTCCCCATGCATTTTTCCATAGGACCTTTAGTCGCAGCTACAGCCCGAACGGCTGAACAGAATTACGTGAAATTTGGCAGAGAGGTAGCCATAGGGTCAAGGAAGTGCCTTTTGAAGGTCTCGTGTAAATCTGTTCAGTATTTCCTGAGAAAATAGCATTTAAAACCATATCAATATCTATACGCGCGCACTGTGCGCGCACCCTTAGGTGCGCGAGCGCAATTCTGATTGGTTGTTAGATGTCGGTAAACATTCAAATCGGTCGAAACCAGGAAGTGTCGGTTGCCATTTTGTCTCTCGCAGTCTGAGGGGGTGAAAAACAAAGGTGGAGAACGTGAAAAGGGGGCAGGGTGGACAGTTCCTGACCCCCTAGCCTTTGTCAGGGGGTCCCAGGAGGACCCCCAAGGGCAAAAAAAAGATTTATTTTTTCTTCGAAAAATCGCGGAGTGCGCGCACCCTGCGCGCACGGTGAAAAAACGGCAAAAATTCCGCGAAGTTCGCGAAGCGCGCGCACGGTGCGCGCAAGCTGAAAATTCCATTAAAAAAAATACATACATAAATTAGCATTTAAAAAACCATTGAAATTCACTGAAAAAACCATAGGTTTCACACACGTTATAGTTACGAATTAGCATTTAAAAAACCTTGCAAATTCACTTAAAAAACCATAGGTTTCACACATGTTATAGTTACCTGGACATTTCACTCGTAAAAAACCAATGAAATTTCCCCGTTATAGTTAGTGCAGGCAACTATAACTCACGCGACCGCAATCCTCTGCTGATGACGTCAGATATTACATCACTGATGACATATGTGTCTTTCTGAAAAATAAATATTTGTAATATATGTATAGCTAAAAATTAATGGAAGAAGACATGGGTAAATAAGTGTCTAAATACAGTGATGTAATATCTGACGTCATCAGCAGAGGATTGCGGTCGCGTGAGTTATAGTTGCCTGCACTAACTATAACGGGGAAATTTCATTGTTTTTTTACGAGTGAAATGTCCAGGTAACTATAACATGTGTGAAACCTATGGTTTTTTAAGTGAATATATATATATATATATATATATATATATATATATATATATTATCTACTGGCGGTCGCCAGTAGATAGTTATAGTTAGGACCGTGTTTCCATAGGAAATCCGCAACATTCTATTTGGAATAACTTTGGCGCCGATTGACGAATCCTCGCGAAATTCTCAAAATAGGTGGGGCGCTCCGCTCCGCTCCTACCCTGGAAGTCTCGGGGGGATTCGTCAAGCGGGGGCTGAGAAAAAGGGGGGGTCCCAAAACGCGTTTTCCCCATGCATTTTTTTTATATAGGACTTTTAGTCCGAGCTACAGCCCGAACGGCTGAACAGAATTACTTGAAATTTGGCAGAGAGGTAGCCCTCAGGTCAGGGATGTGCCTTTTGAAGGTCTCGTGTAAATCTGTTCAGTATTTCCTGAGAAAATAGCATTTAAATCAATATATATATCTATGGGCGCGCTCCGAGCGCGTACCGTAAGCTTACCGTACGCGCACGCCGCCGTGCACGAGCGCGATTCTGATTGGTTGTTAGATCTCAGTAAACATTCGAATCGGTTGAAACCAGGAAGTGTCGGCCGCCATTTTGTCTCTCGCAGTCTGAGGGGGTGAAAAACAAAGGTGGAGAATGTGAAAAGGGGGCAGGGTGGACAGTTCCTGACCCCCTAGCCTTTGTCAGGGGGTCCCAGAAGGACCCCCAAGGGCAAAAATTAATTTTATTTTTTTTTCGAAAAATCGCCGAATGCGCGTAGCGTACGCGCACGGCGTAAACAGAGAAATTCCGCGAGGAAAAATTCCGCGAACTTCGCGTAACTATTCCGCGATTACGCGTACCGTGCGCGCACGGCAAAACATATTTTTCAAAAAGGAAAACTTAAAAAAAAATAAAAAAAATTGTGAGGTAAGGTTGGCTCTTAAAAGAGCCGTTGGGTTAATACAGGGATGGAGGAAAGAAAGAATGGGAATATTATGAGCGTCTACAAACGTGCTGGTCTATCTTATTGTTAATAAGGGAAACACTGGTCTCCCCAAAAACAATAAGACCACAACACGTTGTACACCTCATTGAAACCCTCCGAAATCGAGGGTTAATGTCCAGAGGAGCAGAAGAAGGTGATGCTCCCACCTCAGAGGAAGGGCTCAGCTGAGCTGCCGATGATGTACTCGGCTGAGCTTCTGAGGTTGGGCTCCGGTCACTTACTGAAGAGTTTTCTTCAGTATGTCGAGCAAAGGTCCTGGGATGTTTATCCCTAAGGTGTCTCTTCATAGAGTGATTTCCAAAGGAATACTTCTTCCTTGGATCTCCTCTAGATAAAACACGGTCACAAAGTGTGCAAGTGACCAATGGAGCATTGACCTTTTTCTGCCCCTCTGGAAAAGTAAAATACTCCCACACAAAAGAATCCTTTTGTTTCTTCCTTCTCTGTCTGATGATGGTGCTGCTAGGCTCACTCTCAGAAGAGGTCTGCTGCTCTGCCATTGTATCTCAATGTCAATTCAGCTCCTTCTCCTAGGGGATCTCAAGCAGTAATGAGGGGAATGGGTGTGGTGTGGGAAGTTTCTGGAACTGAAAGTAGTTTCAACCAATGAAAAGTGTTCTTTGTGGATCACATGACCTACCGTGCGCGCTCCGTAAGCTTATGGTACGCGCTCGTAAACAAGTACGCATGCGCAAACGTGACGCTTACAGAGTGCTTACGGAGCGCGTACGTAAGACGCACTCGCGCATTACACGCCTCTGCGTAACCGCGACGTTGCTTCCGCACAACGCGCATGCGTGTACACGTACGTCACGTACGTATCACGTAAGCGCTCTGTACTTATGACGTACGGAGCGCGTAGCGTCAGCTTACCGTACGCGCATCGTATCACGTAAGCGCACCGTACTTATGACGTACGGAGCGCGTAGCATAAAAAAAAAAATTAACCATTCCATAATGCAGGATATAGTACATATATTATTTTATACATAGGTGTACCAAAAATCTCAAAGAAAAATTTGCATTTAAAAAACCGTACAAATTCACTGAAACAACCATAGGTTTCACACACATTATAGTTAGGAATTAGCATTTAAAAAACCTTGAAAATTCACTGAAAAAACCATAGGTTTCACACATGTTATAGTTAGCTGGACATTTCACTCATAAAAAACCAATGAAATTCCCCCGTTATAGTTAGTGCAGGCAACTATAACTCACGCGACATGTTGGTAATTTACTAAGGTGAGGCCTTTAGACTATTACTCTACGGGACAGTCTTCGTCGACGACGTCGTTGACGGTGATCGCAGCGTCCACGGCAGCTTGGACGTCGACGATGTCTTTTTGATTTTCAGCGTCGACGAGACAGACCTACCGTCCATCGATGATGGAGTTGTTGTCGTCGATGTTGATAGGGAATGAGACGCGACAGAAGTGGAAACTGTCGCCGTCATGATGGAGATTTCCTCGTTGTAGAAGCCACCGTCGACGAGGCCATCGTCAACGGGGTGGAAGAAGGCTTTTTGAAGGCATGGAGAACTTCCTGAGGAGAAACCTTCTCTGCAAGAGCCTTATGAAGGACCTCTGAAGACTTTTTATGCGCCTTCTTTTGAGGTGACTGCGACGAAGGGCATGGAGAAGCCACCCTTGGTCTTTTCTGAGAAGACTGTGAAGAGATGGATGACCCCTCACTTTCCTCAGAAGACAATACTGAGTCTTTGTCTTTAAGCCTCTGCAGCCAAATTAAGAGGCGCCCCTCACGATCTTTAAGGGTCTTGGAGGAAAAGGTACGACATACCTTACAATCCTTTGAAGAGTGGTTCGGATAAAGGCAGTAGAGACAGTCTTTGTGCTGATCGTCCACATGAAGTCTCTTTTTACCACAGGAAGCACAAGACCTGAAAAGGCCCTTCTTCGGAGTATCTGCCATGGGGAACTGAAGATCTTCACCCAGAAAATGGAAAGTCGAAGCAAGAAACACTGGTAATCCAGAAACAAGGAATGCTGTGCAGAGCTCAGTGGAGACTCCCTTAGCACTTCGTGCGGTAGAAAATCTGAGGGACTAGAGCTCCTTCCAGGAAGGTTCTAGAGGGTGGTGATAGCTGATTGGCTACTCTCCAAAGTTTGGTCCTTTTTTACAAAAGGATGTGGATATGTTACTAAGGTGAGGCCTTTGGCCTATTACTCTATATGTCTACTGAGACATTACTTTATTTATGCACCGGGGACTCCCATCCAGACGACGGGGAATGATTCAGGCATGTTAATCTATGAAAGATACCAATACTGGATAACCGCAGTTACAGGTAAGTAACGCGTTCCTTAGGCTTCTTAAGCAAAGTTCCTGAAATTGCAACATTATGCCATTTTGTGTAATAACTTGCCATTCAGATTTGTGGTATGGGAACAACAGAATGTAAGCGACTGTTGTTCACTCTGCTTTTGTTTAATTGCGTCATCCTGCCTCAAACTTGACGTGCAAATCCATTTCATGCTAAAATATAGCACAAAATGACTGATTTGCACTTCATGTAAGTGTAATTGTACCGAAATTTGGTGTAGTTACACGAAAGCAAATTATGCGCATTTCGCACACCCCTAGTCAGGATCTGCACTCTTTAGAGTGGTGTGAAGGTAGAGTGAGTAAGCTTATACCTACAGTGCTTCGATTTCCTACACCAGTAACCCACTGAAGCCTTCAACACCTGACGGCTTCTCTTGGCTCATCATACCAAAGGTGTTGGCTCCTGAAAACCCCACAAACTTAATTAACTGATTATCAAATGCAAAGATACACATCTAGACCAAGAGCTGGAGAAGATGTACTTCTATTTCAAGTGATCGTTGTATCCTTCTGTTCTTGCTTTAGGTTGGCCCTTGATTGTCGAACTGACCCATCTGCACAGGAGAATGCATTCACAGTGCCACATTCCGAGAATAAATACACTTTGGACACATTTGCTGAATTCTTATTGAGGATCTGCGACTCTCTCTGCATCCCACTTGTGATGGTAGGAGACACTTTAATCCCCATTGTCTTAAAGGTTATGTGTATGGTGATGCACAGAATGGTGATTTTACAGGTTTTATTACTTCGCTAGGCAAAGTATTAAGCACTGAGAGGTGTGATATTTTTCCAGTATTGGGATATCTTTCAAAGATTCACATGCCTGAATCATTCCCCGTCGCCGAGGCGGGAGTCCCACGGTAAATACAAAAGTAGTGCCAAAGGTAAATAATAGTAGACCCCAAGGAAAAGGCCTGAGGCCTAGATCTTAGCAGCCTATCTACCTCATTATGCTAAAAAGACCAAAAGTTGGTCTCAACCAATCAGCTAACAGCACCCTGTAGAACACTCTCAGCAGAGCCAGTTCTCAGATTTTCACCACACGTCGTGTGGAAGGGAGTCTCCCTGAGTGCCACTCAGTTTTTCTTCATTTCTTTCTATGACATGGGTACTCACAAACTTTCTCTCGGGGGCCAAATTTACAGTGTGGTTTCTGGCCGAGGGCCGCACTGGTGGGGGTGGGGTCAGTGGGGGCGGGGCTATAGGGGGGGGAAAAAAATCACTGCCGTTTCAAAACCTTACTAGACAATGCTGTATTTCCAAAGCAGATGTAAATACATGGAGCACATGTTTATAATGTTTTTTTATTAGCAGACAATAGCAATCTTAAGTGGGATTGCATGGCAATTTGCAGTAACCGGGTATTCAGCACATGGCCAGTGCAGCACAGGCTTCAGAGTCCCAAAAATAGATATGTTAAAGACAAACACTACGAACTTATTTTACATTTCATGTCACCGATTAGTTTTCTGTAATCGGGTACCAAGTTGGAACCGGCAAGCCTTAAAAGCTGCTCCAGATGTATGTCTGTAAGTTTATTTCTGAGTTTGCTCTTCAATAGTCCCATTGTGGAAAATGAACATTCGCAAGCATATTTTGACCCAAACATACAAATTACCTTCTGGGCCACTGTAAAAAGAAGAGGAAACTTGTCAGGGGGCACAATTTTCCAGAATTCTTCGGGTGCTTGCCCCAAAAAAGATGCTTCGAGGGCTGAATTGTGCTGCATGTCAATGAGCTCTATTTCTGCTTGAGCCCTTTCCATGCCAATAAGGGCAACAACGTCAAGATTTCGTGCACTCACCATCCAGGGGTTTTCAACCAGCCTGAACAGAGGGGTGAGGGCTCTGAATTGAGCAAATCGTCGTTTGATCTCCCCAGAAATTTCCTCAAGACATGCACCAAGGTCTAGGTTTGACAGAATTTCTTGTGCATCTGGAAACCTCTGCATCACAGCTAAGAGTTTGGGAAGTGGGTGAAGTCCCTATCATCCAGTTGTTCTTTGAATAGCACAAGCTTACTTTCAAAAGCATAAATACCATTCATGAGGGAGCACACAAGCTGTTGTTTACCTTGCAGGGTCAAATTAAGAGCATTAAAATGTGTGAAAATATCTGAAAGAAAATTGAGCATAATAAGCCATTTCACATCCGTTAGTTCTGGAAACGATTGGCCTCTACTGTTCACAAAGAGTTCAATTTCAGGAAGCAATGCGATGAACCGCTCCAGAACCTTCCCTTTGCTTAGCCAACGCACGTCAGTGTGCATCAAGAAGTCTGTATATTCCGCTTCAGATTCCTGCAGCATTGCTTTAAAAAGTCTATGGTTGAGAGCTTTGGCACGGATAAAATTAACAATTTTCACTGCACCTTTTAGGACATTATTCAGTTCTCCATGCTTTAATTTTCCACACAATACTTCCTGGTGAATAATGCAGTGGTAGTCTATCACAGTCTGTCCTATGAGCTTCTTTTTAAGCATAGATACAAAGCCTCTGTCATGGCCTACCATGGCAGGAGCCCCATCCGTTGTTATGCTGACAAGAGTATTCAGTGGTATGTCATTTGTTTTAAAGTAGTTGCACATGCTGTCCAGTATATCTTCTCCTCTTGTGTGTCCTTTCAGTGGTAAAAGGCACAGGAGCTCTTCTTTTGGGTGAAGTGATTGGTCCAGATACCTCACCCAAACTAATAACTGGGCATCATCGCCTATGTCTGTGGACTCATCCATGGCAATGCTGAAGAACGGCGACTCTCTCACTGCATTGATCACCTGCTCCTGGATGTTTTATCCCATTGCCTCTATTCTGCGTGCACACGTGGAATCCGATAGCTGCAATGCACCGATTTCCTTTAAAATGCTGGCCTTATTAGTGTAATTGTCAAATAAAATTTTGGCTGCTGAAAGGAAACATTGCTTCACAAGCTCTGCATCTGAGAATGGTTTTTTATGTTTGGCAAGCAAGTAGTATATTTTGAAAGACGCTTCTGTTACAGCCTCAGATTCCTTCATCTGGCAAAGGAAGATCTTCTGCTGGGAAAAAGAGCTTGCTTCAACGATGCCACTTTTGCAGATCGCAGTTTTGAGTTCAGTGGGAAGTTCGCAGTGTATCCAGAGTGCCGCGTTTTGTAGTGCCGTTCCAGGTTATACCTCTTAAGAACATTTACTTTCTCTTTGCAAAGCAAACAGGTGGCTTTTTCTTTTGGACATTCTACAAACAAGTACTCTTCTTCCCATGCTTCCTGGAAGGTCCTGTGTTCGCTCTGTATCGATCTGGGTCGTTTGCAAGGCTTGGAAACTGGACTGTAGGCCATTGCGGAGATCTCCAGCTAGTTTGTTACTATGCAACAAGTAACAAGGACCAGGAATCTGAATTTCCACCGGATGACCAATGGACCGACACTGCCCATACCGATGGACCGACACGCCACTCCACACGACAGCTGGACAGACACCACGTCACGACCGATGGACCAACACCACTTTTCGCAATAGATCTGTGAGCAACAGCAAAGTAATGTTTTGTTTAAACATTGGTTTATGCATGAAATGTGCCACTCAATAGGGATTTGAAATAAATGGCATGCACACACACGTTTATACAAGCACAAGTTCACCCATAGGTATCTTGGCGCTGAATAACAGATGTTTATTGCTACCCAACTCATTTTATCGACCTCAGATGGATGAAAGGCACGTCCCACCAGGATTTGAACCTGTGACCATGAGGTAGAACACAGGCCCCTGCTTTGAGCGCATTAGTCCACTGCGCCACCAGACCCGGCCTGCACACAGTACAAGGACACAGAGTAGAAACACATATGGAAGGAGCTAATCTGGACAGCGCTATTTGGTGTGGAGCAGCTGTCAAACTAAAGGAATCTGAAAGGCTCAGATACAATGGTCAAGCCTGTAGAGGGGGGCTGGGGAGGGGCCAGGTTTCAGGTGGGGGGTTAGTAGAGCAGGCGGAGAATCAGAGGGCGGGAATAACCAGAAGATTGGGCCAGTGGGCAAAGTCAGGTGTGGCCAGAGGGAGCAAAACATCCCAATTTTTTGTATTTGTTTGGCATTTCATTGCCCAGTTACAGCTTATTACGTTATATAATTCAACCAATGCAGTTTCTTAAATATCTCCAGCTAGCTGAAAGTAAAAACAAGGATGCAAGTCAAAGCTGCCATGACTTGAAGCCATCAAACATTCAAGGGCACGCACAAAGCTACCGTAAAACAGGATCAACCAAAGTGCACCCATCATCACTCAAGGACAATTCACGCCACAAAGAAAAGAGAGAAGTCCTATTAGTTTAAAAAAAAAACTGCGGGGAGAAGAAAAGCACCTTTTCACAAACAACTAAAATGTGACACAGCCCCTCCCAGAAATAAGAGGAAAACAAAAACTTCAGAACCTTTGGATAGAAGCGCTAACCAGCCAAAGCAAGCATTAGCAAAGCCAAAAGGTCTAGCCTTGACAAGATAACACAGCAGCAGCACACTACTATTACTGCAAGTAATGTCTGTGACACCACTCCCATTTCTCATATGTGAGTTCCTGTTTTGATCTAACATTATTACAATGGCATGTGAGACAGGCGGGGAGAAAGAGAGAGGATACTCACAGCCGGCATGCCTACCACCGTCCCACCCAGACTCAATGCTTTTCTATTGTATTGAATTCCCGGTATAGCCAGTCCTGCCCTGAGTGACACAAGTGCACCATATAAGCAGCAATAAATATTTTATTGAAACTATCTAATTTAAGGCAATGACACAATTGACACAGCAGGATTATGGCTTTCAGTTATTGAACTCTCAGAAGGTTCATAACAGGGGGAAAAAAAAGGTAAAAAACTGCTCACAGACAGTAAATTAAATCTAAGAACTGCCCACTTTAATGGTCGGGTTAATGGTAAACTGCTATTTCAGGTCAACAAGTATAAAAATATTTGATTTATAACTGAATAATGACCAAATCAACAATGCCTTTATTATAGTATTCAGCTTGCAGAGTCACTGATGCTGACACACACAAGCAGGTAGAAAGTACATTCCCGTCAGCTGTCTTAGATCAAAATGCATTTTTTTTTTAAACAGAATATTTGGTCGTGCCCTAGACGTAACGTTATTTCACTGCAGTCATTGAAATAGCAGACCTGAGAGGAGATGACATGTCCTTTAAATTCACGTGAGCTCTGCCGATGTAATATCCCACCATCTGACGCCACTTGAAATTGTACCCCAATAATATCATAAGAAGTGACGTGCCACATCTTTTGTGAACATTAGATGAGATTTTATCAAGTTCAAAATGTCACCAAGCCGTGGAAGCCACTGTCTTGCTGTGAACAGGCGGAAGGCACCGAGTCCATTAAGGGGGACTTTAAGCATACCTAGAGGCCCCGGAGAGATCACACAGAGGGCAGGGGAAAGGGGGGGCGCAGCTTCAGAGGAGGACAGCGCAGCTCATGACGAGTGATTTCTTTTTGTTCACTGTAGGAGAGTAGGGTCTGCTTTCTATGTTCACCCCCACTTTTTGCTTTTGCTTTACTGGTTTTCGACTTATATGTGGCTGTGGGCCTGCTAATCAGACCCACAGCCCTGCTGTTCTCTCTCTAAATTAATACTATGTACTTTAGGTGCATAACCCATTTGGATAGGATAACCTTATTGGCCCCTGTACAGTGTACCCTAGGTACCCAGGGCATAGGTGTACCCTAGGCCTACCAGGGGCTGCAGCATGTATTATGCCACCCCTGGCCTGGCCTTCCATTTTGACACAACTGGCTGATCACTCAGCTGGGGCAAGGTCGTGTAATCACCCCTTGCTTAGGTGTAGTATTCCTATACCTAACTTACATATAGACACATGTGTACCTATCAGTCACTCCTATGGCAGGCCTTAACAATCCTGGAGGCAGAGTGCTTGGTAACATGTGAGATGGTGCTCTAGCCTGAGCTGAGCCTGTCTGCAGCTTTCGGAACCTTGTCCTTATAGCTGTTCTATGATATAGCCTACCATATACTCTTAAAGTGCCTTATAATCTTAGACGGTTATGGTAACTATGGTTTGGCTTTATCAAAACATGTCGTGTAAGGTGTCTAACACTAGGGAATAATACCCCCATGCCATTTCTGGACATGAGAATATTATTCCCCCCTTCTAGAGGGAAAGACATGTTAAAATCATACTTCAACTGTTAGCCTCTGACCAAAGCCTCAGCATCACAAAATGGATGCTGCTGCCACGACACAAGTCTGACCTCCTGCAGCTGGGAGTGATCCCAGCCAGGGAGGCCTGGACAATAGGTTTCCTGCTTGGGGAGGTGCTAGCACCTCCCCAGACAGCCTTTAGTGTATTGGGGCAGGGTGGGCTGAAAGGAATGAGACATGCCTGGGGCACACAAGGTGTTCCTTGCATAGTCCAGTTCAAACCGGCGCTGGGGCACTCCAGCCCCAGCTCTGGCGCGAAACTGGACAAAGGGAAGTGGGTGTAACCACCCCCTCCCAGGTCCCACCCATAAGGCGTGACCTAGCAGGTATCCCAGCCCCCCAGATTAGTATAAGCGTGGGAGTTGGGCCTCAAGACTTTAGATTATCCTGAACCTGCAAAACTGAACAGAAACTCTGGACCTTCGACATTCGACGAAAGAAGAAGACTGAAGAATCTCCCTTGTAGCCAAGGAGTGGCTACCCTGTGCAAACAGGCACCATCAAGAGACTACCCTTTGCTTTGCGACCGTTCTACGAGGAACCGACTGCAGAGCCCGACCAGAGCCTTGACTTCCAGACTTCTCCGACCCTCATCCACATCTGCAGCAGAGCTGAGATCCGTGGAGGCGACGAGCGACGTGGGACCGGCTACCTGGAAAAAGTGGCTAGTAACTTACAGCGCAGCTTCTGAGGTACCCTCGAAGTTGTGCACCGGGGATTGAGAAGCCCCAACCCCAAGCACCATCTGCACCGAAGATCAGCCCCCCACACTCCACGAGTCCTGCGTGGGGCCCTTCAGCATTTTCCTGCTTGCCGCGTCTGTCCGGTTGCTTGCCCGCTGGCTAGTGGCCTCTGTGACGACGCACCCTGAAATCTTCTGCGCTGGTTTGGCTCCTCCAGACTGGCTCCCGCTTCTCTGCAAAGAAGAAGCACCCCAGACCTTCCTGGTCTGCACCAGAAGCAAGTCCTTCGTTCTTCGTGGGTTCCGCTTGCCAAGGCTTGGTGAGTCCTAGTCCAACTTCGACGCCGCCGACAGCAAGAGCCTTCGTGGGACAGCTCGCCTCCTGGTCCTGGTCATCCTCGACGCTTCCTGGTCCTCCTGGCTGCAGCGACAAGCTTCACCTTCACCTGCAACTCTTCACGACATCGCCTGGTTCCTTCCTGGTTCCACGTGGTCACTGGCTAGTGACCTTGACTCTGTCCCTTCTGCTTGCAGGTTTCTTCTCTTCTTGATCCCAGCCTTGGGATCCACCGGACACTCTTCACTGACTGCCTGTCAGCATCTTTCTTCAGGCATCCATAGGAGTCGACGACGAAAACGACGCATCTTCACCCCTATGCACCCGCAGCCTGTGGGCTAGGTAACTTGGGTACTCCGGTGCTCATCAGGATAGTGACTATCCTAGTGTCTAGTTTTCAAGTCTCAACTTCCTAGCTACTCCGGAAGTGTCCTAAATCTACCGTTTTCTAAACTGTACTATTGCTATTGACTTTTACGCATTACGCGTGAGTGTTTCCACTCTGCACACGAATCCCGTGGGCCTCCCACTTCCTAACTAACGCTAGTGTAGTGTAGCCCCAGCGATTCCCTAGGCCTAGGCCTATTCTATTTCCGTGACAGTGGTCCTTATACCACTTACTTAATATATGGTTTGCGTGGCCCCTAGGGCCTAACTGTATTACTTACCTGTGTGACTTAATGTATGCATAAATAAGACTGTGTTGTACTTTCCTCTAATCTCATAAAGAGTGCTGAGGGTTTGCTTAGAATAAATACACTTTATTTTATATATATATCTGTTGTGGTGTCCTTTCATTTGGTATTCAAGGGATTATATATGGTATCACAGCTGGCTTCACATGCCATTCAGAGTTTAGCCTAAGACTGCTCTTGTCCATGCTACCACTGGGATAGCTGGTCTATAAGGTTGACTTTACAACCAATCACCATAAGGGTATTTGGACTGATATAAGGTGTACACTAGAACTAGTGACATCATACATCAGGCCAACTTCTCACATTGGTGAGCAGCGGTTGGGATCTGAGCTTGCTGTTGTAATACCATTGTAATCTTGAGATACTAAATTGAAAGATCACACAGATATTGTCTAGGTACATATAACATAGATTATTATACTTAAGTCCTACTGGACTTTGTAGTTGTAGGTTGAAGGAGTAACACACCCTGACTACAACTACTAGAGAGGTTTAGTAGATACAACTAGTGTAGGTAGGTGCACACACCACACCCTCACTAGATCATGTCTCTGAGAGTAGATCAAGTAGATGCTCTCTCAGGAGGATCAGGTCTGCAAAAGATCCCCTCTAGATATGATACCTTAACATTCCAGGAGATGAGACACTTGTGTACCTCCAGAGGAATAAAACAGGGTGCAAACCCTACCCTCCTTCAGTTAAGACAACTCCTAGAGGAGTATGATGCTCATAGGGCATCTCAGGCAGGTGCCCTAGGCACAGAGGAGGGTCTACCCACCACAGAGGAGTCATATGGGGCTTCAGATGGAGAGGTAGACAGCCAGGGCCAAGTAGGAAGACTTAGCCAGGCTAACCTAAGTTTACATGGGAGTTTGCATGGGGTCCCCCCATACAGACCCACAAGTAGGCTTACAGAGAGAAACAGGAGGGACAGATCCCCTTCAAGGGAATCCATCCACTCCCATGTCTCTAGCATCTCTAATGCTTCCTCTCACAGGGGAATGACTTCACCTGAGAGAAAGGAGCATGCAGCCAGAATGAGGGAGGCTAATCTGAGGATTCAGAGGGAAGAACTTGCCCTTGCCAAAGAGAAGCTTGCTCTGGCTAGAGAACAAAAGTTAAGTGGGTTAGAACCCACTGGTGGCAGCAACATTCCTAGAGATAGAGACAGGCACTATGACAATAGAAACCTGAGCAAGATTGTCCCTCCCTACAAGTGTGGGGATGACATCCACAAATGGATAACTGCTTTGGAGAGAGCTTGCAAAGTACAGCAGGTACCCCAAAGTCAGTGGGCAGCTATCTTGTGGCTCTCCTTCTCTGAGAAAGGAAGAGACAAGCTCCTCACAGTTAGTGATGAGGATGCAGATAATTACACTGTCCTGAAGAGTGCTCTGATTGGTGGGTTTGGCCTAACCACTGAACAATACAGGTTGTTGTTCAGGGATACCCAGAAGACACAGACTCAGGACTGGACTGACTTTGTAGATTGTGCCACTAAGGCTCTGGAAGGCTGGCTAATGGGAAGTAAGGTTAAGGACTATACAGGATTGTATAATTTGATCATGAGAGAGCAAATACTTAACAACTGTCAAAACCAGCTATTGCATCAACACCTGATTGATTCTGATCTGACTTCTCCCCAAGAATTGGGAAAGAAGGCAGATAGATGGGTCAGGACTAGAGTTAAGCAGAAAAACCAGAACCAGGGCGGTGATCAGAAAAAGGCAGACCAGAAGGGTAATGAGCAGAAACAAAAAGACCAGAAGTCTTCACCAGACCCCCAAAAGGCTCAGGGGGAGGGTGGTTCCAAAAAGGATAAGAAGAAAGATGGCCAAAAGAAACCATGGTGCAACTATTGTAAGTCCAACTCACATTGGTTTAGTGAGTGCACCAAAAAGGATAAGCCCCCAGCCACCATTGCCCCTAAGGCAACTGTACCCCCTAGTTCAGCTGTAAGTGGTGGTTCCCAGCAAAAGGGTGTAGTAGGGTTAACCCTGGGAACTGAGGAGGATTCTGGCCTAGTCAGAGTACCTACTCAGGCTGTTCTGATCTGTGATGGGGACTTAGCTTTGTCCTCTACTGTAGGCCCCAGTAACCTGGGCAAGTACAGACAGACACCTTTTATCAACCAAAGAATGGCTCAGGCCTACAGGGACACTGGAGCTAGTGTCACAATGGTGACACCTGCTTTTGTGGACCCTGGACAGATCATACTAGGTGAGAATTACCTAGTGACCAACGCTAGCAATGCCACTACCTCCCATAGTGTGGCTATTGTTAACTTCTCCTGGGGAGGGGTAACTGGCCTCAAGAAAGTTGTTGTTAGTTCAGACCTTCCTGTAGAGTGTTTACTGGGCAATGATCTTGAAACTTCAGTTTGGTCTGAAGTGGAGTATAGGACCCATGCAGAAATGCTGGGGATAGATGCACATGTCCTTGCTGTGACCAGGTCACAGGCCAAAAAGTGCAACACTGAACAAGTGCTGGATCCGGATCTATGGACCAGTCACAACCCAAGAGAAAGAGCAGTAGGGTTAAGGCTGTGCCTTCCCCCCTGCCTCAGGTGGTGGATCAGCCCTCCCAGGAGGATGATTCTGAGAGCCCTGAAGGAACTGTCCTAGAAGAACTTGAACCTGATCAGGTTGAGTTTCTTGGGACAGGGGGACCTTCAAGGGCAGATCTGAGGCAGGCTCAATTAGACTGCCCCTCTCTTGAACCCCTCAGACAGCTGGCTGCTGCTGAGGCTGCAGGGAATTCTCAAGGTACCCATAGAGTGTATTGGGATGAAGGGCTACTGTATTCAGAGGCTAGAGACCCCAAGCCTGGTGCATCCAGGAGGTTGGTCATACCACTGAAGTTCAGAGGCTTCCTTCTAACCTTGGCCCATGATATTCCCCTTGCAGGACATTTAGGCCAGAACAAGACTTGGGACAGGCTTGTCCCTCACTTTCACTGGCCCCATATGTCAGAAGATACTAAGGAGTTTTGTCGCTCCTGTGTCACCTGCCAAGCCAGTGGCAAATCAGGTGGCACCACAAAGGCCCCCCTCATACCACTACCTGTGGTGGGGGTCCCCTTTGAAAGAGTGGGCATAGATATTGTAGGACCAATGGACCCACAAACAGCATCTGGGCACAGATTCATACTGGTGATAGTGGACCATGCCACCAGGTACCCAGAAGCAATTCCCCTGAGGACCACAACAGCTCCTGTTGTGGCAAGGGCCCTGCTTGGAGTATTCTCCAGAGTGGGCTTTCCAAAGGAGGTCATTTCTGACAGAGGTACCAACTTTATGTCAGGATACTTGACTGCAATGTGGAAGGAGTGTGGTGTTAACTATAAGTTCACCACACCCTATCACCCACAGTGCAATGGGCTTGTTGAGAGATTCAACAAGACCCTAAAGGGAATGATAAAAGGATTACCAGACAAGCTTAGGCGAAGATGGGACATCCTTTTACCCTGCCTTCTGTTTGCTTACAGAGAGGTCCCACAAAAGGGGGTTGGCTACAGCCCTTTTGAGCTTTTGTTTGGGCATCCTGTAAGAGGACCCCTGTGTTTGGTGAAGGAAGGATGGGAGAGACCTCTCAGACAACCCAAACTAGACATAGTGGATTATGTACTTGGTCTCCGCTCCAGGATGGCAGAGTATATGAAGAAGGCTTCTAAAAACCTTGAGGCAAGCCAAGAACTCCAAAAAGCTTGGCATGACCAAAAGGCTGTACTGACTGTTTACCAGCCAGGACAGAAAGTGTGGGTGTTGGAGCCAGTGGCCCCAGCAGCACTCCAAGACAAATGGTCTGGACCCCACACTATTGTTGAGAAAAAGGGAGAAGTCACCTACTTGGTGGACCTTGGGACTCCCAGAAGCCCCCACAGGGTGCTTCATGTCAACAGATTGAAGGCATATGTTGACAGGGCAGACATGGGGCTACTCATGGCTACAGATGAGGGGCAGGAGGAAGAGAGTGACCCTCTCCCAGACCTGTTGACTCAGAACCCTGATGATGGCTCAGTTGATGGTGTGGTCTTTTCTGACAGCCTCACTGTCCATCAGCAACAGGACTGCAGACAAGTTCTGCAATCCTACAGACATATGTTCTCTCTGACCCCAAGTCAGACAAACTGGTGCACCCATGAGGTGGACACTGGTGACAGTCTGCCTGTGAAGAGTAAAATCTACAGGCAACCTGACCATGTCAGGGACTGCATAAAAGTTGAGGTACAAAAGATGTTGGAGCTGGGAGTCATTGAACCTTCAGAGAGCCCTTGGGCTAGTCCTGTAGTCCTTGTGCCAAAACCTCACACCCAAGATGGTAAGAGAGAGATGAGGTTTTGCGTGGATTACAGAGGTCTCAATGCTGTCACTAGGACAGATGCCCACCCAATACCTAGGGCAGATGAGCTCATTGACAGACTGGCAGCTGCTAAGTTTTTGAGCACATTTGACCTAACAGTAGGCTACTGGCAAATCAGACTAGCTGAGAGTGCAAAGGCCAAAACTGCTTTCTCGACCCCAGGAGGACATTATCAATTTGTGGTAATGCCCTTTGGTTTGAAGAATGCACCTGCCACTTTCCAAAGGCTGGTGAATCAAGTCCTTACTGGGTTGGATGATTATTGTGCAGCTTATCTTGATGATATTGCTGTCTTTAGCTCCACCTGGGAGGATCACCTGGTCCACCTGAGGAATGTTTTAGAGGCCCTGCAAAAGGCAGGCCTCACTATCAAGGCCACTAAGTGCCAGATAGGGCAGAGCAAGGTTGTATACCTGGGCCACCTAGTTGGTGGGGGTCAGGTTCAACCACTGGAGAGCAAGATCCAGACCATAAAGGACTGGGCTCCTCCAACTACCCAGACTCAGGTCAGAGCTTTCTTGGGCCTGACTGGGTACTACAGAAAGTTTGTTAAGAACTATGGGTCCATAGTGACACCACTTAATGACTTGACCTTCAAGAAGATGCCAAAGAAAGTTCAGTGGACAGTAAGCTGTCAAAAAGCATTTGATGACCTGAAACAGGCCATGTGCAGTGCACCTATTCTGAAAAGTCCAGACTACTCCAAAGAGTTCATTGTCCAGACAGATGCTTCTGAGTTAGGTGTGGGAGCTGTTCTTTCACAACTGAATGTAGATGGTCAAGACCAGCCCATTGCTTTTATAAGTAGAAGGCTGACCCCTAGAGAGAAACGTTGGTCAGCTATTGAGAGGGAGGCCTTTGCTGTGGTTTGGGCCCTGAAGAAGCTGAGGCCATACTTGTTTGGCACTCACTTCAAGATTCAGACAGACCATAAGCCCCTCTTGTGGCTAAATCAGATGAAGGGTGAAAATCCCAAACTTCTTAGGTGGTCCATTTCCCTACAGGGGATGGACTTCACAGTGGAACATAGACCTGAGACTGACCATGCCAATGCAGATGGACTCTCCAGATATTTCCACTTAGAACATGAAGACTCAACTGGTCAAGGTTAGTTTAATGTCCCTAAGTTTCGGGGGGGGTTGTGTAGGAGAGTAGGGTCTGCTTTCTATGTTCACCCCCACTTTTTGCTTTTGCTTTTCTGGTTTTCGACTTAGATGTGGCTGTAGGCCTGCTAATCAGACCCACAGCCCTGCTGTTCTCTCTCTAAATTAATACTATGTACTTTAGGTGCATAACCCATTTGGATAGGATCACCTTATTGGCCCCTGAACAGTGTACCCTAGGTACCCAGGGCATAGGTGTACCCTAGGCCTACCAGGGGCTGCTGCATGTATTATGCCACCCCTTGCCTGGCCTTCCATTTTGACACAACTGGCTGATCACTCAGCTGGGGCAAGGTCGTGTAATCACCCCTTGCTTAGGTGTAGTATTCCTATACCTAACTTACATATAGACACATGTGTACCTATCAGTCACTCCTATGGCAGGCCTTAACAATCCTGGAGGCAGAGTGCTTGGTAACATGTGAGATGGTGCTCTAGCCTGAGCTGAGCCTGTCTGCAGCTTTCGGAACCTTGTCCTTATAGCTGTTCTATGATATAGCCTACCATATACTCTTAAAGTGCCTTATAATCTTAGACGGTTATGGTAACTATGGTTTGGCTTTATCAAAACATGTCGTGTAAGGTGTCTAACACTAGGGAATAATACCCCCATGCCATTTCTGGACATGAGAATATTATTCCCCCCTTCTAGAGGGAAAGACATGTTAAAATCATACTTCAACTGTTAGCCTCTGACCAAAGCCTCAGCATCACAAAATGGATGCTGCTGCCACGACACAAGTCTGACCTCCTGCAGCTGGGAGTGATCCCAGCCAGGGAGGCCTGGACAATAGGTTTCCTGCTTGGGGAGGTGCTAGCACCTCCCCAGACAGCCTTTAGTGTATTGGGGCAGGGTGGGCTGAAAGGAATGAGACATGCCTGGGGCACACAAGGTGTTCCTTGCATAGTCCAGTTCAAACCGGCGCTGGGGCACTCCAGCCCCAGCTCTGGCGCGAAACTGGACAAAGGGAAGTGGGTGTAACCACCCCCTCCCAGGTCCCACCCATAAGGCGTGACCTAGCAGGTATCCCAGCCCCCCAGATTAGTATAAGAGTGGGAGTTGGGCCTCAAGACTTTAGATTATCCTGAACCTGCAAAACTGAACAGAAACTCTGGACCTTCGACATTCGACGAAAGAAGAAGACTGAAGAATCTCCCTTGTAGCCAAGGAGTGGCTACCCTGTGCAAACAGGCACCATCAAGAGACTACCCTTTGCTTTGCGACCGTTCTACGAGGAACCGACTGCAGAGCCCGACCAGAGCCTTGACTTCCAGACTTCTCCGACCCTCATCCACATCTGCAGCAGAGCTGAGATCCGTGGAGGCGACGAGCGACGTGGGACCGGCTACCTGGAAAAAGTGGCTAGTAACTTACAGCGCAGCTTCTGAGGTACCCTCGAAGTTGTGCACCGGGGATTGAGAAGCCCCAACCCCAAGCACCATCTGCACCGAAGATCAGCCCCCCACACTCCACGAGTCCTGCGTGGGGCCCTTCAGCATTTTCCTGCTTGCCGCGTCTGTCCGGTTGCTTGCCCGCTGGCTAGTGGCCTCTGTGACGACGCACCCTGAAATCTTCTGCGCTGGTTTGGCTCCTCCAGACTGGCTCCCGCTTCTCTGCAAAGAAGAAGCACCCCAGACCTTCCTGGTCTGCACCAGAAGCAAGTCCTTCGTTCTTCGTGGGTTCCGCTTGCCAAGGCTTGGTGAGTCCTAGTCCAACTTCGACGCCGCCGACAGCAAGAGCCTTCGTGGGACAGCTCACCTCCTGGTCCTGGTCGTCCTCGACGCTTCCTGGTCCTCCTGGCTGCAGCGACAAGCTTCACCTTCACCTGCAACTCTTCACGACATCGCCTGGTTCCTTCCTGGTTCCACGTGGTCACTGGCTAGTGACCTTGACTCTGTCCCTTCTGCTTGCAGGTTTCTTCTCTTCTTGATCCCAGCCTTGGGATCCACCGGACACTCTTCACTGACTGCCTGTCAGCATCTTTCTTCAGGCATCCATAGGAGTCGACGACGAAAACGACGCATCTTCACCCCTATGCACCCGCAGCCTGTGGGCTAGGTAACTTGGGTACTCCGGTGCTCATCAGGATAGTGACTATCCTAGTGTCTAGTTTTCAAGTCTCAACTTCCTAGCTACTCCGGAAGTGTCCTAAATCTACCGTTTTCTAAACTGTACTATTGCTATTGACTTTTACGCATTACGCGTGAGTGTTTCCACTCTGCACACGAATCCCGTGGGCCTCCCACTTCCTAACTAACGCTAGTGTAGTGTAGCCCCAGCGATTCCCTAGGCCTAGGCCTATTCTATTTCCGTGACAGTGGTCCTTATACCACTTACTTAATATATGGTTTGCGTGGCCCCTAGGGCCTAACTGTATTACTTACCTGTGTGACTTAATGTATGCATAAATAAGACTGTGTTGTACTTACCTCTAATCTCATAAAGAGTGCTGAGGGTTTGCTTAGAATAAATACACTTTATTTTATATATATATCTGTTGTGGTGTCCTTTCATTTGGTATTCAAGGGATTATATATGGTATCACAGCTGGCTTCACATGCCATTCAGAGTTTAGTCTAAGACTGCTCTTGTCCATGCTACCACTAGGATAGCTGGTCTATAAGGTTGACTTTACAACCAATCACCATAAGGGTATTTGGACTGATATAAGGTGTACACTAGAACTAGTGACATCATACATCAGGCCAACTTCTCACATTCACAATAGGAACAGTACTGATACATGAGGAGAAAATTACTAATGGGCATGTTACAAAAGCAAACGTTACGTTACATGAGGCAACAGTGACAATTGTGCATGCATCAAAAGCAAACAAAATACGATGATTACAAAAGGAAAAGGTGACATGTTAATTATAATAGTGGTAATAAATTAAGCATAATTGGCAACAATGTCTGTGACCCATAGTACCACCGTTACACTTACCTGTAGTTAAAGTGACGCTGAAGGTTTTCCGCCTGCAGTGAAGATTCCCCAGGGCTGCGAGGACGTCGACGTCGTCACCACGGACACAGGAAGCTTCATAAAAGGTCCTTTAAAAGTCAGCTGTACAAGCGCTAGTTACAGCTGACTTTTAAAGGGCCTGTGCTTCGTGCCGGGTGTGACGTCACAGAGGCTCTGGCCAATCGGAGGCAAGCGTAAGCAGAGAAGATGGTCGCAGGAGCAAACGTTGTGAACACGTATTGAATACGTATTCACTAGGTATGCTCCTGCGGCCATCTTCCGTGTTAAAACGTATCAGGAAGGACTCGTACGGCAACAAGGTCCGCGGGCCGCCAAGGAAGGCCGGGCGGGCCGCCAGCGGCCCGCGGGCCGTACTATGAGTACCCGTGTTCTATGATGTCTGACAAGAAAGCGTTATTCAAACCCTGCAGAACCTGCGCAAAGAAGAGAGTCCATGTTGATGATCAACATAAGGACTGTATCTACTGCCTCTACCCTAACCATGAGGCGAGAGATTGCAAAATCTGCCGTACCTTCCCTACTAAGACCCTTAGGGATAAGGAGGCAAGAGTGCTGTTGTGGCTCAAATCCTTTTCGGCAGAGGATGACAGAGCCTCCACTTCTAGCAAACGAGCTAGATCCCAGGACAGCTCTTCTAGTGAGGGGAGGAAACACCACAAAACTTCTCACTCTACTTCTGACCCTTCACAGAGGTCTCCTTTCATCTCCTCTGGGTCAGCGCAGTCTCCTCAGTCCTCTGCTCTGAAGGACTAAGAAGGCGTCCTCAAAAATCGTGAGTAAAAGCCATTCAAAATCTCTGGTTTTACCTCCTTCGTCGACGATTTCTGTCACTTCTTCTGCTCCGTCGTCGACGGAGACTGTCTCGACGACGTCTATAACCTCTCCTATACTGTCGACAAGGATTACTATCCTTTCTAAGAAGACCGTCGTCGAGGGATCGTCTACGAAGACCTCGTAGACGACGTCAGCGTCGAAATCCACGTCGAAGACGATACCGTCGACGAACACCGTCGTCGACGAAGATGCAGTTATCAACTGCCCTGTCGACGACTCCATCGACGACCATCCTGTCGACGTCTGCATCGACGACGATCCCGTCGACGATGACCCCGTCGGCGACGATCCTGTCGACAACATTGACTAAAAGGCCGTCGACGAAAAGTCCATCGACGTAGAGCCCGTCGATGACAATTCCATCGACGGTGATCTTACCTGTTCAGTCTACGGCACCGGCTGTGATTGTTGCTCCAACTCACTCAACGCCTATCTCATCTAGGAATTTTCAACTCAAAACGTTTCAAAGACAGGAGTATAGCACTATTTCACCGCTTACTCCTTCTCATCTCCTTGAAACATATGTGCAGGAAGATGATGAAGATTATGACGACGAAGAGGATGAAGGACCGTTTGGGATAGCGCATCATCCTTCAGAACTCCACATCAAATACCAAGATGATTGTAGGAGAGTAGGGTCTGCTTCCTATGGTCACCCCCACTTTTTCCTTTGCTTCAATGGTTTTCGACTTAGATATGGCTGTGGGCCTGCTGATCAGACCCACAGCCCCGCTGTTCTCTCTCTAAATTCATACTATGTACTTTAGGTACATAACCCAATTGGTAAGGATCACCCTATAGGGCCCTGTACAGTGTACCTTAGGTACCCAGGGCATGGGTGTACCCTAGGCCTACCAGGGGCTGCAGCATGTATTATGCCACCCCTGGGTTGCCTCCCATCATGACACAACTGGCTGATCACTCAGCTGGGGCAAGATTGTGTAATCACCCCTTGCTTAGGTATAGTATTCCTATACCGACCGTATATATAGACACATGGGTAACCTTTCAGTCACTCCTATGGCAGGCCTTAAAAATCCTGAAGGCAGAGTGCTTGGTAACATGTGAGATGGTGCTCTAGCATGAGCTGAGCCTGTCTGCAGCTTTCGGAACCATGTCCTTATAGCTGTTCTATGATATCGCCTACCATATACTCTTAAAGTGCCTTATAATCCTCGCGGTTATGGTAACTATGGTTTGGCTTTATCAAAACATGTCGTGTAAGGTTGCGTACAAAGGGGTTCAGCACTGTACAAAGAAATCAATAAGTATAAAAGAATATCCAAGGCGTCAATATGCTTTTCTTGAAAAAATCCTTTTCTTTATTGCATGATCACATAAGCATGAAGAGTCATGGTCACATAGACATGAAGAATCTTAGCCGACGCGTTTCGTCTCTAAAAAGAGACTTCTTCAGGGCTTCTTGAAATAATAAGAATTGTTCAAATTTTATTACTGAAAACAACGAGACCAGAAGACACGGGTTACCATACCTGAATCGATACTTAACTGTTGGTTCTTATGATCTTGATAAACAATCATCATTACAGAAATCCTTTTGTCAATTTGGAATTCACGGTTGCTGGTTCAATTCACAGAACCATCATTTTGAACAATTCTTATTATTTCAAGAAGCCCTGAAGAAGTCTCTTTTTAGAGACGAAACGCGTCGGCTAAGATTCTTCATGTCTATGTGACCATGACTCTTCATGCTTATGTGATCATGCAATAAAGAAAAGGATTTTTTCAAGAAAAGCATATTGACGCCTTGGCTATTCTTTTATACTTATTGATTTCTTTGTACAGTGCTGAACCCCTTGGTATGCAATTTTGTGACAGGACTTGTTCCTGGTGAGGAACATAGAGGGGAGTGCTCCTTGGTTCTCTGCACTGTAAGAATCCTATATAAAAAACACTATTCATTTGTAAAGTGCGGTATCTATAGCCTCTACCCTCATATTGTGTGTACTAATGTCGTGTAAGGTGTCTAACACTTTGGAATACTAGCCCCACACCATTTCTGGCGATGAGGATAGTATTCCCCCCTTCTAGAGGGAGAAGACATGTTGAAGACCTACTACCCAGTTAAAGTTAACCAGAGCCCCAGCATCAGAAAATGGATGCTGCTGCCACAGACACAAGTCTGACCTCCTGCTGCTGGGAGTCCTTCCAGCGAGGGAGGCTTGGACAATAGGTTTCCTGCCTTGGGAGGTGCTAGCACCACCCTAGACAGGGCTTAGTGTATTGGGGCAGGGAGGGATGAAAGAAAAGAGACACTGCCTGGGGCACACAAAGTATCCCATGCATATTCCGGTTCAAACCGGTGCTGGGGCACTCCAGCCCCAGTCCTGGCGCGAAACTGGACAAAGGAAGGGGGTGTAACCACCCCCCTCCCTGGTCCCACCCATAGGAGGGACCTAGCAGGTAACCCAGCCCCCCAGATTAGTATAAGAGTGGGAGCTGAGTCCCTAGGACTTTGGATTATCCTTGAACTGAAACTAGACACGAAACTCTGGACCTTCGACATTCGAACAAGAAGACTGAAGAATCTCCCTTGTGGCCAAGGAGTGGCCACCCTGTGCAAACAGGCACCAACAAGCGACCTGCCGTTTGCTTTGCTCAAGTTCTACGAGGAACCGACTGCAGAGCCCGACCAGCGCCTTGACCTCCAGGCCTCTCTGACCCTGATCCACATCCACAGCCAAGCTGAGATCCGTGGAGGCGACGAGAGACGTGGGACCGGCTACCTGGGAAAATTGGCGAGTAGCTTCCAGCGCAGCTTCTGAGGCATCCTCGAAGTTGTGCTCTGGGGATGGAGAAGCCCCAACCCCGAGCACCATCTGCACCGAAGATCAGCCCTCCACACTCAACGAGTTCTGCGTGGGGCCCTTCTGCATTTTCCTGCTCGACGCGTCTGTCCGGTTGCTTGCCCGCTGGCTAGTAGCGTCAGTGACGACGAACCCTTAACTTTTCACCGCTGGTTTGGCTCCTCCAGACTGGCCCTTGCTTCCCTGTGAAAGAGAAGCACCTCAGACCTTCCTGGTCTGCACCTGAAGCGAATTTCCCTTTCCGCGTGGGTTTCTTTTGCCAAGGCTTGTTGACTCCAATCGGGACGTCGACTCCGCCAGCAGCAAGATCCTTTGTGGGACAGCTCGTACCCTGGTTCTGGTCGTCCTCGACGCCTCCTGGTCCACGCAGCTGCAGAGACAAGCTTCAAGACATCACCTGTGTTCTGCACGACATCGCCTAGTTCCTTCCTAGTTCCACACAGTCACTGGCTAGTGACCCAGACTTTGTCCCCTCTGCTTGCAGGTGTTCTTCCTTCAAGATCCATCCTTGGATCCACCGGACATCTTCCTCCTGGCCGCCTGCCAGCATCTGTTCTTCAGGCATCCATAGGATCCAGCGACGACACCCGACACATCTTCACACCTATGCACCCGTCTCCTGTGGGTGAGGTAATGCGAGTACTCCGGTGCTCCAGTGGATATTGACTATCCAAGTGTCTAAGTCTTTAGTTGCTTCCTCCTAGTTACTTCGGAAGTGTCCTTATTCTTCCTATTTCTAACTGTTACATTCTCATTGACTTTAATGTAACCCGCGTGTGTGTTTCCACACTGCACACGCTTCCCGTGGGCCTCCCACTTCCTAACTATTGGTAAGGTAGTGTAGCCCCGGGGATTCCCTAGGCCTACTCCCGGTTGGTGACGTGGTACTTATACCACTTTCTTAGTATATGGTTTGCGTGGCCCCTGGGCCTAACTGTATTTTTCCTGTATAACTTAACGTATGCTACTTAAGAAATTGTTGTGCTTAGATCTCTGAACTCATAAAGAGTGCTGAGGGTATATGTTAGAATAAATACATTCTAATTTTATATATATCTGGTGTGGTGTCCTTTCATTTGGTATTCAAGGGATTGTAATGGTATAACAGCTGGCTTCACATGCCATACAGAGTTTAGCCTAAGACTGCTCTTGTCCATGCTACCACTAGGATAGCTGGTCTATAAGGTTGAATTTACAACCAATCACCATAAGGGTTGTTTGGACTGATACAAGGTGTACACTAGAACTAGTGACATCATATATCAGGCCAACTTCTCACAATGATGATGATGAGGAGGAGGATTATCAGGAGCACTATTATCAACAGGACATTGTCGTTCCACACCAAAGAGTTTATCATAGACAATCTCGCCGGAGTGAGATGAGCTATCTGCCTCCTACTCTTATTCAGGATCTGCAGGCCATGCTAGCCGATTACAGACAGCGGTTTCCCCAACAGCAGGTTATTCCACCACCTCTACCCGGGGTGGTTCCGGATCCTTTGCCTCAACCTGACATCCGCTCCCACGCCTCAGCTTCCACATGCTCCTCAAGAACAACAGCTTCCAGACCCTCATCATGGTCAAGACTCATCCTCCGAAGAGGAAGTTGAAGAGGGCGAGTTACCAGAGACCCATACTACAGATCCTTGGGACTCTTACATTATTCCGATGCCTTCACCACCGATTCCTCTACCATCCGAGTCACCCCCAGAGGATATACGGGGATTTGACAATCTAATGCAACGAGCGGCTGCTAGATTTCAGTTGCCTGTCACGGTTGAACAAACGGAATGCATCTTACATGATTTTAAGGAGGAATCCAGAAAGATTACAAGGGCTGTCCCGATAATCGATTACACCTGGAATGAGGGGATCAAAATTATGAAAAATCCTGAATCTGTTCTAGCAGTGCTGCCACGTATAGAGAAGAAATATCGTGCTCCTGCCAATAGTCCATCCTGTCTCATTGGCCAACCCCGGCCAGATTCGGTCATTTCTCAGGCTGCCCAACAAAGGTCAAAGAACCCAGCGACACCCATTACTACACCGCCTGACGAAGAGGGGCGTTGTCTTGATTTATTCGGCAAGAAATTCTCAACAATGGCAGCTGCCTCCATTAGAGCGGCTAACTCCCTAGCAATAATCGGGCACTATGACTGCCAAATGTGGTCTGATATGGCCGGCCTCGTTGACCTTATTCCTGAAGACCGGAGAAAAGAGTTAAGACAAATCCTTTTAGAAGGAGAACGGGCTGCGTCTGAAACGATAGACTGCGCACTTGACATCGTTAATACAAATTTCCGTCAGCTTGCAGGTGCGGCAGTACTCAGACGCCAGGGTTGGCTTAAGGCCACCACTTTCAGACCCGAGGTCCAGATGAAGATTTTAGATATGGCCTATGATGGCGAATCGTTGTTTGGAAAATACATCGATGAAGCCCTCCAAGCGATAAAAACTGATACAGATACCGCAAGATCATTGGGCTCATTGCAATACAAACGTGGATCCTTCAGAGGCGCAAGGGGACATGGTTTTTCCTCAAGAGGAGGATATCAAAACCAGCAGAACAGGCAGTACCAACCCCAGTATAGGCAGAATTACAGCCAGTCATCATACCGGCAATCCAACACGGCTGGTTTCTCTCGTCGGGGTGGTCAAAAGCAATCGCAAAATCACAGACAAGACGGAAACAGGAAACAGTGTACTCCGCAGGGCGGCAGTCACACCTCTTCCCATTGCCGTGGGCCCGAAAATTTCAGCATTTGTGGAGAAGTGGCAAGAAATTACCTCAGATCAATGGGTTCTCGACCTGGTGAACAACGGACATTCACTAGAATTTGTCAAGAAACCACCTACCACTCCGCCCAAGGGATCCCCTCCCCCTCGTCTTCACTTATTATTCAAAGAAGCCTTAAAGATGCTCCTCAAAAATGCAATAGAGAAGGTTCCATCCCACCAGAAACTAACAGGTTTCTATTCTCGTTTCTTCCTGATCAAAAAGAAGTCAGGGGAATGGCGACCAATTCTGGAGCTTCGAAATCTAAACAGATTCCTCAAAAAACAAGGATTCCGCATGGTAATACTTTCAGATATTTCTAGGCTGTCTGAACGAGGGAGATTTTATGACTTCTCTGGATATGGAAGACGCTTACTTCCACATCCCAATCCCAAACATCGCAAATATCTTCGCGTCACTGTGGCTGGCGCCCATTATCAGTTCAAAGTGCTCCCGTTTGGACTGAAATCGGCTCCAAGGATCTTCACAAAGTGCCTAGCTCCTGTAGCAGCAGCGTTGAGATCTCGGGGAATCCAAGTATTCCCGTATTTGGACGATTGGCTCATCAAAGGTCCTTCGGAACGAGCAGTCAAGATTGCCACTACAACGTCTCTTCATCTCTTTAATTCTCTGGGGCTGACTGTCAACAGGAGAAAATCCCAGTTACGCCCGATGCAAGTCCTTCCATTTCTTGGAGCAATACTGGACACGGTCCAGTGCAAGGCATTCTTATGTCACGAACTACAGATACGTCTTCAAAAGATGGCAACTCTGATTTCAAGAAAAAAGTCAGTTTCTATCCGCATGTTTGCTTTTCTCCTGGGGTTGCGCTCTTCGGCAATAAATCTCATCCCTTTGGCAAGGCTCAGAATGAGACCTCTACAAGAGGAGCTGCACCTTCAGTGGCAACAAACTGTGGGTTCTTTCGCCGATACCCTAAGAGTCACACCACGCATGAAAAATGCTCTCCACTGGTGGTCGCAGGAGACCAACTTAGCAGAAGGACTAACTTTCATTCAGGATATGCCAGATTTTGTCTTAACCTCATATGCCTCCATGGAAGGATGGGGAGGTCATCTCCAAGATTTGCAGATACAAGGAAAGTGGTCTCAAGTGTACAAGAAGCAACATATCAACAGCCTAGAGTTACAAGCGATTTTTCTGTCCCTACAAGCCTTCCTTCCAAAGATTGCAGGTTCATCAGTACTGGTTCGCACCGACAATACCACCAGCATGTTTTACGTAGACAAGCAAGGAGGGACAAGACGGGCAACTTTGTCACGAGAGGCTCAAGAGTTGTGGGAATGGGTCACTCTACACTGCATAACCCTCAAAGCAGAACACGTCAGAGGCCTTCACAATACCCTAGCGGACACGCTCAGCAGGTCTCAATCGGATTGCCACGAGTGGGAGCTAGAGCAAGATCAAGTGAACACGGTGTTCAAAACCTGGGGCAAGCCAGCACTGGATCTATTCACACCGAAGGACAACAAGAAATGCCAGCAGGTACCCTCAACAGGGATCAAGGGGGAATGCCCTGTCCATGTGATGGTCAGGGATTTGTGCTTACGCTTTTCCCCCAAAACCTCTACTCCCGAGAGTAATACGCAAAATGAAGCTGGAGGGTTGCCGTCTCATCCTGAGTGCACCCCGATGGCCACGGCAGTACTGGTTCCAGGAACTTCTGGTACTATCTTAGGAGGAACCTATCCGCCTTCTTCCAACGCCCACGATGTTGTCGAGGGACAAAGGTCAGGTGCTTCAACCGGACCCTCAATCTCTACATTTATACACATGGCTCCTGATTTCTTAGAATCCAAAGACCTTAACAACCCACAAGACTGTCGTGAAATCTTGACACAATCTCGCGCTCAGAGCACTATTAAGACTTATCGTCTAAAGTGGAAGCGGTTTTGCTGTTGGTGCGAGGCTAATAATATGCACCCCGTTGAAGCTCCTGTGAAGCAGATCCTCCCTTATTTGTTATATCTGGCGAGGTCTGGACTTACCTTTTCATCAGTCAAGGTCCATCTGGCTGCACTTTCCAGATTTAGAAAAAGTGCTAAACTTCCATCTCTCTGTTCATCCTCATTGATCAAACAATTCAAGAAAGGGCTCTTCCGAGCTTTTCCTCCGGTACGGCCTCCCCCGCCGGAGTGGGAACTGAACACTGTCCTGACGCAGCTAATGAAACACCCGTTCGAGCCCATCCACAAAGCCGAACTCAAATTTCTCACGGGAAAAGTATCCTTACTTTTGGCTCTAACATCTGCTAGAAGGGTGAGTGAAATTCAAGCCTTCACTATAAGTGAACCATTTCTACATCTCGCTCAGGATTATATAACCCTCAAGACTAATCCTACATTCATATCCAAGGTACCATCACAGTTTCACCTCAATGAACCGGTAAGATTGAGAACTTTCTTTCTGAATCCATCTACACCAGCGGAAAGAGCTTTACATTCTCTCGGTATTAAAAGATGTTTAAAATTCTACCTACAAAAAACAAAGGACATTAGAAAATCCAACCAATTGTTTGTGGCTTACGGCCAAACTACTCTTGGAGCTGCAGTCACAAAAGCCACCATTGCCAGATGGCTGGCATCTACAATTCATTTCTGCCATGACAAAGCTAACAAGCCATTGCTGAGGAAAGCCAAGGCCCACTCCACAAGGACTGTGGCAGCGTCCACTGTATTGTTTGCTGGAGTGACTCTGGAAAATATCTGTCGTGCTGCGACATGGAAGAATGTTCATACATTCACAAAGCATTACTGCCTTCAATTGACACATCAGGAGGATGCAGCGGTTGGACAGGCTGTCCTACGCCATCTTTTTCTTTACGGTCAGATTCAGGTACCTTCTCTGTTTTATCTTTTGAAATGCTGTCTATAGCTGTCATTATTCATGATTCAGACATGTTATGCCTTTAGAAATGTTTTTTGTGCAGCTAATATGTTCATGATTAGATACATATCCATATATTGATATTTATATGCATGTTTCTTTTCATATGTCGGTGGCATGCTTTTGAGTTTTTTAAAGATTTGTTTATTTTAAATTTTACTAACAGTTATAGATGCAATTTGGGAGTTTACGAAAACTTGTCTCCCACCATCCGCAACCGAATATATACTTGGTATACTGCTTGCTACTCTGATTCAGGCATGTGAATCTATGAAAGATACCCCAATACTGGATAAGAAAACAAGTTACTTACCTGTAACTACAGTTATCCAGTATTGGTATCTTTCATAGATTCACATGCACCCACCCTCCTCCCCGGAGAGTCAGTTTCTCTATTTTTTGAGATGCTTACTTCCTCCTGGGGCTAAGGAAAATCTGAGGAGAACTGGCTCTGCTGAGAGTGTTCTAGAGGTTGCTGGTAGCTGATTGGTTGAGACCAAATTTTGGTCTTTTTAGCATAATGATGTAGCTAGGCTGCTAAGATCTAGGCCTCAGGCCTTTTCCTTGGGGCCTACTACTATTTACCTTTGGCACTACTTTTGTATTTACCATGGGACTCCCGTCTCGGCGATGGGGAATGATTCAGGCATGTGAATCTATGAAAGATACCAATACTGGATAACTGTAGTTACAAGTACGTAATTTGTTTTCGTATGCATGCTTACCACTATAGTTCATTTAAATAAAACGTCTGTGGTGCCACATTGTACTTGGGCTGCAAGTTTAAATGTGGGTTTGTGATTTGCATTGCTTTATTAGTGCTTTCGAGCCCTTTTCAAAACATGTACTTATTCATATTCTTATCATTTACTTATATTTTACAATGCATGATTTTGTTTTATCATTTCATTTAAATATATTCACAATATAATTAAATGTTTGTAGGTTGATAGTGTATAAATAAGTTCATATGCTATGTATTAATATATTATGCTATTTAGAGAGAAACGCTGTAGTCTTTGAGTAATGTGCAAGGGAATGCATAGATTTCTTTTCACACCATACATCACATATCAAAAGGGTCCTTTTCACAAAATGCTGCGAAATAGTTGCAGTATATTAAGTCAGAGTGTGAGCTTTATCGAGAGAGTGAATCTTCAAGCGTTCCAAAATTACCATCTATCCTTTACCAGTCAGAGTCAGGGTCGCAAACTAATGTCTGCTGGTGCTAGCTGTCTGCTTCTCAAAAGAACAGCCACATAACACACTGAAGATTGGCCATTTTCTCTCAGCACGTTGAAGACAGGGAAAACGGCCAATTATGATCAGATATGGGTCACTTAGGAAGCTCATATTTTTGCAAAGTTTTTTGTGCTAATATATATATGAACTTTTGCTATAAAAGAAGGGATTCCATCATTGATTCGATCCCAAGATTATTTTCTATTAAATTAGTATGTTGACAATTTTCATTATATTTACATTTTCCTAACCATAATGGGTATATCTGCATGCATACTTATTCATTTGCTATGCACTAAATTCAGGCTTCAACATACTAATAAAGCCTTTTAAAATAATGTTGGGTATTCCTTGTGTATGTGTATGTTCATCCTTCAAAAAACGGTAACTGTGTGTATTCCTTGTGTATGTGCATCCTTCTAAAAAAGGTATCTCACTAAACCACATTTAAATAAAATGGCAGTCTCTGTTAGGATGGATCATTGCCCAATAGTCATTATCTCGATTTGAGTGATGCAAGCTACATGTGTCACATCATGTCTGTTTCTCCCGCTCAAGCTGATAAGTTGGTTTAAACCTGTGCTGGCCAAAGGACGAAGGAGAATCTGCTGGGCCATATTTACAGGTGGACCTGTAAAAATGTATCTTGGCTTCCAACTCACAGGCTGGATATCTGAGTACCCTCAGGGGCCACACGCAAGTACTTACCAACCTTTACTAATGTAGGGGCGTCTGCTGTAATATTCATTTCCTCCCTTACTCCAAACAGGAACTCCCTCTCTGCTGAGAAGGATTTGTTAAGCTTACCTAGTAAATTGGTTTTCCTAAGAGTGGATTGAATTTTAAATCACAATCTGAATCAGTATTAAATTAGCATATGAAACTATGCATTTTAGAGTTTCGATTACACATTTGGGGTGAGGTTTCCTGATATGGACTAGAGAGGAGTAATTCTAGTAGTTAAAGAGAATCCAGCATATCCTTTTGAAATACTCATGAGTATAGTGTGAAACAGTATATCCTGCCACTAGGCATTTTACTGCATATAGGCTTGCTCTACATCATATAAATTATATATCATATGATTGATAGAAAATCCCAATTGATTATCAAAAGTTTGGATTATGGTTTGATGGGGGATCATTTAGTGGAGCCTGTTAAAATAGATCCCTTGAAGCTTTTGCCTACCTGTTCGGCGTTAGCATGTGTACCATGCCCACAAATGCAGAATTTGACTGTAGCTCTGGTACAACAGCTATTTACTGAGCTAGTGACTGTATATAGATATCTTTGATATTATGTATTAAGAAAGTCATAGAATAATGTTAGAGCCTCCATGGCAGTAGAGGGACCTCCTATGTAGAGGATTAGTCTGCAGACTAAAAATATATTTATGGTCAAAGTGCCTACCCCATGAAATGAAATTCCATTTTGGCTCGGCCATAAAACAATATCAATTAGAAGTGGTCTATCCCAATACAACAACCCAAGATAAGCTGACAACAATATTGACTAGGTGCGTTCCCCTTGGTATGGTTCCTTCTGTAGAGAATTGTAGCAAATGGGGGACTATATTTCCCAGCATAGATACCACTAGGTATGGTACACCCTCTTTAACAATATTAGTGGATGTTTTTAAACATGGACCGGCTCCAGCATTTGATTTGGGTGTGAAGATAATAGGTGGCAGTGAAACTGTCTCCTTAGTAGTTCTTGGTAGAATTTGGTGGAGGCGGCTTTGTTGGTTATATGCTAACATCTGGCAACAACTCCTTTAAACAAGCATGAATGTGAACTACTCAAAATTATTTCAGAAACATGTGATTCCATAGGTTGTACTTTGTGTACTTTTCCTGTAAAGTCACAACTTAAGTCCAAGACTGTGGTGAAGTATATTGTACAGTATACATTTCTGGAGACCAAGAAAAAGCAGAGGGGGATAGCAACGGGGGGGGGGGGGGGGGTGCGGGGGGGCTATAATTTGAGGGGCTGTGAGAAATTAACCTTATCAGTATACTCATAGCTGTTCATCCTGTCCCGGACAGTGACATCACGTTGAGCCTCAGATGAAGGATGTGAAATGTTTGGATTCAAAAATTCATTATATGTCAGAGGGTTGGTTTGACCACAAAGAAGTGTGCATCAGAAAATGCAAGTGCTTCTGCAGAATGGGATGTGAGCAGTAGTGTGAGAAGTTGGCCTGATATATGATGTCACTAGTTCTAGTGTACACCTTGTATCAGTCCAAACAACCCTTATGGTGATTGGTTGTAAAGTAAACCTTATAGACCAGCTATCCTAGTGGTAGCATGGACAAGAGCAGTCTTAGGCTAAACTCTGTATGGCATGTGAAGCCAGCTGTTATACCATTTGCAATCCCTTGAATACCAAATGAAAGGACACCACAACAGATATATTATAAAAATAGAATGTATTTATTCTAGTCAAAATACCCTCAGCACTCTTTATGAGATTCGAGGTAAGTACAACACAGTCTTATTTAAGCATACATAAGTCACACAGGTAAGTAATCCAGTTAGGCCCTAGGGGCCACGCAAACCATATACTAAGTAAGTGGTATAAGGACCACTGTCACGAACACAGGTTAGGCCTAGGCCTAGGGAATCGCTGGGGCTACACTATACTACCAGTTACTAGGGAGTGGGAGGCCCACGGGATTCAGGTGCAGAGTGGAAACACTCACGCGTAATGAGTTAAAGTCGATAGAAATAGTAATGTTTAGAATTAAAGAGTTTTAGGACACTTCGGAAGGAGCTAGGAGCTAGAGACTTTGAAACTAGACCCTAGGACAGTCAATACCCTTGTGAGCACCGGAGTACTCAAGTTACCTAGCCCACGGGCTGCGGGTGCATAGGTGTGAACTTGCGTCGGGTTTCGTCGTCAACTCCTATGGATGCCTGAAGAAAAGATGCTGACAGGCAGTCAGTGAAGAGTGTCCGGTGGATCCCAAGATTGGAATCAAGAAGGAGAGTACCTGCAAGCAGAAGGGACAGAGTCTAGGTCACCAGCCAGGAGCCGGGAAGGAACCAGGAAGGAACCAGGCGATGTCGTGAAGATGCAGGTGAAGCTTGTAGCAGCAGCCACGGGTACCAGGAGGACCCGTGGAGGATGACCAGAACCAGGAGGCGAGCTGTCCCACGAGGGCTCTTGCTGTCGGCGGCGTCGATGTCGAGTTTGGACTCAACAAGCCTTGGCAAGCGCAACCCACGCAGGATGAAGGATTCGCTTCTGTTGCAGACCAGGAAGGCCTGAGGTGCTTCTCTTTCACAGGGAAGCAAGGGCCAGTCTGGAGGAGCCAAACCAGCGGTGGAAAGTTAAGGTTTCGTCGTCGCAAAGGCTACTAGCCAACAGGCAAGCAACCGGACAGACGCGTCGAGCAGGAAAATGCAGAAGGGCCCAACGCAGAACTCGTGGAGTGTGGAGGGCTGATCTTCGGTGCAGATGGTGCTCGGGGTTGGGGCTTATCAATCCCCAGAGCACAACTTCGAGGATGCCTCAGAAGCTGCGCTGGAAGCAAGTAGCCAATTTTCCCAGGTAGCCGGTCCCACGTCTCTCGTCGCCTCCACGGATCTCAGCTTTGCTGTGGATGTGGATCAGGGCCGGAGAAGTCTGGAAGTCAAGGCGCTGGTCGGGCTCTGCAGTCGGTTCCTCGTAGAACTTAGGCAAAGCATACGGCAGGTCCCTTGATGGTGCCTGTTTGCACAGGGTGGCCACTCCTTGGCCACAAGGGAGATTCTTCAGTCTTCTTCCGTAGTCGAATGTCAAAGGTCCAGAGTTTCTGTTTACGTTTCAGTTTTCAGGATAATCCAAAGTCCTAGGGACTCAGATCCCACTCTTATACTAATCTAGGGGGCTGGGTTACCTGCTAGGTTCCTCCTATGGGTGGGACCAGGGAGGGGGGTGGTTACACCCCCTTCCCTTTGTCCAGTTTCGCGCCAGGACTGGGGCTGGAGTGCCCCAGCACCGGTTTGAACCGGACTATGCATGGGACACCTTGTGTGCCCCAGGCAGTGTCTCGTTTCTTTCATCCCTCCCTGTCCCAATACACTAAGTCCTATCTAGGGTGGTGCTAGCACCTCCCAAGGCAGGAAACCTATTGCCCAAGCCTCCCTCGCTGGAAGGACTCCCAGCAGCAGGAGGTCAGACTTGTGTCTGTGGCAGCAGCATCCATTTTGTGATGCTGGGGCTCTGGTTAACTTTAACCGGGTAGTAGGTCTTCAACATGTCTTCTCCCTCTAGAAGGGAGGAATACTATCCTCATCGCTAGAAATGGTGTGGGGGTAGTATTCCAAAGTGTTAGACACCTTACACGACATGTTTTGATAAAGCCAAACCATAGTTACCATAACCGCGAGGATTATAAGGCACTTTAAGAGTATATGGCAGGCGATATCATAGAACAGCTATAAGGACATGGTTCCGAAAGCTGCAGACAGGCTCAGCTCATGCTAGAGCATCATCTCACATGTTACCAAGCACTCTGCCTTCAGGATTGTTAAGGCCTGCCATAGGAGTGACTGAAAGGTACCCATGTGTCTATATACAATGAAGGTATAGGGATACTATACCTAAGCAAGGGGTGATTACACGACCTTGCCCCAGCTGAGTGATCAGCCAGTTGTGTCATGATGGAAGGCCAGCCAGGGGTGGCATAATACATGCTGCAGCCCCTGGTAGGCCTAGGGTACACCCATGCCCTGGGTACCTAAGGTACACTGTACAGGGCCCTATAGGGTGATCCTTACCAATTGGGTTATGTACTTAAAGTACATAGTGTGAATTTAGAGAGAGAACAGCTGGGCTGTGGGTCTGATTAGCAGGCCCACAGCCACAGCTAAGTCGAAAACCAGTGAAGCAAAAGCAAAAAGTGGGGGTGAACATAGAAAGCAGACCCTACTCTCCTACAAGTAGTACTTCTGGACAGTGTAGCGGAAGTAAATACAGCTCAACGGACTATCCAAGAATTTCTGGCACCATCTCCAACTAATGAATATACTTTGATAGAGACACTGAATAGACATAAGAACTCCACAAATAGATTTTATAATCTAGAAATACATATTGAGGTTTGATGTATTGTGCTCTGTGAAAGCTGTGTTCTTGTCACATATATCAGGTGCCTATGACATAATACTGGCTGAGGATGATTGACCTTTATCCTTTGTAAGGGATACACATCATGGAGAGGAATACTTGATAATAAGTGAACCGCTTTCCTTCTTGTTGTCTTAGGATCTCAGGGAAAATATGCACATAAAGAGGCTTTGAAGAAGCTCTGATATCATATATAAATTAAATGGGATGAGATACAAATTCTGTGCCACATGTAATTCCCTTTTGTAGTTCGGCACAGGTGCAGGCTAAATATCTATTAAATCCAGAGGCAGAGTGCGATATAAAGGCAATCCTGTATTGATTGCAATGTCAGGATATGATAGTGCCTTGCCAGTCATGCATAAACATTCATCTTTCTCCGGTAATGAAACCAGACAACTTGTATAGAATTGTACTGGATTTAAAAATGGGAACTCAGACACATGAACCCATGCAATGTAAAATGCTCACAGTATTGGAGTAATGACAAACCTAGTTAGGAAAAACTATAAATCGACTTTCGGCATTGATAATGGATTTTTGTAGCCAAATAGAGCATCTGAATTACAATATTTAACTCCCTGAAAATTCAGTAGTATTCAGTGGTAGGGGTATACAAGACTCATAGAGAGGTAAAGAAAAGTTGGGAATTATTTGCAACAACAGTAATGGAGATCTTATTAATCTGAAAGAAACACGTTTGTTAGATTCCTCACCTTAGAATATCCCCAGGCGTCAGGCTGGATCTGGAAAGATTTTTCATCAGCAATACCCTTGCGCGTCGCTAGGCGTCGTCTGCGGCTCCACGTCCGTCATCGGCGTTGTGATCGCCGGGATGATGTCGTCGGAGTACTTAGACGCCGCCCTCGCGCGCTGACGTCAGTTCTTTTATTTTCACGCCAGTAAGCGCCGATCCGGGAAGAGCATACCCTTTTAATCACTTTTTGACTAAACTGTTTTGAACTCTTTTGGTTCCATCCTCGTCGACCTCGACTCTGGTGCCGATAGGGATGCTTGGCTTTAAAGCTTGTGACTCCTGTCACCGACTGATGTCGGTCACGGACCACCACCGCTGGTGCCTCTATTGTCTTGGGGCCGACCACGACACTGAGTCGTGCCTCGACTGCCGGGCCTAGACTTCGAAAGCTAGGCGGGAGCGTTCCCGCAAGTTGCTCGAGTTCCGGCAGTCTGCTCAGCGCCGTTCAAGGTCCCGGTCGACGGACCGGTCGCGGAGCCGCATCCATCACCGCTCGTCGGGGTCCAAGTCTTTGCGATCAGTAAGTCGAAGAAGCGACATCGCTCTTCTGGCTCCCCTCGTCGGTCGCGCGACTCGGCTGAGGGTTTGGGTGGCTCCGTCGGAGCCACAGGAGTCCCGTCCGACCCCATACCCTCCGGTCCCTGGGTCTGACGCGACTCCGGCGGAGATCAGAGACTTCCTCGTGGCCATGAGGAGCCTGGCTCCGCCGTCGACGCCTGCCGGCGCACCTTCGAGCCCCGCAGGCTCGACTGGGAAGCCTAGCGAGCCGGCGGCTCCGGCCCCGACGCCGTCATCGACTCCGGTCCCAATGCCGCAGGTCCCCGAGGGATCCAGGCCTGGATCTCAGTCGGCGCCGGTCGACCTCACGACCCCTCCGCCGGCGCCGACTCCTCCAGTGCCGCCCCTGGCACCGCCTTCGGGCGACGCCGTTCCCCGGTTTAGTCCTGGTCCGGGCCCGGCGTCGGAGCGGCGCCGCACCCGACGCCGATGGGTGGCAATTTCATCTTCCGCCCGGCTCCGATCATTCTACCTGTATACCAGGAATCGGATGACGGTGACGACTGGGAGGGGTCTGAGGACCCTCTGGCCCGGCAGGGCCAGTTTTCTCAGGACTGGGCAGACGAACTGGGGAATGCCAGTGGTCTTGACACCTCCCCTGACACTGGATTCATCTCTCCTCCGACCGCAGCTTCGGAGGAAGGTGCTACATTTCTGTGGTGCTGCGCGAGGCGGCCGAAGCCCTAGGGCTGGAGCTGCCTGCTTTGGCTGTGAGTACTAATCTCCTCACTGAAGTGCTCCAACCGTCAGCAAGCTCCTCGGAGCCCCTGCTGCAGTTTAACGAAGCACTAATTGACGTTCTGAAGGGCACCTGGTCCAAGCCCTCCACAGTTCCTCCTGTGGACCGGAACGTGGCCCGGCGCCACCGCCCTGCACCGGGCGACCCTACTTTTCTGTCCATGCACCCCACTCCCGAGAGCCTGGTTATCCAGGCCTCTACCTCCAAGACCTCCTTCCCGTCCGCTCCCCCGGTTCGGGAATCCAAAATGTTAGAACAGTTTGGGAAGAAACTGTTCTCCTCTCTTAGTTTGGGGTTGCGGTCTATCAACACCGCGTGCCTTTTGGACTGTTACTCCCACTCTCTGTGGGATACGGTGGAGGACGTGCTGCCCCAGTGTCTGGAGGAGGCCCGGACACGGCTCGTCCAGGCTCTTGCAGAGGGGCGGGATGCGGCACGGCATGCAATCCGATGTGGACTGGATACAACGGACTCGCTGGGCAGGGCAATGTCGACCACGATGGCGCTTCGTCGCCACGCCTAGCTGTGGTCCACGAGTTTTTCTGAGGATGTACAGAGCACCCTCATGGACATGCCCTTCGAAGGTAGTCGCCTTTTTGGAGACAAAGCGGATAGTGCGCTGGAGCGCTTTAAGGACTCCAGGGCTATGGCCAAGTCCTTGGGCCTCTCTGCCTCGTGCCCGCAAACTTCCACTTTTCGCCCCTTTCGTGGCCAAGGAAGTGGCGCCCCCTCACGTCTGCCTAGCCACCGGCCGCAGAACCAACCTCCACGCGGTCGTGGACGTGGTACTGGGAGACAGCGTGCCGGTACGTCCACATCTACCCCAGCAGCATCCGCCTCAAAGCCCTCCTAGTCCGAGCTTTCAGGCCCATTCCACGCCAGTGGGAAGCAGAGTTCGCCATCACCTGCTCCACTGGCGTACCATCACATCGGACAGGTGGGTGCTGCCAATCGTCCGAAGGGGCTACTCCCTCCCCTTCGAGGCAACCCCTCCTGCCATACCACCGCAGTGCCTCCGAATTTCGGGGGATCTCTTGCAACTTCTGCAGGAGGAAGTTACGGCCCTCTTGGCCAAGGGGGCCATCGAGCACGTTCCTGGTCTAGAAGTAGGTCGTGGTTGTTATTCCCAATACTTTCAGGTAAAAAGGGGGCCTATGCCCTATCTTGGACCTCAGGAGCTTCAATGCCTTCCTCCGGAAGGAGAAGTTCAAGATGCTCACCTTAGCTCAGGTTCTGGCTGCACTAGACCCTGGACACTGGATGGTAGCGTTGGACTTGCAGGACGCTTATTTCCACATCCCCGTCCTGCCGGCCCACCGGCGTTACCTGCGGTTCACGGTGGGCCAAGAGCATTTTCAGTTTACCGTGCTCCCCTTCGGCCTCACCAGTGCCCCTCAGGTGTTCACGAAAGTGATGGTGGTGGTCGCAGCTCATCTGCGCAGATTGGGGGTTCCAGTCTTCCCCTATCTCCACGACTGGTTGTTGAAGGCGGGCTTGCCCCAGGCAGTCGTCTCCCACCTCCAGACTACGGCCGACTGTAGGAGAGTAGGGTCTGATTTCTATGTTCACCCCCACTTTTTGCTTTTGCTACACTGGTTTTCGACTTAGACGTGGCTGTGGGCCTGCTAATCAGACCCACAGCCCAGCTGTTCTCTCTCTAAATTCACAATATGTACTTTAGGTACATAACCCAATTGGTAAGGATCACTTTCTAGGGCCCTGTACAGTGTACCTTAGGTACCCAGGGCATAGGTGTACCCTAGGCCTACCAGGGGCTGCAGCATGTATTATGCCACCCCTGGCTGGCCTTCCATTATGACACAACTGGCTGATCACTCAGCTGGGGCAAGGTCGTGTAATCCCCCTTTGCTTAGGTGTAGTATTCCTATACCTACCTTATATATAGACACATGGGTAACCTATCAGTCACTCCTATTGCAGGCCTTAACAATCCTGAAGGCAGAGTGCTTGGTAACATGTGAGATGGTGCTCTAGCATGAGCTGAGCCTGTCTGCAGCTTTCGGAACCATGTCCTTATAGCTGTTCTATGATATCGCCTACCATATACTCTTAAAGTGCCTTATAATCCTCGCGGTTATGGTAACTATGGTTTGGCTTTATCAAAACATGTCGTGTAAGGTGTCTAACACTTTGGAATACTACCCCCACACCATTTCTGGCGATGAGGATAGTATTCCTCCCTTCTAGAGGGAGAAGACATGTTGAAGACCTACTACCCGGTTAAAGCTAACCAGAGCCCCAGCGTCACAAAATGGATGCTGCTGCCACAGACACAAGTCTGACCTCCTGCTGCTGGGAGTCCTTCCAGCGAGGGAGGCTTGGACAATAGGTTTCCATCCTAGACAGGCCTTAGTGTATTGGGGCAGGGAGGGATGAATGAAACGAGACACTGCCTGGGGCACACAAGGTGTCCCATGCATAGTCCAGTTCAAACCGGTGCTGGGGCACTCCAGCCCCAGTCCTGGCGCGAAACTGGACAAAGGGAAGGGGGTGTAACCACCCCCCTCCCTGGTCCATAGGAGGGACCTAGCAGGTAACCCAGCCCCCCAGATTAGAATAAGAGTGGGAGCTGAGTCCCTAGAACTTTGGATTATCCTGATAACTGAAACTTGAACAGAATCTCTGGACCTTCGACATTCGACTACGGAAGAAGACTGAAGAATCTCCCTTGTGCCAAGAAGTGGCCACCCTGTGCAAACAGGCACCATCAGGCGACCTGCCGTTTGCTGTGCTCAACGTTCTACGAGGAACCGACTGCAGAGCCCGACCAGCGCCTTGACTTCCAGACTTCTCCGACCCTGATCCACATCCACAGCAAAGCTGAGATCCGTGGAGGCGACGAGAGACGTGGGACCGGCTACCTGTGAAAATTGGCTACTTGCTTCCAGCGCAGCTTCTGAGGCATCCTCAAAGTTGTGCCCTGGGGATTGAGAAGCCCCAACCCCGATCACCATCTGCACCGAAGATCAGCCCTCCACACTCCACTAGTTCTGCATGGGGCCCTTCTGCATTTTTCTGCTCGACGCGTCTGTCCGGTTGCTTGCCGTTGGCTAGTGACCTCTGCGACTACGAACCCTTGACTTTCCACCGTTGGTTTGGCTCCTCCAGACTGGCCCTTGCTTTCCTGTGAAAGAGAAGCACCTTAGGCCGTCCTGGCCTGCAACAGAAGCGAATCCTTCATTCTGCGTGGGTTGCGCTTGCCAAGGCTTGTTGTGTCCCAACTCGACATCGACGCAGCCGACAGCAAGAGCCCTCGTGGGACAGCTCGCCTCCTGGTTCTGGTCGTCCTCGACGCCTCCTGGTACCCGTGGCTGCTGCGACAAGCTTCACCTCTTCACCTGCATCTTCACGACATCGCCTGGTTCCTTCCTGGCTCCTGGCTGGTGACCTAGACTCTGTCCCCTCTGCTTGCAGGTATCCTCCTTCTCGATTCCACCCTTGGAATCCACCGGACACTCTTCACTGACTGCCCGTCAGTATCTTTTCTTCAGGCATCCATAGGAGTCGACGACGAAACCCGACGCAAGTTCACACCTATGCACCCGCAGCCCGTGGGCTAGATAACTTGAGTACTCCGGTGCTCACAAGGGTATTGACTATCTTAGTGTCTAGTTTCCAAGTCTCTAACTCCTAGTTCCTTCCGAAGTAAATACTAATATTTCTATCGACTTTAACGCATTACGCGTGAGTGTTTCCACTCTGCACCTGAATCCCGTGGGCCTCCCACTGCCTAGCAACTGATAGGATAGTGTAGCCCCAGCGATTCCCTAGGCCTAACCTGTGTTCATGGCAGTGGTTCTTATACCACTTACTTAGTATATGGTTTGCGTGGCCCCTAGGGCCTAACTGTATTACTTACCTGTGTGACTTATGTATGCTTAAATAAGACTGTGTTGTACTTACCTCGAATCTCATAAAGAGTGCTGAGGGTATTTTGACTAGAATAAATACATTCTATTTTTATAATATATATGTTGTGGTGTCCTTTCATTTGGTATTCAAGGGGTTGCAAATGGTATAACAGCTGGCTTCACATGCCATACAGAGTTTAGCCTAAGACTGCTCTTGTCCATGCTACCACTAGGATAGCTGGTCTATAAGGTTGACTTTACAACCAATCACCATAAGGGTTGTTTGGACTGATACAAGGTGTACACTAGAACTAGTGACATCATATATCAGGCCAACTTCTCACACCGACCTCTTGCATTTGCTGGGGTTCTCAATCAATGTGCCGAAGTCGCATCTGAGTCCCTCCCAGAAGCTCCTCTTCATCGGAGCGGTTCTGGACTCGGCGCAGTTCCGGGCCTATCCTCTGGAGCAGTGGGTCCAGGATATTCAGGCTCTGATTCCCATCTTTCGGCCTCTATCCTGGGTTTCGGTCAGGTTGGTGCTGCGGCTTCTGGGTCTGATGGCCTCCTGCATCCTGTTGATGCATCACGCCAGATGGCGGATGCGGGCTTTGCAGCGAGACCTGAAGTTTCAGTGGGCCCAGCATCGAGGCAACCTGTCCGACCATGACTTGATCTCGGAGGGCACTGCAAGACAGCTGCAGTGGTGGCTCACGGACCGCGATTGAGTCAGTGGCAGATCCCTCTCCATACCCCCAACCGGAGCACGTAGTAGTGACAGATGTGTCCTTCCTGGGATGGGGGGGCCACATGGGAGAGGCGGAGATCAGAGGACTCTGGTCTCCGGCGGAGTCCCGGCTCCATATCAACCTTCTGGAGCTGAGGGCGATCCGACTTGCACTGAAGGCATTTCTTCCCTCTGTCCGGGGAAGTGTAGTGCAGGTGTTCACGGACAACACCACCGCCATGTGGTATTGCAACAAACAGGGCCTGGTGGGGTCGTGGACCCTTTGTCAGGAGGCTCTGCGCCTCTGGACATGGCTGGAACAACAGGGCGTCACCCTGGTGGTTCAACATCTGGCGGGCTCTATGAACGCCAGAGCAGACAAACTCAGTCGCCGGTGCATGATGGATCACGAATGGCGTCTAAACTCGGACGTGGCGCAAGGCCTCTTTCAGCAGTGGGGAGAGCCTTGGTTACATCTATTCGCCACCGAAGAGAACGCGCAATGTCAGCAGTTCTGCGCGTTGGAGTTTCCAAGGCGGCACTCGCTCGGAGACGCTTTTCGTCGCGAATGGAGTTGTACGTCTTTCCGCCTATACCACTTCTGCCCAGAGTGCTGAAGAAGATCAGGCGCGACCAGGCCCAAGTCATCTTGGTGGCTCCGGATTGGGCACGAAGGTACTGGTATCCCGAGCTACTTAGTCTATCGTTCGATCCCCCGATCCGACTGCCTGTTCAAGAGGACCTTCTGTCGCAGCAGCAGGGGACGGTCTTCCACCCGAACCTGTCCAGCCTCCACCTCCATGCGTGGAGATTGAGCGGCAGCAGTTGATGCCATTTGACTTGCCTCCTGAAGTCTGTATTGTTATTCTGGCAGCCAGTTGTCCCTCCACAAAACGGTATACGCCTGGAGGTGGAACAAATTTGTGGCATGGTGCACAGCAAAGGCTGTGGATCCCCTTTCTGCCCCTCTTTCTGAAGTTCTCCTCTTTCTCCTTTCCCTGGCCCAGCAGGGTCTGCTCTGGGCACCCTCAAGGGATATCTTTCAGCTAATTCTGCTTTCTTACGGCTTCCTGATCAGCCTTTTCTTTTCAAATCCCTGTTGTTTCTCGATTCTTTAAGGGCATTACTCACATGTTTCCTCCTGTCCCTTTCGTAATGCCTCAATGGGATTTGAACCTTGTATTGACCTTTCTGATGTGCGCTCCCTTTGAGCCACTTCATAATTGTCCCCTTCGTCTTCTCACTCTTAAGACTGCTTTCCTGGTTGCCATCACCTCTGCTAGACGGGTGAATGAGCTCCAGGCTCTCTCTTCTAAGCCTCCTTTCCATTCTGTCCATCCGGACAAAGTTGTTCTCAGGACTCATCCTTCCTTTCTCCCAAAGGTGGTAACTGCCTTTCACATCGGCCAGTCTGTTACACTGCCCACCTTCTTTCCGGCTCCGCATCTCTCGAAAGAGGAAGAGAGGCTCCACCGTCTGGACCCAAAGCGGGCGCTGTCTTTCTATCTGGACCGCACCAAACAGTTCCGGGTGGACGACCAACTCTTTGTTGGCTACGTGGGCGCTAAGAAGGGGCGGGCGGTGCACAAACAAACCATCTCTCGGTGGGTCGTTTTGTATATCAAGGCCTGTTACTCCTTAGCTAAAAAGGAACCTCCTGTAGGACTGAGGGCCTATTACACTTGGGCCACAGCGGTGACCACTGCCCTGGGCCGGGGAGTCCCCTTGCAGGACAGCTGTCAGGCAGCAACGTGGGCCTCGCTACACACGTTTGCCAAACACTATTGCCTGGACAGCCAAGTCCGGAGAGACGGCTTCTTTGGCCATTCTGTTCTCCAGGACTTTCTGGTGTGATCTTGGTTCGCAGGCCCACCACCAGGGTTGGTATTGCTGGGGTATCTATTCTAAGGTGAGGAATCTAACTAACGTGTTTCTTTCAGATGAAAGAGTTACTTACCTTCGGTAACCATATATCTGTAAGAAACATTAGTTAGTTAGATTCCTCACCAACCCACCCATCCTCCCCGTTCTGCGAACCGATATCTAGGGTTGAGGTCATCCCTTTCAGGACCCTAGAGTTTTTGGCACCAGTGTTGGTCTCTAACATGTCATCCTGGCGATCACGACGCCGACGACGGACGCAGAGCCGCAGACGACGCCTAGTGACACGCAAGGGTGTTGCTGACGAAAAATCTTGACGGATCCAGCCTGGCGCCTGGGGATATTCTAAGGTGAGGAATCTAACTAACTAATGTTCCTTACAGATATATCGTTACCGAAGGAAAGTAACTTGTTCGATGATCCTGAAGTGTTGTCATGTATGTATATATACAAAGCTATACCTCTCTGAAAAGCTCTAATGAGAGCGAAAAACGTGTCAGGGGTTGCTTTTATTCATTTTAATCCAAAGCTGTAATACTGTGTCTGGATTGGTAAAAGGGTTTGGTCATTTACAGCTCGGCATGGATAGCACTGTGCAAATCCTATGCTTAAAGACTTTGCTGTTGAAATGGCAAAAGACTTTGTACCTTTCTTTCTCGGCGTGGATGGCACTGTGCTAATCTTATGTCTAAAGACTTTGTTAAAAAATCAGACATTTGAGGTGAGCAATTCTAGAGTGTCGCTGGTGTTGAGAGTGCTCTATACTGGAGCTGCTTTACACCTAAACTTGAGAACTACCCAGAGTTCTCTGATTCCTTCTTTGCGTAATTTTTGCATCACTCTATGCCTGAAAGGGTGTTGTTTTAACTTGTACTGGGTACTTCCTTGTGTCTGGACAAAGCTATACCAAACTGAGAGCAAAACACGTGTCAGGGGTTGCTTTTATTCATTTCAGGTTTGCTTGGATTTTATTTTACCAATCCAAAGCTGTAACACTGTGCCTGGAGTGGTAAAAGGCTTTGGTCATTTTACAGCTCGGCATGGATAGCACTGTGCTAATCCTATGCTTAAAGACTTTGCTATGGAAATGGCAAAAGATTTTGTCCCTTTCTATCTCGGCCTGGATGGCACTGTGCTAATCTTATGCTTAAAGACTTTGATCGAGAAGCAGATATTTGAGGTGAGCAAATCTAGAGTGTCACTGGTGTTGAGAGTGCTCTATAGTGGAGCTGCTTTCCACCTAAACTTGAGAACTACCCAGAGTTCTCTACTTGCTTTTTTGCATAATTTATACGTCACTCTATGCTTGAAAGGGTGTTGTTTTAATTTATACTGGGTGATCCCTTGTGTCTGGACAAAGCTATACCTCTCAGAAGAGCTCTAATGAGAGCGAAACACTTGTCAGGGGTTGCCTTTATTAATTTCAGGTTGGCACGGATGGTATTTTACCAATCCAAAGGGGTAATACTGTGCCTGGAGTAGTAAACGGCTTTGGTAATTTTACAGCTCTGCATGGATAGCACTGTGCTAATCCAATGCTTAAAGACTTTGCTGTAGAAATGGCAAAATACTTTGTCCCTTTTTATCTCGGCTTGGATGGCACTGTGCTAATCCTATGCTTAAAGACTTTGATAGAAAAACAAACATTTGAGGTGAGCAAATCTAGAGTGTCGTTGGTCTTGAGAGTGCTCTAAACCGGAGCTGCTTTCCACCTAAACGTGAGCATTATCTAGAGTTCTCTGCTTCCTTTTTTGCATAATTTATGCGTCACTCTGTGCCTGGAAGGGTGCTCCCTTGTGTCTGGACAAAGCTATACCTCTCTGAAGAGCTCTAATAAGAGCAAAACATGTGTCAGGGGTTGCTTTTATTAATTTCTGGTTGGCTTGGATGGTCATTTAGTAATCCAAAATTGTAATACTGTGCCTGGAGTGGTAAAAGGCTTTGGTCATTTTACAGCTCAGCGTGGATAGCACTGTGCTAATCCTATGCTTAAAGACATTGCTGTAGAAATGGCAAAATACGTTGTTCCTTTCTGTCTTGGTGTGGATGGCACAGTGATAATCCTATGCTTAAAGACTTTGAAAGAAAAGCAGACATTTGAGGTGAGCTAATCTAGAGTGTTGCTTGTGTTGAGAGTGCTCTGTACTGGTGCTGCTTTCCACCTGAACCTGAGAACTACCTAGAGTTCTCTGTTTCCTTATATATATACAAATTCACTTAAAAAACCATAGGTTTCACACATGTTATAGTTAGCTGTACATTTCACTCATAAAAACCATTGAAATTCCCCCGTTATAGTTAGTTCAGATAACTATAACTCGCGCGACCGCAATCCACTGCTGATGACGTCAAATATTACATCACTCATGACATGGTCAGTTGCATCACTCATGACATCATACTTGTGATAGAGTGGCGGCCGCGCGAGTTATAGTTATCTGAACTAACTATAACGGGGGAATTTCAATGTCTCGGGGTGATTCGTCAAGCGGGGGCTGAGAAAAAAGGGGGTCCCAAAACGCGTTTTCCCCATGCATTTTTCCATAGGACCTTTAGTCGAAGGTACAGCCCGAACGGCTGAACAGAATTACTTGAAATTTGGCAAAGTGGTAGTCCTCAGGTCAGGGATGTGCCTTTTGCATATATGGTGTCAATCTGTTCAGTAGTTCCTGAGAAAATTGCAGTTAAAAGTACATAAATATCTATAAGCGCACACCGTGCGCGCAACCTTACGTGCACGAGCGTAATTGTGATTGGTGGTTACATGTCAGTCAACATTCGAATCGGTCGAAATCAGGAAGTGTCGTCCGCCATTTTGTGTGTGACAGTGAAAAAGAAAGGTGGAGAACGTGAAAAGGGGGCAGGGTACAGAGTTCCTGACCCCACGGTGCGCGCACGGCGGAAAAAAATCATTAAAAAAATTGAATTAAAAATCAAATTTAAGTGTTTAGATGTTAGGTGGCTCTAAAAAGAGCCGTTGTGTTAATTGAGGAACAGAGGAACAAAAAAATGAAAACAATTATGGGGTGCCGCATGTGTGCTGCTGTATCTTGCTCCTATTAGGGGAATGCTGGTGTCACCATAAGAGAGAAGAGCATTGCACGCATTGCACCGTATATGCACCCACTTGAACAGAGGGTGCATATCCAGAGGAACAGAAGCAGGTGAAGCTGCCGCCGCAGATGAAGTGCTCGGCTGAGCTGCCGATGATGTGCTCGGCTGAGCTGCTGCGGATGTGCTCGGCTGAGCTGCTGGAGGGTTGTCTCTAGCAGCTCAAGCATAAGCCACAGGATGTACTCCTTTAACGTGCCTGATCATAGTGAAAATACTAAAAGAGTATTTCTTTTTAGGATCTCCTCTTGATAAGACAACACCACTTGATAAGACAACACCACAAATAGTGCAGGTGACTTTCGGAGCATTCACCTTCTTCTGCCCCTCTGGAAATGTAAAAAATTGCCATATAAAAGAGTCTTTCTGTTTCCTCTGTCTCTGTGGCACAAGGGTCTCCTGCTCACTCCCAGAAGATGACTGCTGCTCTGCCATTCTCAAGTACTGGAGTACTGGAAAAGCTGCTCAGCTCCTTCTCCCAGGGAATCAGAAGAAATAATGAGGGGAGTGGGTGTGGTGTTGGAAGTTTCTGTAACTGAAACTACTATAATCCAATGAAAAGTGTTGTTTCTTAATCACATGACCTGAAACTACTATCAACCAATGAAAAGTATTGTTTCTTAATCACATGACTTGCCGTGCGCGCACGGTGAGCGCACGGTGCGCGCACGGAGCACGCGCGTATGGAGCATGCGCGTACGGAGCACGCGCGTAGGGAGCACGCGCGCATGCCCGTACGGAGCACGCGCGCACGGAGCACGTACGCATGTGCACACAGAGCACGTACGCATGCGCGCACGGTCAAAAACCCTTAACAAAAAAAAATTAAAAAATTAAAGTGTTTATAAGTTTATAGAAGATATTAACTATGCTGTTCAACTTTATCCAAATAAAAAAAAAAAGAGCTGAGCCATTCCATATTACAGGATACAGTCAATCTATAACTATATACATAGGTAGCTTATTTTAAAATAAATATTTAAAAAATATAATAATACATTGATAAATTAGCATTTAAAAAAACTTGCAAATTCACTTAAAAAAACATAGGTTTCACACACGTTATAGTTAGGAATTAGCATTTAAAAAACCTTGCAAATTCACTGAAAAAACCATAGGTTTCACACACGTTATAGTTAGGAATTAGCATTTAAAAAACCTTGCAAATTCACTGAAAAAACCATAGGTTTCACACACGTTATAGTTAGGAATTAGCATTTAAAAAACCTTGCAAATTCACTGAAAAAACCATAGGTTTCACACATGTTATAGTTAGCTGGACATTTCACTCGTACAAAACCATTGAAATTCCCCCGTTATAGTTAGTTCAGCTAACTATAACTCGGGCCCCCGCAATCCACTGCTGATGACGTCACATATTACATCACTCATGACATGGTCAGTGACATCACTCATGACATCACTGATGACATCTCAAATGACATCCCCGTGATTTTTAAAGAAAAAAAAGTAAAAAAAATGTTCTGCCTTCGGGGTCCTTCAGGGACCCCCTGACAAAGGCTAGGGGGTCAGGAACTCTCTACCCTGCCCCCTTTTCACGTTCGCCACCTTCCTTTTTCACTCTCGCACTGAAAACAAACAAAATGGCGGCTGACACGTCCTGATTTCGACCGATTCGAACGTTGACTAACATATAACCACCAACCAGATTTACGCTCGCGCACGTTAGGGTGCTCGCACGGTGCGCGCTTATAGATATTTATATGCTTTTAAATGCTATTTTCTCAGGAACTACTGAACAGATTGACACCAGACCTGCAAAAGGCACTTCCCTGACCTGAGGACTACCTCTCTGCCAAATTTCAAGTAATTCTGTTCAGCCGTTCGGGCTGTACCTTCGACTAAAGGTCCTATGGAAAAATGCAGGGGGAAAACGCGTTTTGGGACCCCCCTTTTTTCTCGGCCCCTGCTTGACGAATCACCCCGGAGCGCCCCATTAGTTTTGAAAATTTCGCGAGGATTCGTCAACCGGCGCCAAAGTTATTCAAAATAGAATTTTCAGATTTCCTATGGAAACACGGTCCTAACTATAACTATCTACTGGCGACCGCCAGTAGATAATATATATATATATATATATATATATATATATATATATATATATACATACATGAGATGACGGTTTATAACAGATTTCTTGCAGAAAATGTTCCACGTTACAGCCTCACATACAATACATTGGAGTTCAAGCAGACATGTTAAAGGCACAATATCTCCACTCTTGGGACTGCAAGAAAAAGCCTATCAATTAGGGTTGCTCCTAGCACTCCAGAATACACTTATGTTTTTTATAATGAGGGAGAGGTGACAACCATAGTGTAAAAAATACATGGCTACTCCATTGCAGAGCAATGATTCACACCGACTTAGAAAACTCTTACAGCCATTTTGAACAAGTGTCCTCTGGCACAGGTCAAACAGATCAACATTAATGTTCCCCTGAGATTCATGACCTCCTCCAGGCCCTTCAGATGGCTGATCGTTTAGCTCCCAGTTCCCAGTCTCATTGTATCTGAGTCTGCATTCTATGTACAAGGTTACAATATAGGCCAGCCCCATTGGCATTTGAAAAGATTCAAAGATTCAAAAGTTAGGATCAATATAATTTGAACAAGTTTTGGGGAAAGATGGCTACCCTACAGACCAAACTACCCTTGGTCCACGTGTAGCTTACGATGGCTCATAAAAGTGAAGGAATCCAGACTTGAGCCTATTCCTCTTTCGATACCAGATAGACCCTTTGGTGTCATGTACCTCAATCACGTTTGCCCATTGAAATGTGTCAATCAATATAAATATATATAAGTTGCAGTCAATTTGTTCTCTAGATTTTTGGGGGTTTGGCTACAAAAAAACTGTCACCGCTACATTCATAAAACGTTTGCAGTGCCTAGCAGCAATGAGAGCAGTTCCAATGGCAGCTAGTGATCTTTGAAAGCAGTGGGGCATAACAATTGCTATGAGCTCATTCTGTTTTTTCAAAATGTGCCTTGGATGCTCCCTATATCCTAGGAATTACTTGCAGTTTGACAATGCCAGAATATTGTCATGGATGCCCCTTTATGCCAAGAATTACATACAACCTGCTAGTACTAGAATTTCGCCATTGATACTGCCCATATACTATGGGTGACTGATATGACAAAAATGTCCTCCAGTATGGCTGAGTCATCAATTTATCAATTTATCATTGTTTGCTTCCCCCAACCTGACTCACCCCAATATGCCATGGTTGCTCTTCCGGAGCCCAAGAATTACCTCTTGTGTGCTAACACCTGCATTTTGCTATAGGTCTCCCTATTTGGCAAGAATTACTTAAAGTATATCAGGGTCTTCATTTTGCCAAGGGTGTCCTGTCTTATGCCAAGATTTACCTCCAGTATGCTAACAGCAGTATGCTACCTTGAGTGACCCCCATAAGCCAAGAAATATCTAGAGTGTGCGATGGGCAGTAGCTTACAAGCATAAAGTATGCTTACAAATACACTCTAATCACTCAAACTCTCTTACTCATTCCCACTCATATTCACTGACTGTCATTCCTACACAGATGTACAATCACACTCACTGATTTTCACACTTACTCAAAAACACACTTTTCTGAAAGCGACTTCTAGCCACAGATTCCTTACCTTAGAATATTCCCCAGGTGTCAGACTGCTTCAGGAAGATTTTTGAGTAGTAGCTTTGCATGCCGGTAGATGGCGTTGTTCATGTTCGCACAGTGGTATCAGCGTCATTCGCGCCAGAAGTGACGTGTGCGGTACCCATATTAGCGCCACCTCGGTGCACTGAGGTCAGTTTGTTCCTTTCTGTGCCAGATAGAGCTGATCCAGATTGAGCTACCCTTTTAGTCACCTTTTTACTGGTCTTTTTTGACTTTTTGTTGACCTTTTTGAGATTATTTTTTTTGATAATCAATTTTATTGATTTTTGAGAGAGAAGATTTAGAAAGGAAAGGAAATTAACATTTACATTAACATTGCAGCACAAATTATCATCATAATTAGCTTCGCCAAACCTGTCTGTATGGTCAGCGCTTATTCATGCATAGAAACTACAAACCACGCTACTTATCCAGTGTTGCCAGGGAGAGTGTACAGACATAGAGATTGTGTCAACCTAGTTGTTGCAGCCATTTACCCCATATCCTTTCATGTCTCTTTGGGCAACCTCTGGCTATGAACAGGGGTTTCTCCTGGGCAGCACACCAATCCACTTCACGGCGCCATGTAGCTACCCTCGGGTGGTCAGATTGTGACCATGTTGCCGCAATGTCGTGTTTAGCCACTGTGGTAGCCGTTCCCAGGAACAGTTTGTCCGCCCAGGACCCATCTAGGCCATCCGTAACTCCCAGGATAAGGTGTAGTGGGTTGTGGGGCACCTGCCAACCTAGGACATTCGTAAGTTCGGATTCTACCCCACTCCAGAACGTGGTGATTCGGTGACAGGACCAAATCATGTGAAAGAAGTCTGCTGAGAGTTACCCACGCCGTGTACATTCTGGTAAAATGCGTAGACCTGCCCTATAAAGACGTTCGGGTGAGTTAGGTGGTATGCAAGTAGTATAATTGAATTAGTCGGAGTTTCGCGGAAGTGGTAATGGTCTTGGGGGCCATAGGGGCGTCCCTCCAATCCTCGTCCTCCAAGGGGCCCAACCATTTCTCCCATCTGTGTCGGATTGTGTCAAGTGACGCAGGGCCATTGTTAGTTAGGGTGCGGTATATCCATGATACCCCTCCCTTACCCAGATTTCCCATCATGATTTGCTCCTCTGGAGGGCTAAACTCGGTGCCTGTGGTTATGTGGGTGCTGAGGGCATGCCGCAACTGTAAATACTTATAAAACTGTGAGGTATGGAGGGTGTAGCGCTTTTGTAAGTCTTGAAATGTCCTGATGTGATCACTCGTCCAAATGTCTCCCAGTTGTGATATACAGATGTGGTTCCATCCCCTGAAACCCTCCAGTATTGCCACCTCACCCAACCACGTGCCCTGCCAGAGAGGTGTCTGCTGAGTTAGTTTGTTTTCCCAGTTTATGTGTCGTAGGGCCGAGCGACAGGCCAACAGCACCGCCCGGGTCACCGTTGGGAGTGCTCTGGGTATAGGGCAGCTGTATAGGATAGCCTGGATGTGGGGGAAGTTCATGTCCCTTAATTCAGTTTTGTAGGCCGGGTCAGACCAACCCCCTGTGAACCAATCGTGAAGGACGAGCAATCGAGTGGCTAGATAATAAAGGTAGAGATCGGTCATACCCATGCCTCCATCAAAGGGTGGGATTCTACATCGGGCTAAGGCTATGCATGGCCTCGCTCCACCCCATAAAAACCTGGTGGCCATACTATCGATCTCTTTGAACCAACTCTGGTATTTTGGATGATATATAAAAAGCGGGGGAGGATCATCATCTTGAATAGAGCAACCTTCCCGAGTGGATTAAGTGGTAGATCTTCCTTGGCTTTTTTAACAAGGAGGTTAATGTTTAGTGCCCATTATAGCGTGTGGAGCAGTGCGACCCATATGCCCAGATATTTGAATGACTGTCGTCTGATAGGAATGGTTGATTGCCAATAAAAACATTCTCTGGAGAGGTGGAGAGGGACCAAAGTCGACTTTGCTGGGTTAAGCCGGAGGCCTTAGATGCTTTCAAAAGCCTGAATTATCTGAAAACATCTAGGGCCCGAGTGGGCTGGACCCTCTAAAAAGAGCAGTACGTCGTCTACGTATAAAGCAAATTTATTGGTGTTATGGCTTCCCCATGTCCAGCCTTGAACTCGGACACCTGCATGAAATGAGGCATGCTAGGGGGTCCATCGCTAAAGCGAAGAGGAGCAGCGAGAGGGGGCAGCCCTGTCTTGTACCTCTTTGAATCGGAAAGGCCTTCACTAGAGCCTCATTGAAGAGTATGCTTGCACTGGGGTGGTAGTATAGAGCACGAATAGAGTCGCGAAAATGTTTACCCAGAACCATCATTGTGAGCACGTCCTCTAGGTAAAGCCAGTTGACTGTGTCGAAGGTCTTTTCAAAGTCAACCAGGAGGAGCGCAAGTTAGGGGTTAAGCGGTTGGCGGTTTGCAAGAGCCAAATGAAGGCGTTGCAAACAGTGTCTGGTGCTTCGTGCTGGCATAAAGCCACACTGGTCCGGGTGAATCGATTTATGAAGGAATGGACGCAGGCATTGGGCAAGAATTGTGGCATAAATCTTAATTTCCGTATTAATTCAGGAAATCAGGCAATTTTCTGTGCAGGTTGATGAGGGTGATTGAGTCTTGGGGATAACTACAATCGTCGCTATGTCCTTTTCAGGGGTAATGTTACAGTGTCCATGATGTGCTGGAATAGCACGGAGAGATGAGGAACCAGGAGGTCCCGGAATGCTGCATAGTACTCCTGGGGGAGCCCATCAGGACCTGGCATCTTTCGGGCTGCTAGTGAGGAGATCGAGAAAGAAACAAACAACAGGAGTAGACCCGTTATCCCAGCAGAGACCGGGCGATAATGTTTAACAAAAACGACAATGTCTCAACTGGAAATCATTCAAAGGCAAATTACAGAACAATAATGAAATCACAAGGGAAAGGACGGGAGACCACCAAGAAATTAGAAAAAAAGGGGTTTGTATTGCAGGTAGTTATAACAGCACTACGGTACAATAAAGGTACAAATGACCAAAAACACACATGTGAGCACTGGGCGTGCTAGTGATAGTGAACGGCGCAGTGAGCACAATAAGTGAAGACAGCGTGAACGGCGATAAATTGATAATGACAATATGGTCAAGATATGATTATGTACAATCAAATTTGAACAAATTTGTAAATGACCACAGATAAAAGCCAAAGTTCTTTTGCTGGGGGTTGTCGACGGCGTTTCAGCCTGATTGATTCCAGGCCATCATCAGGACAATGGTCATAAATAAACGTGTGCTGGGCGTAAATATCGTACACGAATTCCAAGGGTAGAGATAGACCAAGTTGTGAAACAATCGTAAATTCAAAGTGTCAATGAATGCTGGACATCAAGGAGGAATGAGGCCAGGAAAAAACCGGAATTCGGGAGCCTGGCGTGGGCATCAAATCAAGCCTCGGGTGAAGTGACCGGGGACTAAATCGCTGGGGATCGCATGACTTGAAAGACAGGAACAAATCCTATGGACGGACGAATCAAACGTCCATGCCGGTGAGGAGATCGAAGCATGTATCTCCTCTGGGGTAAAGGGGAGATCCAGATCAGTCGCCTCAGACTGTGTTAAGCAGGAAAGGCTGACTTCCTTGTGTATGAGCAAGTCTGAGAGGGAGGCTCTCGGGCCTGCGGGCGGAATAGAGGCTGGCATAATAGTCAGCGAACGTTTGTGTAATCGCGGGCGACGTGCATTGGGTAGTTCCAGTGGGGTGGTGGATCTCGGGAACTATGCAGTTTGCCAGGGGGTAAGAAGCTAATCTGTGTAGCAGCTTCCCGTTCTTGTCCCCCGAACCAAAAACTCGAGCAATGGAAGAACTGTTCCAGGGATAAATTGTTATTGGAGCTTGTCCGCCGCAGAGGCGGGGAGTTAGTCTGGTCGATGGCATTTACGGATTCCTGAGTAGCCGAGTTAGGTGATCTGGAGGCCTCCCTGTGGCTTCCACGGCCCCTGTGTGACTGTGTACGTTTCCTGCTATGTTTAGGAGGTAGTGTCTCAGGTCCCGTAATCTAGAGGGAGTGGGCAGGGAGGCAGGACGGAGGCAAGGGGGGGCTCTCCTCGGTCAACCAGGTCCAGACTGATTGTGGCGAGTCGAAAAAGAGTGCCATTTCTTGGAAGACAATCTGGAGGCAAGCCGAGAAGAGTAGTCTATATTTGAGACCCGAGTTCCCGCAGCTTCTGTTTGACCTCTGTGAGGAGCGCCTTTGGAATTGAACATTTTTGGTGTAGTCAGGGAAGATCATTATCGTTTGGTTTTGGAAAGTCAGGGTACCCAAGTTCCGTACTTCTCTCAGGACAGTGTCCCAGCCCTTAAAGTTGAGGATCCTTGCGATAATGGGACGATGTGGAGCACCAGGAGGCGGTTTAGGCGCAAAGGAACGATGGGTTCTACGGCAAACCAAGACGACAATGTATCTTTGAGCATTCATGATTCTATCCATTTCTCTATAAACGTTGCCATCTGACCTTGTTCACATCCCTCCGGAAAGCTCACCAGGCGGAGGTTATTGTGCTGCGATCTATTTTCCGCATCTTCGGTCTTTCTATGTAAATCTGTGGTGTGAGTCTGAAGGTGGGCTACTTGTTCTTTTAGTTGGTGAACATCATCTTCTACCGTAGAGAGGCGAGATTCTACTTCTGAGATACAGGCTGTGGTATTACGTAGATCTTGTCGGGTGAGGGCCATGTCTACTCGGACCTCGACGATTTTACCTTCCACCGAGACCTGGGATGTGCTGATCACTTGTAGAATTGTGGTAAGGTTACTCACGGGGAGGGAAGTACCCCCTATAGCCCCACTAGTTGAACCAGGCACGTTCGTGGTGAATTGTTCCATTTTAGTCTGTGTTTGTGTGGCGGGCATTCTGGGACCTCGGTCTTTCCCCATCGCGAACGGAGGAGGGTGCCTTGCCGGATGGGCGACAGCGATGTCTAGGTCAGGTTCAGAGGCGGGATCGGTCCCGATTCTATCTTATGGAGCTTTTGAGGGGAGGTTCTACCCTATCTTTTACTATCAGGCTCTGAAGCCACATGGCCCAGTGTCTGCCTTGAAGCTTTGGACTATGCAGCTCGTGGGTGCAGCCTCTGGGTGAAAAGTGACAATTGTAAGCCAGAGGCCGGGAGAGGTATGCCGCGGATTCGCCCCCTTCAGAGTCTTAGTTTCAAGGGTGCCCTTTCGAGGTCTGTGCTGAGTCCAGGATGGGGGCAGCGTCGGATCCGCACAAGTGGATTTGCTTCAACTCTGTCGAGTAAGGGCTGCAGAAGTTCTCAGTAAGGTCCCAAGATGGAGCAAAGCTGGGCCAGAGGGAAGTCCGGGGGACCCAGAGCAGGTGAGGGCTGCAGCCCCAAAGTCATCTCAGTAACCTCCCTCCAGCTCAGATCATGTGCAGACTTCCCCTCTGGGATACCCTGGATCTCGGCACCCCCGAACTAGATTCCCTTTGTGTCCAGAGGTGGCTGGCAAATGGCAGGGCTGAACGACCAGAAGCAGGAGTACATTCGCCCATCAGCTGGGGCTGTCGCAGTTCCACAGGGCGCCCGTCCAGCCCGGTCGCCCACAAAGGTCAAGGGCAGCAATCTAGAGCAGGGTCAAAACAGTCTCTGGGCCGGTCAACTAATCATTCGCCACCTCCGGAGGAACCGCCATGTCAAGAATGAGGAAGCTGCGTCAGGAAAAGGTGCAGTTTTAAGCAGGTAAGTGTCTGTGTCTAGGGTTGACGCTGTTTGGGTCCCAGGCATCAGGAAGGGCCAGTTGTGGGGAATCACTGCATCTCAAGCCCCCGGGAGGCACAGGGCCACAAGGCCAGGAGGCTGGATGTGGTGCCCTCCCCCCCCCCCCCAATCGGTGTGCGAAGTCACTGACTTACCGGAGGCAAGGGGGCCCACTCAGCATCACAGCACCCATCCACTGCGTAAGCCAAATCATCAGGAGGCAGGCCTGCTCCGGGTCTTCCCGCAGATGTTACAGGTCCCTGGGCAGTCTCTTCTGTTGCATGGGCTCACCGCTCGGCTGCCCGCAGGGTAGTAGGACCTTCACTGTTAAGGGGCCCCAATCTCCCAACGCGGGTCACCCTCAGGACATTGGGGCCTCACAAGAGCGGGCTAGGTCGTACCTTTTTGCAGTCACTCTGCAGGCCGCAGGTTGGCCCAGCTGCAAAAACAACAGTTGATGGACAGAATGCAGAACAATGTCATACATTCACTCCAGTACAGAGATCTGGGCCTAAATCCATTTTTTTTCTGCTCACCATGCCATTCCAGGTTGAACTCAGCCATATGCAAATCAGTCTTGACCCTGTGCCTCAAGGGAACAATCCAGCCCGAACTGCCAAGCCAGGTCCTCCCTGGACTGGAAACAAGCATCCTAGGACCGGGTTCGGGGTTTCACCCCTCTTCAGCCAGGATAGCTTGATTCCAGTGAATACATGCCTACTCCATTGCAGAGCAATGATTCACACCGACTTAGAAAATTCTTACAGCCGTTTTGAACAAGTGTCCTCTGGCACAGGTCAAACAGATCAACATTAATGTTCCCCTGAGATTCATGACCTCCTCCAGGCCCTTCAGATGGCTGATCGTTTAGCTCCCAGTTCCCAGTCTCATTGTATCTGAGTCTGCATTCTGTGTACAAGATTACAATATAGGCCAGCCCCATTGGCATTTGAAAAGATTCAAAGATTCAAAAGTTAGGATCAATAAAATTTGAACAAGTTTTGGGGATAGATGGCTACCCTACAGACCAAACTACCCTTGGTCCACATGTAGCTTACGATGGCTCATAAAAGTGAAGGAATCCAGACTTGAGCCTATTCCTCTTTCGATACCAGATAGACCCTTTGGTGTCATGTACCTCAATCACGTTTGCCTATTGAAATGTGTCAATCAATATAAATATATATAAGTTGCAGTCAATTTGTTCTCTAGATTTTTGGGGGTTTGGCTACAAAAAAACTGTCACTGCTACATTCATAAAAGGTTTGCAGTGCCTAGCAGCAATGAGAGCAGTTCCAGTGGCAGCTAGTGATCTTTGAAAGCAGTGGGGCATAACAATTGCTATGAGCTCATTCTTTTTTTTCAAAATGTGCCTTGGATGCTCCCTATATCCTAGGAATTACTTGCAGTGTGACAATGCCAGAATATTGTCATGGATGCCCCTTTATGCCAAGAGCTACATACAACCTGCTAGTACTAGAATTTCGCCATTGATACTGCCCATATACTATGGGTGACTGATATGACAAAAATGTCCGCCAGTATGGCTGAGTCATCAATTTATCAATTTATCATTGTTTGCTTCCCCCACCCTGACTCACCCCAATATGCCATGGTTGCTCTTCCTGAGCCCAAGAATTACCTCGTGTGTGCCAACACCTGCATTTTGCCATAGATCTCCCTATTTGCCAAGAATTACTTAAAGTATATCAGGGTCTTCATTTTGCCAAGGGTTTCCTGTCTTATGCCAAGATTTACCTCCAGTATGCTAACAGCAGTATGCTACCTTGAGTGACCCCCATAAGCCAAGAAATATCTTGAGTGTGTGATGGCCAGCAGCTTACAAGCATAAAGTATGCTTACAAATACACTCTAATCACACAAACTCGCTTACTCATTCCCACTCATATTCACTGACTGTCATTCCTACACAGATGTACAATCACACTCACTGATTTTCACACTTACTCAAAAACACACTTTTCTGATAGCGACTTCTAGCCACAGATTTCTTACCTTAGAATATTCCCCAGGGGTCAGACTGCTTCAGGAAGATTTTTGAGTAGTAGCTTTGCCTGCCGGTAGATGGCGTTGTTCATGTTCGCACAGTGGTATCAGCGTCATTCGCGCCTGAAGTGACGTGTGCGGTACCCATATTAGCGCCACCTTGGTGCACTGAGGTCAGTTTGTTCCTTTCTGTGCCAGATAGAGCTGATCCAGATTGAGCTACCCTTTTAGTCACCTTTTGACTGGTCTTTTTTGACTTTTTGTTGACCTTTTTGAGATTATTTTTTTTGATAATCAATTTTATTGATTTTTGAGAGAGAAGATTTACAAAGGAAAGGAAATTAACATTTACATTAACATTGCAGCACAAATTATCATCATAATTAGCTTCGCCAAACCTGTCTGTATGGTCAGCGCTTATACATGCATAGAAACTACAAACCACGCTACTTATCCAGTGTTGCCAGGGAGAGTGTACAGACATAGAGATTGTGTCAACCTAGTTGTTGCAGCCATTTACCCCATATCCTTTCATGTTTCTTTGGGCAACCTCTGGCTATGAACAGGGGTTTCTCCTGGGCAGCACACCAATCCACCTCACGGCGCCATGTGGCTACCCTCGGGTAGTCAGATTGTGACCATGTTGCCGCAATGTCGCGTTTAGCCACTGTGGTAGCCGTTCCCAGGAACAGTTTGTCCGCCCGGGACCCATCTAGGCCATCCGTAACTCCCAGGATAAGGTGTAGTGGGTTGTGGGCCACCTGCCAACCTAGGACATTCGTAAGTTTGGATTCTACCCTACTCCAGAACGTGGTGATTCGGTGACAGGACCAAATCATGTGAAAGAAGTCTGCTGAGAGTTGCCCACGCTGTGTACATTCTGGTAAAATGCGTAGACCTGCCCTATAAAGACGTTCGGGGTGAGATAGGTGGTATGCAAGTAGTATAAGTGAATTAGTCGGAGTTTCGCGGAAGTGGTAATGGTCTTGGGGGCCATAGGGGCGTCCCTCCAATCCTTGTCCTCCAAGGGGCCCAACCATTCCTCCCATCTGTGTCGGATTGAGTCAAGTGACGCAGGGCCATTGTTAGTTAGGGTGCGGTATATCCATGATACCCCTCCCTTACCCAGATTTCCCATCACGATTTGCTCCTCTGGAGGGCCAAACTCGGTGCCTGTGGTTATGTGGGTGCTGAGGGCATGCCGCAACTGTATATACTTATAAAACTGTGAGGTATGGAGGGTGTAGCGCTTTTGTAAGTCTTGAAATGTCCTGATGTGATCACTCGTCCAAATGTCCCCCAGTTGTGATATACAGATGTGGTTCCATCCCATGAAACCCTCCAGTGTCGCCACCTCACCCAACCACGTGCCCTGCCAGAGAGGTGTCTGCTGAGTTAGTTTGTTTTCCCAGTTTATGTGTCGTAGGGCCGAGCGCCAGGCCAACAGCACCGCCCGGGTCACCGTCGGGAGTGCTCTGGGTATAGGGCAGCTGTATAGGATAGCCTGGATGTGGGGGAAGTTCATGTCCCTTAATTCAGTTTTGTAGGCCGGGTCAGACCAACCCCCTGTGAACCAATCGTGAAGGACGAGCAATCGAGTGGCTAGATAATAAAGGTAGAGATCGGTCATACCCATGCCTCCATCAAAGGGTGGGATTCTACATCGGGCTAAGGCTATGCATGGCCTCGCTCCACCCCAGAAAAACCTGGTGGCCATACTATCGATCTCTTTGAACCAACTCTGGTATTTTGGATGATATATAAAAAGCGGGGGAGGATCATCATCTTGAATAGAGCAACCTTCCCGAGTGGATTAAGTGGTAGATTTTTGCCAGCGCCGGAGATCTTCCTTGGCTTTTTTAACAAGGAGGTTAATGTTTAGTGCCCATTATAGCGTGTGGAGCAGTGCGACCCATATGCCCAAATATTTGAATGACTGTCGTCTGATAGGAATGGTTGATTGCCAATCAAAACATTCTCTGGAGAGGTGGAGAGGGACCAAAGTCGACTTTGCTGGGTTAAGCCGGAGGCCTAAGATGCTTTCAAAAGCCTGAAGGATCTGAAAACATCTAGGGCCCGAGTGGGCTGGACCATCTAAAAAGAGCAGTACGTCGTCTACGTATAAAGCAATTTTATTGGTGTTATGGCTTCCCAATGTCCAGCCTTGAACTCGGACACCTGCATGAAATGAGGCATGCTAGGGGGTCCATCGCTAAAGCGAAGAGGAGCAGCGAGAGGGGGCAGCCCTGTCTTGTACCTCTTTGAATCGGAAAGGCCTTCACTAGAGCCCCATTGACGAGTATGCGTGCACTGGGGTGGTAGTGTAGAGCACGAATAGAGTCGCGAAAATGTTTACCCAGAACCATCATTGTGAGCACGTCCTCTAGGTAAAGCCAGTTGACTGTGTCGAAGGTCTTTTCAAAGTCAACCAGGAGGAGGGCAAGTTAGGGGTTAAGCGGTTGGCGGTTTGCAAGAGCCAAATGAAGGCATTGCAAACAGTGTCTGGTGCTTCGTGCTGGCATAAAGCCACACTGGTCCGGGTGAATCAATTTATGAAGGAATGGACGCAGGCATTGGGCAAGAATTGTGGCATAAATCTTAATTTCCGTATTAATTCAGGAAATCAGGCAATTTTCTGTGCAGGTTGATGAGGGTGGTTGAGTCCTGGGGATAACTACAATCGTCGCTATGTTTTTTTCAGCGGTAATGTCACAGTGTCCATGATGTGCTGGGGAGCCCATCAGGACCCGGTATCTTTCGGGCTGCTAGTGAGGAGATCGCAGCATGTATCTCCTCTGGGGTAAAGGGGAGATCCAGATCAGTCGCCTCAAACTGTGTTAAGCAGGAAAGGCTGACTTCCTTGTGTATGAGCAAGTCTGAGAGGGAGGCCCTCGGTCCTGTGGGCGGAATAGAGGCTGGCATAATAGTCAGCGAACGTTTGTGTAATCGCGGGCGACGTGCATTGGGTAGTTCCAGTGGGGTGGTGAATCTCGGGAACTATGCAGTTTGCCAGGGGGTAAGAAGCTAATCTGTGTAGCAGCTCCCCGTTCTTGTCCCCCGAACCATAAACTCGAGCAATGGAAGAACTGTTCCAGGGATAAATTGTCATTGGAGCCTGTCCACCGCAGAGGCGGGGAGTTAGTCTGGTCGATGGCATTTGCGGATTCCTGTGTAGCCGAGCTAGGTGATCTGGAGGCCTCCCTGTGGCTTCCACGGCCCCTGTGTGACTGTGTACGTTTCCTGCTATGTTTAGGAGGTAGTGTCCCAGGTCCCGTAATCTAGAGGGAGTGGGCAGGGAGGCAGGACGGAGGCAAGGGGGGCTCTCCTCGGTCAACCAGGTCCAGACTGATTGTGGCGAGTCGAAAAAGAGTGCCATTTCTTGGAAGACAATCTGGAGGCAAGCCGAGAAGAGTAGTCTATATTTGAGACCCGAGTTCCCGCAGCTTCTGTTTGACCTCTGTGAGGAGCGCCTTTGGAATTGAACATTTTTGGTGTAGTCAGGGAAGATCATTATCTTGTGGTTTTGGAAAGTCAGGGTACCCAAGTTCCGTACTTCTCTCAGGACAGTGTCCCAGCCCTTAAAGTTGAGGATCCTTGCGATAATGGGACGATGTGGAGCACCAGGAGGCGGTTTAGGCGCAAAGGAACGATGGGTTCTACGGCAAACCAAGCCGACAATGTATCTTTGAGCATTCATGATTCTATCCATTTCTCTATAAACGTTGCCATCTGACCTTGTTCACATCCCTCCGGAAAGCCCTCCAGGCGGAGGTTATTGTGCTGCGATCTATTTTCCGCATCTTCGGCCCTTCTATGTAAATCTGTGGTGTGAGTCTGAAGGTGGGCTACTTGTTCTTTTAGTTGGTGAACATCATCTTCTACCGTAGAGAGGCGAGATTCTACTTCTGAGATACAGGCTGTGGCATTACGTAGATCTTGTCGGATGAGGGCCATGTCCACTCGGACCTCGTCGATTTTACCTTCCATCGAGACCTGGGATGTGCTGATCACTTGTAAAATTGTGGTAAGGTTACTCATAGGGAGGGAAGTACCCCCTATAGCCCCACTAGTTGAACCAGGCACGTTCGTGGTGAATTGTTCCATTTTAGTCTGTGTTTGTGTGGCGGGCATTTTGGGACCTCGGTCTTTCCCCATCGCGGACGGAGGAGGGTGCCTTGCCGGATGGGCGACAGCGATGTTTAGGTCAGGTTCAGAGGCGGGATCGGTCCCGATTCTATCTTATGGAGCTTTTGAGGCGAGGTTCTACCCTATCTTTTACTATCAGGCTCCAAAGCCACATGGCCCAGTGTCTGCCTTGAAGCTTCGGACTATGCAGCTCGTGGGTGCAGCCTCTGGGTGAAAAGTGACAACTGTAAGCCAGAGGCCGGGAGAGGTATGCCGCGGATTCGCCCCCTTCAGAGTCTTAGTTTCAAGGGTGCCCTTCCGAGGTCTGTGCTGAGTCCAGGATGGGGGCAGCGTCGGATCCGCACAAGTGGATTTGCTTCAACTCTGTCGGGTAAGGGCTGCAGAAGTTCTCAGTAAGGTCCCAAGATGGAGCAAAGCTGGGCCAGAGGGAAGTCCGGGGGACCCAGAGCAGGTGAGGGGTGCAGCCCCAAAGTCATCTCAGTAACCTCCCTCCAGCTCAGATCATGTGCAGACTTCCCCTCTGGGATACCCTGGATCTCGGCACCCCCGAACTAGATTCCCTTTGTGTCCAGAGGTGGCCGGCAAATGGCAGGGCAGAACGACCAGAAGCAGGAGTACATTCGCCCATCAGCTAGGGCTGTCGCAGTTCCACAGGGCGCCCGTCCAGCCCGGTCCCCCACAAAGGTCAAGGGCAGCAATCTAGAGCAGGGTCAAAACAGTCTCTGGGCCGGTCAACTAATCATTCGCCACCACCGGAGGAACCGCCATGTCAAGGATGAGGAAGCTGCGTCAGGAGAAGGTGCAGTTTTAAGCAGGTAAGTGTCTGTGTCTAGGGTTGGCGCTGTTTGGGTCCCAGGCATCAGGAAGGGCCAGTTGTGGGGAATCACTGCATCTCAAGCCCCCGGGAGGCACAGGGCAACAAGGCCAGGAGGCTGGATGTGGTGCCCTCCCCCCCTCCCCCGGGGCTGGAGCCCCAATCGGTGTGCGAAGTCACTGACTTACCGGAGGCAAGGAGGCCCAGTCAGCATCACAGCACCCATCCACCGCATCAGCCAAATCATCAGGAGGCAGGCCTGCTCCGGGTCTTCCCGCAGACGTTACAGGTCCCTGGGCAGTCTCTTCTGTTGCATGGGCTCACCGCTCGGCTGCCCGCAGGGTAGCAGGACCTTCACTGTTATGCGGCCCCAATCTCCCAACGCGGGTCACCCTCAGGACATTGGGGCCTCACAGGAGCGGGGCCGGGTCATACCTTTTTGCAGTCACTCTGCAGGCCGCAGGTTGGGACAGCTGCAAAAACAACAGTTGATGGACAGAATGCAGAACAATGTCATACATTCACCCCAGTACAGAGATCTGGGCCTAAATCCATTGTTTTTCTGCTCACCATGCCATTCCAGTTTGAACTCGGCCATATGCAAATCAGTCTTGACCCTGTGCCTCATGGCAACAATCCAGCCCGAACTGCCAAGCCAGGTCCTCCCTGGACTGGAAACAAGCATCCTAGGACCGGTTTCGGGGTTTCACCCCTCTTCAGCCAGGATAGCTTGATTCCAGTGGCATGGAGAGCACTGGACTCACGTCTGAGCATACCCGTCCCACTCGGGGTGACAAATGCAAAAAGAACTTTGGGTGGCATGGTGAGCAAAAGAATGATGGATTTAACCCAGATCTCTTGACTGGGGGTGAATGTGTTGATTTGTTCTGCATTATGTCCATCAATTGTGTGTCTTTTGCTTTCTCGCCCTAAGTGCGCCAGGTATGCTCAGACGTGAGTCCTGGGCTCACTGTGCCACTGGAATCAAGCTATCCTGGCTGAAGAGGGGTGAAACCCCGAAACCGGTCCTAGGATGCTTGTTTCCGGCCCAGGGAGGACCTGGCTTGGCAGTTCGGGCTAGACTGTTCCCAAGAGGCACAGGGTCAAGACTGATTTGCATATGGCCAGGTCTAAACTGGGTGGCATGGTGAGCAAAAGAATGATGGATTTAACCCAGATCACTTGACTGGGGGTGAATGTTTTGATTTGTTCTGCATTCTGTCCATCAATTGTGTGTCTTTTGCTTTCTCACCCTAAGTGCGCCAGGTATGCTCAGACGTGAGTCCTGGGCTCACTGTGCCACTGGAATCAACCTATCCTGGCTGAAGAGGGGTGAATCCCCGAAACCGGTCCTAGGATGCTTGTTTCCGGCCCAGGTAGGGCCTGGCTTGGCAGTTCGGGCTAGACTGTTCCCAAGAGGCACAGGGTCAAGACTGATTTGCATATGGCCAGGTCTAAACTGGGGTGGCATGGTGAGCAAAAGAATGATGGATTTAACCCAGATACCTTGACTGAGGGTGAATGTTTTGATTTGTTCTGCATTCTGTCCATCAATTGTGTGTATTTTGCTTTCCCCAAATTACAGCAACAGAACAAACCAGTGGGGTTTCAGTACTTGCGCTATATGCAGGTGAGGCATAGCCTCCATGCCTACACAGAATTGTTGCAAGAAATAACTGAAGACATACCACTATAATATAGAATCCTAGGAACAGTATTGTATAAACATGCAGTTTTGCACATTTATAAATCTAGGGAGAAAGCTATTGGGCTGGGTTCCGGCTGGTACAGTGGAAATATTACATAGGGCCTACTGAACCTGGACTCGATTGTTCAGAATGGGGAGGATAGACAATTATGTCTCTCTGAGGGGTTGTAATTAGCCAGGTACGTTAGTGCATCCCATTTGGAGTTGTCCATAGGCACAGGATCCTTGGTGGATGAAACAACCATAGAACTTACCCCTCTACTGGTGATGCTGGGTATCTTGGGGGGATGGGGGGGAGATCTTTGGGTAAGCACGTACTCCTCTTTTGCAATTTGGCTCTAATGGAAGCAAGATATGGTATAATTATACTGGGCCAGCAGCTCTGTCCCAACTTTGGAAATGAGGGAATCCAAGATGGACTAATGTATTTGGGCCGTGTAACTGCTTTATAATGCGTAAGGAGGTCCCCAAAAAAGAGGGCGTGGCCAACAGCATGGCGGATCAGACGTGTCCGACCGTAGCTCCGGTGGCCCAGCTTTTATCCTGCATTAAATCCTGCCTTCCTAGCTCCATCCACTTGTGAACCGAGGGGGAACAGGTCCCCACATATTGCACAGCAACAAAATAAGGCACCGTGACCCCGTGACGGAGACACACAAGCTCCATCGCGACTATGCACGACTTGAGGCCGAGACACATAATCGGGGTACCTTCTGGAAGGCCCTTCCCATCATAGGGAGATAAGCCAGACACTCGGTGCTCCAGCAAGCCTGCTATACAGAACTGGTCTAGCCCTGACAAGGAGACCCCCTTAAGGGATGGACTGACCCCCCCGTGCCCATTCCAGGGCAGCGATACACTGCAGAGAGAAGCAATCAAGGCGGAAGGGCCTGAAACCTAGAGACTGCATGGGTCAGCGAGAACCGCTGCTCCGATCCTGTCTTGCCCCCATGGTGCGCAGATATCTAGTGCCGATGTGGACAGAGTGACGAGGCCCTGGGACAGTGGCGCTACCCAGACGAGCGGCCACCCGCCGTGGAGGGCCTGCACCATGGGAACTTGGGCTGCAAATAGGCTGCAGGGCCTGCAGGGTCTGCGGCGCGTGGGCTGACATCGTGCGCCCTCTTGGAGAAGAACTTGCGAGGTGGGGCCTGAATCCTCCACCAGGACAGCGAGGCCCACACAACTCGGGCGTAGCTCTGGAACGAAGGCCTTAGGTGTTGATGCGAGACCGGAGGGGGTGTAGGCGGTGACGTCTTCCTGCAGCGAGGAGGCCACAGCCGAGGTGGTGGCACCACAACATAGTCAGCAACAAGACCTGTGGGGCCTGGTGGCGGTGAAACCACGATCCATTCCTCTGTCACTACAGCCCTTTCCCCATACACTGAGATGACTCCATCCCGAGATCACTGAGGCAAGTGACATTTCTCCCCTTTATTGGTTGGCATTTGGCTCTACTGGTTGTGGTCTGCAAACAGGGGCCTCGCAGCATGATAAAAACTGGGACCAGGGGGGGACCCCTGGATTTACACCCTTGACACTACTTCCACTGAGCTAAGGGTAGCCCCCTCAACACTTCACCATAGATGTATTCCCGTAGGCCAAGGGGCAATATGGGCCTGCAGACTGGCAACTTGGCAATCGCTTAAAAACCGGGGGCTGAGGAACAATACAAAGCAGCCACGGCGCGACTCCACTGCCATCCCAGGCACGTAATTAGAAGTGGGAATTTAACACAGCCTGGGCCAACAAAGCCCCTCCAACCAAGCAGAGGCTTAAGGGGCGACACCAGGAGAGCATCTCGGCTCTGAGACACACACGGTGAGCGTCAGTAAAGAATGCACCCTGTATAAAAAGAGACCGGTGCCCACACGTAATCATCCGGCAACTACCGGCTGTTGAAACATCCATCTTAACAAGTGGCCAGACAGACCCCCATGTCGAAAGAGACCTGGATTTGTACACCAGGAGCCGAAGCCACAGAGACAGGGCACGATGGACAAATATAAAAAAGGTATGGCACCCCCACCCCCCCCAGAGACTTTGGGGGGATCGTCCGGGATGCCAGACCACACAACCCTCCTACAAGCGATACACTCATGCAGAGAAGCACTGGAAAGCAAAATAGCAGATGTCTGCACAGACATTTCCCTATTCAGGCAAGATCTGTGCAACGTATCTGAAAAAGTCACACTTGCCGAACAACGCATATCAGAGGTTGAAGGCGTGACACATACACTGCGTAAGGAGGTTAATCACTTCTCAGCCTCCATGAAAGAGATCACATGTAAGGTGGGTGAAGCGGAAAACCAAGTGCGCAGAAACAACTTGTGATTTATAGGTTTCCCGAAGGCAATTGAGGGGTCAGATGCCGGTGCCTTCTTACAGACATGGCTTAAAGACTCTCTCCCAACAACACAGTTTTCATCATGCTTTATGATCGAGCGGGCCCACAGGATGCCTAATCTGAAACTGCTGGCTGGGGCACCCCCACGGCCACTAATAGCACAGTTTTAACTACCCAGATCGGGATTTGATACTTCATGAGATGAGGCGGATAGGAGAGATTGGAATAGCTAACACTAAAATAATGGTGTTTCCAGATTACTCCCAAGAGGTCCAGAAACAAAGGAGAGCGTTTGACTCGATCAAAGAAAAATTACGAGCGATTCACGCCCAATATATTCTTCTCTTCCCAACGAGATTGAAGGTCATCTTTCAAAGCAAAACATTCTTCTTCCAAACACCAGAAGAGGCATGGTGCTGGATAGAGGAACGTCCCCCGACACGGAGAGAAGTGAATCTAGAAGACCCCCTCGGTGGAAATGAAACCCCGATCGCAAAGGTGGAGACCAAAGCGTGGCTTGACACACACTGGCAAACCCCGTAGATGTACCCTTCTCAAACCTCGGGGTACCATAGAGGAGAAGAACCAGCCCTCAGACTCAGAGGAGGATCAGCCACAAAGCAAGATTGGAAAAAAACACTTCAAAAACCGACCAAAGAGACAGACCTCTTCTGACCCCTCAGAATTAGAACTCTGGTGGGTCCGACAGCAATCATCCACTCATGCAACAGATTGTCCATCTGGAGGAGACTGAACAGGACACTGCACCGCAAGAGCATCCCCAGAACATATTGCATGAAAGGAGCAAGGAAGGTTGAAGCCTCTGGGCCAGTTGGATGCTGAAAGGACAGTAAAATTGCACCTGGTGCCTTTTGAGACTTTAACATTACCAGTAAGAAGGGTCTAGAAGTCTAACATTCAGGCATACCACTAGTTAAGTTCTAGCTGTTGTTTTTTCACTAAGGGGCAAGGGGGGGGCTACAGACCTCTAATGCTAACCTACGTCACAATTGTCACATTGATGGTTTGGGGTAAGTGCGTGGGCAGTGGGCGAGGTGGGGGGGTGGGAAGGCGCAGAGGGGAAAACCAATTTTGGAAAGATGGGGACGGGTCAGTTTAAGGGAGGTTATAGCGTTAACAGACGAGGAGATCATGCACACAGAGACCGATTCACATTTCTTCCACCATACAGACAAGCAGTATAACAGGACCAATGTCACAAACTCGGCATGCTGGAGGGTATTCCTTACTGACGTGGAATGTCAATGGCCTAGGTCACAAGAACAAGAGGTAGCTGGTTCCCACCTATATTAAGAAGCGGAAACCGGATATAGTTCTTTTTCAGGAAACACACCTCTGGGGCACCCATTGTGCTTTATTAGACAGAGGAATGTACAAGACATTAGCACATGCAGGATTCTCCTTGGGCTTCAGGGGGTGGGCCATCCTTATTAGAAAGCCACTCTTTTGCATACACATAAAACCTGGGTGGACTCGAATGGCACATATACCGCAGTGCAGGGGTCTGGAGAAGATGTGAGCTCACACTTGTTTGTGTATAGGCACCCCCTAGACTACAGCAACACACCCTGGACAAGGTAACTGAGATCCTACTACGCTCAGAATTTTCCACACACATAGTGGGAGAAGACTTTAATGATATCGCTGATCCATACATGGAATGCACACATAGAAACTTTGAACAACAAGGGAATACGCCACTGGCCAGATATATGCAGACACTGGGCCCGACTGACCTCTGATGTCTACACCACTCCACCGATTAAGCATACTCTTATATCTCGGGTGCCCACCTTGCCATCTCCAGACTGGAATATCTTTTAGACCATGCAGGGGAAATAGGGTCAGTGGCTACATTGAAATACCTGGCAAGGGGCCTGTCTGACCACTCCCCTTTATGGCTTATAACGTAAGGGCACCCCTAGAAAGCACATAATGACTGGAGGCTCAATGCATGGGACCTCCAAGACGCAGAAATTGCCTGAGACATTAGTACGAGCTCAGAACTATAATTCAGAGAAAATTAGGGATCAGTGTCCTCTGCAGTGGTCCTCTGGGAGGCCTTTAAACCCGTACTACGAGATAGGGCACAACACGCAATAGCATACAAAAGGAGAAAGTTAAACCAAGAGGTTGAGGCCCTGGAAAGTCGACTTCTCAAAATGGAGAGGGACATGGGCCCAGACACAGACCAACTCCTCCTACGCCAGATATCAGTCACACAAAAGGAATACTTGGCCCTAGCCTGTAGGTGAAATCGCACCACCTGGCCACACAACATCGCCTTTATGAAACTAGAGACAGGGCGGGGAAGCTTCTAGCATGGCTGGGAAGGAAAGAGAAAGAAGCCAGAAGGGTGTCTGCCTTACATGAGGGAGATAATACACTAACATCAGCACAGGATATAGCAGACACCTCACAAGTTACTATATGGCACTCTACCGTGCCAGGACTCCGGCAGATAATCCCCGAATCCCAAAATATCTCCACACAATTGAACTTCCCTCCCTGTCCATAGAGTATCAAGAGGCCCTTGACAAGGACCTCACTCTGGAAGAAGTAACAACGGCAATTGGTAAACTTAAAACTGGGAAGACCCCAGGGCCAAATGGAATTCCTGCGGAATTCTTCAAGGCAAATTCTAGCCTTTTGAGCCCATACTTGTTGCAAATATACCGGGAAACGCAAACTGAGGGTGCCCTCCCCCAGACCTTCAGAGGGCCACAATCATAGTTCTCCAGTATTTAGGGTGTCTTTCATAGATTCACATGCCTGAATCATTCCCCGTCTTCGGAGTGGGAGTCCCACGTTACATAAAAAAGCAATAATTATGCATAAAGTAACCAAAAAACCTTGGTAACATAAAACCAGGAAGTAAAGTAGCCCTAAGCTACAAGAAAAACCTTCCACACTTATGACTATCAAAGTCATTATGTACAGTCCAAACTGCAGCCAATCAGGCGACAGCACCCACCAGAATGTTCTCCTCAGAGGCTCAGGCTCTCAGATTTTCTACCGCACGTCGTGTGAAGGGAGTGTCCCTGAGCTCTGCTCAGTACTTCACAGTTTTTTCTGTTTTTTTGCTTATCTCCCAAGATGTCATCTTCTAAAAGGTCTCTCTTTAGGCCTTGTGAATCTTGTGGGAAGCTCCAGCTATTTTCAGAAGACCCCCACAAGAAGTGCATTTTAATGCCTCTATCCGGATCATGAGGTGAGGGATTGTAAGATCTGCAGGACCTTCCCTCAGAAGACCCTCAGAGATAGAGAAGGGCGACTACTTCTGTGGCTACAGAAGATCAAGGACAAGGATAACCCTTTATCTGAGGTGGAAAGTGTAGCCTCTGGTTCATCTATGTCCTCTAGAAAGAGGATGGCTGAGGAAGACTTATCATCTCCTGGGGCTAAGGTGTTGAGAAAAGTCCAGCCTGCTAAGGGCTCTAGCTTGCCTTCTACTTCATCTTCAAAAAAGGCTTCTCCTTCTTCAAAATCTAAGCCTGCTACGCCCCCGAGAATGTCTGGAAAGTCTCTGGCATCAAAAAGCCGTCCTGACAAAGATTTACCTCAGCAGAAAGCTCCGTCGTCGACGGCGTCGTCGATGGCTCCTTCGTCAACGATTATCATCGTCGACGCTACTTCTACGTCGACGGTTACCTTCTCGTCGCCGAGACCCAAGATGATCATGGCGTCGGCTTCTTCTCCGTCAACGCTGGTCTCCGTTGCTGTTCACCCCTCTCGTCGACAAAGGAGATTTCATCTCTCCTCAGCGCTCCGTCGACGGTATGGGTTAAGAAGATCTCGTCAACGACTGCTGCGTCGACGGCCACCTCGTCGACGAAGACTTCCTCATCGACGGCCACCTCGTCGTCGAAGCCTACCTCGTCGACGACGACTGCCTCGTCGACGAAGACTGACTCGTCGTCGACGAAAATTGCCTCGTCGACGAAGATTGCCTCGTTGTCGACGACCTCCTCGTCGATGAAGATTGCCTCGTCAGCGGCGAACCTCTCGTCGACGAACAGCTGCCTCGTCGACACTCACTTTTCTGACGCCAGCTCCATCGACGACGATCTCGTCGACGGCACACTCGTCGGCGCCTCTTTTGTCTTCCTGCACGGATTTACAAGTTTGGTCTGCAACATCGGCTACTGCTTCCTCCGCCCTGCCTACAACGGCGGCTTCTTTACTACAACGTCGTGGCTCCTCATTGGAAGCCCTTTCCCCATTGAAGTTGCCTGAGCAATTATTAGATTCTGAGGAGGAAGAAGAAGAAGTGGAATCAGGAGAGGATGATAGATTCCGCACTGCTAGGAGTCCGTTGGAATTGTTTATTAAATACCAAGATGACGACCAGGAGGAGGAACCTTGTCCGGAGCCTCAAGCTCCAGCTCCTGTCTCAGTTCCCACAACACAAATGCCTGTGGACTTGATTAATAATTTGCAATATATGTTGCAGGACTATTACCGCCGTTTTCCTCCATCTGAATTGGCGGAGTCTCTTCCATCCACGCCCATGCCAAGGGTTCCTGTAACTCCTTTACGATCTCCTAGACCACCTTCTCCAGTGCCATCTCGACATTCCCATAATGCCAATACAACAGATGATGACAGGGAAGAGGGAGAGGTGGATGATCAGTCTGTTCTTTCGGAGTGGGACGAATACCAAATTCAAACCCCATCACCGTCAGCTCCAGCTCCTGTGGACTCTCCTCCTGTGGATATCGGAGGCTTTCATCTCCTTATGGAGAGAGCAACGAAGAGGTTTCTTATACCTATGGAGACAAAGAAAGATGATTGCTTTCTTTATGATTTTAAAGACCAACCACGGAATCAGGTCAGGACAATTCCTATCATAGATTTCATTTGGAAGGAAGGGTTGAAGATCATGGCAGCACCAAATTCTCTTCCTGCAGTCTTGCCTCGGTTAGACAAAAAATATAAAGCGCTGAGTGATTCACCTGCATGCATCATCGGCTACCTGAAAGCTGATTCTGTCATCGCACAAGTGGCGCAGAGAAGGGCCAGGAACCCCTCTTCGCCTATAACAGCTCCGCCGGACAGGGATGGCAGACGGTTGGATTCAAGTGGAAAAAAGGTTTCCACTAGGGCTGCGACAACTGTCCGTGCTGCAAATTCCCTAGCCATATTAGGGAGATATGATAGGCAAATGTGGTCCGACATCTCCCCTTACATTAACATGCTGCTAGAACCTTCCAAGTCCGAGGCCTTGAAGATTTTACAGGAAGGAGAGTATACCTCTGCAGAAATCATTGACGCAGCCGTGGATGTTGCATCCACAGGATTTAGGCAGTTAGCGGGTGCAGCAGTACTGAGGAGACAAGGATGGCTGAAATCAACATCTTTTCGCCAAGAGGTCCAAACCAAGATCATTGACATGCCGTTCGATGGGGAATCACTATTCGGCCAACATGTTGATGAGGCCCTTCAGGCTATTAAAAAAGACACAGAGACTGCGAGGTCTCTTGGTAACCTGCAATTTCGTAAGTCGTACTTTCGTGGTGCCAAAGGACGTGGATCCTTCTCCAATAGGGGAGGTTACAATCAACAACGATCTTATCAAACCTCTCACAGTATTCAGAGGTTTCAACCCTACAGACAGCAATCATACGGTCAGCGAGGTAACTCCTACTCGCAATCAAGAGAGAAGCCATCCTATCGTGGACGGGATTCAAATAAAAAACAATGAGATCCGCCACCTGCCACCTTCTCTGCCGTTACCCCAGTCAAAAATTGGAGGAAGAATATCCCACTTCTACTCGAACTGGTCCACAATTACAACAGACAAGTGGGTTTTGGATATAGTGGCCAGAGGCCATGGAGTTCATAAAGATTCCCCCAAACTCTCCTCCCAAAGGACCACCTCCTGCTCATCTCAAGGAGCTTTTTTCCCAAATAAATCTGATGATTCAAAAAGGAGCAATCGAAAAGGTCCCTCCTTTACAAAGAGGAACAGGATTTTATTTGAGATTTTTCCTGATTCTAAAAAAGTCGGGGGAATGGCGCCCCATTCTCGACCTTCGCGCCCTCAACAAATACCTGAAAAAGTTATCCTTCCGATCACATGGCCACCCTCGACCTCCAAGACGCTTATTTTCACGTACCAATCCTACCCAGACACAGGAAATTTCTACGGTTCAGAGTGACTGGCAGAGACTTTCAATTCAGAGTCCTTCCGTTTGGACTTCGTTCAGCACCCCGTGTATTTACAAAGGTCCTAGCACCAGTGACTGCACACCTTCGTCTACAGGGCATTCAAATTTTCCCTTACTTGGACGACTGCCTTATCAAGGCGAATTATTTTCAAACCGCAAACGCACATGTTCAGAAGTGTCTATTACTATTCCAATCTCTGGGTCTCTCCATACATTTCGAAAAGTCTCATCTGACTCCATCACAGAGAAAGACTTTTCTGGGAGCCACACTGGACACTCGGCTGGCTCAGGCTTTCGTCTCAAAAGAAAGACAACTCAAGATCTGCAATCTCGCTCGCTTGTTGCTGTCAAAAGAGTGCGTTTCAGTCCGTTTGTACAAGTCCTTCCTAGGGATGATTTCTTCTTGCATCCCTCTGATACCCAATTGGCGTTACAGAATGAGGCCATTGCAAGAGGAACTAACCCTTCAATGGCTCCAGATTTCAGGTTCTTTCGAGGACATCGTTCGCATCACTCCTCGGATGCGAGAAGCCTTTCATTGGTGGAACCAAATAAAGAACATAAGGGAAGGATGTGCTTTTCTGGTCGAAATGCCGGATTTCACAATAACCACAGATGCTTCCCTCGCGGGATGGGGGGCGCACCTTCAAGGAATGACAGTCAACGGCAGATAGACTTTCCAGCAAAGAAAGTGGCATATCAACCTTCTGGAGTTACGAGCCATTTTCTTGGCTCTGAAGTCATTTCGAACCAACATCCGAGGAACATCAGTACTAATTCGAACGGACAATACTACAAGTATGCATTACTTGAACAAGCAGGGAGGGACAAAGTCAGCCCTACTATCTCAACAAGCTCAAGAGATTTGGGACTGGGCGGTTCGTCACAAGATCAGCCTTTCAGCCATTCATGTTCCAGGGGTCGCCAATGTTCTAGCGGATTCCCTCAGCAGGTCCATAACATCCAACCACGAGTGGGAGCTACATCAACCAACCTTAAACAGAGTTTTTCGAGAGTGGGGGCGCCCAGATCTAGACCTGTTTGCGACTAGCCAGAACCGCAAATGCCCATCCTTTGCAAGTTGGGTTCCCCACAAAAACTCATGCAGAAATGCGTTTTCGATGAACTGGTCGCAGATATATGCCTTTCCACCGATTCCATTGTTTCCGCGAGTTCTCCGCAAGATCAAGAAATAACCTTGCCGCATGATCCTCGTTGCTCCCAGGTGGCCTCGCCAATACTGGTTCACCAAACTTCTCCTCCTCTCGGAGTGCGAACCCATTCAGTTTCACCAGAACGGACGGATCTGTCACCCGGACCCAGCATCGTTGAGATTAGCGCGATGGCTCCTCAACACCTTGAATTTGCATATCTAAATATTCCTGCTGACTGTCAGGAAGTTTTAGCTAATGCTCGAGCACCTGTTACTATTAAGACTTACAAACTAAAATGGAAGAGGTTTTGCATGTGGTGTCAATCTGTAAATATCCACCCTATTCATGCAAAACCAGAACAACTTTTACCGTTCTTTCTCCATTTGGCGAGATCTGGCCTCTCCCATTCTACTTTGAAAGTTTTCTTGGCGGCAATTTCAAGGTTTCGGCGGGATGGTTCTAATTCTCTGTATTCAAATAGAGTAATTCAGCAATTCTTCAAGACGTTGTTTCGAATGATTCCCCCTATTCGACGTCCACCTCCATCCTGGCACCTCAATGTAGTGCTTACGCAACTTATGCGGCACCCCTTCGAACCTATTCATAAAGTGGACTTAAAGTTCCTTTCCTGGAAAGTTTCTTTGCTATTGGCTCTGACATCAACAAGAAGAGTCAGTGACCTCCAAGCGTTCACTATTAATCCACCTTTCCTGCACTAATCCCAGCTTCATGTCAAAAGTTCCTACGGACTTTCATCCTAAGGAACCTATAATTTTAAAGACATTTTTCGCAAATCCGCTCACAGCTGCGGAAAGGGCCTTGCATTCCCTTGAAGATGTCTCAAGTTCTACTTACAACGGACAGCAACGATACGTAATCAGACCAACTGTTTGTAGATATGATAGATTGCGCCAAGGACATCCTGTATCCACACCAACCATAGCTCATTGGTTTTCTGCTGCAATTTGCTTATGCCATGAACAAGCGAAAAGACTGTTGCAGGCAACCCCAAGAGCGCACTCTACAAGAGCAATTTCTTCATCTCCCGCTCTTTTTGCCTGTGTGCCTCTGCATCAGATCTGTAGATCGGCAACCTGGTCCAACAGACACACTTTTACCAAGCACTACTGTTTGGAAGCCTCAAGCGATGCAGATGCATCAGTGGGACAAGCTGTTCTCCGCCATCTTTTCAAATAAGGTGAGCCTCTGTTCTCCCTCCTCCACTATGCTCTTTTCTATAAGATGCTTATTCCATACTGTTCTATATCTTGAAATTGTTCTGCATATGTTGAACACAGATGTATTTATATATGATTATACATTTTGGTGATGTGTATTTACTATGGTACAAAAGGAGCGTCTTATGAGCATTATGTTCTGTACTGCTATCTACTCTGATTCAGGCATGTGAATCTATGAAAGACACCCTAAATACTGGAGGAGAAGAACAATAGTTACTTACCTGTAATCTGTGGTTCTCCAGTATTGGTGTCTTTCATAGATTCACATGCCACCGGCTCACCTCCCCTCAGAGGCTATTTAGGCTGTTATACTTTGGTTCACTCCTGTGCGAGAAAATCTGAGAGCCTGAGCCTCTGAGGAGAACATTCTGGTGGGTGCTGTCGCCTGATTGGCTGCAGTTTGGACTGTACATAATGACTTTGATAGTCATAAGTGTGAAAGGTTTTTCTTGTAGCTTAGGGCTACTTTACTTCCTGGTTTTATGTTACCAAGGTTTTTTGGTTACTTTATGCATAATTATTGCTTTTTTATGTACCGTGGGACTCCCACTCCGACGACGGGGAATGATTCAGGCATGTGAATCTATGAAAGACACCAATACTGGAGAACCACAGATTACAGGTAAGTAACTATTGTTCTTATCCACAAAGCTGGGAATCCAGCGACAGAGTGTGGATCTTACCGGCCAATATCACTCTTTAATGTAGAAACTAAAATACTTGCGACCATTCTTGCGACTAGACTGCTTCCAGTCATCAGTACCCTTATTCACGCATATCAGTTAGGATTCATGCCTGGGCGGTCGACGAGGTTCACCTTGCACAGGCTATTGAACTGGCTGGAAAAAGTCAAAGATAGGGCTGATCCACATGTATTCTTAGCTCTTGACGTCAAAAAGGCACTTAATGCCATACACTGGCCATTCATTAAACAGGCACTTAAGAGAGTTTGGGTTTGGCCCTGTATTTCTGCCTTGGATCGAATTGCTATACACTGCCCGCAGACAAGGGTAAGGGTTAATGAGGTCATGTCAAAGCTGTTCCCCGTGGAGCAGGGTACTAGACAGGGCTGCCCACTATCGCCATTGGTATTTGTGTTAATACTAGAGCCACTAGCGTGTCTACAGGGCCTACCCAGACATAGGGGATTCACGGCAGGTTCAGCGAGTAGCCAAGACGAAAGGATCGCCCTATATGCTGATGACGTCCTCCGTGTATGTCACCAACCCCATTGAGACACTCCCAATCATTCTACATATATTTGAAGAGTACGGACATCATGCCGGGTATAAAATCAACTAGGATAAATCCATACCCGACCCAACTGGGGGGCCCATAGACACACGAGAACTCCCATGTCAACTGCAGGTAGACCATGAGGGATTCAAGTATTTGGTCTTTAACATAGCTACCAATGCCACACTGAGTCATGCCCGCAATCAGGTGCGGTGCGTCCATTGGGGCGTAGGGGCGTAGCCCCCCAGCCCGCGCCCGCAGCTCCCTCCTCTGTGAATGTCAGTCAGCATGACGTCGGACCGTGGGCGGTCCGGCGTCATGTTGACTGACATCATTGTCAGACGCCTTTGGGAAAAGCAGCACAAGTGCGCATGAGTGGGCATGGAGCTTAATTTTTTACTCCGTGCCCAGTCATGCGTACTTGTGTTTTTGCTGCCTTGCGCATGCCCATTAGGAGCCCCTCGGACTCCTAATGGCGAGGAGTAGGCTGTGCCGTCAGCCAATCCTGGCGCTGCTGCAGCGCCAGGATTGGCTGAGGGCCGGGTTGCCAGTCACTTGCGTCACGTGGACGTGGTGTTCCGGACCGTTTGAAGGGGCAGAGAGGCGCCAACGTGGGCCAGGAGAAGAGGCGGTCACCGGTCAGGTAAGTGTTTTTTAATTTTAGGGTGGTTTGGCTGGGTTGGTGTTGGTCAGGTTTGGCTGGATAATCTGGCCGGGTTGGCGCCTCGGCAGTGCTGGGCTTGCTTGCAGTTTTGCTGGTACTAGTAATGTCGGCCTCCATGTTTAAGACTGTCTTTGCTCTGCATTGCTGCCAGGGCCTAAGTTCGATCTTGGCAGAGGGCCTTTTGCCTCTTGGACTGCAATAGCTCTCCGGTGTTTCTTCACTTATCAATGTCGCCTTGGATGTCTTTGGTAATTGGTTTACTCCTGGGCTCCTACCGCTTCATGTTTTTTTATCCGGCACACCTTCAATGGAGACAGTGCTCCAGTCCCTTCTGGCAATTGGGCATTCCGTGCTCCTCTAGTTTTTGCAAACTAAGCTGGCTAGTGTGTACCTCGTGACTCTTCCAGTACTCCGTTACCTGGATTTCAATCACCTGTCCTGAACAATATCTCTGTTTTTTTGTACCTTGATGGAGTTCTAGGGAAGTACTCATACTGTTCCTACCCAGGGACTACAGTGGGGTGTTGAGCAAGCAGTAGAGTAGCAAGGATGCCATAGGCTCAAGTGTAAGCAGGGGAAATGGCCCCTTTGCTGTTGGAGCGATTAAATCCAGCAATTACTAGGGTTTAATGGCCCTTTCAATTCCCTAGTGCGACTGCACCTGCTGCACCCATGCAAGGTGACATTGAAAGGGATGGAGCAGAGCAGTCGATTCTCAGGTCTGCTTCATTCCCCTGCTGGCCACGGTTCCCTTTCCTTGTTTTAGGCATTTATTCTTTACACTCTCCATCCCCTCAATCTACACCATAACAATCGAATTTCAAGAACTGCCCAATTTCTTAGACTCTGTGTAGTATTTGAATAATGTCTGCATACTCACCATCACGCTGTGTTTGACAGAGCAGGGTCCATTCAGGCCCTGTGCTGTCAATCATATTCGCACTATTGTGTGCATTTGTGCAAACACAGTCATCATGACAGTACCCTGGCAGTGCCAATTAAAAAATCCATGGTAAATCCTCGACAATGCACCATTTGCACACTATTTTTACCCCCCCAAATTGGGGGGGTTCTACCTTATGACGGTCGGGCTTGCTCGCCGTGCGAGCACACCAACAGCCACTCATCCCAAACCTTTACGCCCCACTAATTTCAGATGTCACCAGCCGCCCCTGCCCGCAATATCCAGAGGATTTTAACAGATTTCCACGGGGATGTGGCACGATTGAGAAGGTTGCCCCTGACCTTACTGGGCAGAGTCGCAATGTTTAAAATGGTCACACTCCCTAAGTTACTCTATGTCTTCCAGAATACCTATAACAAGATACCTGAGGACATTTTTAAGACAATAGACATGGAGGTTCGTACATTATTATGGGTTGGAGGCCAACCTAGGATTGCGCCCCAGACGCTTCAGTGCAACCCATACATTTGCGGGATTGGTCTCCCGGACATAAGATCCTTTTATCCTGCGACACACTTAGTGGCCATTAATGAATGGGTGACACCTCCCAGGGGACTACCCAACATATGTACTAGAGGCAAGTCAATTCGAACTTACATTATATATATGGGGACAAGGGACTCCGACAACTATTGCCCGCGACCCAGACATCGAAAGAGGCATGGAAGGCGGCTTATAGGCAAATTAAATGGGCCAAAAAACGTACAAAGGAAACCCCGCTAGGGGAAGGCATTCGCCTACCCGAGCTGGGGAAACTGGGAGGCTTTGGGTCATGAGATGCAATCAGAATATCCAAATTGGGAGAGCTCCTTTTGAAAGGGTCCCTGATTACCTTTAACATCCTACAAGGAGTATACCTGTTAAGTGACAACCAAAGATATCAGTACTTGCAAGTACAACACGCAGAGCAGGTTGATACTACTAATATACCTGAATACGCACCACTAGAGGGGAGACTCCTTATGGGAAAAATACTGGAGAAAGCTATCTTGTGGACTTACAAGACCCTGATGAATAATATTGCAGACAATTTAAAAGGACTCAGGACGCAATGGGAGACCACCCTAGGGGAACTTGATGACGTGGACTGGGAGGCTTCTTTAATGCATCCCAGGGAGGTTGCAATTAGACTGAGATTGCAAGTGATACAGTTAAAAATTCTAAATAGGAGATACCTTGATAGATACCGCCTCCATAGAATGGGACAAGCAGAAACTCCAGACTGTTTGCAATGTGGCAGGGACATATATCCATACCCTGTGGGAGTGCCCACCCATACAAACATATTGCGCCAAGATATTTGAGGAACTCAGCGGAATAATTGGGTCGCAGCTGCCTAGGGATGCCAAAAATGCCCTACTGGGCATGCCCTCAGACACAGATGTATCCAGACATACCCTCACGCTATGTAATCTAGGACTAGTAGTAGCCAAAAGAGATATAGCAAAGCACTGGGGGACATCCTCAACTCCAAAGATAACTGAATGGAAAACCGGAATTGACCTCTATATGGGGGTGGAAAAGGTGACCTACAAAGCAAGAGGGTGCCCAAAGAAATTTACTAAGATCTGGAGTCCCTGGCTGCGCAATTATGGACTAGAAATGAGCGATGAGTCAGGCACTTCCCTACCTGTACTAGAAGAACAATAGCAGGATATGGGGAACTCCCAATCGTCGTAGTGGTAGTGTTAATAAATGTACTACAGGAAAACTGGTGGAGTGGGGAAATGTGTATATTACTCTATAACTGTATTTTTCATGTATTGCTCTGTGTGATAGTAACTGTGCGAACTCCCTCGTCTATATTGTATTGTTATGCCTTTCTCAAAAATATCAATAAAAATAGTATTTTGTTAAAATATATATGAGGTTCCCAAAATATGGGGCCCATGGATCTGTGCAAACGAAAAAGTGGAACATGGCTGGGAGACTAAGATAGCATAGAAGTGTGCAATTTTTAATGGCATTTCCTGCTTGGTTATGATTGAGATATTGTACATGTATTGAGTACGAGTGCAAGGGTTCCTGAACCAAATGTCTTGTACCCTGCCTTCTGTCGTAAGGTGGCATATATTGTCAGGTAATGTAATCTGATCTGTAAGAAGCATAGTTTTTCTTTGTTCGTTTTGCTTTTGTTTTCTAAAAATCTAATAAAAATAATTAAAATATAAAAAAATAGCGCTAACTGCCAGTTTTGCATGCTTTCACTTAATAATGACTGAATTTCAATTAATTAGGCAAAAGCCAATTGCACAGATTTTATATAGCCCTAGTTCATTCAGGCCGTCCTCTATTTCAAGCCACTTATTTTTGCATAATTCTTATATCTTCAGTAGCGTCTTGTTTTTCTGAGATGCAGCTTGATGGCTGGGATGTAAGTTTATTGCTCTGTCGCCTATACATTCACAGGCAAGGATGATTCTTTTACTGCTTTTGCCAGTAATGTTGTCCTTGTTTCCACTTCATCCCATCCCACGGGCAATAGCGAAGAATTTATAAAGGTGGTATCTTAGTTATAAAAGTTACGTTTTGGCTGTTGTTGAACTGTACCCATATTAATATTGAAAAGAGGGGCCCTTGAATGATGATTTAAAGTCTATGTATCTAGATAGGTACTTAGGAGACAAATGAAGGTAAAAAAAAAAACATGTTATGAGGATGCCAGTCAAAGGATAATATGGGTATGATGCTGATTCAGAAGCAAATTCAAAACACATAAAGGATCATTGTCTTTTTGTGTACTTTCACAGAAACACTACACAAGGGCACCAAGCCCAGGATTGATGGAAGTCTTCTTCTCTATCCTCTCAAGCCTCTTCACTGTTGTGCCAACCATGAAGGAGAAATTTGCCATAAAACTTGGTACGTGAGTCGATGTATTATTACCTTTCTTTTTTATAAAATGTGCTTCCCTCACACAGAGGAAAAATTGGCTGTGACTGTGACTTGTGTCATGTGGAGCTATAAGCTCTTGTCCTCTGCTGTATCAGTGCACCCTGTCATCTTGCCCAAATTTGAAAACGAGGCCAAGTCTTTCAACTGGACTTCTCTGGAGACGCTGTGAAATCTCTCAAAACTCACTCATTCTGAATATTATGCATGTGTAAGATGGTTTAATCATTCTGCATAATGGGATATTCACATATTTCCTTGAAAAATGAATATCTCCACCTATATTTGGGATCTTGCAGATACATGAAGATTTCAAGGGTGATGAAATAGGATTACAAGTAAGTTAAGGGTTACCAAAGGGTTAAGGGTAAACAAATCAAAGAGGACATCCAGACGCTTCACGACCTGATTCTGCAACAACACAAGCCACAAACTAAACTCGCTCATCGGCCATGCACTAGCCCCCCCGCCTCAGTTGCCCCCCAGATGGGAAACAGTATCTTACCCCACTGCTTCATCTCCTCCTATCAGGAAAATAATCCCCATAACACTGAAAGATCTTACCGCCCTACTTCACTCCTACGAACTATCATCCCCACCCCCTGAACCTGCACAAAGGGACAACACGCAGATACTGTCCTTAATCCAACCCATCCATTCCAATACCTCTAGAGTTTCAAGACACCCTCCCATAGGTATTGCTGAAAATAACCTCAAGAGGGTACCCATCCTTCACAACCACAACACTACCCCCACCAAGACCCAGCTAAAATGTATCCCACTAAACTGTAGATCGGCAGCACATCATGCCGCTGATATAGCTGACCTCATAATAACTAATGAACCCGACCTCATAATTTTAACGAAAACTTGGCTAAACGAATCATCCATGCCCCTCTTAGACATACTAGTTTCCCCTAAATAGTACATCACTAGACTAGATAGGCTTGATAGGCCAGGGGGTGGCATTGCCTGCAGCCATAGGAACAACCTCTCCGTGAACCGCTCCAACTCATCAGCGCTCTCCTCCTGTGAATACCTTTGCCTAAACATCACGAGCAATAACAAGCCTATATGCTCACTACATTCATTTTACCACCCTCCTGGTGAAAACCCCATCTTTATTGAACACGTAATGGATATCCTAGCCACAAATGTCGGACAACAAAATACTCAGATCTTACTGGGGGACTTCAACCTCCACTGGAACGATCCTGACGACCCAGAGGTCAATACCTTCAAAGCTTTTCTGTCCGACCTTAATTTGTCCCAAATCTGTGACAGCCCCACCCACGAAAAAGGTTCAACCCTCGATCTAATAATTTCCAAAGCAGACTCTACCCAGCTGGAATCGATCCTCCCTTATGACTGGTCAGACCATGACATAATCACTTTCCATATCAAGGAAGCAGTCAAACTACTATGTCCAACCTACGAGAACGAAAATCTGGAAGAGGAACCTAGAAAACGTCAATCCTGCCTCTCTCGCAACCGCTAGTCACATCCTCACACCCCTACCGGATGGATTAAAGGATGTACATGATCTGACCAATCACTACTTTCACTCTATGAACAGGGTACTAGACAACTTAGCTCCCCTACAACTGAAAAGAGTCGCCGCAAAAGAATCAAACCCCTGGAATGATGGTAGGCTAAATGAAGACAGAAGATCACTAAGAGCAATTGAAAGACAATGGAGAGCCACTCCATCCGCTGCCCACCTCAAATTACTAAGAAGCACGAGAAATTCCTATTACAGAAAGATTAGACGATCAAAAGCTGACTTCATTTGTAAACAATTAGACCAAGCCAAGAATTGTCCCAAAAGACTTTTCGAAATAATCAAAGATCAATCTAAGGGTGTCTCCCACTCCCCCCAATCTAATTCTGAAACACTCCTCAATTGCGAGGATCTTGCATCCTTTTTCACAACAAAGACAGAAAACTTAAAGACAGACCTACTTAACGATCTATTATCCCATACCGACCCACACATGAGCGTCTCACTGACTACACCAGGTACCGCGATTATCTGCTCTACAAAGCTCAACCTCAAAAACAATGCCTCCTGGACCGCCTTCAGCTTTTACAGCGAAGAAACTATCTTTAAAATGCTCACGGCCCTGAATCCCTCCAATCACTTCACAGACCCTCTCCCAGCAACCCACTTAAAAACCTTCACATCACTGCTAGTGCCCCTATGGACTAGGATTATAAACACATTCTCTTCTGCAAGGAACCATACCAGACATCCTCAAAGCTGGTAAGGTATCCCCCATCTTAAATAAACCATTGGCGGACCCGTCAGACCTGAATAACTATCGCCCAATTTCTAACATTTTGACCCTGGCCAAGCTACTAGAAAAATGTGTCCACACACAGCTCAGTAATCACATAGACCACTTCAACCTGCTCGATCAATTCCAACTAGGCTTTCGATTAGGGCACAGTACAGAATCAGCCATGACCCACATAATTGATGATGCATTACAAATATTGGATCAAAACAAAGCCTGTCTGCTAATCCTGCTTGACTTCTTATCCTCAGCCTTTGATACAGTCAAACACGACAACTTACTAGACCTCTTGAAACATAGAATGGGACTATCTGGTACAGTGTTAACTGGTTCACTTCCTTCCTCCAAACAAGATCAACCAATCGTTATCTAACCCCTCCCCGGTCACTTTGGGAGTACCCAAGGGATCCTCTCTCTCCCCGACACTCTTCAGTCTGTTTATGGAACCACTCACTGAGCTTCTCAACTCCCTCAAATATCCAATATCATATGTATGCCGACCACACACAACTCTACATTAAGGTCCACTCACTTGAAGACCTCAAGTCCCTTAATGCAACGCTCCTTAAAACACAGACCTGGCTGGCAAAGAACTATTTAAAACTAAACACCCTAAAAACAGAATTTCTCTTAATCGCTCCGCCCAACCAAACAACCATCATCGGCGAGTGGATGAAGCACATTACAGCACTCGATGGTCAACCTCTCATCATTGATTCCGCTAAATCACTAGGAATAACCCTGGACAATAAGCTAAATATGCAGAAGCACATAAGCGCTGCAACTAAAGGAGCAAATTTTCAGATGAACACCCTGAGAAAATTGAACCCTTCATACCCGCAAGTGACTTTAAACAGGCAGTTCAATCTCTATTAATTCGGCGTTTGTCACCGGCGTTGTGGTCGCCGGGATGACATTGTGGTGTCTACTTAGACGCCACCTCTGTGTGCTGACGTCAGTTTTTTCTTTTTCCATGCCAGCCAGCGCAGATCCGGAGAGAGCTTGCCCCTTTGTCATTTTTTGACGAAACTTTTTTCGACTTTTGTCCACGTCTTTTTGAGTCTTTGGCTCCTGGTAGCACGAGGGTTGTCAAATCGTCGGCTTCAACCCTTGTGATTCCTGTCACAAATTGATCTCGTTCACGGATCCGCACCTCGTGTGCTTCTGGTGCCTGCACACCGACCACGACCCGAAGTCGTGCTCCGACTGCCGGGCCATGAATTCGAAGTCTTGAAGGCCCGGCAGTCCACTACGTGTCATTCGAGGTCCGGGTTGAGAGGAAGGTCTTGGGACTGGTTCCGGAGCCACCACCACTCGTCATCGAAGTCTTCTCACTTCTTCTGTAAGTTGAAGCACAAGAAAAAGGCCGAAGAAGCATCTTTCTACGCCTTTTCCCCGTCCGTCGGTCAACGCGACGCAGGACCCGGAGCGTCGTCGCTCTCCAGTTCCATCTTAGGAGCCCGCTTCTTGAACGGCTCCTCGCTTCCCTCCTTTTCCCGGAGCCAGAGCATCCCCTGCCTAGCTTCGAGCTTTTTATGAGCGCTTCATAGCATCTTTGGGCAGCTCGACTCCGCTGGCGTGCCTTCGCGTCCCGCGGACTTTGCTGGGGGCCCTGGGCCTTTGATGCAGGCTGCTCCGGACCCCCCGAGGATCCAGGCCTGGTACCTTCCCCGGTGCCGATTCCAGTGACGACACCCCCGACGACGGTTGTGCCCCAACCGGCGTCGACCCCAGCCTCACCCCTGGCTTGCACGCGGTGCCAGACCGATGTCGGCACCGGCGCCGGAGGGTACTTTTGTGCAGCTGTTCATCCTTGGTGTTCCCTACCCCCCTAAGTGGCAGCTAGAGGAGGACTGGGAGGGGTATGTTGACCCTTTAGCTGAGCAGCTTGAAGAGGCGGACTGGCGAGAGGAACTTGGTGATGCTAGTGGTTTGGATACCTCCCCAGACCTTGGCATGCTCTCCCGTCCTACTGTGGCTACGGAGGAGGGAGCTTCATATGCAGTGGTGTTGCGCAGGGCGGCTAGAGGCCTTGGACCTGAAGCTTCCAACTGTGGCAGTCAGGGCAAACCTCCTGACAGAGGTACTTCAACTGGCAGCGGCATCTTTGGAGCCTCTGCTGCCTTTTAATGAATCCCTCACCAACGTCCTTCTGGGCACTTGGCCCAAGCCCAGCACATGAGTTCCTGTGGACAGGATGATTGCCCGAATCCACCCCCCAGGCGACCCACTTTTCCTCTCCCATCACCCTACCCCCGAGAGCTTGGTGGTCCAAGGCTCATCTTCTAAAGGGGCGTTCCCTACTCCTCCCCCAGATATGGAATCCAAGAAGGTGGACCACCTTGAGAAGAAGCTGTTTTCTTTCGCCAGCTTGGCGCTGTCGTCGGTGAACACCTCATTCCTCTTGGGCCGTTATACACATGCGGTGTGGTATACGATTGCGCAAGTGCTTCCACAGTGCCCGCAGGAGGCGCTACGCCTGGTTGAGGACGTCTGGTTTCTCTGGGGATGTCCAATCAACCCTTCTGGACATGACCTTTGATGGCCGTCGCCTGTTCGGTGACAAGGCAGACTCAGCGCTTGAGCGCTTCAAGGATTCTAGGGCTACGGCCAGATCCTTGGGCCCCGCGGCAACCTCTCGCCCCACGAAGTCCGCCTTTTACCCCTTTTGCAGCTACGGATGGGGTGCCCCACCATGTTTCACCCAATCTGGCCAGCAGGCCGTGCAAGCTACCCAGCCTGTGCGTGGCTGTGGACGTGGGATCCAGCGATGCAGGTCTGGGGGCCAGCATGTGGGCCAGTCCACCCATGTCCCCCCTGCAGCAGCCTCCAAACCCTCCTAGACTGACCTTCCAGGGCCGCCAGAGGCCAGTGGACGGCAGGATTCGCCATCACCTCCCCCTCTGGCAAAACATCACGTCGGACAGGTGGGTTTTGCAGATAGTCCGAAGGGGCTACTACCTTCCCTTCGAGACTACCCCTCCCTCCATGCCACCAGCACTCCATCACATGTAGGAGGGTCACTTGGCCCTTCTCCGCCAAGAAGTTGCAGCTCTCTTGGCCAAGGGAGCTATTGAAAGGGTCCCTGTGCCAGAAGTAGGTCATGTTTCTCCCACTACTTTCTGGTACCAAAGTAGGACAAAGGGCTACGCCCTATCTTAGACCTCAGGGCCCTCAACTGCTTCCTCCGGAAGGAGAAGTTCAAAATGCTCACGTTGGCTCAGGTCCTGTCTTCCCTAGATCCCGGAGACTGGATAATAGCGTTGGACTTGCAGGATGCCTATTTCCACATGCTCGTCCTGCCAGCCCACAGGTGTTACCTACGGTTCACGGTAGGCCACAAGCTCCCTTTTGGAATTACCAGTGCCCCTTGGGTGTTCACGAAAGTGATGGCGGTAGTCGCAGCTCATCTACGCAGATCAGGGGTTCTAGTCTTCCCCTATCTCGACAACTGGCTGTTGAAGGCGAGCTCGTCCCAGAGTGTCGTCTCCCACCTCCAGACTACGGCGGACCTCCTGCACTCACTGGGGTTCACTATCAACCTGCCAAAGTCGCACCTGATACCTGATATTCGGGCTATGATACTGATGTTTTAGTCTATATTCTGGCTTTCAGTGAGAATTACCCTGAGGCTGCATGGCATCATGGCCTTCTGCATCGTGCTGGTGGATCATACTAGTTTGCAAATGCGGACCCTACGGTGGGACTTGATGTTCCAGTGAGCGCAGCGTCAGGGGAATCTTTCCGATGTCGTCCAGATCTTGGAGGGGACTGCACATCGATTGCAGTGGTGGCTCACGAACCAAGATTGGGTCAGCGGCAGATTCATCTCCCTTCCCCAACCAGAGTTTACAGTAGTGAGGGATGCGTCACTCCTGGGATGAGGTGGCCACCTGGGAGAGGCGGAGATCAGGTGTCTCCGGCGGAGTCTGATCTCCACATCAACCTTTTGGAGCTCCGGGCGATCCGTCTTGCACTGAAGGCATTCCTTCCTTCTGTCAAAGGAAGAGTAGTGTAGGTGTTCACAAACAGCACCACCGCCATGTGTTACTTCAACAAACAGGGCGGGGTGGGGTCGTGGATCCTATGTCAAGAGGCTCTTCGCCTTTGGACATGGCTGGAACATCACGGCATATCCCTGGTGGTTCAACATCTGGCATGTTCCCTGAACGTCAGGGCGGACAAACTCAGCTGCCGGTGCATGATAGATCACGAATGGCATCTTCACTTGTAGATGGTGCAAGGACTTTTTCAACAGTGGGGATAGCCTTGGTTAGATCTGTTTGCCAACTAAGAGAACGCGCAATGTCAGCAGTTCTGTGCATGTGAAACTCCAAGGCGACACTTGCTCGGCTACGCTTTTTGTCGCAAGTGGAATCGCAGCCTCCTGTACGCCTTTCCGCCTGTCCACTTCTGCCCAGAGTGCTGAAGAAGATCAAGCTCGACCGGGACCAAGTCATTCTTGTGGCTCCGGAATGGGCACGAAGAGTTTGGTACCCCGAGCTCTTGAGCATGGCCATCGATCCTCAGATCAGACTGCCTCTTGGTGAGGATCTTCTGTTGCAGCTGCAGGGGACGGTCCTGCACCCGAACCTGTCCAGCCTCCACCTTCTTGCATGGAGATTGAAGACCGACAGTTGACAGCTTTCAACCTTCCTCCCGAAGTCTGTAATGTCATCTTGGCAGCCAGACGTCCCTCCACTAAACCAGTATACTCTTGTAGATGGAACAAATTTGTGGCATGGTGCACAACAAAGGCTGTGGATCCCCTTTCTGCCCCTCTTTCAGAGGTTCTCCTCTTCATTCTATCTTTGACCCAGCAGGGCTCTGCTCTGGGCACTCCTAAAGGCTACCTTTTGGCCATCTCTGCCTTTCTGCGCCTTCCAGATCAGGCTTCTCTTTTCAAGTCTCCGATTGTAAATAGATTCCTGAAGGGCATTACTCATCTCTTTCCTCCGTCTCCTTTCGTAATACACCAGTGAGACTTGAATCTTGTTCGTAATTTTCTTATGTGTGCTCCCTTCGAATGACTACATAATTGTCTTCTTTGTCTTTTTACCTTAAAGACTGCCTTCAGGCGTGCCATCACTTCGGCTCACAGGGCGAGTGAGCTACAGGCTCTTTCCTCTAAGCCTCCTTTTTCTTGCAGTTCATCCGGACAAAGTGGTCCTTCGCACTAGGCCCGCTTTTCTGTCCAAAGTGGTTACCTCTTTCCACATAGGTCAGACCATCACATTGCCCACCTTCTTCCCGCCTCTGCACCCTTCCAAAGAGGAGAGACTCCACCATCTGGACCCAAAAGGTGCGCTGTCCTTCTACCTTGACAGCACTAAAGATTTTCGGGTGGACGATCAACTTTTCATGGGTTATGTGGGCGCCAAGAAAGGTCGGGTCATGCACAATCGTACCATCTCTCGATGGGTTTCCCTATGCATCGACATCTGCTATTCTTTGGCAAAAAAAGGAACCTCCAGTAGGACTGCCTGCCCACTCTACCAGGGCGACTGCAGACTCTACTGCTTGGGAAGTGGAGTTCCGTTGATTGACATCTGCCAGTCAGCCACGTGGGCATCCTTGCACAAATTCACCAAACATTATTGCTTGGATAGACAAGACTGGAGAGAGAGCTTTTTTGGCCGCTCTGTTCTGCAGGACTTTCTGGTGTGAACTTAGTTCGCAGACTCACCTCTGGAGTTGGCATTGCTGGGGTATCTATTCTAAGGTATCTATAACTAATGGTCTCCTTCAGATGAACAAGTTACTTATCTTCGGTAACGATGTATCTGTAAGAGGCATACACTAGATTCCTTACTGCCCCAGCCATCCTGCCCTTTTTGCAAACTGACTTCTAGGGATAGGGACTCCCTTCCAGGGCCCTACTTTTGTGCACCAGGGGTCAGTGTCTTGCATGGGCCTGTGCTTCTGGTGTTGAAAGTCGTGTCAGAACTGACGTCAGCATGCCGCAACGTCATTCCGGCGACCACGACACCAACAAAGGACGCGGAGTTGACCGACGCCACCTATCGATGTGCAGAGGTACTGCTAAAGAGAAATTCTCGGGATCCAGTCTAACACCTGGGGGTAATTTTAAGGTAAGGAATCTATAACTAATGTATGTCTCTTACAGATATATCGTTACCGAAGATAAGTAACTTGTGCATTCACCCCTTTCCTCACAATGCTTTTTCAGGGGAAACTGCACAGTCCTTAAGCCTCCATGCTGAACTTGCAATCCTAGATGACTCTTTCTGTTTTGACAATTGACTGGTAGTTAATTGTTCAGCCCGAAGCAGTTAGGATTCCCATACACTGGTCTTTGGTCTCTTGTGATTTCTAGTTGAAGATATCTGGTTATATTGTATCAGGACACTACACCTTTTGAAATCTTTTGATGTCTCATTGCACTCAAAGTAATTCTTTTGGTTGCACTTGATTTTGAACAGCCTTTTCTCTACAGAGATCTTGCCTTCCGTATGGTTCTCGTTTATCCAAAAATGACCTGCATAGTTTGTTTTATATATATGCCTTCCTGAAAGCCCACTTCCAGAGGCGTCCCATACACAGAACAAATGTGCAGAAGCAAGGAGCACTCCATAACTTCTTCAGAGTTTGCTGTTGGTCATTTTCATTAACCCCGGAAACCTAATGGAGAACGTGGCCCCATCTCAGTGGTTTTTGTTACTTTGTTGGATATTTCTCAGGAAAGTTCCACATCACAACACTGAAGAAATCCAAGAAATCAAAATGTTTGTTATCATTAACATAGTTTCATTCCTTGATGTAGGTGTATTTAAAACCAAATACACCCTCCCACATGGCATCAAGACACTCAGTTCCAAGGCATATTCCACCGAGTACTTCCCATTCAAGTAGGCACACAATGTCAGCACCTTTAATCCTGAGAAGTTTACTGTCAAGGATTTCTTGGTAAATTAGTGATCCAACTCTCTTCAGTGTCCTACAGTAAAAGATACCTCTGTTACTGATAGCGGTAATGGAGATTTCTGTACTTGCTTTGTGAAAAAAGCTTGAGAAGAGGAAATATGATCCTTCCCCTCAAGAGACTTTTAAGACTTGATGTTCTACTCCTACCCCTGTCCCGGTAAACGTCCTAGAATTAGCCCATCAAACTGCATGGCAGAGAAAGATACCCCTGTGCATTTCACTAGTTCAAAGATTTCTTGGCATACCCAAAGACATATAGCACCCTCTACACAGTTACTTGCTGACGCTGGACTCCGATGTTTCTGATTAAGATGAACCCAAGGTCCGGACCTCTGTATGTCCTGAGAACCCCATGTTTTGATCCTTGTGCACGATTGTGTCTATATCACAGACAATTTTAGGTACTAAATTGTGTCCATATCACAGACAATTTTAGGTACTAACTCGGATGAGTCTGATGTGCTGTTTGTCTCCATGTACATACACAGTCTCATGGATAACCTGTTTTTTCTACAGCAGTTTTAAATTGTTTATGCCTGACCAGCAGCCTGATACGATTCCTGGTTGTATGTATGTTTGCTGTGTTTGCGTTCATTACACATGAAAATGGCAAATAAAGTATCTTTAAAAAAAAAGATTTCTTGGAATTGAAATGGATACAACTACATAGGAGTCCTAATAGAGAACATATTGGCTCAGATGACCGTTGCTTAAGACTATGGGGCCGTTTACGAGGCGGCTGTAAAAGGTTCCGACCCCATCGTAATGGCCGTCGGTTTTCTTTACGACTGCCTCATTACGAGGGAGGGTGTCATAAAGTGAACCTGACAGACATTCCATCTGGCTTCCGACGGGCTTCGAGAACCCGTCGGCCAATTGGAATCTGCCCTGTGATCTCAAGGGCGGGCTTTTCCTCCCTTGAGAATACAATGTCTGGTTTTGGCAGCCTTTACCGTGCCTGCCTTTCCGATACAGAAAGGCTGTCAGAAGTTGACTTTGGGGGCCCCCAGCAGGTCCCCCTTCGGTGCACAGCCTCCAGTTGGAGGCCGAGGAGGCACCTATGATGCCCCCCTGTTGATCCCAGTATCCTGTGGCAGTCACCTTGAGGTGCCTGCCACGAGGTGCAGGGAGGAACTGCACCTCCGATTTTACTATGGGAGCATGCATTCCATAGTAAAATGCAGGAATGCGACTGAACAGTGTTCGGTCGAATCCTAATGGGATGGTTGGGGTGGCCGACCGGGTGCTGGTCTGTCCCATAATAGATGCAGTGTTGGGGGAAAGTGATTCTGACCAACATCGTAATGACCCCCATGTCAGTATTAGCGTTTTTTACGACTCCTGGTGAGTGGGGACTCAAAACTGAACATACCGTTCAGTGTCTCTCAAACTTTGGCACTTTAACCATCTTAAAAAGTCATGAGAGAGTCCTTTGTGATGACATTTTTAACCAGATATTCCATCATTGGGAAAAGCATGATAGACCTGTTCACAATGGCTGAAAACACAAAATGGCAATGCTTATTGTTTAAGTAATAGAAACCCAGATTCAAGGGAAATGCACTTGATGAATTGTTGAAAGGTATTTCTTTATGCTCTCCATTCACTCCACTTGATCCCAAAAGTAATTGAATCAAGAGAAGACTAGAAGACTAGTTGGTCCATAGTAGCCCCACCAGTGGTGGTTCACATGATTCAGTAACAAAATATCGAAACCACAATTATCGTGGTATATAAATGTTGTGTCAAAACCATTAAACACAAAAATATCATTATCCCATGCTTATAATGTAAATAACAAAATATCGAAACAAATATTGCTGTACACTAATTTTGAAGACATTTAAAAAAATATATATATCTATATATAATCATTAAATATATTACCATTTAATAGTAATATAATTAAAATTAAATATATGTAAACAATTCAAAAATATATATAAATGTTATACTTATTTGAAGAAAAAACTCATGTATATCTATGCGTGTGTTTAAACATATATATTCAAAACTATTAATAAAATAATATTTTTAATGTACATTATAATTTATACATAAAAAATATAACAAAAAAATATATATGTATATATATATATATATATATATATCTCACACAACACTCCGGAAGTCCGGGGCTTCAGGCGCCGCGGTCCTGGATGGGTTCCGGTAACCCTATCAAATATCGTGCAAATTTCTCCTTTTACCAAGAAAATTCCAGGACACTCCGGGATGCTTGATTAGTTTATTGGAAAAGTTGCTCTCTACTAACGCGTTTCACCTTTCGGCTTATTTACGGTGAAAAAGGTGAAATGTGTTGGTAGAGAGCAACTTTGCCAATAAACTAATCGAGCATCCCGGAGTGTCCTGGAATTGTCTTGGTAAAAGGAGAAATGTGTGCGATATATATATATATATATTCAATGAAAAAACCATAGGTTTCACACATGTTATAGTTAGCTGGACATTTTACTGATAAAAAACCAATGAAATTCCCCTGTTATAGTTAGTGCAGGCAACTATAACTCACGTGACCGCAATCCTCTGCTGATGCTACTACTGTATTTAGACACTTATTTGCCCATGTCTTCTTCCATTAAATTTTAGCTATACATATATTACAAATATTTTTTTTTCATAAAGACACATATGTCATCAGCAGAGGATTGCGGTCACGTGAGTTATAGTTGCCTGCACTAACTATAACAGGGGAATTTCATTGGTTTTTTATCAGTAAAATGTCCAGCTAACTATAACATGTGTGAAACCTATGGTTTTTTCATTGAATTTGCAAGGTTTTTTAAATGCTAATTCCTAACTATAACGTGTGTGAAACCTATGTTTTTTTCAGTGAATTTGTAGGTTTTTTTAAATGCTAAGTTACTTTACGCCATTCGTGGCGTGCGCGCCCACTTAACGCAGTTCGTTCCGTGCGCACACGGTGCGCTTCGCGCATCGTGCGCGCACAGTGAGCACGCGGTGCGCTTCGCGCACTGCGCGCCCACTTTACGCAGTTAGTGCCGTGGATGGGCCATGTACGCACGATGCGCATCGCGCACCGTGCGCACATGGAGGACATATTATGCGCTTCGCTGTGAAAGGTAAGCTTTTACATTTTCTACACTAATTATTGGCCATGCACAAATGGTGCTCTGCGGGCACCATTTGCACACGGGGTGGGGAGAGTGTGGATAATTTTTTTTTTTTGTTTTTTTTGTTTTACCGTACGCGTACGGTAAGCGTAATCGGCAATTTTTCCTCTCCGCTTAAGAGTGCGAGAGAGAAAATGGCGGCCGCCGCTTCCTGGTTTCGACCGATTCGAATGTTTACTAAGATCTAACAGCCAATCAGAATCGCGCTCGCGCACGTCACCGTACGCGTACGGTAAGCGCACCGTAAGCGCACCGTAAGCTGGCTCAGATATATATATTTATTTAAAGGCTATTTTCTCAGAATCTACTGAACAGATTTACACCAAACCTACAAAAGGCACTTCCTTGACCTGTAGACTACCTCTCTGCCAAATTTCAAGGAACTCTGTTCAGCCGTTCGGGCTGTAGCTGTGTCTAAAGGTCCTATGGAAAAATGCATGGGAAAAACGCGTTTTGGGACCCCCCTTTTTTCTCAGCCCCCACTTGACGAATCCCCCCGAGACTTTCAGGGAAGGAGCGGAGCGTAGCGCCCCACCTATTTTGAAAATTTCGCGAGGATTCGTCGTCCTGCGCAAAAGTTATTCCAAATAGAATGTTGCGGATTTCCTATGGAAACGTGGTCCTAACTATAACTACCTACTGGCGACCGCCAGTAGGTAATATATATATATATATATATATATATATATATATATATATATATATATATATATATATATATATTCACTGAAAAAACCCTAGGTTTCAGGGACGTTATAGTTAGAAATTAGCATTTAAAAAAACTTTGAAATTCAGTGAAATAAACATAGGTTCCAGGGACATTATAGTTAATTGGACATTCGACTCATACAGAACCAGTGAAATTCGGGCCGCTCTAGTTAGTTCAGCTAACTATAACTCGTGCACCCGCAAAGCACTGCTGATGACGTCACATATTACATCATTCATGACATAGTCAGTGACACCACTGATGACATCACTGATGACATCATCAGTGACTGTGTGTTTCTGTAAAGTTTAAATGTTTTTTATATATATATGCCAAGGTATTTTAAAGAATGAGTGGGTGTATAAGTGTCTGAATGTATCATTTAGTAGGTGCGTGACTGAGTCTATAAGTGAGTGATTAAACGTGTCTTAGTGAATGCACAAGTTAGTGACCAAACTGTGTAAATGTCTGTATCAGCCTGTCAGTTGGTGTGTAACGGCTCAATGGGTTGGTGAGTAGCTACATGAGTGTCTATATGGGTTATTGATTGGTTGTCTGAGTATATGTATGGGTGCCTGAGTGTCTGTGTGGGTGGGTGGGGGATGTATGACTCCCTGCATGGATGCATGAGTGGGTGATTCACTGGGTGTATGCGTTCAAGAGTGCGTCTGTGAGGATGGGTGAGTGTGTGTATGGCTATGTTGGTGAGTGAATGGATGTCTCAGTGGTACATGTGTGAGTATTTACATATGCAAAAGGCAGTATATATGAGTGTTGGAGTATAAACATGACTATATGTGAGAGTGGCTATATGGATGAGTGTGTGCTTGTATCAGTGATTGTATAAGAGAGTAAGTATGTGTTAGTATATGTATGAATAAGTGAGGTGTTGTGTGTATAACGGTATAGGTGAGTAAATGGGAGTGTGATTGATTCTTTGCATGACTGACTAGGTGTGTGAGTAACTATGGGTGTGTGGCGGTGTGAGAGTGTCTCTATAGGTGTATAAGGGCATATGATAGTGCTGTATTGATGAGTGACTGCATGTATGAGTGACTGTGTAGGTGAATAAGTGGATGGGTGTGTAGACCTAGGAATCAGTGAGTGAGTATGTAGTAACTGGTATTGGTGTGTGTATGGTTTTGAAAATGGTAGTCTGTATTTTAGAGTGGGTGTATCAAAGGTTATATTAGGTTGTGAGGAGGTGCATCCGATTATCACATGGATGATGTCATCAGTGATGTCATCAGTGATGTCATTTGAAATGTCATCAGTGATGTCACTGACCATGTCATGAATGATGTAATATGTGATGTCATCAGCAGTGCATTGCGGGGGCATGAGTTATAGTTAGCTGAACTAACTATAACGACTGAATTTCACTGGTTTTGTACGAGTGAAATGTCCAACTAACTATAATGTCCCTGGAACCTATGTTTTTTTCACTGAATTTCGAAGGTTTTTTAAATGCTAATTTCTAACTATAATGTCCCTGAAACCTATGTTTTTTTTGGTGAATCTCTTAAGGTTTTTCTAAATGCTAATTTCTAACTATGCTTACAGAGGTAGGACATGTGCAGAAGAGTAAGAAAGTCGCAAGAGAAATGCAAAAAGAGGCAACAGAAGTCCAGAAAGACAAAGAAAGGTGTAGAAAGGAGCAAAAGATATGCAGAAAGAACCAACAGAGGTGCAGAAAGAGGGCTTGTTACAAAGTCATCCTGTGCCCCCAACGTTTTGTTGACGGGTACTGGTGGTAACTGACTCTGACTAACCAGGCCTCGAGCCAGTGCTATACTAAAAGACAGTTAGAATACAGCGAAAACACCTACATACACTAGGGTACACTATGAGTTGGGGTACCCCTGTGATTGGCATGACCTCCCCTGTAAGGCCCTAGTATATAATAGGGCAGGGGAATTAAAACTACCTCTAAGTCAGAGGTGCAGAAACATGCTACTTTAACTAGTAGTCGCATTTGCAGAGTGGTAGAGAAAGGGTGCTGGACCTCCGACCAGCGCTCAAGACTTCCGCTGCTTAGGACTTACAGGAGGGCTTCTTGGCCCCCAAAGTCCCTCAGGAGTAAAGTGGACTTCATCCCCCATCTGATAGTCTGCCAGGAGACATGTTTGCAGAGTGGTGGAGAAAGGGGGCATGGCCTCCAAAGACGTCTTAGCAATCCTACTGTGTGGGACTTACTGGAGGTAACAAGAGGGGTACTTGGCCCACAAGGACATCCTTGGGGGCCAACTACCCCTCCTATTACCTCCAGTAAGTACCACACAGCAGGATTGCGAAGTTCTCCTAACAGACCACGCCCTCTTTGCACACAGCTCTATAAACGTGCTCCCTGGCACGCTCTTTGATGGGGATTGAAGTCCCCCGGGGAGGTGGTGGTCCCGGGGCTAGGGGGGACCCTCGAGGCCCCCCATCCCATTTTAATAAAGCCCCGGGGAGGTGGCGGTCCCCGGGGCTTGGTGGGGGCCCGTAAGGCCCCCCTGATTAGAATAAAGCCCTGGGAATGTGGCGGTCCCCAGTAAGTACCACACAGCAGGATTGCTAAGTTCTCCTAACAGACCACGCCCTCTTTGCACACAGCTCTGCAAACGTGCTCCCTGGCACGCTCTTTGATGGGGATTGAAGTCCCCTTCACTGCTGGGGGTCCTTAGGGTCCAACTAGCTTACCTCTTCCCTCCAGTAAGCCCCACACAGTGGGATTGCTGAGAGGTGGACACAGGCTAAGCCCCCTTTCTCCACCACTCTGCAAAGGTGACTCCTGGTGTGCTCTTGGTTGGGGGATGAAGTCCCCTTTCCTCATGAGGGTCCCTGGGGGCCAACTAGCCCACCAGGTACCTCCAGTAAGCCCCACACAGCTGGATTGCTGATAGTGGTCCGAGGCCATCCCCCTTTTTACACCACTCTGCAAACGGGGCTCCTGGCGCTCTGCTGCTCGGGGGATGAAGTCCACTTGTATCCTGAGGTCCTCAGGACACAAGAGGACCTCATTGTCCCACCAGCAGTGCGCCAAGAGGCGCGTTTACCGAGTGGTGTATAAAGGGGCGTGGCCTTGGACCACATCTCTGCAATCCAGCTGTGTGGCACTTACTGGAGGTACCTGGTGGGCTAGTTGGCCCCCGGAGACCCTTAGGAATGAAGGGGACTTTATCCCCCAACTTAGAAAGCGCCAGGAGGCGCGTTTGCAGAGTGGTGCAGGGAGGGGGCGGGGCCTCCGTCAAGATGCCCGCTTTTCTTTTTTTTTGCATTTTTAGAAGGGGGGCTGTGTGCTCTCCATTCTTTTTGTATTTTTTGGGTCCTGGGAACCCCATCCCCCAGGGCCTGACCCATATATATATTTTCTTTTTACAAAAACAGGAAGGGGGCCACGTGGCCCCCCTCCCATGGACGATTTTCGGCCCGGGGACCCTATCCCCCGGGGCATGGTGACATATTTATTTAATTTTTTCAAATCATTTTTAAGTAGGGGGGCTGCGCGGGTCCCCTCCTGAGGCCATTCTTGGCCCCGGGACCTCATTACCCGGGCTTTGCCTCCTTTGTTTTCTTTTTTAATTTTCGCGGGAGGGAAGCCGCGTGGCCCCCATCCCCTAGGCCACTTTTGGCTCCGGGGACCCCATCCCCTGGGGCCGGCCCTTAGCATTGGGGACCGTGGGGGAGCCCCAATGCCCCTACGGTCCCAGCCAGCTCCCCGCCTCTTGCGGGAGCCAGCATTGCTTTTGGGTAAGGGGAGCTGCTAACAGGTTTCCTGCTCTCGCTTCCAACAAGCAAAGCAGTGTTGCAATGACAGGGCGGGCCCTGTCATTGCAAACGGCAATGTCCCAGGGGTGGGCACCCCGGTACATGGCCGGAGCCGGCCCTGTGGGGGTGGCGGTCCCCAGGGCCTTCGAGGGCTCCAGGAGGCGAGGCCGCGTGGCCCCCCTCCCAACAAGTACAAAGCCCCGGGGAGGTGGTCCCAGGGCTTGGAGGGGCCCGCCAGCCCCTTCCCCATTAATTAAAAACCCCCGGGGAGGTGGTGGTCCCCGGGGCTTGGGGGGGCCCTCGAGGCCCCCCTCCTTAAAGAAGGAAACCCCGGGGAGGTGGCGGTCCCCGGGGCTTGGTGGGGGCCCGTAAGGCCCCCCTGATTAGAATAAAGCCCTGGGAACGTGGCGGTCCCCAGGGCTTGGGGGGGCCGCGAGGCCCCCCGCACATATTTCAAGATTGCCACGGGGAGGTGGCGTGCCCCCCGCGCATAAATAATAAAGCCCCAGGGAGGTGGCAGTCCCCAGGGCTGTGGGGCCCCCGCTACATAAAACTGCATTGCCCTCAGGACCTGGCCTACCCGGGAGCTTTCAAAAACGAAGCGCGGGAGTCTGCACTTCATATTTTATGTTTGATTTTCCCAGCCGGATTCGGGCATCCAGCGCAAATTCGGCCAATTTATTTTAAAAAAATATGTTTTTTTGGGCCCTGGGGGTCCCACACCCCTTGAGCAGGCCTAGAGGGTAAGGTTGTTTCTACCCTACCTCTTTTTCTTGTTTTGTAACCTTTTTTTCACTGTTTTCTTGTGACTCGGTTACCGAGTCACAAGATGGCTGCCAACACATTCTGGTTTGGAGTGCTGGCAGCCAATCAGAATTGAGCTCGTGCTCGGGAGGGTTCAGGTGCAGATATCGATATTTTTTATATTCTCAGCAGCTTCTGTACGGAAAAAAAGGGCGCTTTCTGAACCAAGAGCTACCTTTTTGCCAAATTTGGTGTAATTCCGTTCAGCAGTTCGGGCTGTAGCCATGTCTAAAGTTTTGGGACCCCCCTTTTTTCTCGGCCCCCACTTTAGGAATCACCACAAAACTTTCAAGACAGGACCTGACCTGAGTGAACCTTTTTTTGGGAAAATTTCACAAAGATTCGTCAAACGGCGCCAAAGATATTGGCAAATCAAAAAACGCTTTTCCTATGGAAACTAGGTCCTAACTATAGCTACCTACTGGGGACCGCCAGTAGGTAATATATATATATCTATATATAGACTGATTTGCATATGGCCATGTCTGAACTGGGGTGGCAGAGTGGGCTAAAGAACGGTGATGGATTAAACCCAGATCAGTTGACTGGGGGTGAGTGCTTGCAATGTTCAACACTCTGTCCATCATTTCCTTTGGTTTTTGCTTTGTTCGCCATAAGTTGGCAGGGTATGCTCAGACGTGAGTCCCTTGCTCACTTTGCCACTGGATTCAAGCAAGCCTGGCTGAAGACGGCTGAAATGCCAGGAACCGGTCCTAGGAAGCTTGTTTCCGGTCCAGGGAAGACATGGCTTGGCAGTTCGGGCTGGACTGTTCCCATGAGGCACAGGGTCAGACTGATTTGCATATGCCATGTCTGAACTGGGGTGGCAGAGTGGGCTAAAGAACGGTGATGGATTAAACCCAGATCAGTTGACTGGGGGTGAGTGCTTGCAATGTTCAACGCTCCGTCCATCATTTCCTTTGGTTTTTGCTATATATATACACACACACACACACACACGCATGCACACATACACACACAGACACACACAGTAACAAATGAACTGGACAAAATGTATAAAACAGACCAATTTAATTACACATAAAAAGTAAACAATATAAAATATTACATTATACTAAAAATATATTTCATATTATAAAGACTACTAAATAAAAATAACAATTTTAAATATCATAATAATATAAATATAAACAGTACAAACAGAACTATAATATTGTAGGGAAAATACATGTAAAATTCCCAAACCAATCTCTGCAACAGTAGGGAAAGCGTTGGACTCAGGCGGAGTACTAATTACTATTCCTACTCAAGTAGGTCTAACAGTAGGGAAAGGGTTGGACTCAGGAGGAGTAATTATTTACCATTGCCACTCCAGTCTGTGCAAAAGTAGTGAAAGTGTTGGATTGCTAAAGGGTGAAATTTACTATTCCCACTCCAGTCTGTGCAACAGCAGGGAAAGGGTTGGACTCAGGAGAGGTAACATTTGCTATTCACAATCTAGTTTGTGCAACAGTAGGGAAAGGGTTGGACTCAGGAGGGGTAACAATTAAATATTCCCACCTCAGTCGGTGCAACAGTAGGGAAAGTGTTGGATTGCGGAGGGGTAAAATGTACTATTCCCATGCCAGTCTGTGCAACAGTAGAGAGAGTAGTTTATTTTAAACAATTAAAAAAAAATATATATATATATATACATTTAAAAACATAACAAAAGATTACATATTTATTACAATATTTAATACATATTTCAAATTAAAGCGAATAATATTAATAGAATTAAAATACCACACTATATTCTCACAGCCATTATAACCATCAAATATAATTTTAAAAATATATCTTAAAAATGTTAATAATTATAAATTTTACATAATTAATTATCAATTAAACAATTAATACTGATTAACTGATAATAAAATAATTATATTTAATTAACTTTCCACCCTTTATCCCTACAAACAAAACACCACGCACCTAATATATCAATGAAAAATATCTTATATACATAATTTACATAATTATCAAGTAAACAATTACTAATCATAAATTAATTATATTTAGTTTACTTCGCTTCCTTTACTCCTACAAACCCAACAACCCACACCTGATATATAACTTGAAAAAGATCTTAGTTACACAATTTGCATAATATATTATCAATTAAATAATTATTAATGATTTACATTAATTATTATTATCATCAATTTCCTCCACACCCTTTACCCCTACAAAAACCATAACAGACACCAAAAATATAACTACAAAACGTAATTGTTTACACAATTTACATAATTAATTATCAATTAGAAATAAATTATTATTTAATTATAATTAAATGACTTCCCACCCTGTACCCCTACAAACCCCACAACCCGCACCTATAACTTAATGTAAGAAAAAAATTAATTACACAATTAACATAATTATAAATTGAATAATTCATGTTCATTAATAAATACATATTAGTCAATTATAATTCATTAACTTCCCACCCTGTACCTCTGTAAACCCACAACCCGCTATGGCATCAAAATAACAATAAACTATGACGTTTATTTTAAAAACCACTAAAAAATTACACAACTATATTAAAAAACATGAACAATAATCATACAAACAATTTATAACATATACAATTAAAATATATACTAACATTCATAAAACACATTTTAAAATGATATTAACGATATTTTTGTCAACGATATTAACATAGATGTTTTTAACATCAATATTAACAACATATATATTTTTAGCATTTTTATTACTTACCTTAAAATCGATATTCTTGTCAGCAATATTTTTTGCACATGATACTCGTGCATCACAATATTTACATCTAAATATTTTTGCATCTCAATATTTATTTTTTGATATTATGTTCAAATACCGGTTCACATATTTGATTTAAAAGTCAGATTAGCCTCGTGGAAAATTCCTTTGTAATCCAGTGCACATGGCAGAATCTTGTGCTACTTCTTACCTGATGTCTTGGCTCCCTAGTTCTTCCCATATGGGTGTTTAAACATTTCAGCATACTGCTTGAACATTCTGAAAGAGACCATCCATTGTGCACATTCAAGTGGAATGAATTTTGCATCTGAAGTTTTAAGAAGACCATCCACTTGTGATTTAACAGAAAGAAACAATATTGACCTACCTCTTATCTATTGCAAGAATATGCAATGATGTATACTAACGCCTATTGGAAAAGTCGTAGACTATTTTCTTCCATTATACCACTGCTTAACGATTTTCAGTGAGCTTTATGAAATATTTAATCTAATAAAAAAACAGCCTTTTCTAGGTCGTGAAACATTGTCTTATCTACAAAAATAAATTCCATATTTGATCCCTTGCACAAAACAATTTACAGCACCTGTACAGAGGAAATGCCTTTCTAGTTGCATTCACTTGTTTGTGATAACCAAGCTCTGTGCTCTGACGAATAGTATATTGAGTTGCATTGGAGCAAAATTGTTTCGAGAACCCTCACAACCTTTCTCTTTAAAGTGGTTCTAGCTTTCCGTGTGCATCCAAGTGTATCATTTTGTATCATTTTCCACTTTTTCCTTTTTGACAGAAAGATCCTTTCACAGTATTAATATGAAAGAGTTGGTCAGTTATGGCCCCATCCATACAGGTATGGCAACATCTAAAATGTTCATATCATGAATGATTTTATCCTGTATAATAACTTACTAGTAAAAGGTAAATAAATTCCTTTCATGACAACTGAAGTTCTAATTTGACAGGAGAAAGGAAACTACATCCCTTCTTGGAAATGCACTCCTGATTCCTGAATCTGCTTTTCAGCTACCTGCATGCCCTTCCAATCATTGTTGCGACATGGATTTGGACTTTAGAACACACACTCTTGTGTACCAACCTTCTCAGTGAAACTGGTTTTGTCAGTTTGCAGATATTCTTTAGCTCTCTTCATCGTTTTGCTCTTGTAGTGATGTTTCCTGCTAAAGCGGCAACAATGAGTTTGCTAGTCTGGTTTTCGTTTGTGAATAACACTGAAGATCCCATGATGGATACGTTATTCATTTGCAAACGTAACACTCCTTCATGTGAATCTTCAGGAAGTTCATAAACAAGCTGTTTGCCACACATGGGAACCAGGAGATTAGACTTAGGTAGACAACTTTCCATCAATATACAAATGCTCTTCTAGAGTTTTAAGTGGACTGACAGCTAACCACCATTGCAGTGCACCTAGCTGTTTCAGAGTCTGCTTCGGGACATAGAAGGACAGTCATCTGTTTCTCAATGTAACACTCTGTTGCCACTCTGACAGGGTTATTATTTTTACAATTTAAAAAGGTAGCTCAACTTAAAAGGCAGATGCCTCTGAATTTCCAATTTAAAATTGGAATTGGCCATTTTAAAAAAAAGAAAAGGAAAGTCTCTTTAAAGGGGTGAACATTATCTAGTCTAAGAAGAGACTAAAAAAGTTCTCATGTTGGAAAAAGGAATGTTTCTTACCTGTAATCCTAGTTGTGCATCCTAGGCATTTTCATAAAAACACAAAACCAGCTGTGGAATTAGTAACTCAGATTGTTCCTTTTCCCCTTCCTGTCAGTATGAACTGCCCTCTCTGATATTGTATTGCAGAACATCAGACCACATGTTGCGCTCTTCTTTTTCTTGTCTTTATGAACTGCTCTCACTGATACTTTATTGGAAACCACAAAAGTGTATGCTTGCCCTATAGTGAGTGTGACAACATTCTTCACCAGTGAAGGTGATTTTTTGCTTGCTCCTTTTTCAGCTTTATTTATAGGTATGCCTCGAAACAGAATTACGTGTCTCGCCTGCCTCATGTATAAACAAGAAATCATAAAATATATATGCATATATTCATACATAAGGAGCTTTGGGTTAGCCCTCTTCATCCATTTTTCTAGTCTGTTGTTATTCACATTGTGCTTCCAACCACCTCAACAAACAGAATGAGGCATTTGCTCAGTACACTTCAGCAGTAGCTCTTCTGCTCAGGGAATAACATGATTTTTCCCGATTGTCAGTGCACATTAATGGAAAGTGCACTTCAGCGCAAGGGCTAGAGGGCCAATACTTTCCTTTGCCAGTACTTTTCTTCTTTCCAGTCTTAACCTACTTCTTCAGTTTAGAGTATTTCGAGGCCAGTGCTGTCTTTACTTTGCACCATTAAGAATCATATTTTCCTGTGATGCCCTTCTTATAGAGACTTCTAACTGCAGATTCCTCACATTGGAATATTCCCTAGGTGTCAGACTGGATCAGGAAATTCTTGAGCAGTACTTCTGCATGCTGGAAGGGGTCGCTGACAGCTCCACTACGACAGTGGCCGTGCCGGATATGACGTGCATGGCACCCATATAGTCAAATCAAGTTTATTGAATTAATCCCACAGATTACAATAAAAGCAGCATTTCACAAGCATCATAACATTTTTATGTAAAATGATAGTTAAAATATACTAAGCACAGGATCTTAACATTTTTTAGGCTTGTATTAAAAATGTTGTTAATTTTATAATAAAGATATTATCTTTGGTAATAAAACAGTATCTGACAACTTCTAGGATAGATCTTATTTTTGCATTATTAAAAATCAGTCGCAAGTAAAATCCTCTTACATGCAAATGTTTTGGACAAATGCATAATACTTGCATGAGGGTTCCCGTTTTGGATCCACTATTTTGACAAGTAGACTTTTCTTGCAAGAATTGACCCCTCAAATTCATGTTTGTGTATGTAGAACAATCGAAACCTTAGGTATTTCAGTTTGTTCGGGACATGCAGAGCAGACCTCATCTAATCCTGATGTGTTGATGATAGGATTTAGATACTAGGTCCATATGTTTGTATTCCTTCAACAAAGCCAGGTCATTTTCCCGGTAACTACTAACTAATGCCCTTAATAAAGTGTTTTTATGAGGCACTCGGTTTACCTTAACCAGGGTCACCAACTCAGGTAAATTCTGTGTTTTTAAAACCTTGTTTAATGATACAGTGTTCAGTTCCATATCCTTATATGAGTTTTTTTTTTTTAGTTCCAAGTAAATTAAGAATTTTAAGGTTGTAGAATCTGCCCCAGCACAATCAGATAGGTAATTCAGAGTAGCACCATTATGGAGTGATATTAAAGATTTTTGGTTCAACTCCAGCCTGATGACACAATGAGGAGCGAGTGTGCGAAGATGTAAACGTTTTCCTACATTCTGCATGTCAGTTTTGTCAAGATTAAGTGTGGAATTGCCTTTTTAAACAGGCAAAGCATATAATAGAAAAGGAATATGTTTCATCCTTAGTACTTTTAACAATGAGTTAATTGCTTTACCTCCAAATAGTTTGGAAAATCTCATTATGTATTCGGTGGTAGTAGCGGATTTAAGCTTTCTAGTGAACAAATGGTTAGTTCATGATAACCTAGTGTCAATCATAACTCTGGGATACTCATATTGGTTGACTGTTTCGATTGTGGCATCTCCTAAAGCCCAACATGCAGTCCTATGTTTCTTTCTGAATACCATGATCTTGGTTTTTGATAGGTTAGCAGTTAATCCATTTTCCAAGTTAAAGTCTTTTAAACGATTTAATAGGTATTGTAGATCCTTTGGGGTTTGCAATAGTATCACGTAAGCCAAATGTATCTCCCCTTGTGTTCCCAACTTTGGTGGTATTCCGTGTTCTGGGTTAAGAAACTTGGACAAATCAGTGATATATAAAGAAAATAAGGGGGTAGAACACAAACTTTTTTTAATCCGTTCTTGGTATAGAGTTTCGTTGGCAAGTAAATATCAGTGGAGAGTCTGACTTGTAGAAAGCACAAAAGGAGGTAAGGCGAAAAACAGTCGCAAAATTAATTTTACGTATATAATGTGTAGTAGCAAAGAGAGCACAAACACTTTGTTAAAAACTACCCTCATCCCACAACAAGTTGTGGCATGCTTCATCATAGGGCTGCTACTGAACGCCTCTGCGCAACCCAACGCTAGAGGCGGAGCAATGGGGAGGGATAGACAATACAAACAATTAAAGAAAGGAAAAGAAAATGATCCAAAAAAGGAGCAGACAGACAGTGATATTAAAACTGACTATAAGATATCATAATAATAGTTGTATTCCTTGATTCCCTAGTCGGATATAAAAAGGGTCTTGAGATACCCTCGGATGGTGGTGATATGAATAGATTAGGTCCTCATCACCCCTCCTTTCTGCATAGAGGTCGACATGTTTCTGCCGGATTCCTATCCTTTAACCGGCATTCGTCATGACAATCAGGATCCCTATGCTACTCTTCCAATTAAAAAACCCCCTCTAGTAAACCCACTGTACTAGGTATTACTCCACCTGTAAGTCTGGAGCTTTTGGAAACACTACTCATCAGATGGTAACTGTAAATACAAGGATAAAAACAGTGAAAGCAATCTGTACAGTGGTGAGTCATTATATGCAAAGTTAAAGTGAAACATTTTGCTCACAGTGCTCTACTACATGGAAACAACCCATTAGGTGCAACTAGGGTGTTTCTAAAAAATAACAGGTATCACACCCTAAGCAAAGGGCAATCAATGGCCCTCTCGACCGTTTATATCATGATCACAAATTGTGAGTGACAAACGTTTATAAAATCGCATGCTACAGAAATTAATGCTGATAAATGAACACATCCAGAAATAATATGATGTAGAGGTACCGTACCCCACATCGTACTCTTAGTTTTAGGCATATCATTGAGTGTAGTAATCCTAGGTCACATATGTGCTCTCATTCGGCACACCTTACTGAGTTTATTATGATGAGAGCTAGAATTGGCACCGAAGTAGAGGGCGACCCCCTGTAGTCACACTCTGGCCTCATAGGATATGGATATTAGCCACACGCTCGGCATAAACGAGCAGGTATTGAGTCTCCGCCCGTATGGTGTCACTCTCTTTGAAACTACTGAACTTTGTTCTCATAGGGCATGGATATTGACCAGGAAAATATTGCCCCAGCACCATGAACATACTGATTCCCGTTGGGGGGGCATGTGAAGTAAGTCATGATACTGTCATACTGAAATAAGTCATGACACTGTTTACCACGTTTAATTTCACATGATGGCATTCATGTTTACATTGTTGTGCAGTGTGATCTTTTGATTACTAGACATCAATGCGGGTGATAGCGCCCCGTGATTATGGGTACTCTGCAGAGATGCATACTCACTTAACAACTATTTTTCCACAGAGCGTGACTACAGGGGGTTGCCCTCTACTTCGGTGCCAATTCTAGCGCTCATCATAATAAACTCGGTAAGATGTGCCGAGTTAAAGCACATATGTGACCTAGGATTACTACACTCAATGATATGCCTAAACCTAAGAGTACAATGTGGGGTACAGTACCTCTACATCATAATATTTCTGGACGTGTTCATTTATCAGCATGAACTTCTGTAGCACGCTATTTTATAAACGTATGTCACTCACAATTTGTGATCATGATGTAAACGGTCGAGAGGGCCATTGATTACCCTTTGCTTAGGGTGTGATACCTGCTATTTTTTAGAAACATCCTAGTCGCACCTAATGGGTTGTTTCCATGTAGTAAAGCACTGTGAGCACAATTTTTCACTTTAACTTTGCATATAATGACTCACCACTGTACAGATTACTTTCACTGTTTTTATTCTTTTATTTACAGTTACCATCTGATGAGTAGTGTTTCCAAAAGCTCCAGATTTACAGGTGGAGTAATACCTAGTACAGTGGGTTTACTAGAGGGGGTTCTTTAATTGGAAGAGTAGCATAGGAATCCTGCTTGTCCTGACGAATGCCGGTTAAAGGATCGAAATCCGGCAGAAGTATGTCGACCTCTGTGCAGAACAGAGGGGTGATGAGTACCTAATCCACTCACATCACCACCATTCGAGGGTATCTCAAGACCCTTTTTATATCTGACTAGGGAATCAAGGCATAAAACTATTTATATGATATCTTATAGTCAGTTTTAATATCAATGTCTGTCTGCACCTTTTTTGGATCCTTTTCTTTTCCTTTCTTTAATTTTTTGTATTGTCTACCCCTCCCTATTGCTCCGCCTCTAGCGTTGGGTTGCGCAAAGGCATTCAGTGGCAGCCCTATGATGAAGCATGCCACAACTTGTTGTGGGTGAGGGCAGTTTTTAACAAAGTGTTTGTGCTCTCTTTGCTACTACACATTATGTACGTAAAATAATTTTTGTGACTGTTTTTCCCCTTGCCTCCTTTTGTGCTTTCTATCGTGTTTGAGGAGGATGAGTTAGGGCAGCGTCCTTCTCCCCCTTTTATTCGTGTGTACCGAGTCTGACTTGTAGCCATGTATCTGAAAGAGACAGTTAGTTGTAGATTACTTACCTTAGAATTTCCCCCAGGCATGAGACTGTATCCAGAGATTTTTTTTAGCAGTACCCCTGCGTGTGGGAAACAACATTTACAACGCATAACATTACAGCGCAAGTCATTACAACGACTTGCTGTAGTGGGCTTTAGGTATTGTATTTTAAACCCAACACCTTCCCTACTGTTGCACAGACTGGAGTTGGAATAGTAAATTATACAATTCCAAACTCCAGCGCCCCCCCTTACAGCAAGTCATTGTAATGACTTGCGTTGTAATGGTATGCGTGGTAACAACGCGGTCGTTCTACTGACTGCGTTGTAAAAGCATGCGTTGCAACGTCATATATTCCTGCGTGTCGGTAGGTGGCGTCGGTCAACTCCGCAACCGTCATCAGCATCACAGTCACCAGGATGACGTCGCAGGGCCTACTTAGACGCCGCCCCTGTGCGCTGACATCAGTTCTTTCTTTTTCCGCGGCAGCCTAGCGCAGATCCGGAGAGAGCTACCTCTTACCCACTTTTTGGCTAGCCTTTTTGCGATGTTTTGTTGTCTTTTTTTTTAGTCTACCTACTCCTGGTGCGTGAGGGATGTCCCAATGTCGGACTGGTTTCAAGTCTTGCGGGTCCTGTCACAAGATGATGTCGGTGACGGACCCCCACCTCATGTGCTTGTAGTGTCTGGAGCGCGACCACATGCTCTGCATGCCAGGCCATTCACCGGAAGACTTTGTGGGTGCGGTCGGTCCCGAAAGTTGATGGAGGCACGGCGGTGGGCTGTGCGTCATTCCTGGTCTAGTTCTAGAGGAAGGCCTCGAGACCAAAAAAGGGGGGGTGTTCTTGTGTGGGAGAAAATGGCACTTATCAAGTATGTGTAAATTAAAGTAAAGCAATTAAGGCGGTACAAAAAGGTGAGGGAAAACACCCTGAGCCCACCAAGTAGACCCTAAGGTCCCATAAAATGTGCAGCAAGCCTATGCACACGCTTCTTTAATTTCAAATTACTGTAAATATTTAGTATACTTAGTACATATTAAGTAGACAAGATATATAAAAAAATTAGAGTAATCCAAGTTGTTAATGTTCTCCTGTTCTTTTAATCCAAAAATGCCCAGCCAACACGTGTTTCGTCGTAGGGAAGTACCCTTTGACTTCTTCAGGGCTAGCAGATTCAATGCCAGAATCCTCTCCGCCGGTTCTACTTCCGTACCGGCTGACTTTAAATTGTGGCGTCTACCCACATCAAACAGAAACCCTGTTCTACTGTGTAAAGAGGTTCCTTATCGTCCTTAGAAACTCAGAATATTTCTGTAACAAAATTCCAATATTCAGAAAGTCGCAGTAACTGCAATGTTTCTCCAAAGTTCCACACCTATTTCGGGTACCTTAGTGAGTACGCTTAGCTGAGTACTTCCTTCTCTGTTGCTCCACACGTGACCCGGAACTTTCTATATATTGGAAACCAGGCCCCAATTATGTTATGTTATTTGAATTTTATATTGCACACAAATCACCCCAACAGGGTATCGTAGTGCTATGGAAAGAAACAACAGCGGGACCAAAGGACAGTATTAAACTAAGAACTTTTTTTATAATTTCCTTAAATTAGACCAGCACAAGTATCTCATAAGTTGTTGGACACCTTTGAAACTCTCATCATAAAAGATTTAGCTACAGTAAATCTTCAATCAACTTGCAGATCTAATTTGACCAACAATGAATACAGAATCCTCAGAGATCTGTCTCAGAATCAACAGATAATTTTTCAACCGTCTGACAAAGGTGGAGCCCTAGTTGTTATGGACAAGAGTCTCTACTTGAAGAAAGTACAAGAACACATTATGGACTCTTTCACATATTTACGACTAAAGAATGATTCAACATTCAAAATAAAGAAGACCTTGATGATGGTTCTGAAAAAAGCTACAGAAATGGAATGGATTTCACCAATCAAACGCAGTTTTCTTACAGTACCAAATCCTTGACATCCTCGATTGTACATGCTTCCAAAAGTACATAAGAATCTCCATGATCCCCCATTCAGACCAATCATTTCAGGGTGTGATTACCTGTTTGAACCACTGGGAAAATATGTAGATTACTTTTTGCAACCGTTTGTACAAAATTGGAAATTTTATATAAAAGAAACCACACACTTTTTACAGCTCCTGCATGATCTTGATTGCGGAACACACGATCAATGGTTACTTCGTACAATCGATGTAACATCACTATATACGTCTATTCCTTCACAAGAAGGCATTGACGCGTGTGAATGGCGCTATAGCAACAGCCAGTTATTCAGGCCAATCAAGTCTTCATCTTGGAAATTTTTCAGTTTTGTTTACAGCACAGTTACTTCCAGTGGAACAATGAGTTCTATTTACAGTTAAGCGGCACTTCAGTGGACTTTGCAGGGGCACCGGCGTATGCTAACATCTTCATGTCTAATTTCGTGTCATATATTAACTGACTAATGGAACTCCAACTTGACCTTCTATTGTCGTTTCATCAACGATATTTTTTTGATGTGGAACAATACCCAAGAAAACTTGTTGAAATAAAAAATTATGCTTTCGCATTGTTTTACGCAAGTTAGCATTCGCGGCGCCATTTTGTGTATGGGCGCCATTTTGTATCATGATCGAAACCCATCCATGCCATTTCTGGAGACACGGCCTTCTCTAGGTTATGTTTCTTCGAAGCTGAGTTTTGCTACACTAATGAGTGCACTGTTCTTATTAGCGCATACCTTTCCTTTAGATGTAAGCCTTCTCCCACTTGTCTAGTGGCAGGTACAGGCAGAGTGACCTTGAATAGTAGATAATGTGTGCCCGGCCTCAGAATCGAAACTTACTCCTTTGTAATTTACTGTCCAGATGCATCTCTCTAGAAAATTCCATGGTGGGCGTGTTTCATTGGTTTCGAAGTGTACATATTGTATTGTTATGCTTACTGATGTCAGTCCCTCTGCAGCACTCCTAGCGACTGGGCAGACAGGGCTCCACTCTGAGTGTACTCTGAATAAACTGTTATTGGTTTATATTCTCTACTGTCTGACCGACTCTTCATTTTGTATGGAAGGCTGAGAGGTGGTCGTGAGTGACCCGGGTGACCCTAATCGGGCCACTTCCTTCAGTTGGCGCCTGAACAGGGACTCCTTCTGGTGAGTGACCCATCCTCTTCCACGGACGGGGAGAGGTGAAGGCAATTGTCGGACGGACGGATCAGGAATCCCTGCATGAAAGAGTTCTTGGTACTCGCAGCTGCCCCTTCCCTCCCGCCTGACGGTGCCTTGCCCAGTGGTCATCCTGACTGGAGTCCTGAATGGCGAAACCTTTGGATCTGACCGTTTGGTCTGAAGAGTCGGCTGTGGAGAATCAAATTGTTTGACCTGCATATATCAGGTGAGTTTGTTTTGGTTCTTTGTGGATATGGTACAATTTTGGTTTGCATTTGGTACGTCTAAGGACCGTCTTTTGGATAAAAATATTTGCAATTTTTTTGCCAGGCTTGAATAGTGAACCTCTTTTTTTTTTTAAATGCCTGGTTTCAGCAAGTTGCCTTTTTTTGTGCTGCCGCCGTTGTTCTACAGATGCTCGATTGGAAGAAGCTCAGCCAGCACCTCCAGAAGGCACTCCAAATTTTGATATGTATGTGAAGCAATGCTTGGCCCTATTATGTTTAGTACATTATGGCACAAATATACGAGGAACAATGCCGAATTGCAGTGGCCGTTGAGTATTTACAGGAGCAGTTGTTTAAAAGACGAAGTAGGCAGTCTATGTTTGATTCCCTTAGAACATGGCAGAAAGCAGCTAGAAAAAGGCGATTGAAGGCAGAAAAGGAGGCCCGGAAAGGGAAAATGCAGACATTGACTCAGAAGGCTGTAGCATATGATAGAGAAAAACAGGAAAAGGGTGTAGAATGTGAAGATAGAAGGTTTCAATTAAAAATTGATAAATCGTTTGTGGTTCAGGATTAAGATGACATTTTTGTGGAAGAATTGTTAGATACTCGACCCCCGCCTCCATATGTCCCGCAAAGTATATATCCCACTGTTCCGGTGCCCTCACAGCCGCCCGTCATGGTCGCTTCCACTGTATCTGTCCCTGTATCTACTGCTGTTATTGCAACAGCTGTGGCATCGGCTCCTCCTCTTCCTTCTGTTTCTTTGCCGTCTGTGGCAACGGTGACTGTTAGCTGCCACCCCTATTGTCTCAGCATCCTTTTCGCCAGCTCTTTCCCTCATGACACAACCCTCAGCGACGATAGTGCCTGTTACTTCTGTTGCCTCTCCCACTGTGGTTTTTCCTCCTCCGACTTTAGCAAGTAGTGGGACACCAGTACGTGGATTTGAGGATAGGGATTGGAAGAAATTTTAGGAGCGCATAGGACTGTTAGTGCGATCTGATGTGGGAGATGAAGAGAAACAGGTAATAGCCAATCAGGCTGCACAGTGTGCCCATAATCCTATTTACAGTATAGAAGATGTCTGGGCAACTATGAGAGATTTTGAGCCCATTGTTCAGCAGCATGCCCTTAAACATATGTCCGCTACTTTGATTGGTCTTTGGCAACGGTACTTCGAAGCAGAAGCACCTCAAATTTTATATGACAGTAGAGATCAAGTGTATATTAGTGAACTGGGGCCAGAACAAGTCTTTGCTAATGTCACGACAAAAATAGCTTATATGGGAAGACTGCATGAGAAAAGTCCTAGGTAGGTGTCTCAGTTTTCGATGAGAGAGGTTCATCCTATATATCACCCAGAGATACCATCGTTAACGGATGGGCGAGGTAATGTCACTCGCGCGGCAGTGGTAGCCCAGTTTCATGAACAATGGGTTTATATTCTATGGAAAAGAAGTGAGGTTTTATCTTTTAAAACTCATTTGCCTGACCCTAGGAAAAATCCTACTGCATATCATAAAGAATTGACAGAAGCTGCCTCTTCCACTGTCATGGCTCTTGCTGATATTGAAATGTTTTTTGGTCTTCTTGTTCAGGTTGATATTTGGAGACAGGTCCAGACTCAAGACCATGTTCCTGAGTTGGGGGGGTACTTGGGCCCAGGAAAGAAAACCAGATGATAAGCCCGAGCAGAAATTCTAGCGTTGCCAGTTAGCATTATTACATATATGCATTCTCTTATTCCACAGAGAAAAGTGGATTGGGATAAATTATCGGCTTGTCGACAAAAGAAAGCTGAGAGTGTATCTGATTTATTCACTCGGTTTGAAGGTACGTTTTTGGATTACAGTGGGCAGGGTTTGTCTGTTGAGGGAGGTGTTCGGTTGTTTGTTAACAGATTTGTTTCTAATCTGTGACTCGTTTGCAGGCCTCTGAAAGTACTTGGTCCACCTCTTCTCCCTCTCTTATTTTGAATATGGCACAGTATTATAAGCATAAGGATAATGAGGAAAAGGAGAGGACCGAGAAAAGACATAAGGATTTAAAGACAAATGTGTTGTTACCACAAGCTTTTAGAAGGAATGGTAGAGGACGTGGTGGTCCTGCCCGACAGCTTCCACGCACTAGTAAGCAGCCAAATACGACGCCTTTGGGTCCGAATCAGTGTGCGTACTGTAAGGAAGAGGGACATTAGCATAGCGGGTGTCTTGTGCCTTTGCAGAAGGTAGCGGTCCCTAGAGGGTGAGATTCCCGTGGACGGGGTTGAGGAGCTGGTGGGGCTGATAGAACACAGAGTGCCACAGCCTCACAGGGTTGTTCTGATAATAATTATATTGATGACCCTCGGGATGGACCATACTATCATGATGATTATGATATAGGGGAAGTGACAGGGATGTCCTACAGCTAGGACAGCCAGGGACAGAGTGGGGGACCAGTTCCGATACCTGTAGACCAACGTGGTCCTTATGTAACAGTTCAGTTTATAAGCTTTATTTCGACAGCTTGTGTTATAAAAGCTATAAAACACCATATCGAATTAAAACAATGAAAAAGTAAACAATACACACAACAGCACATTGCAAGAAGATATGTTTAGGCGAGTCATGAAATGTCCAATAACACCCAGAATACAGTATGCAAATCGACAAATAGGCGCTAAAACTATAAGTACAATTCAAGAGTAAATACATGCTAAAAAACAAGTTAAGATGGTAAGGAATAGGCATTGCGATGCTTCCTTATCTAGTGCTTCTTTAAGTGGACACATGTTACAATCCTCGGTGGGCCCTCGTTGGCATTTTCAAAACCTCCTTTCGACAGCACTGTAGCAAGACTGAGAGCTATAAAGTGCACGTGCATAATCTATATATAAAAATCTCCGGGTGTCAGCCTGAGAGCCCTACTACAGCTGTGAATCGCCTTCATACAGCAAGCTGATGCAGTGTTTCTGCCTGGGTCTTCCGTCTAATAAGCCATGCATAGCTTAAGAACTTGGCCACACCGCATGCATGGAGTAGTCTGGGATGTGACCTGAGAATGCGCAGGGCAGCCCTGTAGTCCGGTATGCCCAGCTGCTCGCAGATCGGTTTTAGCCATTTCCTCCTCAGCGTATTATACGCCTGGTAGGCAAACATACCATGGGCTACGCTTTCTACTGGGGCCCTGCAGCATGGACAATCTCTCGGTGTTGGATTGCTTGAGTGCCATTTAGATGTTGTCTCACAGCTGGGGAGTGTGCCAAATCTAAAATGGATGTATAACATCCTGTCCCAAGGGACCTGGATAATATCTAGAAAAGGCTCTAAATATCTGGACTGTTTATGTAGATAGAATTCTGCAGGTAATTTCCCCAGGTTTGGTTCGAAGGATTCTGTAGTAGGGGATCTCTGTGTATAGTCATAATCTATGAATAGTCCCGCCCATGTGCGGGGACCCCGGAGCAATCAAAATATCTCTTAAGCTGTCCTGCATTTGCAAACCTGCAAAGACACTTAAGAGACAGACAAAATAATACAGCCTAATAACAATATGGCTGCACTGGCCAGCACTTCATCTGAAGTGAACACAAAAGCCAAAATAAAGTTTAAATGTCATTTTTATTCACATCTGACATGTTCCTTTATTGTATCACACTCCCTTCACCAAAATCCCTTTAAACAATAGAGAGGAAGGGGTGGACAGACAAGCCCTATAGGCTGTCATTATGTGTCTGCTAAAAGGATACCGTGCCTTTAAGGAACTCTCCAGAGACCCCCGGTATCCCAGGATGCACAGCCAAAGCAAGTTACTTTCAGTTCTTTTTTCCGGCTCCTGCTAGCAGGACCCGGGAGCATTGAGCTCTACCCTTTTGGGTGGATGTTTTGGACTAAAATTGGTTTTTTGAAGATAAAAGTTTGTTCATTCGACGTCTAGAGCCTTTCTCTGCTGCATCCTGTAGTTTGGTGCAGTTTGACCCACTCTATTTTAATTAACATGGCTTTATTTGATAAATGCCCTGAGTGTGGGAGGAAAATGGCCAAGACGGACCCACATGATGTCTGTATTCTCTGCTTATCATCTTCACATGTCCCTGCTACATGTGACATC